>NC_041731.1:89147100-90436743 GCF_004115215.2 Ornithorhynchus anatinus
TTGCTGTACAAATGGAACTAACTTTAAATGAATATTCAACTTTTTACACTTGAAAGTAAATACTTGAGATTTTTACACTCTTCCACCTACTTAAAATATTCATGAATTAAATTAGATAATATCCAACTGCAGGATGAAATGCAAAGAATCTGGTTCCAAAATTTTCAAAGCTATTTTTTCACATAGGAAAAACACTTCTCCTCTTTGTAATGACTTATGAAGTAAATTTTGGTAATACCTGACTCTTTTGCAACTCTAAGTCTGTCTTCCCATTCATCAAAGGGTCCCAAACATTTGGCTAGAAATGTCTGCAGAGTAACACAATCCAAAGGCAAAACTTGATTATCAGCACCAACATGTAAAATTGGATCCACAACTATGTATCCTCCACCACTTTTCTCATTTCTGGAAGAAAGAACTTGTATTAGTAATAGAAAAATACATGCTTATTGAATGATCTGGGGTTTTTAATGCTTTTAACAAAAATATTTCTTAAAGAGGTAGCATGCCCTAGTGGAAAAAACACATGCCTAGGAGGCAGGAGAGTTGAGCTCTAATCCCAGTTCTGCCACTCATCTGCTGTGTGACCTTGGGCAAGTCATTTAACCTCTCCAACCTGTAAAATAGGGATGGATTAGGAGCCCTGTGTGGAACGAAAATGTAAACTCTTTGTGAGCAGGGAATGTGTCTGTTTATTGTTTTACCGTACAATCCCAAGCACTTAGTACAGTGCTCTGCACACACTAAGCCCTCAATAAATACAAATGAATGAACATAAATGATGTCTACTGGAATTTATATCTGACCCAGCACTTAGTACATCAGTGCTTAATAAATGCCACTCTATTATTAACTGTTTCATTTATAAAACCAACAAGCTTTAAACAAGTTCAGATTTTACAATAAGAAGTTTATCTGAAAATAATTTTGTTTCCATCATTTCCTTAACCACATGCACAATTCCAGTCTACAGCTACTTTTACCTATACATTTTGGTTTATGCAAGCTACTATTTTGAACAGAGAGGCAGCATGGCCAAGTGGAAAATAATAATAATACTAATAATAGTAATAATAATAATAATGTTGGTATTTGTTAAGCACTTACTATGTGCAGAGCACTGTTCTAAGCGCTGGGGTAGACATAGGGGAATCAGGTTGTCCCATGTGGGGCTCACAGTCTTAATCCCCATTTTACAGATGAGGTAACTGAGGCACAGAGAAGTGAAGTGACTTGCCCACAGTCACACAGCTGACAAGTGGAAGAGCTGGAATTTAAACCCATGACCTCTGACTCCAAAGCCCGGGCTCTTGCCACTGAGCCACACTAGTATTTAAGCGCTTACTATGTGCAGCACTTCTATTTGCTGGGGTAGATACAAAGTCATTGGGTTGTCCCACATGGGGCTCACAGTCTTAATCCCCATTTTACAGATGAGGTAACTGAGGCACAGAGAAGTGAAGTTACTTGCCCAAGGTCACATAGAAGACAAATGGCAGAGCTGGAATTAGAACCCATGACCTCTGACTTCCAAACCCGTGCTCTTGCGACTAGGCCAAGCTGCATCTAAAGAGAAAGAGCCCGGGCCTGGGAGTCAGAGGACTTGGGTTCTAATTCCAGCTCTGCCACGTGCAGAATGGCTTAATGAAAAGACCACGGGCTTGGGAGTCAGAGGGCATGGGTTCTAATCCTGACTTCGCCACCTGTCTGCTGTGTGACCGTGGGCAAGTTACTTAACTTCTCTGTGCCTCAGTTACCTCATCTGTAAACTGGGGATTTAAAAGGTAAGCCCCACGTGGGACAACGTGACTACCCTGTCTCTACTCCAGAGCTTAGAACAGTGTTTGGCACATAGTAAGCGCTTAACAAATACCATAATTATTATTATTATTGTGAACTTGGGTAAGTCACAACTTCTCTTTGCTTCAGTTACCTCATCTGTAAAATGGTGATTAAGAATGTGAGCTCCATGTGGAATATAGACCACGTCCAACCTGACTAGCACAGTGCCTGACACACAGTAAGTGCTGAACAAATACATTTCCACTTCAAATTCATGAATTAACGTAGGAAAAGAGAAATGTATCTTTGAATGTTCAAAGACACTGCATCAACAAAAGTACTGATGCACACTCAAAACCTAAAAGATTTACTTACAAAGCAGTAGACCTTTAATCTGTTTCTATAGGGAAATCAAAGGATTATTGTGTTATTAAAAACATGATTAACGTTTTTACTTGCAAAGTTCTTTGTACCAGTTTATCAAATTTAATTTTTTTGCTCTTTAAACATTTGGCTATGCAACAACAGATAAATGGTGAAGAAGCATGATGAAGCACAAAATATATTGTCCTTGCTAAATTTTTTTGTGATTTTAGATGCCATTTCAACTTCCAGAATTGTAAATTCATAATTCCATACACACATTTTAACTTACTCTTGATTGAAATAATACTGGAATGATCCAGCTTGTTGAAGATTAAGTTTACAGTATTTGTCAGAGTCATCTTCTTTTTCAGTTGGGTTCTCCCAGGCCAGTAATCGGAATTTTTGGCGATTGAATGGTTCTCCAGGGGATGGATAATTCGTGTACACAGATATTTCCTTTCCTTGTAAGGTTGGCCCCAGCCTGAACTGAAGTTCAAAACCTAAGCAGAGAGCATAGGTGAATATATTCACTTTGTGTTTTGCTGCAATATAGTAAAGATCAATTTAGGCTCAATTAGATTAGCATAAAACCATGCTATCTCACTGCTTACCTACCCTTGCCCATATTCTCCCTCTCCACCTTCATATATGACAGACCACCACTCTTCCCCCTTTCAAAGCCTTAATAAAATCACATCTCCTCCAAGAGGCCTTCCCTGACTAAGTCCTCATTTCCCTACTTCCTCGCCCTCTGAATCACCTACACACTTGGATCTGCACCCTTGAACCACTTGATAATCACCCCATCCTCAGTCTGACAGTCTGTTTTTTAAAAAATGGCATTTGTTAGGCACTTACTATGTGCCAGGGACTGTACTAAGCGCTGAGGTAGATACCAAGCTAATCAAGTTGGACACAGTCCATGTCCCACTTAGGGCTCCCAGTCTTAATGCCATTTTACAGATGAGGTAACAGGCACAGAGAAGTTAAATGACTTGTGCAAGGTCAAACAGCAGACAAGTAATAATAATTATTGCATTTGTTAAGCGCTTACTATGTGCCAAGCACTGTTCTAAGCACTGAGGTAAATACAAGGTAATTAGGTTGTCCCACGTTGGGCTCAGTCTCAATCCCCATTTTACAGATGAGGTAACTGAGGCACAGACAAGTGAAGTGGCTTGCCCACGGTCACGCAGCAGACAAGTGGCGGAATGAAGATTAGAACCCACTACCTCTGACTCCCAAGCCCCTGCTCTTTCCACTAAGCCATGCTGCTGGGATTACAACCCAGGTCCGCTGACTCCCTCGCCTGTGCTCTTTCCACTAGGCTACACTGTTTCTTATGTATGTTCTCTCCCAAGTGCTTAATACAGCGCTTTGCACACAGTAAGTGCTCAATAAATTCCACTGATTGATTAATTCTACCTTGTTACAAAAATAAACAATTTTCAGATTCTTTTATGAAAACAGCAAAGTTTGAGTGACGAGTGATTTTAGGAACACTCAGTCAGCTCCTACATACCTCAGTGATCTTCTACTATAGCCTGGTCCACACTCTTCGCTCCACTAAAACCAGCTTACTCAGTGTGCCCCAATCTCATCTCTCTCACCGCCGACCCCTTACCCGTCTTCTCCCTCTAACCTGGAACTCCCTCTCTCTCCAAATATGACAGATCACCACTCTCTCCACCTCCAAAGCCTTATTAAGCTCACGTCTCCAAGGAGACTTCCCCTATTAAACCCCCTTTTCCCCAGCTCCCTCTGTGTCATCTATACACTTGCATCTGTTATCTTTTGGTCATAAGTGCTCTTTGCCCCACAGTACTTAGGTGCATTTCTACAAATTATATATTATTTATTTATATTAATGTCTGTCTCCCCCTCTAGACTGTAAGCTCTTTGGGGGCAGGAGCGTGCCTCCCGAATGTGGTGTACTGAAACTCTCCCAAGCATTTAGTACAGTGCTCTGCATACCGTAACTGCTCAATAAATGCAACTGATGATGATAGCTTCTAGACTGTAAGCCCAGTGTGGGCAGGGATTGTCTCTATTGCTGAATTGTACTTTCCAAGCCCTTACAGTGCTCTGAACACAATAAGTGCTCAATAAATACAATTGAATGAATGAATAAGATTATTCATCTGTCTGTAGACAGGGGGCTGGATCCAATAATTATTATCATTAACGTCCATGGATCAATTTTATTTATGGAGCACTTACTACATTCAGAGCACTGTACTAAGCGCCTGGGAAAGTACAATATAATGGAGTTGGTAGACACGATTCCTGCCTACAACTCTTATTGAGCACCTACTAGAATCTTGGGAGGCTACAAGTCAAAGTCATGAGTCCCTGCCCTCTAAGAGCAAGCAATCTCATAGGCAAATCAAACCTAAAATAGCTACAACAGTGAAATAAATCTATGGGAAATGTGAAGATGGTCTATGGAATTACATGACCAAAGAGGTGGAACCTAACAGTCTCAAAATTCCTTACAGGCCTAGGATTCAATAATGGAGATGGGATCCTTTCTTTCATATGCCGATAGGGATTACCTACGGAAGCAGAGTACTAATTTGGGTGGCTACACAAAAAACAAGAGAGCGAGATCTAGAAAGTAGAGATCTCATTACTAGAGATCTCTTTAAAAGCATCTTAAGGTTCTTAGCCTCCATTCTGAACCTCCCTGGGATTGAGAGAAACAAGGATAGTCCTGAAAAATGGAGGAAAGGTAATCAACTTAATTTTGGCCCTGCTTAATACAGTTTATTAAGGAACTGAAAGGGCTGACTTGAGTTTTTCTTTAGTGATTACGATTAAATCCAAATCGCCCAGCATCTTGAAATTAGAAACTTAACAGAAAACCCCACTCGCACTCAAATGAATTTTCCTCCTTGCAGCTAATGAATAAAAGTGACATAAAAATGACTGGAGAAATTTAATTTGGATTAATAAAGTGGTGAAGAAAATTTGTGCTAGTCTAAAGTGAGCAGGGAATGATGGGGGGAAAAAATCGAAACTTAGTTCGGCACCTGGAGCCTCTCAGTCTCCTATCACCACCACCACCACCGCCAAGGCTACGCAGGCTGAGCCATTGGGAATCCTACCGTATGCTCCCAAGAGCAGGGACGAGCTCCCACTGGCATGTTCCAGGGGAAGCAGACTTCCGTGGAGCAAAGCTGCCACCCACAGAAATATCCTAGACTTTGCTGGGGGCACCACTGCCCCCAGCATACTGGCGATGATGGCAGTTTTCAGAAAATGCTTGGCAAACAGCCATTCCAACTGTTAAGGAAGAGACGGAGTATAAGAGGAGGCTTTACAATATCTCCCTCCACTCCTTTCCTTCGTGGCTGATGCTTTTGTACAGCTGTCATCATGTTGACTGGTCTCCTCTCAACACGAAGTTGAAAGTCCATCCCTATATGGGTCAGACTGGGCCCACCAGAGATCTTCCAGGGCTGGCTGCAAACCCTAAAATTAATGGTCATCCTATCTCGAGTGAATCATCTGGTCACAATTTGCTAGATTCACTTTCTAAGCAGCCATTCTTTAGTCTACTACTATGCCTACTGTCTTTCAAAACTGAAAAAAACCTATTCTGCACTTTATGAAACTGCAATCAAGAAGGCCAAAATACTGAATATAGAGCAAAGAAAGCAACTTGGAATAGGACAATGATTTGAATAAAGTTTCTTGAAATAAAACAAATCTTCAACTGTTTTTACCTTTAACCTAAGTTATATAGAAAATTACCTACCAATTTCTCCAGTAGGAAGAAAAAACCAATCTATCTAAACCCATAGAGCCTATTCTCTTCCCTCACTCTCTTGTCACGTCCTTCCCATTAACTTACAGAGACTTACCCACTTGTTCAAAGAGATATTTAGCCCTTAAGAGAGAAATGACATTTTGTATAATTCACCATTTCACTTATTTTGATCATGAAACTTCTATCACGTTTTAAAAAATGATTAAATCTATCACTGAGAAATGGAACTATTTTGAACAAATAACAGAGTTCAGCTGCTGAGTATATTTAAATAACCTATGCCTGTGAAAAGTTCACACAAAACCAGCTTTAGCTTCATCCAATGAATTCAAAGAACAAGTACAAAGGTTAGCAGCCTTCCAAATACATAGTGTATTATGTAAAACCAATGTGTTCTGTCGCATATAATTTGTACACAAAATTAAATACTGACATATTATTTAGTCTGCCCTTATCTTGACAGTTAATAACTTGGTCTGCTAAAATTAGCTTAGGTCATAGCATACATGCCACTGATATCTTATTCCCTATAGGTAGACACTAGGAATAGTTTTCTCAAATTAGCTGTTCTCTCTTAGGCAACAAAAAAAATAAGCATAAAAGGCCTTCCATTTTTTTTTGGTCAGGGGGAGCTGGTGAGATTTAAATCTTAATATCTCTAAAAACAATATTTATTTTACTAAAGCTCCAAAATGGTATATCTTTAACAAAGCAGTTCACAAATGAGTTCAGTAAATATTCAAGTTTGTACCATATGGCAAAAGGGTCGAAAACACAATCTAAGAAGATTGTTCTTGTCTGTCCGTCTGACCCGATTAGACTGTAAGCCCGTCAAAGGGCAGGGACTGTCTCTATCTGTTACCGATTTGTACATTCCAAGTGCTTAGTACAGTGCTCTGCACGTAGTAAGCGCTCAATAAATACTATTGAATGAATGAATGAAGCAAGAATATTCTGGAATAGATTCTTTCAATCTATTAGTTCTTCCATAATGCCTTTTTTAATTATAAGTTTTTGGATAGAATGCTATTAGGGAATGTTCTTCTGACTAGGTATGTATATTGGGTAGGATGCAAAGTGGCACAAGATGAGATGGTTGTCCACAAGCATGGAGACATATGTGAGTTTTCTTTAATGCAGGGGTCTTCAAGTACCTCATCTCCACTTTATAGGGGAAATGAGTCTCTCATAAAACAATTGTAAAACAATTTTCTAAACTGCCCCATAGCACTTATGTACATATCGATAATTTATTCATATCAATGTCTGTTTCCCCCTTTAGACTGTAAGTTTATTGTGGGCAGGGAACATGTCTACCAACTCTGTAATACTGAACTCTCCCAGGTACTTACTACAGTGCTCTGCATGCATTAAGCACTCAATAAATATGGATTGATTAAAAAACTATTCATTAACTAATTCTATTTTTTGACCTTATCTTTAACTGTCATAACTCCCTCTGAAGTAGCTTGGCCTAGTGAAAAGAGCACAGGCCTGGGAGTCAGAGAACCTGGGTTCTAATCCCTGCTCTGCCACTGTCTCCTGTGTAACTGTGGACAGGTCACTTACTTTGTGCCTCAGTTCCCTCAACTGCAAAATGGGTTGTGAGTACTTGTTCTCCCTATTTAAAATGTGAGCTCCATGTGGGACCTGATTATCTGGTACTTACCTCAGCATTTAGAACAATGCTTGGCACATAGTATACTGCAATTATACAAGTGCTGCCAGCCAGAAAAACAGACCTAGACCCTATCCACTACAAATTTACAATTTGAAATAGGCAATATCAGCAAAGAAATGTAAAAGGGCAAACAGAATACAAACATTATAATATGATGTACATGACAGCATAGCAAAAGACAGTCTCAGTGTGTGCACAGTGTGTTCAGGACTGGATTCTACGTTAGCCTTTTCATCAACCATGCACCCATTTATCAATTTTACTGTTTAGTAATGCCTGCCTCTTTTGAGCCCAAGGGATAACAAGAGTTTAGTGCTTATGGGCCTAAAGGTTGTGAGTCAGTGGAAGTAAAAATTATTCTCTCTTTATTCCCTGGCTTTGTGAGGGGAAGTAGAACTTAAAAGCCTGTTAGCAACAAGCTTAACTGAGTTACATGGGGAGAGGAGTGCAGGCATAAAAAACTGTTCCAATTGCAAGCTTCATCTCTCACCCCAAAGGCTTTTTTGATTTTGGTTTGAGCTTTGGGGTGGCAGGTCAGGACCAGGTGGTCCAGTTTAGGGGAGGAGACAAGGTTTTAAGCCATGGTCTAGAGTGGCTCCAGGGGAATTAGGCCTAGGTCAACCATGTCTGATAGACTTGCTGGACTACTAGCATGGCTCAGGGTTGAGAGCTGCTTTAAAACAATCCCAGGGTGGAGCCAACTGAAGACCAGGCGGGTGTAGTCACATTGTAGAATTAAGCCCTTAGGAATCTCCTTCAAATTGCCCAATTTCCTGGAGAGTTCTGTATACTAAGGATAACCCAGGCCAATTTCCCCTGGCCCTTCTGAATTTCAACCTGCAACTGGTGCTGAACCCCAGAGCAAGCTTTGAAAAGAGAGGGGCAAGTGTTCAATCTTCAATCGTATTTATTGAGCGCTTACTGTGTGCAGAGTACTGTACTTAGTGCTTGGAAAAGTACAATACAGCAATAGAGACAATCCCTGCCCACAATGAGCTCACAGTCTTAGAGGGGATAATTATAATGCTATTTTTTAAGTGCTTACTATGTGGCAAGCACTGTTCTAAGAGCTAAGGTAGATACAAGATAAAGGTTGATAAGGTAGAGCCCAAGTGAGGCTCACAGTCTTAATCCCTATTTTACAGATGAGGTAACTGAGGCACAGAGAAGTGGCTGCCCAAGGTCACACAGCCAGACAAGTGGCGGAGCCAGGATTAGAACCCATGTCCTCACTGTGGGGGGTTTTAATTGAACAGTCTTGTTCCATGTCGATTCACCTTATCCCTCCCTCCTCTCTTCAAAAGTATTCTTAAAATTGCACAAACTTCACCGAAGCTCTAGACTGTAAACTCGCTGTGGGCAGGGAACGTGTCTACCAACTCTGTTATGTTGTACTCACCCAAGAGTTTAATACAGGGCTCTGCACACAGTAAATACTCAATAAATTTCTTTTACGGTATTTGTTAAGTGCTCACTATGTGCCAGGCACTGTTCCAAGAGTTGGGGTAGATATAAATTAAATCAGGTTGGATGCAGTTCAAGTCCCACAAGGGGCTCGCAGTCTTAATCTCCATTTTACAGAGGAGGTATCTAGGAGAAGGAGCAATGACATAGTGGATAGAGCACGGGCCTGGGAGTCAAAAGAAGTTCATGGGTTCAAATCCCGGCTCCCCCACTTGTCTGCCGTGTGACATTGGGCAGGTCACTTCACTTGTCTGAGACTCAGTAACCTCACCTGTAAAACGGAGATCGAGACTGTGAGCCCCACATGGGACAAGAACTGTGTCCAACCCGATTTGTTTGCATCTACCCCAGTGCTTAGAACAGTGATTGGCACCTAATAAACGCATAACAAGTACCATTACTATACAAAAAGGGTTTATGGGGTATTTACCATGTGACCTCATCAAATACCCATTCCAGGCACAGAAAATAGCTTCTGTCCAATTTAAAATAGTTATGCATGTAAAAAAGTATTAAACATGCACAAGACTATGATATTCCAAAAACAAAATTATATTCCAGGGAACAGCAGGTGAGCCTGAAGATTTTCTTTGAAAATTGAGAACTTAATGCCCTGTACTGTAACTAGTGCCATCTTCCAGCCAAAGGACAACCTTCCCACTTACAGAAAAAACTTAACACCCTTCCCCCATAGTCTCACATGAATTCAAGTAGACTGAAAGCTTGTTGTAGGTTGGGGATGTCTATACCAACTCTGTTGCATTGTGCTCTGCACATGGTAAGCGTCACTGATGATGAGGATGATGTAGTAATAGTATTTATTAAGTGCTTACTGGGCACAGAGCACTGTATTAACTGCTAGGAGAGAATACTTAGGTGAGAATTGGACACTGTCCCTGTCACAGAGGCGAACACAATCTGCTTTTAAGAAGCAAATTGGAGCAATACAAGAAGTCCATCTTTACTAAGAAATCAAATAGGCCTCGTCAGTTGAGTTAGAAAAAGTCTTACGCTATATTTAACTTTGACCTTAAGAAAAACATCAATGACAATGACAGCTTTTGGAAGACTTCAGAGCCCTAAAAAACTTATTGGATGTGGTAACACTTCAAAATGAACTCTTTCCATAGATAAATGGGGAAAAGACATAATGGGAGAAACACACAAGAAAAAATTCACTCATACCCAAAGGCAATTTTTTCTTTCTTTCTTTTCCCTGACAATCAGGTTAGCTACAATATAACTGCAACTATTCATTTGACGCACACAGTTTATGGACATAGCCCAGAGATAAAAAAAAAAAAAACCAAACACAAATATTTCTTTGAACTGACCTTGGTCAAGTCTGAAGAGGGTCTTTTCTAACTTCTCCATGTCGTTTAAAAGCAAAATTCGAATCTGCTTACTGTGCCCCATTTTTGCTTCCGAAGGCTTTGAAGTCTTTCAGGGGGAAGAAACGAACTTCAAAAAGGTGGGTGTAACCCCTACAAAATTGGAAAGAGAGGTAAGGCAGAAAGGTAAGCCGGAGAAAACACTTGGGGGGGTGGGAGGGAGGGAGGTAAAGGAAAGGGAACTCTCCTGCGCCGCTGAGTCACACTTACATTTTCTCCAAATATATAAACCCTAGCAAAGAAACAGAGGGGAAGGAATGACTCCCCAAAAGTGGGATTTGGAAGCAACACCTGCAATCCTTGGGATTGATTCTGCCCCACCTTGTCCAAAACAAAAAAGCTAAAGAAAACCAACAGCCTGGAGACTGTTCAACCCAAGCTTCGGGCTTTACCCAGAGAAAGCAACCTGTTCAACCAAAGCCCCCGAGGTGGAAAAACAAACCGGTCGCTTCGAGTGACACTTCTTCTGGGAGATGCCAAGTGGGAGCTCACCCCACTCCCAAATTCGGGTGAGAGGCCACCGAAGGGGGAGGGAAGGGGCCCAGTTGCTGCCCCTTGCATGCCTTCCACACATATATATAGAATTAAGTAGATATACTATAACCACCCAGAGGTCAGGGAGAGCCATTTCCAACAGGTCCGGCTAGAAGTCACTGCAAAAGCAGCATGGTGTAGTGGATAGAGCATGGGCCAGGGAGAGAAGAAGCATGGCACAGTGGAGAGAGCACCAGTCTGGGAGTCAGAAGGTCATGGGTTCTAATCCTACCTCAGCCACTTGTCTGCTGTGTGATCTTGGGCAAGCCACTTAGCTTCTCTGGGCTTCAGTTCCCTCATCTAATAATAATTATGGTATTTGTTAAGCACTTACTATGTGCAAAGCACTGTTCTAAGCGCTGGGGTGCATACGAGGTAATCAGGTTGTCCCCCATGGGGCTCACAGTCTTAATCCCCATTTGTTTCATTCAACAGTATTTATTGAGTGCTTACTGTGTGCAGAGCACTGTACTAAGCACTTGGAATGTACAATTCGGCAACAGAGACAATCTCTGCCCAATGACGGGCTCACACAGATGAGGGAACTGAGGCACAGAGAAGTTAAGTGACTTGCCCAAAGTCATGCAGCTGGAAAGTGGCAGAGGCAGGATTAGAACCCATGACCTCTGACTCCCAAGCCCAGGCTTTTTCCACTAAGCCATGCTGAATCTCCAATAAAATGGGGGATTGAGACTGTGAGCCCCACAGGGGACAGACAGGGACTGTGTCCAACTCGATTTGCTTGTATCCACCCCAGTGCTTAGTACAGTGCCTGGCACATGGTAAGCGCTTAGCAAAAACCATCATTATTCATTATTATTATTCCCAGCACTTACATCAAGCGAGCAATAGGTGCAGCCCCCAGGACATGGCTGGGTCGGCCGAGAGGAGGCTAAAGAAGCAGTTTGACAGTGGCAAGAGCATGGGCTTGGGAGTCAGAGGGTGTGGGTTCTAATCTCAACTCTGCCATTTGTCTCCTGTATTACCTTGGGCTAACCCCTTCATTTCTCTGTGCCTCAGTGACCTCATCTGTCAAATGGGGATGAAAACTGTGAGCCCCACGTGGGGCAAGCTGATGACCTTGTATCGACCCCAGTGCTTAGAACAGTGCTTCATACACAGTAAGCTCCTAACAAATACCATCATTATCAGAGAAGCAGCGTGGCTTAGTGGCAAGAGCCCGGGCTTGGGAGTTAGAGGACTTGGGTTCTAATCAGGCTCTGCCACTTGTCAGCTGTGTGACCTCAGGCAAGCCACTTTACTTCTCTGTGCCTCAGTTCCCTCATATGTAAAGTGGGATGAAGACTGTGAACCCCACATGCGGCAACCTGATGGCCTTGTATCTACCCCAGCGCTGAGAAGAGTGCTTGGCACAGAGTAATCGCTTAACAAATACCATCATTATCAGAGAAGCAGGTTATGAGGCGGCCTGATGACCTTGTAACTACCCTAGGGCTGAGAACAGTGCTTGGCACAGAGTAAGTGCTTAACAAATATCATCATTATTATCAGAGAAGCAGGTTATGAGGCGGCCTGATGACCTTGTAACTACAGAGAAGCAGCATGGTTCAGTGGAAAGAGCATGGGCTGGGGACTCGGAGGTCATGGGTTCAAATCCCAGCTCCGCTGCTCGTCAGCCGTGTGACTTTGGGCAAGTCACTTCACTTCTCTATGCCTCAGTTCCCTCAACTATAAAATGGGGATGAAGACTGTGAGCCCCACGTGAGACAACCTGATGACCTTGTATCCCCACCCAGGGCTTAGAGCACTGCTTTGCACATAGTAAGCGCTTAACAAATGCCATTAATAATAATATAATAATAATAATATTATTTTATAGTAATAATATTATAAAGAACAGTGCTGAGAACAGTGCTTGGCACAGAGTAGGCGCTTAACAGATAGCATGGTCCTTATTATGATTGAGGCTGGGGCAGGGGCACAGAGAGGCTTCCCCTTCTGCCGCCTCCTGAGGGAGGGGAAACTATCAGGTGAAGGATGGGCAGGAGGTGGGGGTCGGGCCCACTGTGCCCGATGACTCCCCAACCCGGGGACGGGAGGAGGAGGAGGAGGAGGAGGAGCAGGACGAGGAAGAGCAGGACGAGGAAGAGCAGGACGAGGAAGAGCAGGACGAGGAGGAGCAGGACGAGGAGGAGCAGGACGAGGAGGAGCAGGACGAGGAGAGAGCGGGAAGAGGAGGAGGAGGAGCAAGAGGAGGAGGACAAGCAGGAGGAAGAGCAAGAGGAGGAGAAAGAGGAGCGAGAGAAGGAGGAGATGAAAGAGGAGGAAGGGAAGCGATGAAAGAAGAGGAGGAAGGGAAGCGATGAAAGAAGAGGAGGAAGAGCAGAAGGAGGGGGAAGAGCAAGTGCAGCAGGAGGAGGATGAGGAAGAAAAGCAGGAAGAGGGGGAGGAGGAAGAGTAGCAGGAGGAGGGGGAGGAGGAAGAGTAGCAGGAGGAGGGGGAGGAGGAAGAGTAGCCAGGAGGAGGGGGAGGAGGAAGAGTAGCAGGAGGAGGGGAAGGAGGAAGAGTAGCAGGAGGAGGGGGGAAGAGGAAGAGCAGCTGGAAGAAGAGGAGGGAGAAGAGCAGAAGGGGGAGGAGGAGGAGGAGCAGCAGCAGGAGGAAGAGCAGGAGGGAGACAAGGGGGGGAGGAGGAAGAGCAGCAGGAAGAAGAGGAGGGGGGAGGAGGAAGAAGAAAGAGGAGGGGGGAGGAAGAGGAGGAAGAGCAGAAGGAGGAGGAGGAGGAAGGCCCGAGAGCCGAAGCGCTTACCGAGCGGACCGTAGGTTTTGTTGCCCCGCCTGCCCGCCCCACCGACCGCTTCTCTCCACCGAAGCTTGACGGGCAGGGGGGAGGGGGCGGGGAGGGGCGGGGAGGGGCGGGGCCCGGGCCGCTTTCTCGCGAGAACAGGAGCCCCGGGGGGAGGGGGAAAGGAGGGGGTTGCAGTGGCGCTGAGGGCAGTTGAGCTCAGTCAGTGGCGCCCGCTCGTTTCCCACTCGCAGCCACCCCGCCTCAGCGGAGAGAGGCCGGGACACGGACTCACAGCCCGCTCCGGCCTGCCTGCCCGCCTGCCTGCCTGCATTCAATCTTTCATTCGGCCCTTCCTTCCTTCCTTCCTTCCTTCCTTCCTTCCTTCCTTCCTTCCCCCCATCATTCATTCGTCCCTTCCTTCATTCAATCACTCATTCATTCGACCCTTCCTTCCTTCAGTCATTCATTCGCCCCATCATTCATTCGTCCCTTCCTTCCTTCATTCAATCACTCATTCGTCCCGTCAATCATTCATTCATTCGTTCATTCATTGATTCAATCATTCATTCGTCCCTTCCTTCATTCAATCACTCATTCGTCCCGTCAATCATTCATTCATTCGTTCATTCATTGATTCAATCATTCATTCGTTCCATCAATCATTCATTCGTTCCTTCCTTCCTTCCATCAATCGTTCATTGACTCGTTCCTTCAATCATTCATGCATCCATCAATCATTCATTCATTCGTTCCTTTAGTCAATCAATTAATCGTGTTTCCTGGATCCTCTTTACTGCACGCAGTAAGCGCTCGATAAATACAGTCGAACGAATGAATGTACTGACCGCTTTACTGCATCCAGAGAGTTCATTCAGTCCACTCAAGGTCAAATTGTCCATTCCAAGCGCTTAGTACAGTGCTCTGCACCTAGTAAGCACTCAATAAATACGATTGATGGAATGAACTCAATCGTATTGATTAAACGCTTACCCTGTGCGGAGCATTGGCCTAAGCACTTGGATTGGACAATTCAGCAACAGAGAGAGACCCTCCCTACCCAACGACAGGCTCACAGTCTAAAGTAATGATGGGGTTTCTTAAGCGCTAACTATGTGCAAAGCACTGTTCTAAAGGGGGAGACAGAAAAATAAGAATGGTATTTGTTAAGTGCTTACTATGGGCAAAGCACTGTTCTAAGCGCTGGAGGGATACAAACTGATCAGGCTGTCCCATGTGGGGCTCACAGTTTTAATCCCCATTTTACAGATGAGGTCACTGAGGCACAGAGAAGTGAAGTGACTTGCCCAAAGTCACACAGCTGGCAAGGGGTGGAGCCGGAATTAGAACCCATGACCTCTGACTCCCACGCCCACGCTCTTTCCACTGAGCCACGCTGCTTTTCAACCAAACAAGTGGACATCACTACCATCAGGATAAATAGAATTACAGATATCTACACATCATGAATAAAATAAATAGAATAATAAATATGTACCAAGGACTGTGGGGCGGAGAAGGGGGTAGAGCAGAGGGAGGGAGTCGGGGCGATGGGGAGGGGAGGGGGAGCAGAGGAAAAGGGGGCCTCTGTCGTGGGTTCTAATCCCCACTCCGCCACTTGTCAGCTGTGTGACTTTGGGCAAGGCACTTCACTTCTCTGGACCTCAGTTCCCTCATCTGTCAAATGGGGATGAAGACTGTGAGCCTCACATGGGACAACCTGATTACCCTGTATCTACTCCAGGGCTTAGAACAGTGCTCTGCACATAGTAAGTGCTTAACAAATACCATCATAACTAGCACACTTCCCCCTTCAAAGCACTACTGAGAACTCACCTCCTCCAGGAGGCCTTCCCAGATTGAGCCCCCTTTTTTCCTTTGCTCCTCCTCCCCTCCCCATCATCCTTACTCCCTCCCTCTGCTCTACCCCCTTCCCCTCCCCACAGCACTGGTGTATATTTGTACATATTTATTATTCTATTTATGTTATTGACATGTACATAGCTATAATTCTATTTATTTACACTGATGCCTGCCCACTTGCCTTGTTTTGTTGTCTGTCTCCCCCCTTCTAGACTGTGAGCCCTTTGTGGGCAGGGATTGTCTCTGTCGCCAAATTGTACTTTCCAAGCGTTTAGTACAGTGCTCTGCAAAAAGTAAGCTCTCAATAAATAAGATTGAATGAATAAATGACTAATCCCTGCGACGCCGCATATCAGCTGTGTGACTTTGGGCAAGTCACTTAACTTCTCTGTGCCTCAGTGACCTCATCTGTCAAATGGAGATGAAGACTGACAGCCCCACGTGGGACAACCTGATTATCTTGAATCTACCCCAGGGCTTGGAACAGTGCTTGACGCAAAGTAAGCGCTTAACAAATACCATTATTATTATATACTTTCTCCAGAATGCCCTGTCTTCTGCCATAATCCGCCACCTTTCTAATGGTTCTTCCATTATCGTTGTTATGGTCTCTATCCATCTAGCTGCCGGGCTGCCTCTTCCATGTTTTCCCTGGGATTTTCCTAACATTAGTGTCTTTTCCAGGGAATTAGTCCTCCTGATTATGTGTCCAAAATATGCTAAGTCAAATCATTTGGCCTTCCAAAGACCATTTTGGTTTAATTTGCTCCAAAATACATTTGTTTGCTTTTTGGGCAGTCCACGGTATTCACAAAAGCCTTTCAAAAGATGTTCTTTCGACTGCTTGTTTTGTTTTGTTCTGTTTTGCTTTGCTGTCTGTTTCCCCCGTTTAGACTGTGAGTCCATTTTGGGGCAGGGATTGTCTCTATCTCTTTCCAAATTGTCCATTCCAAGTGCTTAGTCCAGTGCTCTGCACATAGTAAGAGCTCAATAAATACTACTGAATGAATGAATGAATGAATGAATGAATGAATCCTGTTTTTTCACTGTCCAGCTTTCAGATCCATACACTGCCCCTGGAAACACCACAGAGTTGACAGTTTGTATTTTTGTAGCAAGTGTTACATCAGCACATCTCATGACTTTTTCCAGGCTCTTCATAGCTAAAGGAGTAGCTGGGACACATAACAATTGTGGTGTGTGTTAAGCCCTTACTATGTGCCAGGCACTGTACGAAGCGCTGGAGTGGTTACCAGCAGTCCCCGCCCCACCTGGGGTTCACAGTCTTAATCCCCATTTTACAGATGAAGTAATTGAGGCCCAGAGAAGTGAAACAACTTGGCCAAGGCCACCCACAGACAAGTGGCGGGCCAAGACAAAGGGCCAAGGGGAATCCATCTATAAATAACATTAGTATGCCCATAGCACTGTACTAAATGCTTGGGAGGGTACAATACAATAGAATTAGCAGACATGTTCCGAATGAGCAGGGGAAGGGAAGGGGAAAGTAGGGAGGGAAGGGAGCGTTCAAGCAAGAAGGGGGAGGTCGGGAGAATGGAGTGGGGCAGGAAGAGAAGGGCAGGATCGTGGAGGGAGGCAGAGGGACTCTAATGAGCACAGTAACTGAACAGGAGAGAGCGAGGTCAGGGCGCCATTAGGCCCTGCCAAAGTGGGTGAGGAAGATCTGCAAATGAACTGCTGGTATAGTTTGTTCTTCTCACCCTGCTGCCCTACACATTCATTAATTCAATTGTATTTAAGCCACGCTCAGAAGTAGCATGGCTTAGTGGAAAGAGCATGGACTTGGGAGGCAGAGGTCGTGGGTTCTAATTCCAGTTCCGCCACTTGTCAGCTGTGTGAGTTTGGGCAAGTCGCTTAACATCTCTGTGTAACTTCTCTTACCTCATCTGTAAAATGGGAATGAAGACTGTGAGCCACACGTGGGACAACCTGATCACCTTATATCTATCCCAGCGCTTAGAACAGAGGTTGGCATATAGTAAGTGCTTATTAATATCATTATTATTATTATTGAGTGCTTACTGTGTGCAGAGCATTGTACTAAGCACTTGGGGAAGTACAATACAACAATAAACAGTGACATTCCCTGCCCACAACAAGCTCACAGTCTAGAATAAGGAGTCAGACATCAGTGACGTCAAGTTGTGCCTCACCCTTAGCGACACGATGGACACATTTCTCCCAGAACGCCCTGCTCTCCATCTACAGTCGTTCTGTAGTGTATCCATAGAGTTTTTTTGGTAAAAATACGGAAGTGGTTTACCATTTCCTTCTTCCACACAGTAAACTTGAGTCTTCCCCCTCGACTCTCTTCCAAGTTGCTGCTGCTCAGCAGAAGTGAGTTTTGTTACAAGTAAATAAAACAACAGTTATGTACATAAGTGCTTTGGGACTGGGAGGGGGAAAGAGCAAAGGGAGCAAGTCAGGGCGACACAGAAAGGAGTGGGAGTTGAGGAAATGTGGGCCTTAGTCTGGAAAGGCCTCTTGGAGGAGATGTAAATACTGCTGTAACTTCTCTTAATCATTTTAGGGAAGACACTCAAGTGGTAGATAGCTATTTGCCCCATGTGAATATTGCCTAAACAGTCTCAGGGTTAACTGTCGGTGCTTGTTGAGATCTAAAGGAGAGTTGAATCAATTACTTGGACTTGTTAAAGGCCTACAGTGCTCTGTACTGCGAGCTTGGGGATGTACAGTGAATATTAATAGATATGGACCCTGTCAGAACTTTAATTCTAGTAGGGGGAGACAGGTGCTGAAATCATTTACAGATGAATGGAAGGAGAGAAAGGGGATATATACATACATTAGTGCTAAAGTAATAGGATATGTAAGATATGTACATAGATGCTGCTGGACGACAATGTGAGATCATAAGTAGTTGGGGTGATACAACCCAGAGAGAGTAAAAATAAATCAGGCAAAAACCTCTTGAAGGAGGTGTGATTTCAGGAGGACTTTGAAAATGAAGAGATCCACTCTTCTCATTCATGCTGATCCAAACAATTATATCCCTCTTTGCTGCATCCCTCCTGCCTCCTGTCTCTCCCCTCTCCAGACCATACTTTGTTTTGTTGCCCCAGTCACTTTTCTCAAAAAAGTTCAGTCCATTTCTCTCAATTCCTCAGAAATCCTCAATAGTTACCCATTTACCTCTACATCCAACAGAAACTCCTTACCATTGCCTTTAAGGCACTCAATCAGCTCTCCCCCATTTAACTTCTCTGTGCCTCAAGTTCCCTCATCTGTAAAATGGGGATTAAGACTGTGAGCCCCACGTGGGACAACCTGATTCCCCTGTGTCTACCCCAGCGCTTAGAACAGTGCTCTGCACATAGTAAGCGCTTAACAAATACCAACATTATTATTACCTAACCTTAATGGTATTTCTGGAGCACTTACTGTGTGCAGAGAACTGTACTAAGTGCTTGAGAAAGTAAAATATAACTGAGTTGGTAGGCACACAACAAGCTTACCTTGAAGCGGGGGATCTCCTGCTTCAACACAACCTATATGTTTTGCTCCTCTAACACCAACCTACTATTTGTACCTTGATCTCATCTATCTCACCACTCACCCCTTGCTCATGTCCTCTATCTAGCCTCAAACTCCCTTCCACTTTATATCTGACAGACCACCAATCTCCCCACCTTCAAAACCCTCCTAAAATCACGTTCATTGGAGGATTTTGAAGAATATGGAGGTGGTGCAGCAGGTAGTTTAAAAAGAAAACTGAACCAGTCAGCAGAGTGAGTGTGAATTGAGGAAGAGACAGTAGATAGGGAGAACGGTGAGGAGGCTGATGCCATAGTCAAGCCAAGGGCTTGGGCCATTAAGATGACCATTTCAATGGATAGGGAAACATGGATTTAGGAAATCCTAAATCCTAAACATGGATTTAGGAAATGTTTTGGAGGAAGAACTGGCAGGATTTGGTGGTAGACTGAATATGGAGCTTGAGGAGAGAGAGGAGTTGGAGATACTGTCAAAGTTACAGGCTAGAGAGTAATGGGGAGGATGGTGGTGATGTAGGCCAAAATGGGAAAGTCAGGTGTGAGTGAAGATTTAGAGGGGAAGATAAAAAGGACATCCTGAGCTTGAGGTGCTAGTGGGACATCCATGTAGAGATGTTTACCTGGAGGCAGGAGGAAATTTGCAATTGTAGAGAAGGACAAAGATCAGGGTTAGTGAGGTAGATTTTGGAATCACCTGCATAGAGGTGGTAGTTAAAGTCATGGAAGTGAACTCACCAAGAGAGTATAAATTGAGTAAAGAAGAAGAACCAGACAATGCCTCGAGGGACATTCACGGCTAGAGGGTGGTAAGTAGCAGAAGAACTGGCTAAAGAAACTGAAAAGGATTAGCCAGAGAGGTAAGAGGAAATCCGGGAGAGAACTGCAGAAACGATCTGGGCATGTCACTCCCCTTCTTAAACAACTCCAGTGGTTGCCTATCGACCTCCGCTCCAAACAAAAACTCCTCACTCTAGGCTTCAAGGCTCTCCGTCACCTTGCCCCTTCCTACCTCTCCTCCCTTCTCTCTTTCTACCGCCCACCCCGCACGCTCCGCTCCTCTGCCGCCCACCTCCTCACCGTCCCTCGGTCTCGCCTATCCCGCCGTCGACCCCTGGGTCACGTCCTCCCGCGGTCCTGGAACGCCCTCCCTCCTCACCTCCGCCAAACTGATTCTCTTTCCCTCTTCAAAACCTTACTTAAAAATCACCTCCTCCAAGAGGCGTTCCCAGACTGAGCTCCTCTTCCCCCTCTACTCCCTCTGCCATCCCCCCTTTACCTCTCCGCAGCTTAAGCCTCATTTTCCCCTTTTCCCTCTGCTCCTCCACCTCTCCCTTCTCATCCCCACAGCACTGTACTTGTCCGCTCAACTGTAAATATTTTCGTTACCCTATTTATTTTGTTAATGAATTGTACATCGCCTCGATTCTATTTAGTTGCCATTGTTTTTACGAGATGTTCTTCCCCTTGACGCTGTTTAGTGCCATTGTTCTTGTCTGTCCGTCTCCCCCGATTAGACTGTAAGCCCGTCAAACGGCAGGGACCGTCTCTATCTGTTGCCGACTTGTTCATCCCAAGCGCTTAGTACAGTGCTCTGCACATAGTAAGCGCTCAATAAATACTATTGAATGAACTGTATCAGAAAAGTTAAGGTTAATGCTTCCAGGAGAAGGGAATGATCCACAGTATCAAAAGGAAGTAAGAGCTAGAGAAGTATTAGGAAAGCTGTAGAGTCCTTTAGATTTGGTGAGGAAGATGTCTTTGGTGATCTTGGAGGGGGACGTTTAAGTGGAGTAGAAGGAGCATATTAAAGCAGGATGAAGAGGATCAAGAAAGGAGTTGGAGAAGTAGAGACAGCAGGTGTAAACAACTTGTTCAAAGTGTTTGGAAAATGAGAGGAGGTATATGGGGTGATAACTGGATGATGTAGTGGGATCCAGAGAAGATATTTTTAGGATTGGAGGGGGGGGTGTGTGTGTGTGTGGAGGGTGTGTTGGGGGTGGGTGGAAATGAATATGAAGAGAAATGATCCATCAGAGTATGAGCAGTTGGAGATGGCTGTCTGGGAGAGAAGACGGATCAACCAATCAACTGTATTTACTGAGTGCTTATTATGGGCATAAGTGTTTTTAGAAGGTGAGAAAAGCACAGGTGAACGTACATTTGTAAAGCAGATGATCCAGGAGCAGGCCGACTCCTCCTCTTTTCCTTGTGAATCAGAAGGAAAGTGAGGACCCCGCGGGAGAGAGTGGTAGGAGAGATATTATTGCCTGGAATGAAGCAGATCTCAGTGACGAAGAGGAGGAAGAGGAGTGGATTGGTGAGGAAAAGGCTGAGGATAAAGAGGAGTTTGTCCATTGTGGAACAAGCTGCATTTAGAGAGGGCTCTGGAGTGGGACAGAGGGAGGTAAATGAAGAGGTGAATTGCTGGGGTTGGGTGATTTGGAAGGTTAGCGAGAGAGAGGGAAATGGGGGTATGTTCAGCAGAAGGAGGAGTGCAGGTGGCCACAAAGGCCTGGGTCC
Source organism: Ornithorhynchus anatinus (assembly GCF_004115215.2). NCBI lineage: Eukaryota > Metazoa > Chordata > Mammalia > Monotremata > Ornithorhynchidae > Ornithorhynchus > Ornithorhynchus anatinus. The sequence continues at coordinate 89,168,753 of NC_041731.1, forward strand.
TCAAAGGCCTGGTCTTAAATGGTCACAGTTTCTAGACTCCAGTACTGAGTGACCACAGGTTCACAATGACTAAAATGACACAGGCTCATTCCTGTTGGCAGGATGCCAGAGCTATAGGCTGCCCTTCAGTGGTGAGGGAATTGGCAATTTCTTCTCTAATTATGGGTCATTTAAAGAGCATAAACATTCTAAAAACAAGCAGGAGGGAACCTGCTTGCAGGTTTTGCAGTTGAACTCAGCAAGATATGACGGCAGAATCTCAGTTATATATATAGGTGTGCCAGGCCAGCAGCAGTCATTAACTTATCTGAGCTGCACTTGGTTTCATTCCCAGCACTGCCTGAATGCCAGAGGGAATGGATATTGCTGTTTAGAAAACGGGTGAGTTGGGTTTTGGAGGAGAGGAGTCTAAGAAGGCTCATCTTGCCTGCCCTGTTGCTAGAGGTTCCTCAGAAAGGGACTTTTACCTGCTAAAACCCTCTTTCCCCCATCCCCTGTCCAAACAAGGGAGGGGCTGTAAGTATAATTGAATGAGTTTTCAGGGAGTGGTTATCAGGTTTCCCCCTTTCTGTCAGCAAGCAGTGTGTCCTAATGAAAAGAGCACATGTCTGGGAGCTGGAGGACCTGGTTCTAATCCCTGCTTTGCCACTTATCTGCTGTGTGACCTCAGGTAAACCACTTAACTTCTCTGTGCCTTAGTTTTCTCAATTGTAAAGTGGGGATTTAATACCTGGTCTCCCTCCTACTTAGTCTATGAACCTCAAGGAGGACAGGGACTGTGCCCAGCCTGATTAACTTGTAACTACCCCAGTGCTTAGAACAGTCCTTAATGCTTAACAAATACATTAAAACATTATTTTAATGCTATGATAATAATTACACTATTTAACTTTATTAACAATGACATTTAAGAATTTCTAGTGTTCAATGGCAATGTAATAAATACTTTACTGCTCAAGGTAAGTAGCACAGACAGGAAAGTCAGGGACCTCAGAATGGTAGAATGGTAGCCAGAAATCTTGGCACTCCAAAGGTAATAATAATAATGGTGGTATTTGTTAAGTGCTTACTATGTGCAAAGCACCATTCTAAGTGCTGGGGGGATACAAGGTGATCAGGTTGTCCCACGTGGGGCTCACAGTTTTAATCCACATTTTACAGATGAGGTCACTGAGGCAATGAGAAGTGAAGTGACTTGCCCAGAGTCACACAGCTGGCAAGTGGTGGAATCACGATTAGAACTCATGGCCTCTGACACCCAAGCCCGGGCTCTTTCCACTGAGCCCCGCTACTTCTCTAATAATAATGGAGGTATTTTTAAGTGCTTACTATGTGTCAAGCTTTGTTCTAAGCACTATGGTAGATACAAAATAATCAGATTGGATGCAGTCCCTGTCCCTCATCAGGCTCACAGTTGAAGTAGGAGGGTGAACAGGAACTGAGAGGTCTGGGAAAGTGGATTATCAACCTTGCCGAAATTGTCTTGATGGTTCACTATGGTTAGTAGTAAAATTTTCAAGATTCTTATGGAGGAAGTGAATGAAACTGGTAATAATGTCATACAAATAAAGCAGATGAGAGCACAGTAACAGCTGCCGCTGAGGACGGTATGGGATATTCTGTTAAATAGCCATAGCCTGCCTGCATCTCTAATCCTCGCCAGGCACCTCCCAAATCTTGCCAATTGGCCACTTGAGGAAATCAAGTGAAAAAAATGTGATGGTCCAACTCCAGTACTGGAAAAAGAAATTAAACACGTGTCCTACTGAAAATGGGATACTTTTTATCTGATTTTTAGGAATCCTATGCCTGCCATATTGCTGAAGGGACAACGATGGCATTCCAAGCCACCTGAGGGTTGTGTGAACAGCCCTATTTAGAAATGCGTCACTCATACCAACCGGGGAAGGAGATAGAAAATGAGCCTCAAAATTGTTCATCTCACTCAAATGTCTCAGATTGGTTTTCAAACTTGCTGTTCTCCAACCAATGTAAATCAACAAATGCATTTGGAGTTAGGCCCTTACAGTAGGATGGAGAAACCTACATTAATTCAGTAGGCCAGTTAAGCTTGTATAGAGACAGAAAGTTGACGCTGGAAAGATTAAAGGAACTTTGCTTACAACCTCTGAAGACCAGGCCCCTGAACCTGTGGAGCTGAAAACCCAAAATGGTCAAAGCTGGAGATGAAAACCAATTAATGGTGAGCAGGCGTTCTGGTTAGGGGTGAGGGACTAGTGAGTGACAGAGAACAGGTGTTCTGGAATTAATTGAGACCAGGCGAAGGCCAGAACATGTAGTGATTGGACAGTGGAATCAACACCACTAACCTGGCAGCATTGCCCCAGTACTTACCTTCCCTGTTCCAAGAAGCATCCATTTTTGGGCAATACTGGCTATGCTCCCTGTGCGGTAAGAGTGTAATGCTAACTTCACTTAGAAAGGGATGAAAGGCATGTGAGCCATCCTGTCAAGCTCTTTCAAAAGCCTGCTCCTCGTCCTCATTCATGCCCACCTCCTGTCCCGTACAAGAGAATAATTGAGCTCTTCAATTTACTTTTGTTCTCTTATAATAAAAAAATGAGACAATGCATCCTTATAATGGAGCATTTTTGCTCTGTCAGTGTTATGGATGAATCAGGACCAGGAAACAACTAGGGGTGTAATTCTTTTTCATTTTGGTGATTATTGCTTTCTATTTTCAAAGCACTTTGGAAGCATAAATTATTCCATCCTTAAAAAATCTAGGTGAATTAAACAAGTTTTATTCTTGCCATTTACAGATGAAGGAACTGAGTACCTTTAAGATCTCATGGTGAGACAGGGAATGAAGGTTCGATCAAGTCTTGATTTAAATGGTTTCTTTTGCAGACTCATCACACAGGGCATTGTGCGAAAATAGAGTACCTGACCACAATCTCTCTCCCTTGCCATTTACAAAGATTCACAATTTATTACTATAGCATTACAACGGCATTTTTAAAAAATAAAAATCACCAAAATAGTTGCTCTAAGCATTTGCACTACCCACATATTAAATAACCCTTCCCTCCCCCTGCAGGAAAGGTCAGTGGTGTAGCTACCAAAGATCAGTCTATTTTTATTGCTCCAGGCTTAAAAAAATCCTTCTCAGTTTACAGCTGCTCCTTCCTTTTTCTGTGTTAGTTAAGGCAGCATATTATAAGGTGTAGAAGAAGAGAAGCAAAACTAATAGACCTTAAAGTCATAATAATAATGGCATTTGTTAAACATTCTCTATGTGCCAAGCACTGTACTAGGTACTCAGGTAGTTACAAGTTGATCAGGTCCTGCATGGGGATCACAGTGTAGGGGGCAGGGAGAACAGGTATTGAACGTCCACTTTGCAGATGAGGGAACTGAGGCACAGAGAAGTTAAGTGATTTACCCAAGGTCACCCAGCAGACAAATGGTGTAGCTGGAATTAGAACCCATGTCCTTCTGACATCCAGCCATAAAAAAAATGTTGGTATTTGTTAAGCGCTTACTATGTGCAGAGCACTGTTCTAAGCGCTGGGGTAAACACAGGGGAGTTGTTAGTACTAGGCCATGCCACTTCATGCTGCTATTCTCATTAACAAGGGCTATGCATGTAGGAATCATGGCATAGCAGAAAGGACTGTGCCTTGGTGTTTCAGCTCTGCCACTGACCTGCTGTGTGACCTTGGGTAATTGACTTCTCTGAGCCTCAGTTCCATCATCTGTAAGGGGGAGTTAATACCTCTCTTTCTTCACAGGGTTGTGGTGAGGACAAACTAATTGAGGTGAAAGTACTTTGGAAAAATAAGTGTTTTGTAAATTTTCCCATAATTTAGTTCTACAATACAGGGGATACATTCCTGAAAAATCTTATGTTAAAGGAAATTTGTGCTGAAGTACTCATCCATTCCAAAGCTGCACATCAATGCACATACAGTTTCTTTCACATCTACTGAGCAATTTATCCAAAATATGTTCACATTTTAGGAGGAATATTCCCTAATTCTCTAACAGCAATCTAGCCAAAATGGGTTGTGAAAACATGTGCAGTGGTGGGGTTGAGTATACTGTTATTATTCTCATTGTTGTTCTTCTTCTTCTTATAATATGTGATGGTGATAAGCTTATACAGAATTAGCATCTATTTCCCTTGTGCCCAGAAGTCCCCTGGTTAGTAGGACCAGTGGATGGATGATTGCCCCCTTTGACAGCCAATCACATGTTTAGAGATAATCCTTTTAGCAACTTTAACTTTCCCAATAATAGCTTGGTATGGAGCTTTCATAGCTGAATTAATCAAACCCTTCACATCTACCATCAGATTTGCGGGGAAATCTGTGTGGGAGAGAAGGCAGGAGAGGAGGTTGTGATCAGATAGTGGGATTTCAGAGTTGGTGAGGGTAGAGATTGTGCAGTGACTAGAGATGATGAGATCGAATGTGTGTCCAAACTGGTGAGTGGGAGAGCTGGGGTGGATCAGCAGGTCAGTGGAGTTAAGGAATGATAGAAAGTGGTCAGGAATATCTGTGTGGATATTGAAGTCCCCAGGTGTCAGGTATGGAAGGAGAAAGAGAGTCGGAATGTGAGAAAGTGATCAAAATGGTTCAAAAAGTTGGAGGTGGGGCCTGGGGGACGGTAGATGGCCGTGACTAGTATCTGGAATGGGTGGTAGAAGTGGATGATATGAGCTCTGAAGGAAGGAAGAAAGGGATGAAGGAGTTTGGATGGTACAAAAGTCATACTGGGATGAGAGAAGAAAGCCACCATCTCCTCCTTTCCCAATGAGTCTGGAGGAGTGGGTGAAGATGAGGCCTCCTTTAGAGAGATCTGCAGGGGAGACCGTATCATCTGGGGAGATCCAGGTTTCAGTGATGCTGAGGAGGAGTAGTGACTGAGTCAGAAACAGGTCAAGGATGAAAGGAAACTTCCCCATGATGGAGTGGAGGGTTCTTTGGCCACACTTGGATGAGGTTGTGGGGGTGGTGGTGGAGAAGGGAACAGCTCTAGGGGTGGGGAGGGGTTGAATGGGAGTGAGCTGACAGGGGCCTGCTCAGGCAGGTGAGAAGAGAGTGGTGTTGGGATAGGATTCATTCATTCATTTATTAAATTGTATTTTTTTAAGCACTTACTGTGTGCAGAGCACTGTAATAAGTACTTGGGAAAGTACAATACAGCAATAAAGAGTGACAATCCCAGCCCACAATGAGCTCACAGTCTAGAGGCGGGGAGGCAGACATCAATACCAATATAAATGACAGAGATAGGTTGGGGGAGAAAGCTAGGAGTGGTGCCAGGGGTGGGGAGGGGTTAGATGGAGGATTGAGAGGAGGGTGCGTTGGGAGGGATGGGGAGGGCTGAGAAGGAGTGACTGGAGGTTGAGGATTGAGGGGTCATGGTGAGGTGAGGCTAGGCAGTAAAACTTCAAATCTTACCTAATACAAATTAGATAGAGAAGCAGCGTGGCTCAGTGGAAAGAGCCCGGGCTTTGGAGTCAGAGGTCATGAGTTCGAATCCCAGCTCTGCCACTTGTCAGCTGTGTGACTGTGGGCAAGTCACTTCACTTCTCTGGGCCTCAGTTACCTCATCTGTAAAATGGGGATGAAGACTGTGAGCCCCACGTGGGACAACCCGATTCCCCTGTGTCTACCCCAGCGCTTAGAACAGTGCTCTGCACATAGTAAGCGCTTAACAAATACCAACATTATTATTATTATTATATAAGAATAGTTAAATGAAAAAAAATCTAAAAAAAATCTGAAAAAAAAAGTTTTTTCCAGTTTACCTGGTTGCAGGTGCCAGGAGAAAGTGATGCCAAGGGGAAGTCTACCTGGTTCATTCTGACCTCTCTGGCAATTGAATTCTTGCCCACAGCCTCCCCCCTGCCTGGAGATCCTTCCCTCTTCATATTCTACAGACCACAGCTCTTCCTATGTTCAAATCTCCTCCAGGAAACCTTTCCCAAGTAATCTATAAATTCCCCTCTTTATATCCCCCAACTGCCACTTCAGCCCTCTCATGCCTCTTAAGCACTTATAAATAAATAACTGTGGTGTTTGTTAAGTCCTTACTATGTGCCAAGAATGGCACTAAGTGCTGAGGCAGATTCAAGATATTCAGGTTGGACACAGTCCCTATCCCACATGGGGCTCACAGTCAAAGTAGGAGGGAGAACAGGTACTGAATCCCCATTTAACAGATGAGGAAACTGAGGCACAGAGAAGTTAAGTGATTTGGCTAAAGTCACACAGCAGGCAATTATATTAATAATAATAATTATGGTATTTCTTAAGCACTTACTATGTGCCAAGCACTGTTCTAAGCGCTGGGATAGATACAAGGTAATCAGGTTGTTCCAAGTGGGTCTCCATAGTCTTCATTCCCCATTTTACGGATGAGGTAATTGAGACCCAGAGAGGTGAAGTGGCTTGCACAAGGTCACACAGCAGGCAAATGGTGGAGCAGGGATTAGAACTCACATTCTCTGACTCCCAAACCTGTGCCACAGAGTTGGGATTAGAACCTAGGTCCCCTGACTCTCAGGCCTGTGCTCCTTCCAGTAAACCACGCTGCTTCTGCATCTTTGAAACGGTCAAATACATACCTTATGTCCTCTATTTCTCCTCCTATCTGTAATTAAGCATGTGATTCCTCAAACGACTGCAAATTCCTAGGAGGTGGAATTGTGTCTTCTAACTTTTGGATTCTCCCAAATGTTTAGAGCAGTGCTCTGACCACAGTAGGTTCTGCCTCAATAAATGCCATTGACTGACTGGTTGATTGATTGACTAGGCAAAAAGCAAGAGCACAAGATGGGAAAGTGCTGTGGCTTTGTCTCCTCTTTCATTAATTGGCTAGGGTATTTGTCTGTCATTATTCAGCTCTCATCTCTGGCAAACAGGCACCAACTATAAAGCTGTTTCAAAGCTGTATGACCTAGAAAAAAGCATGCCTGTGAAGTCTAACCACATCCTGAAGTAAAAAAAAAAAAACAACCAACTAAATAGATTGATTTGATTAATGAGTCCCTACTTCAATATTTGATCAACTAAAAAGCTAAGTTAAACCAATATGAAAACATGTCAAAATCCTACTATTTATAAATTACAATACATTAGACTGTTTGCCCCTTGACAGCAGGGATCATGTCTACCAACTCTATTGTACTGTACTCTCCCAAGGCCTTATTCAATCAAACAATCAGTGGTGCTTACTTAATGTGCACAGGGCCTGTACTCAGCCACTTGGGAGAGTACAATACAATATACTCTGCACACAGTAAGTGCACAGTAAATACCACTGATTGATTGACCGAGCATGGTTTTGTTGAAGCCAGATGCAAGGGCTAAAATTAGTTTGTTATAATCATTTTCAGACAGCAGAATTCCCCCATGTTGTCTGTTTCTGGAGTGGGATTGGGTCTGGATTTATGGCTGGCTTTGAGTATTTAAATGACCACAATTTTAATCTAAAGTTTTCGGGATGTTAAGGGAGGGAGGGTGATGTAGACACAGCCAGAAGGTTATCACCAATTAAGTGCAAAGCACTGTACTAAGATTTGGGGAAAAGTACATTGTTTAAAATAATAACAATAATAATTGTGGAATTTGTTAAGCGCATCCTACCAAGACCCAATTCTTATACCACATGGGGGTCACAGTCTTAATCCCCATTTTACAGATCAAATAACTGAGGCACAGAGAAGTGAAGTGATTTGCTCAAGGTCACACAGCAGACAAGTGGTGGAGTCAGAATTAGAACCCCGGTCCTAAATTGATGAGGTCCCCCAGCCCTCAGGGGATTTACAGTCTAAGAATGAGGCAGGGATTCTGGTGAAAGACAAATAAGGAAGACAAATGAGTAACAGAAAAACAATTAAAAGCTAAGATAAATAGATATCAAAGAAGTTACAGTTTCATTTTCCTCACCACCCAGATAAGGTTGTTCAGAGTCTAATCTTCACAACGGTCACTGCCACACTTCCCAGTGTTCATGGCTCAGTGGAAAGATCCCGGGCTTGGGAGTCAGAGGCCATGGGTTCGAATTCTGGCTCTGCCACTTGTCAGCTGTGTGACTGTGGGCAAGTCACTTCGCTTCTCTGGGCCTCAGTTACCTCATCTGGAAAATGGGGACGAAGACTGTGAGCCTCACGTGGGACAATCTGATCACCCCGTATCTCTCCCAGTGCTTAGAACAGTGCTCTGCACATAGTAAGCGCTTAACAAATACCTATACTAAAAACCATTCTTTCAATCGTATTTATTGAGAGCTTACGGTGTGCAGAGCACTCTACTAAGCACTTGGAAAGTACAACTGGGCAGCAGATAGAGACAATCCCTACCCAACAATGGGCTCCCAGTCTAGCAGGGGGAGACAGACTACAAAACAAAACAGACAGGCATCAATAGCACCAAAAAAGATAAATAGAATTATAGACATATGCGCATCATTAATAAAATAAATTCAAAAAAGTGCAAATATACACAAGTTCTGTGGGGTGGGGAGGGGGGTTAGGGAGTAGGGATGATGGGAAGGGGAGGAGGAAGGCCCTGGGCTAATCAATCAATCAGTGGTAATTACTGAGAATTTACTCTGTGCTGAGCACTGTACTAAGTGCTTGGGAGAGTACCAATCACTCAATCAGTGGTATTTGACGAGTGCTTACTGTGAACAGAACAATATAACAGAGATGGTAGGCACATTCCCTGCCCACAAGAAGCTCACACTCTCGTGTGGGAGACAGATATTAAAATAAATAAATTAAGCCTATAAATGTGTGTCATGGGGCCGAAGGTGGTATGAATAACAAGTGCTTAAAGGGTACAGATTCAAATGCATAGATGATGCTACTGATGCCTGTTTACTTGTTTTGATGTCTGTCTCCCCCTTCTAGACTGTGAGCTTAGTACAGTGCTTTGCACATAGTGAGCACTCAGTAAATATGATTGAAGGATTGAAGGAATGAATATCCTCCAGGAAGCCACAGTGACTAAACCCTCATCTCCCACCCTATTTCCTCTCTCTACTGCATTACCTAAGCACTTTAGTCAGAAACCCCTAAATCCTTTGGTATTCTCCTCCACCCTTCTCCCTGCTCCCCTCCTGCCCACTCCCACCATCTTAACAAGTATAGCTATATCTTTCTGTCCAGTGTTTTCCCCTAACTGCAATTTATTTTAATGTTTTTTCCCCCCAATATTGTCAGCTCACTGAGGGCAGGGATGAAGTCTATTTGCTCTATTGTATCCTCCCAAGTGCTTAGTATAGTGCTCTACACATAGTATTTATTGAATACCTCGGATTATTTATTTATTTATTTTAGTTGTTATGGTATTTAAGTGCTTATTATATGCAGCCACTGTATTAAGCACTGGGGAATAGTAATAATAGTAATCATTATTATCATGGTACTTGTTAAGCGCTTACTATGTGCCAAGCACTGTTCTAACTACTGAGAAGCAGCATGGCTCAGTGGAAAGAGCTCGGGCTTGGGAGTCAGAGGTCATGGGTTCTAATTCCCACTCTGCCGCTTGTCAGCTGTGTGACTTTGGGCAAGTCACTTAATAATGTTGGTATTTGTTAAGCTCTTACTATGTGCAGAGCACTGTTCTAAGCGCTGGGGTAGATACAGGGTAATCAGGTTGTTCCACATGAGGCTCACAGTCTTAGTCCCCATTTTACAGATGAGGTAACTGAGGCACAGAGAAGTTAAGTGACTTGCCCACAGTCACATAGCTGACAAGTGGCAGAGCCGGGATTTGAACCCACGAACTCTGACTCCCAAGCCCGTGCTCTTTCCACTGAGCCATGCTGCTTCTCTGTGCCTCATTTACCTCATCTGTAAAATGGGGATTAAGACTGTGAGACAACCTGATCACCTTGTATCACCCCCCAGTGCTTAGAACAGTAGTTTGCACATAGTAAGCACTTAACAAATGCTATTATTACTATTATTATTTTTCCTGGGGTAAATACAAGTTAATCAGGTTGCACGCAGTCCCCATCCCACATGGGGCTCACATTCTTAATCCCCATTTTACAGATGAGGTAACTGAGGCACAGAGAAGTTAAGTGACTTGTCCAAGGTCACACAGCAGACATGTGGCGGCACTGGGATTAGAACCCAGGTCCTTCTGACATCCAGGTCTAGTGTCTATCCCCCAGGCTCATGTTATATCCACTAGGCCATGCTGCTTCAAACAGATTGATTGCTGCTCTATTAATGCTCTGTTGCTAGAAGAGAGTAGGAAGGGTTTCACTGGTGCCAACAAACATTTTGAAAAATGAGTAAATGAATAAACAAATGGAAAATTCAAATCTCTAAATATGAAAGTGCTAGGGGAGTCTGTAAATATATGCACTCCAGAGCAAAGCTTCTGCCTTGCACCTGTTCAGAGTGATTTTGGTCTTCATGTTTCTAAGCTTAACATTACATTGTGGTCTGTCTAGATCATTTAAAAGATATTTACCAAAATGGAACTACTCTATTTCTTTTTCTTCAACTCACCCAGTAAGAATAAGAATAGTCTGACCAATGACAAAGCCTGAAGTTTAAAAAAAAAATCTATATTCAGCAGTTGTTCCACCAAGAGCCTTGGACATTAGAACCAGCTGTTGAGAAAGAGAGAGTTGGCTGACTCAACAATGTTGTCCTTTATCCCCTTCTGAAAGGAGCACAGAAATGTTAACCTCTTTTTGGATGGCTCAGGGTAGAAAGCAAATTTCAGAAACACTGCAGAGTGTAAAACCCAGACAAATGTCACTGTTTGGTGAAGGAAAATTTGGGGACTCACTTTGGGGGAGAGGAGACTTAGAAATCATTTATAAAGTTATTGGATATTTCACACGACTTGCATATTACAAACTTTAGGAACATCTAAAAAGACCTTTTCAGTCTGTGCTACAGAGAAGCTCTTTGTGGAAAAACCTGGTACTTTTGGATTATTAGTTCTGGAATCTTTTGCAGAATCCAGCCATCTCTAGATATGAAAAGGCAGGTTGTCCCATCTGGGATTCTAAAATTCTGTTTTCTCAATCTACTTCCAGTTTTGTTGGCTTTTGGCCATTTCACTGCTTACCAGCTCCTATTCTAGCAGGTGAGCACAGAGAAAGGGAGAAGAGATGCAACTAACATCAATCCCTTTCTTTAATCACCAAAGAGTAATATCACCACATTGCCTGTCGGGAAATTTCCAGGGTCTAGAACCCCAAGAAGAACAGCTTCTATGTCGGAGAGTCTCACTCTTTAGTAATTCCAGTATTTCTGCTGTAAAGTTTTAGAATACGTCATTTTGAATTTTTACCACTGTATTCAGCTCAAGGATAGTTTAAATGGAAATGCTTTCACTTACACATCCTTCATGATGAAAATCTGTCAGTCCAGCTAATGCATATCATAATGCTGTCCCATTCCTCAAATAATTGGGGGTTGAGGAGAAACTGAGGAACAGCTAAATTAATCTAAGGTAGCAACACAGTCCAAGGTAAGTCGAGGGAAGAAACACATGCTGAGGTAGCCTTCAGGAAGGCTGTTGCTGAAAACAGGAGTAATTTGAACTGGGTATGGAATAGGAGAAGAAGCTGCTGTGGAAATTCAAGCAGGAGAGGGTCAGACAAATGGCAATAATAACTGAGGATAAAAACAAAGGCTTCCTAAGAATACCTTTCATTCACCAGGCCACAAAGTGTACTTACCACTTTGAAAGAGTTATAATGAAGCCACTTTATAAGGGCACAATATATGGTATTTAGTCACAACTGATAGATTACATTTTTAGCACACTTTGAGCTCTGCATAAACATTTTATTCACACACAAGCATACACACACATCCCTTCACACAATCACTCTGCATGTACCTCTGTTTCTGGAGGTGCGTGCTTCCCTGTGTGGGTGGTTATGCGTGTGAATGTGGTCTAAGTAAAAAGAGCATAGAACTGGGAGTCAGAAGACCTGGTTTCTAATCCCAGCTCTACCATGTACAGGCTGTGTGACTTTGAGCAAGTCACGTGGCTACCCTGTGCCTCAGTTCCCTCATCTGTAAAAGGGGGATTTGATACCTCTTCTCCCTCCTGCTTAGACTGGTAGCCCCAGGTGTGATCTCATTTTCTTGATATCTACCTGTGGGAAGCAAAATGTTCCAGACCTTGCATTTGCCCCTTCTCCTCAGACTATTCCCTCTGAGCTGTTTTGCCTCCTGATCATCTCCTAACCATCTTGTTTAAGTGAACAAGAGTAGCTTCAGTGATGGAATGGATAGATCTTTAGGCCTGGACTCCATTTTTTCTGGCCAAGCTGCCATTTACTCAAAGCGGCCACATCACGTATCCCCTCCTCCTTTGTTTGTCCTTTCCAAACGTCTACCTTATCAAAAAGCTAGGTATGTCAAGGTCTTAAGACAGGATGGAGTTGTGAAAACTAAATAGAGACAACCAATTACCCCAAATAGAAATTTACTTTTGGTGTCTTACACAATATATCATGTATTGTGCTCTTCAGTCAAGTGCGAAGTTCGGATGCTGTACATAAAGAAACTCTGTGTTGCTTGGAGCTGAGTTGGCCTTGACTAGTAGAGGAAACTCTTCCGGTCAACCACACCTCCCTACTAGCACTAGTAGAAATAAACTTGTCTTTGCTATACCTGCTTAAACACAATGCAGAGTTTGTGAAGTTTTCTTTGACACACCCCTGGGCTTAATACAGTGCTTAGCACATAGTAAACACTTAACAAATACCACAGTTATCTCTAGACTGTAAGCTTGTTGTGGGAAGGTAATGTATCTATGAACTCTGTTTTTGTTATATTGTACTCTCCCAAGAGGGTCAGTGCAGTGCTCAGCACACAGTAAGTGCTCAATAAATATGATTAATTGTGAGTGTATTAGATGGTCTCTCAGTGTCTGCCTCCAGAGTGAGGACACGGGCGAGGGGTTGACAGGGGATGTTGAGAGATGCTGTGACTCTCTCTGACTTCCACTTCTGGTTTTGGCAGGTGGAGAACAGGGATCCACTGAGCAAGCTCTTTTCCTTAAAACCACAAAGTCACATTCCTCCCTACTTTCAAAACCCTCCTGAAAAGCCAGCTTCTCTGGGAGACATTCACCAACTAATCCTCATCTTTGTTAGGTAATAATAATAGTAATTGTTAAGCACTTATTATGTACCAGGCACTGTAATGAAGTCAAGCAAATTGGGTTAGACAAAGTCCCTGTCCCATGTGGGGCTCAAAGTCTCAATCTCCATTTCACAGATGAGGTAACTGAGGCCCAGAGAAGTGAAATGACTTGCCCAAGGTCACACAGCATACAAGTGGTGGAGCTGGCATTAGAACCCATGACCTTCTAATGTCCAGACCCGTGCTTTGTCCACTAAGCCATGCCACTTCTGTCATCTCATCAGCCATCTTGAGCATTTACAAAAGGTTCTTTTACAATGCAAGCTGTATGCTCTTGATGAACCTTCCATTAAGGAAAAGTCTTGTTAAAGTATGCACACCTCAGTAGACACTGCATCTGAATGCATAATCACTTTTTCCAACAGATGTATGCTATTAAAAGAATGCTCCCTAATTCCTACACTGCAATCTATCCAAAATGTATAGTGAAGACACGCATTAAAGAAGAATTGACTGTATGAAACCTCAGCCCCACAGTCCTTATGTACGTATTCATAATTCATTTTAATTACTGTCTCCATCTCTAGACTGTAAAATCCTTATGGGCAGAAATGCTTACCGTGTACAGGGCACTGTACTGAGCATTTTGGAGGGTATCTACCAACTCTGTGTTATTGTACTCTTCCAGATGCCTAACATAGTCCTCTACACCCCAGTAAGCACACAGTAAGAAATTGACCGATTAATTGAAAATACCATTATTATATTTATTTGTTTTTTATTGTTATTGTTTCCTGTTGCATTTGTTTTCCCATTTATTCCCATTATATGTGTATTACTAATATTAGCTTATAAATCTCATTTACTGTATACTTTCAGAACCCTAGACCAGCACTCTGTGCACAGGAGTCCTTCAAGGAATACTGATGATAATGAAATGAAGGAGGATGAGGAGGAAGGTTGTCTACCAACTCTATTCTACCCTCCTAAGCACTTAGTATAGCTCAATAAATACCACTGAATGATTGGGTAATTAGTGGTAAAGATTAACTGGAGAAAGGCTGACTCCTTTCCTCACTTCATCTTCCCTTTATTCTTTATCCCTTTTCTACCCTCCTCTCTTCCCACATGATTTCTCTTTCCCTGCTCTTAACCATCCTCATCAATCAAACATATTTACTGATTATTTACTGTGTGTCAGGCACTGTACTAAGCATTCAGGAGAGTACAGTGTAACAGAGTTAATAATGTTGGTATTTGTTAAGTGCTTACTATGTACACAGCACTGTTCTAAGCACTGGGGTAGACACAGGGGAATCAGGTTGTCCCACGTGGGGCTCACAGTCTTAATTCCCATTTTACAGATGAGGTAACTGAGGCACAGAGAAGTGAAGTGACTTGCCCACAGTCACACAGCTGACAAGAGGCAGAGCCAGGATTCGAACCCATGACCTCTGACAGAGTTGGAAGTCATGTTCCTTGCCCACAAGGATCTTATGGTCTAGAGGGGGAGAAAGACATTAATATAAATAAATACATTAAGGGTATGAACATAAATGCTGAGGGAGGGGTGATTAAAGGTTGCAAATCCAAATGATGGTGCAGAAGAGAGTGGGAAAAGAGGAGATGAAAGTTTAGTCAGGGAAGGCCTCTTGAAGGAGATCTGCTTTCAAGGCTTTGAAGATAGGGAAAGTGATGGTTGGTCTGTTGGATATAAAGGGGGAAGGAGTTCCAGGTCAGAGAGAGGAAGTGGGTAAGGGGTTGTCATTGAGATAGATGAGATTGAGGTACAGTGAGTAGGTTGGCCTCAGAAGAGGGAAATGTGAGAGCTGGGTTGTATTTCAAAATCAGAGAGGTAAAGTAGGGGGGTGCAAGGTGATTGAGTGCTTTAAAACCTATGGTAAGGAATTTCTGTTTGTTGCCGAGGTGGATGGGCAACCATTGGAGGTTCTTGAGGAGTGGGGAAACATGGACTAAATGGTTTCGTAGTAAAATGATCTGAGCAGCAGAGTGAAGTATGGCCTGGAGTGGGGAGAGACAGGTGATATAGGAATCAAAGTGAGATAAATGCTGTTCTTACTTTACATTCCAATTTCCTTACTGGGCCACTCTCTCTCCCGCCCCACCCCTTCCCCTCTAAATCCTGCCCTTCCCTCCCGACACATTCTCTCTCCTTCTACTACCACCCTCTCTTCTCTCCTTCAGCTGCTTTCTTGGGAGTGAGGAGCAGAAGGAGACCTCCCCCCACCTCACCCAACCAATACACACAAGGAGGAAGGAAAGAAGGATTAAACCCAACACTGCTTCTGGTAGTGGTGGGGCAACCAAATGAAAGAGGAAGGAGGAACACCCTGATTTTGTACACAGACTTGAACACAGAGAGGCCTGTGGAAATATTTTTGATGATGATGAAAGGTAGGAGACACAGAGAGGGCAAAGCCTCGGAAATTACAGTAGGAAATGTTAAGAAAGCATTCATGCAATTTGTTCAAATTAGGGTAGGAAAGGAGAGATAGTCTATCTCTCTGAAAATACTGTCTAGAGTGGTTGTATTGAAGTTCTATTATACTTGGTTTTAAAAGTAAAAGTGTTTTCATTTATACATTAAAAAAAATATTTGGGCTCTCCCAAAATTCACTCTAGTAGATGGATCTCATCTTGAAGAAGTTTCCCCTAATCTTTTATTTTTCTTGATTGCATCCTACTTTAGTCCTTGTAGCTGTAACTTTTTATCTTTTCTTTTCAAAGCATCTCCCAGTAATTAATTTTCCTTATGAAACCTTTTGTGTGGAATGAAGATCATTTGAAATGGAGATAATTTCTGTTTCATTTTCCTCACACAATGGCTCAAAATAGCCTGCATGTGTATATGCTTCGATATTATAATTATATCAGCTTCACTATAGTAATGACATACATCAAAAGGATGGCAGACATTCATGGGAATTGAATAATAAGACCAGTTTTCAAATGTGTACTTATCGTTCAATTTGATATATACATGTTTAATGGCCTTAGAATTTTGAATTCACTTCAAGCACTGCTATTCAAAACTTAATTGGCTAGTCCCTACTATCATCTCTTGTAGTTTCATCATCAAATGACTCCCATTTTCATTAAAATTAGTGAGCATATTCTAGTGTAGTGTTTCGGTCTCCCTTCTTTCAATCTGATGTCTCTGCTTCTGTAAATGAATGTTGCCGGAGTCCTGACGGTTTCCTCTCTAGTGATGCAAGACTCATTGTCAGTCCATTGTGCATTCTGATTTCCTTGGTAATTTGTCTTGGGCCTGGATCCAAAGTCGGGGACCCAGTCTCCAGCTCCTCCCTACCTGTCCACGAATGAGAATTATTTGTAGAATCCACTAAATAATACTGTTTGGTAGACAGGCCTCCTAAATAATTATCATTTTAGGCTTTTGGTCACCCTCACGGTCGAAGGATCCCTTCAATCAATCCATCACATTTATTGAGTGCTTATTCTGTGCAGTACAACTGAATCAGCAGACACGTTCGCTGCCCTTAACGAGTTTACAGTCCAGAGGTTGAATGAAGGACAGAGCCATAAGCAATCCTGCAGGCGTTGTGAATCTTGTGTGGATTTGTTTATTTTGGGACTAGGTTAAGCACTGGATATATTTTGGTGTCATTTCGTATCTGGGTAGATTATGGCTGGGCAACTAGCCCACGGGGTGAACAATGTATTCACAGATAGGGCTGCTGTTTCTTCTGCAGTGGGAGCTGCCTCTATATGGAGGATTTGGAGAAGGTGGGGTGAGGCGGGGAGGGGAAAGTGTTATCCTAGGTCAGCAAAATGGGTGCTTGCTTTCTTTTTTCCATTAATGGTGATGGGTTGCCATGCTCCTCTCCTCTCGCCAGTCCCCAAGTATCCAACGGCCCCGTTATGCGATGGCTGGCAGGGAGAGTGGTAGCCATCTATGATGGAGGACCAAAATCTATCAGTTTTCAACAGAGGCAATGAAATTCACCGTTCTAAAGGGCAAAGCGACGATCGAAAATTCCCCAGCATCTGCTACCCTCGTGTGGACATTTGAGTCAACAACGCGCAAATCACGATTCTGCTTTTAAAATGGGTCCCCGCGCAGCTCCCCTTTTTTTGTTTTAATAATAATACTGTTGGTGTTTATTAAGCGATTACTATATACCAGGCACTCCACTGAGCGCTGGGGCGAATACAGGCAAATCCAGTTGGACACAGTCCCTGTCCCATGTGGCTCAATCCCTATTTTACAGATGAGATAACTGAGGCCCAGGGAAGTGAAGTGACTCACCCAGGGTCACACTGCAGACAAGCAGCACAGGTAGGATTAGACCTTCTGACTCCCAGGCCTGTGCTATATCCACTATGCCATGCTGCTTAAACTGTTGCCAGTAGAGAGTTTCCAGCTGTGGAAATCCCAGCCATCATTTTAACCCCCAAAGCAGTTTGGGCTGGATTCTCTGCCTCGCTTAGCCGGATCTCTGACAGCATAGGCGAGCTACCCATGGGACTGTCAGCTCCGTGTGGGCAGGGGATGTGTCTACCAATTCTGTTACACTGTACTCTCCCAAGCATTTAGGTCAATGCTCTGCACATAATAAGCCTTCAACAATAATGTTGATATTTGTTAAGCACTTACTATGTGCAGAGCACTGTTCTAAGCGCTGGGGTAGCTACAGGGTCATCAGATTGTCCCACGTGAGGCTCACAGTCTTAATCCACATTTTACAGATGAGGTAACTGAGGCACAGAGAAGTTAAGTGACTTGTCCACAGTCACACAGCTGATATGTGACAGAACGGGGATTCGAACCCATGACCTCTGACTCCCAAGCCCGGGCTCTTTCCACTGAGCCACACTGCTTCAATAAATACGATGTATTGGTTGATGGATTGACTCTGTGGCAGAAGACTCTGTGTAGGGGAGGGCTGGCTGGTTAAAGTAAAAATACTGGACAGGAAAGTGTCCAGCGTGCTAATAATAATAATGATATTTGTTAAGTGCTTACTATGCATCAAACACTTTTCTAAGCACTGGGGTAGATACAAGATACAATCAGGTTGGACACAGTCCCTATCCCCACATGGGGTATACAGTCTTAACCCCATTTTACAGATGAGGTTATTGAGGCATAGAGAAGTGAGGCGACTTGCCCAAGGTCACACAGCTGATTAGAACCCAGGTCCTTCTGACTCCCAGGCACCTGCTCTATAATATAAATAAATAGAATTATAGATCTATGCTTGTCATTAATAAAGTAAATAGAATTATAAATATGTACATCTATATACACAACTTCTGTGGGGCAGGGAAGGGGGTAAAAATAATAATTATGCTATTTGTTAAGCATTTACTATGTGCTGAGCACTCTTCTAAGTGTTGGGATAAATACAGGGTAATCAGATTGTCCCACATGGGGCTCACATCTTCTAATCCCCATTTTTACAGATGAGGTAACTGAGGCACAGAGAAGTTTAGTGACTTGCCTAAGGTCACACAGCAGACAAGTGGTGGACCGGAATTTGAACCCATGACCTCTGACTCCCAAGCCCATGCTCTTTCAACGCTAAACCACACTGCTTCCCAGAGGGAGTAAGTGGGGGTGATGGGGAGGGGAGCAGAGGAAAAGGGGGGCTCAGTCTGAGATGGCCTCTTGGAGGAGGTGAGCTCTCAGTAGGGCTTTGAAGAGGGGAAGAGAGTTTGGTGGAGGTGAGGTGGGAGAGCATTCCAGGACAGCGGGAGGATGTGGGCCAGGGGTTGACGGTGGGACAGGCGAGCAGGAGGCCCAGTGAGGAGGTTATCAGTGACAGAGGAGTGGAGTGTGTGGGCTGGGCTGGAGAAAGAAAGAAGGGAGGTGAGGTAGGAGAGGGCCAGGTGATAGAGAGCTTTGAAGCCAATAGTGAGGAGTTTTTACTTCATGTGAAGGTTGATAGGCAATCACTGGAGATTTTTGATGAGGAGGGGTGATATGCCCTGAGCGTTTCTGTAGAAGGATAATCTGGGCAGCAGACTGAAGTATGGACTTTTGTCTTGTTTTGTTTTAATAATAATAATGTTGGTATTTATTAAGCGCTTACTATGTGCCGAGCACTGTTCTAAGCGCTGGGGTAGACATAGGGGAAGCAGGTTGTCCCACATGGGGCTCACAGTCTTAATCCCCATTTTACAGATGAGGGAACTGAGGCACAGAGAAGTTAAATGACTTGCCCACAGTCACACAGCCGACAAGTGGCAGAGCTGGGATTCGAACTCACGAGCTCTGACTCCAAAGCCCGTGCTCTTTCCACTGAGCCACGCTGTTTTGCTGTCTGTCTTCCCCTTTTAGACTGTGAGCCTGTTGTTGGGCAGGGATTGTCTCTATCTGTTGCCTAATTGTACATTCCAAGTGCTTAGTACAGTGCTCTGCACTCAGTAACTGCTCAATAAATGCAACTGAATTAATGAATGAATGAATGACTGAAGTGGGGAGAGACAGGAGGTTGGGAAATCAGGAAGAATTCTGATACAGTAATTCAGTCGGGATATGATGAGAGATTTTACCAACAAGGTAGCAGTTTGGATGTAGAAGAAAGGAGGGACCTTGGCGAGGTTGTGCAGGTGAGATCGGTAGGTTTTAGTGACAGATTAGATGAGTGGGCTGAAAGAGAGAGCCAAGTCAAGGATGACACCAAGGTTGTGGGCTTGTGAGACAGGAAGGATGGTAGTACCATCCTCTCCTGGTTCTCCTCTTACCTCTCTGGCCGGTCATTCTCGGTCTCCTTCGCTGGCGCCTCCTCCCCCTCCCATCCTTTAACTGTTGGAGTTCCTCAAGGGTCAGTTCTTGGCCCTCTTCTGTTCTCCATTTACACTCACTCCCTTGGTGAACTCATTCGCTCTCACGGCTTTGACTACCATCTCTACGCAGATGACACGCAGATCTACATCTCCGCCCCTGTCCTCTTCCCCTCCCTTCGGGCTCGCATCTCCTCCTGCCTCCGGGACGTCTCCACCTGAATGTCGGCCCGCCACCTAAAACTCAACATGAGCAAGACTGAGCTCCTCATCTTCCCTCCCAAACCCGGTCCTCTCCCAGACTTCCCTATCACCGTGGATGGCACGATCATCCTTCCCATCTCTCGGGCCCGCGATCTCGGTGTCATCCTTGACTCGTCTCTCTCGTTCACCCCACACATCCTATCCATTACCGAGACCTGCCGGTTTCACCTTTACAATATCGCCAAGATCCACCCTTTCCTCTCCACCCAAACGTCTACCTTACTGCTACGGGCTCTCGTTATATCCCGGCTAGACTACTGTGTCAGCCTTCTCTCTGACCTCCCTTCCTCCTCTCTCGCCCCGCTCCAGTCTATTCTTCACTCCGCTGCCCGGCTCATCTTCCTGCAGAAACGATCTGGGCATGTCACTCCCCTTCTTAAACAACTCCAGTGGTTGCCTATCAACCTCCGCTCCAAACAAAAACTCCTCACTCTAGGCTTCGAGGCTCTCCATCACCTTACCCCTTCCTACCTCTCCTCCCTTCTCTCTTTCTACCGCCCACCCCGCACGCTCCGCTCCTCCGCCGCCCACCTCCTCACCGTCCCTCGGTCTCGCCTATCCCGCCGTCGACCCCTGGGCCACGTCCTCCCGCGGTCCTGGAACGCCCTCCCTCCTCACCTCCGCCAAACTGATTCTCTTCCCCTCTTCAAAACACTACTTAAAACTCACCTCCTCCAAGAGGCGTTCCCAGACTGAGCTCCTCTTCTCCCTCTACTCCCTCTACCACCCCCCCTTCATCTCTCCGCAGCTTAACCCTCTTTTCCCCCCTTTTCCCTCTGCTCCTCCCCTTCTCCCTTCCCATCCCCTCAGCACTGTACTCGTCCGCTCAACTGTATATATTTTCGTTACCCTATTTATTTTGTTAATGAAATGTACATTGCCTTGATTCTATTTAGTTGCCATTGTTTTTACGAGATGTTCTTCCCCTCGACTCTATTTATTGCCATTGTTCTCATCTGTCCGTCTCCCCCGATTAGACTGTAAACCCGTCAAACGGCAGGGACTGTCTCTATCTGTTGCCGACTTGTTCATTCCAAGCACTTAGTACAGTGCTCTGCACATAGTAAGCGCTCAATAAATATTATTGAATGAGTGAATGAATGAATGAAAGTTGGGGAGAGGACAGGGTTTGGGAAGGAAGATAAGGAACTCTGTCTTGGACATGTTGAGTTTTAGGTGGCAGGATGAGATGATGCCCCTAGCATGGGGACCCTGCTGGACTAGGGAACCATGCTGATGTGGATTCAGGGTAGGGGATGCTAGGTTGTGCGGGGGAGCCATGGGCCATATGCTATTACATTTACTGAGTGCTTACTGGGTGCAGAGCATTGTACTAAGCATTTGGGAGAGTTGGTAGGCACAATCCCTGCTCACAAGAAAGTTACAGTCTGGAAGGAGAGGCAGACATTAAAATATATTAAAGACAGGGAATATTAAATATATTAAAGCAGGGTATAGGATATTTATATAAGTGCTCTGGGATTGAAGGTGGTGTGAATATCAAGTGTTGAAAGGGTAATAATAATGATGATGGTATTTGTTAAGCACTTACTACGTGCGAAACACTATTCTAAGCCCTGGGTACAGATGCAAGTTCATAGGTGACCCAGAAGGGAGAGGATTAGGGGAAATGAGGGCTTAGTCAGGGAAGACCTTTTGGAGGAGATATGATTTTTAAGATGGCTTTGAACGTGGGAAGAGAGGCTATCTGACCAATCAGTGATATTTATTGAGCGCTTACTGTGTGCAGAGCACTGTATTAAACACTTGGGAGATGATATGAAGGGGGAGGGAGTTACAAGCCAGAGGGAGAACATGGGCAAGGTGTCAGTTGTGAGATGACGAGATCAAAGTAGAGTGAGTAGGCTGGTGTTAGAGGAGTGGAATGTGTAGATTGGGTGGGAAATCTGGGGAGGAGATCAATGAAATAAGGTAGGATGGAAAGAGTCAATCTTTCCAATCGGGTCTCAAAGCTGATGATAAGCATTTCTGATCAATGCAGAGGTGGGTTTTTGAAGTTTTTGAGGACTAGAGAGACATAGGTTGAAAGTTTTTTTTCCAAGAAAATGATCTGGGCAGTCGTGTGAAGTGTGACTGACGTGGGGAAACCCAGGAGGCAGGGAGGTCAATGAGGAAGCTGATGCAGTAATCAAGACTAGATATAAGTGCTTGGATCAGCATGGAAGCTGTTTGGATGGAGAGGAAAGAGTGGATTCTAGAGCTGCTGTGAAGGTAAAACTGACAGGATTTGGTAACAGATTGAATATGTTGATCTGTTGATCTGTGCCCTTCATAGAATCATAAACCAGGACAATTTGTGTTTGGTAATCAATCAGTGACTTTTATTGAGTACATTTTGTGCGCAGAGTACTGTATTAAATTAAATTCTTGAGAGAGTACAAATAATAATTATAATCATTCATAGCAATTATAGCATTTGTTAAGCATTTTAAATGCTTACAGTAGAATTGGTAGACTCGACCCCGCCCCTCAAAGAGTTTACAACCTATTTAATGCCTTTATAACTATGAGCCTGTAACTGAAGTAAATGTGTCAGTCTGATAAAAACCGATGAATAGAGCACTACCTTCAGAAGTCAGTAGTCTTCTGGGCAGGTCCCAGGGAAAAGAGTGGCAGGGGGTGGTAGTGGTGATGGTGGGGGGTGGGGACTGGGGCGGGGACCTGTGTGTGTGTGTGTGACTCTGGGGCCTGGGCCAAATAAGGAACTGAACAACACAGATCTAGGCAGATGCAGGACCTCCTTTAACCCAGTGCCGGTGAATATTAATACAGTGCCTGAGGGATCAGGACCGGCTTCCCTGGTTGAAGTCCAGGCTGCTGAGGTCTGTTCTGGGCCCGCCGCCTGACCACCCTTCCACTTTAGGACTGAGGAAGCAGATAGGGGGAACCCAGTGGAGGGTGCTATGGACCCTCTTCAGGACTCAGAATAGCCCTGACTCCAAGCTGTGTCCCACAGCCACCCCTGTGGGCTACTCTGGCCCAAGAGAGGGGTTTTCATCTCTCCCAGCCTTGGAGCATTGAGTCCCTGAGGTCCAAGATGACATAGCATCACCTCTGAGACAATGAGTTATCTGGTGTCTGCACAAGAATCCAGTTAGTATCACAAAATCACAGTTTAAGGGTATTTAAGAATGTTAAACTCTGAGCTTTTCATCCAAAAAATTGATCATCCATGCAGGACTGCTGTGATTATTACCTGTTGTGGGTTAGGTGAGATGGAGTTAGGGAATTAGCAGAGAAGCTGGTGGTGAGATGGAAGAGGCAGGCAGCTCTGTGGGAGCCTTCCCCTCCCTGCTAGTTTCAGAATGGGCCTGGGGGCAGTTCATCCGGGTGTGGGGGTGTGCTGACGCATGGCTTCTCGTCCTTCCTCCTTACTCCCAGGTCTGAACATGCTGCCATTGCTTCATTAAAAAAAAAAAAGCACTGGAAGAGTATGGGCGAGAACCAACCAATCAACCAATGCTGTGTGACCTATGACACTTAACTTCTCTGGGCCTCAGTTGCCTCACCAGTAAAATGGGGAGTGAGACTGGGAGCCCCATGTAGGACATGGACTGTGTCCAGTCTGATTGGCTTGTATCTACCCCAGCACTTAGTACAGGGCTTGACACAGAGTAAGTGCTTAACAAAAATCATTTTTAAAAAAACCTGTATTTTTTGAGGGCTTACTGTGTGCAGAGCACTGTCTTAAAGAGCTTGGGAGAGTACAGTATAACAGAGTTGGTAGACATGTTTTCTTCCCACAGTGAGTTTACTGTATAGGGGGGAAACAGACATTAATATAAATAAATAAATTACGGATCTGTACCTAAGTGTTGTGGGGCTGGGGGAGGGGTAAATATGTGGTGCAAATTTAATTGCAAGGGCAATGAAGAAGGGTGTGGGAGAGAAGGAAATGAGAGTTTACTTGGGGAAGGCTTCTTGGGGGAGATGTGCTTTTAATAATGCTTTGAAGTTGAAGAGAGTGATCATCTGTCAGATAGGGAGGGCAATTCAGGCCAGAAGCAGGATGTGGGAGAGGGGTCAGCGGTGAGATATAATATGAGATTAAGGTAAAGCGGGTAGGTTGGCGTTAGAGAAGCGATATGCAGGCCTGGGTTGTAGTAGGAAATCAGAGAGGAAAGGTAGGAGAGACAAGGTGATTGAATGCTTTAAAGCTGATGGTGAGGAGTTTCTGTTTGATGGGCAACACTGAAGGTTCTTTAGGAGTGGGGAGACATGGGCTGAATGGTTTTGTAGGAAAATGATCTGGAAAGCAGCGAGAAGTATGGACTAAAGTAGGGGGAGACAGGAGGTAAGGAAGTCTGCAAGGAGGCTGATGCAGTAAATCAAGGTGGAATAGGATAAGTGCTTGGATTAATGTAGTAGCTATTTGGATGGAGAGGAAAGGGTGAATTTTAGTGATGCGAAGGTTGAACTGATAGGATTTGGTAACATTGAATATTTGGGTTGAATGAAAGAGATGTGGTGAGGATAATAATAATAATGTTGGTATTTGTTAAGCGCTTCCTATGTGCAGAGCACTGTTCTAAGCGCTGGGGTAGACACAGGGGAATCAGGTTGTCCCACATGGGGCTCACAGTCTTAATCCCCATTTTACAGATGAGATAACTGAGGCACAGAGAAGTGAAGTGACTTGCCCACAGTCACATAGCTGACAAGTGGCAGAGCTGGAATTCAAACCCATGACCTCTGACTCCAAAGCCCGTGCTCTTTCCACTGAGCCACGCTGCTTCTCAGGTTAGGTAGGTATGTGTAAGAGGTTCATTCATTCAATTGTATTTATTGAGCGCTTACTGTGTGCAGAACACTGTACTAAGCGCTTGGAAAGTACAATTCGGCAACAGATAGACAATCCCTACCCAACAACGGGCTCACAGTCCTGAATGGGGAGACAGACAACAGGGTGCACTATAATAGAGCTGAATATGATAGTGTCTGGGACCTTGGGGGTAGGTGTGAAATGGGCAAGTGAAAATTTACTCCCTAAGGGCTAGTTCATTTCCACAGTAGCCAGACTTCCACTTTAGAGCAAAACCAGAACATTCCAGTCCAGATCAGACCCTGGGATTTTGCTCCCATTTGGTGGACTCAAACTGGTGTCCTGTGGGGTAGATATCACTCAGGGCCTGGAATCGAGCCAAAGTCCTGCCAGACAGGATTTGTGAGTCATATCAACCACCTTGGAACTGAAGTGACTGCCATTCCGTCCTCCCGCGATCCTGGAACGCCCTCCCTCCTCAACTCTGCCAAACTAATTATCTTCCCCTCTTCAAAACCCTACTTAAAGCTCACCTCCTCCAAGACGCCTTCCCAGACTGAGCTCCCCCTTTTCCCTCTGCTCCCTCGGCTCCCCCTCTACCCCTCCCTTCGTCTCTCCTCAGCTAAGCCCTCTTTTCCCCCCTTTCCCTCTGCTCCTCCCCCTCTACCTTCCCATCCCCTCAGCACTGTACTTGTCCGCTCAACTGTATATATTTTCATTACCCTATTTATTTTGTTAATGAGATGTACATCATCTTGATTCTATTTATTTGCTATTGTTTTAATGAGATGTTCATCCCCTTGATTCTATTTATTACTATTGTTTTTGTCTGTCTGTCTCCCCCCATTTGTCTGTAAGCCCATCAAAGGGCAGGGACTGTCTCTATCTGTTATCGATTTGTACATTCCAAGCGCTTAGTACAGTGCTCTGCACATAGTAAGTGCTCAATAAATGCTATTGAATATAGTATTGCCTCACCCTCATAGAAGCATTAGATATAACACGGTGTAATTAAAAGCTGCCTTTCCTGCCTGGATGACTCAGAATCACAAGTGTATAGCAAAAAGGAGCCCATTGAGGAACACAGCTTTAACTTTACTGTTGGTTTCCCCACTTCTCCTTCACTGACTTCAAATGTTTATTAAGGAATCCTTAATAAAGGGCAGAAAAGCGAAGGAATGAACATTAGAAGTCTTGCTCGACTTTTTCTGAAGTATAGAAGAGTCTGCCTTTGAACCTCTGCTAATGTAGTGTTAGAACTTGAGGCAGAGCAGAAAAAGGAGGAGCATGGTAGCATTCCATTCTGTAACAACAACCCTCCTTAACAAAATGGCAACATTTCACCTGGGCTCAGCTGGCTAAAAAATCTCGAGTATTAATTCTTTATTGTGTTAAAACATTTTTAAATGAAAAGGGCAGATTGGTTTTTCTTTTAGGTTGATAAGGGTGATGTCTAAAATAGTTTGAATATTCCTTTAAATCACCCTTGGAAGCTGTCTTTCCACTCTAAGACAGGGTAGCCTGTCGGTGAGATTGTAAAACAGCCATTTGTCAACCTGTCGATGGGTGAGTAAAAATATTATCTTTATTAATATAAATAAAATTTATTATCTATGCATCGCTTGAGGGGAAAAAAATAGACTATTAGGAAAGTTTTTGTTTTTGTTTGCAAGGCTGTTTAATAGGGTGGTCATTTGTTGGTTTTCAGCTCATCTGCCCTTGTATCTTTATGTCTGGTGATTTTATTTTGTATGTCTAGGCTCCCTCTGCCTTGGTTTTTGCCAAATCCCATGTCTTGGATGTGGTGTCTGTGTTTATAGGGAACCTGGAAAGGGAATGCGTTGGTTTTGAAGCCCGAAAGAAGGGAGGTGCGGGGGGAGGAGGCTTTCATCAGGGAAATGCTCTAGATTCTATCAATTTTCCCAAGTGGTTCTGTATGACAGACATCATTTCTTTATATGAAGTAGTCTGCATAATCTACGTAATGTAGTGCATGTCTGTTACTTCTGGGTGGACAAAGAATCATCTGATATACTAGAGGGTTGTCAGTGGCCACCCTACTGCTAAGCCATCAGTTTTTAACAGTGATTATTATGGTTTCTATCTAGTTGTGAGAAAGAAAAGCGAGTTAGAGAATTTGAACCAAGACGAAGGTGGTAATTTGGTAATTCATGAGACTGCGGATCACAGCTCCTGAAAATTAAAATGGACACTTTTGATAAGAGATTAAAAGCATTCCTAAACCCAGCAGAACCTAGTGAGTTTTGTGCCTGGTGCTGATTAAAATACCTACATATTGAACATCTACTGAGCATTAAGCATTATGTTAAGCATTTGGGGGAGTTTTAAGACTGTGAGCACGATGTGGGTCAGGAACTGTGTCCAGCCTGATTTGCTCATATTCCCCCTCAGCGTTTAGTACAATCTCTGGCACATAGCGCTTAACAAATACCACAGTTGTTACTATTATTAAAATGGAAATGGGATACATAGTCCCCTCCTACCTCACCTCCCTTCTCTCTTTCTGCTGCCCACCCTGTACACTCCACTCTTTTGCCGCTCATCTCCTCATGGTCCCATGATCACACCTATCCCGCTGTCAACCCCTGGCCCGTGTCCTACCGCTGTCCTGGGATGCACTCCCTCCTCACCTCCGCCAAACTAGCTAGTTCTCTTCCCCTCTTCAAAGCCCTACTGAGAGCTCACCTCCTCCAAGAGGCCTTCCCAGACTGAGACCCCACTTTCCCTCTGCTCCTCTTCCCTTCCCTCCCCCCACCCTCTGCCCTTTCCCCTTCCCCTCCCCTCAGCATATACAGCATATACAGCTCACTTGTATATATTATTTATTACCCAATTTATTTTGTTAATGAGGTGTACATCCCCTTGATTCTATTTATCTTGATGATGTTGTCTTGCTTTTGTTTCGTTCTGTTTTGATTTGCTGTCTGTCTCCCCTGTTCATTCATTCATTCAATAGTATTTATTGAGCGCTTACTATGTGCAGAGCACTGTACTAAGCTCTTGGGATGAACAAGTCGGCAACAGATAGAGACGGTCCCTGCTGTTTGACGGGCTTACAGTCTAATCGGGGGAGATGGACAGATGAGAACAGTGGCAATAAATAGAGTCGAGGGGAAGAACATCTCGTAAAAACAATGGCAACTAAATAGAATCAAGGCGATGTACAATTCATTAACAAAATAAATAGGGTAACAAAAATATATATAGTTGAGTGGACGAGTACAGTGCTGTGGGGATGGGAAGGGAGAGGTGGAGGAGCAGAGGGAAAAGGGGAAAAAGAGGGTTTAGCTGCGGAGAGGTGAAGGGGGGATGGCAGAGGGAGTAGAGGGAGAAGAGGAGCTCAGTCTGGGAACGCCTCTTGGAGGAGGTGAGTTTTAAGTAGGGTTTTGAAGAGGGAAAGAGAATCAGTTTGGTGGAGGTGAGGAGGGAGGGCGTTCCGGGACCGCGGGAGGACGTGACCCGGGGGTCGACGGCGGGATAGGCGAGACCGAGGGACGGTGAGGAGGTGGGCGGCAGAGGAGCGGAGCGTGCGGGGTGGGCGGTAGAAAGAGAGAAGGGAGGAGAGGTAGGAAGGGGCAAGGTGATGGAGAGCCTTGAAGCCTAGAGTGAGGAGTTTTTGTTTGGAGCGGAGGTTGATAGGCAACCACTGGAGTTGTTTAAGAATGGGAGTGACAGGCCCAGATCGTTACTGCAGGAAGATGAGCCGGGCAGCGGAGTGAAGAATAGACCGGAGCGGGGCGAGAGAGGAGGAAGGGAGGTCAGAGAGAAGGCTGACACAGTAGTCTAGCCGGGATATAACGAGAGCCCGTAGCAGTAAGGTAGACGTTTGGGTGGAGAGGAAAGGGTGGATCTTGGCGATATTGTAAAGGTGAAACCGGCAGGTCTCGGTAACGGATAGGATGTGTGGGGTGAACGAGAGAGACGAGTCAAGGATGACACCGAGATCGCGGGCCCGAGAGATGGGAAGGATGGTCGTGCCATCCACGGTGATAGGGAAGTCTGGGAGAGGACCGGGTTTGGGAGGGAAGATGAGGAGCTCAGTCTCGCTCATGTTGAGTTTTAGGTGGCGGGCCGACATCCAGGTGGAGACGTCCCGGAGGCAGGAGGAGATGCGAGCCCGAAGGGAGGGGGAGAGGACAGGGGCGGAGATGTAGATCTGCGTGTCATCTGCGTAGAGATGGTAGTCAAAGCCGTGAGAGCGAATGAGTTCACCGAGGGAGTGAGTGTAAATGGAGAACAGAAGAGGGCCAAGAACTGACCCTTGAGGAACTCCAACAGTTAAAGGATGGGAGGGGGAGGAGGCTCCAGCGAAGGAGACCGAGAATGACCGGCCAGAGAGGTAAGAGGAGACGTTTAGACTGTGAGTCCATCATTGGGCAGGGATTGACTCTAACTGTTGCCAAATTGTACATTCCAAGTGCTTAGTACAGTGCTCTCCACATAATTGGGGAAGCAGCGTGGCTCAGTGGAAAGAGCACGGGCTTTGGAGTCAGGGCTCATGAGTTCGAATCCCAGCTCTTCCACTTGTCAGCTGTGTGACTGTGGGCAAGTCACTTAACTTCTCTGTGCCTCAGTTCCCTCATCTGTAAAATGGGGATTAAGACTGTGAGCCCCACGTGGGACAACCTGATTCCCCTGTGTCTACCCCAGCGCTTAGAACAATGCTCTGCACATAGTAAGCGCTTAACAAATACCAACATTATTATAATAAGCACTCAATAAATATTATTGAATGAATGAATGAATAGTCCCATCCCTCAGGGAATTTACAATGTAATGGGGAAGAGGCAGGCGACAACTATGTACAAAGTTACAACTATAACAAATGAAAGGAGCAAGAGGAAGAAACAAGGATATGAAAGGAATTAGTACAACTATATTGTGATGAGAGGTGGAATTAATAATTGAATATTAAAATAAATATATGTATTTGTACATAAATGCTGAGGACAGGAATAAAATCCATGATTGATTTAGTTTTTGCATTATCTCATGATTCTTTCAAAGATTCTGCTCATAAAGAGCCACTCCTTTCTCTCTATTATATATATTATGCTGAGCCATCTTCTGCAGTTGTCTTTAGCTTTCAGTTGGAATGCAGCATTGTTTGAGCCTTTTAATGGCTAACTTTGCTAAGTACTATTTTTCTTGCTTTCTTACTTTTCTCAAGCCCTTCACTTTCATTAGCTTAAGGCTTGCACTGGCTTAATGATGTATATTTAGCCATCAGAAGACTCAGCATTCCAGTTGAAAGTTGGGAGACAACTGCAGGAGATAGATCAGTGTAATGTATTAATAGCGAGAAAGGATTGGCTGTTTTTGAACAGAATCTTTGAGAGGATCATGAGATGGAGAAGCAAAAATTAAATCAATCAACCAATTATATTTATTGAGTGCTTACTGTGTGCAGAGCACTACACTAAGTTTTTGGAAGAGTACAATATAACAGTTTGTAGACATGTTCCCAGACCACAAGGAACATACAGTCTAGAGGGGTGACAGACATTAATATAAATAAAGAAATTACAGATATGTGCATAAGTGCTAAGGGGCTGAGGATGGGGTGAACAAAGGTACAAATCCAAGTGCAAGGATGACACAAAAGGGAGAGGGAGTTGGGGAAAAGAGGACTTCGGGAAGGCCACTTGGAAACATTCCTAGGTCCTGCAAACCATAACCATAACAGGACAAGACAGAAAAGCCAGTATGTGTGCACAGTGTGATTGGGACTGTGGGTTTCGCATTGGACTTTCCATCCACACAAGCATCCGCAGATTAATTTCACCATCATTGACATCTTCTTCTGGTATAAAGGACACATATATTTTTATATATGATTGTGTATAAATATCGGTCTTGTCCAAGGTCACAGTCAGTGGTGGAGCTGGAGCCGGGAATCGATCCCAGCTTTATTGACTGAGCACCCATCAAGCAATGTAATAAATTTCTCTTCACCTTTTCCATGGGGGAAGCAGCCTAGAGTATAGAACCCAGGCCTGGGAGTCAGAAGCACCTGGGTTCTAATCCAAGCGTTTCCACTTGTCAGCTGTGTGACCTTGGGCAAGGCACTTCACTTTTCTGGGCCTCAGTTACCTCATCTGTAAAATGGGGATTAAGACTATGAGCCCTATGTGGGACAGGGACTGTGTCCAAACCAGTTATCTGGTATCTACCCCAGGGGTTACTACATCTGGTACATAGTAAGTATTTAACACATACCATTAAAAATGTGTAGTTCCACTTTAATGATGGAATATATTGTGCTTTTTAAGAGCCATCTTGAATATTACATTTGAAGTTAAGATAAAACAATGCTAAATACAGTTGCCCTTGTTTCATTAGATTTTTAAGGCCCTTCACTGCTTAGACTCTATCTAATAGGTTTAATGATAGGTTCAAAATAGGAATTTAAACTCAGAATGATTTTAATTGGCAGTGAGCTGCAGACACAGCCAGCTATAATTATCATGGTATTCACTTTGAACGATATGTTTGGTGGCTGGACATGAATTTAGTAATAATTTGATGATGTTACCCTTCGAATATCATACTGTGATCAGTGTAGTCATCTCCTGGACATAATTACAAAGCACGATTCATTCTGTGATAAAATACTATACTTCGAAGAAAAAAGAACAGAAAAAAGAATAACAATCAACAGAGTTTAAAAGCACAAACAATAGAACTCACTTTATTCTGCGTGTTCTAGTGCAGTCAAAACTGAGCTCCTCAATTTCTTTCCAAAATGAACTCCTCTACTAACTTTCCCATCCCAGTCTATGACACCAACAACCTCCTGGCCCTAGTAGTGTGCAACTTTGATATTTCTCTTGACTTTGCTATTTTGTCAACTCTTGCATGCTGTGAGTTGTTCAATCCTGCCAATTTATTCTCCACAATATTTCCTGAATTGGCCAACACCCTGGTCCAAGAATGGAGCCTGGGAAGCAGCATGGCCTAATAGCAAGAGCTATTGCTATTGCTAATGGACTTGGGAGTCAGAGGACGTGGACTCTAATCCTGGTTCAGCCACTTGTCTGCTCTGTGACCTTGGACAAGTCACTTCACCTCTCTGTGCCATAGTTACCTCATCTGTAAAATGGGGATTAAGACTGTGAGCCCCGTGTGGGACAGGGACTGTATCCAACCTGATTACCTTATATTTACCTCAGCCCTTAGGATAGTCCTTGGCTCACAGTAAACACTTAACAAATACTATTATTATTTTTATTGTTATTATAATTTATCACATCCAAGATTATTTATCACATCCCTGTCTCCAGTCCCTTCTCCTTCCAATCCTCACTTCATTCTGTTGTCCAGGACATTTTTTTAATGTTCAGCATACATCTCTCCATTCTTAAAACCTTCCAATGGCTTCCTATCCCCCTCTGTAACAGACAAGTAGTCCTGACCACTCCACTTCTAATACATCCTGGTTTGCACTTCTTACTGTGCCTTTTATTGACTTTCTTGCTTCCTACCTTGGTTCATGCTCTCCTTCCTTCTAGACTGGAAGCTCATTGTGGGCAGGGTATATGTCAACCAACTCTGTTCTATTGTACTCTCCCAAGTGCTTAGCACGGTGCTTTACATACAGTAAGCAGCCAATAAAAATGATTGATTGATTGATTCCTGCCTGGGATACCCTCCCCCTTCATATCTACCAGACCACTGCTTTCCCCAACTTCAAAGCCCTCCTGAAAATTCACCTCCTCCAGATTAAATTCCACTTTCCCAAGTTGTATCTACCACATGCTGCCTTTTACAGAAGCAGTGTGGCTCAGTGGAAAGAGCCCAGGCTTGGGACTCAGAGGTCATGGGTTCTAATCCCGGCTCTGCCACTTATCCGCTGTGGGACCTTGGGCAAGTCACTTAACTTCTCTGTGCCTCAGTTACCTCATCTGGAAAATGGGGATTAGAACTGTGAGCACCAGGTGGGGCAATCGGATCACCTTGTATCTACCCAGTGCTTAGAACAGTGCTCGGCACATAGTAAGCGCTTAACAAATACCAAATTATTATTATTATTTAACACTTTAGTACTTAATGCGCATTCTCATTTTAGATTGTTGTTGTTGTCTTATGCTGTCGAGTCATGTCTGACCCACAGCGACGCCAAAGACACATCTCTCCCAGAACGTCCCACTGCCATCTGCAATCATTCTGGTAGCGTATCCATAGAGTTTTCTTGGTAAAAACATGGAGGTGGTTTGCCGTTGCCTCCTTCCGCGCGGTAAATGAGTCTCTGCCCTCGACTCTCTCCCATGCTACTGCTGCCCAGCACTGGTGAGTTTTGTCTTGTAGCAGATTGCTGTCCACTCACTAGCCACTGCCCAAGCTAGGAATGGAATGGATATGCCTCTGTTTGACTCTCTATCCCGTAGTCGTGACTGGTAGAGTACTGGAAATTCTCCAAGTGCGACCCAGAGAGGGGCATTTTAGATTAACTTTCACATATTTACTTATCCATTTGAACTTTTATACTTTTGTCATGAATAGCAGTAGCATTTGTCAACTGACTTGTGTCATCAGTCCCCACTGTTAGATTCACACTCTTTGAGGGCAATGCCTGAACTTTCTTACTTAAATGTGCTTTCCCTAGTGCTAAGCATAGTGCTGTACATACAGTAGGGTAGTCAGATACAACTGATCGATTTAGCTGAAATTCCAAAAAGTAGTGTCCTTACCTCAGATTGCTGTAATGGTAAACATGCTACTGAAAGAGATTTGATTTGTCTGAGCTTGTTGTACGAAGAGAATATTTGGTTGTTTTTCTAGCAGCATCTGCCATGACCACAATGGAGAAGTATAGTCCTCTGAAGCCATTTAATTTCTGTTTTCTGGGGAAACCACTTCAGTCGAGTCACCGAAGAACTAGATTGAACAGAACCTTTGAGGAGATAATGTAGGTAAGTGGTCCTGCCTGGATTGGTGGAGAATTTGGAAAAGGTGACTGAAGAGGAATTTTCACCTCTAATCTGCTGATCAAGTGGCTCTGTGATGTTAGGGAAAATTCTGTAATTCATTTGTTAATTTGTTTTGAGCAGCATCTGACACTATAGAAATGGATTTGGGGGATTTTTTGGTCCTCTTTCTGTCTTGTTTACTGTTGTACGGTCAAATAATAGTAATCATGATAACATTTGTTAAGCACCTGTGCTTGTGCCAGTCACTGTACTAAGTGCTGGCGTGGGCACAAGCAAATCAAGTTGGACACAGTCTCTGTCCATGTGGGGCTCACCGTCTCAACCCCCATTTTACAGATGAGTTAACGGAGGTCACACAGCGGACAAATGGGGAGCCAGGATTAGAACCCATGACCTTCTGACTCTCAGGCCCGTGCTCAATCCACCATACCATGTTGCTTCTCCATGATTCAGAGGTTCTATCCTACCTCCTGAACAGTCCTAGGAGTCCGGGGCCTAGTTGAAAGAGCATGGGATTGGGAGTCAGAGACTTTGTGTTCTAATCCTAGCTTTGCTACTTGCCTGTTGTGTGACCTTGATCAACTCACTTAATAATTATAATAGTAATAATAATGATGGTATTTGTTAAGCACTTACTATGTGCCAAGCACTGTTCTAAGTGCTGGGGTAGAGACAAGATCAACACATTGTCCCAATCTTAATCCCCGTTTTACAGATGAGGTAATTGAGGCACAGAGAAGTTAAATGACTTACCCAGTCACACAGCTGATAAGTGGAGGAGCCAGAATTAGAACCCATGACCTCTGACTCCCAAGCCTGTGCTCTTGCCAATAAGCCACACTACTTCTCACACCTCAGTTTCCTCATCTGTCTTTGATCTGATTGCATTTTATTTACTATAGTGATTAATAACTGTTGTATTTGTTAATTGCTTAGTATGTGTCAAGCACTGTTCTAAGCACTGAGGAAGATACAAGATAATTAGGGACACAAGATTATGTGCCCCTACCTCACATGGGGTTCACAATCTAGGTAGGAGGGAGAAAGGCTATTAAATCCTTGTTCTTAACTTATTAAATTAAGCTCTTCATTCAGTCATTCAGTCATATTCACTGAGCACTTACTGTGTGCAGAGCACTGTACTAAGAGCTTGGGAGAGAATAATATAACAATAAACAGAAACATTCCCTACCCATAATGAGCTTACAGTCTAGAAGATCTGTTTCTTTTTGGTGCTTTTATTACCAAAGCCCCTTACATTAGTTATTTACTTCCCACAACACCCCTGCTAGGTAGGTTTCAGGTATTATTATCCCCAATTTTCAGCTGGAGAAACTGAGGCACAAAGAGGTTAAATGGCTTGCCCAGGGCCACACAGGGACCGGGTGTCAGAGCCGGGACTTGAACCTGGAAACTTGGGCTTCCAGGACTGTGTCTCTCCCTTTGCTCCACGCTGCTCCCCTCTGGTCCACTTGGTTGTCTCGATGGCCCCATGGAGGGTCCAGTTCGGGTTCCGTCCCAGAAGTTAATAAGTGCTTAACAAACATCACACTTACTATTTTTTTTTTAAATATTATTTGCAGCCACGCTTGTGGCAGGCAAGAAGCGGAAGTGAAGGAAATGGAACAAAGAGTACAATCTCTTCCTATCATTCTCTGCTTCCTCACTGGGGCACTGCTGCTGGTACTGGGGCAACCATGGTTAGAACAGTAGGTTCCTGATCTATTTCTGGAGTTTCCCGCTGTGGCTATTATGATATAAAAAGCAGTGTGTTCTAGTGGAAAGAGCACAGGCCTGGGAGTCAGAGGACCCGGATTCTAATCCCTGCTCCACCATATGCCTGCTGTGTGACCACTTAACTTCTCTGTGCCTCCATATCCTCATCTCTAAAACGGCGATGGAGTGCTCATTCTCCCCACTACTTAGACTGTGAGCCATATGTGAGACCTAATTATTTTGTAACTACCCCACTGCTTATTATAGGGTTTGGCACAAAGTAAGTGCTTAATGAACACCACAATTATTATTTTATTATTATGTCACAGTGGAAGCCTCCAGGAGATAGTGATCTGTGTGGGGGCCCTGTACTTGATTATTCATTTATTCAATAGTATTTATTGAGCGCTTACTATGTGCAGAGCACTTTACTAAGCGCTTGGAATGTACAATTCGGCAACAGATAGGGACAATCCCTGCCCACTGACGGGCTTACAGTCTAATCGGGGGAGACAGATGGACAAAAACAAGACAGCTTAATCGCAATAAATAGAATCAAAGGGATGTACACCTCATTAACAAAATAAATTGGGTAATAAAAATATATACAAATGAGCACAGGGCTGAGGGGAGGGGAAGGGAGAGGGGGAGGAGCAGAGGGAAAGGGGGGAAAGGGAGCTTAGCTGAGGGGAGGTGAAGGAGGGGCAGAGAGGGAGCAGAGGGAGCAGAGGGAAAAGAGGAAGCTCAGTCTGGGAAGACCTCTTGGAGGAGTTGATTACCTATGGGCAGTGAATGTCTCTAGCATCTTTGTGGTATTGAACTCTCCCAAGGGCGTAATCTCCTTACCAATCTCCTCTCAGGTCACACCTAGAGAGTTTCCAGTACTCCACCTGTCTTGGTTACAGGAGGGAGAGTCAAGCAGAGGCATATCCATTCCATTCCTAGCTTGGGCAGTGGTAGTGAGTGGAAGGCAATCTGCTACAAATCAAAACTCACCTGTGCTGGGCACCAGCAGCGTGGGAGAGAGTCAAGGGCGGAGGCTCAAGTTTGCTACATGGAAGAAGGAAATGGTTAGCCAATTCCGTATTTTTACCAAGATAACTCTATGGATATACTACCGGAACAATTGCAGATGGAGAGTGGGGTGTTCTGGAAGAGATGTGTCCATGGGTTGCTATGGGTTGGAGATGACTTTACAGCATAAGACAAGTCAAGTACTTAGAACAGTGTAAATGCTCAAAAATTCCACTGATCGATACCCTGGTTGATCTGTGCTAACATATGCCAGTTGCCATTGTGTGGACAGAAAGGCTTCTACTCTCTGGAGTGCAGGAAATAATGAGTGTGTGTGTGTGCGTTCTCATTTTTGTTTATGGTCTGTATCTATGTGACGGTTTACAAATATGTGTGTCTGTAACTTCCATCTCATCCCCCTTCCTCTCTTTTTGTTCCATTTATGCTTTTTTCCCTTGTATTTCTTGCTGTCCTTTTTGTCTACCAATTCATCCCACAGCCCCTCTCTTTCCCGTCTCCTTGATCCTGTTTCTTTTTTTTTCTTTCACTTCTATAGGTTGAAATTTTTCTGTAATTTCTGCCTTTTCAAGCACTTTAAGCTTTAAAAAATCTGGACACCTCAAATAGGTTTTTAGAAGCAAAACAGTTCTAAACTTCGGACCCATATTGAAAAGTTGGGAATTCTTCTTAAAAAGAATGCTTTATTAAAGTTTTTCTCTTACACTTAAACTGTGCTGTAAGGTTTACAACTAGAATTATGAGGAAGCTAAAAAAAATTGCTTTGAGGAGGGGCGAGGAAACTCCCTTTGCCTCTCTTCCCCGCAGATAATGTTTGACTTTACAGCATTTTTTCTGCAAAAAGGGTCCAAAGTCAGAGTTAGGGCAGTTACTGACTTTATCGGTATCTGTGTCAGAAACCTTGTCCTTCCTTCTCCTCCTGCTGCTTTTACTCACCATACCCAGTGGTATCTTATCTCCAAGCACTTTCCCTGGCTGTTGCAATCCATGTGACTGTTTTTACAAAGGTGTCAGTCCTTCCCCAGTGGAGAATGCTTGAAATGATGAAACTGCCATTTCACTGACCTTACTTTCTCCATCCCGTCACTATTCTGGCTCCAATCCCTCCAGGTAGTAGCTTGGATGTGATGCCTTCACCATTACCAAGACATACCCTTTGGATGCTGCACCTCTGTGAAAATTGCCTTGGTGCCACGGGATGGATTCTCTTAGTCACTAGGGCCTAAATGAGCGGGGGTGATGAAGGCAAAAGAGTGAGAAAGGAAGTGAGGATTTGCAAGTTCCTTCTTTTCTGGCCTCCATAACAGCTTCCTGAAAAGCAGTAGTGGTGGCAGTTGTCTTGAGGGCAGAGACCATGTCTTCAACTTTATCTTGATGATGATATTTGTTAAGCGCTTACTATGTGCCAAGCACTGTTCTAAGCACTGAGGTAGATTCAAGGTAATCAAGTTGTTCCACATGTGGCTCACAATCTTCATCCCCATTTTACAGATGAGGTAACTGAGGTACAGAGAAGTGAAGCGACTCGCCCAAAGTCAGCTGACAAGTGTTGGAGCCAGGATGAGAATCCACAACCTCTGACTCCCAAGCCCTGGCTCTTTCCACTAAGCCACGCTGCTTATCTTCCCAAGGTGCTCTGCTCATAATCAATCAGTGGTTTTAGTGAGCGCTTTCAATGTGCAGAGCACTGTACTAAGCACTTGGGAGAGTACAATAGCAAACACGTTCCCTGCCCACAACAAGCTTGTAATCTAGAGGGGGAGACAGACAGTAGTGTAAATAAATAATTTGTAACATTCATTCATTCATTCATTCAATCAATTGTATTTATTGATAGTTTACTGAGTGCAAAGCACGGTACTAAGCGTTTGGGAGAGTACAATATAACAATAAACAAACACATTCCCTGCCCATAAAATATAATTTAAAAATGTGTACCTAAGTGCTGGGGTTGGGGGTGGGGTGAATAGCAAATGTTCAAAGGTCACGGATCCAAGAGCATAAATGGTGCAGAAAGGAGAGCTAGCTGAGGAAGGGGGAAGGCCTCTTGGAGGAGATTTGACCATAATAATGCTTTGAAGGTGGAGAGGGTGGTGGTCTGGTGTATATGGTTGGGGTGAGAGTTCCAGGCTAGGGGGAGGCCACAGAAAAGGGGTCGGCGGCGAGAGAGATGAGATCAGGGCACAGTGAGTAAGCTGGTTTTAGAGGAGCAAAGTGTGTGGGCTGGGGTGTAGTAGGAGATGTAGTAATAAGTTGAAGTAGGATGCGGCGAGCTGATTGAGTGCTCATAGCAGGTACTCAGTAAATTCTAATGAAGACAAAAATAATGAGGATGATAAAAATGGAGTAGAGGGCAGGGTCATTGCAAGAGTTATATAAATTGGATCCCACGCTTGGAGTAAACCCTGTCATGCTCCCATGAGTTTCCCCATTGTGGTCTGGTGGTGATGAGAGTTCTTTGTCACCTAATATCCCCTGTGGGGAAGCAGTGGCAGCTGCATAGTAATGAAAACCTTGCCACCAGGACAGCGGAGAAGCAGGGACCCTGTTTTTGTGCACTGGCTGTGCAGTCCCATGACACTGCTGCTGCCCTTATGAGAAGCAGCGTGGCTCAGTGGAAAGAGCCCGGACTTGGGAGGCAGAGGTCATGGGTTCGAAGCTCGACTCTGCCCCTTGTCAGCTGTGTGACTGTGGGCAAGTCACTTCACTTCTCTGTGCCTCAGTTCCCTCATCTATAAAATGGGGATGAAGACTGTGAGCCTCATGTGGGACAACCTCATTCCCCTGTATCTACCCCAGCGCTTAGAACAGTGCTCTGCACATAGTAGGTGCTTAACAAATACCAATATTATCATTATTATTATTATTATGAAAGACTGGAACATTCTCTGAGAATGGTGATCTACTTACTTATTGTACTGAACAATCCTAAGCACTTAATACAATGCTCTGCACATTATAAGTGATCAGTGAATACCACTGATTGACTGACTAATTGATCAGCACTGGAAATGTTTCCAACACCATTCTTCACCTCACAAAATTTTAATGTATTTGACAACTGAAGCTCATGGTAAGAAGCACTAGATCACGTAATCCTGGGCAACAGCCAGATGAGCAGCTGCCCCACGTCTGTTGCCCTTGGCCATCCTGGCAATCACCCTGCCCTGGCCCTGCTGCCCCTCTCCCTTTACTCCCAGCTCTTACCTTCTTTGGTGCTGCTCAGAGAATTAAAAATAGTCCCTGAAGGGGAGGGGTGTGTAGACCTGGAGGTGGGAGGGTGGAAGGTTTGTATTTTGGGGAGGATGAGAGAGGTGGGTGAAGGAGTTGCTCATTTCATTCCTTCAGCCCTGGGGCCCTCAGAGCCTTGATTTGGCTAGGAAAACAGGATTAGACAGGACAAACAGTTAAACAGACTAGCAAAGGACACTGTCTG
This sequence comes from Ornithorhynchus anatinus, assembly GCF_004115215.2. Classification (NCBI taxonomy): domain Eukaryota; kingdom Metazoa; phylum Chordata; class Mammalia; order Monotremata; family Ornithorhynchidae; genus Ornithorhynchus; species Ornithorhynchus anatinus. The sequence goes on from NC_041731.1 coordinate 89,208,814, forward strand.
TGTGCACAGTGAGGAAGGGGCATTTACTGGCCGGCAAGGCCTAGTGGATAGAGCAGGGGTTTGGGAGTCAAAAGGTCAGGGGTTCTAATCCCCACTACACCATTTGACTGCTGTATGTCCTTGGGCAAGTCACTTCACTTCTCTGTGGCTCAATTACTTCATCTGTAAAATGAGGATTAAGATTGTGAGCCCCATGCGGGACAGGGACTGTGTCCAACCTGATTTGGTTATATCCACCCCAGTGCTTAGTATAGTGCCTGGCACATTGTAAGAACTTAACAAATACTTCAATTATTATTTTTATTATTTTCAGCCATACTAACTTGAGTGGCTAAAATTCTCACTGTTTTCAGATGCTGAGTTTACATGAATGTACTGTGAGAATATTTGGCTGCTCTGGAATGTAAACTCTTCATGACTGAGCCTATCGGGTGAACTATCCCATTTGTCTATACTGAAAGTCAGTAATCTCAGGTTTTATAACAGATTCCTTTTCCTCATGGATTTTTTTTTTTTGAGAGTCTCATTAGGTAACATCCCTGAGAAGGGCCTAATTACAAAGAGAAATACCTGTGATTATCTTATCACAGGACAATCCAACCAAAGGGAAGAGCTACAGCTGATTCAGTTAAAAAATAGTCAGAGGGAAGCTTTGAGAAGGAAGAAATGAAGGAAAAAAGGAAAAAAAAGTGAGGGATAGTTTTTAGGTTTAGGTGTAAATGAGAATTCTCAAAGAAAGATACTTCTGTCCTACAAAATTGCATTTTAAAAGTCTCCAATGGGGGAGGATAAAATAAACAGAGGTTAGTGTTCTTGACTTTCTTTACGGTTTTAGGATGTTCCTAATACTTACTGCAAGCCCAGACTGAGAACAAACTTCAAGGTTTGATTTCATGATTTGTTTTCTGGCTTTCCAAGGTGATTACTTAGAAGGTGACTGAATGCAGTGTCCTTTAAAACAGCTATTTCTGAATAAGGATCCCTTCCTCATCCTAAATATTATTTCAGTAAAGGTAATTGAATGACTTGGAAAAGGAAGGAGCAAAAGCCATTTCTAATGTGGGACAAATAGAGTGTGTCAAGCTGTGTGATTTCCCGCTCAGTCTGCTTTTAAAGTTTAAAGGTTTAGTCTTAATCTTTCTGCCTCTTTGTAATATGATACTTTTTGGTGGAGAATAAAATATGGACATTTACTTTCAATCGATTAACTGAAGTTTCTTTCATTACTGACATCTCCAAAGTGCAAGTATATACACAGATTGTGGTTTGTCCTTATTTAGCATGATAGTTCCTGCTTGCATTTTTACTAACTTGGTGCTTTCGATGTGCAATAATCCCATCTGACATTAACACAACTGGACTGATCATTGCTCCTTTAAAGTCAAGTGTTGCATTCTTGTTTCTAATTATGTAGTTTCCAAGCTTCGGGGCCTGTTCCCTCCTGATTAATGAGTAAGCAAGCTCCACCCCGCTGCTGTAATGTCATACAAGTTGGAGGAAAAACAGGAAGAGAAGGCAGAGAGCGCTCTTTGCCTTCTCGAGGTAAGTGGGGCATAGAACTCTCTTTCTTTTAAAAGAAACAAGACTTTCCCCCGGCTCTTCTTGCAATAGCCTATAATCACCTAGTTGGCATTAGTTACACTATCGGAATGGTTAGTGACAGTGGTGGGCTGAGTAAACAACAGGGAAAGGGGCAAGTGTTTGACTAAATTAAATGCTTTTTAGGTGCTGGTTTCGTGGGAATGCTTGCATAGAAGGGCAAAAGGTTAATGAGCCCTTTCTCCTATCTTTTAGGATAATGAATGATCATAAGGAACAGAATATTTCGGTTAGTGACAGTGTAAAGATCTTGTGTGTGCATTTTTAAAAAAGGTCTTATTAAGTTGATAGACATAGTCTGGGTGTTAAGATTTCTCAGTGTAATACCAGGAGCAAGGTTGCAGCACATTTAGCCCTGAGCTTTTAGCCAGAAGTTTTTATCATAGATCAGGGAAATCGTGAATTATTTTGTTAAATGATCTTTTATTTCCAATTTTGCATTTTTCTTTGCTATCAATGAATGCTATTTCTTGAGCTCTTTCATTCAATCGAATTTAATGAGCTCTTACTACGTGCAAAGCACTGTACTAAACCCTTGGGAGAGTACAAAACAACAACAAACACACATTCTCTGTCCACGGTGAGCGCACAGTCTGGAGCGGGTGAGGCAGACATTAATGTAAGGAATTTATGGTTGCATACCTGAGTGCTGTGGGGCTGAGGATCTGTTGAATTGCATGTGCTTAAAGGGTACAGATCCAAATTTCTAAACTGTGAACCCGTTGTTGGGTAGGAATTGTCTGTATCTATTGCTGAATTGTACTTTCCAAGCTCTTAATACAGTGTTCTGCACACAGCAAGCGCTCAATAAATACAATTGAATGAATAAAGATCCAAATGCTTAGGCGATGCTTAAGGGGGAATAATAATTATGGTATTTATTAAGCACTTACTATGTTCCAGGCACTGTTCTAAGTATTGGGGTAGATAAAGATAATTGGCTTGGACACAGTCCCCACCCCACATAGGGCTCACAGTCTTAATACCAAGTAGGGGAAAAGAAAGCTTAATAGGGGAAGATGCGATTTTAATCAGGCTTTGAAGGTAGGGAGAGTGATGGTCTGTTGTATATGAAAGGGGAGGGTGTTAGAGGGAAGAGGGAGGATGTGGTCAGCAGTGAGATGGATGAGATTGAGGTGCATTGAGTGAATTGATGTTAGAGGAGCCGAGTGTGTGAACCGGGTTTGTAAATTTCAAATTTATAAAGAGCATTGTATGTGAGCACGTTTTTTAAAGGGCAAAATTAGAACAGTACTTCCCCTTATTTTAATTTAACAAAAATTTTGTGCAAAATCATTTTGCAGGGGTTGGAGTGTGCGGTTTTGATTAGGAAAGGATCTCAACTTTCTCACATTTAGCCTCCGGTCTCTATTAAAATGTAAGTTCCTGGAGGGCAAGGATCTTCCCTTCTGACAAACTCTACCGAGTACTTAGTACAGGGCTGAGCGTGCACAGTAATAATAATGTTGGTATTTGTTAAGTGCTTACTATGTGCAGAGCACTGTTCTAAGCGCTGGGGTAGATACAGAGTAATCAGGTTGTCCCACGAGAGGCTTACAGTTTAAACCCATTTTACAGATGAGGTAACTGAGGCACAGAGAAGTGAAGTGACTTGCCCACAGTCACACAGCTGACAAGTGGCAGAGCGGGAATTCTAACCCATGATCTCTGACTCCCAAGCCCGGGCTCTTTCCACTGAGCCACGCGGCTTCTCATGAGTGCACATTGAGTGTACAGTACACACTCAATAAAAACCACTGATTGTTTTCCTCATTTATTTTGTGAAAAGAACATGCTCTTACTTGGAGAAAAATGTTTCTCAGAGAGAAAACAAATCCAAAACCTTACTGGTTCATAATGAGCCAATAACCGTAAACAAAGGAGTTTGGAGGAATTATGGTTTATTAGCATGATGAGCTCTTCAAAGATATTATGAAGTATCATTTTGATTGAAATTGTGGACACCACATCCTAGCCTGAGGACAGGATAAGGGAAGCACAACTATTTACTATTGGCTTTACTATTATTATTATTACCATATTAAACAATTACTGTGTGTCAAGAACTATTGTAATTGCAGCAGTAGATAGAAGTTGATCGGGTTGGATATAGACCCTGTCCCACTTGGGGCTCATCGTCTAAGTAGGAGAAAGAATAGTTATTTAATCCCCGTTTTACAGTTGAAGAAACTGAGGCACAGAGAATTTAAGTGACTTGCCCAAGGTCATACAGCAAGCAGTTGGCAGAGTCAGGATTACAACCCAAGTCCTCTGACTCCCAGGCCTGTGCGCATTTCACTCGAAAATGCTGCTTCTCTGATTCTATGCCTTTTTGTACTGACAAATGCAGGGATGGCCTTCTCAGACCCCTTAGATGTGGGCCCACAACAGTCAGGGCCTGGCTTAAATGGGGTTACCTCTCTGGAGGATTTCATTCGTTAATTCATTCAATTGTATGTATTGATTGCTTAATGTGTGCAGAGTGTGGTTGGAAAGTACAGTTCGGCAACAGATAGAGGCAATCCCTACCCAACAATGGGCTCACAGTCTAGAAGGGGGAGACAGACAACCAAACAAGTAGTCAAACATCAGTACCATCAAAATAAATAGCATCATAGATTATACATATTAATAAAATAGAGTAAAAAATATGTGCAAATATACACAGGTGCTGTGGGGACGGGAAGAGGGTAGAGCAGAAGGAAGGAGTAGGGGCAATGGGGAGGGGAGGAGTTGAGGGAAAGGGAGGGCTCAGTCTGGGAAGGCCTCCTGGAGGTGAGCTCTCAGAGTCTGTCAGGGACCTGGAGGAAACCAAGCTGACAAGAGGAGAGAGACCAGAACATGGAACTGTAGACTGTGAGCCCATTGTTGGGCAGGGATTGTCTCTATCTGTTGCTGAATTGTACATTCCAAGCACTTAGTACAGTGCTCTGCACACAGTAAGTGCTCAATAAATACTATTGAATGAATGAATGAAGCTCATGAAAGTGTGGACCAAAAAGAGGTGCATACTTCTGGTCAGGCAGTACCCCAAACCGTGATAACTATAAAGAATGTAATTCATGACACATGTTGACTCCATGGTATTTATTTAGCATTTATTATGTGCAGAGCATTCATTCATTCAGTCATATTTATTGAGCGCTTACTGTGTGCATAACACTGTAGTAAGTGCTTGGGAGAGTACATGACGACAACAGAATTGGCAGATACATTCCCTGCCTGCCTGTAACCAGTTCACAGTCCGGACTTCTGATGATGCTGGTTGCTGTGAAGCCCAGCTATATAACTTGCTCTACCTTTTCCAATAATAATAATAACTGTGGTATTTGTTAAGCTTTTACTATATGCCAGGCACTGTTCTAAGCGCTGGGGTGTATATGAGCAAATTGGGTTGGGCCTGGCCCACATGGGGCTCATGGTCTTAACCCCATTTTACAGATGAGGTAACTGAGGCACAGAGAGGTTAAGAAACTTGCCCATAATCATGCAGCAGACATATGGTGGAGCAGGAATTAACAATATTCACGAGCCTGCAGATGTTGCTAATTGGGAAAATGAAAATGCTTAACCTATTTAATTTTTTGTTAGGCCTCTTAGATGGCAGAATTACCATCATTGCCTAGTGAGGAAGCCTGAATCCGCCCTTTCCTCTCCACCCAAACGGCTACCGTACTGCTACGGGCTCTCATTATATCCCGGCTAGACTACTGTGTCAGCCTTCTCTCTGATCTCCCTTCCTCCTCTCTCGCCCCGCTCCAGTCTATTCTTCACTCCGCTGCCCGGCTCATCTTCCTGCAGAAATGATCTGGGCATGTCACTCCCCTTCTTAAACACCTCCAATGGTTGCCTATCAACCTCCGCTCCAAACAGAAACTCCTCACTCTAGGCTTCAAGGCTCTCCATCACCTTACCCCTTCCTACCTCTCCTCCCTTCTCTCTTTCTACCGCCCACCCCGCACGCTCCACTCCTCTGCCGCCCACCTCCTCTGCCGCCCACCTCCCTGTCCCCCGGTCTCGCCTATCCTGCCGTTGACCCCTGGGCCACGTCCTCCCGCGGTCCTGGTATGCCCTGCCCCCTTACCTCCGACAATCTAATTCTCTTCCCCTCTTCAAATCCCTACTTACAGCTCACCTCCTCCAAGAGGCCTTCCCAGACTGAGCTCCCCCCTTTTTCCCTCTGCTCCCTCTACCCTCCCCTTCACCTCTTCACAGCTAAACCCTCTTCTCCCCCCTTTCCCTCTCCTCCTCCCCCTCTCACGTCCCACCCCCTCAGCACTGTACTCATCCGCTCAACTGTATATATCTTCATCACCCTATTTATTTTGTTTAATGAGATGTACATCACCCTGATTCTACTTATTTGCCATTGTTTTTATGAGATGTTCTTCCCCTTGACTCTGTTTATTGCCATTGTTCTTGTCTGTCGGTATCCCCCGATTAGACTGTAGGCCCATCAAAGGGCAGGGACTGTCTCTATCTGTTGCCGATTTGTACATTCCAAGTGCTTGGTACAGTGCTCTGCATGTAGTAAGCGCTCAATAAATACTATTGAATGAATGAATGAGTGAATAAGGATAAATAGTGGCTGAGAAGAAGGGAAGGATTAGGATGAAGTTTCCATGGGACCTAGGAAGATGAGGGCAAAGCAATAGCAAGAAATCCTAGTTTTGTAAAATGGTAGTGTCAGGACCAAAGTAATGTTGACAGCTCAATAGAAAATTAATTGTCATAGGTACTAATCCTGGAACCTGGTTATTTGGCTTTCCCTGTATTATTATTCTATAATAATAGATCTAGAGAGATCCAAAATGATTGGAGTACCAAGGAAACACAGATAATGTTGACTCAGACTGGTCTGTCTGGCAAGTCAGCTGCTGTTGAATCTTGCTAGAAGCTGAATGGAATAATGTCTATTCATACTAGTTTTGTTGCTATACTACAGACTTTGGGGAAAAAAAATCTGGAAAAGCTAAATGATTAAAATAATAATGGTGGTATTTCTGAAGCGCTTACTATGTGCTAAGTACTTTATTAAGCATTGAGGTAGATACAATATAATTAGATCAGATAGTCCCTGTCCCATATGGAGCTCACAGTCTGTTAGGAGGGAGAGCTAGTATTTAATCACCATTTTACATTATGAGGAAACTGAGGCACAGAGAAGTTGTGACTTACCCAAGATCACACAGCAGGCATGTGGAAAACCAGTATTAGAACCCAGTCCTCTGACTTCCACGTCCAAGCTCTCTTCCTACTTCCCAAGACAAAAATTATTTGTCTCATAAAATTTACAGTAGCCCCTCAAGTTATCATTATCAGTTTCCACCAGACTCATATCAATAACCAAGATAACAGACATCTGCCTGCTGTTAATTCACAAATATCAATTTCCTTGAAATTAAGAGGGGCTAGAAAGGAGAGAAGATGTGCAAACATTTTTTGAACTAGCTAGGAAGGGACTCTAAGTGGGGTAGGATGGACTCAGAGAAAATGGTAATTACAACAAATAAGAAGAAATTAAAAACTGAAGAAATTTAAAATAAGTAGCTGAAACAATACTTGGAGGAGCAAGTCCCTTTAGGTAAAATAATCCTTGTTACTAATTTCGGAAGCACACAGTAAGTGCTCAATAAATACCATTGATTGATATCCTTATACTCTTAACAGTTTCCCCTATCCGTAACTTATTTTAATATCTGCCTTTCTCACTGGATTCATTCATCCATTCATTCAATCATATTTATTGAGCGCTTATTTGAGTGCTTGGAAAGTACAATTCAGCAATAGAGACAATCCCTGCCCACACAGGGTTTACAGTCTAGAGGTGGGGAGGAAGAGATGGTAAGCTCTTTGAAGGCAAGCAGCATGCCTGCCAACTCTATTGCATTGCAGTGTCTCAGACACTTAGTGCTCTGCATTCATTAAGTACTCAAATATGATTGATTTCACTATATTATACCAACAAGATGCATCTGTCTGGATAGAATGCTCATAATTCTCCACCAGACTTCTACCCAAAATGTGTACTAAAAAATATGTTATGGGAGAACTGACAATATACACATATATAATATAAACAACACACAAGTTTTACATAGCATCTGCCCAAACCCAGTGTTCCAGACAAAATTTGAATATATTGCTGGGTTTTCAGAGATTAATGTGTTACTCATTGAAACAAAGATATAAGGATATGCCGTTTTAATGGTAATTCCAATACTGGCATCACTTTCTAGTAGATGAGGGATGAAGTGTTGCCAGCAATATTTATTGAGCACTTACTTTTCATAGACCATTGTAACAAGGGCTTGGGAAAGTACAATAGAATTTGTAGCCATAATCCTTGTCCTCAAGGGATTTAGAATCTAGTTGAGATTGGCACAAAAGTAAATTACAGATATAAAGAAATAGTGGTTTCTAAGGCATGTATGTAAGTGATATAGGAGGCTGTGAGTCCTTAAGTACGTAGGTGTTGTGGGAATTGGGGGATTAGAAACTAATTGAAAAAGGGAGGAGGGCTTTCAAGATGGGAAGAGCTGTGGTCTGTTACGTATGCAGGGGGAGGAATTCCAGTCAGGGGGGAGGATGTGAGCAAGAGCTAAGCAGTAAGAGGCTGAGAGAATGAGGCACAGTGATTAGGTTAACTTGAGGGGAATGAGAATATGAACTGAGGTGTAGAGGAAGAAGAGTGGGTATGTAGTGTGAGGAGATCTGATTGAACACATTAAAACAAATTGTCAGGAGTTTCTGCTTACTGCAAAAGAGGATCGGTCAACAATCGGTGGTTTTTGAGATATATGATTTCCTATCAGATCGGTGTTGGCATTGCTAGAAAAATTAGAGATAGTTTAGGAAACTTCTAAGAATCTAGTTTTATGATTTCAGAGGAAGATCCCCTGAGAGTTAAAAATTTGAAGATGAGAGGACAGATTCTGGGAATCTTGTGTAGGAAGAAATGACAGGATTGACAGCAGACTGAACCTGGAGGTTGAAGAGAGGGAGGAGTTGAGGATATTGCCAACGTTATGACCTTGAAAGAAGGAAGGATGGTGGTGGTTGTTAAATGTGATCGAAAAGTTAAGAAGGCAAATGAGTTTAATTTTGAACGTGTTGAGATTGAGTTCCTGGTAGGATGTCAAAATGTCCTGTCCACAGGAGGAAAGTGTAGAGGAGGAGAACGGTCAGAGCTAGAGAGGTAGATTTGGGAGTCATTTATATAAAGGTGATAGTTGAAGCCCTGGGGGTGTATGGCCAAGAAGAGTGAATGCTAATAGGAAAAGGGAACCCAGAATAGAGTGTTGAGACACCCACTGCTAGGGAGTGAGAGGCAGAGGAAGTGAAAGACTGAAAAGGATCAACCAGTAATGTAAGAGAAGAACCAGGAGAGATCTATGTCTGGAAAAAAACAAACCCCAAAACAAAGTTCAATTATGTTTGTTTCCAAGTGACAATAATTGTCCATGGTGTTGAAGGGAGGTGAGGAAGTTTGGGAACACTGAATTTAAGTGGAGTGATAGGGAGTGTGGAGAAGGGAGTTAGACAAGAAGTAGAGATGTTAATGAGATGTACATCACCTTGATTCTATTTATTTGCTATTGTTTTAATGAGATGTTCATCCCCTTGATTCTATTTATTGCTATTGTTCTTGTCTGTCTGTCTCCCCCGATAAGACTGTAAGCCCGTCAAAGGGGAGGGACTGTCTCTATCTGTTACTGATTTGTACATTCCAAGCGCTTAGTACAGTGCTCTGCACATAGTAAGCGCTCAATAAATACTATTGAATGAATAGAGAGAGTGGGTCTAAGCGGTTTGGGCAGGAATGAGAGGTGGGAGATGGGGGTGATGACTGAATGGCACAAATAATGTCCAGAATTGCTTTTTTTTAAAGATATGAGAGGCATGGGTATGTTTGAAGGCAGAGGGAAAGGAGCCATCAGAGAGGGTGCAGAGGAAGCTGGTTGTCAGGGAGGAAAGAGAAATGGGAACAAGGGTTTATAGAAGGGATAATGGGATGGGAAGAAGGTGGAGGTGACAGGAGTATAGGAGAAGTTTACTCCTGCTTAAATATGACCCACCACAAGAAATTATAGCTTATAGACAGTGTTCTTTGATCATATTCCACCAGTTAAAAGCATTGATTTATGAGTTGCTTCCTTTGGTTCCCCTAGGCAGGAGCTAATTGGTGGACACCTCTTCTAGCCTTCCTGTTGGTCAGTCAATTCTACTCATTGAGCGCTTATGGTACTAATCGCTTGGGAGAGTGCAATAAAACAGACATATTCCCTGTCCACAACAAGCTTACAGTCTAGAGGTGGACTTCCTCTCATTCCTGCAAACAAAAGCCCGTCAAACGGCAGGGACTGTCTCTATCTGTTGCCGACTTGTTCATCCCAAGCTCTTAGTACACTGCTCTGCACATAGTAAGCGCTCAATAAATACTATTGAATGAATGAATGCTTGCATCCCCTAAAGTGATACCTAAAGGATTTGGGAAAGCATTGTTGACCTTTGCTGTGTTCATGGTTGCCAAACTTCAAAGGATTTTCCAAATAGCATTAGAGTGCAATTCGTTTGTGAAACTGGCACCAGTAGATTTTGACAGCAGGCTGAAAATCTCCTCTTAAGAGACAGTGGAAAAGAATGAGAAAGTTGGGGGGGAAGGCGAAGATACTGAGGCACTTGTGTTTGATGGTTTAAGTTTCGTCCATGAAGTAGCTGGCAAGGTCATCGGGGTAAGAGAAGGTGGAATTTTAGGATTGCATCAACGATCTGGATTAGTTGGGGGCAAAAATATAGAGAATGATTTAAGCAAATAATTACAATTTTTGACTCTTGTGGGATTTTCTTCTGAAATTATAAACTTAGATTCTTAAAAGTTAGCGATACTAATTCTTAGAAGAATCAATACCCATCTGATAAGAAATCGTGGGATTAAATCTATACTAAAGCATCTTCTTTTCCCTTCCACCCATTCTGTTTAGTAAAGGGTTTTTTTTTTTTTTGTTTCATCACTGCTGGGAGCTTTCTCTTTTTTAGAGCCTCTAACGATTCACAATGGCTAATCCTCTATGCATTTAAATTTAAATTTTATCCTTACACAACCACCTCCACTTTTTTCTCCCCGTCCCTCTTTCCTCTTTAATTTTGTGTTTCTCAATCTTGTTAGGGTGTAAGGGGTTATTTCCATAACCACTGCCCTTTTCTTTTGTTCTCATAAACTAATGGAAATGTTCGCTGTTCAATCTAAAAATGATTGATTTTTTTCCCCAGTTTTTTTTATCATATTTGTTAAGCACTACTATGTACCAGGCACTGTAGTAAACACTGAGGTACATACAAGCTAATCGTGTCACACACAGTCCATTTGTGGCTCACAGTCTTAATGCTCATTTAACAGACAAGATAATTGAGGTACAAAGAAATTAAATGACTTGCTCAAGATCACATACAGGTGGTGGAGCTGGGGTTAGAACCCAGGTCACTTATGGAGGTGAGGATAACCAGGAATGTGATATCCTTCTTTCAACCTCTTCAGGGTCTCAGAGTTAGCTATCTTGACCTCTGGTTAGTGAGATGGTGAAGTGTCCCTGTTAGTCCTCTAAAATGTGGAGAGTATTGGGCCAGATTATTCAAATTAAAAAATCTTCTAACGGTCTGTTGTGTTTAGTTGTCATGAGGCCTCTCATGAAAAAGACTGTCATGGCATTTTGAATTTCTCCAATCCTTGGATCTAGGGAGCAACAACATATTTTATTTCTGCTTTGGTTGTTAATGAGACATGCCTAACACTTGGTTAAAAATGAAGTAATAATAATTAATAATTATGTTATTTGTTAAGCACTTACTATGTGCCAGGCAGTGTACTAAGCACTAGGTGGACACAAGCAAATTGGATTGGATACAGTCCCTGTCCCACGTGGGGCTCACAGTCTCAATCCCCATTTTACAGATGAGATAATTTAGGCCTAGTGAAGTGACTTGCCCAAGGTAACACAGCAGACAAGTGGCAGAGCTGGGATCAGAACCCATGACCTTTGGACTCCCAGGCCCATGCTCTATCCACTACGCATATTGCTTCCAGTGAGGAAGTAAGGAGTGATTCATTAATAAATTCACATTATTAACTGCTGAGCATAGATAGTGTTCTGCACAGAACAAGTGTGCACAACACTGAGCTTCTGGAAATTAGAAATACATTTTCTTTGGTACTGGGCTGTACTTCATGCCTGGAAGGAAACTTAAAAGCTATGGCATCCAGTTCTTCTGGCGTCTAATTCAGATTATTCAAAATAATTTGTTAGATTTGTCTGTACACTTTCAATTTTTCTAAGTTATCTTGCTGATCCCATTGTAGAGTCAAAGCAGATGAGCAGCTGATGATGTCTTAGTCCCATGCTCTTCTAGTTTTTCTACTTCTCCCTCTTATAATCTTCAGAGCTCCTTCTTTCCCCTTTGTCTCCCCATTTCTACATCTGGAAAGTGACGATGCTGTGTGGGTAAGGACCACAGATCTTAAACGATCTTTGTTTTGTGGTAAACCTTAATCTTTAGTTGTCATACCCCAAAAAGAACAATTCTGACCTGACATGGGTTTTCACATGTGTTTTGGCTAGAATTCTAATAAGCGATTAAGGAGTGTGAGAAAATGACATGTGTATCCGGTTAGGCAGAATGAGTTTTACATAATGTCAGATTTTGCAAAAATGGAACCTTCTCATTCTAGAAGTGGGTATATGGAAAGACATACTCTCTCTGGACTGTAAACTTGTGGGCAGGGAGTATGTCTGCTAATTGTTGTACTCTCCCAGGTGCTTAGTACAGTGCTCAGCATACCGTAAGTGCTCAATAAATACAATTTTTTTAAAAAATGTCCTGGAGTAATTAATTTCTGCAAAAAGATAATTCCCTACTATCTTTGCAAAGGATGGTGTGTTGAAGGTGAGTTGCTCATAAGTATTTTCTTTGTGGAAGTAGAAAGATCTTCTTTAGCCCCCCAGCCCCTTCAACCTCTAGACATAATCTTCAGGCCAATAATCAAGTCTCTTGTACTTAAACTCTTATTATTCCTTAACATGGCAGCTCACAGTTTTACTATGTAGTGTGACTTCCAAGTCTTCGTAATGGTTTTATATTTCAGAAGTAATTACAGAATTTGTAAGACACAAAGCCCCTTTTCTTCTGCCTGTGAACCAACTGAGTTGTGACCAGTTTAATTTAAAGGACCTCTATTCTTTTACCTTGAAAACCACCTCAAGCATTTACTCATTTTTCTGCCTTAGAGCATTCTGAAATGGAATTTCAGCATTATATTCTTCTCATGTAGGATATTTCCATTCAAAGTATAATAATAATAATGGTACTTATGTGCCAAACACCGTTCTCAGCACTGGGATGGATGCAAGTTAATCAGGTTGGACATAGTCCCTGTCCCATTTTGGGCTCACATGCTGAATCCCCATTTTACAGATGAGGTAACTGAGGCACAGAGAAGTAAAGTGACTCACCCAAGGTCACACAGCAGACAAGTGGCAGAGCAGGGATTAGAATCCAGGTCCTTCTGTCTCCCAGGCCTGTGCTGTATCCACTAAGCCATGCTGCTTCTCATATTATTTCACATCTTATATCAAATCAGCCATGCTAATTTGTATAAATCACAAAAATTATAAAATAGTTGTGGAATTCAGACAAAATAATCATTTTGGCATTAATTAACTGCAAATCAAAATCTGGAAGTTTCCAGAAAAAAATGCGCATAATATATTGTAGCAGTTTCTAAAGGTGTTTAAATATATTAACGAGGTAATCTACCTCGTTATGTAAATCAAAACTATTGTTGCTTGTTTATGGTATTTGTTAAGCACTTACTATGTGCCAAGCATTGTGCCAAGCTAATCAGGTTGGACACAGTCCCTGTCCCACATGGGGCTCACAGTCTTAATCCCCATTTTAAAGATAAGGTAACTGAGACACAGAGAAGTGAAGTGACTTGCCCAAGGTCACCCAGCAGACAAGGGGTGGAGCCAGGATCAGAATCCAAGTCTCTCTGACTCCTAGACCCACGCACTATCCACTAGGCAACACTGCTTCTCTGTATGAGTAATCCAATTGCAGTATTTCTCCATTTAGGGCATTGCCTGACCTGTTCCCTTTTTAGGATTTTAGTAATAGGCTCTAGAAAATACCTAGAGAATTGAGAAAATACACAACCATATGTCACTTCAAAGCAGTAAGCCTCAAATTCTTTTTTATTTGACCTAGCTAAGTTTTTTAGATTAATCAGTCATATTTACTGAGCACTTATTGTGTGCAGAGCACTGTATTAAGTGCTTAGGAGAGTACAATAACTGAGAGACATATTTCCTCATACATAATCCTGGTGGATAGATTGTCTTTATATTTAGTACAAGTTCTGCATTTACCAGTTTCTCATTATGATGCATAATAGCCTGAAGAAGGCTACTACTACTTGGGTTGAGGAATTTATTTTCCTCAGTATTAATAAAGGAAGTGTAAGGAGGCATTAGCCTAGTGAAAAGAACAGGGGACTGGGAGGCAAGAGACTATAATTGTGGTATTTGTTAAACACTTACTCTGTGGCAAGTACTCTGGCTGATATCGGATGGACACAGTCCTTGTCCCACATGGGACTCACGGTCTGGGAGAGAGGGCAGGTATTTAATCCCCCATTTGTAGGTGAGGAAACAGAGGTACAGAGAAGTTGTGACTTGCCCAAGGTCACATATCGGGCAAGTGGCAGAGCTAGGATTAGAACCAGATCTTCTGATTCACAGAACTGTGCGCTTTCCACTAGGTCATACTGAACTGGGTGCTAGATCTGGCTCTGCCATTTATCTGTTGTGCAACTTTTGGGCAAATCACTCCTCTCTGAGCCTCAGTTTCCTCATCTGTAAAATGGGGATAAAATACCTATTCTCTCTCCTTCTTGGGACAGATTGTGTCAGATTTGATTATCTTGTAAGTATATTCCAGTGCTTGATACAAAGTAAGTGGTTAATAAATAAAATATACCTACTAGCAAGGAGTATTTCTTAACACTGGCTTATTTGCATTCATTGGATCATGATAATTTTGGAAGTCAAACATCCCCTTTCCACTTAAGGATGCTTAGAGCAGTGTATTCACTCCTCTCAGCCCCAAAGCACTGAAGTACCTATCTGTTTTTTATTTTAATGTCTGTCTCCCCTTTTAGACTGTAAAATCGTTGTGGACAGGGTACGTGTGCATCACCTCTGTTATATTGTACTTTTTCAAATGCTTACTACAGTACACTGCAAATAGTAAGTACTCAATAAATATGATTGATAACTGCATACTCTGTCCATCCCAGGATGATGCTGTCCCAAAGGTTGTAAGGCCTCCTTTCAAGATTTTCCCTGAAACTGAATAATAATAATGGTATTTGTTAAGCACTTGCAAAGTGCCAAGCACTGTTCTAAGCACTAGGGTAGATACAAGGTAATCAAGTTGTCCCCTATGGGGCTCACAGACTTAATTCCCATTTTACAGATGAGGTAACTGAGGCACAGAAAAGTTAAGTGGCTTGCCCAAGGTCACCCAGCAGACAAGAGGTGGAGCTGGGATTAAAACCCACGTCATCTGACTCCCAAGGTCATGCTCTTTCCACTAAGCCACACTGCTTCTCTGAAGAGCATGGCCTGGGAGTCAGAGGACATGGGTTCCAATTCTAGCTCTTCCACTTGTCTGCTGTATGATGTTGGGCAAATAACTTAACTTCTCTGTGCCTCAGTTTCCTCAACTGTAAAATGGGAATTCAATGCCTCTACTTAAACTGTGAGCTCCATGTGGGACAAGGATTGTATCCAACCTGATTATCTTTTATCTACTCCAATGCTTAGCTCGTAGTATAAGGTACTTAACAAATGCCTTATTATTATAATTATTATTATTATGTGTTTCTATTCTTCCCCATCTTCCCCACTGTCCACTTTCAAACCTTAAAACCCTCTCTTTGTTCTCTACGTGATAAGGAGAAGGGGATCTGGGAGAGATAAGGCCACTTCTGGATTTTTACCAAGAAAACTATATGGATTCATTACCAGAACAATTGCAGATGGAGCTAGGGCGTTCTGGGAGAGATATGTCCATGGCGTCGCTATGGGTTGGAGTCGACAAGGCAGATAGTCACAGAAACTGAGGTGTCCTCTGGTAGAATGGTGGTCTGTGGAGCACGTAACAACACAGATTTTGAATTTTCTAAGCCTGAGAAAGAAGCTGTTGCTTGCTCAACTTCAAGTCCCTTTTATGTCTCTCCATTGCTTACAGTGTTAATTTAAATTTCTTACTTCTCCGGGCTTGAGTTATAAACCTTTCTCTCTGCAGTTGAGGATCTACAATTATTCAGAGTAAAAAAGTCTTTAAATAGAAAGCATTTCTACTACAACGCATTTGACATGTGAATGGGTGCTGGGTAAGATAGCAACTGCAAAGCCACATTTGAGGCCTAATCTTTTACATTCCAGACCCTTTCACGCCCTCTGTTACACAGATCAAAAATGAACGTGGATATGCATGTGCTTGCTTCTGGGATAAAAGTTTGCTCTTTGTCCCTGGAAAGATGGGCGCCAGTGGGTTTCTCTTTTCCAGCTAATATTTCTTGAAACAGGGCCCAATGTGACCAGTCAGCTTCTATTAAAGCCTGAATAAACTACCAAGCTTAAAGAAAGGGGATTGACTGGAGTCCTGGGAGAAGAGTGCTGTAGCAGGTATAGTGTCCATCCACTGTATTTACTCTCCCAAGTGATTAGTACTGTGCTTTGCAAACAGTAATTGTTAATAACTATTGTGGGATTTGCTAAGCAGTTACTATATTACTAGTACTGTCCTAAGTGCTGAAGTAAAGGATAATCAGGTCCCACATGAGGCTCACAGAGTAAATAGGAGGTAGAACAGGTATTGAATCCCTATTTTGCAGATGAGGGAACAGAGGCAAAGAGTTAGCACTTAGAATACTGCTTGGCATATAGTAAGTGCTTAACAAATGCCATTATTATTATTATTGTTTGCCCAAGATCACACAGCAGGTAAGGGGTAAAGTCAGAATTAGATCCCAGGGCTTCTAACTCACAGGCCCGTGCTCTTTCCACTAAGCCATGATTTTTCAGTGTTCTGTAAATGCCATCGATTGAAAAGGAGTTGAGGCTCACAGCCCACTCATCTCCCAGAACCTCTCTCTTGGTTTCTGAATATGTCAGAGAGCAGACCGTGGCATAAACCCAGATGCTCATCCTGGCCCCACTGCACTTAAATGAATATTCTTTTACTCTACTCTTTCCCCTATCTGTAATTTATTTTAATCTTTATTTCCCCTATGGACTATAAAGTCCTTGTGGGCAGGGAACGTGCCTACAAACTTTACTATATTGTTCTTTCTCAGTCAATTAATGATATTTATTGAGTGCTTATAGTGTGCAGAGCACTGTATTAAGCACTTGGGGGAGTACAATTTAACATTACTTCCCACAGTGAGCTTACAGTCTAGGAGGGTAGACAGAATTAATATAAATCAATTATGGTTATGAACATAAGTGCTTTGGGGTTGAGGGAGGGGTGGATAAATGGTGCAAATCCAAATGCAAGGGCGATGCAGAAGGCGATGGGGAAAAAAGGAAATGAGTCGGGAATGACCTCTGGGAGGAGATGTGCTTTTAGTATGGCTTTGGGTTGGGGAGAGTAATCGTTTGTTGGATATGGAGAGGGAGAGCATTCCAGACCAGAGGCAGGATGTGGGTGAGGGGTCGGTGGTAAGATAAGTGAGCTCCAGATACAGCGAGTAGGTTGGCATTAGAGGAGTGAAGCATGCGGGCTGGAGAGTAGCAAGCTGAGGTAGGAGAAGGTAAGGTGATTGAGTGCTTTAAAGTCGATGATAAGAAGTTTCTGTTTTTGCAGAGTTGGCTAGGCAACCACTGGAGATTGTTGAGGAGTGGGAAAATGTGAACTGAATGTTTCTGTAGGAGAATGATCCAGGCAGCAGAGTGGACTATGGACTGGAGTGGGGAGAGACAGGAGGCAGAGAGGCCAGCAAGGAGGCTGTAGCAGTAATGAAGTTGGGATAGAATAAGTTTTTGGATTAACATGGTACTAGTTTGGATAGAGAGAAAAGCATGGATTTTAATGGTGTTGTTAAGGTAGAGCCTACAGGATTTGTTGACAGATTGACTATGTGGGTTGAATGAGAGAGATGAGTCGAGAATAATGTGCTTAGTACAGTTCTCTGTACGCAGTAAATACTCAATCAATACCATTGATTGAAATAATTAGGCTTGCCTTTGGGAGGTGTCTGAAACCTGCAGCATCATGAAACTAGATAGCATCATGAAACTAGTTAGCAAAACGCCATTAATCCACTTCATTATTACATCTGTTGCTGAATTGAAGGACTAGTATCAAAGATCTCTGTGATAGATATGAATTTGGAATTGCCTGATGGTATGGAAGACTCCCTATCTCAGAGTCTTTCAGACCATCAGGCAATTCCAAATTCATTTCCAGTTTTTAGCTTGTCACTAGACTCTTTACCATGAAACTAATGCTATGAGGCTATAAGTGTATTGGGTAATGAATCTCATAATAGATATTTTTTCACTGACAAACCTTCTTAGTCATTGAGGTTTTCATTTCATGACTTGCAAAAGAGCCTAATGTGGGATGGAACTGACTACCATTGTTGGGTGAAGGGTGGATTTGGGGCCCTTCCTTTAACTAACACATACACACCTACTGAGCAACCATCAACAGCAGCAGGATGAGGCCCCAGCTCCTCCCATGCAGCTGGACTGGAGGTCTTTGGACTAAAGAGAAGCTGCCCAGTCTCCACCTCACTGGGATGCCCTTTAAGCCCCTGCTGTAGCTGGGAAGGGTGAGAAACCATCAGCAGCCTTAAACCTTATGAGAAGCAGCGCAGATTAGTGGGAAGAGCATGCGTGGGCTTTAGAGGCAGAAGTACCTGAGTTCTAATGCCGATTCTGCCACTTGTCTGCTGTGTCACTTGGGTAAGTCACTTAATTTCTCTGTGCTTGTTACCTCATCTGTAAAATGGAGATTAAGACTGTGAGCCCTATGTGGGACATGGATTGTGTCCAACCTGATTAGCTTGTATCTACCCACTGCTTAGTTATGGAGCCTGGCACAGAGTAAGTGCTTAAGAAATACTATTAAAAAAAAAGAACTATCCCACATGCTTGTAGTTATGTGGCACTGCAATATAAAAATATGGAGGATCTGACATTCTCAGAGGGTGAGGGGATTTAGCAGGATATTCAACCCAGGTAGCTTATTCAACCTGCATCATCTTCACAGGTTTGGGTACAGAAACTGCCTTGTGTTATTCTGCTTGTGTATATAGCATTGAGATGGTTCCAGCAACGCACACTATATGCCAACTATTAAATCCTAAAAATGAATGAATTCTCCCTATATCCACTAATTCCAAGACGAGAATATACAGTGCCCATTTTTAGTAACAGCTAAGATTAAAAAAAGTTATTTGCTGGCCTTGAAGAGAATATTTTGAAGTAACATTTGCTTTGGTTTTTCTAGTCTTATTCTGTTTTTTATAGTATTTGTTAAGCAGTTACTATGTGCCAGCCACTGCAGTAAGCGCTGGGGTAGATATAAGCCAGTCAGGTTGGACACAGTCTGTGTCCCATGAGGGGCCCACTGCCTTAATCCCCATTCTACGTGAGGTAACTGAGGCACAGAGAAGTGAAGTGACTTGCTCAAGGTCACACAGTAGAGCCGGGATTAGAATGGAGGTCCTACTGACTCCTAGGCCTATGCTCTCGGTCCATTAGATTATGCTGTTTTCAGTTTATCCGGCTTATATTGCAGTTTCTTCCATCTCTGAATGGAAGAATTACTCAGGATGTTTGAGAGAAGGACTTTTAACTTAGTCTTTATCTCTTGGCCATTTCAGACAAACCACAAAGTATAAGTTCTAATTGCTCTAGATTCAACAAACTACAAAGGGATGAATATCTTGGAGTCAGATTGGTGACCCTTCAAATGAAAGTCTGGGGATAGGGATAGAGTGGGGGTGTGGTTATGGAAAAATAATTATGGTATAAAGAAAAAATCTTCCCAGTTTTTCAAACTCTTAATTTAAAGTGGAGAAAAATTTTGTAACTAAGCTTGATTCAATAATGACAGAAAAGTGAATTTGAAATAAACTAGCTGCTTGAAGTACTCTTTTTTCAAATATTCATTCATTCCATCACATTTATTAAGCATTTACTGTGTGCAGAGCACTGTACTAAGTGCTTAGGAAAGTGAAATATACCAATAAACAGTAATAATCCCTACCCACAGTGAGTTCACAATGACCGGGGGGCGGGGGAGACAGACATCAGTGTAAATAAATAAAATTACATATATATATGTAGGTACTGTGGGGCTGTGAGTGGGGGGAAGAGCAATGGGAGCAAGTCAGGGTGATGCAGAAGGGAGTGGTAGATGAGGAAAAGTGGGGCTTAATCTGGGAAGGCCTCTTGGAGGAGTGTGCTGTGAAAGGTGGGGAGAGTAATTATCTGGTGGATATAAGAAAAGAGGGCATTCCAGGCCAGAGGCAGGACGTGGTCCAGGGGTCGTCAGCGAGACAAGTGAGATTAAGGCACAGTGAGAAGGTTAGCACTAGAGGAGTGAAGTATGCAGGCTGGGTTGTAGAAGGAGAGAAGTGAGGTGAGGTAGGAGGGGGCAAGGTGATGGAGTGCTTTAAAGCCAATGGTGAGGAGTTCTTGTTGCTACAGTTAAGGATAGGTAACCACCTGAGATTTTTGAGGTAGGGGGTGACATTTCCTGAATGTTTTTGTAGAAAGATGATCTAGGCAGTGGAGTGAAGTATGGACTGAAGTGGGGAGAGACAGGAGGTTGGGAGATCAGCAAGGAGGTGATGCAATAATCTAGGCAGGATAGTATGAGTGATTGTATTAGCATTGTAGCAGTTTGGATGGAGAATAAAGGGCGGATTTTAGCGATGTTGTGAAGGTGAGACCGACAGGATTTGGTGAGGGATTGAATACATGGGTTTAATGAGAGAGAGGAGTCAAGGATAATGCCAAAGTTATGGATTTGGGAGACAGGAAGGATGGTGGTTCTGTCTACAATAATGGAAAGTCAGTGGGAGGACCGGGTTTGGATGGGGAGATAAGGAGGTCTGTTTTGGACATGTTAAGTTTTGAGGTGATGGGAGGACATCCAAGTAGAACTGTCTTGACGGCAGGAGGAGATGCGAGCCTGGAGAGAGGGAGAGATAAGAAAATGTATACTTTCAATTCTCCCACTCAATGAGAAGCAGAATAGCCTAGAGGCTAGAACATGGACCTGAGAGTCAGAAACACCTGGTTTCTAATCCTGGCTCCTCCACTTGTCTGCTCTGTGACCTCGGGCAAGCCACTTAATGTCTCTATGCCTCAGTTGCATCATCTGTAAAATGGGGATTAAGACTATAAGACCCACGTGGGAGAGGGTCTGTGTCCAACCTGGTTAGCTCGAATCTATCCTGATGCTTAATACAGTTCCTGGCACATAGTAAGTGCTTAACAAATGCCATTTAAATTATGTATATGTGTGTTTGTGTGTATGTATGTATATATAGTCACATTCCTGACAAATCTTGCTTTAAGAAAAATTTGCACTATAATATATGCACTTTACATGTTGCTGGTTAAATGTGCACAAGTGTTGCAGCATCACATCACATTCTGCCCAGATAAAATGTATCCTGGTTTTAACTGAAATGTGAAGCAAAAATGTATATTATGGAAGAACTGGATAAACAAAGTTTTGATATGAATTCTCTGATCTCAGTGGGGCAATTTTTTTTTTGTTTTTTCCTCATTTAGATGTCGATTCCTGGGTTTGCTCTTGGTGTCTCTATACTGCTATTGCTCACCTGCCCTGTGGATAGTTATCCAAATGGAAAAGTTACTGAGTCCTGCCAAAGTATGACTCCTGAACATGGACATAGTCCACAGTCTGATCCTCTTCATAAGCTCACAGTAGATCGAACAACATTCAATCCTGGAGGCCAAATCAAAGGTATTGGGGTGCAAGTTATTGTTTGAATTTACATTTTGATATCTTGTGATTGATTGCTTCATTAGATATTTTTGCTGTAGAGAAGCATTCATTCAATCCTATTAACTGAGCCCCTCCCTGCCCACAATGGACAGCATGTTTAGTGGAAAGAACATGGGTCTGGGAGTCAGAAGGACCTGGGTCCTAATCCCGGCTCTTCCACGTGTCTGCTGTGTGGCCCTGGGCAAGTTTCTTAACTTCTCTGTGCCTCAGTTACCTCATCTGTAACATGAGGATTAAGACTGTGAGCCTCATGTGGGACATGAACTGTTTCCAACCTGATCAGCTTGTATCTACCCCAGTGCTTAGTACAGTGCCAGGTACTTAACACATTGTGGGTTTTTTTTTTTAAAACATTACAATGACAACAACAACAAAAAACTTGAGTGCTGTCAGAGGAGTATGTCACCATCTGGGCCACCTCAAAGCTGTGGGATTGGTTGGCAGGCTTCCAGATAGCTCAACAGCTTCTCACCTGCTGTAGGTAAGTAGGAGGCAGAGAGGGAAGGCAACAAGTTATTGGGGAGAGAGAGAGAAGGAAGGGAGAATGGTGGCCATCTATGGAAAAGCAGTGGGAATGAGGGTGGCCAAGCTATGGAAAAAAGGAGGCCAAATGGAGCCTGGCTAGGAAACAAGCAAGAGGCAAGACTTGGCGTTATTTTGGGATCAAGGGCTGGGGGGAATTCAGTACAGAGGGATATCTCAGTTTCCCAGAAAGTGTGGTGGAAAGCACAGGCAACAGGGAGGAATTGGAGGGTGGGTTGCCCAACCACAGAAGACTGGGCAAGGAAGGTCACAGATCCAAGTAAGGAGGAAGTATGTGCCCAGGGGAGGAATTGCCAATTTTCACAGGGGGTAGAATTTATACTACTTTCTTTCCAGACTTCTATACCTTTCCAGAGGTAGGCTCCAAAATACAATTTGGGCCTTAACATAATATCTTAATCATGTGTGGTATATGCTACTGATAATTACAGAACTACGTACCAAACTGTTATATTTACCAGCTCAGTCGTTTCAGGGACTGTTTTAGGTTTCTGCTGTCAGTTATACTTTACGTAGGAGAAAAATGACTCATTGTCCTTTCCTGAATCTTTGTGGTGAAGTTATGGGCCCTCTTTTCTTCTATTTGTCTTTTTTTGCTTCTCTGGGGCTTATTGTATCACAGCTACCATTTACCACCAGATGATTGAAGTCTGTGGCAGGGTTCCATGCCAAGCAGTTGGCCCACTGTTTTTTGATGAAAGAACTCTAACCATGAGCACTTGAATCTAGTGGTTATTGGTGAATTATGTTTTCAGAATTCATTAATTCAGTCTTATTTATTGAATGTTTACTGTGTGCAGAGCACTGTACTTTGTACTTGGGAGAGTATAACAGTAAAGACATTCCCTACCCACTATGAACTTACAGTCTAGAGGGGGAGACAGACAATATAAATATATAAATTATGTATGTACATAAGTGCTGTGGAGATGAATAAAGGGAATGAGTCAGGGAGACACAGAAGGGAGTGGGAGAAGAGGAATGGAGGACTTAGGGAAGGCCTCTTGGAGGAGATGTGCCTTCAATAGAGGGGAGTAGTTGTCAGTGGATATGAGGAGGGAGGGGGTTCAAGGGCAGAGGCAGGATATTAGTGAGGGGTTGGTGGTGAGATAAACGATGGTTCAGTGAGAAGGTTAGTATTAGAGGAGTGAAGTTTGTGGAATGGGTTGTAGTAGGAGAGTAGTGAGGTGAGGTAGGAGAGGGCAAGGGGATTGAGTGGTTTAAAGCCAATGGTGAGAAGTTTTGGCTTGATACTGAGGTGGATGGGCAACCACTGGAGGTTCTTGAGGAGTGGGGAAACATGGTCTGAACATTTTTTTTAGGACAATGATCTAGGCAGTTGAGTGAAATATGGACTGTAGGGAGGAGAGATAGAAAGCAGGGAGGTCAGCAAAGGAGGCTGATAGAGTAATCCAAAGCGGGTTGACTCAACATGGTAGCAGAAGTGCTGGAATTTCCATTAATACTGCTATAAAAGTTGACAAACAGAATGCTCTTTAGGAAAGCATCTTACATATAAAGAGAATAGTTGAGGCTTCCTGACTTCAAAAAGGGACAGCTGTGTTTCTGCCTCATCCATTTTGCCTTGGACCAACCGTGACTGGTCTCAAGTTATGATGGAGCCTAATAATGGTGCTTGGAGTTTCTTAAGCCTCCACCTCCTTACACTCACTGTTCAAGATATTTCTGAAATCCTTTTATCTTTATCATCTTCCTGCCTCTCTCTTACTCAGTGACTCTTTCGGGACCACCATTTAGAGGATTTCTTTTGGAAGCCCGTGATGCTGAAAAACTAGATGGTCCTGCAGTTGGCTCCTTTTCACTGATTGATAGACATGAGTCCCAGCTTCTGTCATGTGATAACGTACAGGTATAAGTCCTTTGGTAATTATTTTTTAAGATGCCTTTGTTCAAACCTATCTTTGTAAAGTTATAATATCTAGTCATTTGCTTTGTGGAAGTTATACATTACTTATCTTCTGGCTAAATCTTTTTCATATTGGCCCTTCCTGATTTTTTTGGAACCAACTTTTAAGAATATCCGGTGTTGTCCATTATGACTCTGATCACCTTGAATATCATTAACCTGAAAAGAAAGAATACCTGAAAAGAAAATAGCTTAATTTAAAAAGCACAGGACTGGAAGTTTGGAGACCTGGGTTCTAATCCCAGCTCTGCCCTGGCCTGCTGGGTGGTCTTGGGCAAATCACTTAAATTTTCTGGTCCTTAGTTCTCTCATCTGTAAAATGGAATAAAATACCGGCTCTTTTATTTTAGATTATGAGCTCCCTGTATTTTAGATTATGAGCTCCATGTTGGGCAGGGATTATCTTGATAATGGTATTTATTAAGCATGTACTGTGTGCCAAGCACTGTGTTAAACTCTGGGTTAGGTTCAAGATAGATTGGAAAAAGTTTCTCTTCCCCACATGGAGATCACAGTCTAAAAAGGAGGAAAGACATATAGTTTAATCCCTTTGGATTGATGAAACTGAGCCACAGAGAAGTTAAGTGCCTCTCCCTAAACAGCAGGCAGGTGTTAGAACTGGGGTTAGGAACCAGGTCTTTTGACTTGCAATCTCGTGCTATTTCTCAGTTGATTGTCTTGGGGTACATCCCATTGCTTAGCATGATGCGTGTCACATAGCAGGTACTTAACCAGTATGATTATTATTGTTGTTGCACTGAGAGATAATTTTGGGTTTTTAACTAAACCCTTCTATTATCAGAGCCTTCGAGTGGATTTTAAAATTCAATTTTTGAAGCTCAGCAGTGAGTTGATACTCATTTTTACCCTTTCAGAGACTATAATTGACTTTTCTATAGGGGGAGAGGAAAATTTTCTTATTAGGAGTGTTTTATACATTCCTTTTAAAAACACTGAACTAGTTTTTCATAGACAAATGCATGCCATAATCCCTGTTCTCTCAGATTTCTTTTATTTCTACAGATAATGGAGTGGATCCAAAGTACAATACTAATATATATATATGTATATATACATTTGAAATATATATATACATTTGAAAAATATATATATATTTCAAATGCTAAGTCCTTGTTTCAGATTCAGTCTTGCCAAAATGCTTGGCAACATTGTAGTGAAGTGATTTACAAAATGGTAGGAAGTTGAGTCATCACCTTTACCTGGATTTCTAAAGGATATGGAAGTCCATGCTCTGTGTTACTAGATTCACTTTGAAGACAGTTCCTCATTGCTCTGTCCACAACTCCTCCCAACATTTACTCCATGAAACCCCAATCTTCTAATTCTGCCACCCCTTTCTGCTCCATCCCTTGATGTCCCTTTCTTATCTTTTTCCTCTCTTCCCCTGCTTTATCCTGGCTCACACAGTTGTCTCCTCCTAACTCTACTTTGTTGTTGAATCTCCATTTTGACTCATTGCATGGAACCACCTCCATGCTCAAAATTGCCAAAATATGTCTCCTGATTTTTCAAAAGTCCTCTGAAAAAGCCACCTTCTTCAGGAGGTGTTCTCTGATTAATTTTCACCTCCCTTGTATTCTCATCAGCCTATGAAATCATTCATGTCTATCTTATACTCATTTTTTGCTAAATTTTATCAAGTTGTATTTATGCATTTGCAGTTTTTTTGGTGTGCTTTTAGAACTCATTTTACCATAACTGGAGACAACACCATTACCCTAGCTGTTTCACAAACCCACTGTAACTTTGGCATTCTCCTCAACTCACTTCCTTAATTCAACCTGTCTAGTCAGTCTGTCATCAGATCTTGGAGGTTCTATTTCCAGAATCCCCTCTTCCTCTCATTCAAAATGCTACCACGCTGATCCGAGCATTTCTTATAGTCTGTCATGACTACTGCATTAGCCTCCTCACTGATTTCCCTGCCTCCTGTCTCACCCTTCTCCAGTCCTACTTCACTCTGCTGCCCAATCATTTTTCTGAAAAAAAATCAGTTCATATTTCCCTGCTTGTCAAAAACCTCCAATGGATCCCCATCTACTTCCACATCAAACTCCTATCAACTGTACAGCATTCAAGCAGCTAGCTCTCCCTTTCTACTTTACCTCACTGATTTCCTACTTTAACCCACTCCACACACTTTGCTCCTCTAATACCAACCTACTCACTGTACCTCGATGTCGATGTCTCATTGCCAGCCCTTGTATATGTCCTCCCTCTGGTCAGTAACTCCCTCCTCCTTCATATCCAACAGATCACCACTCTCCTCCATTTTCAAAGCCCTATTAAATCATGTCTCCCCAAGAGGCCTTCCCTCACTACCCCCAGTTTGCCCTCCCTTCTATGTTGCCTGTGCACTTAGCTTTTCCATGTACATTTAATTATTTATGTACATCTCCATCTATAATTTACTTCAATGTCAGGCTCCTCCTCTAGTCTGTAAACTCTTGTGGGCAGGAATTGTGTCTACATACTCTGTTGTATTGTACACTTAGTACAGTACTTTGCACACAATAAGTGCTCAGTAAACCCATTGACTGATTGCATGATTTAGTTTTGTTCCTTCCCACTCACCCCCATTAGATTGTAAACAGCTTTGAGACCAGAAACTAGTCTTCTAGATCCTTCACAAAATGACATAAAACATAGTTCAGTGCACTTCACACAATGGTATCATCAATGGTATTTTTTGAGAGCACTTTCTATGTGCAGAACACTGTACTAATCACTTGGATGAGTACAATACAACAGAGATGGTAGGCATGTTTTGTGCTCACAACGAGCTTAAAGTACAGAGATGAGCTTGCAGTTTTTAGATATATTGATGAGGATGACTCTTGTTCTATTTCAGGATTCAGCTGTCAGTCACACAAGTGGGTCCAGAAAAGCACAAATACAGGCCTATTGGAATGCTCCGAGCAGTGTCCCAAATCATATCCAATTTCTGTAAGTAGTTTAACTTGCTTCTTTAAAACAGTAATGACTAGCATCACATACTCCTGCCAGCCAGCTCAATCTGGTATTCCTTTCCATCAAAGGTCATAGGGATGGAGGTTATTTTTGCTTTAATATCCTGTAAACGTTTCACTCTTTTCAGATCCTGTTCTGGAATCAATCAAATTTATAACCTGGATTATTTACTAAAGTTTTCTCTGCCATTTTTAATGTCTACGTAGAAGATGCTTTTCTCTTTCAAAAGAAAGCTTTGTTCCCAGAGATTCTCTCAGACTTTGGGCAACCTGGGAAGGAAAGGCCAAGCCTGTTTCTGAAATATCTTGCCACTTCTTTGTGGGGTTTCCACTTTTTGTCTGAGTCAGCAGAAACATTTTTCTCCTGGAACCTGTTTAGCTCCTATTTAGCCCCACAGGTTCACTCATGGGATTAACTGATGCCCACGACTGTCACTGAGGTCTAAGGAACAGATAGTTATAGGTGTTACCTTTTCATTTTGAGTGTGGGGTGGAAAGCAGACAGGAATTTTAAGAATGGCATGGGGACTGGGAAGGGCAGGCCTCAAATTGTTAGTGGACCAGTATACCACCATTTTTGGTCTGTACATCATGAATTAGAAACTGCCAGGTCCTGTCAGAAAACTGGAATTAGCAAAGCTGGGAGCCCATCAAAAAATGAAGTGGTATAGACCATCAGCCCCCATCTGCCCTTTGAATAGTTGGTACCCATGCAGATGGTGAAATGAGGGGAAAAGTAGAAAAATAAGGGAAGAGGAGGCCAGATAAGAGGAGGGAGAATAATAGTGCCAAGGGAAAAGTTGAAGGAAGAGGAAGTATAATAGCTTCAGCCAGAAATTTCCTCAGAAGTCTGCCAGTACCACAGAGTTCTTTACCAGATGTTTTCCTAGAGGGGCCACATTTCCCCTCTTAAATTTCATGTAACTCTTAACCTGACACAGTTTGCTGCCTGTCTATTCTGACCTTGGTGATACTACATTTTAGTGTCTCAGTTGTTGAGAAATACAAGATCTACTGGGTGAAGATTCCTAGTCCTGTAATTTCACAACCAAACGCACCTCCTTTTACAACCCTGAAAACATCAACAGTATTTTTGCCAACATCACGCCCTGCCTCCCATCTCATCAAATCCGTAAGTAGCATTTCTCTTCTAGTGCCAGTGTTTCTTCTGAAATTAAGGCTTTCTTCTGAGTAACGTGTTTTTGTTGGCTGAAAGTGAAGCTAGACTTGCATAAAGAAGTGGACGCACTGGTTTGTGATCAATTGTTTTGGCTTACACTGGGAAACATAGTAAGACACAGGGAGACTCAGGTGAAACATTGAGCAATATCCTGGTGGCAAAATGGGTATTGAAAATGCAGTGCATGTTTACAGTATAATCTATCCAGATGGTTTTGAAATTAATTGTACAGTGATCTAGGTGCCTATATGAGTGGATAAGTGAATCTGATCCAAGCCCTGTGGAAGTCAAGGCTTCTATACCTCAGTGAATTTGGGTTGCTTTTGCACATTTCGTCTAGATTTGGAAGAGAATATTGAAATGGTGAGGCTGTGTCTATTCTAGATACCGTTTCCCAGAAATGTCTCCAAAAAGGCCAAAAACTTTGGTCCCAACTATCAGACCAAAGTGCCTGGCTCTGAGGGAGACTGAATGGTCAGTCAGTCACTGTAGATCACTGTATTAAGCGCTTGGGAAAGAAGCAGCATGGAAAGAGCATGGGCTTGGGAGTCAGAGGTCATGGGTTCTAATACCGGCTCTGCCACTTGTCAGCTGTGTGACTTTGGGCAAGCCACTTAACTTCCCTGTGCCTCAGTTACCGCATCTGTAAAATGGGGATTAAGACTGTGAGCCCCACGTAGGACAATCTGATAACCTGGTATCTATCCCGGCGCTTAGAACAGCGCTCGGCACATAGTAAGCGCTTAAAAGATACCATCATTATTATTACAGTATAACAGTGAACAGATACATTTCACCCTTTTTGTTCCAGTTTGGGCCCCACAGCCTTTGCCTCACAGGCTTGGCCCTGAACACTTTTCCTTCCAGTTTGGGCCCCGCAGCCTTTGCCTTGCAGGTTTGTCCCCGAATCCTTTTCGTTCCAGGTTCATCCCCCCCAGTCTTTGCCTTGCCGTTTAGGTCCTGAACACTTTTCCTTCCAGTTTGGGCCCCGCAGGCTTTGCCTTGCAGATTTTAATACCCTAATTAATTTTTTTAATGAGGTGTATATCTTCATGATTCTATTTATCTTGATGATGTTGTCTTGTATTTGTTCTGTTTTGCTTTGCTGTCTCTCTCCCTCGTTTAGACTGTGAGCTAGATATTGGGCAGGGATTGTCTCTATCTGTTGCAAAATTATACATTCCAAGTGCTTAGTACAGTGCTAAGTAAGCGCTCAATAAATCATATTGAATGAATGAATACCCATAACAAGCTTACAGTCTAGAGACGGAGACAAAAATTAATATAAGTAAATGGTATGTAAATAATTGAAGGCATTGGGGTGCAATATACTGATGCTCCCATGAGGCTTTTGCTGTGACTATCTGACTGCTACTAAGAGCTGCTACTGGTTCCAGCAGGCCCTAAAACAAATGGGTGCAGAAAGCATGGCAATATTTTATATGCCCTGAGGGAGTGAAGATGCAGTGGGCAATGGAACTTTTGTTCCTATGGCAAGACGTGCACACATGGCAGAATCTTCACTCATTCAGTAGGATTTATTGAGCCCTTACTATGTGCAGAGCACTGTACTAAATGCTTGTGAGAGTACAATGTGTTGTGCATAATAATGAGGACCTTGCTCCAAGCTGGCCCATTTTAGTTTTCTCTCCTAGTTTATGGGCTGGGTAGACTCAAGGAGGTTAAGGCCTAAACCCTAATTAGCTTATTGCTCAGGACGGGGGAGTTGATAGCTTTCAGATCTAAAATTCAAAAATTTGGATATGTGCCGAACTGCACCGATGACATTCAGTTAGATCACCCAATTTCAAAGACCAAGGACATTGAAGACAAAAGTGACTTTTCACAAAAGGAAATTGATTTTTCATATTTGGAGTTTATTCAAAGACTGCTTATTCTGGAAGAAAGTAAGTGGAAAAGGGAAACAGAGCAGATGGTAGTTTTAGAGAATTACCTGTGTATAAAATCATGGAAAGCAGCGTGGCCTAGTGGAAAGAGCATTGACTTTGGGAGTCAGGGAACCTATTCTAATCATGGTTCTGCTACTTGCTTGTTGTGTGACCAAAGAAAAGTCACTTAACTTATCTGTGCTTGTTTCCTCATCTTAAAATGGGGATTAAATACTTGTTCTCTCTTTTACTATAAGCCTCATGTGGGATAGGACTTGTGTCCTACTAGATTATCTTGTATCTACCCTAGGATTTAAAAGAGCACTTGGCATGTATTAAATGCTCAAAAAATACCATGAGTATTATTATTATTATTTTTACTATGAGATGTGTTGAGAAGACCAATTAGGGAACACTCTTTTCTCTTATTTCAATTACAAGAATAAGATGACTAATTTTTGCTGCATTTCCTTTTCATGCTCGGGGACTTTTTTTTGACCTGTTTGCTGCTTTTGGTACAGTTGTCCATCTTCTCCTCCTAGAAACACTGATTTTGATTTTTTTTTTTATTGAAACAATACTCTCCTGGTTCTTTTTTTTTTTTTTTTACCTCTGCTGCTCATCCTCAGTGTTTTTGCTGGCTTTTTTCTTCTTTACCTTTTGGATATTCAGAAAGCTCATCATTTCCCTCTCTTTTTCTTTACACTCACTCTAGGGGAGCGCATCTGCTCCCATGGTTTCAGCTACTGTTTTTTTAAATATTTTGTTAAGTGCTTAGTATGTGTCAAGCACTGTACTAAGTGCTCGGGTAGATCCCAAATAATCAAGTTGGACACAGTCCCTGTTCTACATGGGGCTCACAGTCCTAACCCCAGTTTTACAGAGGAGGAAACTGAGGCACAGAGAAGCTAAGTCACTTGCCAAAGTTCACACAACAAACAAGAGGTGGAACCAGAATTAGAACTCAGGTCCTCTTATTCCAGGCCCCATGCACTTTTCACTAGGCCATATTGCTTCTGCCGCTTTCTGTGCAGATGACTTCCAAATCTACATTTCTAGCTCAGATTTCCCACCCCTCCTCTAAACTCATTTCTTTCAGCCTTCAAGACATTTCCATCTCTGATATTTTAAAACTTAATATGGTCAAAACCAAAATCTTTATCTTTCATTTTATAGCTCTCACCTTTTCTGATTTTTCCATGTCATTGATTGATTGTCAAACCAGCAATCTCCATGTGCTATAATTCCCAACATTTTCTTTGAGTCTCTCTGACATTTATCTTCCACATTCAGAATGCCTTTAAATGCTTCTAATTCTATCTCAGAAATATTTCATAGTTCTGCTTTTTAACATGACTGATTCTTTTCCCTCCCAAACACTTAGTACAGTGCTCAGCACACAGCAGGTGCTCAATAAATGCCACTGATTAATTGGTTGATTTTCCTCTTCACTCTTACAACCACCACCCTGGCATAAGTCCTCATCATCTTCTGGCTAGATTAGTATAACAGCCTCCTTACTGTTCTCCCTACTGTCAGCCTCTTCTTGTTTTAGGGCATCTTACAGCTGCATAGTTCCTCTAAATTGCCAATTTCCTCCTTAAAAGAAGAGAAGCAGTGTGGCCTTAGTGGAAAAATCGTGCATGGGCCTGGGAGTCAGGAGACCTCTATCAATTGCCTGCTATGTGACCTTGGGCAGGCCACTTAACTTTTCAGAGGAGGCAGCATGGTGTAATGGATAGAGTACGGGCCTGGGAGAAGGTCATGGGTTCTAATCCTGGTTCTTCCATTTGTCTGCTGTGTGACTTTAGGCATGTCACTTCACTTCTCTGGATCTCAGTTACCTCATCTATAAAATGGGGAATCTGTAATATGCGGGTCAGGGACTGTGTCCAACCTGATTTTACTTGGATCCACCCCAGCACTTAGTACAGTGCCTGGCACATAGAAAGTGCTTAACAAATACCATAATTATTATTATTATTTTTAAATGCCCCAGGGCCTCAGTTTCCTAATCTGTAAAAAATGGAGTACGATACCTGTTTTCCCTTCCCTTAATCTGTGAACCACAGACTAGAGACTTAACTGCTTATATTGCATCTTTCCTAGCATTTAGTAAAGTTCTTGTCACATAGTAAGCATTTAAGTACCATTAATATTAAAAAATAAAAAAATTCTCTAATGCCCTCCCATTGATTTTCAGATGAAACAAAAACTCCTGATTACAAGGGTCTCTGTTTCTAACTCCCACCTACCCGCTCTCTTATTGTACTTCACTTCAGCTCTAGTACTTGACTCCACCAAACAAACCTTCTTATCAGCCTTTCTCTCCACCATCTACTGTCCCACTCTTGACCACTAGTTTATAGCCCCCCCGCCCCCCTCAATTGTAACACCCTCCCTTCCTTCAGAGCATATTTGGACATTTCAGATTATAGTAATTGGTCAGTGATATTTATTGAGCTCTTACTGTGTGTAGAGCACTGAGAAACACCATGGCATACTGGATAGAACACAGGCCTGGAAGCCAGAAGGACCTGGGTGCTAATCCTGACTCTGTCACTTGTCTTCTGTGTGACCTTGGGCTAGTCACTTCACTTCTCTGTGCCTCAGTTACCCAATCAGTAAAATGGGGATTAAGAACTGTGAGCTCCACGTGGGACAGGGACTGCATCCAATCTGATAATTTTGTATCTGCTTCAGTGCTTAGAACAGTGCTTGCCACACAGTGCTTAACAAATACTATCATCATCATCATTATTATTAGTAAGTACTTGAAAAAAGTTGAATTGGTAGATGCAGCCCCTAAACCCTGCCCACACTAAATCTAGCCATTTAAAGATTCCAAGAGTCCCATTCTCTTTACTGGTTTCCTTTTAGGTTGCCTCCCTGTGAAATAGGAAGTGTCTTTAAGGCAGGCAGAGATTTGGAATCAATATATGCAAGTCAATTAAGTTTTCAAATAACAAGTCCTTATTGAAAGCCCACAATGGTTCACAGCTCTGTATTAGGAGTTTGCATGTCACTTTCAGAATTGAGCAAAAAAGAAATATCAACATTTATTTGAGAATTTGCATTTGAATATAATAATTGAACTGGAATACTTTGTCAACCAAATGGGAATTTTCATTGAATTTCTATTATTATAGACCACCTCTAATTGGGATTCTGTAGGATTTCATTAACATTAGTTTCAAGCTAAAATTTCACATTTCAATTTCTATTACATTGTAGTTTGCATCTTTGTTCTCTTTATTTGATGTTTGTGAGGATGCACTTTTCTGAAAATGCATATTCTTAGAGGGAGTGAATTTTATCATTAACCAAAACCAAGCCACTGGGTCACTGGATTGTTCTTCTTGTCTGTTTAGTTCAATGCCTCTGACTGCGGAAATAAAAAGTTCTGCATTAGGAATCCTGGGAACTGTGATCCAGAGAAGGAGCCACGTTGTTTTTTCTTGTCCTTCACACGAGAGAACCATTCCATGCTGATAGAAATGAGTGGACCCAATGAAGGCTACTTATCGTTTGCGTTGTCTCATGACCAATGGATGGTTAGTATCATTCACTGTTCTTATAGTTCTGAAAACAGAATGATATCTGGCTTAGTCGACAGTTGATAATCCACAGTATAATGTCTTATGTATGCTTTAGAGATTTTTGAGCATCCTGGTACCGAAGGGAATGGAGAGGGAGGACCATTAATTTTCTTTTTCTTTAACAAAAACATAAAGGGAGCACTTGCTTTATTTCTCATGTCCCTCACCACTTCATGAGGCGAGTCCACAAAGCTTCTAGAATCCTGGTCCTCACTTGAAATAATTATGTAGGAAAGACATTTCATATAGGGTGATGGTAATATGTCCTCACACTCTGGTGATAAAAGCCCTTGACCCAGCAGAGGTGAGATCTGTGCAAGAAAATATATTTTTGGAGGATTTTAAAAATCCTTTTTTCCCTTAGAAAATATTGTTTAACAGTGAATTGCCTCAGGGCAAGACCCAAATCCTCTGCACCCAAGAAGCCTTCTTGGGCAGAATACCCAGCAGTCAGGGAACTGTTTGTGGAGGGGCAATGGAGCACTAAGCTTGGGCCAGAGACTTCTCAGAAACTAACCCCAATAATCCTGCCTTTCTGGAGGGGTTCTTGTCCTGGCCAGTTCGCTTGAGTCTCCAATTGGATGCAGTTTCTGATCAGGAAGAAGCATTGTGATTTAGTGGATAGAGCATGGGCCTGGCAGTCAGAAGGAAAAGGGTTCTAATGCCGGCTCTGCCACATGTCTGCTATGTGATCTTGGATAAGTCACTTAACTTCTCTGCGCCTGTTACCTCATCTGTAAAATGGGGATGAAGATTTTGAGCTCCATGTGGGAGAGGGACTGTGTCCAATCCAATTTCCTTGTATCCACCCCAGTGCTTAGAACAGTGCCTGGCACATAGTAAGTGCCTAACAAACACCACAATTACTATTATTATTTGCTCTCTCCAACAGGTGGGAGCACATAGAGCTGCTAGCATGTCTGGACAGCAGTGCACTCTGGAGTGTGTTGGAAGACGGGCATGGGAACTAAATTTCCTGGCCAAATAGCCCTGTCTCTGTGTACCTGAGCTAAGATTTTCTGCTGATCTGAATAGACAGCATTTGCATCAGCCTTAGATTTTCCTCCCTGAGGAGCAGTGATTATGGTGCTGAAAAGGTTTCATTGTGAAGAAACCTGCAACCCTGAACCCTTTTTTCTTAAAGTGAATACTTCTTTTGGCTCATAAGGACTCATCTGATGGGTTGTTTTGAAAACCACGTGTGTGGTATTCAAGCCCTTAGGTAGCAGCTAGTGGGACCTGAAGCAAATTCATGCATAATCTCTGAGGTGCTAATTAGAAAATCGTTTTTTTTTACAGTTGAAAAAGCCAGGATTTAACCTTTGCCGATCCCTGAAGACATCCTACCTTGGGTTGTCTTGTCAGATCTTCTAAATTAAATAGGATTACGTTTTTAATTTAAATCATTTCTTGAGCCCACTCCTATTTGAACACTGGCTTCAATGTGGCAGTACAATCCATAGGTGGCAGTCTTGGACTATGTCTGTTGCTGTGTCGAAAAGCACAACGCTGCCAGATGTCTCCCTTGCATGTGGGAAAGAAGCTTTGCCATGGTGATAGGATTTCAAAAATGAAAAAGAATCCAAATAAATGCTAGAGAACTGGATGAGCAGATATCTTCTTAAGACAATGAAAAGGGGAGTTTTCCTCACAATTAACTAATTTTTTGGGGAGCACCCCTTTGTAAAATAATTCTGCAAAGCATTCAGGATATTTTAAAATATTCCCTTTCCCTGCATGTTTTTATTCCGAATTCTCTCAGATTCTATTTCTGTATATCTCCCCCGACTAGATCTAAGGCATACAGCCACCAGCAAAAGCACAGAAATCCTCTAGTGTTACAGAAATGGTCTTCTAATTTGTATGTGTATAAGGGAATTGAAGGAGGGGACAAAAGGGAGAGGTGTCCAAGGAGTACAATAATTGCCTGATCTATGGAGAACAGGTTGGGCTATCAGATCTGAACAATGACCTGAGTGTTGGAGCGCAGGATGGACAGATAGTCTGGGGCAAAGTGGTTGAATCCTGGAGAACAAGGAAGTAGACGTAGCTGGTGTTTCTGTAGCTTCGAGAGAGGAGAGTAGAGGGAATGTAGCTTCTTCCATTGCTGCCTCAGATCACTGCATCAGGGACCACTGCGCACAATGCAAACTCGTATTTCTAATGCTTTTTAAAGAATGTGGTAGCACACCTCTTCCCTGCTTGAGCTCCTAGCCCCATTTTCTTAGAATTTCTGTAAGAGATGAAAAACTCGGAAAGCACTGGGGACAGGAAAGCGTGGGCACGTGTGGGATATGTGGAACTGCTTAATCCATTAAGAGTTAGCCACACTGCTGCCTGTCTGATGAGTTCCATGATTGGAAGAACAACCCATCTTGGATCAGTCTGGAGCCAATCAAATAGTTTCTAAAACTCCCTCGTGGTGCTGTCCTCTCCTGTGACTTCACTTGTTTAGGCTACCATAGCACTCACCCCCTAGAGAAACGTGGTGCCCCAGAGTGGAGGTGTGTTGATAATAATAATAATGTTGTTTGTTAAGCGCTTCCTCGGGGCTAAATACTGATCTAGGTGTTTGGGATGGGTACAAGCAAATCAGATTGGACACAGTCCCTATCCCACAGGGGGGTCTCACGGTCTTAATTCCCATTTCACAGATGAGGTAACTGAGGCACAGAGAAGTGAAGTGATTTGCTCGGGTCACACAGCAGATATGTGTCAGAGCTGGCATTAGAACCCAGATCCTTCTGACTCTCAGGCCTGTGCGCTATCCACTAGACCACACTGCTTCCTGCTTTGATGCAGGATATTTCCCCTACTGCCCCAGAGGGTGCACTTTATCACCTGTACCCTATCGTTTGGATTGGCCCTGGGAACGGCATGTCACATTCCCTCTGGATTGTGGCACTAGTCTTCTTTTTGGTCTCCCAGCTTCAGACCTTTCACCTCTTCACCTCTACACACAACTGCTTGGATCGTTGCCTGAAAATGGTATTCAGAATGCAGCACTCCCTCCATGGAAACTTCCAGTGGGCCATCTGATGTAATCCCTGCCAAATGATTGAAGGGGATAGTTTGCATCCTAGTAGTCATTTGAATAATGAGACAAACTCCTCAATTAGAAAGAGAGGTGAGACACAGGCAGTGTGATCTAGTGGAAAGAGCACAGAATTGGAAGTCAGGAAACTGGGATTATAATCCTAACTCTGCCAATGATAATGATAATAGTACTCATTAAGTGCTCACTATGTACCAAACACCATTCTAAGCACTGGGGTCGATACAAGTTAATCAGGTTGGACACAATCCCTATCCCATATAGGGCTCACAGTGTAAGTGGGAGGAAATGGGATTTAATCCCTATTTTACAGATGAAGTTATCAAGGCACAGAAAAGTTAAGTGGCTTGCCCAAGGTCACACAGAAGACAAGTGAAAGTGCAAGGATTAGAACCCCAGGTCTCTGACTCCCAGACCTGTGCTCTTTCTACTGGGCCACACTGCTTCTCTGTGGTCACTTGCCTGCTGTGTGACCTTGGATAAATCACTTAATTTATCTGTGCCTCCGTTTCCTCATCTGTAAAGTGAGGGTTAAATACCTCTTCTCCCTCCCCCTTAGATTGTGAGGCCAGTGTGGGACAGGGTTCATGTTTGATCTGATTTTCTTTACCTACCCCAGTGCTAGGCACAAAGTGAGAGTTTAAGAAAAGCCACTTATTATTATTCAATACTATTAAATACCACATTAAGGCACCATTCAGTTACTCTTAAAAATGTATATGCAAGAATATCTGAGTCCAAGCATTTTTTAATGCCTCAAATTTGCTGGTTAATGTCTGTTTCAGTTCTCTCTCTGGAATGTAATATTCAGGAATTTCAAATATAATAAAGATCACAGTTTTCTCCCAAACCTAGCCTCTATGCTTTTTCCACTATCCCGAGATTATAAGCAACCTATAAAGCAGGTTTTAGACATGATTAAAAAATGCAGCATAGATACATGTCACCACTTGGCTTAGTGGACAAAACATGGGCCTAGGAGGCAGGGGACTTGGGTTCTAATCCCAACTCCACCACTTATCTGCAGTGTGACCTTGGGCAAGTCACTTAACTTTTCTGTGTATCAGTTCTTTCATCTGCAAAATAGGGATTTAGTAGCCGGGCTCCCTTCTTAGACTGTGAGCCCGACTGGGACTTGATCATCATATATCCACCCCAGTGCTTAGTACGGTGCTTGGCACATAGGGTGCTTGACAAATACAACAATTATTAGTAGAATTATTAGAGAGTGCATCATTTTCTGGAAATGTCCTGGTACAGTAGTTACTGGTATTTAGCTTTGTGAATCTATTTTACCTTCAGCCAAAAAATGTCATAATCAAATGTCTTTAACTTTCTGTTTTTGTTGCTGTTAAATTTTAGGGAGATGATGATGCATATCTGTGTATTCGTGAAGAACAGAACGTGCTAATCCATTCTTCATATGTGACAGGACGCAGTCACCCCACATTGGAGCCTCCGGTACTGTATGAAAATTTTGAGCTTATCGCCTCCAGCCTCCAATTTGCAGTATTGCTAACACCAGCCTCATTTCTCCAGAAGATACAGTCACACTTGGCTTTGGTCATTTCATTATTCATTTGTATCTCAATCAGATGGTGGCCTGGGGAAAGACAAGAATCAAAACTTAAACCTATTTCCATTCTCTCCTCTCTCCCTGCTCTCAAAAACACATCTGTCTCTTTCAGCAGCCTGGAAAAATGAGAGGCAGTACAGCCTGAGTTAAAAGAGCAAGAGCCTGGAAGTCAGAGGACTTATGTTCTAATTCCGGCTCCAGCACCCATCTGCGGGGTGACCTTGGGCAAGTCACTTCACTTCTCTGTGCCTCAGTTCTCTCATGTGAAAATGGGGATTCAATACTGGTTCTCCCTTGTTCTTAGACTGTGAGCCCTATGTAGGACCTGATTATTTTGCATCTACCCCAGGACTTAGTGTTAATTGCTTGATTTTTGGTTTTTTGGTATTTGTTGATAGAGTAAGTGCTTAACAAATGCCATTATTATTATTATATTATGATTAATAATAAGTTGAAATTATTAGCTACATTGACACTTGTGGGTTTTAGTCATCTAGGCTGATTTTTCCCACACCATCAGCAAACAATTGGCTAGATAATACTGGATACTCAGGGGGAGCAAGGTCTCATTCTTTTATTTAAAGGTCTTTCCAGATGCCTTTACTTCTAATCCCAGCTCTGCCGCTTGTCAGCTGTGTGACTTTGGGCAAGTCACTTCACTTCTCTGTGCCTCAGTTACCTCATCTGTAAAATGGGGATTAAGACTGTGAGCCCCACGTGGGACAACTTGATCACCTTGTATCCCCCCCAGTGCTTAGAACAGTGCTTTACACATAGTAAGTGCTTAACAAATACCGTTATTCTTATTACTTCCACTGTCAGCAATAAATGCCATTTATTGAGGATTTACTGTTTGCAGAGCACAGTACTAAACATTTGAGAGAGTACTATAGAGTAAGTGGACACACTTTGTGCCCTCAAGGAGCTTATCATCTATCAGGTGTTTGGGAGATGGGGTAGGAGGCAGGATGACTAGCAGGCCGGAAAGGCTGGTCCGTACTCGGCCATGTAGGAAAGCTCAGACTAGCTGGTGCAGGTGTGGGTACTTGAAAGAACTGTGATGATTAAATGGTGTAGAATTCCTCTTAAGAATAGGGGGAGTAAAGCATATTTTCAACATAACTGGGTAGTGCTAAGCCACCTTTCCTTCTAGAGTAATATTTCTCAAAAAGAGACCTTTCTTGTGTGTTAGGAAATTGCTGAACATTGTTTCAAATTTGCTTGTAGTTGACCAAAGAAACACTTGAAAATACGTGAAAAATGAACTTGACAGCATTTATAATAATAATTATTATCATATTTAAGCACTTACTATGTGCTAGGTAGGCACTGTACTAAGTGCTGGGGTGAACACAAGCAAATCGGGTTGGACACAGTCTGTGTTCCACTTGGGGCTCTCACGGTCTTAATCCCCATTTTATAGATGAGGTAACTGAGGCCCAGAGAAATGAAGTGACGGGCTCAAGGTCACACTGAAGACAAGTGGTGGAGCTGGAGTAGAACTCAGGTCCTCCTGACTACTCCCAGGCCCCTGCTCTGTCCACTAGGTCATGCTATTTCTATTCATAAAAAAAGCCCAAAGCTGTGCCTAGATATTTCAACGTCTACAGCAGGGCAGTATCTCCACACCCTCCATCTGCCTTCCTTTTCACAACAAAATAAATACAGCTTCCACACTACACCTGCCTTTGTGGTGCACATTCCTCCCCTTCCTCCCCCCAACTCCTTCCCTCCAGTTTGCCTTGTGGAAAATTTTGGTGTAACCATGGCACATTTTAGTTGTCCTTTGTACTTGAAGAAGACACCGCTAATGGTGAAGTTCACCTAGAAGCATGCAGCAAAGACGCCATCGTCATTATCATCAGTGGTATTTTCTGAGTGCTTATGGAGGGCAAGGCACTGTACTATAATAATACTAGGCACTTGGGAGAGTTCAATATGGCAGAACTGATAGGTTCTGTGCCAACAGTGAGCTTAAAGGAGGAGACAGGCGTAATGTATAATATAATGTCAATGTGGAATCACCAGAACCTGGGCACAAAAATAACAGTGTCCCTTGCTGTGCTGTTGGACACAGGTCTATTGACCTCCACGTCCCCTTGGCCCCCTCCAGGTTTTCAGATACAGCTTTGCCTGAGGCTCTGTTTCACTGTGTTTTTTAAAATTCTTCCTCTGCCCTTCTTGCTTTCAGTTTCCCAATATCAGATCACCATATGGCAGCTATTTGGGGTATCTGTATTAAGATGAGCATAACTTCAGTGCCAGGAGACTGACCACGTTTCAGAACTTCATTTTTTTGTGACCATAGCTTTAACTAATAATAATAATAATAATGTTGGTATTTGTTAAGCGCTTACTTTGTGCAGAGCACTGTTCTAAGCGCTGGGGTAGACACAGGGGAATCAGGTTGTCCCACGTGGGGCTCACAGTCTTAATCCCCATTTTACAGATGAGGTAACTGAGGCCCAGAGAAGTTAAATGACTTGCCCACAGTCACACAGCTGACAAGTGGCAGAGCTGGGATTCGAACTCATGACCTCTGACTCCAAAGCCCGTGCTCTTTCCACTGAGCCACGCTGCTTCTCCTGGGCCAAGCATCAACAGGAAAGAGTAATAATAATTTTGGTACTTGTTAAGCGCTTACTATGTGCCAAGCACTGTTCTAGATGCTGGGGTAGATAAAAGTTAATGAGCTTGGACATAGTTCCTGTCCCACATGGGGCTCAGACTCTTAATTCCCGTTTTACAGATGAGGTAAATGAGGCCCAGAGAAATGAAATGACTTGGCCAAGGTCACATAGCTGACACATGATGGAGCTGGGATTCATTCAATCATTTATTGAATGCTTACTGTGTGCAGAGCACTGTACTAAGCTCTTGGAATGTACACTTCGGCAACAGATAAAGACAATCCCTGCCCAACAGCGGGCTCATTAGAACCCAGGTCCTTCTGAGTCCCAGGCCCGTGTTCTGTATACTAAGCCATGCTGCTCCTCAGAGGAAGAATGAATGGCATAACTGATTATTAACATACAAGGCCAACCATTAATGATTCTCTGTTAAAAATTCTTGTTTCCCTACTGTTCCTAGCGGCATTATCCTCAGACCCAAGCAAGTTCAAACGTGCTGTTTGTTAATGAAGATTCATGTTTCCTCTAGGCAGACTTTTCTTCTTTCCATGAACGCTAGATTATTTTCCAATTCTTGCTGTAGAAGTAGAGAAGACATATGCCTGCCATTGAATTTTGGATCCTGTCTCAAGTGAGACATTCAAAGAGCAAGCCCGGAATCTTCTCACAATAGGCAAAGTAAATTAAACCAAGTAATGGCTGAACGAACCACACATCCAGACAGCTCAGATTAAACCACCCAGGAAATTCTTACATCCACGAGGGTGATGAGAGCATTCTATTTCCTGCCAAACTGCAGGCAAGCAAGATCATGAAGCTTTGAACCTTGAGCCTTTTGATTAGTGTCTAGGAAATTACCTCGCTGGGTTGAAGAGAGAGATAACTAGCCAGTTTCCTGGCTCGGGGAGGGAGGGTTCCAAACCCCGGCACCCACTCCCCCTCCTTCAAGTGCTGCTTGGAGGCCCAGAATCATGTGCCCCTGAACATCAAGCTCACAAATTCCCTTCAAGGTGGAGACATGATGGCATCCTTCCTGTCATCTCTACTCCTGCCCAGAACAGAGGGCCTGGAGACCTCTGGGAGGCAGGCAGGGGAGTATCTCTTTTTTGTTAAGCACTTACTAAGTGCCAGTCACTGTAATAAGCACTGGGGTGGATTCAAGCAAATTGCGTTGGACACAGTCCTTGTCCCATGTGGGGCTCAAAGTCTCAATTCCCATTTTACAGATGAGGTAACTGAGGCACAGAGAAATAAAGTGACTTGCCCAAGGTCACATAGCAGACAAGAAGCAGAATTGGGAGAAGAACCTGTGACTTTCTGACTCCCAGACCCGTGCTCTATCCGCTACGCCATGCCTTCCCTCTAGCCCAGGACAAGGAAGTCCTGGTGCGGCCCCAGGCGCAGGGAGCCAACAGCTCTTGTTTTGATGCCACTTTTCTCACCCAGACTCCCTCTCCTCCATTCAGCATTCCCCTCACATCCACTGGCCTTGGCACTGGGTATGGGCCTGTAGTCTTTCTGGGTTCTCCTCACACTCAGCCTCTGCTTTCCTCTTTCACTCTCCCCTCACCGTCGTCCTCCCCAATGCACATACCCTTGCTCTTCATGGGAGAGATCACATCTACCAACTCTATTGTATTGTACCCTCCCAAGCTTGTAGTACAGTGCTCTGCACACAGTAAACACTCCAATAGTGTGGCCCACTGGAAGGAGCACCAGCCTGGAAGTCAGAGGATGTGGCTTCTAATCCCGGCTCTGCCACTTGTCTGCTAGGTGACCTTGGG
Source organism: Ornithorhynchus anatinus (assembly GCF_004115215.2). Taxonomy (NCBI): domain Eukaryota; kingdom Metazoa; phylum Chordata; class Mammalia; order Monotremata; family Ornithorhynchidae; genus Ornithorhynchus; species Ornithorhynchus anatinus. The sequence continues at coordinate 89,251,704 of NC_041731.1, forward strand.
CAAGTCACTTAACTTCTCTTTATTTTAGTAAGCTTGTCTGTAAAATGGGGATTAAGACTGTGAGCCCCATGTGGGATAGAGACTGTGTTGATCTGATTATCTTGTATCTACCCCAGTGCTTTGAACAGTATTTGGCACGTAGTAAGTGCTTAATAATTACTACTGTCATTTTAATTATTATTAGTAGTAATAATAAATACCATTGACTGATCCCCATAGTGACACCATCAACATTCCAGCAGACCACCTCTAGACTGTAAACTCATTGAGGGCAGGAAATTTATCTGTTATATTCTACTCTCCCAAGCACCTAGTACAGTGCTCTGCACACAGTAAGTGCTCAATAAATACAACTGACTGACTGACCACCTTGTGGCTTAAATTCTGACAGTCCCACCCCTAGCCATGGCAGTCTGCCCCAGTTACGCTTTATTGATGTTGTAACTTCTGTGGAGGCCACGCTGCTGCTGCTTCTCTCCTTTCATTGAAGGTAGTGGAAGGGAGGTTTGGCATGAAGCCCTCACATGACCAGATGGGTGGGCAGCAAGTCATACTGAAATGATTGCTTCAGTGAATTAAATTTGGGATGGTGAGCTGAAAAGCCTAATGCAGTCTCTAAAGGTATCTAATTCACAAGGAGGATAATAACATTGGGAAAATGTGGCTTAAATCGGAATCATGTTTGGCAAATGGGAAGGAGAGCACATCACTAAGAGAAAAATGCTCTTTGCAGTCGAAGAGGAAGTGACAAATCCTAAAAACAATTGAGGCCCAAAGCCCACACAACCCTGTGAAAATCCAATTGAATAAAATCAGGATTACATTCCCACCCTTAATATTAGACAAATCTTTGGAAATGCTTAGGACTTTATTGTGTGTGTTATAGGATACACTTGAGGATATGGCATGGAGGCTGGCAGATGGTGGCATTCAGTGTTCTTTTAGAAGGAACATCAGTCTTCCTATTTCGAAGAAGAGATTTGAGCTGAACACGAGCTATTATATATTTCTAGCAGATGGAGGTGCTGATGGCGGTAAGCATTTTGATTGGGTATATATGAACTATACAGTTACAAAAAGTTACTGTGGTGGATGAGAGCTCATTGTGGGCAGGGAATGTGTCTGTTGTACTCTCCCAAGTAGCTTAGTACAGTACTCTGAACACAGTAAGCACTTAATATGATTGCTACTCTGAGAGTCAGCCTATAAACAATACATTAGCTTGAGTGACTGGGTTTTATTTCAAGTTTTGGCAAGTATTTCATCCAATAACTATGGGAAATGACTCTGTGATATCTACTGCCTCATCTCCCTGAAGATGATCACAACCCAGAAGCTCTGAATATGTAATTGGTGCTTTGAATATCCTCCTCAGCAGGTGCTTGAAGCACTTAGAAGCAAGAATTAATTCACTATAGAAAAGAAGTTATTTACTTTGCGACAAACAATAGCAGTCCAAAAGAAGTATGGGTAGAGAGGACCTACATTACCTCATCAGATCAATAAACTCAGCCAGACATCATTTTGTTGCATCATGTCTTCTGTTTAATAATCGATCTGAATACCGATTTGAAAGTTCCGTGGATAGTCTGGATGACTATCTGTGACTAAAACTTGTTAAAAAAAAAACCTTGTGCTGTAAACAGTGATTCACAAGATAAGGTGGGGCTTGATTTCTACAGTGAATCATAAAATTTTTCGAGGAGTAGGGGTGCTTCATCTTGTGAAGATGATCCTTTGGATGATCATCCAGCTAAATATAGTAAAGTGGGAGCCCTTATAATGGGCTTTCATGGGAGAATTTGGCCCATTCATTTAGTTTTAGAATTACCCATGTAGTTGGCCTAAATTTTTCAAGTCATTTAGGGAGCTTTAAGAGCAGTGCTGGAAAAATCTCTTGGAAAGATAGAGTTGAATGCCTCAAATACTAAGATAAATAATGAGTTTAATATCAAATGCTAAATGCAAATGAATATTTAAAGTGTTTTGCCAGGTTTTTATTTTTAATAATTTCTACTTCTGAAGTGTGATTTAAAACTGCTGGGTGAAACTATTTCCTATAATTGGTTACTTTATGTAAAATAAGAAGCAGCATGGCCTCATGGTAAGAGCACAGGACTGTAGTCATGGAATTTGGGTTCTAATCCTGGCTCCGCCACATGTCTGCTTTGTGACCTTGGGCAAGTCACTTAACTTCTCTGGGCCTGTTTCCTCATCTGGAAAATGGAGATTAAGACTGTGAGCCCCTTGTGGGCCAGGGACTGTGTCCAATCTGATTATCTTGTAACTTCCCCAGCTCTAAGAACAGTGCTTGGTTCTTAATAAACACTTAACAAATACCACTATTATTATTATTATTATATGCTACTAGTGTTCTCCTCTGAGGCACTTCCAGGAGAGTTAATAGATGTATTTACATTTTTTGTTTAAATTTTATGTTTCTGATTTCAGGGAAATATCAGTGTATGTTATTTATTGAGCGCTTGCTGGCTACACTGTAGTAAGTGCTTGGGAGGGTACAAAACTGTAGAGTTGGTAGAAATGATCCCTGCTTTCAAGGACCTCAAAGTCTCTGAATGGAGTCAGTCATTGACATAAGTTGCTGAGAGGGGAAATGGCAGGGCAAAATATATACATAAATGCTGTGGGGCTGAGGGTGAGGTGAATATCGAGTTCCCAAAAGGTACAATCCAAGTGCACAGGTGATGCAGAAGGAAGAGCTAATAGGGGAAATGAGAGCTTAATCAGGGAAAGCCCCATGAGAATAGGATTTTAAGGATGCCACTGAAGGTGGGTAGAGTGGTGGTCCGATGGGTATGAAGGGGGGAGGATCAATTAATCAGTGGTATTTATTGAGTGCTTACACTACTGAGTGCCAATCACTATTCTAAGTGCTTGGGAGAGCACGGTACAAGAAAATTAGCAGACATGTTCCCTGCCCATAATGAGCTTACGGTCTAGAGGATGTTGGCAAGGGGATGGTGAGCTAGATAAGTTTGAAGTACAGTGAGTAGGTTGGTGTTAGAGGAGTAAAGTGTGTGGGCTGGGTTGTAGTAGATGAACAGTGAGATAAAATAGGACAATGGGGGGAAGGTGATTGAGGGTCTTAAAATTAATGGTATGGAGTTTTATGTGGAGGGGTTTGGACAACCACTGAGGGTTTTTGAAGAGCAGGAAGAGAAAATAACTTCAACTTCCAAAGTTAATCATTTTATTAGCTCAGTCTGTAATTTGTGAAGAAAGACAGCTGATTTGTCTGCTTGAGATTTTAGGTAGTTCACTAGAAATCACTCTTAAATTCCCTAGAATGGAAACAGATTTGACCTATGACATTCATTATATATGTTGTGGGAAACTGAGTGGTGCGATACAAAGCAATGTTGTCTTTAGGCAATAACTAATTACTTCTTTTCTCCCTTTTCAGGGCATATTCATAAACACTTTCGCCACCCCCTGATTACAGAAGAAAAACATGATATTACTGACTCGCCAAAGAATATAGGGGGCACCCGATCTAATCTCCTTCTGAAAGCTCATGGCAAGTTACAGATTCAATTTCATCATTACTTCGTGATTTTAAATTAGCAAAAATTGCCCTTTTGACACTAATTTCTGTTATACTGGGGGAGATGATAGCTTTATATAAACGGCCACGATCAAACCTCTGATCGTCTCTTCTAAATCCCCTCTTCTTTCTAATGTTCGCTTCACTGTTAACAATATAATCATACTCATCATTCACAAACTTGATCACAAGGTTTTATTAGATACTGAACTCTTTAAAGATCCAGATTCCATTCCATAGGATTGCAATTGCAATCCATGTGGCATTCAGTCGAATTTGGTCATGCAGGTCTAGTGATGGAAGAAGCAAGTTAATGGTTGACCGTGCCATGACAACAGTCTTTGACACAGAGGTGTAGAGGGGGAGAGGAAAAAAAGGATCCAAATGCTTGTATTTCATTAGTTGTATAAACTTCAAATACAGGTGCTTCCATGAACCTCAAATTAACCTATTTTTTTGAAAAAAAACTAGTCAATCACATGTGGTTTCTTAAGCTTGAACATGTTTAGGTATAGTTCACTGTGGAGGAAGCTGGAAATTGTCCTTTAGAGTAACTGGAGAAGTGAATGGCCAAAACCTAAAGAAGAGGAAGCTGAAGTCCTCCCCTGTAACTGTATATGCTCCCCCAATTTGCTGATTGAGTCTTAGCCTCCTCTCAGAAAATTCCAGTCTCCTAGAGGACTCTGGGAAATGTAGATCTAAAGAGCAGCATGTTCCCTGAATAATCTTCCCACTCTTCCTTTAATTGTCTTTGATGGCAATTCCTCCTTTAGTAGATCTGAATATTTCTACAACCAGATTCTGCAAACACCTTTGTCCTCTTTGCTTTCTCTCATTCACCCCAGCCATATTTAGTCATGCCAGTTTTTCCTCAATATTTTATGGATAAATCCCTTCCTCCCTACCCTTAAACAACTATGTCCTCTTTGATTTCTCTTTCTCATTCGCCCCAACTATATTTAGTCGTGCCAGTTTTTCCTCAATATTGTATGGCTAAATCCCTTCCTCTCTATCCTTAAAACTGCCACCTTAGTACAACACCTCATCATTACATTGGGCTAGGCTACTATGACCGCTTCCTTACAGGTCTCTGTACCTATTAATTGTATTTATTGAGTACTTACTGTTGCAGAACACTGTACTAAGTGCTTGCGAAAGTACAGTACAACAGAGTTGGTAGACACTTTGCCTGCCCACAAGGAGCTTACAGTCTAAAGAGACCTAGCCTCTAGTTTCTTCCATTTCAAGATTGTCTTACATACAACTGCAAACTTTTTCCAAAAGGCCAATCTGAGCACATCAACCCCTTTTCAAAAAACTTCAATGGAGTCACTGATTCTCATGTATATGAAAAACTCGGAAGCATTGACTCCAATGAGCATTAGTAGCAAAACTCTCCCTTTACCAATTACATTTTCTCTGCTGTTTAAACCCACCTGATGCTTTTTGCTCCTCCAAAGCAAATTTCTTATTGTCCCTGGTTTTTGACTGTCCTACATCTGACCTTCCCTGTGACTGAAACATTTTCCATCCTTAATTTTGCCGAACTGTAACACTTTAATGTTCTCCTAAAATAATGTCTTTTAGAAGACACTCCCTGATACTTACTAAACATACCTTCCCAGATATCCTAACCAACACCTTAGTTACACTAGCATGTGCTTATTCACTTATGTCTAGTCTTACTCTTGACTTTGTTATATATATATCAATTTATGTGTACTGTCCTATGGATGGAATTCCTTGAGGACAGGAATTGGATCTTTTACTACTTCTGTATGTTCCCCAAGAGCCTATCACACAGTAGGTGCTCAGGAAATACAGGTGCCACATATACTAATAAAGTTAGTAATTCTGAAAGCTAAAACTTCCAGCAGCATGGTAACCCATTTTAGTATCCCCTCTTACTAGAAATTGGGGGTGCTGTACTACTGTGTACATGTTTTGAAATCTTTTTTGTGCTGAATTGCCCACTTTTAATTAATTCTGGATATTCCGTGTGTGTTTATGAGAAAACCAATCTACTCAAGAGGGAGTTGGTTTTCAGCTATGCTCTTCTGCCTTAAAAGGGGATATTTAACTAGAAGTCAGTGGTATTCATTTGGAAAGATGGAAGCTGAAAACCTTACACTTAGCTTTTACTTCAGCCACATAAACATGAAATAAATTCTTATATTTTTGCATTTTTAAAATTTGGAGGTTGAGGAAGGGTGTTTCTCTGCCAGTATAAACTGGCTTTTTGATGTTTGACAGGAATGGAAAAGGAGAGGGTAGAATATTAGGGCATTAGAATATAGTAATCTGTATTCATTTTTGTATATTGTTACATTGGACATATGATGCTTATTGGTATCCCCAGCGTCTCATGTTTTAAATCTGAATTGAAAGCAGACATCGTTTGTACCGTAGTCTTTTTTAGGTGCTCACTGTTAGAACTGCAGATCATCATCATTATCATTACAGGGTCTACTGAGCACCTGCCATGTGCTGTTGGATTTTGTTGTCTCCTTGGTCTAACTTCTACATTGAGAGGCTTGGAGGATGAGTTTGGTTCAGTTGCTATGGTGGAGTTTGTTTTATTCTTTAGGAGCCCTGATGTTTGTCGCTTGGATGACTACAGTTAGTATTGGAGTTTTGGTTGCTCGATTCTTCAAACCTGTGTGGCCCAAGGCATTCCTCTTTGGAGAGGCCGCCTGGTTTCAGGTAGGCAGAAATAAAAATGTTTAAATAAGAGCTATAGTTTAATGGCCTAAAATGTTACAACTAAAATGTATACTTCGCCTTAGTGTGTAATCCTTATTCTTATTACTCTTTTCACTACTGGATGGTCAAAGATAGAAAAGCATCTGTTTACTTGGTGCAGTGATACCAAGAGGAATAATTCTTTCCTGCCCCAAGTGAATAGTCAAGATTTTAAAGCCTGTTTTAGGCTTCTGGAAGCTTGCTGGCTCCACTCCAATTTTGGGCTTTCTGTCAGGCCAAATTTTGGGGGGTAGAGGAGTGGTGGCGGGGGGGTGGGTGGGTATGTTGTGTGTGTGTGTGTGTGTGTAAAATTGCCAGGAAACCTCTCTGCCGCTTACCTGCCGTGTGTCCTTGGACAAGTCACTTCTCTGTGCTTCCATTTCCTCATCTGTAAAATGGAGATTCAATACTTCTTCCACTTAAACTCTGAGTGCCTTGTGGGTTAGAGACTGTATTTAATCTGATTATTGTTGTATCTACCCTAGTGCTTAGTACAGTGCTTGGCACATGGTAAGCACTTAACAAATACCACTATTATTATTCATTTTCACACGGTATTCATTTTCAGCAGGTAGTAAGCAGATTTCCTCTCTTTAATACAACTTGTCTATAAATAATATTTATTTTTTTCTTGCTTGCATGAGAAGCTATTTTCTCACTCAGTTTCTTTCCTCTGTGTAGGTGCATCGAATCCTTATGCTCACCACTTCCGGCCTTACATGTATTGCTTTCATGCTTCCTTTTGCCTATAGAGGTAGCTGGAGTTGGGTAAGTGTGCATTTTTAGTTGTTTTTTTTCTATTCAATCAGGGTTTGAAGTAAGAGGCGGAGGAAAAAAGGGAAGATTTGGGCAGGTTGAGTCAGAGAGCTAAAGCATTGGGATGATTTGTCCACAAGCATGAGCGGAACTAAAAGAGAGTGGAACAGTTTCAGGCTGTCTAGAAAAGATATGAACTGGCTTCCCCTTCATCCTGCTCCATTTCAGGCATGAATTATCATTAATACACAAAGTACTGCTTCCATGAATACATTCCAGGGGTTTCCTCGTGGTGATTTTGTGTACTCAGAGATAGGGCATTAAAATAAAAATTTGGGGAGTACACAAAAGATTGGGTGGCAAGTGTAGAGATTGGAATGAGGCACCTACTTGACTTATATAGTTCCTTGATTTTGAGACGTTTTTCTTATCTACATATTGCTAAGCCACCTTAATTTGGTTGTAAAGCATTTTCTGAAAGTACCATTGATAGGTTCTAATCCCAGCTCCACCATTTGCTTGCTATGTGACCTTGGGCAAATCATTCAGATTCTCTATGCCTCAACTTCCTCATCTGTAAAATGGGGATTCAATGTGTGTGTCCAACCTGTCTACCACAGCACTTACTATGGTGCTTGGTACATAGGAAACATTCAACAGAGACCACAATTATTACCTCGTATTTACCCCAGCGCTTAGAACAGTGCTTGGCACATAGTAAGTGCTTAACAAATGCCATTATTATTAATTATTACTATTAATATATCTTTGAAACTTGTTTTTTAAGAAAATTCCTTTTTGGTCCATCAGTTTATTTTATTTTAGGAGCTCGTACTCTTATCAGGAATGAGGCATACTCATTCCTTACTTTCAAAGCTAAGAACAGTTTTCTTTTTAACTTTTTTAATTATAGGGATTCTGTTGCTGTTCAATATGATGAATCTACCATCATTCATTCTCAAGTAATTAGAAAACTGTGCAATTAACATTTATAACAGGCTCTTTAACAGGCTTAATAGAAGGATCACATCCAAACTGGAGTGAACTATTTATCAATCAGTGGTAGCGAGCACTTACAATGTGCAGAGAGTACAATACAACAGAATTAGCAGACACATTCCTTGCTCATAATAAGCTTACAGTCTAGAGTGGGAGACAGACATTAACACCAATAAATAATTTATAATATATAATTTGAAGATAGAAACCCAAGTGCTGTAGGGTTGGGGCGAGTATCTCCATCCTTTGCAAAATAATCCCTACTTAGAAGAAAAGAGAAAGATATATTTTTGTGTTCTGGAAATAATTCTGAGATCAGTTTGCATGTAAACTCCAAAGTATACCTTTTTACATACTCTGTTCCCAGATCTAGCAGTTTAGCCCAAACAAAAGCTGGAGTTCTTGAATGGATTGCATCATGTAATGGTAATGATCCAAGTAGAGTTGTTCCCTTGAAGAGCATGTTGGGAGATGAGATTGACCTGGCAGCCTTCTATCTAAGGGTCAGGTGCAATCACTTGACAGTCTGTTCTCACCCAGCTGTCTGCAATTTTTTGACAAGGTTTCTGTCAGGCAAAGGTCAGAATTTCTCAAATGTAACAACTTAAAGAGGAGCAGCTTCTGGAGCTATCCCAAAGAATCAGCATGAGCTCATTCTGGTTGTCCTTACAGATATACCTACGCCGGGTGATTACAATATTGATGCAGAAGAGAGGCAAAAATCTAATCATCTGTAGATGGATGAGGTGGTTGGGAGGGTGCCCAGCTCGACAAAAACTGGAATTTGGAGTGCATGTTTTTCTAGAGAACTTTCCCTTGGGGACATATTTTCCATTAAGATATACACAAATACATTAATCACTCTTATTTGACTTAGAAACAGCCACATCCAGCTTCCCTTCCTTCATCTGAAAACTACTTTAGTCTCTCTCTCTCTTCTTGGTAGTTTATCTGGCTTAAATGGGCCACAGTTGAGTGTGTGTTAATGGGAAATCTCTGTTTAGCAAGCAGGTTACCACCCGTACCTGGGGTGCATCGTGATGACTCTAGCTATTCTTCAGCCTCTTATGGCAGCATTCAGACCACCGTCACATGATCCAAGGTACTTTCAAAGTTATTTTTAAAAGTGCAAATGAGACTTCTTAGTGGAAACTGAAATCCATACTAGATACATTTCAAGTCAAGAAGTGGAATTTATTGAGTGCCTACTAAGTATGAGGGGCTGTAGAAAGCCTTGAGCAGAGTACATCAATCACTGGTCTTTACTGAGCCCTTACTGTGTGTGGAGTGTACAGTGCAACAGAGTTGGAAGACATGTTCCCTGCCCACAAGGATCTTATAATCTAAATTTGTTTGCAAAGACTGTGTTAGAGGGTATAACATGAAGTATTGTTTGTAAAATAAGGTTAGAAACACTTTGCAGTTCTAAAGGGCAGATGCAAATTTTGATTTACCTTAATGCCTTCTGGTGGGCTTGTGAGATTTCTGACTCGTAGACATTGGAAAAATTACATCTCCGGTGATCGTGCTTTTATCATTCTCATGAATACTGATTGTTTATTTTGGTAGACGGCAAATGTTTAACTGGGCCCACTGGAGCACAGGCACAGCTGCTAGAATAATAGCAGGTAAGTAACACAGTATCTTCTAGTCTGCTCATTAAGATTGTTTAGAACCCTGGTTATCTCTTGCTCATATGCTTCTTAGATGCATTAGTTGTTGATGTCTTATGCTGTCGAGTCATGTCCGACCCATAGCAACGCCATGGCCTTATCTGTCCCAGAATACCCCACCTCCATCTGTAATCGTTCCGGTAGTGTATCTGTAGAGTTTTCTTGGTAAAAATATGGAAGCGGTTTTACCATTGTCTCCTTCCGCGCCGTAAACCTGAGTCTCCGCCCTCGACTCTCTCCTGTGCAGCTGCTACTGCCCAAGCTAGGAGTGGAATGAGTAGGCCTATGCTTGACTCTCTCCCCTATAGTTGAGACTGGTAGAGTACTGGAAACTCTCCAAGTGCGACCCCGAGAGGCAGATGCATTAATAAACTAAAATAATTGGCTGCTGAAAATAAAGTCAGTATAAATGTGGAAATTCTGGAAAAGTCTTTTTTTGATGTAATGTTGCCTCAAGTTTCATAACTTCCAATAACTTTGCCCTCTTCCCTTCTTTTTTTTGTTTCAAGCAACTGTCTGGATTTTTTTGGGTGGTTGGAGGAAGTCTGTAGGCAGTTTCAGACTATTAGGAAGATACTTTTAAAAAATTAAACACTTTGAAAAAGTTCATTCATTTTATTCATTCAGTCATAGTTACTGAGTGCTTATGAATGCAGAGCACTGTACTAAGTGCTTGGGAAAGAGCAATACAAAAATTAAGAATGTAAGGCTATTTTCTTATGTTGTTAAGAGAAAAAGATCTGCTAATGAGAAGAGCACAGTTGATGAGAAGAGCACAGTTGTTACCATCAAAACCTAGTCAAATGTTTGATTTTTTTTTTCAACTCAGAAGGATGCCTAAATCATGGTAACTTTTCCCCTTTACATTAAGGAAAAAAATGAAGTTGATGTACTTTTAAAGTTGGGAATCCTCTTGTGGGTCATTATATTTTCATATTTTTTTCCAATTTAGTGGCTGCAATGTTTCTAGGAATGGATTTACCTGGACTCCATCTGCCTGATCCAGGGAAAACCTATGCCATGATTGGATTTGTTTCTTTGCATGTTGGAACTGAGATTCTTCTAGAAATACATGCCTATCGACTTACTCGGAGAGGTAAAGTAGCCAACTAGAAAATAGCATAAATGCCCAGGCTTTATCTGGGGGTAAAAAAGGTGGTACTCTTCCTTCTCCCTGCCTCTCCTGGGCAAGTGTGGCCTAGTGGAAAGAACACAGGTCTGGGAGTCATAAGACCTGGGTTCTAATTGTGGGTTCATCACTTGCCTGCTGCATGACTGACCATGGGCAACTCACTTCACTTCTGTATGCCTCTAAATTCTCATTTGTAAAATGGAGATTAAACACATTTTCTCCCTGTGGAATGTGGACTGTATCTGACCTAATTAGTTAACAAATACTACAAGTATTGTTTTTTATTATTATTGTTATATTTCCCCTTGAATGTCACCAGAGCTCTCCTTCCCCTAGGTTCCTCAATTTTTGTGGATTAGAAGCTATTTTTCCTCTCCAGTCATTCAATAGTATTCATAGTATAGTGCTTACTCTGGGCAGAGCACTGTACTAAGCACTTGGGAGAGTACGATATTCACATTCCCTGACCACAAGCCACTTGTCTGCTGTGTGACCTTGAGCAAGTCACTCAATTTCTCTGTCTCTCAGTTTCCTCATCTGTAAAATGGGGATTAAATGCTACTCCTTCCTATTTAGACTGTGAGCCCTGTGTGGGACAGGGACTGGGTCTAACCTGAATAATTCGTATCTACCCCAGTACTTAGAACAGTACTTGGCACATAATATGTACCACAATCTTTATTATTATATTAATATTATTAATTAATATTTTTAAGGAATCCAGGATAGATGGGAGGGAGTGGAAAGAGTAAGGCACCTCTATTATCCAAGAGACTTTGACAGACTGGAGAAATTGAGGATTAAAAGAATTAACTAGAATTGTCAGGAAAAAGGATATCAACTAAATTACTATATTAATGGGAAGACACAGAGTCCTTCACAACTACTTTTGTGTACTTTTGTGTGTTTAAGCATTGATCGTCTCTCTTTTCGGAGTTTGCCAGCAGGGTCCCTTAGACAGGGACATCAACAAATGATATTTATTGAATGCTTACTATGTGCAGAGCTCTGAAAAGTGCTTGAGTGAGTATAATAGAATATCTAGACAGGATCCCTTTCTACAAGGAGTTTACAATCTAGCAGGGGAGATATTTATTATGAGGAGTGGATGTACTCTTTAATCCATTAAGCACTTGATATTCACCACATCTTTAGTCCCATGGAATTTATGTATATAATGATGATATATTTTTAGCACTTACTATGTGCCAAGCACTAAGTACTGGGTCATTAGGTTGACCTACATGGATCTCATAGTCATATATCAACTCAGCTGTGTTGTACTCCCAAGTACTTAGCACAGTGGTCTGCACACAAGTGCTCCATAAATACCACTGATTAATCTTAAAATCTACTTCCAAAATGAGGAAATGTTGGTTTTTGTGAGAAATCTGTTAGACCATCAGGGAAGAAAGACATAAAGAACTAATTCTAAATAATTGTGGCAAAATATGATCTTTTTCCACAGTTGAAATATTGGAAGATGACAGAATCCAAATTCTGCAGTCTTTTTCAGTGGCTGAAGCAGAGGTAAAGGAGCACCCTTTTATCATTGACCGAGTCAGATTTTAATGGTAAAAGTTACTTTTCTGAAAGATTATTTTGTCTTTCAGGGTCACACATTTAAAAAGGTGGTGTTGGTGATCTACGTCTGTGGAAACGTAACGTTCCTCTTCACGTTCTTAGCTGCAATAAACCAGCTGTGAGCCTACTAATGGAAATGGAACTGTGGACTCTTAATGACTACTTGGCAATTTTGCAACCTCATCTCCTGGGAAGGATGAACTAGTCCAGGAAAACTAGAAGCCACTAACTGCCACCATCTCAGATTCCTTCCTGAGATGAACTTGGAAGACCAAAGCCTTATTAAGAAGACATCGTTAGTTATAGACTTTAGTCATAAAGAAACATCCAGTATGATTGGCTGCAAATTTTTCATTCCACTCCAACTAATCCCTTAGAAATTTTTTATTCACTGGGGTCGGGCTTTTTGAAGGCTATGATAACACTTAAAAAAGCCCCTTAACCACTTCTAATTTAATATTTGAGGGGAATAAATTATCTGGAAACAAATGACTTCTAAAAGCACACCACCGGGACCTTTGGTATCTAAAATTCATGATTTTTTTAACTGATTCATTTGCAATTATAAGAGTAACCACATGGTAAAAAGAAATGCCATTGCCAGGGTGATGCAGGACCCTTTTAAAGTGTGAGATTTTGGCAGGAGGGGACAATGCACGTGACTCTGGGCACTCAGGAGGTTGTCAGTCCCATAGACCCCTTAATAACACTGTCTGGGAGACAGGTAGCCCTACCAGGACTTCATGCTGAGGGACCCCATTGAGCCACAAAGTTTGGGTCTCCATATCTTCATTGACATCTGTGTACATTTCCCTGCCATGGTATGGCTGCTACTATAGAGGAGGATGTGATGTCATAATTTGGGGCCTGCACACCCTTGAACCAACTGCCCTGCCCTGGTTATGAAACCAGCTTTTGCCACGGATTATGTTCCTTGTAAATATTTTCATCCTGAGGTTGAGCAGGGGAGGGGCACAGAAATTGTCATGGTTTTGGAATTCAGCTTCACTCTTTGCCCACACCTTAAGTGCAATAAGATAAAATCAAATTATATGCTTTGACCTGAAAAGACTCATCCCTTAACTCCGAGAGCAGCTCTCATGTGCAATCCTTTTTACAGTAGTGAAATGTTTAGTGGCAACACAAATGTAACTTGTAAGAATTGTGACACTTAATCCTTTACAGAAGGAACCGTAGTTAGATGAAAAAAAAATAGGGGACAGGACACTTGTGCATGATGTACTGAGGCAGCTATTACATCTCTTTATTCCATTTTTTAATTTCTGGGAATAGTCTGTCACATTAGCAATTTCTGAAAATAATGAATTGAAGTGGAAGAATCTCATTTGTCAAAACATTATATGAATTGTTGCATTTTGATAAGTGCCAATGCATTTTAATTGCCATGATGCCCTTGTAGCCAGTGGGTGGTGCTGGAGTACTTAAATTTGATTTTCACCAGACAGTGGTCAGTGTAACTCCTTGGGTAAGAAGCTTCTTTTATAGACAGGTATCTTCCTTACATTTAATAGAAGCTACACTAGTGAATATTTTGAATTATCTGCCAGTTAGTTTAGAAACTTGAATGGAAATGCTGACAGTTGGATGGTATGGTTTTAGACTTTTGGCCTTCTGTGTTTAACCTGATACCGGTAACCTTTCTACCTTCTGTTATGTAACCACCTTCTATAAAGGCCTAAACTGTATAATCTAGCTGAATAATAAAAACACTTTACTGTCACCTGTTGTAGAAATGACATCAATAGGATCAGAAATAATTCCAGTAGGGGTGAGAGATGGGGGTAGAGGTTAGATTTACTTTTTTAAGATTTACAAGATTCTTCCTCCTGCCCCGCCCTCCAAAAAAGAAGCTTTAATGTGTATAATCTTTGAAAAGAAAATTAAACTCTCACTATTGCTGGTATTTTACTCTAGGATTCTGGACACTCGGTGTTTTCTTTCATGCAACATGAAACTAGGGTTTTATCTTTTTGGTTGTTATTGTTCATTGGTTGAGCCATTATGACTTTGCCCAGTGTTGGTTTGAATCTTAATTTAACAATTTCAGTGTAGAGCACTATAGAACTATAGCATTATTCAAAAAAATATAAGCACAAAGGAAAAAAGATGAACAAATGAATTACTGAAGTCCCTCAGCTCCAGGGGGAGTCTGTGGTTGGGGACTGAACCAATACCTGGGAAAAGTAGTTCTATTCTGGGATCAGTCAACTGTTGCCATTTGTTGAGTGCTTACTATGTGCAGAGCACTGTACTAAGCATTTGGGAGAGTACAGTATAACAGAGTTGGTAGATAAGTTCCCTGACCGCAACAAGCTTACAGTATAGAGGGGGAGAAAGGCATTAATTCATATAAATTACGGATATGTACATAACTCCTCCCATCCATGAACTGGTGTCCACTGAGTAAATCCTAGTTTAAATGATAATGATAACTGTGGTATTTGTTAAGTGCTTACCCTGTGCCAGGCACTGTCCTAAGTGCTGGAGTAGATACAACCTGATCAGGCTGGAAACAGTCCCTGACCCATGTGGAGCTCACAGTCTTAATCTCCATTTTACAGATGAGGGAACTGAAGCACAGAAAAATGAAATGACTTGCCCAAGGTCACACAGCAGACAAGTGGTGGAGTGGAATTAGAACCCAGGTCTTTCTGATTCCCAAGCCTGCGCTCTCTTCCCTAGGCCATGCTGCTTCTCTGGAATCCTGGAGCATCAGCCACCACTTATCAAGCCAGACTACTTTTCAGACTAAATTAAACTACTGTGTTGTTCAAGGTTTCTTGAGTATGATAATTATGCATTCCCTGTAGAAGACACCCTGTGAAAGGGAACAGTGACTCAATTATGAATTATCTGAAACCTTGATTTTAATTAGACATACTAAATTTCCCCTGGCAACTTTCTTTAGCAGATAGCACTTAAGGGTTTCTGGATTTTTTTTTCAGGTTTAGGAGATTCTTCATCCAAAGGGATAGTACCAATGAACCAGTAATATTTCACCTTTTAATGTCATCAGGCAGCATTAATCAGAGTTTTTAGACCCAAAGTTCATCTCTTTCCCATATCCTTGTCTCCTTGCCATTTTCTAAAACTTTATTTCCCTAGTGTCAAATCTCTGTAGCAATTTAATTCTTTTTTCTAAATGAAGACGTGTTTTCCAGAAGTTGCATATTTTCAGGATGCCACAAGACTTAAAATCCCTGATGCCTCCTGTAGTTTTACCACCATCACAATCAATCAATGGCATTTATTGCACACTTCTTATGCACAGAGCATTAGACTAAGTGAAGGAACAGAACCCAGGAGCCTGGCTTCCAGAAACTGCTTTGGACCTTTAGCCTGTGGTCTCCGCTTTTGCCAAATCAGCTCGAGAGGCCAACAGAGTGAAGGAAGTACCAGGACAGATACACTTAGGGATATCTAAGTGCTGTGGGATTGAGGGTGGGGGTGAATACCAAGTGCATAGGTGGTGCAGAAAGGGAAGGGGATAGGGGAAAAGAGGGCCTAATTGGGAAAGGCCTCTTGGAGCAGATATGATTTTCATAAGGGTTTGAAGGTTGGGAGAGTGGTAGTCTGTCATATATGGAGGGAAAGGGAGAAGTGGGAAAGAGGGAGGTGGGCAAGGGGTCAGTTGCGAGATAGATGAGATCGGGACACAGTAAGCAAGCTGGTGCTACAGAAGAGAAGTGTGAGAGTGTGAGGACTAGTATGTAGAAGAAGATCAGTGAGGAGAGGTAGGAGGGACCAAGCTGATTGAGTGAGTCTCATTCGTCTATTTGTTCTGCTAGTTCATCCTGATATACTTGAAGAACTTCCAGTTGAATTCTTCTGCACACTCTTGGTGAATCGTTTGGTCCAACTCCCCCTTTAGATTGTGAATAGTGCTTCATCCTCAAAAGGTGCTCAATAAATACCACTGATTAGTACTTCTAAAATGATTCAGTGGAAATTGGTTTTATGTTGTCACTCTTTTCATCAATCAATGGTATTTATTGGTGTCTACTGAATACTAGGCACTGTAATTAGCATACCCCAGAAACAAGATATATGTTCATTCCTTCCTGAAGCATACAATTTAATTTACAGATTGAGAAAGCCCAAGTCAATATGAACAGATGAGGAATTAACAGCTGAACATATTTCTCAATGTCATACAAATACATGGAGATTTTTAAGCACCACAGAACTTGGTCCTATCCTTCTGTTCTCTCATCGACCAATTCAAACTGAGTTTTGCTGCTGAGATTTTTTTCCCCGTTCTCTTTCATGGGTCCATTGGTTGAGTATCTGGCCAATTACATTTCCCAAGGACCAACAGAACAGCAGATAGATTCTGGAGACAAAGTTCCTTTTCTAGAGCAAGACTGAAACACACAGAATGCACTGATGCCACAGGCAAGAATTGGACATAATCACAATTATGGCATTTTTTATGGTATTTGTTAAGCTCTTACTATATGTCGAACACTGTTCTAAGTGCTGGAGTAGATGCAAGTGAATTAGGTTAGACACAGTTCCTCTCCCGCTTGGGGTTCACAGTTTAAGTAGGAGGGAGAACTCAGGCACAGAGAAATTAAGACACTTGTTCAAGGTCCTAGAGCAAACTTTTGCCAGAGTCAGGTTTAGAATCCAGGTCCTTTGACTCCCAGGTCCATGGTCTTTCCACTATGCCATGCTACTTCTCATTTATTAAACATCTGTTATGTGCTAAATGCTGGGGTAGATACAGGATTATGTAATTGGACACAGACCCAAGTCACTTAACTTCCCTGTGCCTGAGTTATCTCATCTGTAAAATGGGGGTGAAGACTGTAAACCCACATGGGATAACCTGATTACCTTGTTTGGGGAAGCAGCGTGGCTCAGTGGAAAGAGCCTGGGCTGCGGAATCAGAGGTCATGAGTTCGACTCCCGGCTCTGCCACTCGTCAGCTGTGTGACGAGTGGGCAAGTCACTTCACTTCTCTGTGCCTCAGTTCCCTCATCTGGAAAATGGGGATTAAGACTGTGAGCCCCACGTGGGACAACCTGATTCCCTTGTATCTACCCCAGTGCTTAGAACAGTGCTCTGCACGTAGTAAGCGCTTAACAAATACCAACATTTTTTTTTTACCCCAGTGCTTAGAACAGTGCTTGGCAAATAGTAAGCACTTAACAAATAGATAATGTTTTTATTAGAGAAGCAGTGTGGCCTAGTGGCAAGAGCTGGGGCTTGGGAGTCAGAGGACAAGGGTTCTAATCCCAGCTCCGCCACTTGTCTGCTAGGTGACCTTGGGCAAGTCACTTAACTTCTCTGTGCCTCACTTACTTCATCTGTAAAATGGGGATGAAAACTGTGAGCTGCACATGGGACAACCTGATTACCTTGTATCTACCCCGGTGCTTAAAACAGTGCTTGACACATAGTAAGCGCTTAACAAATACTGTCATTATTAATAATAATAATAATAATAATGATGTTGGTATTTGTTAAGCGCTTACTATGTGCAGGACACCATTCTAAGCGCTATTAGAGGGTTCACAATCTATCTTATTCCCATTATGCAGGTGTCCTTATTCCCATTGTGCTGAGGTCAAATAGCTAAAGCGAGTAGCCCATGGTCACCCAACAGGCCAGTGACAGAGCTGGGACTAGATCTGAAGTTTCTTGACTCCCAGCCCCAAGCTCTTTCCACTATGCCTCTTGCCTCTTCATGTGTGTGGAAACACATACATGCACAAAGGTATGTGCTGGACAGGGAAGGCAGAAATATAGCTTCCCAGCTGTTAGGAAACTGGGTTGGTTTTGGCAGTGGGACCAAGGACTACTCTGTCTGAAGCAGGAGGGATCCAGAGACTGTTTTCCAGACATGATGTAGTTCTGCGCCAGCTGCTGCTGTTAATGAATTGCTGTTTTTTGCTAAATTTACAATATTATTTAGTACTTTTTATGCAAGATTGGAGAATGGTATTTATTGAGGACTGTACTAAGCACTTGGGTGTCTTACAATAGAGTATGTAGTCACAATTCTAAGTGCCAAGCCCCAGCAGCATAGCTTAGTGGCAAGAGAACAGGCTGGAGAGTTAAAGGTTGTGGATTCAAATTCCGGCTCTGCCATTTATCAGCTATGTGACTTTGTGCAAGTCACTTAACTTCTGTGCCTCAGTTTCCCCCTCCTCTACTTTCCCATCCTTCCCAGCAGTAACTCCAGAGGAGATCTTTTCCCTCCTTTCAAGTGCCACCCCCTACACCTGTGCTTCAGACCCCATTCCTTCTCACCTTATAAGAACTCTCACCCCCTCCCCTCCTCCCCTCCTTAACTTCGATCTTCAACCACTCACTCTCCAACGACTCCTTCCGCTCTGCCTTCAAACATGCTTACGACACCCCCATCCTAAAAAAAAACTCTCTTGACCCCACTGCTCCCTCCAGTTTTTGTTCTATCTCCCTCCTACCCTTCCTTTCCAAACTCCTAGAGTGAGTCGTCTACACTTGCTGCCTCAAATTCCTCAACTCTCTTTCCTGAACCCACTCCAAGCTGGCTTCCATCCCCTCCACTCCACCGAAACTGCCCTCTCAAAGGGCACCAATGACCTCCTTCTTGCAAAGTCCAATGGCTCCTACTCTATCCTAATCCTCCTCGACCTCTCAGCTGCCTTTGACACTGCCGACCATCCCCTTCTCCTCAACACATTATCCAACCTTGGCTTCACGGACTCCGTTCTCTCCTGGTTCTCCTCGTATCTCTCTGGCCATCTATTCTCAGTCTCCTCTTGGCCTCCTCCCCCTCCCATCTCCTAACTGTAGGGGTTCCTCAAGGGTCAGTTTTTGGTCCCCTTCTGTTCTCCATCTATACTCAATTTCTTGGTGAACTCATTTCTCCCACGGCTTCAACTATCATCTCTACGCAGCTGACACCCAAATCTACATCTCCTCCCCTGTTCTCTCTCTCTCCTTCCAGGCTTGTATCTTCTCCTGCCTTCAGGACATCTCCACCTGGATGTCTGCCTGCCTACATATCTAAGACTGAGCTCCTTATCTTCCCTCCCAAACCCTATCCTCTCCCTGACTTTCCTGTCACTGTGGATGGCACTGCCATCCTTCCCGTCTCACAAGCCCGCAAACTTGGTTTCATCCTTGACTCTGCACTCTCATTCACCCCACACATCCAATCCGTCACCAAAACCTACCGGTCTCACCTTCACAGCATCGCCTAGGTCCTCCCTTTCCTCTCCATCAAACTTGCTGCCTTGTTGATACAATCTCTCATCATATCCAGACTGGATTACTGCATTAGTCTCCTTTCTGATCGCCCATCCTTCTGTCTCTCCCCACTTCAATCTGTGCTTCACTCTGCTGCCTGGATTATCTTTCTACAGAAATGCTCTGGGCATGTCACTCCCCTCCTCAAAAATCTCCCATGGCTGCCTATCAAACTTTGCATGAAGCAAAAACTCCTATTTGTTTCAAACCTCTCCATCACCTTGCCCCCTCCTACCTCACCTCCCTTCTCTGCTTCTACAGCCCAGCCTGCACACTCTGCTCCTTGCCACTAACCTCCTCGCTGTGCCTCATTCTTGTCTGTCCTGCTGTTGACCCCTGGCCCACATCCTACCTCTGGCCTGGAATGCCCTCCCTCCTCACATCCACCAAACTAGCTCTCTTCCCCGCTTCAAAGCCCTACTGAGAGCTCACCTCTTCCAGGAGGCCTTCCCAGACTGAGCCCCTTTCCCCTGCTCCTTTTGCCCTCCCCATCAATCCTACTCCCTCCCTCTGCTCTACCCCCTTCCCTGCCCTACGGCACTTGAATACATTTGTACATATTTATTATTCTATTTATTTTATTAATGATGTGTATATATCTCTAATTCTATTTATCTATTTTGATGCTTTTGATGCTTGTCTATTTATTTTGCTCTGTTGTCTGTCTCCCCCTTCTAAATTGTGTGCCCATTGTTGGGTAGGGATTGTCTCTATCTGTTGCCCAAATGAACTTTCCAAGTTCTTAGTACAGTGCTCTGTACACAGTAAGTGCTCAATAAATACCATTGATTGATTGAGAGGAGCAAGGATGGGTAGATGGAAGGATTGAGTGCCTTTAAGCCAATGATCAGGAGTTTCTCCATGAAGTGCAACTACTGAAGGATTCTGAGCAGTTGGGAAATGTGTGCAGAATGACTTTTTAGAAAAATGCCTGAGGCAGCATAGTGAAATATGGACTGGACTGGGGAAAGACAGAAGCCAAGGAGGTCAGTGAGATGGCTGATGTCTATTAGGTCATGGTCTGAGAATCAACATCTAGTCTCAATCATCTCCTTATGCCTTTCCCCAGCACTCAGTGTGTTGTTCGTTACATTGCAAGGGTTTAGAAAATGCCATACATAGAAAGAAAATCATTTCCTATTAGAAAGCTTTTGCTGTATGGCCTCCGGGTTGGTTAAAGATGCTGCAGCCTAGTTGGGCTGAGGGCTGAAGTGGGGGGAAATGAAAGGGAAGGTGTTGTAAGATTCCAGGTTTCAGGGTCAGGAAATCCACATAATAATAAGTTACCTGCAGAAATGTAAGTGGTGATGTAGTAGGCAGGAATCATGTCCTCCAACTCGGTTATAGTGTACTCTCCCAAGGGCTTAGTACAGTGCTCTGAACACAATAATCACTCAATAAATGATTGATTAAAGTGTGCTGTCTCCAGTGACCACCAGTATCTTCAGGACTCCAACAGAATTGCAGCTTGGCAGACTCAGCCAATCATCTGTAGGCAGTATTGCTTAGCAGGAGAGTAGATTTACACATTCAGCACTCCCACAGAGGCATTTCTCAGTGATGTGGTGTTCAAGCTGACTTGTTCCCAGCTCTGGGTGTACATTTGAAAGGCCATAATTGGTGGCAGGTGGAAATTCATTCCTCTCAGTTTGGAGACATGGGAAGTTGACACCTGAACCAACTTTCAATTAATAATAATGTTGGTATTTGTTAAGCACTTACTATGTGCAGAACACTGTTCTAAGCGCTGGGGGAGATACAGGGTGATCAGGTTGTCCCACGTGGGGCTCACAGTTTTAATCCCCATTTTACAGATGAAGTAACTGAGGCACAGAGAAGTTAAGTGACTTGCCCACTCGTCACACAGCTGACAAGTGGCAGAGCCGGAACTCGAACCCATGACCTCTGACTCCCAAGCCTGTGCTCTTTCCACTGAGCCACGCTGCATCTCTAATCAATCAGTTAATCTAATTAAATAATCTAATTAATCAGTTGATTACTTTTAGTAAATGCCTACTGTTTACAAAGTACTCTGCTAAACGCTTGGGACAGTACAGTAGAAGACCACAGGTATCTGCCTGAAAGGTGTTTGCAATCCAGCACTGGTGGAGAATATACAATAAAAAAAATAGGTGGAAGAGGGATTCAGTATATAAAACAGTGTCCTGCAGAAGTGCAAAAGTATTGCGATAATAGTAAGGAGGAAATAACTTGGGAGACAAAAACTTTAATTGGGGAGTAGGTGGGATTTCAGAGGGTTTTGAAGAGGGGCCAAGCTATGAAAATAATAATAATAATGAAAAATAGTATTTGTTAAGCACTTACTGTATGCCAGGCTCAATTGTAAACACTGAGACACAAGTTAGCTTGAGCACCGTCTTTGGTCATGGGGCTCACAGTTTTAGTCCCCATTTTACAGATAAGGTAACTGAAGCAGAAAGAGCTTTAATGACTTGCCCAAGGTCACACAGTGGACAAGTGGCAGAGTCAGAACTAGAACCCAGGACCTTCTGACTCCCAGGTCTGTGCCGTAACCGTTAGGCCACGTTGCTTCTCCAGCATCCGTCCATCTCCATCTCAGCAGTGTGTTGGCTGGATGGATGCCAGGCAGGAGGAAGTGTGTGAGCCAGGTGGGACAGTCAAGAATGAAGAGTGGAGAAGGTGAGCTTGGGAGTAATGGAAATTAGGAACTGGGTGATAATAGGAAAAGGGAAAGGTCAGAACAGGAGAGAGCTGATGGAGTTCCTGTTTGAGGCACAGGAAGGAGGGTAGATTTTGAGAGCAGGTGGAAGAATGACAGAGTGGCTGGAGGAGTGAAAGGGAGTTGGAAAGTGAGGGAGGGATTTTGGCTGCTCACTCTTACTGGTTTCAATTTGATTGGAGTAGTTTATAAGGTCATCAGGGATAAGAGAGGAGGGGGGAGGAGTTACTGGGGATTTCAGGAGGAAGTTAAAGATCTACAGTACTTTGTGGGGGCAATAGTTGTGGGAGTCGATGAGCATGAAGTAATGCTGCTGAGTGGAAGAAATAGCAGAGTTATAGCAGGCAGGGTTGAATTAGAAGTGGTGCTTGGATTTTCTCCCACGGTGCTCTGAAAGCATGGGCATAACAATCAATCATATTTATTGAGTGCTCACTATGTGCAGAGCACTGTTCTAAGCTCTTGGGAGAATGCAGTATAACAGGCTGGATAGACATGTTCCCTGCCCACACTGAGCCTACAGTGGTGACCCAGGGCTGAGGGTTGCCGATACAAGATCGACAGAGGGATGGGGATGAGGGAGGTGAATTAAGTAAAGGGTGGTTATGTGATGTTACGGATTCATACTTCAATTTTAGGAGAGGGTAGGTAAGAATATGATAATTTGGGGTTATCAATCAATGGTATTTCTTGAGCACTTTCTGGTTGGACTTGGGAGACTACAGTACAAGAGTACAATCTCTGGCCACAAGGAGACAGAGAATAAAATAAATGATAGATAAGAGCAAGGGCAGACTATAAGGGGAGGTACACGAGTACTGTGAGTCTGAAGCAGCAGAGCATAGCGGATAAAGAACGGACCTGGGAGTCAGAAGGTCATGGGTTCTACTCACGGCTCTGCCACTTGTCTGCCGTGTGACCTTGGGCAAGTTACTAGCAGCATGGCTCAATGGAAAGAGCAAGGCCTTTGGAGTCAGAAGTCATGAGTTCTAATCCTGGCTCTGCCACTTGTCAGCTGTGTGACTTTGGGCAAGTCACTTCACTTCTCTGTGCCTCAGTTACCTCCCCTGTAAAATGGGGATTAAGACTGTGAGCCCCACCTGGGACAACCTGAGTACCTTGTATTCCCTGCATCACTTAGAACAGTCCTTGGCACATAGTAAGTGCTTAACAAATACCATTATTATTATTTTTTTCTCTGGGCCTCAGTTACCTCCTCTGTAAAATGAGGATTAAGATTGGACTGTGAGCCTGGTGTGGGATAGGGACTGTGTGCAACCTGATTTGCCTGTGTTTTCCCCCCTCCCCCCAGGGCTTAGTACAGTGCCTGGCACATAGTAAGTGCTTAACAAATAATAACAATAATGATGATGGCATTTGTTAAGCACTTACTATGTGTGAAGCACTGTTCTAAGCCCTGAGGGGATACAAGGTGATCAGGTTGTCCCACATGGGGCTCACAGTCTTGATCCATTTGACAGATGAGGTAACTGAGGCTCAGAGAAGTTGTGACTTGCCCAAAGTCACACTGCTGACAAGTAGTGGAGCTGGGATTAGAACCCCTAACCTCTGACTCCCAAGCCTGTGCTCTTTCCACTGAGCAACACTGCTTCTCACAGTTACTATTATTATCTAGTCCCAGGCTAGAGGGAGGATATGGGCAAGGGGTCAGAAGTGAGGCAGGTGAGATCGAGGTACGGCTGTGAGCCCATTATTGGGCGGGGATTGTCTCTATCTGTTGCCGAATTGTACATTCCAAGCGCTTAGTACAGTGCTCGGCACATAGTAAGTGCTCAATAAATACTATTGAATGAATTGGAAGAGCAAAGTGTGCAGCCTGGGTTGTAGTAGGAGATTAGAGAGGTAAGATAGGAAGGATGGAGCTGATGAAGTGTTTTAAAGCTGATGTATAGGAGCCAGGGGCTTCCCTTCCTCAGTTCTGCAGTCAATTGCTCCACGCTGGGACTGCCTGCACCTGCCGCCCCATTACTCTAGGTACAAGATCATCGCCTACCACACTCATGGAAGCAGGGCAGTAGCCCTCAGTGGCTAAGATGGACTGGGGGTATCTCTGACTTTGCCCCTTGGCCAGGGGGAGAGCCCAAGTGTGGGAGCTGGGAGACCTGGATTCTTGCTGCAGTTCTGCAGTAAGACTTGGGGGCAGATCCCTAACCTCTCGAGTCTGTTAGAAGCAGTGTGCCTGATAGAAATAGCGTGGCCTAGTGGAACGAACACGGGGCTGGGAGTCAGAGGACATCGTTCCTAATCCTGGCTCCACCACACATCTGCTGCGTGATCTCGGGCAAGTGACTTAACTTCTCTGTGCCTCAGTCCCCTCATTTGTAAAATGGGGATTAAGACTGTGAGCCCCCTGTACGACAGGGACTGTGTCGGACTTGATTAATCTTGTATCTACCCCAGCACTTAGAACAGTGCTTGACACATAGCAAGCACTTAACAAATATTATTATTCTGCAGGACAGAGAAAACAATCCCAGCCACTACCCACCCCACAGGATCTTGGGATGATAAATTAAGTTGACTGCTGTGAAAATGGGAATGCTTTCCAGATTTCAGGGATGTTAGCAATGTTCATCTTGAGTGTCAGGACCTCTAATGGCAGATGGTGAAACCACCCAAACCCAAGCCAGCTATACTAAGACTGTTGTGCTCCAGAGGAAGTGATACATGGACAAAGCAGGGGACCACACTGGGGAACTATTTGATGATCCCATTCATATCATTCTTTCCCTCTCCCTCTCTCGCCCCCCTCCCTTCCCCTCCCTTCTTCCCTCCCTTCCATGCTATAGCTACAACTGCTTACTTAGATGAGGAAGGGTTAGTAGCAGGAACAAAGATGGAAGGGTTGCTCAGGAAAGAGGACAGGGTCATGAAAACAAAAAACACCCGGATTTAGTTATGACCTTGGGATTTACCAGTGCCCATCAACTTGTACCCCTGCAAGCGTATAATTCAATGACATTTATTGAATGCTTACTGTGTGCAGAGCACTGTACTAAGTACTTGGGAGAGCACGATACAACTACTTGGTAGAAACATTCCCTGCCCAACAAATATTGATTACCAATTTCAAGAGTCTTCCAAACTAGACTTTAAGCTAGTTGTGGGTGGAGAATGTGACTGTTTATTGTTGTATTGTACTCTCCCAAGTGCTTAGTACAGTGCTCTGCACAAAGTAAGCACACAATAAATATGATTGAATGAATGAATAGACTTGTCTGGCTTCCAGTGGATGCTTTGATGGTTTCTAGCCTTGCTGATAAGGTGGTGATTTACTTCTGCAACTAAAGCCTTTCTTAGAAAAGGGATCAACAAAACCATCACTCTGTCATTTCATCAGCAATTTGACAGGAACAATTGGAAAGGAAATATCTTTATTCTACTGAATATCTATTTTAAATAACTTTATTCTCATTTTTAATAAGCTCCTATTAGAAATGCTTTGGCATGACCTCAAAAATATGCCATTTTTTAATTTACTGAAGTGTGCCAATAATCAGGGAAAGTCAAACCATTTGTTCCCCAAGATTTGTTTACTTAATATTTTCACAAATAATGGCTGCTGGGTATACATCTCAGTGTATGCATATATCTTGTTCATACATATAATTTTCCATATGTATAGGCCATATATTTGTGTGATTGTCAGAAAAAGCATAAATGTCCAGAAAGAGGAAACAGAAGGGTATCTTCATTTCTTCTCCTTCATACGAGGGATCCCAACCTGTAGTTCCGTATCGCTCCACCTATCAAATCACCTTTTTCCCCAGCTTGGCCATCCTTATCCTCAGTGCTGTGAAAGAGAAGAAATAAAAAGTGTGAATAACAGGAGTGACATCTAGAGCCAAAATTAGAATTGTACTTTTTGTAAAGGGAGGAGAACACAGTACGTACCTCAGATGGCTCAGACCAAGAATGCAAGCATTTTTAGAAGCACAAAAAGATCAGTAGAAATAATTAGCTGTTAGCTTTTTGAAGAAGCCAATGCCAAAAAGGAAGAAAATAGTGACATGATTATTAAAAATTAGCTAGTAGAGCAAATTCTACAGAATTTGCCATGGAGTGAATTTGGACACATTTTTAAGGGAAGGGATTGTGCCTATTTAAAGTGGGCATGACTGCTACATGCTATAAAATATAGGTTGGTTTAACAAATATTACCCAGCAGTTAACATTTAAAATCCTTTCCTCCAATGCATGAAAATATGTCTGCTATACTGTGCCTCCTTAGGTGAAGGAATATGAAAAAGTATGTTTTACATGTGAAAATATTTTAACTGATAAAAATTATGATCATCTGAATATTATTCATTAGTAAGTACACTAGCCTCATATTGCCCCTCAATTACTTTAGATTGAACATGCTTACAAACATCTTCAGAACAGGCTTTATTATTGTTAATGATTTTACTTTCAAAAAATGTACAAAATATTTTAGTAATTGGAGATTTAGTGTTCTTAAAGCACTTGGTATGATCTCCCTTTATAGCTTAAGAATGTTTACAATCTTTGAAGAGAACAGCTTAGTTGCACTGAAGAGCAAATGTTTCCCAGGGCTCTGTCTGCTATATTCTCTTGAAAGGCACCTGGATTGAGCAATTCTGGATGAAGAAGAAAAAGGGATGATGAATTCTCCTGTTTCTCCAGCCATCCAATAGTTGGATGCCTCTTTTAGATACTAAAAACAATGCTAGCCAAAGTATCTAGCATAAAGGTTTCAGAAGGACCTGGGTTCTAATCTCAGCACTACCACTTGCTTGCTGTGTGACCTTGGGCAGATCACTTAACTTCTCTGTGCCTCAGTTACATCATCTGTAAAATGAGGATTAAGATTGTGAACCCCATGTGGGACAGGGACTATTTCCTACCAGGTTAGCTTGAATTTTCCCCAGTACTCAGAACAGTGCTTGACACATAGTAAGTGCTAAACAAATATCATCAGGTTTCCCTTTTGAAATTTAACTATATTCCCTATTCTCACGTGATTTAGGACATGCAACAGATCATGATGCATTTCCTCTATAAATAGGGGGATCCTGTCTAATTCCAACTGTGAATTCTCTCCCAGTGTTTAGTACAGTGTCCCATACACAGTAAGCATTTAATACTATTACTAATATCTACTGCCAGATGATCCTTTTCAAAAAGTTTGTTCACAGCCCTTGGGAAATCTACCCCTTCCTTTTCCAAGAAGGGGACAGAAATAATATCCACTTACATGGGTGGGATCTAAATATGGAAAAGGAAGAATATTCTATTGTGTAATCTTTTCTTACAACATCAGTGATTTTATTGGAAGGTTTTAGTTAAAAATAATTCGGGAAATAAACTCAGGACAAAAATCCACTTACTATAGGTTTGGAAAGTTTGGCTTCTGCCAAAGGATGCAATAGGGCCATATGAGCCCCTGGTGGGGTTACAGGCAAGGAGATGGCAAGCAATTGTTGGAAGCCAGAATGTTTTGGCACAGGAAAGATGGCCAGGAGGTGCTGGGATCTTTTCTCATGAGCTGCAATGGTGAATTATCAGAGAGTGAGCAGGTAGATGACTAGGAGAAGAAGATGACTGTGAAATCATTTTCAATTGCTTCCATTGTTCTCTAGTTTTCAATGGCTTCCAGAGTCTCACAACTTATGGTATCATTGCCAATCTATGGAGTCCCATTGCAGGGATGGAAGAATGTCAATTCAGTAATAATTAATTGTGGGGTTGGGGAGAAGGGAGAAGGGAGTACCTAGTGTCTATGGTCATGTGGCTGTAACACAAAAACACTGAAATCTCTAATTTTAACTAGGCAAAGACACAGTGAGGCAAGACTAGGCAAGACACATGTGAGGGCTTAAAATTGTTTTGGAAAATTCTGCTTTTGTCATAAATGCCACTGAGGCACAGGAGATAGGCTAGCACGGGTAATGTGATTCTCAGCAGTGATGTGTGTGATATAGACAAGCAGTGTAGCCTAGCCTAGTGGAAAGAACCTGCCATGGGATTCAGAGGACCTGGGTTCTAATTCCTGCACTACCACTTGCCTGCTGTAGGACTTTGGCAAGTAGGTTAACTCCATTTTCCATCAACAAAATGGAGATTCAATATGTGTTCTCCCTCCTACTTAGACTGTGAACTCTATGTGGGATAGGGACTGTGTCCATTGTGATTATTCATTCAATCATATTTATTGAGTGCTTACTGTGTGCAGAGCACTGTACTAAGTGCTTGAGACAGTATAACAATAAACAGGCACATTCCCTCCCCCTGATGAGCTTATAGTCTATATATCTATCCCATCTCTTAGTACAGTGCTTGGCACATAGTAAGCTCTTAATAAATGCCACTTTATTATAAATTTATAAATAAATTTATAAATAAAAAATAAAATAAATACATTTTGGTATTTGTTAAGCACTTATCATGTGCAAAGCACTGTTCTAAGTGCTGGGGGGATACAAGGTGATCAGGTTGTCCCACATGGGGCTCACAGTCTCCATCCCCATTTTAGAGATGAGGTAACTGAGGCTCAGAGAAGTGGAGTGACTTGCCCAAAGTCACACAGCTGACAAGTGGCAGAGCTGGGATTAGAACCCATGACCTCTGACTCCCAAGCCCGGGCTCTCTTTCCACTGAGCCACACTGCTTCTCTTTATGTTTAATGGTAACGATGATCAGTCTCTTAAACACAGAATGCCACCAAAATGGCTAACCAATGCCATTTTAGTAGGCTCAAAGAGTATAGAAGAGAGGGCAGAAAAGGAAGAAAAGGAGAGAGGGGAAAGGATGAGAAAGATATCTAAATGCTGAGAGTACAGTGGGATGAGAGAATGTCATCAGAAATTGTTTTAAAAGCACTTTGAGGCATCTATGTCATTTGGATTTGGGCCTTAGTTCTCTTTCAGTGGATGTAAAGATGTTATGGTACAGCAAAAATATTTGTCCTTGTAGGAACAAGCTCTTTTTTCAATTCTACTTGGGATAAATTTGTCAAGGGCTTTTAGGGGGATTTCTACTCCATAATCCAAGAGTTTATTTCTCTGTTAGGGCAAATCAGAAAACAGGGCTAGTGAACACTGATGTCTACCAGTTCAAATGTATTATACTCTCCCAAACATAGTACAAGTGCTCTGCACAAAGTGAGTATTCAACAAATAACACTGATTGATCAGCACCAATCAATTTGGAGAATTCTCTTTTGTAACTAACTTTCAGTGAAACTGTAGATTGGTGATTGTTACTTTGTCTAGGGTTGGTTTTCCTGTTTTGATTATTTTTGCTCAGTGACATGATTAGCGTTGCCTGGAACAGTTAGTCATTTCCTGCCTTTTTCCATTGAACAGAGTGTTGACATGGCTGGGGTAGATGAAAATAAGGGAGGCCAAAGAAATTGATTAAATTAAATAGTGAAGGCTTAAAGACAGCTAGAATTTCCACTGTTGGTCACTAACAGCTTTTTGTCTTTGTGTTTTTAACTTTGCTGAGAATGAATGGTTTGGAGTCCAAACAAAGCTCTTTCTTGCATCTGAAAGGGAATTTTTTTACATCTTAGATTTTCTAGGAGGGGAATAAAACAGTGCAGCTGTAATCCAAAAAGTCAATTAAAGAAGATACTCCCCAAGAGTTCCAGAGCTTCTTAAAATAACTCAGCTCTGTTGGTAATTGGCACTGTGATTTAATCAGCTCAGTGCTCTCTGCCACTGTTTCTTGGCATAGTAAGAGTGATCTTATGGACAATGAAGGAAAATAATTATTTTTCACTGAAGTCCTTTAAGATTACTATACATTTAGACATTTCCATTTTATTACCATTAATGTATGTTTCAAAGTAATGTGATGAATGCATTTAGATGGATGTAATCATTCTAAATGATTGTGACATGGCCTCTTATACTTCATAGATGCTAACTGGAAATTAACACTAATTATGCCCTCATGACAATTAAAAGACATTAGAGATCTAGAAATGTTGCATCTTTACTTTTATAGGGGAAAAAGGTTGAGAAAACTTTTTTGCCCCATTTTTATAAAGCCTCAGTGAGAAACACAAAAACCTATACATCCATATAATGCGAAAGATTATTAAAACAACTGCAAAGATAGGGCAGTCAATTCAGAAATAGAAGTTTTATACAACCAAAAGGAGAATTGGAATTATGACTGTTTTTTAAATATAGAAAAAATTAAACCATGCTAAAAAAAGATTTCTATTGGAAAAGGCAAGGTAGGCAAAATATAAGTTGGAAAATAAAGTCTGTTTCTTTGATTTTCTTAAAATTAAGGCATGTTAGATCATGTAGTAAATTTAGATCACAGCAAGGTTTCAGAGGTATTAATCATACTGAAGAGCAATGTATTATTCATCTGTTATAATACTGATGAATGAATGAATGAATACTAAATTCCTTCATATACATTAGCTCAGTTTGTCAGGAGAAATTTGAATTAACTAAGATAAACCCATGCATTATCCCAGTATGGAGCAGGTATCTTAATTTTTTCCCTCATACTCCATTAATAAAGTCATTTGTCACAATTTTCAAGTTCAGATGTGTCAATTTCAGCCCATGATTGAAAAGAAATGTGTGTTTATAACCTTGCGATAGACTGATAGGTTAACATTTATCAAAAAGTCACTGGGTATCATTAGTCCATGAAACAGACCCAGGGTTTGTAGAGTGAGAAGGATTGTTAGTAGGAAAAAAAGGGGAAGTCAATGAAGTAGTTCATTACATTAATGAACAGCAGCGGCAAGCCTTCTCTTTTTTATTACCTGTTAATGAAGGATCTTCAGTCCCATCTCCAGTGATCTGGCTGTCCAGGTGAGCAGGGCGAACGGGGTAACTTAAGCTTTCCTCTTGTTCTTTCAGGGACATGGAATTTTTATGTGGGGATGTGTGGTTAACGCTCCCACTCAAACTGACTTCTGATCTTTTCCTGGGGAGTGGAGAGGGCTTGGCCGGCTGGTAAACCTGGCTGTGGTGGCCTACTGGATGGTAGGATGGCTTTTCTGGATCCTCTTCCTCTTCCTCTTCGTCATCAATCACAACCAGCTCAGCGTGGATAATTCCATCATACCCTGTTATGAGCTTCTTTCCTTCTTCATCATCATCCTCTGCCTGCTGGTACCCCATGAAAATCATTGTCACGGGTTCTGTATCAGCCGCACGAGGCAGGGCTTGAACAATGTTATATTTGATGTCTTCATCCTCCTGAAGGGCTGGAGAAGAACTCTGGTAGATCGGATTCCTAATTCCCACTTCTTGGGGGCTCTTTCTTGGATTTGGAAAGGGAGCACCTTTCTCTTGGGTATGGTTGGTTTCTTCAGTGGGTGTTGTTATCATCCTTTCTGGTTGAGTGGGAAGCGTTTCCACTGCTGGTTGAGGAGCTGAGTAGGGCTTTGGCAGGGTGCTACTGAGGCTATTGAAGTTGTGGCTTTTTTCTCTGTGCAGCTCAGTGCCCAGGCTGCCCAAGGATTCATTGGGGTTACTGCTCAGCCCATTCACCTTCACTTTAGTCGTTCCTTGAAGATCTGGTCCAGAGGAGCCTTCTTTCTGAGGAGTGGTTGGCCGATAGAATTGACTGGCATACACAGGCTCATGATATTTGGTGGGAGATTTAGAGTTTCTCTCAGAAGCTTGTCTCAAAAGGTCCTCCACCTCAACGGAAGCTAGGTCGCCTGTGCCGTTACTGTGAGCATTGTTGCCATTCGAGCCCACTGCATACACCGACTTCCGGCCGTCGTCATAAACTTTCACTCCTCTGCCCTTAAAATCATCAGATGGGAGAGGTATCGAAGACAGAACAGTACTTTCCCCAGTTTTCATGTCTTTCTCGACTTTAATTTCCATGGCATACAGAGCTGTGGAGAGATATTGGACATTTATGAAGGCAAACTGACAAAAGAATATCCTGGCTTTTGTCAGTGCTAGGTTTTTATCAGAAGGACCTTTCGGTAAGGCAGATACAGTTTTTAGGGTTCTACGACGGGGTTAGCACATTTTGATCTAATGGAACATTAATCAGGTGAATTCCTTCAAGATGATATGATAAACCGGTGCTTTTAAATGGCTGCTGGTCTATCGACTTATAGTTTGAATTACTAGGTCGTTTGCTCTCCCCAGCAAGGGGTGACACCATGGAAGTTGGACTTTCTGTGAGGTTCAGGAGGAAGGAGCCCAGGTGGGACTCTTCCGGCAGAGCACCAAGAGCTGTTCCTGCTACTCTAGGGATTGAAGGAGGGGTGGGAACTGGGACACGGGGTTGGGGATGGGGATGGAGATGGACAGCTGCAACTGCTAGGTCCATGTTGCAGTCTCCCTGTTTGGGCTACTACATCTACCCTGACCAGGGAGGACGAGGTGTAGGAGGAGGAGAAAAAAGTAAAACAGCTCCATCCCAGTTGACAGCTGGTGCTGTGGGCGCCTGCTCCAGGTGTGCTCCACTCCTGTCTGGGAGGATCCCAGCTCCCACCCCTGGCACGAAGCCTCTCCATCTCCCCCTGCAGTTCCGCTCCTGAGGAACCATGACAGAGCCACTTGGTTTCTCTTCCACTTCCTCCTTCCATCGCCCCGTGAGGGGCCCAGGCATCAAATGAGCATCAAATGAGCATCAGACTGCATCACATAACTAGCAGAGGAGGGTGGAATCACGTTTATTTTTGTATTTACTCATTCAGTTGCATTTATTGGAGCACTGACTGTGTCCAGAGCTATGTATTAAGCACTTGGGAGAGTACAATACAACAACAAACAGACAAAAGGATTGTAGTTCAATCCCTTTGCCCCGGAATTGGAAGAACAGCAAAGACACCCAGACAAATTTATAAGCCAACCAACTCTCCTTTACTCAAATTGCACCCCTGTCACAGACCCGTTCTGAGTGTCACTTCATTCATTTCACTATGCTTCAGTTACCTCATCTGTTAAATGGAGATTAAGACTGTGAGCCCCATATGGGACAGGGAAGCCCCATATGGGATAGGGACTCGGTCCAAACTGATTAGCTTGTTATTTCAAGCTTAGTATGGTGGCTGAAGCACAGTAAGTACTTAACAGACATCATAAAAACATAGTAGGAGGTGCACAGTTTATTTGGACTCAAATGTCATTCCATCACTAAATACGATTTAAAAAGGAATAGTTGTATCTGTGTGTGTGGCTTGGTAGAGAAAGTCTGCTTTTGGATGGTCACCACAAATGGTATGCTTTCCTCCCAGAGCCAGGAGAGCACAAGAAACTGATAGGTTGTTGAGGGAACTCTGTCTTTGTCTCCTTGGGTTCTGAAAACGGGCTCAGTCTTCCCCTCATCTTGCTGCCTGCCGAGAGTTTGGCTCATCGTGGTCTATTCCCTCCTACTCCCCACAGTCAGAAGACTGAGTCTGAGGGAATGGAAGCAGGCATGGATCTATTTCTATTCACTCACCTGGGCTCAATAGAATTACCATCCCCCGCCCCCGCTCCCACCCTATTCTTAGAAGCCACTACTCTCCACTCACATACTATGGCTCCTCCTTTGTGCTGCCTCCAAGTTCTATAGGCAGCTGCCACTTTGAAAAATCTGTAATAGTAGGCAGAAATAGGAGTTTCAGTGGTGAGTAGAAAGGGGTCTTGCTGCTATACCCTCTTCTCTAATTCTCTCACTATGGCTCTCATACCTTGTTTTCATCTCAAAATTCTTATATGTCCTCTCCTTTACCATGTTCTCATATCACTTATATTTCTCTTTTCTGGATGCTTTTTCCCTCAGAGGCAATCAATTCCCCTAGGACTTTTCGCTCCTTGAGAGCAGAGATCACATTTACCAACTGTACTGTAGTCTTCCATGGGTTTAACACAGTGCTCTGCTTACAGTAAGTGCTCAGTAAATACCGCTGCTAGAATAATAATCACTGGCATTTATTAAGCACTTACTAAGTGTAGAGCATTGTACTATGAGCTCAGGAGAGTACAACAGAGTAGGTAGACAGAATTCCTGCCCTCAAGGAGTTTTCCATCTAGTTTTTTTCTACCCTAGATGTCTCTTCCTTACATATATCCTCCCCTTTCATATTCCTTTAAAGTACCTCAGGCTTGCCAGGATTCACTTCTCCACTAGTCTTTTTCCCTTCAATTACCCGTGGCTTCTCCCCCATTTACTGAAATCACATGGATTAAATCCTATAGATGCTGGAATCAGAAGAGACGGTATTTGAATGAGGGGATTTAATGGATAGGGAGCAAGAGTCCATAGGAGAGAAGAGTCCATGGAGGAGAGTTTTGGGGTGAGGAGTACCTTTGGGAAGAAGTAGAAGGACTTAGTAGATAGAGCATGGGCCTGGGAGTCAGAAGGTCCTGGGTTCTAATCCTAGCTCTGCCACTTGTCTGTTGTGTAACCTTGGGCAAGTCGCTCAACCTTTTTGTGCCTCATTTACCTCATCTGTAAAGTGGAGATGAAGACTGTGAGCCGCACGTGGGGCAACCTGATTACCTTGTATCTACCCCAGTGCTTAGAACAGTGCTTGACACATAGTAAGCACTTAACAAATACTGTCATTATTATTATTAGAGGGTTCACAGTCTATCTTATTCCCATTATGCAGATGTCCGTATTCCCATTGTGCTGAGGTCAAATAGGTAAAGCGACTAGCCCATGGTCACCCAACAGGCCAGTGGCAGAGCTGGGACTAGATCTTAAGTTTCCTGACTACCAGCCCCAAACTCTTTCCACTATGCCTCATGCCTATTCATCTGTGTGGAAACAGGTATGTGCTGGACAGGAAAGGCAGAAATATAACTTCCCAGCTGTTAGGAAACTGGGATAGTTTTGGCAGTGGGACCTGTGTCCAACATGATTTGCCTGTGTTGCCCCCAGCGTTTAGTATTGTGCCTGGCATTGTTATTATTAACATCTTAGGGGATAGAGCACTAGAATGAGGCAAGCAATTCTTCTAATTGATTATTTAATATTTTATCCCTTTAATCTCATGATTTTTCTTAAGGATTCATGGGTACATGCCAGATCATCACTCTCCCTATCTTCGAAGCCCTAATAAATAAACCACTCAACTGTATTTACTGTACATGTACTGTGTGCAGAGCACAGTATTAAATACTTGGGAGAGTACCATAAAAGAGAATTGGTAAATGTATTCCTAGCTCAAAAAGAGCTTATAGACTAGATGGTGAGGCAGATATCAAAATTATTTATGGATATTTATATATAAGTGCGGTGAGACAGAGGGTGGGATGAATATAGGGTACAAGTCCAAGTGCTAGGACAATGCAGAAGGGGAAGGGAGTAGGGGAAATGAGGGCTTAGTGAGGGAAGACCTCTTGGAGGAGATATGGTTTTAAAACTCCAGTGGTTGCCCATGCACCTCTGCATCAAATGAAAATTCCTCATCATTGGCTTTAAAGCACTCCACCACTTTGCCCTCTCTTACCTCATCTCGCTACTCTTCTTCTACAACCTAACCTGCACACTTTGCTCTTCTAGTGCTAACCTTCTCACTGTGCCTTGATCTCGCCTATCTCGCCACCTACCCCTAGCCTTCGTCCTGCCTCTGGCCTGGAACTCCCTCCTTCCTCAAATCTGTCAGATAATTACCTCTCTCCCTCCTGCTTCAAAGCCTTCCTGAAGGCAGATCTCCTCCAAGAGCCCTTCCCAGACTAAGCCCACCTCCTTCCCTCATCTCCCTCTCCCTTCTGCATCACCCTGACCTGCTCCCTTTGCTCTTCCCCATAGTACTTATATACCTATCTATAATTTATGTATTTGTATTGATGTCTGTCGCTCCTCTTCTAGACTGTAAGCTCACTGTGGGCAGGGAATATTTCTGTTTATTGTTGTACTGTAGTCTCCAAAATGCTTAGTACAGTGTTCTACACACAGTGAGTGCTCAATAAATACAATTGAATGAATTGAATGAATGAAGGAAATAAGGCTTTGACGGGAGGGTGGTGGTCTGTTGGATATATGGAGGTGAGGGATGTGGGTGAGGGCTTGGTGGTGAGATAGATGAGATGGAGGTACATTGAGTAGGTTGGCATTAGAGGAGAGAAATGAACATGCTGAATTGTAGTGTTTTAAAGCAAGTGGAAGGTATAATGGCAATGAAATTATATCCTCTCCAAGAAGCCTTTCTTGACTAACCTCTCCCTTTGCGTCCCTTTTCCATCACCTATGCACTTGAGTCTATACCTTTTAAACACTTTGATATTTATCCAACTCTCAGCTCTACATCAGTTATGTACATCTCTCTTCACTCTCTCCATCTCCATTCTGTAATTTATTTTAATATCTATCTCCCCCATTAAGTTGTAAACTCGTAGTGGGCTGGGATCATGTCCAACCAATTTATTGCACTATGTTCACCCACTATTATCCAAGGGGCCTTCCCAGACTAAGCCTCCCTTTTCTCTTCTCCCATTCCCTTCTGCATTGCCCTGACTTGTTCCCTTTGTTCTTCCCCCCTCCCGGCCCCACATCACTTATGTACATATCTGTAATTTATTTATTTGTACTGATGTCTGTTTCCCTTGCCTCTTGACTCATTGTAGCTCATTGTAGGCAGGGAATCTATCTGTTTATTGTTGTTTTATACTTTCCCAAGCACTCAGTACAGTGCTCTGCACACAGTAAGTGCTCAATAAATATGATTGAATGAATGAAGGAATATTGTGTTATACTTTCCCCAGTGCTCAGTACAGGGATCTGCACAGAGCTAGTCCTCAATAAATACCACTGATTGATGGATTGACTTGGGAGTCAAGTAATGGAGAGTCAAAATAGTGGGGAATGGAAGCTTTTTTCACATAAGAGAAAAAATGACTTTTTGACAATTGCTTGATCTTAGGAAGAGATTCAAAAGATTCAAATAATTAGATGGATTAATGGAAATAGAACACCATCAACATGTTCTTAGTGGTATAGAAATAGGGTTTAGGTGAAACAATGAATTTTACCATAATAATGAATTCCACCATATTATGTTTCTACTTTTCCCAACTGCTAATTCATTGGTATTTAGGAGATCACATGCCATACATATGTCCAAGACATTAAAATATACCCCAAATATTGCTTTAAGTGCTCAGACTAATACATACCTTTTCTATTTGGTTCATTCTCCCCCAGTTCTTTATTTCTTTCCATCCTTAATCTGGAAGGAACATAAGATTCTGGAAGGTCTGGGATGTTGGCATATATTTCTTCAATTGATTCTGTGGAAATAAGATGAGGTCAGGAAATGTTTGGAATATTTATAAACAATATTGAAAAAATGATCTGTTATAGGATATTTGGGTTTGAAATGGTTTTGATTAAACATGTACCTTCTGGGGTTTCTGTCTTTTCCACCTTCACAGACTGTAAATGAACAAATGATCAGTGATTATTTTAGCTTTTGAATTTTTTTTCAAAATACAGATTCATTTCGTCTTTGTAGCACAATACACTCCCTACTGGTCACCCCAGGGTGCGGGAGTGGGGAACCCTGGCCCACATTTGCTTCACCTATTGGGTTGGCGTGCTCTGCCCTGGGCACAGTTGCTAAGACTGCTGACTCAGAGCTGCATAGTTATGGGTTTGCAGGGCTCTGAATTCCCGTGCTCCGGGGCCGATTGGGGTGCCACGAGGCTGCCAGGGGTTTGAGATGGCTTCACATTGGTCTGCTCTGAGCTGCAGGTCCCCTCCTCCCTAGGGAGAATCAGGGTTGGGTCAGACTGGTTCCTGGTTTTGGGAACCCAGTGGAAGTTGGGTCCTAGAGAAGCAGCATGGCCTAGTGGATAGAGCACGGGCCTGGAAGTCAGAAGGACCTGGGTTCCAATCCCAGTTCTGCCACTTCTCTGCTGCATGGCCTTGGGCAAGTCACTTCACCTTTTGGGCCTCAGTTCCCTCATCTTTAAAATGAGGATTAAGACTATGAACACCATGAGGGACAAGGATGGTGTCCAACCTGATTAGCCTGTATCTATCCTAGCACTTAGAACAGTGCTTGACACACAGTAAGCGCTTAACAAATGCCATCATCATTATTATTATCCAGACCCCTTTGGCAGCTGGAAGTAGACTCAATTGGTTGTCTGTTATTGGTGGAAGACCAGGCTATGACTGGAGCAGGGGACCTTCTGGGGCTGCCTGCTTGGAGCAAAGTGACCCTGAAGGATATGATGTTCTAGGGGAACCACTTTGCTACCAGTAGGCTTCAGATGATGCCGTGTTCCTCAGAAGAATGCCAGAGTATGCCCAGCCTAGAAATACAACTGGGAATATCTGCTCAGGAAGGAACCCTTCCCCACAACATGAACTCATCGGGGGATCCAAGGCAAACGTCTCCACAAGCAGGAAAAAGAATTCCGTTGACCTATTGTTTGGGGGAGCTGATTAAACCCATCACTCAGAGTTTACCCTTATGATGTCTTCTGCTGTTCTCTCAACTGATCTGAGTTTCTTTAAAATGGCCTCTTCATTAGCTGAGATTTGCACTTCTTCTTTTTCAAGTTCTTCGATCTCTTTCTCAAGTCTAGGAATCAAATATGGGGGATTTATTGGCATTTCTCATGTCAGCATTTCCTTGCAGTCCAGTGTGTTGGTTGTCACATGTCTCCCAGGGTAATTAATAATAAGGCTTGATGCATACCAGAAAGGTGTTTCCTTAAGTAACTTAATTTGATCCTGAATTAATTCTCTCAATAGTATAACTTCTCAAAATAGCACTTCCTTTACAAAAAGATTTGGGCCAAGACAGCAGCTAACATGGTTCAGTGCCTTCCTTATTCAAATTCTAAATGTGTTATTTGTTGAGCAGGAGGAAAATTGTAGTTTTTAGGTTGTGAGCCCCTCAAGGGACAGGAATCATATCTAATTTCCATCTATGTATTCTCACAGAATACTTAGTAAAGTGCTTGATAAATACTATTACTATAACATTACTGTAATATTATTTAAATCATAATTATCATATTAAAATTATTGTTATAATATTATTGCTCTAACAGTGGTGAGAGGCAGATTTTAAACCGGGAAACAGCATGGACTAGTGGATACAGAATGGGACTGGGAGTCAGAAGGACCTGGGTTCTAATCCCAGCTCTTCCACGTCTCTACTGTGTGACCTTGGGCAAGTTCCCTAACCTTCCTGTACCTTAGTTACCTCATCTAGAAAATGGGAATTAATACTGTGAGCTTTATGTGGAACGTGGACTGTGTCCAACCTGATTATCTTGTGTCTACCCTGAAGCTTAGTACAGTGCTTGGCACACAGTAAGCACTTAACAAATACTATTAAACCCCTGCCTAAACTGTCATGTTGGAAGAACAGGATCCTGGCACATGACATTCATCAAGTTAAACCCACAAACAGAGGTAGCCTAGATTATGGGCTTCCTCCATACTATAAACTGCTTGTGGGTGGGGAAAATGTCTATCAACTAATAATAATAATGATAGTTATGGTATTTATTAAGCACTTACTCTGGGTCAGGCACTGTACGAAATGCTGGGATAGATACAGGTTTACTGGGTTGAATACAGTCTCTGTCCCACATGGGGCTCTTAGTCTTAATCCTCATTTTACATATGAGGAAACAGACATTGAGAAGTTCAGTGACTTCCTCAAGGTCACACAGCAAACAAGAGAGGAGCCAGTATTAGAACCCAGGTCTTTCTGACTCCTTGGCCCGTGCTCTATCCAATACGCCAATGCTGCTTCGACTCTGTTGTACTGTACTCTCCCAAGTACAGTGCTTAAGCACTCAATAAATACCACTGATTCCTAGAATTATTTAGTAACAAAAATAGGACACTGGCTGTGACAACCATCATCTCTCTTGTTTATACAAAAATGATGGTTGTTGCTAATGGCTTATTTTCTATTTACCTTCCCTGTGCTCCTGCCTGTTCTTTATCCTCCAATCCCAGCAGCACCACAACAGCTTCACAGCACTAGGTTAACACCTTATCTCTGGGCGTCAACTCCTACCCCCTATTCCTGGTTCTCTGCCTGCCTACACACAGACTCATACTGAAGCACCGGTAGAGCATTCCAACTTTGCATAATATGACATGACATTAGCACACTCGTGTTCCTTTAATCCCAAATAAAATATGTATAAATAACTCAAATAATAAGATAAAAAATATTGCAGAGCATTTTCGTTACATATTTCAGCTTCAAGTTGGCCATGCAATGTATGTCTAGCCAGGCCTAATGACATGGCTTTGGCGTACAACTAAACCACGCTTTCAAATGACCTCTGATGTAAATCATTTGCAAAATAAATCAAGGAGCACCATCAGGGCAACAACCTTATTAGAATCATAACTCCTCCAAGAAGCCTTCCTTGACTAAGCTTTCATTTCCCCTACTCTCCCTCCCATGTGCATTGCTCTTGAATTTGGATTTGTATCCGTTATTCACCTTTCCCTCAGCTCCACAGAACTCATGCACGTATTTGGAATTTATTTTAATGTCTGTCTCTCCCTCTAGACTGTAAGCCCTTTGTGAGCACGGAACATGTCAACTAACTCCGTTATATTGTACTCTCCCAAGCATTTAGGACAGCGCTCTGCACACAGTAAGCACTCGATAAATATAATAATGTTGGTATTTGTTAAGCGCTTATTATGTGTAGAGCACTGTTTTAAGCACTGGGGTAGATACAGGGTAATCAGGTTGTCCCACATGAGGCTCACAGTCTTAATCCCCATTTTACAGATGAGGTAACTGAGGCACAGAGAAGTTATGTGACTTGTCCAAAGTCACACAGCTGACAAGTGCCAGAGCCAGGATTCGAACCCATGACCTCTGACTCCCAAGCCCATGCTCTTTCCACTGAGCCATGCTGCCCCCTAATTGATTGATCAGAACCCTTAAATTGTTTTCACTGATTCTAAACCATATTTGATGCCATTAGTAGGTCTGCCCAGAGATGATATGTTGACTAAAATCAAAGACAACACCGACTCTTCGGAAGACCTTTGACCAGGCTCCTCCCCATGAAGAAGGCCAGTTGGATGCTATGATAATTGCTAAAATTGTCTCCCTTACTCTTTTTGTGAAGATGGCTTTGATAGTGGAATCTATGAAATTCTAGATCACTGCTTTAAATACTCTGAAATAATGTCTGTGAAGTTTTCTATGTTACTTTCTTGTTGGTGCTCGAAGATTTTGGCATGAATACCACAGATCTATTCTTCATTCCTCTGTCAGGAATGATGACTTCCTTAAATTGGGAGGTAAGTCCATTTTGTTTATCTTGGCAGGTTCTCTCACTTCGTATATGGTCTGTTTCTTAGGTATTTGCATAATGCTAGAATTTGGCATCATCTATTTCCTATCTGACTTTCAACGGTCTTCAACTCTTTTGGTGTAATGTATAAGCCCACCCACAATCTTCAGTGTCATACTGCCAGAGAAGCAGCGTGGTCTAGTGGAAAGAGCATGGGCCTGGGTGCTTCGGTTACCTCATTTGTAAGATGAGGATTAAGAATGTGAGCTCCACGTAGCACACGGTCCGTGTTCAACCTGATTAGCTTGTTAGATCTGAGTGCTTAATACAGAGGCTGGCATATAGTAAGCATTTAACAAACATCTTTATTTAAAAAAAGAATGCAGTTATTACCTCCTTGAATCTCTTCAAACTCAGCTTGCCATCACCCCTTATAAATGTTTCTTAAAGTGATCTGCACCTTACAATGTAACCATCTCTGCTTTATGGCTCATAACCATTTGTAAAGAAAGATATTATTTGCTTTGCTACCGTTCTCTTTTGGAACTCTGGGTGGTTCTTGCTAAACCAGTCCCGGTAACGCCAGGTCCCAGAATCCACACTCCTTGAGGCCACCTGGTAGACGGCATCTTGGAGCGTCACCACTCACTGTGCATGTTGGCGCTTGCAGCTGATCCAAGAGGGCTGCTGATGCGCTTCTGCAAAACTCCACCCAATGAGGAAGGAACTTAAGGGATAATAGCCACCTCCCACCTAGAGTAATGCACATTTTTGAAGGACTTTGAGATGCTTGGATGAAAGCTACAGTTAGAAAGTATGAAGCATTATTGATGTACCTAGTGGAAATACATGAAAAGACCTTACAGAAGAAATGACGATCACTTAGACGTAATTGTCATAATTGTTCTCGATAACAGGAAAACCTCATCGTAAGCCTTCAAAAACCACAAAAATGTGACAGTATAAATTGGGTCTGGTGGATACCCTGCAATAACCTTTCAACTTACACTACTAATTCATTCAGTCATATTTATTGGGTGCTCACTCTGTGAAAAGCACTCTATTAAGCACATAGGAGAATACAACAACAGACACTTTCCCTTCCCACAGTGAGCTCATAATAATAATAATAATAATAATGTTGGTATTTGTTAAGCGCTTACTATGTGCAGAGCACTGTTCTAAGCACTGGGGTAGACAGAGGGGAATCAGGTTGTCCCACGTGGGGCTCACAGTCTTATTCCCCATTTTACAGATGAGGTAACTGAGGCACAGAGAAGTTAAGTGACTTGCCCACAGTCACACAGCTGACAAGTGGCAGAGCTGGGAGTTGAACTCATGACCTCTGACTCCAAAGCCCGTGCTTTTTCCACTGAGCCACGCTGCTTCTCAGCTCATATATATACACACATATATATATATGAGCTCATATATTATACATATGCATATATATTCATATACACACACACACACACACACACAAAATCAACTGTAGAGGTCTATTACTCAGTAAGCTATTTGTAAAATCGAAGCATCCTGGATGTTGATTACTGCACATTAGCTGTATCACTGAGGGATATGTAATAGAAACCTTTTTTGTAGATCTAAATAGCTGAAAAAAGTGCCCATGTAATTAAGTATAATGATAGGATGGATATAAGATTTAGGTATCACTAGCTGAAGATGATTATCATATCTTCTCTCTTTCTCTGCCTGCCCACTGAAAGAGGTGCAAATTAACATTGGAAGGGACAAAGAAGGCCAGTTAGTGGAGGGAAGAGGAGGGGAACCTTGGATTATTTCTAAATCTGGTAATCCAGGTCCGAATAAATGGAAGCTGGCTGTGTTTCAAAGCCTAAGGATTTGAGGCTCTGTAGAGTAACGAAGACGCACACAATGCAACCTAAACAACTAAAAGCGTCACTGCCGACTATATAGGGTTTATGTCATGCTCTTGGGATCCAGAGTTTCCATTAGCTGGAATCTCAGGTTTTACCTCCTCTTGGTGGGAGATGGGATGATGAGCTGAGAAGAAGATAGGAATTTGTACTTCATTTTTCCCTTGCTAAGAAAGTTCTGGAGAGACTTATAATTGTAATTCAGCATTTCCCTCCTTGACATTTGTTAGGGGCACGAGAAGGGGATACTCTACCATTAGAGGGACAAGTGCTTGAATTGTTTTTTCAGTAGTTGTGATGAATTGCACAGAGTCTCCATACTTCCTTTGCCAATCCCCTCTGAACAGTAACAAGTATTGCAAGACCTCCAATCAAAGTTTGAATATAGTCTGGCAAATGAGAGGGGCTAAAAATGCATAATTATTGACTTTATTACTTACAAGGTAGTGCTGTGCTACCAAATGCTGTCCTAAACAATGAGATCTATGTAAGATAATCAGATCAGACAATTTCTCTTCCACATGAAGCTCATAATAATAATGGTAATAATAATCATGGTATTTATTAAGCGCTTACTATGTTCCAAGCACTGTACTAAACTCTGGGGTAGATACTAGATTATCAGGTTGTCCCACGTGGGGCTCACACTTTTAATCCCTATTTTACAGATGAGGTAACTGAGGCACAGAGAAGTTAAGTGATTTGCCTAAGGTCACACAGCAGACAAGTGGTGGAGGCGGGATTAGAACCCATATCCTCTGATTCCCAAGCCCATGCTCTTTACACTAA
The DNA here is from genome assembly GCF_004115215.2 of Ornithorhynchus anatinus. NCBI lineage: Eukaryota > Metazoa > Chordata > Mammalia > Monotremata > Ornithorhynchidae > Ornithorhynchus > Ornithorhynchus anatinus. Next base: position 89,296,023 of record NC_041731.1, read on the forward strand.
GCCACACTGCTTCTCTAATGTAAAAGGGCAAAAACAGTGGGTATCTTAACCCCATTTTACAGATGGGAAAGCTGAAGCACAGAGAGGGTGCCTTGCTTGAGATCACACAGTTGAACTGGGGCTAGGACCAGAGTGTTTTGGCTTCTAGTCTAATGCATTTACCAGGGACCAGGCACAGTGACAGGTATTATTTTATCATGGGTGTATCTCATAGTAGTAATCATGAAAGATGCCCTAATCCTAGTCCATCTCACCTAACTTAAACCTGATTTACCAAGAGACCATGATCTTGTGGTGCAGTAAAGAGCAACAATCTTTTTCTTCACTCAAACATATATATGTGTACCTGTTTGTATGTGTTAAGTGTCTCTAATATTAATAATGATGGTATTTATTAAGCGCATACTATGTGCCAAGCACTGTTCTAAGCACTGGGGGAGATACAAAGTCATCAGGTTGTCCTATTTGGGGCTCACAGTCTTCATCCCCATTTTACAGATGAGGGAACTGAGGTACAGAGAAGTGAAGTGACTTGCCCAAAGTCACACAGTTGATAAGTGGTGGAGCCAGGATTGGAATGCCCTCCCTCCTCACCTCTGCCAACTCATTCTCTTCCCCTTTTCAAAACCCTACTTAAAGCTCAACTCCTCCAAGAGGCCTTCCCAGACTGAGCTCCCCTTTTCCCTCGGCTCCCTCTACCCCCCCACCTTTACCTCTCTGCAGCTAAACCCTCTTCTCCCACCTATCCCTCTGCTCCTCCCCCGATCCCGTCCCATCCCCTCAACACTGTACTCGTCCGCTCAACTGTATATATCTTCATCACCCTATTTATTTTGTTAATGAGATGTACATCACCCTGATTCTATTTATTTGCTATTGTTTTAATGAGATGTTCTTCCCCTTGATTCTATTTATTGCCATTGTTCTTGTCGGTCTGTATCCCCCGATTAGATTGTAAGCCCGTCAAAGGGCAGGGACTGTCTCTATCTGTTACCGATTTGTACATTCCAAGCGCTTAGTACAGTGCTCTGCACATAGTAAGCACTGAATAAATACTATTGGATGGATGAATGAATGAATGAATGAATGAATGAACCCACAACCTCTGACTCCCAAGCCCACGCTCTTTCCACTAAGCTACGCTGCTTCTATATGCATATGTAATGATAATTGTGGTATTTGTTATGTGCCAAGCACTGCACTAAGCTCTGTGGTAGATATAAGATAATCAGGTCCCATGTGGGGCTCATGGTCTAAATATGAGGGAGAACAGATATTGAATTCCCATTTTGCAGATGAGGCAACTGAGGCACAGCAAAGTTAAGTGACTTGACTAAGGTCACAGAGCAGATAAGTGGTGGAACTGGGATTGGGACCCAGGTCCTCTGACTTCCAGGCCCGGATTCTTTCCACTAGACCATACTACTTCTTTACATCGATATATATCCCCTCTTGATACTCAGCATTTGCCTCAGGGATTGTGTAAGGCATTGCTTTTGGGTAAACAAATAGGATTAGTAGAAACACTGATTCAGTATTTCAGAAAGAAGCTGCAGAGAAAGAGGAATGACCCTCTTACTGCTTGCAACTGAGAAAAAGGACCAGTTAGCTGGCTTGGAAACATTTCCAATTGCAGGTAGCCAGCAGGCTAATGGAGCTGGGCTGATTTCAGTATACTGGGTACATGGGAGGGGTTTTTTTAAACTACCCATTATCACAGTGCTTCTACAACTTGGGTGTTCACTGGGAAAAATGAAGGCAATTCTCCCCAGTTTACCAAGTATGAGGAGGTATCTCAGTTCTTCCTAAGTCTCATAATTACTCCCTTAACACTGTAAGATGTCTAGGTCAATCTTAACAGACACTTTTTTTTACCACACAGAAAAGGAAGAACTCAAAGCCCTGATGGGCTGGAAGGAGCTATTTCAGAAGGCAATTTTTTTATAGCTGAGAGGCCATTTATCTCTCTCAGGCTTGATAGTGTTAAGTAGAAATAATAGCCTGCTGGCATTACTGTTAGAGGAGCATCAGATTGAAACCCAAGAAGAAAAATCTATTTTCTTGGTTTTTTTTGCTGGCTGTTGCAACTTCTTTTTATTAGAAATCAAGCATTTTAGCAGGAAAAAATATCATTGACTATTATCCACTTTTTTCCTGTTTTTGCACTATTTCTGAAGTGCTTACTATGTGCTAAGCGCCAAGATGATCAGGTTGGACACAGTCCCTGTTCCACATAAGGCTCACAGTTTTAATCCTCATTTTCCAGATGAGCTGAGACACAGAGAAGTGAAGTGATTTGCCCAAGGTCACACAGCAGACAAGTGGCAGAGCTAGGAATAGAACCCAGGTCCTTCTGACTCCCAGGCCCATGCTCAATCCAGTAGGCCATGCCACTCCTCACTAGGTCATGCTCCTTCTCACCAGCCCACACTGCTTCCCTTCAAAGTAATGAGACCCCAAAATAAGTTACAACTGATCTGTAGATGTCGTAAAACAATATTCATTTGGAATTCACTGCTGATTCTCAAAGAAGGCCTGCCCCATGATTGAATAAAAATCAAGGAAGGAGTAAGGGCCAGGAATTCTAGATCTGTGTTTGGAAAATTAAGGCAGAGACATATATGTGAAATGACTGAAATTTTGCAACAGACTAATGTGCTGCAGTGAAAGAAATATCTCCAAACCTTAGAAAACCCTGTAAATTGGAATACTCCTATGACTGTTTGTTGTGAGGGAGCTTAGTTTAATAGGATTTAGGGGTGTGATACACCAGGATTGCAAATCAAATCACTTAGACTTCTAGACTTCTTGAGTGATGAGAGAAGCAGCATTGCCTCGTGGAGAGAGCATGGTCCTGGGAGTCAGAAGGGCCTGGGTTCTAGTCCTGGCTCCTCCACTTATCTGCTGTGTAACCTTGGACAAGTCACTGAATTTCTCCGTGTCATAGTTACCTCATCTTGTAAAATGGGGATTAAGACTCTGATCCCCATGTGGGAGAGGGACTGTGTCCAATCTGATTACCTTGTATCTACCCCAGAGCTTAGAACAGAGCCTGGCACATAGTAAGTGCTTAACAAATACCATAAAAAATTAGGAATAATGGCATTTACATGGATTATTGTGCTTTATCAAGGTTTGTAAAGTTAACTAGCATTCCCAAAGGATCCTTTGTATTTCATGAATTTCATGCAAAGCATAAAAGAGCTTTGTATATAGGTACTTGCCTGTGGGTCAGGAACTTTGAAGGCCAGCCAGGAGAATGAAAGATGATTTTATTCACTCTACAATTTGTCTACTACAGTCTGTTGGATCTGGGGAAGGTAAGCTGATTAAAGGGTAATGTTTGTAGTCTGGTAGCCTTGCAAATAAGACACTAAAGAATACTTGAAGTACATGATTTAGGAACTCAGAAGAGCACTATTATATACCCAAACATACAGTCAGGTTAATTTTATTCCTTAGGATTCACTCCCAGAACACGTCATAGCAAGATATTAAAACAAGAACTGAACCACTAGTGCAAACAATCTCATGCTGTGTTTCAGTGCATCAAAGAATTAAATTGCAGCTGGCATGCCTTAGGGCCCAAGCTACTGACTCTAATTTTAAATGTGAGAATAGGAGGGGCTTAGAATGCACGATTCAAGACCGTCAGAACACAGAATCACTCAATATTGATGGTAGAAAAGAGTCCATCTGCTTTGTCTTGTCTTATGCCGTCGAGTCGTTTCCGATCCATAGCGACACCACCGTCACATCTCTTCCAGAACCCCTGCTCTCCATCTGCAATCTTTATAGTAGTGTATCCATAGAGTTTGCTTGGTAAAAATCTGAAAGTGGTTTACTATCGCTGCCTTCTGCGCAGTAAACTTGAGTCTCCACCCTCGACTCTCTCCTGTGCCACTGCTGCCCAGCATGGGTGAGTTTTGACTTGTAGCAGATTGCCTTCCACTCACTAGCCACTGGCCAAGCCAGGAATGGAATGGGTAGACCTCTGCTTGACTCTCCCTCCCACAGTCGAGACTGGTAGAGGCCTGGAAACTCTAGGTGTGACTCTGAGAGGGGCAGCCATCTGCTTTACTCATTAAGAAATGTAGCAGATTTCTAACTTTTGCACTTGCAGGTGAGAATTCTATTTGGAATGGGAGGGACAAATATTACTTTGTTATGGGTGAATCTCATGCGTAAGTTATGATTAAACTAGAGCTTCCCTGTTGTTAATGTCATAGTGATTCCAAGATGTCATATGGCAGGTGAGCCACACCCGAAGTAGGGGGAGAGGAAAAACAAACTGAGAAGAAAAAAAACCCAATTACCATGGCAGAGGAATTGTTATTCCTTAAAAATGCAAAGTATTGCTTTTGAAATCATATGTGTCAAAATGAAATTGCTTTTCAGAGAATTCTCTTTTTATTAAGTCCAAAGTGTAATGTCTGAATACATTTTTGAGGTGTGCACCTTGGAAACAAGTTTCACGAGGCTGGGGTCTGATTCTCCCCATTTTACACCCACTCCAGCCAGGCAGTAGCTGGGCCTGCAATTTTTAATTACGGGTGTTTTGCGGAGGGCTTAGCCATGCTGAGCTCTTAATCATTAAATTGTTGAATTCATAATTCAGTTTTTGCCTCCCAGACAACCTACACATGTTTGGGAGTCAGGGAGTCAGAGCTAGAAGAAAGCTTTTTCATTACCTGGTGGTTATGGAAGCTTTTTCTTTTTTTAATAAGTTCTAGGGAAACTAATTGCTTAGAAAATAAATTACTGATACCCGTGGAATTCAATGACAAAGCATTCAATGGGTGTTTCAACCACCGACTCCTTTGATTTGGAATTTACTGGCTTTGTGCCCAGTAACCTTTAACATTTCCTCCTCATTTCTAAATGGGCAGCATTGTAGGCTAGCCACTGAAAATTCTGTTTCTATTTTATGTTCATTTTTTTCTTATTTTTATTGTTTGAACCGTGGCAAATTGTTGGACACTGGTACAACCAAGAACAGAGCGCTATTATTTCATGTGAAGTCAGTAGAAGCCTATCCTGAATTTTGAAGGGCCTAAGCAATGGTAGTTTTTTAAAATTGTATTTGTAAAGTGATTACTATGTGCCAACCACTACTAAGAACTGGGGTAGATACAAGCTAATCAGGTTGGACCCAGTCCATGTCCCACATGAAGCTCACGGTCTTAATCCTCATTTTACAGATGAGGGAACTGTAAATTAAGTGACTTGCTCAAGGTCACCTAGCAGACTCATGGCAGAGCCAGTACTAGAACTCTGGTCCTTCTGACTCCAAGGCAAATGCTCTATCCACTAGGCCATGTTGCTTCTCTATAGGTTCACCCATCCAATATGAAGTGATACCTTGGTTTATTTTGAACCTATCACTTTCAAAGTTCATTAGGTGCTCCCTTGTCTTAGGAGGGTGGGATCTGGTGAAAAACAATTCTCTCTTCACTCTGTCCCCACTAGACTGTAAACTCTTTGAAGGCAGGGTTCAATCATGCCTGCCAACTCTAAGAGCTTAATACGTATCATTGATCTGATGTAAACTTCAATCAATTCCTCCTTCAAGTAAAGCCTTTGTCTTTCCAGACTGGACTTCTAATCTTGGTCTTAAACATCCTCAATGCCTTCCTTCTTGGCTTATTGAGCATCAAACTAAAGTGGAGGTATAGCTTTGCAATGAGCCTTTTGTGATCGGTTAGGAAGAGTCTTCTGGAAAGGCAACATTTCCAGGTTAGTTTTCATTACAATTTTCCTTAATTTTCATATGGTCCTAGCAATTTGGGCTTTAAGTTAGGAAGACTTTAAAATAATTAAACTCAAAAATAACTTTGAAAGGGGAAGAAAATTCAGATTCCTGGGCAGTTAAAAAAAAATGCAGAAGCAATACCAGGAAAGCCACATTGCCTAGTGTTTGGACCATGGTGCTGGGATTCAGGAAACCTGAGTTCTAGTTTCAGCTCTAGTAATGACCTACTGAGACCTTGAAAGACACAACACTGCTTCCTATCTCAGAGACTATGAGCACCATGTTTTGTTTGTTTTGTTTTATGATACTTGTTAAGCTCTTACTATGTGTCAAACATTGTTCTAAGTGCTGGGGTAGGTGTAAGTTAATTAGTTTGCACACAGTCCCTGTCCCTCATGGGGCTAACAGTCTCAAGTAGGAGGGAGAACAGGTATTGAATCCTCATTTTACAGTTGAGGAATGGGAGGTACGGAGAAGTTAAATGACTTTCCCAAGATCACATACTAAGCAGTTGGCAGAGAAATTGACAGATCTGGGAGTAGAACCATGTGGGGTTGAGGCTGTATCCAAACTGGCTATCTTCTATCTACCCCAGTATTTTGCTGCATAGAAAATGCATAGTAAATGCCATAATTATAATGTTTCTGCCAGACTAATTGGTTAAAATATGGAATGATTTTTAATCACAGTGTGCACTTCTCTTTTTCAGCAGCTGCAGCAGGCCCATATGCCCCTGGCAGCAGTAAATCTAATAGACGCAAATACTAATTTGGGTCCTATTAAAAAAAATCCACTGTTGCTCAATCGCAGCTTGTCAGTCTTCTCTTGAGTTTATCTTTCATATTGACAGCAGGATAGGAAAGTGGAGGAACTTGGCATTTTTCATGCAATGTGACTTGCTCATCTTGTTCCCTTCGCAACTAGCATTTTATTAAAATACATTTGGCCAGAATAGGAGATAAAGAGAGTATGGTGGGGGCTTAACATTGACACAAGCTATAAACAGCAATGAATGTTATTTAGCCATTATATTTCCATTTCTATGGCTTTTTCGGCCTATCTTTGAAATTTAATTTTGCCTACTGCCTTCCAAGTGATCTGAGAAGATAATTGCTCCTGATCACATTTGGGGCTAAACCCAATTTCAAGGCCAGTGAATGATTCACTGTCTATATGGGGACTTAGAATATTCCTGGAGGAATATAGAAAGAGACTGGCTCATATGTATTGTTTCCCTCAGGGTTTTCCATTTTGGCTTCCACACATGTAGAAATTCAGATTCTCTACACCTCTGCTGGAATCTCTACCCAGCAAGACACCTAGGCACCAAAGGATCAGATGAACTTTGAGCCTGGAAAGGGGTAGAAATCACTGGTGAGAGCCTGACCTGGCAGGCTTCAAATAAATTAGGGTGGGTGAAATGGCAGGTTTTTCCTCTAACACTGCTCTCTCTCTGTCTTTCTCACTCCCCACCCCGCCCCCCCACCAAAAAAAACAAAACTCCTTCCCAATGCTGTATACATAAATGCCAGCTTCTTGTTTTGAATACAGGGGTGGAAAGAGGCAGACATTTTAGGGAAATATGTGGATAAAGATGACCACTGATGGCACTGGAGAATACAAGTCACCAGTTTGCCAACCCCTATCAACCACAAAATATAGGAAATCCCATTGCCTCCCATACATTTTATTTAGATTTTATTTTCCTTTCAGGTAGTCTTCTTTTTGAAGTATTATAGCACCTGGTTATTTGGGAAATAATAATGGTAACAATAATCAAACAATTGTATTTACTGAGTGCTTACTGTGTGCAGAGCACTGTACTAAGCACTTGGGAGAGTACTCTATAACAGTTGGTAGAAATGTTCCCTGCCCATAACAAGCTTACCATCTAGAGGGGCGCCTACAGGAACTTAGTTCCTCTTAGACTATCAGACCCATGTGAGACAGGGACTGTGTCCAACCTAATTATCTTATATCTCCCGGTGGAAAAAAAAATGAATTGGTATTTTGTATTTGTTATGGAGGTAGCTCAAAAGGCTATTCTAATTTCAACTGTGAAATGTACAGTCAGTTTATTGGAGAACTGGTTCATCCATCAGACCTTCCCCTGCTAGATCAAGGAGCCCTCCTGACAGGAGTTACAGCAAAAATAAATATGGTTGGCCAGTGCAATACTACCTTACATTTCCATATAAGGTAGTGGTTTTAGCTTCAGTGTCAAGGGGTCGCCAGTGGCTTAAGGAATTTGAACTGAAAGGGTGCATTTATAGAGTCAATAAATCTAAGATGAAGTTCAGTCACCATTCAGCCTCAAGACAGTGGTTCCTTTGCTTCCACATTCCCCAGCACTTAGTACTGTGTTTGGCCATAGTAAACATTTAACAAATACCACAGTTATTATTAATCTCTAGGAGACAGGGTTTCAGCTGAAAGTGGGACTGTCCAGTATAGAAATGGTACAAATAGCCACTCTAATAAAGGCAGGCTTCAAATTGCCCGTTGTTCAGAAAGTCACCACTTTGGGCATTTCCAGCCCTGACAGGAACTCTCAGATCAGGTCAGAGTATGGGATGAGCAAGACTGGAAATCCAACTCCAGCAGCTATGAGGGCAAACGCCTCCGTGGAGTCTCTACCCCAATTTCTGCTGTTGTCCATGGCCCCTCTTTTTGCAGATTTCCAAGCTTTCCCTCATGACTGTGGAACATCTAACACCATTAATATATGGAGAGCAAATTCCCTTTAGATTGTAAGCTCCTCCTCCAGACAGTAAGCTCCTTGTGGACAGGGAACATACACACCATCTAAGTTGCACTGTACTCTCCTAGGTGCTTAGTACAGTTCTCTGCACAGAGTAAGTGCTCCATATATCCCAATGATAGATTGATAATTTTAGCAAATATCAAGCCCTCACAAGGAAGAAACAGTAGAAGCAAAGTTCACTAGCAACTTGAAAAAATAAAAATACCTAAAAAGCTTTGCTGGAGAACATTTAATCAGAACTAGATTATTCTCTAGGAAGAGTAGAACAGTGAATTTACATCACTCTCCTTGGTGGTTCATCACTTACATTTCATGTCTGTGACATTTATGCCAGGCACTCAGCTTGTCCAGTAAAAACTGGAGGCCTTTGGATGCGATTCAAAAAGGGGAAAATGTTTGGAGTAGCATGTAATACAGGGCAGTTGGGAAAGATCATAGGGAAAGAATCTTTTTTCATGCATTTACCTATTTATTTATATTAATATATTAATGTCTGTCTCTCCCTATAGACTGTGAGCTCATTGTGGGCGGAAACATGTCTGTTGTTATATTAGATGCTCCTAAACTCTTAGTACAGTGCTTTGCACACAGTATGCGCTCAATAAATATGATTGAATGAATGGAAGGGTAATTGGGCAACACTGCTAATCTGGGGATTGCACACATTTGTGGCAGGAAACATAGGAAAAGTTTCAGTGCTGTAAAGGACTCAAACTGTCTGGTGAGCATAGCCATATTAAAAGAAGATTGGGACCAGATCTGGAGCACCTTGAGAGGCCCCATATAGGGGGTGGATGACATCATACATAGCATGATGTAATACCATCACATAGCTCTGCACCTCTTTAGCTCTCCCTTTCCTCCCTGTCCATCAGCCTAATCCTAAACACTGAGCTCAAAGACATGTTTCCATACAGACTTTGATGTCTCCTCTCCTACTCTTCTCATCTTCTCTCTTCCATCAGCCACCTGCTTTCAGGGTGGTGAAATATAAAGCAGCCACTACACATGCACAGGTGTGGAGTGGAGGGGGAAACCTGCAGACATCATTACCTGACTCTCTCCACCCTCTTCTGCATATAGTGGTCATCCTGAGATGGTCTATTTTGGGTGCCATCTTTATAATGTCCCAGGTGGCTGCCATGTTAGCAACTATAACTAATTATAATTATGTACTTGTTAAGAACTTACTATGTGCCAAGCACTGTTCTAAGTGCTGGGGTAGATACAAGTTAATCAGATTGGACACAGTCAGTTCCTATCCCTCATGGGGCTCACAGTCTCAATCCCCAATTTCCAGATGAGATAACTGAGGCCCAGACAAGTGAAGTGATTTGCGCAAGGTTACACAGTAGACAAGTAGTGGAGCCAAGATTAGAACCCATGACCTTCTGACTCCCAGACCTGTGCTCTACCCACTTTGCGGGCACAAGGTGTATAATTGCCTCTCTGGGGAGTGGTGGCCCCCTGCCCCTCATGATCTCCTGGAGTAATTCAGCTCTGTGGATGAGGATTCTCTGAGGCCACCCTAGGCAGGGAAGGAAGAGGGTAAAGGCTGTTTTGCTCTTTGTCAGTGAAGTTAATGTGCAGACATCAAAATTCCTGTGTCAGGCTCAGAACCTGAATGGACACTTGTGGCATCTACCCAACCTACCTCCTCCTTGCATCTGGCTGGGGGACACAAATAGAAGCACTTTATATAAATTCCAATTTGTTTACATTTTAGGGTGGAGAGATGTTTTCCTGTTCCTTTTGTTTTAAACAGTGAACACTTCATATGCTCAGCACTACTACTCTTTGAAGCAAACAAGAAATTGTCCTCCTTTAAAGGTATTGAAAGACTTTGGTTTCACAGATAAATATTTAGAGGACTCCTAGAATTAAAAAATATTACCTTGACTTAGTGGATTTAGAAATGATGTCTTAGAACAAAATGGTTAATTATCAGACCTGTCTGATTTGACAAGGAAAATGCATACTAGGCCTGGTTGATATAACAAGGAATGTCCTACAATATTAGATCCAGAAGAACATTTTAGACCTTACATTGGGTGCACATTTTTGGAAACCTTGAAACTCTCATCTTTCCACTCTACTGCTTCACCTAGGCACTTAGTAATTTCTTGAACCCTGCTGATTACGGTAAAAAGAGGAGAGGGTAATGGAGAAATAATCCAGATGATGGCATTTTTTTTGCTTTGCAATAAATATAGAGGTTATAGAGGAAAACAGATTTTACTCCACAGAAGCAGTTCTTTATTTTAGTGTCACCCTCTGATGCACATAACTGCTCTAAAGGAAGAGCTCATTCAACACTTTGGATCTGACTGTGTCGAGGCAAGAATGAACACAAACTGTAAACTTTAATGAAAGGGAACGGGCTTAGTCAGAACACTGCCCCAACCTGTAAATGCAATTTGGCTATTTGAAGCAGTTTCCAAAATAGCTGAATAGAGAGGAAACTACAGGTGTTGCGTATATGGAAACAACTATCAAGTGAGGCTTTGAGAGGATGCCAGAGAACGACTCAGCTTCTGAAAAGTTTTTCAGGGAATAAATTTAGATGTACCTAAACAACACTGGTTCTGAGTAACAGCATGAAAAAGATAATTATCAGGCAAGGATTCTTCAGCAAGATATTCTGTTACAGGGAAGGGGGCTGACTGCTTGGGGATTTAAAGGTAGATTTTGAATACGATGAAACATGAAAAATTTAATGATACATTCTTTGAATGGTTAACATGTGGTGGGGGGGAGAAGAACTAGTTGCTTCTGTATTTTCAGTTATATTTTGTTGTCCTTTGTATTAAAAGAAGACACTGGTTAATGGTGAAGTTCACTCACAAGTGCATGTGTGATTGAAAGGCCAGTGAGGGATCCTGTCTTGCCCATGTGAAGGTACACAAAAAAGCTGTTCCTTGTGCTTTACATTTTCAGTTGACATCATTATCTTGAGTTTCTTCAGTTGACTTACTCATTAATTCATTCAATCGTTTTTATTAAACTGGTAAACTGGAGTACAGTGAGCAGTGCAGAGTTTAGCAAAAATTATGTTTATGTAACTAATGCCACAGAACTGCTTGCATTTATGCTTATAAAACACATTTTGCATTGTGTTTATATAATGTGCATTGCATACTTTAATGAGAGACAGTTCTAGTTCTTTACTTTACTACTGTAAGCTACCGATCTAGATCGTAAACTCCCTTTCTAGACTTTAAGCTCGTTGTGGGTGGGGAATGTGTCTGTATATTATCAATAAGCAGAATGGCTCAGTGGAAAGAACCTGGGCTTGGGAGTCAGAGGTTAGGGGTTCTAATCCTGGCTCTGCCGCTTGTCAGCTATGTGACCTTGGGCAAGTCACTTCACTTCTCTGGGCCTCAGTTCCCTCATCTGTAAAATGGGGATGAAGACTTGAGCCCCACGTGGGACAACCTGATGACCTTGTATCCCCCCCAGCGCTTAGAACAGTGCTTGGCACATATTAAGCGCTTAACAAATACCATCATTATTATATTACTATATTGTACTCTCTCAAGTGCTTAGTACAGTGCTCTGCACATAGTAAGTGCTCAATAAATAAGACTGAATGAATTAATAAGGCAACTGAGGAAACTCAAGATAATTGGTCTTTGTCCAGAAAAAAATATTTGAGAAGATCCAATATTAGAGGGCAAGCTCTTGTGCCCTGCTAAAGAAATATGAAATAATAATATCTGGAGTTGTAAGATTTCCTTATGTGTCTATTGCCTCACCGCCACGTATTTTTAGACTGTGAGTCTGTTGGAGTCCAGGAACCATGACTAATTTTCACCCATATAGTTTTCTCCCAGTTTTTCCTTTCTGAACATGGCAGTTCAAGCAGCTTTTCATGAAAGGTGAGAGCTGCCGTGTAATTGAGGATGCTGATTAGAAAGGATTCAAAGCACATTCCCTAACCAGGGTGAGAGTCATTGAATTTTGAAAGCAAAGGACTGAAAGTGTGGCTAATCAGCATTCTTTAGTTCTTGGAAGTTCAGAACTGCTTATCTGCTTAAGAAGCACCTTTCAGAAACATTAATTCTCAATTTCCTCCTTGATAATACAGAGAGTCACAATACACAGCAATGGGATCCATAAGGTAAATTGCTGGAATTCAAAGCTGCATTTGAAACCACTAGTCAAGGGTAAACTCAGCTAAAGTGGCTAGGCAGTCAGCAGTGAAGTTACTTAAGCATTCACAAGTCTTTACCTCTTTAGGTTCATTGTGTGGTTTGTTTTTTTTTCTTCCTTGCTGGTAAGTGTGAAACTGCCATCACCTTTCTTGTACAGTTAACCAGTTAAATCAGCAGCTGATGACTTCTGGTTTTAAGTTGCTCTGCAAGATGACTGCTTCCCTCTTGGAAGCCTCAATGCCTCTCCCTGCCATTCTATAGGTTAGTATAATTGAGGTAATAGCCCCACTAGAGGAACAGGTAGGTTCCATACCTGAAAATTCTTTGCTCCAGTTCTTCAGTTTGTTTTTGGTCTCTTTGATTCTGCTTTTGCATTTCCTCTTGTTCCCTTCCATTTCCCACTCCATCCAGAAGCCACCTTTCCCGGAGAGCCTTTTTCTAGTGCCAGGAAAGACAAAAAATAGCTATAAGATGATTTCCCTTATTGAGTCCTTTCTCAAATGCTTGTAAATGGCAAAAATTGGCACATAAATAAGAAGAAAATGATTGGTGTTATTTTTATGCCTCAATGAATGAAGATCTGAACAAAACATGGGTGAGCCCTAGTTCTTAAAGTGAACTGGGTTGCCTGAGGTTCCACACAGGTTCTGGTAATAGAAAACAACATTCCTGATCCTCAAATGAAAGCTGGGAAAATCAGAAAACTTAACTGGATTTTTATCCAAATGTGGTAGGGGTAAGAGTCTTGGAAAGTCTGAACTACCTCAGCTGACCAAACCGGTCCTGACATGAAAGGTTTTCTAGTTTGTCCAATCCTGTTTTCAAAACCTTGAGTGTTTGCCAATCAATCTGTAATCAGTGGTATATACTGAGCACTTACTGTGTGCAGAGCATTATACTAAGCTCTTGAGAGAGTACATTAGGTAGACATGATCCCTCCCCTCAAAGATGTTACAATTTAGTGGGGGAGACAGAGACTAAAGTAAATGATGGAGAACAGAGGAGCAGAGAATACAGACATGAAAATAAGTGCTGTGGGACTGGAGATGTGGTGAGTATCAAAAGTACTTATGGAGCACTCACCCACACCCAAGTATAATTCCCAGGTTATTTGAATATCTAGCTATCCTACCATTATTACTATTTTCCAATTACTATGACAGGCTTCATTTACACCACCCACAAGCACTAAAATCCTATCTCCTGCAGGAAGTCTTCCCTAATCTCATCTCCCCACCCATTTCTCCCTTCTGTGACTCCTAGGCACTTGGATTTATATCTGCTAGCACATTGATAGTCACCACACTTAAGCACATATCCTTTTATTCTGTTGCTCTCCCTTTCTGTATTTTGTTGTCCATCTCCCCCAGTAATAATAATATTCATTAAGTGTTCACTATGTACCCAGCACTTCTTCAAGTGCTGGGATAGATACAAGGCAACCAGGTTGTCCCACATGGGGCTCCCCATTTCCACCCCCATTTTACACATGACTTTAAAATCCTGGAGTGCAGGGATTCTGCATATTGTTAAGTGATCAATGTCATTGATTGACTGATGCTCCCAGGCAGCAATTAACTCCTCCAAGCCCCATTGAAAGATTTTCCTGCCTGACAGCCTGCTACCTTGCAGAGAAGCAGGAAAGTAATAATAATAGTAATAATTGTGGTATTTTTTAAACACTATGTGCCAGGCACTGTACTAAGGGCTGGAGTAGTTACAAGGTAATTGGATTGGATGCAGTCCCTCTCTCATACTGGGCTCACTGTCTTAATCCACTTTTTCCACTTGAGGTAACTGAGGCACAGCGAAACAAAGTGACTTGTCCAAGGTCATATAACAGACAGGTGGCAGAATAGGGATTAGAACCCAGGTCCTTTTGAATCCCAGGCCTATAAATTGCTTCCCTAAGAGGTAGGAGAAAAAACTCTGAAAGAGATAAAAAGGGCAGTTAAGAGCAGTCTTTGGCCCCTCCTCTTTCTATCCACTTGCAGTCATTTGCTACCCACCCATAGCCATCAGCCACTACAGGAGTGGAATTGTAGGGAAATCTCAGGGAGGTGGAGTTAGGCTCCTGCTTTTTTCTTCCTAGCCTGAGGATTGTAGAGATGGCTGGTGAGTCTCCCAGAAGTCCTAGCAATGCTGGTGGTGTTGATCATAGGGGGCTCAGCATGGACCAGAAATAGCAAGCCAAGGTAGGATTGCCCATCTCCATTTCCCTTTGAGGTTCAGTCCACATTCCTTCACAGTTTGGGGAAGGATGGCTCTTCCTGGTAGTCTGCTATATTCATAGACATTCCTAATTATCTGACAAAGTCAGATTAATTTCTTTTAATGGTATTTGTTCAGTGCTTACTATATGCCAGACACTGTATTAAGTACTGAGGTAGATACAAGGTAATCAGGTTGGATCCATTCCATATCCCCACATGGGGCTCAATATCTTAATCCCCATTTTACTGGTAAGATAATGGAGGCACAGAGTAGTTAAGTGACTGGCCCAAAATCACATAGCAGCAGACTAGTGGTAGAGACAGAATTAAAATTCTAATTAGAATTAGTACCCAGGTCCTTTGGAGTCCCAGGCCTGTGCTCTATCCATTAGGCCACACATATCCTGTTGCTTCCCTTAAGAGCTAGAGAGAATCAGCTTTGTGAAGCCTCAGGTGGGAATGTAGTGGGGTATGGCAGAGTTGGGTGACCATGGTCAAGGCTATCATCTGCTGTTCTACCTTTTCATGCCCAGGTTTGTTTAGATCAGGAGCCTTCAGCTACTATGTCATAGAGGATAGAGCATGGGTCTGGGAGTCAGAAGGTCATGGGTTCTACTTTTGGCTCCACTACTTATCTGCTCTGTGACTTTGGCCAAGTCGCTTCACTTCTCTATGCTTCAGTTACATCATTTGTAAAATGGTGAATGAGACTGTAAAGCCCCATGTGGGACAGCGACTGCTTCCAACCCAGTTTGCTTGTGTAATAATAATAATGATAGTATTTGTTAAATGTTTGCTCTGTGCTGAGCACTGTTCTTGTTTTGACCCCAGGGCTTAGTACAGTGCCTGGACCATAGTAAGTGCTTAACAGATACCACAATTATTGATAGTATTCCCCATTGCTGCCTCTGTCCTGTGACTGCCACATCTCTGATCCTCACTGCTCCTGACTTCCTTTGAAAGGACCCTTAAATTAGTTAATATTGAAATCAGAGGAATGAGAGAATGGAAATTATTTCTTTTGTTTTTTTTTCATGTAAGTTTTAAAATGGACACATCAGGAAAAGTTTTTTTTTTTTCCCCTCCTTCACAATGGATGTCAGCAATAGGATATGTGGACTTACTGGTCCCTGGATGAAACTTGGTTTAGGAGGGTCATGCCTGAAGATGACCACAGACAGTGACCTTTCAGTCTAAGTAGGATTCAGTCACTGAAATTCCCAGACCTTTGGTAGGCCTTTAACACAATAGGCTTAAAGAAAGGCCAGTCTAGTTACTAGCTTCTCTGGAGACACAAGTAAGTGTTGTACCAAAGGGGCTGGCACAAAGGACAATCTCCAGAAACTCCTTTTTGGTTGAACTGTGATCTGAGTATGGACTATGGGAAAGAAGAACGGATCTCGGGAATTCCAGAGACAGGTCTGCCACAGGCTCAGGTACATCTTGAACTGCATTAACCAAAAGTAACTGACACCTATCAAGGGCCTGGTACTTGAGCAGGTTGTATTACACCTGCTAGGTGAAGAGATAAAAGATTGCCGATTTAAGGTTATCTTAGTCTGTAATCAAAAGCAGTGTGACAGTGGAAAGAGCACGGGTTTGGGAGTCAGAGGTTGAAGGGTCTCATCCAGACTCTGCCACTTAGCTGTGTGACTTTGGGCAACTCAAATTCTCTGTGCCTCAGTTACTTCATCTTTAAAATGGGGATTAAGACTGAGCCTCATGTGGGACAACCTGATTACCTTGTATCTTTTCCAGCACTTAGAATAGTGCTTGGGACATAGACTGTGAGCCTGTCATTGGGCAGGGATTGTCTCTATCTGTTGCCGAATTGTACCTTTCAAGTGCTTAGTAAAGTGCCCTGCTCATAGTAAGTGGTCAATAAATGAATGAATGAAATACTATTATTATTATAACTGCTTAGTTACTGGTCAGCGTGCTTTTCCCCTAGACCCTATTGTGAAGGTCAAAATTTACCTACGGGGTCTGGGCCATAATTAAACTCATCTACTTTAACCATTTATCCTTGTTTGGGACTTGTAGGTGAGAGAACAGCTGATCTCCATCAAACTAAATTGGGGCTAAGTTTCAGACAATTAAGTCTGTATTGCCCACAGTCTGGTCTGGCTCTGTAGTACTGAGTCATTTGGTAGCAAGGGAGAATATTAGTTACCATTTGGGGGGCACATTTTGACTACATCAAAACTGGCTCAATTGCTGAGGCTCATTCTGGTTTTTTGGGCCCCACTTGCTTCTCTTCAGTATCCTGTTGTATAGAAGAGGTATTTCTTTGAGAAGAAGGGATCTATTTGTGCAATGTATACACATGTGGATGGTGCAATAATCAAAATAGTTTTTGTTTTCAAATCACAGTTCACCATACTAAAAGGGGGTTAATTTTGAACAGAGGAGCTGGACAAACACAATACATTACCTGTTTCAAGACATTTTCATCTTGTATAATTGTAAATCTGAAACCAGGTCAACAAAATAAGATCCAGATAATGCAGGCAAGTGCAAAAGGCTCTTTTGACTGTCTTCAAAAGAAGGGAGCTCTGTAGCATAATTGAAGTAACTGTGTAATTCACTAAGATAGCTGCAGACTCCAGATGATAAGTTCATTTATACCATGAATTAAGGCTTCAGGAGATAGGAGAGTCAGAATTTTATATATGTGTGTGCCTCCATTAGTATGAAATTGCAAACATGGTTATAGAGGCACAGGATTCATATTATATGAAAGTGACCAGTCTTCCTGCCTAATGTTATTCATGACTCAATTTGTGATGATATCTATATGCCTGATTTTTTTACCTAATGCCAATCTTATTAATAAATTAAACCTTAATAAGCTCTACCTGTATGTTTTTGCTAATGTTATATTTGGGGAATATAGGATTTGAGGGGGGATTCAGTGGCTTGTATTCTCTTGGCTAGTGAGCCAGTAGAAAAAATAGGGGGAGTTCCTTCCTAGAGTCTTTTTAATCTGTCTATACTGGGAGAATTATTTTATAATAGTGGCATTTGTTAAATGCTTGCCATATACCAAACACTAGAGTAAGATTTGGGATAGATAGATACAATATAATCAGAGTGGACATGTGGATATCACCGTCCAAGGGGGAGGGAGAACAGGCATTAAGTCCCAGGTTCAGAGATGAGGAAACTAAGGTTCCCGGAAGTCAAGTGACTTGCCCCCAGTCACACATCAGATAAGTGGTGGAGCCAGGAATAGAACCCCAGTTTCCTGACTTCCAGTCCTGTACTCAACCCACTAGGCCACACTGTGCAATTGCCTTTCAGAACCAAGTTTCTATGCATCCTCTAGAAGCCTGTGATTCTTTGAACCAGTGTATGCCAAGGGCTCCATTCTTATATCAGTACCCACAGAGCGTCCTGTGAGAAGCACAGGGCAGCAACTTGGCCTAATGGAAAGAGCATGGGCCTGGGCATTAGAGGGTGTGAGTTCTAATCCTGACTCCTCCACTTGTCTGCTCTGTGACCTTGGACAAGTATCTTAACCTCTGTGTAGCTCAGTTACTTCATCTGTAAAGTGGGTGAAGTTCATGTGGGACATGGACTGTGTCTAACCTTGTATATATCTTAGCTCATAATACAGTGCTTAACACATAGTAAGTGCTTAATGAATACAATTAAATGATGAAAGGAGCAGCCATTCATTCATATTTATTAAGCGCTCACTGTGTGCAGAGCACTGTACTAAGTGCTTGGGAAAGTACAATACAGCAATAAAGAGTGACAGTCCCTGCCCACAACGAGCTCACATTCTAGATGCGGGGAGACAGATAGCAATACAAATAAAAAGACACCGATATAAATAAATAGAATTACATATATAGTCTCAGGGTCTATTAAGCATGTCTCTCCTCAGATACGGAGCTATCTACTTCCAGGAAGGGCTCTGCATGATGGGAGGACATGCAGGAGAGGACTGCAAAACAGCAGGTGGGCAGCTAGCAGTTTTGAAATGGTTTAGGTGTTGTGCCTTTTAATGGGCATCCAACATCCGACAAACTACTTGAGCTATCAAAATAATCTACTCCTTAGCAACACATCCTGAAGGCTCTAAGTGAGCCATCTGTGATAGGAAGGGAAATGTCTAAACTCTCTGAAGGGGAAAGAATATGATCTTTGCAGTCTCTTTCAGCTCTGAGTCCCCTCAAGAAACCAGGGACTCATAAAGTTGAATTCTCAATATTTTCTAATTCACATTTTGTGAAACAAAATTTTATAACTGACACTTTTTCTTCCTATGTTATGTAAACTTCGTTTAATTTATAATAATTTTGAAAGTGTATTAGTAAACTAATCACTAGAATAATCATACATAATAATGATTACAGTATTTGTTGAGCACTTATTAAGTGCCAAGTACTGCACTGTGCACTGGGATAGATATAAGCAAATCGAGTTGGACATAGTATCTGTCCCATTGGGGCTCACAGTCACAATCCCCATTTTACAGATTAGGTAACTGAGGCACAGAGAAGTGAAGTGACTTGGCCAAGGTCACACAGAAGACAAGTGGCAGAGCGGGGATTAGAACCCAAAGCCTTCTGACTCCCAGGCCTATGCTCTATCCACTATGCCATGTTGCTTTCCATTTTGCACATTCTAGTACAACCAGTACTATAGCACAGGGATGGATTTCAAGCAAAGCCCCAACCTCAAGAAGCAAGTTGTACTTCAGTATCTGAGGCCTTGCACAGATACTGCATTTAAAACTTTACTTGCACAAACCAATTTTTCATGCTGTGTCATGTCATATCCAGCCAGCCTCATGTTAGAAGAATGATCCCTAATGACATCCTAGTCAAAAAGAATAGTGGAACCATTCTTTCTGGCAGAATTGAGTGTTGCTTGATATATTATCTTAAATATTTAGGGCAATACTAAAAATCTTTAAATTTCTGGAGTGGAACTGCTTATTTTGCATTAATGATGTACCTCCCTTGACCTCATGGTTTTCTCCTGTTACTGTCCTGTCTCCCTTCTACTATTCCTTTCACAACTCCTTGAACAAGTTGTCTACACCTGCTGCCTCCACTTTGTTGCCTCCAGCTCTGTCCTTGATACTCTGCATTCTGGCTTTCACCCCCTTTATGCCACAGAAATTGCTCTCTCTAAGATCACCAATGATCTCAAAACTTCTCACTCTAGGCTACAAGGCTGTCCATCAAATTGCCCCCTCCTACCTTTCCTCCCTTCTCTCTTTCTACTGCCCACTCCGCACACTTCGCTCCTCTGCCGCCCACCTCCTCACCGTCCCCCGTTCTCGCCTATCCCACCGACGACTCCTGGGCCACATCCTCCCGCTGTCCTGGAATGCCCTCCCCCCTTACCTCCGCCAAACTAATTCTCTTCCCCTCTTCAAAGCCCTACTGAGAGCTCACCTCCTCCAAGAGGCCTTCCCAGAATGAGCTTCCCCTTTTCCCTCTGCTCCTTCTGCTGCCCCTCTACCCCCCTTCACCTCCCCTCAGATAAGCCCTCTTTCCCCCCCTTCCCCTCTGTTTCTCCCCCTCTCCTTTCCCCTCCTCAGCACTGTGCTCGTCCACTCATTTGTATATATTTTTATTAGCCTATTTTGTTAATAAGATGTACATCCCCTTGAGTCTATTTATTGCTATTGTTTTTGTCTGTCTGTCTTCCCCGATTAGACTGTAAGCTGGTCAGTGGGCAGGGACTGTCTATCTGTTGTCGATTTGTACATTCCAAGCGCTTAGTACAGTGCTCTGCACATAGTAAGCACTCAATAAATACTATTGAATGATTGAATCTCCTTCTTGCCAAATCCAACAGCCTCTACCCCTTCCTAATCCTTCTCCACCTCTCGGCTACCTTTGCAACTGTTGACCACACCCTTCTGCTGGAAATATTATCTAACCTTGGCCTCACTGATACTGTTCTTTCCTTGTTCCTCCTATCTCTCTGGCCACTCATTCTCAGTCTCTTTCATGGGCTGTTCCCCTGCCTCCCAACCTCTAACTGTGGGAGTCTCTCAAGGCCCACTTCTGTGTCCCCTTCTATTTTCCAACTACAGCCCACTCTCTAGGAGAACTCATTTGTCCACACGGCTTCAACTACCATCTTTATGAGGATGAATCCATATCCTTCTCTTCAGCCCTGACCCTTCTACTTCTCTGAAGTCTCATATTTCCTCCTGCCTTCAGGACACCTCTAATTTGGATGTCCCATAGATACTGCAAACCTAACATGTCCAAATCTGAACTTCACATCTTCCCACACAGGCCCTGTCCTCCCCATCAATTCCCACCATTGTAAACAGTATCACCTTCCTCCGTCTCACAAGCCATAACCTTGACATTATCCTTGATTCACTTCTCTCATTCAACCCACATTTTCAATGTCACTAAATCCTGTTGGTTTTGTCTTTACAAAATTGCTAAAATCTGTCATTTCCTCTTCAACTGAATGGCTACTATGCTGAACCAAGCACTTATCAGATCTCTCCTTGATTACTGCATCAGCTTCTTGGATGAACTTCCTGCTTGTTGTCTCAACCCACTCCAGTCCATACTTTACTCTGCTGCCTGGATCACTCTTAAAAAAAAAAGTTTAGTTCATGTCATTCCCCTCCTTAAGAACCTTCAGCTGTTGCCCATGCACCTCCACATCAAACTGAAACTACTTACTGTAGGCTTTAAAGCACTCAATTGGCTTTCCCCCTCCTATCTTACCTCACTGATTTCCTATTTCCACCCAGTCCACACACTTTGCTAGTTGTAACACCAACCTACTCAATATACTTCGATCTCATCTGTCTCACCACTGATCCCTTATCCACATCCTCCCTCCATCCTGGAATTCCCTCCAACCTCATACATGCTGAACTACCACTCTCCCCTCCTTTAATAATTATAATAATAATAATGATATTTAAGTGATTACTATGTGCCAAGCACTGTTCTAAGCGCTGGGGTAGATACAAGGTAATTAGGTTGCCCCACGTGGGGCTCACAGTCTTAATCCCCATTTTACAGATGAGGTAACAGGCACAGAGAGGTTGACTGAGGCACAGAGAAGTTGTGTTGCCCAAAGTCATGCATCTGATAAGTGGCAGAGGCTGGATTAGAACCCATGACCTCTGACTCCCAAGCCTGTGCTCTTTCCACTAAGCCATGCTGCTCCTAAATAATTGTTATTCTTATAATAATGATATTTAAGTGCTTACTATGTGCCAGGTACTGTTCTAAGCACTGGGGTGGATACAAGCTAATTGGGTTGGACACAGTCTCTGTCCCACATGGTCCTCAGTCTCAATCCCCATTTTATGTATGAGATAACTGAGGCACAGAGAAGTGAAGTGACTTGCCCAGGGTCACACAGCAAAGTGGCAGAGCCAGGAATTGGACTCATGACCTTCTGAGTCCCAGGCCGGTGCTCTATCCAGTACGCCATGCTGCTTCACCATGTTACCGTGCTTCACATGCTATGCCATGATATACTAATATCACATCTCCAAGAGGTCTCATTCAACTAAGTCCTCATTTCCCCTACTCCTATTCTCTTCAGTGTCACAAGTGTACTAAGATGCGTACCTTTTAAGCACTTGATATTCACGCCACCCTCAGTCCTACAGCACTTAAATACATATCCGTAATTTATTTAAATGTCTGTCTCCCTCTCTGAACTGTGAGCCCTTTGTGGGAAAGAAACATAGCTATCAATTCTATTATATTGTACCCTTCCAAACACTTAGTAAAGTGCTCTGCCCACAGTAAGTGCTCAATAAATTCCATTGACTGATTTTTTCCATTTACCCCATCAACGTAGAGAATCACTATGGCCTAAGTGGAAAAGCAACAGGACTGGTGAACAGAAGACCTGAGTTCTAATGCCAGCTCCACCATTTCCTGCTCTGTAACTTCGGGTAAGTCACCTAACTGCCTCTGTTTTCTCACTTGAAAATGGGCATTAAATACTTTTCTCTCTCTCCCCATTAGATTGTGAGCTAATGTGAGCTCCATGTGTAACAGGCATGCTACTGATGCCTGTCTACTTTTTTTCTTTTGTTGCCTGTCTCCATTCTGGACTGTGAACCCATTTTTGGGTAGGGATTGTCTCTACCTGCTACTGAATTGTAGTTTCCAAGTGCTTAGTACAGTGCTCTGCACATAGTAAGTGCTCAATAAATATGACTGAATGGAGTGTGCCTGATATGATTGTATGTACCCCAAGTCTTAGTAACAGTGCTCAGCATATAGTAAAAACTTAGTATTAATGCTAGTAATGATAGTATCTTTTATCAATAACAATTAAGCATAGGGCCCATGTTAAGAGCTGATGCAGGAATCAAAATTCCTGTCCCAAAAACTGGCCTTGCCCACTTTTGTGACACCACCTCTGTACCATCCATTCACCCTTGGTACATCCAGAATGATACCCATCCAGGGGATATCCATACTCCAGAGCAATTCTCTTTCAGTGCAAACCAATGATCTTCTGCTTCCAGCCTTAGATGGAGCTGAGGTTGGTTCTGCAGCTCAGGGATCCTCCCTGGAGGTCCCAAATCTGAAATGGAGTTTGAATTCTGACTGCTCTGGGTGGTGGGGTAATAATCAGGGTAACACTTCAAACAGATTCCCCCAGTGCTCTCTGGGGCAGGCTCCAGACCAGAGGGATCTCCCAAGTCTGCTTTGTTTCTGTCTTGAATCCACAAGCTGTGCATGTCCACTGTAGGAGGACAGTTTGCTGGGCAGCGTGTAGAACTGTCTGTGGGAGCACTAGCCTTTAGTGACGGCCATTTTCGTTAATGTCTCTCATAATTCACCATAAGATCCGCTAGATTTTTCCTGTCTAAACTACTCCTTGGGAATTAGCTAGGAAACTCTGGGCCACCAGGGCACTACTGAAAGGTCAGTCATAGCAAACTGATAAATGGTGAAGCTCCAAGTTTACTGTACCTCCCAAAGCAAAGGTTAGTCATGGACTAATCCCCACAGTGAGAACACCTGCCAGCTTTGACCTACCACACAGCTTCTTATTTGAGTCCATTTCATTCAATCATTAATTTGGTACACCTACTCCTCTATAGGATTTTAATGATTCCAGGGTAGCCCAAGAGGAAGAAAATCAAAACAGGAAGGCTAGAATGTCCTCTAGGAGTTTTCCAGACAGAATGTAGTGCCAACAGGGAATCAACATTCAGATCAGGCTACAGACCTAAAGAGGAACTGTTAAGTCATTCATTCATTCATTCGTATTTATTAAGCACTTACTGTGTGCAGAGCACTTAGTCCAAATTCTTTCATGGCTGTCAGACCAGACCTACCAAAGATCCCACTTCCAAATTATAGAGCAGTTTCTGGCAAGATCACAAACCATGAAGTCCTGGAACATAGTCCCAACCATCAGCAGTGTGGCCTAGTGGAAAGATCACAGGCCTGGGAGTCAGAGTTCTAACGAATCCTAGCTCCTCCAATTATCTGCGGTGTGATCCTGGACAAGTCACTTAACTCCTTTGTGCCCCAGTTACCTCATCTGTAAAATGCGGATTAAAGCAGTGCGCCCCATTTGGGACAGGAACTGTGTTCGATCTGATTAGTTTGTATCTACCCCAGTGCTTAGTGCCTGGCATGTAATAAACACTTAACAAATAACATTAATATAAAAACCAGCATAGAAGCAGTAGTCATAGTACTCATGGGGGGTGGGGAAGGGAGTGGGGAGAGAGTTTCAAAGCAACTTTTCTCTGGGCGGATCACGTGAGTAGAATGGATGCCT
The DNA here is from genome assembly GCF_004115215.2 of Ornithorhynchus anatinus. Lineage (NCBI taxonomy): Eukaryota > Metazoa > Chordata > Mammalia > Monotremata > Ornithorhynchidae > Ornithorhynchus > Ornithorhynchus anatinus. Next base: position 89,320,671 of record NC_041731.1, read on the forward strand.
GGGGGATACCAAACACTTGGGTTAGGAGAGCTGAATCAGGATTAAAAACAAGCAGGGTGGACAGAAGAAACATTTGTAAGGCCCAGTGAAGCACAACATCAAACGTTGCATAATGGAGGGCAACTGAGAGGGAATAGCAGAAGATGGATTTGCCTAACATAAAACAATTAGTTGGGGTGACAAATTAGACCAGAGACTTTGGAAAATCCTTGTCATTAAGAGGGGGAAATGAAAAGGCCATTGGGCATTTTGGGTAGCTAATATAACCGGGCACCGAGCAACGGTCCTGGATGGGCACACGATGCTTGAGGTTATTTTTTTGTCACTCCCCGGTCTAGTTGTCATACTCAGATGCACCAGTGAATACTGCACCATCAAAGAGTAGTATTTTTGAAACTCAAGGATAGCTCTCCTAAGCCTTATTTGTTTCCCCAATAGCCATCTCAGTGAAATAATGTTAAAGGTCAATCTGTGAAGCTCTGAAAAGAAATAATGCAGGGGATAGATGACTATTTCAGGGTTGAATCATGTCTTTTTTTAGGGGAAACATTTGCATCATCAAAGACATGAGATTTGAGTATGAAATTCACAGGCATTTTTCTTCTCTGAACAGACTGTGATTCTATGATGTTATTTCACTTAGGAGATCCTTTAATTGATAGAATTTTTCCAGATAAAGTCTCCTGTTTGAGGTTGATATCAAAGAGCTGCTGTTTGGCATTTGGTTGCATCCTGTTACTAAGATACAGAACGAAATGTTGCAACCTGTTGTGCTCCAATTAGAAAATGAACACGCCTAATGAAAGATGGAATGCCAGATTTTAAAACTGAGATGGATTCCTGCCTATGATCTCATATTCAGCTCCAAACACTGTCTGGATATTATTAGACCTGCCACATTGAGCATTAAGTGCACACTTCTCTGACAAGGTTACATGTTAGTCTAATGTCTCATTCTAGTGGAGCTGATCTCATTGCAGTGAGCCCATTACCTCAAACCTTCCTCCCCAACCCCCTGCAAAACTTATTGTTTGGGTCAGCTCCTAAGGAGTGGTATTGAGCAAAATGAAATATTCAGGGCAAAATTTCCAGGGTTACTCAATGGAATGAGGCAATTCTGATGTAAGGGAGGAGTCATGGTCTTAACTCACTTTCCGAGTTTGGCACCAGTTGCAAATGCTGGTATTAAGCCTGTTGAGAATTTTTCCCTCCCGCAGTGTACTGGCAAATCAGTAGAGTTGTGTGTCTTTTTTTTTCCATCAAGGTTACTTCCTTCTAGATGAATGCTACTATTAGAGTACACCAATAATAGACCAGCTCTATTGAAATTAAATCTCGGCAGTCTGGAATTACCTTCAGATGCTGGTGCTTTAGCTTTTCTTCTTCTACTTTCAGGCGTTTCTGTGAGATTTCTTCTTGCAATTTCCTCTTGTCCTGCAATGGAAAAAACTCCATCATTCATTTGACAATGTACTTGGATATCTCACCCTGCCAGCGATGTCATTCTTTGTGGGGAAAAGAAAGCCAACTGTGTGTTACTGGGATGGGGAGGAAGCTGGGCTCTACTCTAGGGACTCATATTTCAAGATAAACAGATGAAGCAAAATAAGAAAAAGGGGAAGAAGCATTAAAATTTAGGAATATGGTGCTAGTTCTTTTTATATTTTAATAAAAATTTTATTTTTTTTGTTTATTTCTGGTCTATGGCAGTGGCCTGGTATAGAACAACTTCATGGGAAAAAGCAATTTTAAAGGATCTCAAGATAGAGCAGCAACTTAATAATAAAATAGACTTATCAGGTAAAAGAGCCCGATGGACCACAGATAGATAATAGAGAACTGTTACAGTAAAGGTCTATAGTACTGGGATAATACGAAGGAGAGAAGTCAAAATATCTCAGATACCCTAGATTTCTGACAAATGCATTCTAGATACCTGTGCCTGCTCTGAAGTACTGACAGGGCTTGTGAATTGTAAAAATCTTGATAGGAGGGAATACCTGCCTGCCTCTGTCTTTATTGCCTCTGTTCTCTCAATAAAAAATGTAGATTGTTTGGGTACAGAGGTGGAGAGATCTTTTGAGCACACATAGTAACATGATATACAATCCATTGTGTGCTGTTCAACAATTTTTTCCCTACTTCAGTTTAATAATAATAATGATGATATTGATTAAGTGTCAAGGACTGTTCTAAGCATTGGGGTTGGACACAGTCTCTGTCTCACATGGGATGCACAGCCTTAATCCCCACTTTACAGATGAGGTAACTGAGGCTCAGAAAAGTTGTGACTTGCCCAAGGTTACCCAGAAGAAAAGGGGGGAACTGGGATTAGAACCCAGGTCCTTCTGACTCTCGGGCCATGCTCCATCCAGTTGGCCATAAATGTCTGAGCTTGGTTAGTTGGTCATATTAATAACTACCATTACTACTACTAATAATAATTATGGTATTTGTTAAGCGCTTACTATGTGCCAGGCACTGGTCTAAGCACTGGGGTAAATTAAAGGTAATCAGGTTGTCCCCTCATGGGACACAGTCTCAATCCCCATTTTACAGATGAGGTAACTGAGGCCCAGAGAAGTTAAGTGCCTTGCCCAAGGTCACACAGCAGACAAGTGGTGGAGGTGGGATTAGAACCACGACCTCTGACTCCCAAGCCTGTGCTCTTGCCACTAGCCACGCATGTATTACCACTCTACCCACAGTCTCTGAACATCATCTGTGTGCAAAAGTAATAACATTTGATAAGCTAGATTGACCTCACCACATGAAATACTACGATTAGAATGTAAAAACTCCATTTCAAGACTTCTCCTGGAGATGGATTTCTTCTATACAGAAGTAAGGGCTCGGGTGTCTTGATTCATCAATCAATCAAAGCTCTGTACTAAGGGCATGGGAGAGTACAATATAACAGCATCGGCATATTGATAACTTTAAATAGTTTGTTACTAGCTTGTTTTATCTTTCTCTCATTATACACAAGCTCAACAGCTTTGTAGTTTTTGTTTCCTGATTCCCCACTGCTCTTTCCCCTGCAAAAAAGATTGCACTTGTAAAAAGCCATGTTCCAAAATGTTAATGCAGTCCTCACTATACACAATCTAATGGGACTGTATCCCTTGGATATTTTCATGTATGTTGTCTTTCGCTTGGGCTGATGATTACGTGTTGAGGGTCACAAGTTGCTGCTATAGTACAGTATAGCTAACAATACTCCATGCAACATATACAGTGAGAGGTGCCATGACATAAATATTGTACCAATGCAAGCTGCCAGGGTATCTGTGCTTGAACTTCATCCAACTCACAATTATCTCTGGGAATGCAGGACTGGGTTGGCAGAGATAAGCAAGATGCACTAGTAATACACAAGCACCATTTAAACCAGGGGATTCAATTTCTACTGGAACTGTGGGTGGATCAAAAAAAATTGAGAGTTCATGAATTCAGCTTTCTAGTATGAACTAGCAAAAATGGTTTGTTGTTTCGTCCCATTTTTACCAGTGCCTTCTGCATCTGTTAATGCAATGGTGAAGATGCATCTCATGAAAGCATTAGGGTTCTGAAGTTCAATACCAGTGGCTTAGTTCTAGTTTTTATGTTGAATATTAAAATTTTACTAGGCTCTTCTTTTCCCCAGGCTATGATTTCTTGCTAACATTCATGGGGGTAGCAACTGTTAGTAATATAGTAATGAAGTAGTTAAGTAAGGAACCTTGCGGGGAGGGTACATGGGACTTCATTTTTCTGTTTCTCCTAAGCACCTAATGCTTTGCTAAGGAAATGCCAAGGGAGTACTCAGTGAATGTTGCCGAAGTGTACATTCCAAGCACTTAGTACAGTGCTCTGCACATAGTGCTTAATAAATACTATTGAATAAATGAATTAATGAATGCTGCTACTCTTTTACTACAACAATCATTCTTTGAAAGTTTGGGCCTTATTGCAAAAGCCACCCAATTTTGAAGGTGAAATTAATGTGAGTTTGAAGAGACTTAATATAGCCTCACCAGTAGTTGATACGTTACCCACTAAAATATTTTGTTTTTGAGAAGCATGGTGGCTGAAACAATGGGCGGTCTAGAAAGAACTATTTTCACCCAGGCTTTTGTAGTGATTTTTTAGCACTCATATGCTCCCAAGAGAATTCTTGTCTGCACCATCTTTTACAAAGTAATGTTGTCATTTTATGGCACACTGGAAAATATTCCCCAATAGCCAAAGACTGGTTTCCTTAAAGAACAAATTCACACCTGGGTGGAGCACTTGCTTGGCAAATAAACAGCAAAGCAGTCTAATTGTTCCCTTTCCAAATGAATGGGCCCGTTGGACTAATCTGGACAGATTGTAGGATAAAATATCCAGATGATGGCTTGAAAATCCTCATATTGGACTTCCTTGTTTAGAAGAAGGGGGTTTTAAAAGCACTTATGCACAGATCTATAATTTATTTATATTAAGTTCTTCCTCCTTCTCTAGACCTTGAGCTGGCTGTAGGTGGGGAATGTGTCTGTTACATTGTTGTGTTGTATTCTCCCAAATGCTTAGAGCAATGCTCTGCACACAGGGAAGCAGCAAAGTGTAGTAGGTAGAGCACAGGCCTGGGAGTTAGAAGGTCATGGGTTCTAACCCTGGTTCCGCCACTTGTCTGCTGTGTGATCCTGGGCAAGTCATTTCACTTCTCTGTGCCTAAGTTACCTCATCTGTAAAATGGAGATTGAAACTGTGAGCCCATGTGGGACAAGGATTGTGTCCAACCCGACTTGCTTGATTTCACCCAGTGCTTAGTATGGTGCCTGGCACATAGTAAGTGCTTAACAAATACCAGAATTATTATCATTATTACAGTCAGTGCTCAATAAATATGATTGATTAATTTTAAGAGAAAACTCCTAAGATTACTAATAGTATGAGATAATTGTAACTTGTTCTGAGGTTATATCTTACCATGTGTGGATTGTCTGTTTTTTTTTTAAATGGGGACACTCTTTTACACTCTGTCCCACAATTCCATCTTCCCCAGGGAATGGGTCTTCCTGGAAGCGGTGGCCATTAAAATGGGTAACAATGGGGAACAATGAGGAAGCAACATAGCCTAAAGGATAAAGCAGAGGCCTGAGAGCCTGAGGACCTGGGTTCTTAGAGAAGCAGCGTGGCTCAGTGGAAAGAGCACGGGCTTTGGAGTCAGGGCTCATGAGTTCAAATCCCAGCTCTGCCACTTGTTGGCTGTGTGACTGTGGGCAAGTCACTTAACTTCTCTGTGCCTCAGTTCCCTCATCTGTAAAATGGGGATTAAGACTGTGAGCCCCACGTGGGACAACCTGATTCCCCTATGTCTACCCCAGCGCTTAGAACAGTGCTCGGCACATAGTAAGCGCTTAACAAATACCAACATTATTATTATTATTATTAGTCCCAGCTCCACATTTACCTGTTGTGTGACCTTGGTAAGTTACTTAACTTCTCTGTGCTTCACTTTCACCAACTGCAAAATAAGATTCAATACCTGTTCTCCCTCCTACTTAGACTGTGAGGCCCATGTGAAACAGGGACTGATTAACTTACATCTGCCCCAGTGCTTAGAACAATACCTGGCAGATAGTAAGCACTTAACAAATACCATTAAAAAACATAAAACCAAACTATTACTGATTCAGCCTAATCTCTTTTCATGCCTAGTATTTGTTAAGCACTTACTATGTGCCAAGCACTGTTCTAAGCGCTGAGGTAGATACGAGATAATCGGGTTGTCCCACATGGGGCTCACAGTCTTCATCCTCATGTTACAGATGAGGTAACTGAAGCACAGAGAAGTTAAGTGGCTTGCCCAAGGTTACACAGACTAGTGGCAGAGCTGGGATTAGAACTCACATCCTCTGACTTCCAAGCCCGTTCTCTGACTAGTAGTCCCATGTTTATGGGGCACAGAGCCGGGTCCGAGCAACACTGAAGGGTCATTTGGGGGACTGGGTAGTGGGCAGCAATGTTGGCATGTGACCATTGCTCTACTTTCCAAATCCAGGGTCAGGGCTCAGCAGGTCACCTATTAAGGTCCCTGTCCTAGCCCCATCAGGATCACCTTGCTCTGGTTGGAATAGGGTGGACAAAGCATGTAAGGATATAGAGAATATGGAAAAGGAAAAACATAAAGCTTAGGAACATAACATAGTTTCTGTTTTATTTTTCTCTTTATACATTTTTTGAGACTTCCTGAATATGCCACCTCTGGATTTTTCCATGCCTCCTCTCCTGACTCTCCCACAACCCACACACTTTCCTCCCTATCTATTGCTACCTGAACACAACTTCCCTGGTTACTGGTGTGAGAGAACATGGGTCCCCCTTCCTTTCTCTGCCCAGATAGACATGTTTGTGTGTCGGGTGCTTTTAATTCCTTTCAAAGTTTCTTCAAAAGGTATTCTGGATCAGTTAGTCTGTCCAGCCTTGGATTCCTCCTGGCTTTAAATGGTGCAGTTTTCTTTATAAACAGCATTTCCTAATGTCACCATAGAAATGGCCATAACACAATGCACTCATTGTCTGAGAAGGACTTGTGGGGAACATGGGTTTATGGAGGACAGTGTGTATATTCCTGAAGGAGCTGACTTTCTCCCACACATGTGAGCTTGTTCTTGGAATGGCATTCACTTCCGGGTGGGTGTCTTGGTTTCTTCGGCCTAAATGACCCATTTAATGCTAATGGAATTAAATTTTAAGAGGAAGAGTGCCTGATTGTGACCCCCTAAAGTCCCCAGGCCACACAAGGTGCCTTCTTTGAACTTAGGAATATTGAATAGTGAAAGTCACCATATCAGCTTTTATTCATCGCATATTTACTTTGTCCATAGAAACTTTGGGTATTTTTGGTATTAGAATGAAACTTTTCAGAAACTTGCTTGGCATTAATTGGATCAGATTTTTATCATCCTGAAGCAGCAGGGCACACTTCCCTCCTCTAATGCCAACCTATTCACTGTACTTCAGTCTCATATGTCTCACCGCTGACCCCTTGCCCATGTCCTCTCCCTGGCCTGGAATTCCCTCTCCATTCATATCAGACAGACCACCACTGTCTTCATCTCCAAAGCCCTATTAAAATCATACCTCCTCCAAGAGACCTTCTCTGACTTAACCCTCCCTTCTCTGTCGCCTATGCACTTGAGTCTGTACTCCTTACCCCATACTGTCTATGTACATTCATTCAATCGTATTTATTGAGCACTTTTTATGTGTTGAGAACTGTACTATCCTTATCCTCTGTTTCCCCTATCTGTAATTTATTTTAATGTCTCTCTGCCCCACTAGACTGTAAGATCCTGAAGGGAATGGATTGTATTTACCAACTCTATTGTATTGTGCTTTCCTAAGAGCGTAGTACAGTGCTCCACACACAAGAAGCATTTAGTAACTACCATTAATTGATAGGTTAAACTACATAGCAGGTAAGTTTGTCTTCAGAAATCTTTCAGTGAAAACAATAAAATTTGCATTAGCACTAACATGCTCTTTCCAGGAATAGTAGAGAGACACTTTAAAATGATCCAATATTTCATTATGGGACAGGTTTATTTATTAGGGGGAAGGGAGGAAATGTGGACATGAATGGTTTGCATATTGTACCTTGTAAGCCAGCTATTGACTTAAAGACTCAGCACTCAGTAGTTTAGAGGGATACGAAGATGACCACAGTTATGAGACATCGGAGCATATACCTCCCTATGGAGAATGCTTACTGCCTTTAAGTTTAATCATAAGTAGAGATTCAAAGATATGAAAAATTACCTGGTGATTGTAATTGCAGAGATCGGCTAAGTGCTTTCTAATGGAATCTGGTCATACTAATGGAAGGGTCATTCTCTCATGGAGAGGTCCATAAAGAAACATTTATTACGGAAAACATTCAATAATCCAGCATCTGGAAGACCTGCCATGCGTTTACATTCTTATCTGTTCTTGGAGGAACAAGATTCTTTCTAGTCTTTTGCTCATTCAAATCCTCCACTGAGTGCTTGTAATTAGTTTAACCCAGCACTGAATATTTCTTTGGCCTCAGACCTATCTGTTAACCTCTACAATTACGGGAAGCAAAGGAGTAAGGATTGTGAAGCACTTACTATGTGCTGAGCACTTTACTAAGTGGTGGGGTAAATGATTAATCGGGTCCCACACAGTGCACAAAGAGTTAAGTAGGAGAGAGAACAGGGATTGACTCCCATTTTGCAGATGAGGAAATTGAGGCACCGAGAAGTCAAGTGACTTGTCCAAGATCACACATCAGGCAAGTGGTGGAACAGAGATTAGAACCCGGGTCCTCTGACTCCTAGACCTGTGTTCTTTCCACTAGACCACACTGCTTCCCAGGATTTACCCAGGAATTGAGAAGTACATTTCAAAATCAATCAAATGAAAGGGCTAATTGTTTCAGCAGTGGAAACATTTTATTTAATTAAGAGGAGGAAATCTTTGAAAAGAAGAGATTGAACCCCCACCAACACAAATAGAAGGAAATAAAGTGACCTTTAGACAACAGCTGTAATACATAAGACCCTAGCCAAAACCAACAGAAATAACTTGTGTTCTGACCCCTTAAAACAGGACAGCTGAAATTATCACAGATCACAAAGCACATAAAGGCCTTCTCAAGTGTTTTGAGGGAGAGAAAAGAGTCAAATGCAGTTGTATTTTTTAGACTTATAAAAACCATAAACTACTGGGATATTTCAACTTGGTCTGCGTTCTCTTGGTTCCGCTCCATTGTTCAAACAATTGAATTGACACTGTTCATTTCTCCCTGATGGGACTGGTTGATTACCATACTATTATGAAAGCCTCTATAAGAACCTCTTCAACGATCTACAGAATTAGTTAAAAAAAATCAATGAAAAACCAATTTTTACCAAGAGGTACTTGAGTGTTCAGTTTCTTTTAAATTCATTTCAATTTTGGCAGCAACCAAATGCAGAGCATTTTGGGTGTTAATTTACAAAGATCTTGTGAACTACTAGAATTAAGCCAATGATAAATGATCCCCTACAGCTTTTCTACTTGAGATTCTGGCCCGATTTTTAATGAAAACAAATTATTTAAGGAAAAGTACCGCATACCCGTTTTGCCTTGATTCTTTCTGAAACCCACCTAAAAAAGCACCTAGTTTTCTTCAGAGAAATAGTGAAAATATTTCTCCCACACCCCTGTGGGCACCACATTCTTTTGCAAATCTTCTGAAAACCGATATCCTGGAATTCAAATGATGCCTGCTTTTACTTTCTTTTTCTTTCCTAACGCTAACCTTTAAATATTCAGAAACAGTTTTAAATCTGGAGAGTCTTTTGGGACTCCACGTAATAGAAGAAAAAGTCTCAGGTGTCTTGTTAGTTTGCTGTCTACCTTTCCTCCCTCCAACACTGCATACTTCGATTCACTTGTTGAGATCAGGCTTTTTGACCCAGTGCCCTTAAAATATATTCGGTTGTGAGGCAAGGTTTCATTTTTAGCAGATAAGTTTAGACTGGAATCTGCCTTGAAAAAGCAGTCGAATTCCAAAAGCCAGGAATAAACTACAGAAATAAGGAAAAACAGCATTAGGGCTCTAGCTAAGGTACTGAAAGCCCCAGGATTGTGGGAGTTAAAAAGTCCAGGAAAGCATGCCAAAGCCCCTACCCATAGCCATATAGCCGGCAGCTCTGTTTTTCCACTTAAGGAACAGTGGTTAGTTTCGCTCCATGTTAACCCACTTCTGTAAGCATTCACCTTAATAAGTTATAACTGTAAGCACTTACTGTTATGGCCTGGAGTCTTTCCTTCACCAGCTCAGCTTCTTCCATTCTAGATCTCAAGGTCGGGCAGAGCAGTAAAGGAAATGCAAAGTCACCATAAGCAAGAGAGCTCCTCCAGGGAGTGGTGGTAGGGAAACAGAAGAGCTGTGAGTGATCGCCTCTTAATTCCACAGTGGAGAAGGGGAAAATTCCTGGCTTGTCAGGAGCGTCTCTGAACAGATGAACAGATCAGCACTGACAGACGCATGTAATGAGTGTATGCTCGAGAGGCAGACACCTAATGCGAGCACGAGTTGACTGACAAGTTGGATCAGCAGAGCACAAGCCTCTTTCCTTCAGGAGCTGCCAACCCTTTGTTATAATGTGCACAGTTAGCAACCCCCGGTTTCTTATTAACTATTCCTTCCCCAGTTCATTTTTCCCAGGCTTGCAATACACACCCATACCGTGGATTGGGCTTTTTGCTTAATAGACACTTTGCAGTACTGACCATATGGTATTTTTGTAATGTTAGGAGCAAATGTCACTGCTTCCCTGCGCTTTCTTCTAGCATTTACACTGGGCAACTGTCCCTTAGTTGGGCACAGAACCCAAGTCAGGGCTCACTTGATGAATTTTATTTTTTAATCATCAAGGGCTGATTCCTGTATATATATATATATTTGTATACTTATTTTAGCAACTCTGATAACCCAATATATATGGTGCTAACATTAATTCATTAGGGAACTGGCGCACCACCAATTTTTAGTGAGATATGAACTTGATGTGCCATTTTTCACTTAAACTTTGAGAGCTCAGACCCCTCTTGGAACTGATTCAAAGATGACAGTCTCTGCTCCTGGGATGGTTTAACCACCCCAGTTATCCCAGGAGTGGGGGCAGGGGCATGGAAACCTCATTGCAAAGTGAGATTAGAAACTGACTCCAGTTAGTCTGAGAAATTTCATATGAGGACTTTCCTGCCCCAGCTGGCCAATTCCCAGAAAATCATGGGCCAAAGTGGAATCCAAATACCTTTAAAATGTGCCTATACTCTTGTTTTCACTCTCGACCCCCCGCCGAGCCCCCACCACATTGTCTATTAAAGAATAGTTGAAGTAAGATCTTAATAATTACCTACTTATATTTTGGGATAGTTCTAATCTCTATCACATCCACACTCATTTTATAGAGTTATTAGTGCAACCAAAATTGAAAATACTTTCATTTTCCTTTGTATTTGGCTGGGTTAGGATATCTGACTTTGCTTGAGAAATGATTCAATTTTTAAAAAGTCTTAAATTCCTGATTTCCGAGCCTCAGAAGGTAACCAGATTTGGAAATTTGGCAGTAGGGCAATGACTCTTCATTTTCATCGTGGCTTCAGATTCCCATGTTAAATCCAAGCACTTATCTTTTCCTGCCTTGATTACTGTATTAGCCTTCTTGCCAGCCTCCTTGACTCCTGTCTTTCCCCAGTCCAGTCCATGCTATACTCTGCTGCCCAGGTAACTTTTCTGCAAAATTGTTCAGTCCGTGTTTCCACAGTCCTCAAGAATCTACAGTGGTTGCCTTTCTACCTCCATGTCAAGCAGAAACTCCTTACCATCAGCTTTAAAGCACTCAATCACCTTGCCCCCTCCTACCTCTCCTTTCTGCTCTTTTACTACACGCCAGCCCTCTCACTTCACTCCTCTAATGCCAACCCTGTACCTAGATCCTGTCTAATGCACCACTGACTTTTGGCCACATTCTGCTTCTGTCCTGGAATGCCCTTCCACTTCATATCCAACAGAAAATTACTCTCCCACCTTCAAAGCCTTATTGATGGCATATCTCCTCCAAGAGGCCTTCCCTGACTAAACCCTCATTTCCTCTTTTCCCACTCCCTTCTGCATTGCCCTGACTTGCTCCCTTTACTCACCCCTTCCTTCCCCGGCCCCACTGCACTTATGTGCATATTTTTAATTTATTTATATTAACACATGTCACCCCTTCTAAACTGTACATTCGTTGTGGGCAGGGAATGTGTCTGTTATATTGTTGTGTTGTACTTTCCTAAGTGCTTAGTACAGTGCCCTGCACACAGTAAGCACTCAAAAAATATAACTGATTCAGGTACTTAAACATTTGGTTTAAGTCTGGGACGGCATCCTGGTGATCCTGTTCTAGGACAGAAATTCTGGGAAGAAGAGGAAGGAGGGAGTGGATTCTAAGATAGGTCACTCCCTTCCAACCTGTATATCATATAATCCAGCTCAGCTCACCCAGAAATCAATCTGCCAGTGGTATTTACTTAGTCCTTACTGTGTGTAGAGCACTGAACTAAGCCCTTGGGAGAGCAAGCTCTTGTAAAGCAGCATAGTATAGTGGATAGTTCATGGGCCTGGGAGTCACAAAGTCATGGGTTCTAATCCTGGTTCCGCCACTTTTCTGTGTGATCTTGGGCAAGTAACTTCACTTCTCTGTGCCTGAGTTACATCATCTGTAACATGGGGATTGAGACTGTGAGCCCCATGTGGGACAGGGACTGTGTCCAATCTGATTTGCTTATATCTACCACAGCGCTTAGAACAGTGCCTGGGGCATAGTAAGTGCTTAAGAAATACCACAATTGTTATTAATCATTTCCCCCCTTTCCCTCTGCTCCTCCTCCCCTCCCCCCCAGCCCCCACCTTTGCTCTTCCCCCTTCCTCTCCCCTCAGCACGATGCATATTTGTATGTATTATTTATTACCCTATTTATTTTGTTAATGAGGTGTATATCTCCATGATTCTATTTATCTTGATGATTTTGTTTTGTTTTGTTCTGTTTTGCTTTGCAGTCTGCCTCCCCCATTTAGACTGTAGTCCGTTATTGGGCAGGGATTGTCTCTATCTGTTGCTGAATTGTACATTGCAAACATTTAGTACAGTGCTCTACACATAGTAAGCACTCAATAAATACTATTGAATGAATATTTTTAGTACAAAACAATAGAGTTGATGGACACATTCCCCTCCATAAAGAATCATGGGATGGCATTAACAGGTCACTATAGGCCCGTGGTGTGCCAAGCTTCATGTTTACTGAAGGGCTATTGAGGATTCTAGGTGACCCTAAAATCATAATGTTAGGGACCTCTCTGAAGTGACAAGTAGATATTGTGAGCAATCCAACAAGTTGTGGTCCTTGGTACAACTTTTTTTTTTTTTTGCCTTATGGGCAAGGTATATTTTACCCCAGTCAGACAGAGTCCCTGTCCCATGAAAAGTAGTGTTTCCCTCAGGTGGCTCTTCATCCTTTAAAGAAACATACATATGGGGGCAGGAAAGAGGGGTGTCTCATTTTGATAGCTTATGGGAAGACCCTATAGATGAGGCAGCATTGAGATCACCGTTTCAGAAGAGCCATATTTGAGGACGAGTTGAACACATCGAAATGAGAAGAGACACCATCATCAATAAATAATGGGTAGAGAGGAGGCCTGAAAGATAGCACTAGTGGACGTTTAGCCTCCATTAGATGTGTGTAATCTTTCCTTTCTCTTTTCTATGTCAGTTTTATTAAAAAGACTAAGCTAACAAGTGGAGAGACCCCGTTTAAGCTGATGGACATAGAATTCACTTCAAAAATCATTTATTAGCACCTCATTGCTCATGCTTTGATTCATGATACATACAATACCTCAGACTCACTTCTACTAGTGGGAGGGTATGATAGGATTATGAAAATGTAGCTAAGGACCACCCTTTCCTCCTTTCTAAACTAACTGTTCCAGTGAATGCTTGTGTATGACATTTTAGCCTAGCTCCTGCAGGGCATTACTGAATATGTATTAGGGGATCCTAATTATTATCGGTGACCCTATAGACTGTAAGCTCATTGTGTACAGGGAATGTGTCATTATAATGTACTCTCCCAAATTCTTAGTACAGTGCTCTGCACAAGGTAAGCGCTCAATAAAAATGATTGACTAAGAACGTGGGGTGACATTCTCAAGGAGGAATCGAACAACTGAATTTATTGTTTACTGTGTGCAGAGCACTGGGCTAAAGGCTTAGGAGAGTACGATAGAAGAGGGTTAATAGACACCTTCTCTGCCCACAATAAGTTTAGAGAAGAGATGAGTTTACAGTCTAAAGGAGGAGACACACAATATAAATAAATTATGGGTATGTACATAAGTGCCGTGGGGCTGAGAGGGAGAAGAATAAAAAGAGCAGATGAGAGTGACACAGAAGGGAGAGAGAGAAGAGGAAAGGAGGGGTTAGTCAGGGAAGACTTCTTGGAGAAGATGTGTCTTCAATAAGGCTTTGAAGGTGAGGAGATAAATTGTCTGTAGGATAGGAAAGGGGAGGATGTTCCAGGCCAGAGGCAGGACGTGGGAAAGAAGTTGGTGGTGGAATAGAGGAAAGAGAGGCACAGTGAATAGGTTAGCATTAGAGGAACAAAGTATGCAGGCTTTGTTGTAGTGGAAAAGCAGCAAGGTGAGGTAGGAGGGGACAAGGTGAATGAATGCTTTAAAGCTGTTGGTAAGGACATTCTGTTTGATGTCGAGGTGGATGGGCAACCACTGGAGGTTACTGAGAAGTGGGGAAACATGGACTGAAATTTTCTGTAGAAAAATGATCCAGATAGCAGAGTGAAGTATGGACTGAGGTGGAAGAGACAGGAGGCAGGGAGGTCAACAGGGAGGCTGATACAGAAATTAAGGCAAGATAAGATAAGCGCTTGGATTAAAGTGGTAGCTGTTTGGAAGGGGAGGAAAGGGTGGATTTTAACATTGTTGTAAAGGTTGAACCAACAGGATTTAGTGAGGGATTAAATATGTGGGTTGAATGAGAAGGATGAGTCAAGGATAACACCGAGGTTATGGGGTTATGAGACAGGAATGATGGTGGTGCCGTCTACGGGAATGGGAAAGACAGGGGAGGATAAGGTTTGGGTGGAAAGGTAAGGATTCCATTTTGAACATCTTAATAATAATGTTGGTATTTGTTAAGCGCTTACTATGTGCAGAGCACTGTTCTAAGCACTGGGGTAGATACAGGGTAATCAGGTTGTCCCACGTGGGGCTCAAAGTCTTCATCCCCCATTTGACAGATGAGGGAAGTGAGGGCCAGAGAAGCTGTGACTTGCCCACAGTCACACAGCTGACAGGTGGCAGAGCCAGGATTAGAACCCATGACCTCTGACTCCCAAGCCCGGGCTCTTTCCACTGAGCCACGCTAGTTTGAGGTGATGGCAGAACATCCAAGTAGAGATGTTTTGAAGGCAGGAGGAAATGTGAGAATGGAAAGAGGGAGAGAGATCAGGGCTGGGGATGAAGATTTGGGTATCATCTGCATAGTGCATAGTGGTGGTTGAAGCCATGGAAGCGAATGAGTCCTCCAAGGGAGTGGGTGAAGATGGAGAACAGAAGGGGTCCCAGGACTGAACCCTGAGGAACACCTACAGTTAAGAGGTAGGAGGCAGAGGAGGAGCCCACTAAAGAGACTGGAAAGAGGGAGAGAGATCAGGGCTGGGGATGAAGATTTGGGTATCATCTGCATAGTGCATAGTGGTGGTTGAAGCCATGGGAGCAAATGAGTCCTTCAAGAGTGTGGGTGAAGATGGAGAACAGAAGGGGTCCCAGGACTGAACCCTGAGGAACACCTACAGTTAAGAGGTAGGAGGCAGAGGAGGAGCCCACTAAAGAGAGTGAAAATGACCAGCAGAGAGATAGGAGGAGAACCAGGAGAGGACAGTGTCAGTGAGGCTGAGGTTGGAGAATGTTTCCAGGAGAAGGTGGTCGTCAATGGTGTCGAAGGCAACTGAGAGGTCGAGGAGGATTAGGATGGAGTAGAGGCCTTTGGATTTTGTGAGAAGGAGATCATTTGTGACCTTTGAGAGGGAAAAGACCTTTGAGAGTGGAAGTGATGTGTTTAAGGCAAAGTAAAGTTTACAGTTTCAAAGTGGGAGAGCACTGTAGGAAATGTCATGTTAAAATATAACTGATACATGAAAGTGATAACAGAAGAGCATTGTAACATAGAAAAGTTTTAGTTAAAAAGAGTACGAGAATAGACTGCATAATAATGCCTTCCTTCAAAGCACTCCTAAAAGCAGTGTCCTTCAAGAGGCAACCCTGACAAATCCCTATCACCTGAGTGTAAGATCCTTGTGGGTGTGGACCACATCACTTTTATGTTTGGTACTTATTCATTCATTCAATAGTATTTATTGAGTGCTTACCATGTGCAGAGCACTGTACTAAGTGCTTGGAATGTACAAATTGGCAATGTACTTATCAATCAACAACACTTATTTTATTTATTGTGTGCAGAGCCCTGTTCTAGGTACTTGGAAGAGCACATCCAATAGAGATGGCAGACATATTTCCTACCTTAAAGAAGCTTACAATCTTCCTAAGTGTTGAGCACTGTACATTGCATCCAGTGAGTGCTCAATAAATGCTTTTATTACTACTATCCATCAGCCACTTGGAATTCCTCTATTAGTTTTTATAATCTAATTGCTTTTTATCCTGTGTATCTTTGGTCTTATTCTTTCATCTATTATAATAATTAGCAATGTGCTCCTCCCTCTCTTGAGATTGTAAGTTTCTTGAGGACAGAGTTAGTGTCCTTGCTTTTAATATTTATCTCCAAGCACTATTCGGGTTGGCCACAGTCCCTGACCCACATAGTGCTCATTTAATGCAGTGCTCTGCACACAGTAAGCACTCAATAAATACGATTAGTGGATGAATAACTGTGAACCATTGAATAGATCATAGGCCTGAGGGTTAGAAGGGGTTCCATGTTACAAATTAAGAACCAATTACTATTGAAATCTCTTGGTGTTTGCCTGTGGTGGGGCTGGGGAGAGCCTTCAGGTTCTGCTTCTACATGGTGACCGGAGGAGCCGTGACAGGGAGAGGAAGATCTTTCTCCAAGAGCTTCCTGCAGCTGGCCCTGGGAGAGGATAGTAGGTTAGTCCCAGTGACCCCTTCACCTTTGGGGATTCTCCTGGGCCTCATTCGGATGATGGTGGCAGTGAAAGGGGTGTAGGGATTGGGGGTACACTGAGCAGATAAGAACTCCAAACCAAAAATGGAGGGCTTTGGGATACAGCAGAGGATGACCAGGGTCCAGGCACATCTAAAGAAGCTCCGGGGGCTCTTTTGGCTGGGATTTAGAGCTGCTTGTCTGCTGTGTGACTTTGGGCAAGTCACTTCACTTCTCTGAACCTCAGTTACCTCATATGTAAAATGGGGATGAAAACTGTGAGCCTCTCGTAGGATGTGACTGTGTCTAAACTGATTGGCTTGAATCTGCCTACCCCAGCACTCAGTACAGTGTTTGGCACATAGTAAAAGCTTAACTAATACCATAAAACAACCCAAAAGTGAGACAAAATTATTCGGAAACAGGAAGGAGAGGAAACTCCACTTACTGTGAAATATTTCTGATGAGATGCAGGGAAGAGATTCTGTTTCCAGAAATCTGGGGCCTTTGACGATTGAAGGGAAGGAAACACAGAAAATAGAAAGTGAAAGGCAATGAGCGGGGAAGAGTACTAGTTTTTGAGATATTAACAAATGTTGAATAAGGTAGCTCTCAAAAATACTTGAAAAACCCATCCACATAATAGAAATCTCCTTCTTTTTCTAGATTTAAGATTAAAAAAAGCTTGTAAATTTCACATCTGCCTTTGGAGTCTTTCAGTCTTCTCTTGTTGTTATGACTCCATTTGGAGACTGCTATGGGGTCATTCCTACAGTACATAACCATAGCTTTGCTTCTGGAATCTCTTATGCTGGTGACAAGTTCCCAATTTCCTCTCTATTCTTCCAATTTTCCTGTAGGCACATTAAAGGGGTACCCGCTCTCTAGTGATCAGCAGAGTCAAGGATCTTGGTCAGGTGTTCAAGCCCAGTTGCCAAGTTTTCATTTTAAGGGCAAAGAGGGGATGGAGTTTTTTTGTAGAGGATGAGGATTGAGGGTGGCGGCAGGCTTCAAAAAAGTAATAGATGAGAAAACCACAATTGGAGACTTCCAAACCTGGAAATTTCCAGCTCTGGTTAGAAACCATGAGCTGTACATCCCCTTGATTCTATTTATCTTGATAATGTTGTCTTGTTTTTGTTTTGTTCTGTTTTGCTCTGCTGTCTGTCTCCCCCAGTTAGATTGTAAGCCCATCATTGGTCAGGGATTGTCTCTATCTGTTGCAAATTGTACATTCCAAGCGATTAGTACAGTGCTCTGCACATAGTAAGTGCTCAATAAATAAAATTGAATGAATGAATGAATGAATGAATAGCGGGTAGATCATGGGCCTGGGAGTCTAGAAGGTCTTGGATTCTAATTCTGACTTGTCTGCTGTGTGACTTTGGTGAAGTCACTTCACTTTTTTGGGCCTCAGTTACCTTATCTGTAAAATGGGGATTGAGACTGTGAGCCCAACGTGGGACAGGGACTTGTGTTAAACCCTAGTTGCTTGTATCCACCCCAGTGCTTAATACAGTGCATGGCACATAGTAAGCACTTAAGTATCACAATTAGTATTATTATTATTAAAGCTGGGATGAGCAAATTCAGGAGTCTAGCTCAGAAAGCCATCGCCCATCACCCCCAACACCCTCATGGTGTGCCCACCTGAGATTCACACTTGTTTATGGAAGGAGAGAAAATAGATAAAAGGGGAGAAAAACGTTGGGGATGGAAAAACATGGTACTGGGTGATGGCCTCTTCTGGGGAGAAGGAAGCTGAGAAAATCACTCCATGGGGCCTCTCCCTGACAGAAGTGCAAATTCTTACCCCAGCCAATCAGATAGAAGATTGGAGAGGAAGTAGGTGGGCCAGGTAGATTTTCAATATCTGCTGGAATATCAGAGGAAGCATCTCTCTGTCATCTTGAGGTCAGGTATGTGAACTGTGGACCCAGAGGGTCAAGAAACAGAGAAAGCTCATTCATACTATGACCCTGAATGGACACAGAGAATAGGGGAGGGATTGGAGAGGATCCCAGATTAGGGTTGGGACACCCTGGAGGTTCTGAGTCTGGTGGCTAGGCCTTTGGAGGAGCGAGGTTCCTGTTCCTGAGAAAGACAAAGGATACCCTGTGATTGACTTGGAGAGGATGAGACTGGAACCCAGCAACTTCTGAGAGAAGACATGAAGGACCAGAGGAATGGGAACACCAGGACTCCTACAGGGAAGTAAAGACGGGCCTGGAGGGAAAAGTATTAGATTCAGGGAAAGGCGATTTCAACTGGAATTGTTTTCCATGTTACCAAATTAAGAACCAATTACTACTGAAATCTCTTGGTGTTTGCCTGTGGTGGGGCCGGGGAGAGCCTTCAGGTTCTGCTTCTACATGGTGACTGGAGGAGCTATGAGAGGAAGAGGAAGAGTTTTCTCCAAGAGCTTCCTGCAGCCAGCCCTGGGAGAGGATAGTTGGTTAGTCCCAGTGACCCCTTCACCTTTGGGGATTCTCCTGGGCTTCATTCAGGTGATGGTGGCAGTGAAAGGGGTGTAGAAATTGGGAATATACTGAGCAGATAAGAACTCCAAACCAAAAATGGAGGGATTTGGGAACCAGCAGGGGATGACCAGGGTCCAGGTACATTTAAAGAGGCTCCGGGTGCTCTTTTGGCTGGGATTTAGGTCTAAGAACCCCTTGTTCCATCATAGACTGGGAGTCAGCTACTCCCAGCTCTGTCACTAACCTCCTGTTTGACCTAAGCAAATCATTGCATTCATTCATTTGATCATATTTATTGAGTGCTTACTGTGTGTTGAACACTGTACTAAGTGCTTGGAATATACAATTTGTCAACAGATAGAGACAATCCCTGCCCAACAATGAGCTCACAGTCTAAAAGGGGGAGACAGACAGCAAAGCAAAGCAAGTAGTCAGGCATCAATATCATCAAGATAAATAGAATCATAAATATATACTCATCATTAATAAAATGGGGTAATTAATATATACAAATATACACAAGTGCCGTGGGGAGGAGAAGAGGGTAGAGCAGAGGGAGGAGTAGGGAGAATGGGGAAGGGAGGGGGGGAAGAGGGAAAGGGAGGGCTCAATACCTCAGTTTCCTTATCTGTAAAATGGAATTATATCTGCTCTCTCTCCTTCTTAAATTTCATGCCCTGTATGAGGACATGAACTGTTTGAGTATTTTCTATTTACTCCAGCGCTTAACACAGTGCTTATCACATAACAAGTACTTAATAAATACCACACCAGAAAGAGAGGGAAGCAAAGGATCAGGGGATTAAAAAGGCAGGAAAGAGAAATGGAGGGAGAAGAAAATACATGTACATGTGTGCACATGCACATATATGACTGATACAGAGGAACTGGTAAATTCCAAGAGTACAGCTGTTGCTTTTGGGATTTCCTATTCTGCTTGCAAGGTGGCTCTTGAGAGTTTATGAGAGAAAGCATTCTGGGAAGTCAGTGGCAATGTTCACTCTATAACTGCTCTGCTTAGCTATTTCTGTCACTTATCTGATCCTGCCTGTATTCCCCGCTAAGCTGTGCTTCCTGGAGTTCTCAGTGTTACTTGCCAGGCCTCTCCACCCTCATAAGACTTCCAGTGGTCCTCTCGGCTTTTTGTTGGGTAGCAAAACAAGGATGCAAAATTCATAATCATCCCAGCTAAAAACATGCAGTACCACTGTTGTATGGAGATTTTTTTAAATTAATTACAGTACTGGTAAAATGCTTACTATGTGGCAAGTACCTTTCTAAGCAATGGGATAGATACAAGTTAATAAGGGACACAGTCCCTGTCTCACATGGGATCCACTGTTAAGTAGACGGGAGAATGGGTATTTAATACCCATTTTATAGATGAGGAAAATGAGACACAAAGAAGTTAAGTGAATTGTTCAAGGCCACACAGCAAGCAGTTGGCAGAGCCAGGATTAGAAGCCGATTCCTCTGACACCCATGATGGCGTTTTTACCATTAGGCCATGCTTCCTTTTCCATTTTCTGTCACTAAACCAGTTGCCCAGGGTATGTGCATGGCAGAAAATCTGTGAAAACAAGAAAAGTTCTACTGAGCAAAAACTTGGTTTGCAGATACTGAATTTACATGTAGATGCAGTATATGATATAGCACCCAGCTCACCACACCACTGTAGTCCAGGCGTTTAAACAGTATATCCTAAAGTCACTTACAATAGCATCCCAGAAACCTTATTTATAATGTGGACAGGGAAACTCATATGTGCTGTAATACTTGCATTTATAGAGTCTAATTCTAACCAGTGTACATGCTTAGTGCATACCATTTGATGTCACCGCCATGTGATTCTAAGGATCTCTAATTCTAAAATAAAGTTACTCTCAAGGTGCTTTAAAATATCTGGGAGAAAGGCATTAGAGTCATGTGCAGTTCATTAATTTAAGTAATTTCACAGATATTTAATATTATTCATTGGTGAGCTCTGAAAACAGTCAAATATGCTCCCTTTGATATTCCAGCAGATTTTGAAAAAATTAAAATTCCCTCATGCTCCCTGAAAATCTTCACTGAAATGAGTTGTATTTTGATTTCATTTTATGGTCTTCAAAAGAGATATTTTTGGGATCTATGCTTCAGGACATCGTGTCTACCAATTGTACTTTTCTCACCCAAGTGCTCAGTAGTGTTCAGCGCAAAGTAAGCACTCAATCAATACCGCTGGATGGCTGATGAATGAAAAGCAATGACAAGACTTATAAAATAGCTTGTAGTGATTGATGCTTTTATCCACTGGGGAAAATGGTGGAAAAAGGGGGCAGGATAGGAGGGTATGCTTCACGTTCCCAGGACAGTGTCCATTCTGAATCCATTTACTGCTATTCCTTCCAACTAGGTGTGAATACTTTTGACCCATAAGCACAGTAGTACAAGCCAAGGAAGATGCTCTGGTCTGAGTAGGGGATGTCTTTGAGGCAGAGCAGTTCCAGGACTTTGCTTTATTTGCTTTCCCCTCATTGTTAGCAGCAGAAGGAACCTGCCCTCTCCACCCTTCCCTCAGCATTGTTCTGTGTCCAGCGATTTCCAGAGATCTCGTCTCACTGGTCTGTGATCAATCATTCGGTGTTATTTGTTCAATGCTTACTATGTGCAGAGCACTGTATTAAATGCTTGGGCGAGTTACAATACAACAGAGTTAGCAGACACATTCCCTGCCCTTAACAAGCTCACATTCTCAGTCAGTAAATTGCATTATTGAGTGCTTACTGTGTGCAGAGCACTATACCAAATGCTTGGGTGAGTACAATATAACAGATACATTCCCTGCCCAAAATGAGCTTACAGTCTAGAAGTAGAGAAGCAGCTTATGAGAAGCAGCATGGCTCAATGGAAAGAGCACGGGCTTGGGAGTCAGAGGTCATGGGTTCGTATCCCAGCTCTGCCACTTGTCAGCTGTGTGGCTGTGGGCAAGTCACTTAACTGCTCGGTGCCTCAGTTACCTCATCTGTAAAATGGGGATTAAAACTGAGAGCACCACGTGGGACAACCTGATCACCTTGTATCCCCCAGTGCTTAGAACAGTGCTTTGCACATAGTAAGTGCTTAACAAATACCATTTTTTTATTATTTAGAGACAGACATTAATATAAATAAATAAATTACAGATACGTACATAAAGTCTGTGGAGCTGAGACAGGAATGAATGAAGGGAGTAAGTCAGGGTGACAAAAAAGGGAGTGGGAGAAGAGGGAGGAGGGTTTAGGGAAGACATTTGGGAGAAGATGGGCCTTCAATAAGGCTTTGAAGTTGGGGAAGAATATTTTACTTTACTGGGCCCAAGGCCACATTCAAATCTATTAACAAGAAACATTCCCTGGAATGGAAGGGATTTTGGGAACGTGATCGCTCCACCCTTGAAACTGGGTTTACGCTTTGCTCTGGGGTTAAAGGGATCAAAATTGTAACAGTATGTATTCAGCTGCCCTTTTAAAACCTGGACAACACATTGTACACAAGTGGCACTCAATAAATTCCATTACTCAGACTCCTAGACTCTTCATCAAAATGTATTTCTTTTTCCAAGCACTGACGTTTTAATTTGATGACAGGATATTGGGCAGCTTTTACACTTGACTCAAAGGAGGAAATGAGGTGTGGACCTTGCTGCTTAGAAGAACAGTTTACAAATGTTTCCATTTCCGTTCAAGCCTCCTCCCAGGCAGAATTCTGGGAGGAGAGGAAGAACCACTCCTAGCTAGAGCCAGGTCCCATTAGCAGGGTGATGAGTATTTAAGGTGCCGGAGATGTGTTGTCAAATCTCTCCCTCCCTGTTCTAGTCGATTCTGTGCAGTAGGGAGATTCATGAGATAGTAGCATCTGCCCTTTGCCCTCCTACCTTCTCGCCCTTCCTGGACAATTCCAGATGTTCCAGTCCTCAGGCCCCGGGGCTTTCCCCTCTCCCTCCACACCCCCTTTCCCATTTTGCTGCACCAGGGAGCAGCCTCTCTGGAGGGGAGGAGCCCGCTGGGGCTGGACACTTTCTGGAATATCATGTCACCAAGATGGGCAAGGCCTGGAGGTTGTGGGGAGACTACAGGCAGTCTCGGGAGAGCCCCAGGTGGCCCTCCCTCCTGGTGAACAGGATTCCAGGCGTGTGTGTTGGCTGCATAAGGAGAATAATGATAGGGCATCTCCCCTTGTATTGTGAGGTGTTCTTCCCTGTGCTATGGTATGGCACAATTGCACCCTCAAACAAGCTTGTACCTATCAGAAGGAATCCTAGTTCATTGGATGTGGAGGGCTTGCTGAGAAGAGAAGTGGTGTGCACTAATTGTTAGAGCATGGGCCTGGGAATCGGAAGGACCTGGGTTCTAGTTCCAGTTCTGCCACTTGTCTGCTGTGTGATCTTGGGCAAATTGCTTCACTTCTCTGTGCCTTAGTTACCTCATCTGCAAAATGGGGATTAAGACTGTGAGCCCCATGTGGGACAGGGACTGTGTCCTACCTGATTTGCTTGTATCCACCCCAGTGCTTAGCACAGTGCTTGGTACTTAGTAACCCCTTAACAAATACCACAGTTATTAATATTATCATTATTGGAGGTTCTGAAAAGGGGAAAAAGGAAACATTTTTTTCCTCTTGTGGCTGAG
Organism: Ornithorhynchus anatinus; assembly: GCF_004115215.2. Lineage (NCBI taxonomy): Eukaryota > Metazoa > Chordata > Mammalia > Monotremata > Ornithorhynchidae > Ornithorhynchus > Ornithorhynchus anatinus. The sequence goes on from NC_041731.1 coordinate 89,344,536, forward strand.
TTGTTTCCTGTCAGGAATGACAGCTTGCGGGGTGATCGAGGGTCCCATAAAGCCGTCCAGTGCCAAATAGTGCCCTAATGGCCTGAAAGAGTTAGTATTGCTTTCAAAGTAATAATAATAATAGTAATAATAATAATGATGATATTTGTTAAGCACTTACTATATGCCAAGCACTGTTCTAAGAGCTGGGGTAGATACAAGGTAATCAGGTTGTTCCAGGTGGGGCTCACAGTCTTCATCCTCATGTTACAGATGAGGTAGCTGAAGCCCAGAGAAGTTAAGTGACTTGCCCAAAGTCACACATCTGACAGGTGATGGAGCCAAGATTAGAACCCATGACCTCTGACTTCCAAGCCTATGCTCTTTCCACTAAGCCAAGCTGCAAGCCCACTATCTTATTTATTGTCACATTATCATTCTAAAACAAGGGGGTGAAGGGAGAGGCAATGTGTCTATTTTAGAGATTGAGAAACTGAGATCTGGGTGGGCTAAGGTGCCTCCTAAAAGGTCAAACTGCTAGTCAGTTCAGGTGTTGAGAAGTAGGGTGGCCAACTGGAAACAGCACAGGTCTGGGACTCTGAAGACTTGAGTTCTAATCCCAACTCTGCTACTTACTTGCTGTGTGACTTTGGGCAAATCATTTTCTTGGTGCCTCAGTTTCTTCCCCTCCCAAGGGGCTGCCACCATGGGCAGTAAAATGGGAAGGGGTGGGGAGGAGAGGGCACAGGGACCTTAGGACTGGGAAGTCCAGAGTTGGCGAGGAAGGTGGAGAACGGAGGTGGGGATAGGGCAGTTGCTGCTTTCTCGTGAATCTCCTTATTGCACATTGGCAACTGGACCAGAGTTGGAGAGATCTGGGAAATTGTAAATTTGTAAAATAGGGACTGTGAGCCCCATATGGGGCAGGGACTGTGTCTGACCAGATTGTCTTGTGCTAATGCTTAGTATAGTGCTTGGCACAGAGAAAGGCTTAACAAACCGTATTATCACTATTAATAATAACAATAATAATAATAAACCAGGTTTGCTGCTTTTCTAGTCTGATATCCTTTCCAATGAACCACCCTTGGACATAGTATAAAGATTGATATGTTACTGTTATTATGGAACTATTCGATGTGTTTATTCAATTAAACCTGTTGCTAGGGAAAACTATGATAGGGCAGGTGCCAGGGTGTGTGCCAGTAATGCTAATCCTGTCCTAAACGTGATTTATACAGCAGAGCAAGAAATGTGCCAACTGTCATTTTGTCTACCCTTAGGTCCATTTAACTAGTAAGAATTCTAGTGAATGAATTCCCTACATTTTTTGCTTACTGACAATTTAGGCTTCAGACAGTTGCCCATCCTGCCTAAAAACTTCTGGAAAAGAGATTTCAAAAATTGAAATAACCCCCTTCCAAAATACTGAATGAACCTGTAAAGGCAAAAACTATCTTTTCGGAGAGGAGTGTTTTATTTGACACCTGGTTGGGCATTTATGCAGAATCTAATGAAACATTTTCCAGAGAGAGAGAGACCGCTGGATTTTGAAAGTTATGTAGGAGATGTTTCCATTGGCCTTTCACTTGATCATCACATAAATGATACTTTTTTAGGTGCACCTCTTGCTTGTTTTGTTACATTTTGCAGAGATTTTTACCATAGGAGTTCAGTTGCCTAATATATACTGAAGGCAGAGGCGTGAAAGAATTGCATTATGTAGCCTTGCAAGTGATGTGGGTGGAGTGAAAGTTTAGGGAAGCACAAAGAGCCAAAAAATATCCATAAACAGGTCTTGAGACATGCATTCAGAGCTGGAGTGCAATACAGTCCCTGCTTCCTGTGATATGAACTCTCCAAACACGGGTCAAACAATGACAGAGATACTTGCTGCATTACAGCAGATGAGCTGTTCTTCCACCCACCTGTTTCTCAGCTTCAAAAACACTCCCCTGGGTGGGTTTTAATAGTTTTTAAAGCTGAAGAAAAATCTTTGTGAAGGAAGTGTTTTTCTAAAAAAAAATCAGACACAAATTGGCCTTTTAAAGACTGACAGATTTTGTGAATTTCTTCAAAAAATGAATTTGGAGATTTTAAATGTTAGCTCATTTCGTGGAAGTTATTCAAAAAGTATGTCATGTTTTCTGTCAGAAGATAAAGGTTAAATTGAATTAATATATTCTGCTGTTATTTTCTTTAGTCTTTCCATAATAATTTACCTCTCTGATGTTAAAAAAATGTATATTAAGCCTCATTCTCATTCTCTTTCTTGCTTTCATATCTCTCCCAGGCCCAGAGCACAGTGGTGTCTGAATGAATGAATGAATGTTTGTAATTCACTTTGGACTCCTGATAGAGAATGCATTTTCCACTTTCAGCTTTTCCATGTCTGTGAGAGAAATGAAGCAAGAAAATGTTTCTTGTAGCCACAACAAGCAAATATTCTCTAAACTGTGGGCATTAAAGCCCATAAACTCACCTTCACTCTAACTGCTGTAAATCCATTCTTTTCTACACTGAACTTTGTGTGGAGGTTTCTTTTTTTTTAATGTGGTTGGGGCAGGGATAATCTCAAACAATGGATATTTAACATGGGTAAACAAAAAGCTAAAAGGCATTAGAGTGAGCAGTTCTGGATTATTCTTACCTGGATCCATTAAGGTCAAAGGACAGCATTTGTGAACAGAGAAAATGTCACAATCTAAGGTTCTTCTGAAAGGATTGTTTTGTTTAACTCAACTGCTTTAGTGATTCTGGGCTATGTATTTTTTGTTTATTGTTCACCACTTTTTCCACTACATTTTGCCTTTAAAACAGAGCTATAGTGTTACATGCCACAATATAGGAAATGGAGCAAAATATTCTAGCTTGCATAATAGACTTCACCACTGGGCAGCAAACTGACCTTTCTATTTGAGAGAAACAACCCACTCATAATGAGGCACTGAATGCTTACAGTTGCCTGTTCAACTCCTTCTCAGTGGTCTCTGACTTTGTTAGCTTGTCTGGGGTAGTGTTACCCCTGCTTTTCTTATCTTGTGCCATCGAGTCATTTCCGACCCATAGCGACACCACGGACACATCTCACCCAGAACACCCTGCTCTCCATCTGCAATCATTCTGGTAGTGTATCCATAGAGTTTTCTTGGTAAAAAATATGTAATTGATTTATGATTGTCGCCTTCTGCGCAGTGAACTCGAGTCTCTGCCCTCAACTCTCTCCCATGCCACTGCTGCCCAGCAAGGGGGAGTTTTGGCTTGTAGCAGATTGCCTTCCACTTGCTAGCCACTGCTGGAGCTAGGAGTGGAATGGTTAAGTCTCTGCTTGACTCTCCCTCTGGTAGCTGAGACTGGTAGAGTACTGGAAACTCTCCAGGTGTGACCCAAAGAGGGGTTACTCCTGCTAGTGAGATCCTTTTGATGAGCCCATGATTCTACCTCCCCTCCCTCAGATCCTGCCTCCCTCCTAGCTGCTGGCTCTGAATAATCCCACTACACCCTCTCTGAGGTGCCAGATGACAATAAAGTAAGTCTGAAGTGAAGGGATGGTCAGCCAGTCAGTCAGTCATGCTCTGCACTAAGCAATTGGGAGAGTACAGTATAAAAATATAACAGATACATTCTCTGCCCACAGTGAACTTACAGTCTAGAGGGTCTGTTAGCTTCTCACTGCCTGAAGTTCTGGTGTTTGCAAAGTGGTATTAACCTGAAACTGGAATTCCCTAAGAGGACAATTGACCTCAAGGATGTTATGTCCCAGAGCACTTACAGGGAGGCAGAAATGTTAGACTGTAAGCTTGTTGTGGGCAGGGAATGTTTCTACCAACTCTGTAATATGTGTAAATCCCAAGTGTTTAGTATAGTGCACGGCACTCAGTAAGCACTCAATAAATATGACTGATATGATTGAAAGCAAAAGGTGATTTAGATCTGAATTCTGTCCTATTTGTTACCTGACTAACTTGTTAAATTTGTGTATTAAAAGCACATTTAGAGCTTAACCTTTATGTCTGTCTGCCTTTGGTATGAGGGTTGGGCCCATCTGGGTGCCCGAGAGTTGCATTTGCCTGGTAAGTAAAGGGAGGGGGAAAGGAGATATTATAATGATGGTATTTGTTAAGTGCTTACCATGTGTCAAGTGCTTGCTATGTTCTAAGTTCTGAGGGTGATACAAGACGAGACTCCTCTGAGCTTCCTAGAGCCAACCACAGGAGTGAGGAAGACTGATGGGATCACAAATGATCCCAGTGAGTTTGGGGGTATGTATTTATGAGCTTAAGTGTGATGGAAGCAGTCTAAGGGGCGCAGGAGTGGGATTCATTTGGTAGGGGCATCAGTTTTGTTCATTTCTAGCAATAGGTGAGCTTTAGGACCTTGTGTTCCTCTCAGGGTCACACCTGGAAAGTTTCCAGTACTCTACCAGTCTCAGCTACTGGAAGGAGAGTCAAGCAGAGGCCTATCCATTCCATTCCTAGCTTGGGCAGTGACTATTCAGTGGAAAGCAATCTGCTACAAGTCAAAACGTACCAGTGCAGGGCAGCCAGTGGCAAGGGAGAGAGTCAAGAGTGGAGACTCGAGTTTACCATCTGGAAAGAGGCAACTGTAAAACATTTCCATATTTTTACCAAGAAAACTCCATGGATCCACTACCAGAACAATTGCAGATGGAGGTGGGGTGTTTTGGGTGAGATGTGTCCATGGCGTCGCTAATGGTCTGAGATGACTCAGTGGCATAAGACGAGGACCCTGTGGATACTATAGGAAGTTCAGCATTTCTAAGTGATTATTTTAGGCTGAGGAGATCTCAATATGGCCCAGATCACCTAGATTCATTCATTCATTCAATCATATTTATTGAGCACTTACTTTGTGCAGAGCACTATACTAAGCACTTGGAATGCACAATTTGGCAACAGATAGATACATTCTCTGCCCAACAATGCCCTCACAGTCTAAAAGATAATAATCTCCTCCCTCTGGATCAGAGCTGTGTTCTTGGAAGAGCTTCCTTTTGTATTCTAGGGGAAATGTTTATTTTAGCAATGACATTCCAGTAACTATTCACATGAAAAAAGAATGTGAGCCTCACTAAGACTGCACCCCATGTAGGACAGGGACTGTGTCCAACTTGATTAACTTGTATCTAACCCAGGGCTTACAACAGTGCTTGACACATAGTAAGCCCTTAATAAAGGCCAATTAAAAAAAATCCTATGAAAGATAAAGTCAAGGCAGAAGTGAATGTTATTTGGTGCAAAAAATTATTCCCACATCATAATAAGGTGATCTGAACATACAAAAAAAGGAGAATGAGATCAATGGGAAGAAGCAAACATGAATCCTGATGGGAGTCTAGGGTGATCGGATCCAGTTTCAGTGAAAGAAGCACTTGCTGTGATATTCCAGAGTTGGGAAAATTGGAAAGTTCTAGAGCCAAGGTGTTTCTGCCAACCAACCAACCACCTGCCTTCTATAAAGCATCTCCCTGCAATGAAGGGCAGACCAATCAGGCTAGGGTTCCTTTACATGTGGGGAGGGAAGGAAAGCAAAAGGAGAGCAAGAGGGGCCAATGTTTCCACCTGGGCTGTGTGAGAGCCATCCATCACCCCAGATTAACACTGTCCACCTGAGGTCATTATCCCTCTAACTGTAAATTTTTTGTGGGCAGGGAATGTGTCTCCCAACTCTGTTTTCTTAGGCTCTCCCAAGCCCTTCATACAGTGCTCTGCACACTGTAAGTGCTCAATAAATACTGTTGATTAATTGATCATCGCTATGGGGACGATGGCAAGAGAGTGGTCTCAGAGTGAAGTGGGTGGAAACTGGGTAGTAGAAGTTCAGGAAGGGAGTTAGTTGGAGGTCGGGAAGTGGAGGCAGTGGGTATACACAACACATTCCAAGAGCTTAGACAGAAATGGGATAAGGCATTTGCTGACTGGAGGGGAGATGAGGCCCAGAGTAGGGTTTTTTTTTAGGATAGAAGCGACAGAGCATACAGGAAAATAGTAGGGAAGGAGCCACTCAAGTTGGCAGTGAGGGAGTGAAGAATGGGCTCATATGCTTTTTAGATGGTGTAAAGAGTTGAGGCTGGAGGTGCAGGTTGAGGGGATAGATTTTGAAAGCTTACAGGAGATCTCTGAGAGATGGGGGAGAGTTGCTACTGAGGTGGGAGAGAGCTGGATAAGTGAGTTGGGAAATTTCGAAAAGTCATGTCCAAGTAGTTGGCAAGGTCATCTGGAAGAGGAAGAGGATGGTGGGGACACTACAGGTATCTGGAGGGAGTCGAAGGTCTGAAACCATTGTTTTGAATGATGGGCATGGGAGTTAACTGACTGATTGACTTAGTAAGAGGGAAGTAGTTTGAGCAGAAGAGAAAACAGAGTTATAGTCTGTAAAGATGAATTTGAAGTGGCCAAAGCCAACCAGAAGGCCTATTAGAGCTAAATTACCCGAGCCCAGGAGCAGAGCAAGTGTACTACTGTTCATAGGATACAGAGTTGAAGGCCGGGAGTGTGAGATTGAAACCGTGGTTTAAGGTGGATCTCTTATCCTTCTTCACTCACCCCCTGCTCTTCTGTGGGGCTCGTGTGTCTCTCTTTCCCTCCATCTCCTGCTCCCCCTCATGGGGTTTGAGCGGAGGAGGAGGGAGGCAGCATGGGGCCCCCCAGAGACCCAGGGTGGCAGAGGGTTGGGATGGAAGACCACCCCCCCAACCCCGGCTGGCCATGGCCATCGCCGGGCTCATTTCCTCTGCCCAGGCAGTGCAACTGTGAGTGGCTCCTGGACAGCTGGGAAGGCCTGGTCTCTTATCCAACCAATAATTATTTCCTGCCCCCCTTCAAAGCTTTATGGAAGGCATACTTCCTCCAAGAGGCCTTCCTTGACTAAGCCCTCCTTTCCTCTTCTCCTATTCCCTTCTGAGTCACCCAGTCTTTCTTTATTCACCCTTCCCCCATCCCCCCATAGCCCCACAGCACTTTTATAGGTATCCATAATTTATTTATATTAACATCTGTCTCCCCATCTTCACTTGAAGTTCATTGTGGGCAGGGGATATGTCTGTTATATTTTTATGTCGTACTCTCAAAAGCTCTTAGTACATAGTGCCTTGCACACAAAAGGTGCTCAATAAATACAATTGATTGATTGATGGGGGACTGGCAGTTAGGTGTAGTGGAGAGGGCTCAGTAGAGGGTGTATATTTATGCAGCAGGATAAGGAGGTTGGATAAAAATTGAGTCAAATTGGGGAATGACGGTGTGGGATAAGAGAAGCAGCATGGGGTAGTAGTTAGAGCAATGGTCTGATTGTCGGAAGGTCATGGGTTCTAATCCCGGCTACACCACATGTCAGCTGTGTGACTTCGGGCAAATCAATCCATATCTCTGGGCCTCAGCCACCTCTTATGAAAAATGGGGATTGAAGCTGTGAGCCCCATGGGGGACAGGGGACTGTGTCCAATCTGACTTGCTTGTATCCAGCCCAGAACTTAGTACAGTGCCTGGCCATATAGTAAGCACTTTACAAATGTCATTATTATTACTGTTATAAGTGAAGGGGGTGAGAGATCAGACAGCTCTGCTGGGGGCAGGAACAGTTTTGCAGGGAAGAGTGAATGGGAGAGAAGGCAGCAGTGTGAGAAGCAGCATGGTTTGGAGGCAAGAGACCGGGCCTGTGAATCGGAGGACCTGGGTTTTAATTCCGGCTTTGCCACTTGACTGCTGTGTGACTTTGGGCAAATCACTTAACTTCTCTGTGCCTGTTTCCTCTTCTGTAAAATGGGGATTAAATACCTGTTTTCCAGGACTGCATCCAACATAAGTAAATTTCCATCTACCTCGGTGCTTTAAAATAGAGCTAGACACATAATTACTTAACTTTCTGAACATGAAAGTTTGGGAACTGTTCTGAATTTGCAGCAACTTTGAGGGTGGAATTACTTTATGGTGAGTGGAAATCCCCAGGACCAAGAGAACTCACCCCTTCCCAAGCCAAAATACAGGGCTACTTGAGCTGCTGTTCACATATTTCCACCTGTTGGAATGTTTTTTCTCTGTATAACTGTGAAGCAGCGTAGCTGAGAAGCAACATGGCTTAGTGGGTAGAGCACAGGTCTAGGAGTTAGAAGGGCCTAGGTTCTATTCCCAGCTCTGTCACTTGCCTGCTGTGTGACCCTGGGCAAGTCACTTTAGTTTTTTGTGCCTCAGTTACCCCATTTGTAAAATGGGGATTAAAACTGTGAGCCCCATGTGGGTCAGGGACTATGTTCAACCTGACTACCTTATATCTACCCAGTGCTTAGTACAGTGCCTGGCACATAGTAAACACTTAACAAGTACTATTAAAAAATTGTTATATCAAAGCTGTATTCTTTTCTTCAAACTTCATCTTTTCCAACAGGAGAACAGTGAGATAGTGGCACCAGTTTAACACTCTGGCATTTAGTAATAAGGGCTCCTCGGAATTTCCCAACTGCTATAGAACTAGCTAAGAATAGCACCGGAACACAACGTCAACTGTAGAAGGAATTTTAAACAGTTTGAGACTCGGGCATTAGTGGGAGTTTTGGGGAATGGAGTAGATTTCTCCTACCAAGCCTTATTTTGCAATCCAGAAGAGCATTGATTTTTTTTAAACACTTTTTCTTTTTTTGAAGATGAATGTAGTACAATCCAAGACATTTATTTTTCTCATCAAAAGTCTGGTTGTGAAAATTGAAACGGGTTTTTTCACTTTGTAAAATGAGGAAAAAATAGTGCTTTCTCTTATCAAATTTGGCATTTTTGCAAATCAATCAGTATAGACACATTTTTTGGGTGGCATTGTTAATTGTTTACTATGTGCCAGGCACCGTACTAAGTGCTGAGGTAGATACAAACTAATCAGATTCAATATCATCCCTGTCCCGCATGGGGTTCACAATTTTCACCCCCATTTTTCAGATGAGGCAACTGAGGCACAGAGAAGTGAAGTGACTTACTCAAGGTGACACTGCAGACAAGTGGTAGAGCAGGATTAAAACCCAGCTCTTTTGGACTCCCAGGTCTCTGTTCTATCTACCGGGCCATGCTGCTTCTCATTTCATGCCACAATCTCTGGAGGTTTCACAAATAGTCTAGGCTGTTTTATTGCTATAGAAACAATACTGGAGTCTGTGGTGCTGGATCCTGACTCAGCGAATCCATCTATAAAATTGATATAATTAAGAAACTCTTTTGAACTTGGGGCCAGAACTGGGCCCATATAAGAGCACAGGAGCAATGCCAGTGGATTTCTATGTTCTTTTTTCTCTGCCGGTTGATCCCGAGGCTCACTGTAAGAACACCACATTGTGCTCCTGAGAAGGGCATGGACATGATAATCATTACTTTGGAAGGATGAGAAGCAAAGCCAGTTTTGCCTGGTCCTGACCTTCTGGTTCCAGGGAGTCTGGCGAGACCAATCCTGATGCTCAGATGACACAACATAATGTTGACATTGAAAATGCCACCAGCTGCTCATGAAATGCTTGGCCTGTCTGCATTTCCTTTCTCACTCACAGATATTTCCTTGAAATTTAAAACGACTTTCAAACGTGGAGACTGACTTTTGTGCTCTGTCAGTCGCCTGTTTCCTTCTCTCTGGCTGATAGGCTAGGGCCAGTGTGGGTGGCCAGGGAACTTCAAACGTATGAATCATTTATTGAGCTTTACTGGTCATGGAGTGAAATTTAGGATCAACAGGCTATCATGTTGGGGGGCAAACCACTCAAGGAAGGATTAAGCAAACGGAGGCAAAATACCTGCTGAGAGAATATATTTGGTTTTTGTCCTGTTTTTTAGATCTCCGCTATTCACACATGACCTTTGGGCTCTTACAACCCCACTCAGCTAATTGCTTTTCCAGCTACCAAAGCAGCTTTAGGAACCAAATGCAACAGAATTCAGGCGAAAACAGATATGGCATGTCAGCTCAGGAATTTAATGGACGGAAGGCAATTTTAAGACAACAATAGAAGTCATTTAGCTTAGAGTTCCGGTAAGTTACCTCTACCACACTGGTGATCCACTTTCAGAAGACAAGGAAGAATTCGGGAAAAGTCAGCTAAAATTGGGGGAAAAATGTATTTAAGATTTAAGTCCATATTCTAGAACAACAACTACCAAAGAGCATGGCATTTCCTGAGGATTAAAGTCTGTCTCAGGGAAGCCGGTAGTTTCCAAGATTATATGGGGCCCACGCAGTCACTAAGCTTCAGGAAATACCCATTGTTGAAGTCGTTACTGCTATTACTGGATGGAAAGTTGAAAAATGAATGAAGGGCCCAAGGAGCTTGTTTAAAATGGGTGAGGCAATTTTAACTGGCTTGCACCCTCTGCTCTGGGAGTGAATGTCTTGTATACTATCCAATTGAATTTGTCGAAGCAATTTTTAGCATTTCCCTTTGCTTCATAGTTCTCAGTGGCAAATGTCAAGACCATAACAATATTCGTCCTATGTTGATCACAATGGAGAGGCACGCCTTTTTTTTTTTTTTGGATGATATTTGTTTAGTTCGGTGCCTGACATTGCAAGTAAGCACTCAGCACTGGGGAAGAAACAAGCTATCAGGTTGGATGCAGTCCAGATCCCACATGGGGCTCACAGTCTTAATCCCCCTTTCACAGATGAGATAACTGAGGCACAAAGAAGTGAAGTGACCTGCCAAAGGTCACACAGCAAAGTAGCAGAGCCAGGATTAGGACCCAGGGCTTTCTCACTCCCACGTCTGTGCTCTATCCATTCGGTCACACTGCTTCTCTGGAAAACAGTGAAACTGAATTTGTGATTTAACTCTTCACTCAACTTCCTTGTATATTTGAGTGTTTTTTCATTCATTTAAATTCTTATTATTCTGAATTTTCTCTTCTCTTTCCTTTCACCTTTTGTCTCTGTCTCTGGCCAAAAGCTATCTCCCTTTGATGAGATTCTTCTTTAATAAATATCCTACTTGTAACTCACAGAACTTGGTGAAGATAACTTACTTTTTTCAGAGCTCTGTGCTTCAGAAAGTAGAATACAGTAGAGTTGGTAGACATGATCCCTACTCAGAAAGGCTAGAAGACCTTACAGCCAGTCAATAAATGGTATTTGCTGAGTTCAGAGGCTGTACTAAGCACTTTAGAAAGTAAAATAAAACAGTTAGTAGATATAGTCGCCGTCCACAAGAAGCCTACAGTCTACAGAGGGGGAGCATGAAGGGGAGCTTACAGTCAGATTTTACTTCCATAGAAATAGGAAACTAACTGTGGTATTAGTTAAGTGGTTACTAGGTGCCAGGCACTATATTATGTGCTGGGATAGATACAGGCAAATTGGGTTGGACACAGCCGCTGTCCCACATGGGTTCACAGTCTCAATCCCCATTTTCCAGAAGAGGGAAATGAAGCCAAGGGAAGTGAAGTGACTTGCCCGAGGTCACCCAGAAGACAAGTGGTAGAGCCAGGATTCGTGACCTTCTGAGTCCCAGGCCAGTGCTCTATCCACCAGTGCTCTATCCACTACGACGTGCTGCTTAGTGATTATTTTAACAACATGATGTTGTTCTTTAATATTTTAATTTGAGAAAGTAAAAATATTTTATGGATTATGGAATTCAAGGCATCCAAGAAAATGGAAGTGGGCAACTCTTAAGTGGATGGTTTCCCAGTTTAGGAAGCCAACATAGAGGGGTTCAAAGGCCCATGAGAGATTGATGAATCTAGGGGTCTATTCCAGGTCCCCTGTTTCTTGGAGAAGCAGTGTGGCTCAGTGGAAAGAGCAAGGGCTTGGGAGTCAGAGGTCATGGGTTCTAATTCTGGCTCCGTCGCTTGTCAGCTGTGTGGCTTTGGGCAAGTCACTTAACTTCTCTGTCCCTCAGTTCCCTTACCTGTAAAATGGGGTTTAAGACTGTGAACCCCATGTGGGACAACCTGATCACCTTGTAGCCTCCCAAGTGCTTAGAACAGTGCTTGGCATATAGCTTAACAAATTCCATCATTATTATTATGATTATTATTGGTCCAGTGTACTAAACTCAGCACCCTTGCTTTCATTACATCTCCAAATCCTAGTTCTCACACACAAATTTTTTTTAATGGTATTTGTTAAGGCTTACTATGTGCCAGGGACTGTTCTAAGTGCTGGGGTGGATACAAATGAATCAGATTGAACACAGTCCATGTTCCACATAGAGCTCACAGTCTTAATCCTCATTTTATAGATGAGATAACTGAGACACAGAGAAGTGAAGTGACTTGTCCAAGGTCACACAGCAGAAAAATGGTGGATCTGGGATTAGAACCCAAGTCCTTCAGACTCCAAGGCCTGCGCTCTATCTACTGAGCCATGCTTCTTCCACCTCTGAAACAAAGGAATTGGTGTGATGTTTGGAAAATTCTTGCAAAAAATAGATTTTTACTTAACACCCTGGGCAATTGCTTTAATTTTCTATTTTGATTTGACCTTTTTCACCAGCCAAAAAAACTTAAAGCGATCATCATCATCATTGGTATTTTTGAGCACTTACTATGGGCAGAACACTGTACTATGTACTTCAGAGAGTACATTATCTGGTGTTCATCTTGCTTTATTTTCCCAAACAATTCCAACTTAAAATTTTTTAATTGATGATTATATTTTAGGATAACATAATAATAGTTGATGTCTCTGCAGATTTTTCTTCAGTGGAACTATTCTAGTGGGTAAGAAAAGAGGAGCGGGCTTATAGAATTGGACGGTTGGATTTATTCAGACAGCTGAACCCCTTAGAGATTTGAAGGCTCTCTGTGTGTGTGTGTGTGTTTGTGTGTGGTGCTGGATATATGACTGAGACAGGAACTTGGCATCAGCTATCCAAAGAATAATTTTAATATGATGTAACGATGTGACTCAATACAAAAGGAATGCATTCATTTCAAAGCTACAGCTCTCTTCCTAGTCTCTGCAAAGAAATCAATTAATAAATAGCATTAACTGCAGTTGTTTGGTTAGTATGAAGCAGCGTGGCCTTGTGGATGGAGCAGGGGGCCTGAAAGTCAGAAGCACCTGGGTTCTAATCCCAGATCCTCCACTTGCCAACTGTATGAGCTTGGGAAGTCATTCACTTCTCTGCACCTCAGTTACCTCATCTGGAAAATGAGGATTAAGACTGAGTCCCATGTGTGATAGAGACTGTGTCGAACCTGATTAGTTTGTATAGTGTTTAGTTCAGTGCCTAGCATACAGTAAGCACTTAAATGACATTAAAAAAATCTCTAGCAGTGTCCCAAAGCTGGCTGGACAAATTCTCATGATGCCAGGTGGGGAATGTAGATAGGGCTGGTTGAGGGAGCAAGAGGTGGTTGAATACTCCATTATTCCTCCTTTCAAATAAGTATGTGGGGGACATCATTTATGAGCAAAACTATATTAATCCTCCTTGCCAACAGGACCTCAGGGCTAATTAATTTTTGTAGAAGCCCCACATGAGGGGTAATATCATATTTCACTACTTATGACAACTTTGGAGCCATCTACTAAGCTTTATTAATCAACAGTATTTATTGAGTGTTTACTTTGTGCAGAGAACTCTACCAAGCACTTGGGAGAGTACAAATAACATATTTGGTAGACGTGTTTTCTGCCCACAACAAGCTTATGGACTAATTGATTATCTCCCATGGAGGAGCCTCCCCCATTTCCATGTGGGCAAGGAATGTGTCTGCTGATTGTTGTATTATACTCTCCCAAGCACATAGTACAGTTTTCTGCACACAGTAAGTGCTCAATAAATATGAATATGAATGAATTAATGATGACTTTGCTACAGTTAGCAGAATAATGACAAATTTTTCACATTTAAAAATTCTTCTTTTTAATCTGAAATATTCTTCCTATTAACTTTTTTCTCTTTGCTGAAATCATTTTTGAGTGTTTCTGCTTCCAAGTTAAAATATTTTCACTTAATTATAGAATAAATCTGAGAAATTCAGCAGTTTGAACAGATGGCCATGCCTATCTATCTATGACTGGCATCTGAAACCTTCAGTTGCCATCAGGACAGATGGCATCCAGGATAATTTTTGCCTTGGATCGTGTCATGCAATCATTCAGTGGTATTTAAGCACTTGAAAGAGTAATAATAATAATAATTATGGTGTTTGTTAAGTGCTTACTATGTGCTAAGCACTGGGGTAGATACAAAGTAATCAGGTTGGACACAGTCCCACGTAGGGCTCACAGTCTTAGTCCCATTTTACCGATAAGGTAACTGAGTCACAGAGAAGTTAAGTGACTTCCCAAAGATCACACAGCAGACAAGTGGCAGAACAAGTACATGATCCCTGCCCACAAGGAAGTACTGTGATGAACTGCAGCTTCTAAAATTTGTTCTTACCCACTTTGAGCTGAATAAAAATGGAAGATTTGAAATCTGAATTATATCAAGAAGAAAACGGCTGTAGGATCATGGTGTCCAGGAAGACAACATTCAGTGGGTTCCATTGGCTGAACAGGAAATTTATCCCTTTTTCTGAAGTAGGAGTCATGAACCTTGGACTCACCACATGCCTAGACATCATTACTGTCATTCCATGTGCAGTAACCTTTTCTCTGGCAGTGTGATTCCTGAAAGAAAGAGGCACATATCTTACTTTCCCTATGTGTTTGTTCACTGAGATAATGGCATGGATGTTCTCCTTTGGGAGAACTTCTACCCAGGTACTTTCAATTAATTGGGAGTGGACTCTAGACTAAGTTCACTGTGGGCAGGGAACGTGTCTACCAATTCTCTTGTACTCTTCCAAGATCTTAGTATAATGCTCTGCCCACAGTACAAGCTCAATAAATACCTTTGATTGGTTGATGGCTTTATTTACCTCATTGGGTAGGCTGGATGAGGAGGAAATATTAGGGAAAAACACAGAGAACCTACCTGTTGGATGTAGTGCTAGTCTGATTTCTTGTAAAAAAAAGTTATAAAGGACATTTTGTCCTTCTGTATCATTTACATACTGATTTCCCAAATGAAAAAGCTTTAATCTAGGGAAAACCTCATCAGTTTGGTAGACAAAGATTCAAGGGGAAGGAGGATATATCCTTTTTTATCCTGAAGATCCAATAATGATAATTAACAATTTTGGTACTTGTTAAGCACTTATTAGGTGCAAAGCATTGTTTTAAGTGCTGGGTTAGATACAAGTTAATCAGGTGGGACACAGTCCCTGTCCCATACAGGGCTCATGTTTTAAGTAGGAGAGAGTAGGTTTAATCCCCACTTTACAGATGAAAAAACTGAGGCTTAGAGAAGTTAAGTGATTTGCCCAAGGTCACACAGCAGACACAGCAGAGTTGGGATTAGAACCCGTGTCCTCTTACTCCCAGGCCTGTGCGCTTGCCACTAAGAATACTGCTTGACAATGCAAGGGTAGACTGAACTAGTTGTAGGCAGAGAACATGTCTAGTAACTCTATAATATTGGATTCTCCCAAGTGCTTAGTACAGTGCACAGTAAGATCTCAATACATACCATCGAATGAGTGAATGAATAGGAGTAGAGAGACAAGGCTAGCGTATGTCCTTGAGAGATTTAAAGAGAGGGTATGGTGCCAATGTGGCATCAAGATTCATACCAAATTGAAGGTGTATAGGGCAACTGAATAGAGAACTAGTGTTTCCTAGTGGATAAAGCTTGGGCCTGGGAGTCAGAAAGACCTGGGTTCTAAGACCAGCTGTGCCACTTGTCTGCTGTATGACCTTGAGCAAATCACTTAACTTCTCTGTGCCGCAGTGACCTCATCTGTAAAATGGGGATTAAAACTGTGAGCCCCATGTGCGGACTAGGATTATATACAACCTGATTAGTTTGTATGTACCCCAGAGTTTAGAGCAATGCTTGACACATAGAAAGTGCTTAACAAATTCCATTATCAACATCAGATAAATACGATAAATTTAGTGGAGGAAAAGCTGACAGAATTTGAGCAGTCGACTGAATGTGAGCACTGAAAGAGTCAGGAGTTTAGCGATAGTGCCAAGATTCCAGTTTTGGAGGCAGGGAGGAGCTTGGTGTTAACACCACTTTTACGGGGTAAGATTTAGGAGGGGAATAGGCAGCAGAGCAAAACTCAATGAGCTTTTCTTTGAACAGAAATGGGTTAATCTGAGTAAAGGTGGATTGAACAAACAGTAGGAGTCTTTTCAAGAACCAAAATGTTTTGATTATTCTAGTTGTAAATATGTGCTTCTCCCCATTAGAGTGGAAACTCCTTGAGGTCAGAAAATGTTATTAATTTGTGCTGTGCTTTCCCAATTGCCTGTACAGTGTACTGCCATCAGTGGGCACTTAATAAACAGAGGACAGGTCAACCTGGTGTACTGAAATCATAATCATTCGATCAATGGTATTTATTCTTACTGTGTGCAGAGCACTGTATTAGGCACTGGGGAGAGTACAATATACCACAACTGGAAGTCACCTTCCCTGCCCACGAGATCACAGTCTAGATGGGGAGACTGCCATTAATATAAATCAGTAAATTACATTCATTCAATCATATTTATTGAGTGCTTACTATGCGCAAAGCACTATACTAAGTGCTTGAAATGTACAATTCGGCAACAGATAGAGACAATCCCTGCCCAACAACGGGCTCACAGTCTAAACAGAGGAGACAGATAATGAAACAAAACAAAACAAGTAGTCTGGTGTAAATATCATCAAGATAAATAGAATCATAGATATATACACATCATTAACAAAATAGAGTAATAAATAGTATATACAAATATGCACAAGTGCTGTGGGGAGGGGAAGGGGGAAGGGCAGAGGGCGGGAGAAGGGGGAATGGGGAAAGGAGGAGGAGCAGTGGGAAAGGGAGGGCTCAGTCTGGGAAGGCCTCCTGGAGGAGGTGAGCTCTCAGGAGGTCTTTGAAGAGGGGAAGAGAGTGTTTGGCAGATGTGGGGACGGAGGGCATTCCAGGTCAGCGGTAGGATGTGGGCCAGGGGTCTATGGCAGAACAGGTGTTAACCGGGGACCGTGAGGAGGTTAGCGGCAGAGGAGCGGAGTGTACGACGTGGGCAGTAGAAAGAGAGAAGGGAGGTGAGCTAGGAGGGGGCAAGGGGATGGAGAGCCTTGAAGCCAAGAGTGAGGAGTTTTTGTTTCATGTGAAGGTTGATAGGCAACCACTGGAGGTTTTTGAGGAGGGAAGTAACATCCCCAGAGCATTTCTGTAGAGAGATGATCCAGGCAGTGGAATGAAGAATAGATTGGAGCTGGGAGAGACAGGAATATGGGAGATCAGAGAGGAGGCTGACACAATAATCCAGTTGGATTACAGATATGAACCTAAGTGATGTGGGGTTGGGCAGGGAGTGGAGGGCTACTTTAGGACAGGAACAGTGTATGACCTGATTTTCTTGTGTCTATCCCAGATTTTAGTAGAGTACTTGACACCGAGTAAGCTGTTAAGAAATACTATAGTTGTTAAATGTTGGTATTTGTTAAGCGCTTACTATGTGCAGAGCACTGTTCTAAGTGCTGGGGTAAACACAGGGGAATCAGGTTGTCCCACGTGGGGTTCACAGTCTTAATCCCCATTTTACAGATGAGGGAACTGAGGCACAGAGAAGTTAAGTGACTTGCCCACAGTCAAACAGCTGACAAGTGGCAGAGCTGGGATTCGAACTCATGAGCCCTGACTCCAAAGCCCGTGCTCTTTCCACTGCGCCACGCTGCTTCTAAGAAGAATAAATGAAATAGTATGTCACTGGGTAGCTAACAAACACAACTGTGTAGCTCTGAGCAAGCAATACTTACTTGCATTGATTTTAATCAGCCTCATCTGCATTCACTGAAAAAAAAATCCTACTATTAGTGTCACTCTTGAACCTCATATGGAGGCATACTCTCTGAAGCAGTGGAATTACATTCATTAAAAATGTGGTCGTACTGTGAGGAAAGTTGTTCTATAGACTACATGTTATAGCTCATGTCCAATTGGTGTATTTTGCAATGTGACATGTTAATCAGGTGAAATCCTTCAGGATGATTTGCTATATGGATGGTTTATATTGGCTCTTGATCGAGTGTAAGGTCGTTATTGGCAGGGAACTTGTTTGCTAATTCTGTTGCACTGTGCTCTCCCACGTGCTTAGTAAAGTGCTCTGCACATAGTAAGTGCTCAATAAATAAAAAAAACAGATGATTGTCTTTAGAGTTTAAATTTTTAAGTCTCCTGATCTTCTGACTGGGGGCGACACCAGGGAAGAGAGAGATGAGACTTTCCTTCAAGTTCCAGAGAAAGGAAACCAGGCCGACCATGTTGAGTATGGGGATCAGGGACATTCATTCAGTCATATTTATTGAGTGCTTACTGTGTGCAGAGCACTATTCTAAGCATTTGGGAGAGTACAATAGCACCATAAACAGACCCAATCCCTGCCCATAACAAGCACAGTCTAGAGGGGCATGTCATTTCTGGGAGGAGCTGTGCACCAGAGAGCAGATGCTCCACTGGGGATGTGCACATTTTCATCGGCTGGGCCAGGAGTTGGGTGAGAACTGAAGCAGCTCTGTCCCATTTCCTAATAATAATGATAATTATGGTATTTGTTATGTGCTTACTCTATGCCAAGCACTCTTCTAAGCCCTGGGGTATACACAAGTTAATCAGGTTGGATACAGTCCCTCTTCCACATGGGGCTCACACTTTTATCCCCATTTTCCAGATGAGGTAACTGAAGCCCAGAGTAGTGAAGTGACTTGCCCAAGGTCACACGGCAGACGTGGTGGAGATGGGATTAGAACCCAGGGCCTTCTGACTCCCAGACCCATGCTTGATCCACTAAGCCACCCTGCTAAGGATCATTCCCATCTGGGGCATTTCCCTCTGTATTCCCTGGCCCCAGGGTCTGCCAACCCTTCAGGGCACAGAGATACCTCTTAGGCAGGACAGGGGTGAAAGAACCTCTGGTGAGGCCTTGGATGATACCAAACGCTGCAGAACATCTTCTAGGGACACACACAGGTGACAGGAACTGGGCCCGTGTTAGATTACATTATATGTCTGACTGGCAGATGTCAGTCATAGGGGACATGGAATCATGTTGGTTCCTAGTTAATGAGAAACAGCATGGTCTAGTGGATAGAGCACGGGCCTGGGAGTCAGGAGGACCTGCGTTCCAATCCCAACTCCGATATGTGTCGGCTGTGTGACTTTGAGCAAGTCACTTCACTTCTCTGAACCTCTGTTTTCATCTGTCAAATGGGGATTAGTACTGGGAGCTCCATGAAGCAGCATGGCCTAGTAAATAGAGCACGGGCCTGGGAATGAGAAGGTCATGGGTTCTAAACCTGACTCCACCACTTATCTGCTGTGTAACCTTGGGTAAATCACTTCACTTTTCTGTGCCTCAGTTCCTTCATCTGTAAAATGGGGATTAAAACTGTGAGCCTTGTGTGGGACAGGGGCTGTGTCCAATCTTGTATCTACCTCAGCGCTTAGAACAGTGCCTGGCATATAGTAAGCACTTAACAATATGTCTTGTCTTTGGCTGTTGAGTGGTCTCCAACCCATAGGGACTCCATGAACATTTCTCTCCCAGAATACCTCACCTTTGGCTGTGATCGTTCTGGTAGGGTATCCAGAGAGTTTTCTTGGTAAAAATCCAGAAGTGGTTTACCACTGCTTCCTTCTGCATAGTAAACTTGAGTCTCCGCACTCTACTCTCTCCCATGCCGCTACTTCCCAGCACAGGTGACTTTTGACTTGTAGCAGATTGCCTGCCACTAGCTAGCCATTGCTCCAGTTAGGAATGGAATGGGCATGCCTCTGCTTGACTCTCTGTCCCATAACCAAGACTGGTGGAGTACTGGAAACTCTCCAGATGTGATCCTGAGAGGGGAATTTAAAATATACCATAAAAAAGGTTCAGCCTCCTTTAACTAGGAATCGGTAGATTTAATAATAATAATAATAATAATGGTATTTGTTAAGCACTTACTATATGCCAAGCACTGTTCCAAGCACTGGGGTAGATACAAGGTAATGAAGTTGGCCCATGTGGGGCTCCCAGTCTTAATCCCCATGTTATAGTTGAGGTAACTGAGGTACAGAGAAGTTAAGTGACTTGCTAGGTCTCCCAGACACATCTGTACTCCAAACAAATTCCTTTTTTGCAATCACACCTCTGTCACGACCCCCTTGGTTTTAACTGAGATCTCTCAAGAGCCTCTGCTTCGTACCAACCAGGACCTTCCTGGACTGGGGGGAGCCTTGGTGACACGCAGTAGAAATCAAACCACACCTCTGATGACCAGGGTTAATGTGGAAATTGCTTTACTTAGTTTTACCAATGGGCAAGGGAGTGACACCTACACACACACTCACTCACCCTTCCACTCCATCACGGGTCCAATACTAGTCTGTGGTCAAAGGAGCCCATTCTGCCAGTGTGTCTTCTTTCTCTTCCAAGTGTTGCTGCCTTTGCTACTCTCCAGCTGTAGGTGCTTCCTCGATGCTTCAAAGCAACAGTCTTTTAATCTGCATTAGGTGTAGCAGCTTGGGGGCTCTACTTGACAGTCATTGGTTGGTCCAGGACTGTTACAGGGTAGAACAGGAAAAATTCCCACAGGCCAGCAATCACCTGCCTCAGGTAGAGCGCATCAGTGCCTTTGCAAAGTCTCTTCCTTGTTGTTGTTCGAGGGATCACAAACAGTCAATAAAAAGGCAGCTTGTGGTGGGCTTACCACAAGGTCTATTCTCTAAACTCTGGAAATAGTATATGGAATTCCTTAATTTGTTATATGTGTTATGTTCAGCATCAAAAAACTTGTTTATCTTAGTAAAAGTAATTCTGGTACTAACATCACAACATGAACTGTGTGAGGGATTGTAGACTATTACTATGGGTTTTTGCAGGAGGCTTGTAGAAGCTGGCCTAATTGACTTTGGAAGTGACTTTTCAACATCAATACAGAATTGTGTTTTAATTTTTATGGTATTTGTTAAGGACTTACTATGTGTCAAGCGCTATTCTAAGTGCTGGGGTCTTGTCTTATGCCGTCGAGTCTTCTCCATAGCGACGCCATGGACATATCTCTCCCAGAACGCCCCACCTCTATCTGCAATCATTACGGTAGTTTATTTGCAGTGTTTAAGAATTGGGGTAGGTACTAGATAATTAGGTTGGACAAAATCCTGCCCAACATGGGCTCACAGTCTAAATCAAAAGTAGGAGGATTTAATCCCAATGTTACAGGAGAGGTGTCTTGCCCAAGTGACTTGCTCAAGGTGACCCAGCAGAGAGGTGTCATAGCCAGGATTAGTACCCAGGACCTTTTGACTCTCAGGTCAGTGAACTTCACACTAGGCCACGATGCTTCCCCATTTGACTAGCAATCTTCTTTTAGTTATTATCATCAATCAATTATATTTAATTGAGTGTTTACTGTGTGAAGAGCATTATACTAAGTGTTGGGGAGAATCCAATATAACAGAGTTGGTAGACAAGTTCTCTGCCCACAGGCAACTTTATTAAGCATCTTGTAAGAGACCTATGTCTTCTGACTGACTACCTCTTCACCCTTTGAATTCTTCTTATTCTCAGGATATTCTACAATCATTCTTATAAATTCATCCATTCTCTTTAATAAGATGAACAATTTCTTACTCCCAACATATAAACTGGTGGTGGAGAGATTGTAATTTCTTCTTCATGGTTTATTGGCATTTTGTAATGATGCATTGGATTATCGAGGTATTAAACAAAACTGGACGTGTCCCAGGGAGACTGCAATCTGGAATAAGGTATCAAACAGTAACAGATGCCTATCAGCATGGCATAGTGGAAAGAGCATGGGCTTGGAATCAAAGGACTTGGATTCTAACCTGGCTCTGCCACTTATCTGCTGTGTGACCTTGGGCAATCCACTTAACTTCTCTGTGTCTCAGTTACCTCATCTGTAAAATGGGGATTAAGACTGTGAGCCCCATGTGGGACAACCTGATTACCTTGTATCTATTCCAGCGCTTAGAACAGGGCTTGGCCCAGAGTAAGTGCTTAGCAAATTATTATTATTACTATCAGTTGTAGATATTGTAGAGTAGCTCTAATACAAGATATGCCTATACACAGTTTTAGTCACTTTGGTTGATTAGGTTTTATTGAATGACAATGAAAGATAAAATAAGAATCAACAAAAAACCTCATCATATATTGGGCCTCTGAAATGTCTCTCCAGTGGTAAATGAAAAAACTATATTGAGATGTCTTTTATGCCTGCACTCCTTAAGTAATCTTCCCAGCCTAATCTTATCATCATCAAAAGTTTATAGAGCAAATCACTGATGGCATCTGCTTCCAGTCTGGGTAATTACCCAACAGTTAGATTCTAATTAGACTTTTGCTTCCTTATTCTGTTTACCAGGCACAATCTCAACATCCTTCTATTCATATGCAATTTGTGGAAACACCTTCGTTTATTGTTTTTTTAATTGTTTTTGGAAACATTGGTAGAACAGATTCCTTAGCCGCATACCGTGAGGTTTTTTTTCCTCCAAGTTTTGACGGCGTTGAGATTAAAAAGCTTCCTCTCCCAAACCAAGCAATTCAGAGAGCGGAACATCTTGGAAATATGCACATTCCTGCTTTTCCTGGTTCTCAAATTCCATCTGAATCTTTAGACTTTGAATTTCTCAGTAGATATTATTCAGTGGAAAAAAAACCCAAAACAAAATAAAAAATGATTTAATAGTTCTGACAAATTAGGTGTGAGTGGGTGCCTCTTATAGTAGTAAAATATAACATAGTGCAGATGTTTTATTTGTGTTTGTTAACAAGGATGATGGAAATGGGCTACTTCTATGATCAGGCTGTGGATAATTTAAGTTCTAATTCTGGTATACCATTCACTCACTTGATTGATACTAATTCTTCTAGACCTCTCTTTCCTTTGCTGTGAAATAGGGATTAGAAGCTGGTAAACTTCCAGAGCTAGTGGTATTTTGGTAATTGCTATCAATTGATCAATGGTATTTAATGAGTACTTATTGTGTGCAGATCACACAACTAAGCACTTGGAAGAATACAGTACAATAGATTAATCAATCAGTGGTATTTATTGAGCAGTTACTGTGTGCACTGTACAGAAGGACTGGGGAGAATACAATACAAAGAGTTAGAAGATATATCCCTGTCCACAGGAACCTTACAGTTTAGAGGGTTAGACAGCCATTAAAATAAATTACAGAAAGGGAAAATGGTAGAATATCAGGATATGTATAAAAGTGCTGTATAGGTGGAGTGAGCAGTTAAAATGGTATCCAGCCCTTAGAACAGTTCCTGGCACATAGTAAGCACTTAACAAATACCATCATTATTATTACTGTTCATTAGGTGCTTACTGGGTGCAGAGCATTGTAGTAAGCCCTGGAAGATAATACTCAGGTGGGAATTAGACAAGGTCCCCGTCCCTTAGGGGAGCTTGCAATCTAAAAGAATAAGAGGAGAGAAGACACTGAAGACAAACAGATCAGGAATGATGAAAGATTAAGATACCAACACAAATACCTAAATCAAAACAAAATCAACAGTATCCTATGGCTAGAGGAACAGAATTTCAGGTTTCTTGGGGCTCAGAGTTCAAGTCACCCCCATAACCACAGAAAACAATTGCAATAGCTACCAGTGAATTCTATGTTGTTTCCAGTGACAATGTATGGATCTGAACCACTGAAAAAACAGGATAGAGAGAACATCAATTTTTTGGAAATGTGGTGTTGGAGAAGGCTTTTGTGAGTACCATGGACTGCCTGAAAATCAAACAAATGGATTTTAAAAGAAATTAAGCCAAAGTGGTCTTTTGAAGGCCAAATAATTTGACTTAGATTATCAAAATTTGGACACTTTATTAGAAGGATTAATTATCTGGAGAAGACACTACTGCTAGAAAAAATCCAGGGAAAACAAGGAAGAGGCAGACCAGCAGGTAGATGGAGAGAGACCATAACAACGATAACGGAACAACCGTTAGAAAGGTTACAGAAAGGTGGTGGAGGACAGCACATTCTGGAGAAAGTATATCAATGGAGTCGCTATGAATTGGACAGACTTGACGGCACTTACTAATAATAATACACCAGTCTCGCTGTTTCTGCTTTTTATCTTTCTCACCTGGGTAGTAGAAGAGAAGACAGGTTGGAGTCTCCCAAATAATGTAAGAGATAAGAGAAGCAGCATGGCTCAGTGGAAAGAGCCCGGGCTTGGGAGTCAGAGGTCATGGGTTCGAATCCTGGGCTCGGCCACTTGTCAGCTGTGTGAATGTGGGCAAGTCATTTAACTTCTCTGTGCCTCAGTTACCTCATCTGTAAAATGGGGATTAAGACTGTGAGCCTCATGTGGGACAATCTGAGTACCCTGTATCTACTCCAGTGCTTAGAACAGTGCTCGGCACGTAGTAAGCACTTAACAAATACCAACATTCTTATTATTATTATTATTATGTAGAGGGGAATGGAGTGATGGTTCCCAGGGAGGCAGCATGGCTGGCTGGTGAGTACCAAAGTGCTTAAGGGGTATAGACCTAAGTGCAGAGTGTAGGGTAAATAGTGTGCAGAAATAAGGGGTTAGAGAAAGGCTCTTGGAGAGAGAGGATTTTAGTAGGGCTTGGAAGATGGGGTGAGTGGTAGACTGTCAAATAAGACTGGGGAGAGTGTTCCAGGCCAGAGGGAGGATGTGGACAACGGGTCCTCAGTGAGAAAAATGGGACGGAGGTATAGTGAGTAGGTTGGTGTTAGAGGAGCAAAATGTGTGGGCTCAGTTGTAGATTATTGAGGTAAAGTATAAGGGGAGAGAGTGGATTGATTGCCTTATAGCCAGTAGTAAGCAGTTTCTGTTTGATACAGATATGGATAGGCAACCATTTGAGGAGTAGGGAGGAAGGAGGTGATGTCTACAGTGATGGAAAAGTCTGGAGAAAGAGGTTGAGTGGGGAGACAAGGCTTACTGTTTTCAACATGGTAAATTTTAGATTCTGACCGGACATTTGAATAGAGACGTCCTGAAGTCAGGAGGAAATGCAAGTCCAGAGAAGGAGAGAGATCAGGGCTGGTTGATTCCCAGATGATTTGGGATACATCTGCTTAAAGATGGTAGTTCAATCCAAGGAGAGAATGAGTTCTCTAAGGGAGTACTTAGTTATTAATACTAATTATGAAGTTTAAGAGTTTTGTACAGGGAAATAATTTTGAAATAGGAAAATCTTATACTTTTAAATCAGTCTGAATTTTCCTGAACAATCTTCTGTAGGAGTTTTTTTTAATTTCAATCAATGAGATTTATTGACCACTGTATGTGAAGCACTAAACTAAATGCTTGGGAGAGTATAATACAATAGAACAGGTAAATCTGGTGGTTGGAAGGCAAGCAGAGTGACCTATTGGAAAAGAGTGTGGCCTTGGGAATCAGAGAGGCTGGGTTTTAATGTCCTGACTAGGACACTTACCTGCTGTGTGACTTTGGGAGAGTCATTAACTTCTCTATGCTTCAGTTACCTCATCTGTAACATGGAGATTAAGACTATAAACTCCATGTGGGACATGGACTGTGTCCAGCTTGACTATCTCGTATCTACCCCAGTGCTTAGTACAATGCTTGGCTCATAGTAAGAGCTTAACGAGTGACACAATTATTAGACATGATCCTGGCTCTCAAGAAGCATTTAAGAATGGAAGCTAAGTAAATTTGCCAACTTCCACTTTAAAAATGAAAGCAGAAGGCATTTGTGCAAAACCATGACAACCACAGTTAAAATTCCAAGACCACAATGTTATGAAAATATGTTCAAGGTTGACAGTGGGAAAGGAGGAGGCTGTTTCTGCCCCCATTTTTCTCTGCTCCTCCAGCACAGAAGGCTGCATTGTGCTTTTATAGCTGACTGTCAGGAAAAAAGAAACAATAATAATGAACGCCTTTTCCCTATGAGGTTTAGAAACTCTAATAAAGAGCTTTGTCTTGGTTGTAGAGGCAGAATTTTCTTCTTCAGGGTCTCTGTCTACTAATGTTTGTGTACCCTTCTCTTCTGGACTTTAAGCTCATTGTGGGCAGGGAATGTGTCTGTTTATTGTTATTTTCTACTCTCCCAAGTACTTAGTACAGTGCTTTGCACACAACAAGTGCTCAATAAATATGCCAGAATGAGTTGAATGAATGAATGAACACAGAAACCCAGCTCTTATTTAGAGATGTCAGCTGCTCCATTTTCATTCTCCCTTCCTGCAGCCTTCTGTTTCTCTTATATGTCCTTGCTATTCTTCATTATTTTCTGCTTCTGGAATTTGGATCTTGCAGATTTTGTTACTCTTTGTGGATAAGTAACAGGGATTCTAGTCATCTAAGGTGTACTTGATAAGATTACTTGTTTGCCTACTTGTTTGCCTAGGTACCCCTATCTTATCATTGTCCACCTGCTAATGAACCTCTGATTGGTTCCTGAAAATGGCATCTGATTTATTTGAATCATCTGCCAACCATATGAGGCATTCTGATGAGGACAATTTCTATTATTAAAGTATGCATGTCTGCTCCACTTTACAATAAAAAAAGGAAGCAGCAGGTCCTGGTGAGTCAGAAAGATTTAGGTTCTAATCCTAGCTCTTCCACTTGTCTGCTGTGTGACCTTGGGCAAGTCACTTCACTTCTCTGGACCTCAATTACCTCATCTGTAAAATGGGAATTGAGACTGTGAGCCCCATGTGGGACAGGGACTGTGCCCAATCTGATTTGTTTGTAACCACCCCAGCTCTTAGAACAGTGCCTGGCACATAGTGAGCACCTAACAAATACCATTATTATTATTATTATTATTATTATGTACCCCAGTGGCTAGAAAAGTGCTTGACACATAGAAAGCACTTAACAAATACTATCATTATTATTATTATTATTATAGGGTGGATGGAAGGAGCCCATGTTTTAGTTTTAGTTCAAAATGGTGTTACTCCTTTGTGGAACCCTTTTTTTCTTCCATACAATCCTTAAGGGGGTCTGCTTGACTCCCCTCTCCTCCCGCAGCTACTGCTTCAGAGCTGGGGACTCCTGGACAAGCCTGACAGAATAGCTCAGAATATTCCCAGTATTTCCCTTCTTTCCTTCCATCACATTGGGGACCAAGGCTGGGAGAGAGGGGAGGAAGCCTATGGAGAAGGGGTACTTGAAAACAGGGAGGGAGCTTGGAAATAGGATCTATGTGGGTTACTGTTAATAATAATAATAATAATAATAATTGTGGTATTTATAAAGTGTTTACTATGTTCCAGGCACTGTTCTAGGAGTTGGTGTAGATACAGTCTATATTTCATTCACTTCACTATACCGCTTCAGTCTATACTTCATCTGCTGCCCGGATTATCTTTCTATAGAAATGCTCTGAGCATGTCACCCCTCTCCTCAAAAATCTCCAGTGGTTGTCTATCAACCTTTGTATGAAACAAAAACTCCTCACTATTGGCTTCAAAGCTCTCCATCCTCTTGCCCCCTCCTGCCTCATCTCCTTTCTCTCCTTTTACAGCCCAGTCCACATAATCTTCTCCTCTCCTGCTAACCTCCTCACTGCGCCTTGTTCTCACCTGTCCCACCATCGACCCCTGGCCCACGTCCTACCTCTGGCCTGGAATGCCCTCCCTCCTCACATCCGCCAAACTAGCTCTCTTCCCCGCTTCAAAGCCCTACTGAGAGCTCACCTTCTCCAGGAGGCCTTCCCAGACTGAGTCTCCTTTTCCTCTGCTCCTCCTCCCCTTCCCATCACCCCTACTCCCTCCCTCTGTTCTACCCCCCGACCCACAGCACTTGTGTATATTTGTACATATTTATTATTCTATTTATTTTATTAATGATATATATAATTCTATTTATCTATTTCGATGCTATTGATGCCTGTCTACTTGTTTTGTTGTTTGTCTCCCCCTTCGAAACTGTGAGCTCATTGTTGGGCAGGGGTTGTCTCTATCTGTTGCTGATTTGTACTTTCCAACCACTTAGCACAGCGTTCTGCACATAGTAAGCCCTCAGTAAATATGACTGAATGAATGAATACAAGCTAATTGGGTTGGACACAGTCCCTGTCCTACATAGGGCTCACAGTCTTAATCCTATTTTACAGATGAGGGAACTGAGGCACAGAGAACTGAAGTGACTTGCCCAAGTTTACACAGTCACAGGGCCATGTGACTTCTCAGAGGAGTCAGGAGAACGTGGGCATGGAATGGACTGGCTTTCAGGCCCAAAGTGATCAAACTTGCATGTTGGCTGGGTGAAGATCTCACCCTCAAGTAAGTAGATGATACTGAATCCTATTAGTCTTCTGGGTGCCAGTGTGTGTTCTATTATGTACATTTCCCTGAGTGGAAGAGAGAGACACTGTTCTTCTTGGCCCCTGCTCCTACCAATTGTTTTGGAAACAAATTCTTACAGACTTCAAACTAAACAGAGGTGATGATGAATTAACACTACACTGGTCAGATTCCTTATTTTGATGAGGAAATTTCATACAAACCATAACTGTGGCTTATTACTGTGGGTAATGTGAAATAGGTAAAGAGACTTGTATTTTTATTGTTTCTTTTTGACTGTTTGATACATTGCCCAGTTCATTTTTCTAATGTTTACCTAGTGAGTCCCTGGATAGGGACTGTGCCCAATTGCTTTCTATTCATTCTCAATTATCTAGTTCAGCATTGTGCGTAGTGTTGGTTTCATTAATTTTGATCTAACAATCAATTAGTCAATCAATGGATTTGAGCGCTCACTGTGTGTAGAGCACTTTACTTAAGCCCTTCGCACAATACAACAGAGTTAGGAGACATGATCTATAACCTCAAGAGGCTTACAATCTATCGGTGGGTCAGACATTAAAATAAATCATAGGTAAGGGAAGCAGCAGAGTATATGGGTAGGAACATAAAATCTGAGGATGGGTAATCAAAGTATTTAAAGGGAACTGACCCATGTGCAAAGACAATGCAAAAGCAAGGATGGATAAGATGGGGAAATGGGAGGTTTGTCAAGGAAGGCTTCTTGGAGGTAATATGGCTCCAGTAGGTCTTGAAACTAGCAGAAGTGATGGCCTGTCAGTTATAGTAATAATAATAATAATAATAATAATGATATTGGTTTTTGTTAAGCACTTACTATGTGCCAGTCACTATATTAAGCACTGGGGTAGATACAAGCAAATTGGGTTGGACACAGTCACTGTCCCACATAGGGCTCATAGTCTCAATCCCCATTTTACAGATGAGTTAACAGAGGCAAGAGAAGTAAAGTGACTTGTCCAAGGTCACACAGCACACAAGTGGTGGAGTATGCATTAGAACCCTTGACTTTCTAACTCCAAGTCCAGTGCTGTACCCACTACACCATGCTGCTCCTCAAATGATAATTATGGTATTTAAGCACTTACCATGTGCCAGGTATTGAAAGATTTTTTTAGAAAAATGATCCAGGCAGAAGAGTGAAGTATGGACCAGAGAGGGGAGAGACTGTAGGCAGGAAGGTCAGCGAGGAGGCTGAAGAAGTGGTCAAGGAGGGATCTAATTAGTGCTTGGGCCAGCATGGTAGCAGTTTGAATGGAGAGAAGGACTGGATCCTAGGCTGAACCGAAAGGATTTGGTGACAGGCTATATGCCGGTTGAATGAGGAAGATGAAGCAAAAATAATAATAACAATAATGGTATTTGTTAAGCACCTTACTATGTGCCAGGCACTGTACTAAGCACTGGGGTAGATACAAGCCAATCAGACACAGTCTGTGTCCCCCGTGGAGGTCACAGTCTCAGTCCCCATTTTACAGATGAGGGAACTGAATCCCAGAGAACTGAAGTCACTCACCCAAGGTCACTCAGCAGGTTAGTGGTGGAGCCGGCATTAGAACCCATGACCTTCTAACTCCCAGGCCCATGCTCTATCCACTACACCATGCTGCTTCTAATTACTGGATTACGGCTTGAGTGACAGGTAGGATGGTGATATTGTTTAATGATAACAATGATGGTATTGGTTAAGTGCTTACTATGTGTCAAGCACTGCTGTAAGCACTGGGGTAGATACAAGCTAATCAGGTTGGAAACAGTACTGGTCCCACATGGGGCTCACATTCTTAATCCCCATTTTACAGATGAGGTAAATGTAGGCCAGAGAGCTTAAGTGATTTGCCCTAGGTCAAACAGCAGACAGGCAGCAGAGCTGACATTAGAACCCTGGGTCCTTCTCACTCCCAGGTCCGTACTCTATCCACTAGGCCATGCTGCTTCCCTACAGTGATTTTTTCAACCAATAGTATGAACATATACCCAGAAATCTGGGACTCTGCTCCTGGGGCCATCAGTGGACCACCCCTCCTACTCCAGTATCTATTACAGTGCTCTGCACATAGTAAGTACTCAATAATACTATTGATTGATTGAAGGGATAGGGGAAAATCTTTGGTAGCCCTGGAACTCTTTGGTAGAGTTCTCTTCTTGGTTTGAGTGTTTTGACATAATGCCTCACCACAGACTAGTCCAGATCTGCATTTAGCTTTCAGAGGCTCCGAAAAGTATTACAGACTTATCACAAAACTTTCTTCCCCTTGGTTTTCTAACCTTTGATTAAGAAAATATTCCATAGAATCTGCAGGAACATTCAGAGTAAAAGCCTTATTAGGTTCAGCCTCTTGAAGCCATAAGAGGCTTAAAATTCCTCAAAAGTTTTTTTAAATGGAATTCTTTTTTCTTTTTAAATGACACTCTTCTTTCCTTGTTGAACAAGTGACATGGTACTGAAAACTGGGGATTAATTACATATGTTTTATTTGCTTGAGGAGGTACATAACTAGGGAGAATGCCAAATACCAGAAACAACATTCACATAAACAACAGCCATAAATGCCTGTGACATGTCCTTGAACTGCCTCCTGTTCCCATCCTCATAAGAGGGAGCTTCCTCTAGGGCGCAACCAAAGATTTTGATGAATAACATTAATAGACGGCAGCTGCTTCTATTAAGGTGAAGGGTCTCTCCAGCAATTTTCGGGCACTGGAAAGGATGTGCTTGTTATCTTGATCTCCCACCCACCTACACTGAAAAGGTACAATAGCGCGTCCATCTGTGTCAACGGCCTTAGCTCTAATCCCGGTTCGTGTGACCTACTCAATCAGATGGTAGACCCAAAGGTGATACCATGATACAGAGATGTCACAAGTTTTTTTGTTTGGAGATAAAGTGTGACACTTTTTCCCTGAGAGGCTGTAAATCCAGACAGAAACTCCTTGGGCTGTGGTCTGGTTGTTGGCAGAGATTTCCTCAGCTCTGTTTGAGGGCGAGAGCAGAATGCTCAGGGACAATGCGGGGGAAGGCAGCTGTTGCTGCTGTTTGCTGGAAAAGGTCAAGGATGCGAGGCTCGATGAAATGAAGATGGATTACAAGGGGAGAAGAAGAAGAATGAGCACGTCCTCTTAAAACAAAACCTTGACCTTTGCTAACCAGCTGGCCTGTTTCTGAGATTTATGCTTTGCAGTTCATTCTAACTGATATACCCGGTGGCGCACATTCACAGGTGGGGGTTCTGAAACCTGGTGGAGATTGCTGGATTGGTAAACTAGTTGGATTATATGCAGACAAGTTGGCTTTGGATACTTAACTGTGGTATTTGTTATGTGCTTGCTATATGTGCCAGGCACTGTACTAAGCAATGGGGTGGCTACACACAAATCAGGTTGGACACAGTCTCTGTCCCACACAGGGCTCACAGTCTTAATCCCCTTTTTACAGATAAGGTAACTGAGGCCCAGAGAAGTGAAGTGACTTGCTCAGGGTCACCCAAAAGATGAGTGGAGGAGCTAGAATTGGAACCCAGGTCCTTCCAACTCTCAGGCGTGTGTTCTATGCACTAGGCCATGCTTTTTCTCTACTTCCCTTAGCATCCTCTGGGGCTTAGGCATTATGCCCTTGAATCATTGAAGGTTGCCGGTGAATCAGCAATCTTTCCTCTTCATGCTATTTGGCCATCTTTTCCAGACTGATGGGGTACCACACTTTTTTTTTTTTAACTTATGCGGTGCTTACTACATTGCCAAACACTGTACTAAGCACTGGGATAGATATAAGATAATCTGGCTGGACATAGTTCCCTGTTCCACATAGGGTTCCCAGTCATTCATTCATTCATTTGTATTTATTGAGCACTTATTGTGTGCAGAGCACTGTACTAAGCACTTGGAAAGTACAATTCAGCAACAAATAGAGACAATCCCTACCCAACAAGGGGCTCACAGTCTAGAAGTGGGGAGACAGACAACAAAACAAAACAAGTAGACGATCTTCATCCCCATTTGACAGATGAGGTAATTGAGGCACAGGGAAGTTAAGTGACATGCCCAAGGTCACACAGCAGAGTAGTGGCAGAGCTGGGATTAAAATCCAGGTCCTTTATCTCCAAAACTTGTGCTCTTTCCACTAGGCCATGCACCAGAGGATTTCCTTACCAAACAGAAGCGGGCAGGGCAGGAACTTTGATTATCGTGTATTTACCCCAGCATTTAGAACAGTGCTTGATACATAGTAAGCACTTTTATTGTTATTTCTACTAAGTGCCTTGTTGTCATGGGAAGTAGTGATCTCCAGTGAATGGGCACTGCCTCCTTGCCCTGATCTTGGAAGGGAGTCGGCCCAGTCCTGGAGTTGGAGGTCCAGACATGGGTGTGTCCAGGTGGGATCACCTGTGTGTGTCCCCAAATAACCACAACATGCAGCCCATGGTCCTCAAGCAGGGGAATTTGGGTCAGGCAGCAGGACGATTGGCCTTTTTCCCCTCAGGGGAATGGTTTTCTAAACTTTAGATTACCTCTAATGGAGTTTTTTTTCCGGGGTGGCTGGTGTTGTGGAGAGAAACCACTAAGAAGACTTGACTTTAAAAAAAGGCTGTGGAAAAAGTGTTTTCCCCTCATTTTCCTCTCCCTACCCCACACATGCAGCACCTAGAATGGTAGGGGGAGCTATGGAAATCCAGTCTCTGCTCTCTCTTTGTGTGCAAAGAACAAGTCTGCTAAATCTGCTAACTCCTGATTGCTTAGTACAGTGCTCCACACATAGTAAGTGCTCAACAAATACTACTGTTAGATTGATCAATAGAAGTAATCAGACACGGAGTAATTCTCTGCTGGAGTTTAGGATGGTTCTTGAGCTAAGGTAGCATCACCGGAAAGACAGAGGGTCCTGTTCAGACTTGTAAATCACCTAGGATCTATCTCAAACCAAACATACTCCTGGAAGAATGTCATGTCACCAAGCTGTTCTGTCTGGAGCCCTAGAGCCAGGGCTGAGCAAGAATTCAATGGGTGGCTTCCATGGACTGTGAGGGGACTATTTTCCTTCAGTCAATAAAAGAGCCTAAAGAACTGCAGAGGGTAAGCAGACAGTAGCAGCTCTTGACCTGATTTCTAATTGGTTGCATCCACTCATTTACCCATCAGCTTCTAAGAAGATTAGGCACTTACCATTTTCCACCTTGACTGCAGCACCATTCTTCTCACTGACCTTTATAACTCCTGTCTCTCCCTTCTCTAGTCTGAACTTTACATTTATGCCTGGATCATTTTTCTAAAAAAGCATTCCAACCATGCCTCTCCACTTCTCAAAAACCTCCAGTGGTTGCCCATGCACTTCTATATAAAACAGAGTTGGTTTACCCTTGGCTTTAAGGTTATCAGTCAGCTCTCTCTTTCCTACATAACCTTTCTGATTTCCTACTACAACCCAACGCACACACTCTGCTCTTCTAATACCAATCTACTCTCTGTACCTTGAACTCGTCTATCTCTCCACTGACCCCATGCCATGTTCTCCCTTGGGTCCAGAATTCTTCCCCCATTCATATCCAACAGTCCGTCACCCTCCAAACCTTAAAAACCCCTCCTCAAACCACAACTCCTCCAAGAGGACTTCCCAGACCAAGCCCTTTATTTCCCCTATCCACCCTTCCCAACGCATTGACTATTCTCTTGGCTATTTACCCCCTTAAGCACTTTAACGCTCAACCCAACATGACAGTACTTATGTATTTTTATACTCGATTTCCCCATTCATAATCTATTTTAATGTCTTTCTCCAACTGTAGACTATAAACTACTTGTAGCTGGGGATTGTGACTACTAACTTTGCTATATTGCACTTTTCCAAGCACTTAGTACCATATTCTGCAAATGGTAAAGGTTTAATGAATTCCACTGATTGACCGAGAAACCTATCCACCGCCTCCTATGACACAGTCACAGGGAAATGACTTCCTCAGGCTAGGTGCCTGCTTTTATTGATTTATTCTCCCAGCTTCCCCAGAGAGAGAGTGTTTGAGGGTTGGGAGGACAAGGAGTTTCTAACCTGCACCTTATGGAAGTCCAGCTGTAGACTTGCTCAGGAAGAATAGCCAGATTGAGGAGTGGGCACCAGTAGTGGTAGTCTGACTTGGACTCTACCATAATGAATCTTGGCACCTGAAGCTGGTGGGCGATAGGTGACTCCAGAGTGGAGGCAGGCTCTCCCTGTTCTCACCTTATCTCCCCCGTTTCCCATTCTTTTCCCTTTTCTCCCTTTCCTTTTCCCTTCTCCCTTCTTTCTTCCCCCTTTCCCTTTCTTCTCCCCTCTCCTCTCAGTGTCTCCCACTGGGCCTTCCCCCTGCGATCCCAGTCTTGGGCCTTCCAAGGCAACCAGATATCTGCCCAACAACACACAAATTCCCAACAGGCCATGAGGGCAGGACAACGGGTAGCATTAGGTGTGGCAGGAACAGGCAGCAGGCTGACTGAATGAAGCAGATGACACAGCGCTGGCTGGACTGAGGGAATGGAAAATGTGATATGCCAAGAGGCCCATCCCTTCGATCCAGCCAGAACTGGAGGAAAGGTTTTTTCAGGCAGACTGCCTGGAGGCTGGCAGGATAGCAGGGGAGCTCGCCAAGGCTTGCAGACCTGTCTGAACTAGCTGGATCCCACATGGACTATAATGGCTTTTCAAAAACTTTGGCATGTCCCCATTTACCTTTCATTCTAGCACCATTCTACTGTTCTATCTTGAGGAATTGTCTGGCCTGATCCTGCTTATACAGAGGTCACAGAAAGACAATTCCTGTAGCTTTGAGTAAGCTCCTCATGGACAGGGAATGTATCTTCCGACTCTGTTGTACTTTCCCAAGCACTTAATACAGTGTTCTGCACACAATCTTGTCTTAGGCTATCAAGTCGTCTGCAACCCGTAGCGACTCCATGGACACACCTCTCCATGGACACACCTTCTTTAGAGAAGCAGCGTAGCTCAGTGGAAAAAGCACGGGTTT
The DNA here is from genome assembly GCF_004115215.2 of Ornithorhynchus anatinus. Lineage (NCBI taxonomy): Eukaryota > Metazoa > Chordata > Mammalia > Monotremata > Ornithorhynchidae > Ornithorhynchus > Ornithorhynchus anatinus. Next base: position 89,379,856 of record NC_041731.1, read on the forward strand.
TGGAGTCAGAGGTCATGGGTTCAAATCCCGGCTTGGCCACTTGTCAGCTGTGTGACTTTGGGCAAGTCACTTAACTTCTTGGTGCCTCAGTTGCCTCATCTGTAAAATGGGGATTAAGACTGTGAGCCCCACGTGGGACAACCTGATTCCCCTGTGTCTACCCCAGCGCTTAGAACAGTGCTCGGCACATAGTAAGCGCTTAACAAATACCAACATTATTATTACCTCTCCCAGAACGCCACCTCCATCTGCAGTCGTTCTGGAAGTGCATCTGTAATATTCAATAAATACCACTAATCCATCGATGGATGATCTTACCGATGGTTGCTGGTTTTTAATGGTGCAGAGTCTAAAGACCCAACTAGAATGGCAGAGGCTTTGGTGCCTTTAGAACGCTTTCATTCGATCAAATTTATTGAGCGCTTACTGTGTGACCAAGTTAACTATGTAGGGAATGATATTGTGCCCTTATACCTGTCCCCAGTTCTTTTGAAAGCAAGACAGTAGCAAGACCTGTGGTCCTCCCTGAAAATTTTCAGTCAGTTTAACCCTAACCCACCACCTGTCAGGTCTCAAAGGGATGAATCTATGAAGGTGAGACCAGTTCACAGTGGGGGCCTGTGTAGGATTTCATGTTTGGAAAGGAATAAACCTGTTTCACCAGATGACCTCATCCTTCTAGCAACCTGGGAAAAAGAAGTAAACAAACAAACCCATGAACAATCTCTCTCCCTGGAGGAGTTGGTGGGGCTGGGAAAGAGAAATCCTATCATCAGAAGAATCAGTTTTTAGTGTTTAGATTAATTCACCATTAAACCCCAGAAGGTGCACTTGACCTCAGGCCTGAAATACTTCAAAAGGAAGGGAATCATTTAATGGAAAACTTTGGAGGGGAAAATAGATCCATTGTATTTGCAAGCATCAGTCTCTTATAGCTAATTGTCCTTTATAGTCCTACTCCTGATTCCTATCCATGTGATTTTTAAAAAAATGTTTTTACCGCGGTACTTAAGTGCTTACTATATGCCAAGAACTGTAGTCAGTGCTGGGGTAGATGAAAGGTAATCAGGTTGAACAGGGTCCCTGTTCATCATCTGGCCTACAGTCTAAGTAGGGGAGAATCGGATTTAAACCTCATTTTACAGATTAGGGAACTGAAGCACAGAGAAGTTAAATAACTTTCCCAAGGTCACACAGCAGGCAAGTAGAAGAGCCAACATTAGAAACCAGGTCCTTCTGACTCCCAGGCCCTTGTTCTGTCCACCAGGTCCTGCTGCTTCCATGCTGCTAACTGTCTACTGAGGCCTCCTAATAATCCCATGCTATGTTGCATGTTTGAGGACATACTTGATTGCATCTTTCTGCTCTCCCCTCCGGTGAATATACTATTCACAGCTCCAGAGAGCAGTCACCTGGGAATCTGGCCTTGGTGGGTCTTTCTGAAGGCCCTCTTCTCATTCTCCCAGGTGACACTGGGTTGTGATGAAGCTTATCTCGTGACTGGATTCCTGAACCTCATTCTGGGGCTCTGTTCTTGCCAACTGAATGGCTGGTAAAATCCGACACACTCTCTGAGGCAGGTTCATGATGGAGGTTTCGGTGGAGAGAGACGGATGAGCTTTGGTTCTGAGATTTTGGATCCAAAGCCTGTTGAAAGGGATGGAATGTAGTAATAGTGGCTTGTTAGGGCACACTCTCTCATCCCTGCCAGTGACGATATTGCTTGCATGTGGGCCAAATGAGAGAGTAAGTAGGCAGGGGTTTAAGCACAACCCAAAGCATAGGCAAAGTTCTTTTCTTATGAGCAGGACCTGTTCATGGCTTAAGGTGCACCATGGCCTACTGGAAAGAGCCTGGACCTAGGAATCAGAGGGCCTGAGTTCAAATTCCAACTCTACCATTTGCCTGCTGGGTGAGTCACTTACCTTCTTTGTGCCTCAGTTTCCTCATATGTAAAATAAGGATTAAATACCTGTTCCCCTTCCTCCATAGACTATGAGCCCAATGAGGAACAGGCACACTGTTCAACTTAATTATCTTGAATCTACCCCAGGGCTTAGTATAGTTCTTGCTGAGTAGTAAGCACTTAACCATTATTATCAATCAATCAATCAATCAATCAATCATTTATTGAGCTCTCATTTTGTACAGAGCACTGCACTAAGCCCTTGGGAAAGTACAAACAGCATTAGCAGACACATTCCTTGCCCATAATAAGCTTAAAGTCTAGAAGTGGAATAATAATAATAATGATAATTTTTATGCTACCACTGATGCTGTGCTATAGTGCCAGGACCCAGCAAACAGTTGCCTTGGTAGCCATTGTAGACGTTGGATACATTTGTACTATTTTTTTTTTTGTATTTGGGAGGGAGAATGAGAAACAGCATCGCTGGAGCCCAGAGCCCAGGGTTCTAGTCCTAGTTCACCCACTTTTCAGTGGTGGACCTTGGACAAGTCATTAACCGCTCTGTGCCTTAGTTTCCTCATCAGTAAAATGAGGATTAAATACCTGTTCTCTTTTCTCTTCCTCTGTGAGCCCAGGGACAATGTCTGGTATGATTATTTTGTATTATTAACTATTAAATTAATAGTTAATTTTGTATTATTATTATTATTTTGTTGTATTGTACTCTCCCAAGTTCTTATACAGTGCTCTGCATGCAGTAAGCCCTCAAAAAATATGACTGAATGAACACCCCTGTGTTTAGAAGAGTGCTTGGTACCCAGCAAAACAATAATTACCTTGAAAAAAAAGATGGCCCTGATTAAAAAATCTTAATGTGCTAGGAATTGCTCCTGAAATACTGGGGATAAAAAATCATCTCATTTATCTTGCTGCTGACCTTTTACCCACATTCTGCCTCTGTCTTGGAGCACCTTCCTTCTTCATTTCCAACAGAGGATCACTTTTCCCACCTTCAAAGCCTAATTGAAGGCACATCTTCTCCAAGAGTCCTTCCTGGACTAAGCCCTCATTTCCTCTTCTCCCACACCCTTCTGCATCACCTTTTGCACTTGGATTCATATCCTTTATTCACTCTTCCCTCAACCCCATTGGGCTTACTTACATATCTGTAATTTATTTATTTATATTATTTTCTGCCTCCCCCTCTAGACTGTAAGCTCACAGTGGACAGGGAACATTTCTACCAAATGGTATATGGAACTCTTTCAAGCACTTAGTATAGTGTTCTAAACATAGTAAATGCTCAGTAAATACACTAATTAATGAATTGATTGGAAGGGCCAGGAACATAACATCTTGAAAAAGGAGCAGCCAAAAATAATGAATCCAGAATTATGCATTCCAGGAATGACAGGGAAATCAATCAATCAGTAGTATTTATTGAACCCTTATGTGTGCAGAGCACTGTACTAAATGCTTGGAAGCATATTTTGCAGTAGACTTCTATCTGGGATTGTCTCTCCTTATTGCTTCACTGTACTATTGGTGCTTAGTACATTGCTGTGCACACAGTAAGAGCTCAAAAATACAATTGAATGAATGAATGAATCTATAAAACGGACTCAAATACCTTATATCTACCCCAGTTCTTAGGACAGTGCTTGGCACATAAAAACTTTAAAAATGCTGTTTTATTATTATTATTAATAATAATAACAAACTTGCTGTGCAAGGATAAAAAATGCAGAATTTTGGAGAAAATAGAAAAGGATATATTTTCTGGAGCAGGGGAAGGCAACATTTTAATCATCATGGCTACCTTTATTGAGATTTACTGTGTGTGCAGCACTATAATCAATCATATTTATTAAGCACTTTTGTGTGTAGAGTACTCTACTAAGTGCTTGGGAGAGTACCAGAAAACAGACCTGGTAGGTCATTCCTTTACCACAGTGAGCTTACAGTCTAGAGGGGGAGGCAGACAATAATATAAATAAATAAATTACAGATATGTAATAATAATAATAATGTTGGTATTTGTTAAGTGCTTACTATGTGCCAAGCACTGTTCTAAGCGCTGGGGTAGACACAGGGGAATCAGGTTGTCCCACATGGGGCTCACAGTCTTAATCCCCATTTTACAGATGAGGTAACTGAGGCACAGAGAAGCTAAGTGACTTGCCCACAGTCACACAGCTGACAAGTGGCAGAGCTGGGATTCGAACTCATGACCTCTGACTCCAAAGCCCATGCTCTTTCCACTGAGCCACACTGCTTCTGAGTACATGAGTACTGTGGGGCTCAGGGAAGGAAGATTAAAGGGTGCAAATCCAAGTGCCAGGGTGATGCAGAAGAGAGTTGGAGAAGGGGAAATGAGGGCTTAGTTGGAGGAGGCATCTTGAAAGAGAGTTGCTTTTTAGGTTTTGAAGGTGGGCACAGTGGGTGAGTATGGTATATACTTGATTACAAACATTAGAAGTGAAAGTCACGGTCCTTGCCCTCAAGGGGGAAGACAAATACACAGTAGACAAAAGAGTAAGAAAACAGATTCAAGTAGCAGTTAAATTAGAAAATGATGACAAACAGCTTCATAAAGTTCTGAAGTGACTGATGGAAAGGGGTACAGTTAGGTAAGGTTTAAAGTTATATTTTATATGACGGCAGTTCTGAACTGGGGATATTGATTGGGAATATATTTCCGAGATCCTGGGATCTTTATGGAAGCTAACTAGGAGTTTTGAATCTTTATGAAAGTTGGCTTTGAGTTTTGAGAGTTACAGATGGATTAAATGCAGTATTAGCATTATTGATCTTTAAAACCAGATTGTTTGGATTAAATTATTTCATTTATGGAGATTGTGTCTCTTTGCTGTTATATTGTACTCTTCCAAGCACTTAGTACAGTGCTTTGCACAAAGTAAGCACTCAATAAATATGAGTGAGAAGCAGCACAGTATAGTGGATAGAGCACAGGCCTGGGAGTCATAATAATAATAATAATAACAATAATAATTCTGGTATTTGTTAAGCACTTACTATGTGCCAAGTACTATTCTAAGCACTGGGGTAGATACAAGGTAATCAGGTTGTCCCATGTGATTTTTACAGAGGAGGTAACTGAGGCCCAGAGAAGTTAAGTGCCTTTTCTAAGGTCACATAGCAGACAAGTGGCAGAGCGGGGATTAGCGCCCATGTCCTCTGATTCTCAAGATAGGGCTCTTTCTACTGTACTATGCTGCTGGGTTCAAATCCCAGGTCTGCCACTTGTCTGCTATGTGATCTTGGACAAGTCACTTAAATTGTCTGGACTTCAGATACCTCATCTGTAAAATGGGGATTAAGATTCTGAGCCCCATGTGGGATAGGAATTTTATCCAACCTGTTAAGGTTGTAGCTAGCCCCACATTTAGAACAGTGCTTGACACATAGTAAGCACTTAGCAAATGCGATCTTCAATAAATATGAATGGATTTATGTTTATTTATTTTGGGTTAGGAACCTGGAAGAGTTCCTTTTCCACGGAACTATTAATGGTTAATGTGTTGCTTTTTAATTTTTGTGCATTAGCCCACTATATGACTGTAGAACCATTTTCAGAGACTGGGGCAATTTTGATCTCAAATAGCGGTTGAACAAATAGTACAGAATCCATAAAGTGTTTGCATTTCAGAATTGCCTACTTACCAAAGCATTGTTTTTAGAAATATTAACAGAAAATTGTATTTTAAGCTGCTTCTCTGGGTGTTTCAAGCTTATATGTTATATGGCTAATGCAGTACGAAGAGTGAGGATGAAGAAAAAGATCAAGCAATGTTGAAGGCACTCTCTGAAGGACCTTTGATTTTTAACTCAGCTCTCTGTTGCTCTCTGAAATGCTCCCTAAGCCTGATTTGCTGTTTGTAATAATGACTTTTCCTCCAAGTTTCTGAATATTTTATAATACAAATCATGTAGAAACTAGTTTAACCATTGGTCGGTTATAATTTAAGAGTTACAGATTGTTTAAAGAGCAATCGCTTGTATGGCTGACATTTAATCATTCTGGAAATTAAAAGGCTTTTGATTAAAATAATCAGATATTTGTTATTACAGATATTTACAATCATCACTGTAGATGACTTTCTGAGCTAGCTTTCTAATTTGGTTTAAAAGGAAGTAATGGTAAGTACTGAACTCCTAGTGAATGCAGTGCACTGTACTGTACTGAATCATAACAATATGTAAGCTAGTAGTGGGCAGGGAATGTGTCTGTTTATTGTTGTATTGTACTCTTCGAAGTGCTCAATACAGTGCTCTGCACACCGTAAGTCTCAATAAATATGATTGAATGAATAATAATAATTGATAATTTTCTTAAGTGCTTACTATGTGCAAAGCAGTGTTCTAAGTTTTGGGGTGGTTATGAGGTAATCAGTTTGGTCACAGTCCCTGTCCCAAATAGCACTCACCAGCTCAATCGTCATTTTTCAGATGAGGTATCTGAGGCACAGACAAGTGAGGTGACTTGCCCAAGGTCTCAAAGCAGACAAGGGGTGGAACATCTATTAGAATCCAGGTTCTCTAACTCCCAGGCTAGTGCTCTTTCCATTAGGCAATGCTTCTTTAATTTTTACTTCCCATGTATCTAGTTCAGTGCATCACACCAAGTGGTCATTTAATAAATACTGCTACTAATAATAGTTGTATTTGTGTATCACAAGCCCCCCATTCTTACCAACCAGGACCTTCCTGGACCGGGGAAGCCTTGATGACATGTAGTAGAGTCAAACCACACCTCTGATCACCAAGGTTACCGTGAAAAGTTTTTTTACTTAGTTTTACCAACGGGCAAGGGAGTGACACATACACACTCCCACTCAGTCCACTCCACCAAGGGTCCAGTACCAGTCTGCTGGTCAAGGGAGCCCGTTCTGCCAATGCTTCTTAATAATAATGTTGGTATTTGTTAAGTGCTTACTATGTACAGAGCACTGTTTTAAGTGCTGGGGTAGATACAGGGTAATCAGGTTGTCCCTTCTGAGGCTCACAGTCTTAATCCCCATTTTACAGATGAGGTAACTGAGGCACAGAGAAGTTAAGTGACTTGCCTACAGTCACACAGCTGACAGGTAGCAGAGACGGAATTCGAACCCATGATCTCTGACTCCCAAACCCATGCTCTTTCCACTGAGCCACGCTGCTTCTTCTTTCTGTTTCCAAGTGCTGCTACCTTCTGCTGCTCTTAGCATGTTTGCTTCTTGCTTTTCCTCTGCATGCTTTTGGGTGCCTTCCGTGTATCTTCTTATGATTCAAAATGACCGTCTTTTGTCTGCCTTAGGCGTCACAGCTGTGGTTCAAGGTGCAGTCATTGATTGGTCAGGCCCATTACAGAGTACAACAGGGAGAGAAAATCCAGCGTCCTTCCATGCCCTGCCCGACAGGCTCTCAATCACCTGCCTTCAGGTAAAGCCTATCAGTGCCTTTGAGAGACTCGTCCTTCTTGTTGTTAATGGGATAAACCAGCTTGTTATAGGCACACCACATTTGTTAAGTGATTACTCTGAGCCTGACATTATACTAAGAATTAGGGTAGATACAGGATAATCAGGTAAGATATAGCCCCTGGCCCACATGGGGCTCAGAATCTAAGGGAAAACACAGATTGAATCCCTATTTTGCTGGTGAGGAGACTGAGATATAGGGAAGTTAAGTCAGAGGATCTGGGTTCTAATGCTGGCTCCATCATTTGCCTGTTGTCTGAGCTTGGACAAGTCACTTAACTTCTCTGTGCTTCAAATGTAAAATGGGGATTTAATATCTGCTCTCCCTCCTCCTTAAACTGTGAGGCCCATGTGGGACAGAGACTGTGTCTGACTTTACTATTTTGTGTCTACCCTAGAATTTAATACAGCCCCTCCTGTTAGCTCTATGTGGAGCTCGGACTGTGTCCATCCTGATTATGCTTACTATGTGCCAAGCATTGTTATAAACACTGGAGCAGATACAGGGAAAGTAGGTTGTCCCACGTGGGGCTCACACTTTTAATCCCCATTTTACAGATGAGATAACGGAGGCACAGAGAAGTTAAAGCAGGGATTAATAATAATAATACCCATTATTATTATTATTGTTGTTATTATGGTATTTGTTAAGCACTTACTATGTGCCAGACACTGTACGAAGTGCTGGTGTGGATACAAGCAAATCAGGTTGTACCCTACTTAAAACTCACCTCCTCCAAGAGGCCTTCCCAGACTGAGCTCCTCTTCTCCCTCTACTCCCTCTACCAGCCCCCCTTTACCTCTCTGCAGCTAAACCCTCTTTTCCCCCTTTCCCTCTGCTCCTCCCCCTCTCCCTTCCCATCCCCACAGCACTGTACTCGTCCGCTCAACTGTATATATTTCCATTACCCTATTTATTTTGTTAATGAATTGTACATTGCCTTGATTCTATTTAGTTGCCATTGTTTTTACAAGATGTTCTTCCCCTTGACTCTATTTATTGCCACTGTTCTCGTCTGTCCGTCTCCCCCGATTAGACTATAAGCCCGTCAAACGGCAGGGACCGTCTCTATCTGTTGCCGACTTGTTCATTCCAAGCGCTTAGTACAGTGCTCTGCACATAGTAAGCGCTCAATAAATATTATTGAATGAATGAATGAACAGTCCCTGTCCCATGTGGGGCTCACACTCTCAATCCCCATTTTACAGATGAGATAACTGAAGCCCAAAGAAGTGAAGTGACTTACTCAAGGTCACACAGCGGGCAAGTGGTAGAGCTGGGATTAGAGCCCATGACCTTCTGTCTTCCAGGCCCGTGTTCTATCTACTGTGCCATGCTGCTTCAATTTAGGTCCTTGGATCCCCAGGCCTGTGCTCTTTCCACTAAGCCACATCGTTATTATTTACTGTTACTGTATTTGTTAAGTGCTTACTATTTGTCAAGGACTGTTCTAAAAGCTAGGGTGGATTCTAATTAATCTGGTTGGACAAAGTCCCTGTCCCACATAGAGCTCACAGTCTAAGTCAGTCAATCAATATTTTTTGAGCGCTTACTGTGTGAGGAGAACTATAACAACAATAATATTATTTGTTAAGCACTTACTATGTGAAAAGAACTGTACTAAGCACTTAGAAGGGTACAATAAAACAATATAGCTGACACATTCCTTAATTTGGAGGATGAACAAGTATTTAATCCTCATTTTGCAATTGAGGAAACTGAAGCTCAGAAAAATTAAGTGATTTGCTAAGGTCACACAGCAAGCAATTTGGCTCAGCTATGATTAGGGCCCAGGTCCTCTAACTCCTTGGCCTGTGCTCTTTCCACTAGTTCATGCTGCTTTGCACTGCAATCATTCTATCCCAACATTTCTTGCTCTATTGATTTTGTTTTGCTAGTTGCATGGTGCTCAACCTTTTCTTTCTATCACTCATTATTAAAATCAAAAGCACAACACAAAGAACAGTCTGTCTCACATATGCAAACCTGCTGCTCCTGAGATGAGCTCATTTCTGGGCCGCCTTGGGCATATGAAGAATCCAGTTGCAATGGTCGCTTTGTTGCAGTGTGTTGATATAAATGGGAGTATTCACAAGTGCAGTTGACAAGGAATATGCAGAGGAACCTATAAGATTATAAACTGCTTTTGGGCTCTTCCCTCTAGACTGTAAGCTCCTTGTGGGAAGAGAAGAAACAGTGAGAAGCACTGTGGCCTTGTAGGTAGAGCACTGGTCTGAGAGTCAGAAGGACCTGGGTTCTAATCCTGTCTCTGACACTTTTCTGCTCTGTGACCTTGGGCAAGTCGCTTCACTTCTCTGTGCCTCTGTTACCTAATTGGTAAAATGGGGATTTGTACTGTGAGCCCCATATGTGACCCAAACTGTGTCCAACCAGATTAATTTGTATCTACATCAGTGCTTAGTACAGAGACTGACACATAGTAAGCACTTAAATACCATTAAAAAAAAGTGTCTGCCACTTAATACAGTGCTCTGCACACAATAAGTGCTCAATAAATGGGATTGATTGGTTGACTATGTCTCTTAAGCCTATTGTATTCTAACAGTACTATTGTTGATGATGCATCTTGTGTTATTAATCAAAAGTTTATAGGTTGTCATACCTTTTTCCCACCAGAAAAAATCATCCTCTCCCCCTATTTCTTTCTCCCATGATGTGCCACTTCTAGCCAGAGTCTACATATCACTGGGAAATCCACCTCAGGGCAGGCTAATAGTGCTCAGGAACCTCACCAAAAATGTTGGGACCAAAGTAATTACCAACCTAATCTCCTGTCAGTCCCTATAAAGCTTCCATTAATTCAATAGTAGCCACCAAACATCAGGCCCATCTTATCCTTTTAGAAGCATGTACCCAATTACTACCTCTCATTTCATTGGAAATTGCCATGAGATTTATCTATTCTCACTTGTACATAGCAGCTCTTTGCTTCATTTTGCCTTGATGATAATAAAAATAGCAGTAATTGTGGTATTTAAGTACTTACTATAATGCCAAGCATTGTACTAAGCACTGCAGAAGATACAAGGTAGTCAGATGGACATTTTTCAGGTCCCATATGCTCTGCACATAGTAAGCGCTCAATAAATACTAGTGAATGAACGAATGACTCACAGTCTAAGTAGATGGGGGAGTAGGTATTTAATCCTCATTTTATCAGTCAATGTATGGTGTTTACTGAGTTCTTTCTGTGTGCACAGCATTTTACCTGTGAGGAAACTGAGGCCTGGACAAGTTAAATGATTTGCCTAAAGCCCAAATAAGAGAGTGAGAGCTGGTATTAGAACCCTGTCCTTCGACTTCCAGACCCATGATCTTTCAACTAGGCCACATTGCTTCCCTTGCTCTCCAAAGAATGACTGATTTTATGATGTTATATAGCTGCTTCAATTCATCCAGTAGAAAGATGTTAACTGCCCTGTCATGGCTTCTTATCTGATAGATCACTACTCTCCCCATCTTTGAAGCCTTACTAAAATCTCATCTTCTCTGGGAAGCTTTCCTCAATTAATCTCTCACTTCCCCATCCTATTCTACATTGCCCACATTTGAGTTTGTATCCTCTCAGCGCTTTAATACTCTTCACCACCCACAGTCCCACAGCACTTACATGTCCTTCCATCTGCGGCTTCCCCTATCTGAAATTTGTTTTAATGTCTATCTCCCCCCACTAGACTGTAAACTTCTCAAGGGTAGGGATGATGTTTACCAACTCTATTGTTCTTTTTCAAGTGCTCAGCATAGAGCTGTGCACAACAAAAAGTTGCTCAATAAATACCATCCATTGAAGCTGATCTTACTGGGTAATTAAATCAAATCATTATGTACATATCTGTAATTTATTTATATTAACATCTCCCCCCAAACCCTCCCTCTTGATTGTAAGCTCAATGTGGCCAGGGAATATTTTTGTTTATTATTGTATTTTACTCTCCCAGACACTTATTTGCTTTGCACAAAGTAAGCACTCAATAAATGCAATTGAATGAATGAATGAAAACTGGTAGAAGTTACAGGGGTAAGTTAAATAACTGACATTCCACCAAGTAGAAACAAATATTTGCAAGCACTACATACCTTGCTACCAAGCAACTTTTACTCTGTCAGTCTTCTCTGTTTGTGCACTCTGTCGTATTTGGAAATCTACTGTAACTGATTAGTTTTCCACTTTACCAGGGAATTGTAATTGTTGCTCAATTTTCTGACTCACTAGTTTCCTCAATCAAGAGGGCAAAATTAATCTCCTCCTATGGGATGGAAATTGTCACACTGATGAAAGAACCTTGCTGCGTCCTTTTGTCAGGGAGAGAGAGAACTAAATTATTTAGATAAAACTGACAAAAGGAGCAGTTTGGGGAACATATAAACAATTTTAAATCTCTAGCTAGATAATAATTATGGTACTTGCTAAGTGCTTCTATGCACCAAGCACTGTTCTAACTCCTGGGGGTAGATATAAATTAATCAGGTAGGACACAGTCCCTGTCCCATATGGGGTTCACAGTCTTAATCCCCATTTTACAGTTGAGGTAACTGAGATCCAAAGAAGTGAAGTGACTTGCCCATGGTCAACCAGCAGACATGTGGCAGAGTCAGAATTAGACCTGGGTCCCTCTGACTCCCAGGCCTGTGATCTATCCATTAAGTCTCACTGCTTGGACCTCAGGCTATGAGATCTGAGTTATTTCTGAAGTTGAAAGAGTTATGAGCAACCAAAGAATTTTGGGTAAAAATGTAATTCCCCAAAGAGAATATTTTGCAGGTAATCTTGATGACCCCCAGCTGGAGAGCCTGGAACTCACTCCCAGTTCATATGTGACTGACCACTCCTCTCATTTTTGAAGGCTTCCTAAATCACATCTCCTCCAAGTTGTCTTCCCTGACTAAGCCCTTATTTCTGCCTTCCCTCTGTGATGCCTATGTATTTGGATCTTTCCCCTTAAGCATTTGATATTCATCTCACTCTCAGCCTCACAGCACTTATGTACATATCTTTACACTGTTTTGGTATTTTATTTTAATATTTCTTTCCCCCTCTAGACTGTAAGTTCCTCATGGGCAGGGATCATGTCTATCAACTCTTCTCCTTTCACGCTGAGAAGCAGCGTGGCTCAGTGGAAAGAGAACGGGCTTTGGAGTTGTAGGTCATGGGTTCGAATCCCGGCTCTGCCACTCGTCAGCTGACTGTGGGCGAGTCACTTAACTTCTCTGTGCCTCAGTGACCTCATTTGTAAAATGGGGATGAAGACTGTGAGCCCCACGTGGGACAACCTGATTCCCCTGTGTCTACCCCAGCGCTTAGAACGGTGCTCGGCACATAGTAAGCGCTTAACAAATACCAACATCATCATCATCATCATCAACTCTTTTATGCACAGTAAGCATTCAATAAATGCCATTGATGGATTGATTTAGATAATGATTTTTTGATGCCACTAGATTGAAAGCTCTATAAGGGCAGGAAACATGTATTGTTTTCTTCCAAGCATCTATTACAGTGCTGAGTTTTATTGTTTTCTTCCAAGCCTCTATTACAGTGCTCAGTAAATGCCAGTGATTAATCAACGAACCTAGTACAGTGGTCTGCACATAGTAAGTGCTCAATAAATACGATTGAATGAATGAACCTCATAGCATAAATTTTGTCCACATGAGCGTCTTGGGGAGAATTTGAAACTGCTGGCTATCTGATTTATGGAAATTCTTTGGTGCCTTTTCCTTCGATTGTTAGGCCAAACCACTACTTCCTTGGGGCTGAGTTGAGGCGGAGGGAGCCAACAGCTCACTTCTCTACCATAACCTTTGCATTTTTATTTTGATGTCCTGTTTCGTGTCAATTGCTCTCCAAATTTCATTTCAACTGGCTGCTAGTGGAAAACTAGTGGAAAACATCCATTCAATTTATTTTTAGATGTTATTTATTAAATGGACTAGGAGGGAATAGATCAGTTTCACATTGTGATTTCTTTTGAGAATATATAAAGTGATTTGGATTTGTCTTTAAGCTGTATTCCACTCCAGAGCTTGGCAGATTCAGAAATTTTATCTGGACGTATGTATGAAATAAGCATCTCAAAGGAATATTTAAGCACTGTGGTCTGGAAATCAGAGGACCTGGGCTCTACTTCCATCTCTGTCATTTGCCTTCTTGAGATCTTGGGTAAGTCACTTAAGCAGAGTGGTTAGAGAAGCAGCGTGGTTCAGTGGAAAGAGCACGGGCTTTGGATTCAGAGGTTATGGGTTCGAATCCCAGCTCAGCCACTTGTCAGCTGTGTGACTTTGGGCAAGTCACTTAACTTCTCGGTGCCTCAGTTACCTCATCTGTAAGATGGGGATTAAGACTGTGAACCCCACGTGGGACAACCTGATTCCCCTGTGTCTACCCCAGAGCTTAAAACAGTGCTCGGCACATAGTAAGCGCTTAACAAATACCAACATTTATTTATTTATTTATTTATTTATTAATTAATTAACTTTTCTGTGACAATTTCCTCATCTGTAACATGGGGATTAAATACTTATTATTCCTCTCCCTTATACTGCAAACCTCACATGGGACAGGGACTGTGTCCTACCTGATTATCTTATATTTGCTGCAGTGCTCAGTTCAGTGCTTGGTATTGAATGAGTGCTTAACAAATAACAAGAATTATTATTCTTTTAAGCCAGGAAACATGCTTCCAAGTGCCAAGAAATTAATTGATATAACTGACCTTGATTACTTAAGGTATGGACATCCACATGGATTCCCATCTGTTTAAACACTTAGTACAGTGCTCTGCACACAGTAAGTGCTCAATGAATGCCACTGATTGACAGATTAACGGATTTTATTTTGAAAGAATGTACTGGATAGTGAGGCTATTGGTTGAGAGATTGCAGTTAGTAACGAAAACACAGTTTCCATTTTGTGCATTGTATGTTTATACACTTCCATGCTACCACTGAGACTCTCTATAGGTACAAAGTAGAGACTTTAAATGTCTCGCATTGGCATGCAGCCACAGGGAAAATAAATGGTCCAGCATGGAAATAAAAATATTTCCAGAACTCTTTCACTGTCTCTGAAGGCTTGAGACACAGATTTGTAATGTCAAATTGTCAAAAGTCTCTTCCAGTAATGAAGTATTCTTTCTAACTGGGCAGTACCTAGGGGATAGTCATCAAAGCATTTGTCATCCTAGAGAAGCAGCGTGGCTCAGTGGAAAGAGCACGGGCTTTGGAGTCAGAGGTCATGAGTTCGAATCCCAGCTCTGCCACTTGTCAGCTGTGTGACTGTGGGCAAGTCACTTAGCTTCTCTGTGCCTCAGTTACCTCAACTGTAAAATGGGGATTAAAACTGTGAGCCCCACGTGGGACATCCTGATTCCCCTGTGTCTACCCCAGCGCTTAGAACAGTGCTCAGCACATAGTAAGCGCTTAACAAATACCACCATTATTATTATTATTATTATCCTCCTCATCAGTGGTATTTATTGAGCTCTCACTGTATGCAGAGCATTTGGGAGAGTACGAGTTGACAGAAACATGCCCCGCCCACAACAAGCTTACATTGTTCAGACCTTAATGCAAACAAATGGTTTATAACATATACAGACTCAGGCTGAGACCTCCCATGCAGAATCAATCAATCAAGAAATCAGTGGTATGGAAGGAGTGGGAATGAAGTCACCTGACCCAGAATGAAGTGGCACTGGAGTCTTTTTGACTTTTACACCTTGATGGGGAGGGGAAATGCCTTGCCCTGCATCTAGTGATCTCCCTACAGAGCTTAGTACAGTGCTGAGTGCTTGGAGCACAAGCCTCTGACCAAGTGACTGAAACGAGGAGCATCACCTCCTTTTGATCTGAGTCATGGATGCAGAGCCATGATTGGGAAAAGTTCAACTCTGTACTCCAGAACTGATCTCTCTGATCTTATCCTAGGCTTCTGCTTCAGAGTCTTCACTCTAGCAGAAGGCTAGACACTCTCAGGTCCGTCATTACCATATGTCTTCAATTCACGATTTGGCTAGGACACAATTAGAGAATGAGGGAACATTCTTCCAATAATGGGAGCACATTTGGCTTTGCCAAGATGTGTTATCAAAGGATCTTCCTAGGTGTGCATGTGTGGATTCATTTGTATAAATGCCAGCAGCTTTGGAGCATGAGTTTCCCTTAATGTGAGGTTTTGTGAGAATTCATTCAATAGTATTTATTGAGCGCTTACTATGTGCAGAGCACTGTACTAAGCGCTTGGGATGAACAAGTCGGCAACAGATAGAGACAGTCCCTGCCGTTTGACGGGCTTACAGTCTAATCGGGGGAGACGGACAGACAAGAACAATGGCACTAAACAGCGTCAAGGGGAAGAACATCTCGTAAAAACAATGGCAACTAAATAGAATCAAGGCGATGTACAATTCATTAACAAAATAAATAGGGTAACGAAAATATATACAGTTGAGCGGACGAGTACAGTGCCGTGGGGATGGGAAGGGAGAGGTGGAGGAGCAGAGGGAAAAGGGGAAAATGAGGCTTTAGCTGCGGAGAGGTAAAGGGGGGATGGCAGAGGGAGTAGAGGGGGAAGAGGAGCTCAGTCTGGGAAGGCCTCTTGGAGGAGGTGATTTTTAAGTAAGGTTTTGAAGAGGGAAAGAGAATCAGTTTGGCGGAGGTGAGGAGGGAGGGCGTTCCAGGACCGCGGGAGGACGTGACCCAGGGGTCGACGGCGGGATGGGCGAGACCGAGGGATGGTGAGGAGGTGGGCGGCAGAGGAGCGGAGCGTGCGGGGTGGGCGGTAGAAAGAGAGAAGGGAGGAGAGGTAGGAAGGGGCAAGGTGATGGAGAGCCTTGAAGCCTAGAGTGAGGAGTTTTTGTTTGGAGCAGAGGTCGATAGGCAACCACTGGAGTTGTTTAAGAAGGGGAGTGACATGCCCAGATCGTTTCTGCGGGAAGATGAGCCGGGCAGCGGAGTGAAGAATAGACCGGAGCGGGGCGAGAGAGGAGGAAGGGAGGTCAGAGAGAAGGCTGACACAGTAGTCTAGCCGGGATATAATGAGAGCCCGTAATAGTAAGGTAGCCGTTTGGGTGGAGAGGAAAGGGCGGATCTTGGCGATATTGTAGAGGTGAAACCGGCAGGTCTTGGTAACGGATAGGATGTGTGGGGTGAACGAGAGGGACGAGTCAAGGATGACACCGAGATTGCGGGCCTGCGGGACGGGAAGGATGGTCGTGCCATCCACGGTGATAGAGAATGCAAACTTTGCATTACAGGAGAACTGGATACACACTGGGTTTCTTTACTCATTCAATCAATCACATTACTGAGTGCTTACTGTTTACAGAGCACATACTAAGCGCTTGGAAAATGCAATTCAGCAACAAAGAGAGACAATCCCTACCCACAACAGGCTCACAGTCTAGAAGAGGGGAGACAGACATCAAAGCAAGTAAATTGGCATCAATAGCATCAATATAAATAAATAGAATTATAGGTATATACACATCAAAACAAGTAAACAGGCATTAATATAAACAAATAGAATTATAGATATGTACATATATACACAAGTGCTGTGGGGCGGGGAAGGGGGGTAAAGCAAAAGGAGCGAGTTGGAGTGATGAGGGGAGGAGGAGCTGAGGAAAAGGGGGCCTTAGTCTGGGAGCGCCTCTTGGAGGAGATGAGCCTTCAGTAGGGCTAGTGATGAGGAGGCGAGCAGTTGATTTTACAGGGAAGAGGACACAGGAATCCATTCACTTCTCAGTGACAATATGATTTGATAATAGCCAAAGGCTTTCAATCGAATCATCTCCACTTTGCTCAGAAATTCTGGGACCTTGTTAAGCGAGCAGAGGAATGGTCAAGGGAAAGCACTTGATTCCCTGTTTATTTTGATAAACACAAGTAATGATGCTCAGGAAGGAAAGAAAACCATGTTCACTGCAGAGACCTATGGCATCTGTCCTAAATTTCCTAGTGTGAAATATTCCCTGAGATTACAAAGGTTTATTTATTATGATGTTTTAAGTGCTTACTAAATGTCAACCACTGTTCTAAGAGCTGCAAGATGAAATGATAAGTTTTCCCAAGCCACTAAGGAACTTGCCTTTTGATATACACAGCCTTTTTCAGACCTTCGTGGTGGAAATGGGTGGACTGTGGTGGAACTGGGTGCACAGGAGCCCTAGTTTATTTAACAAGTCCGAAAACTCACAGAACATCACTACTCTGCCTTCAGAGCCATGAAATGTATTCCATTATCATTAGCAAGATCGGGTCTGATGTAGAAAAAAAAAAGATGTCTAGCTGAAGGCCACTGATGTCATCACAGAAGAGCTCTGCTTATGAAGTGTCCATTCAAGGCTGCATGTCTCCTCAGCAGGAAATGAGAGCTCAGTATTGAATGTCTGCTTGGGAAGCTGAAAAAGATGGAAATTCTGCAGTTTATACCCTAATCGATTACACAATGTCAGGCCAAGGGGCAGACATTCCAAGCAGTTCAAGAACCCCAGGTTCCTTATCTGTTTGTTTTCCCAAGCACATTAACTGAGAGGACTATCCAAGGCTAGTTGGCTCAGTTGTCTCTAGAAACTCAAACAGTATATGAGGGCCTGCCCATGGCAGGTGAAGAAAGTTTGGTTTGGAATTTATGATCAATTTGATTCAAATAGGTCTTTTGCAAATCAGAAAATATCCTTTGGATGTTGTCAGATTTTGAAAATAGACCAAGACTGACATAGGTTAGGCTAGAGAAGCAGCATTGCATAGTGGATAGAGCACAGGCCTGGGAGTCAGAAGGTCATGGGTTCTGATTTTACCTCTGCTGTACGTATGATCTTAGGCAAGTCACTTAACTTCTCTGTGCCTGTTACCTCATCTGTAAAATGGAGAGTGAGACCTTGAGCGCCACATGGGACAGGGACTATGTCCAACCTGATTTGCTTGTGTCTACCCCAGCACTTAGTAGAGTGCCTGGCACATAGTAAGTGCTCAACAAATACCATTATTATTATTATTATTATTTCATCCAAATCTAAATAACTGACATCCAGTGGTGATGATCAATAAGGTCACTGAATCGGTTTTGATGCACTTTATTCTTTATTTAGTATCTTCTCCCCTTCCACTCAATTCCCCTCAGAGATTTTTTTTCCAAGATCCTATTCAAAATTGTTAAATTTCCAGAGTTGGATATATTTTTGACAAACTGACTGTCTGTCTAGACTGTTGTGGGCAGGGAACATGTCTATCAACTTTGTTGTATTATACTCTCCCAAGGGCTTAGTACAGTGCTCTGTACACAGTAAACACTCAATAATACTATTGATGATGATGATAATACCATTTTGTGCCAATAATAACAATAATGATAATAAGTTATATTTTGTATAGCACTTTTTTTCTGAAGCACTTTCACATTTCTAGATTGTAAGCCCGGGGTGGGCAGGGACTGTCTCTCTCTATTGCTGAATTCTACTTTCCAAGTGCTTAGTACAGTACTCTGCACACAGTAAGTGCTCAAAAAATACGATTGAATGAATCAATTATGTCATTTTTTCCTTCTTCCATTCATTCGATTGTATTTATTGAGTGCTTACTGTGTGCAGAGCACTGTACTAAGCGCTTAGATAGTACAATTCAGCAACAAATAGAGACAATCCCTACCCAGCATACCCTCCCAGCATTCCTTTGAGTTAGGGAGAGAAAGGTATTATAAGGAGGAACATGAAACTCTGAGATGTTAATTTGCCCAAGGTCACACAAAAGACCGTGGTGGAGCTGGAATTAGAACAGTGTTTCCTGACTCCCAGTATATTGCTCTTTCCAATAGCCCACACTGCCCTCCAGTGCTTGAAATTTTAATCCTAATATTTTATCAATCAAATCCACAGATTTACTGGCTCTTCTCTGGGTTGGGAATTAACACTGAAGGAGGGATTGGCTATAACTGTGGTATTTGTTAAGAGTTTACTTTGTGCCAAGCACTGTTTGAAGTGCTAGGGTAGCTACATGAGGCTCACATCTTAATCTCCATTTTACAGATGAGAAAAATGAGGCCAAAAGAACTTAAGTGACTTGCCCAAGGTTACACAGCAGACATATGGCAGAGCCGGAATTAGAACCCATGTCCTTTGACTCCCTGGAAATAACTGCTCCCTCTAGCCCCACACCTCTCCGCAGCTAAACCGTCTTCTCCCCCCTTTCCCTCTCCTCTTCCCCCCTCCAGTCCCACCCCCTCAGCACTGTACTCGTCCGCTTAACTGTATATATCTTCATCACCCTATTTATTTTGTTTAATGAGATGTACATCACCCTGATTCTATTTATTTGCCATTGTTTTTATGAGATGTTCTTCCCCTTGACTCTATTGCCATTGTTCTTGTCTGCCTGTCTCCCCCAATTAGACTGTAAGCCCGTCAAAGAGCAGGGACTGTCTCTATCTGTTGCCGATTTGTACATTCCAAGCACTTAGTACAGTGCTCTGCACATAGTAAGTGCTCTACACATAGTAAGCACTCAATAAATACTATTGAATGAATGAACATACTTCACTGAAGATCACCATATGATTCCTGTAGTCTTCCCTTCCCGCTGTGCATTAATATCTCCTCATAGCTTCTCCAGCAAGCTTCTACTGTGTTGCCAAGTGATTGGATCCACCTCTGAGAAGGCTATCACTTGAGAATCTTCTTACTCAGCATCTTATATTTCCTATTTCATCTTCAGTGTCTGACAAAACTTACCTAAAAAAGCATAACTTACAAGACCAGTAGAATAAAATTTTTGTAGAAGGGTTTAGAGCTGAGTGTATGACTAAGGCTGCATGGCAAATGAAATCACTTCTCCTTGGGAGAAACAATCTTTATCCAAGACAAAGAGGATTTTCTTCCTTTGTTCTTCTCTCACTTCAATAAAGTGAAGGGAAGCATTGTCGCCTAGTGGAAAGAGCATGGGTCTGGAAGTCAGAAGACTTGGATTCTAATCTCCACTCTGTCATTTTGTCAGTTATGTGACCTTGGGCAAGCCACTGAATTTCTCTGTGCCTGAGTTACCTCATCTGTAAAATGAGGATTAAGACCCTGGTCCCATGTGGGACAAGAACTGTGTCCCACCTGATTCTTCTGTATCTTTCCCACCACATAGTAAGGTGCATGGCATATAGGAAGTGTCCAACAAATACCACAGTCATTATCATTATTATAAAGTAGTAGGAGTGTGCATAGTACTGTACTAGACCCAGGAAAAGAATACACAGGTGGAAAATAGACATAGTCCCTGGCCCTTGGGAGGCATACAATCCAAAAATAAAGAGGGGGAGAGGCAACTATTGACAGACACATGAGGAGGGAGGAAACTAGGCAACAGGAAGACAAAAAGAAAGATCAGTCAAGGTATTGTGGCTAAGGGAGTAGAGTTTCTAGCTACTCGCAGCTCACAATATTATGGTATGGTCACAGTTATCTCCACAGTAGCAGCCACCACAGTCTTCCTGAGGCTTTATTGAGGTGAGGTGAAACTGGGTTCACCATATGATTCCTATAATCTGGGGCAGTTCAGAGCAGATTAGGGTGGAGTTTCCTCAGAAACAAAGAGGAGAGCCAGTGTTGGATCCCAGAGGGGCAACGTGGTGGTTCAGTAGAGTAGGACTTGGAGGGCCTTGGATGCAGCAGTGGGAAAGCGGCAGTTGTGATGGATTCATGTGGTTGTCTGGAGGAGAGAGAGGTCAGGGAAATACTCTCAGGAGGCTTAAGTCCATTTATCTGATGGTGCTCAGGGCATGTTGGGAACAGGGGAGTAAGTCCCTTGGAGAAAACTGTGGCTGTTTTAGTGGAGGGAGAAGTCCAGGAAACTTTTTTTGAAGAGTTTGCAGCTAAAGCAGCTATAGTGTATACATTGCTTTATGAAGAATGGTTCTGCAACCAGCAACTTCTGGTTTAAACCTGGATGTGGGATAGGAGTGATTGTCCTCTGAGGAGTGATAAATCATCTACAATTAAATGTCCAAGGTCAGTAAGTCAATCATATTTATTGAGCGCTTACTCTGTGCATAGAACTGTATTAAGTTCTTGGGAGGTTACTATATAACAATATAGCAGATGCATCCCCTGCTCACAAGGAACTTATAGTCTAGAGGGACAAGGTTGTAGTCTAGAAGAAGAAGTTAAGATCACTCTGGATGAGACATGATCACACAATCCCTGGTTTAGGAGGACATTCCTTATCCACTCACTAAGGGTGAATTATCAACACATTCCAATCCTCTTCATCACCTAACTCTTGCCTCAATCATCAGCAAACAAACCAATGTCAATGGAGGTGGACAACCAACTAAAGGTACAAGTTGCGATAGCTCTCCTGTCCAGAGGAGTGTCCTGCTGCAGGAACGGAGAGGAAGTCAGATCAATCAGCTGGAAATACCTCAACCAAAATGACGATAACTGCTCTGATTGGTGGGTCCCTTCTTGTAGATTTGAGACACAGCTATGTGGGGGGAGACCCATCGCCCAGATTGAAGCAGGGCTAAATGAAGACCCAAGATCAGATGGGGAGATGTTCTATAAAGACCTTGCCTCCCCCCTAAGATACTGGAGTTGCAATTGACCCCCACGTTTCCCTGAAGTTTCAGTAGTCGACATGAAAAGAAGGTGCCATTTTGGTACAGCCTCCTCCAAGAGGATGGGGCAACTCTGATGGAACCCTCCCGGCCAGAGTGGAGGAAGCTGCTTCAACAGGACAGTTTTCTCTTCTGCCTCTGGTTTGATTGAAGGATGGATCTTTGATAACTTAAAATGGGTTAAATTGATGGAGACACCCGCACCTATTCTCAAATGTCCCACCCTATTGTCTCTCTTGCCAAGTGCTACTACTACTGTTACTATTACTTAGAGAAGAAGTGTGGCCTAGCAGAAGCAACACAGGACTGGAAGTTAGGAGACTTGGGTTTTAATCTCAGCTCCGCCATTTGTTTGCTGTTTGGCCTTGGGCAAATCACTTAACTTTTCTGTGCCTGTTTCCTCATTTTAAAAATGAGGATTAAAATACCTGTTCTCCCCCTCCCTTCAACTGTGAGTGCTATGTGGCACAGGGACTGTGTCTGGTTTGATTTTATTGAATCTCCCCCTGGGCTTCACATAGTGCTTAGCACACAGTAAGTGCTTAGTGAATACCACAATAATAATTGTTATGATGAATGCTCCTCTACATCTTATCCTTTCTTCATATCTTTTCCCCTGCCATGATTTTCTCCAAACCATTCTCCTTCCCCTCATTGAAATTCTCCTAAAAATAAGCACCACCAGGAAATCCTTAATTAAGTCCACTTTTCTTCCAATCATTCACTCCCAACAGCCACTTCATTCAATAGTATTTATTGAGTGCTTACTATGTGCAGAGCACTGTACTAAGTGCTTGGAATGTACCAATCGGTAACAGATAGAGACAGTCCCTGCCCTTCGACGGGCTTACAGTATATATGTCTACATATATATAGTTTATTGTTTTTTAACTTGTACACTGGGGAAAATATAGGATAATCAGGTCAGACAGAATTCCTGTCCCAGACAGGGCTCACAGTCTAAGACATGAGCAGAGCATGAAGCAGAGGCCACACACTGTAAAGGTGATGCGGGCCTAGGGGTAGGTTACAGGATTGAATGAGGTCAGGGGAGAAAGGAGATTGAGTTTGACAGAGAAGATTTGAGGGTTTGGATCTGAACAGTGAGAGAGGAGGTTGGATAGCGATCCCTCATTGGGCTTGATGGCTTGGGATAAGTGAATGGGATCAAAAGATCAGAGGACAGTTTCATGGGGAGGAGGCGTGTGGGAAGGAAAGCATGTGAGGGAGTTGTCTTGAAGCCAGAAGACCTAGATTCTAAATCCTTTCCCCCACTGGTCTGCTTTGAGACATTTGGCAAACTTTTCAATTTCTCTGTGCCACAGTTCCCTCATCTGCAAAATGAGGATTCACTACCTGGTCTCCCTCCTACTTAGACAGCTAACCCCATATGGTACCTGGTTTCCAAGCACTATTAAAGTCTCAGTCATTTTTCACAAATGCAAATAGAGAAGAACAAACAAATTTTCAGCAAAAGGCTTAGTTTTAAATGAAATCTTGAGGTACAATCAGTACCGATTGAAATTGTTATGACAGTTATGTTTGTGAAACTAAAGTTGACACACACAACAGTAATCAATTTTGCCCAAAGAATTTCATTATCTACAGACCGCAAGTGACATTGAAGCCATTTCCTACAGAGTCAAGAAGTATCTAACTTAGCAGTTTATTCATATGGATGAATTGAGATTTCAATATAAACGGATTCAATTTACATAATCACAAGGCAAAGTGTGATATAAATCTTTTTGGTATTCATACGACAATATTGATGCTTTTTCAGGTAGTTTTCACTCTGACTTTACAATTATTGAATGCTTTCTATTTCTAGAGTGAGCTGTTTGTTTTTTTCTTTCATTCTAAACATTTCCCCAAAATGCCAAAGCACAGAAAGAAAATTCCAGTTGGTAACATGTAGGGGCTTATTCTTTTTGTGTAAGCCAAGTTTCTGTCATTATTTGCTAGTGTATTACGGTCATAACTTGGTTCTCATGGGAGACTTGGAGACATCTCTGCTGATAAAAATTTTAGCTAATTTCCCAAGCACTATAATAATTAGCCCAGGATTGCATCAACACTTTAGTCAAGCACTCTAAAGTGGTATCAATCCACAATATTTATTGAGCATTTACTCTATGCAGAGCACTGTACTAAACACCTTGGAGAATAATAAAGTGGACATAGTCATCCTCAAGGCTGAACAACCTCTTTTTAAGAACTAGTTTAAAGAAAGCATGGCTTGGGTGGGGGTGGTGCTGTTTCTGAAGGGCCAAAACTATTCCTCTGGTCTAGTGGAAAGACTCGGAAGAGCAGGGGCGTACTGTGTGACCTTGGGCAAGTCATTTAACCTCTTTAGACTTATTTGCTTACCTGCAGAAGGGGATTTTCCTGTGTGATAAGGACTGTCTAATCTGATAACTTTATATCAATCCCAGCCCTCAGCACATAAGTACTTGATAAATGATGCTATTTTCCCCTACTCCTTCTCCCCTCTGTGTCACTCTTGCAGTTGAATTTGTACCCTTAATTCACATACTGCATTTAACAGTGTCATAGGATTCTACTGACATTTTAAAAAGAAAACATTATAATTAGAACATTTGTTGAGCGCTTGCCCTCTAGACTGTAAGCTCATTGAGGACAGAGAATGTGTCAGTTTATTGTTATATTGTACTCTCCCAAGTGTTTAGAACAGTGCTCTGCACACAGTAAACCCTCAGTAAATACGATGGAAATACAACTGACTCCCACCCCCACAGCTCTTAACTATATATCTGCAATGTACTTATTTATATTAATGTCCACCTCTAGGCTGTAAACTCCTTCCTTCCTTCATTTTTTCAGTTGTATTTATTGAGCGCTTACTCTGTGCAGAGCTTTGTACTAAGGGCTTGGGAGATTACAATACAATATGAAACAGACACGTTCCCTTCCTACAACGAGCTTATGGCCTCAGTAAGCAGAGGACATTCCAAGCCAGAGGCAGGACATAAGTGAGGGTTCGGTGTTGAGATAGAAAAGACTGAGGCACAGAGATAAGACTAGCATTAGAGGAGTGAAGTGTGTAGGCTGGATTGTAGTAGGAGAGTAGTGAGGTGAGGAATGAGGAGGCAAGGTGGATGGAGTGCTTTAAAGCCAATGGTGAGAGTTTTTGTTTGATGTAGAGGCGGATGGGGACTGGAGTTTCTTGAGGAGTGGGTCAACATGTCCTGAGTGTTTCTGTAGAAAAATGATCTGGGCAGCAGAGCGAAATATGGACTGGAATGGGAAGAGACAGGAAGCTGGGAGGTGAGCAAGGAGGCTGATGCAGTAATCCAGGGTGAGTAGGATGAGTGATTATATTAATATGGTAGCAGTTTAGATGGAGAGGAAAGGCCAGACTTTAGCAATGTTTTGAAGGTGGAACCAACATGATTAAGTAATGGATGGAATATGTGGGTTGAATGAGAGAGAAGAGTCAAGGATAATACTAAGGTTGCAGGCTTGTGAGACAGGAAGGATGGTGGTGCCATCTACAGTGATGGAAAAGTCACAGGGAGGACAAGATTTGGGTGGGAAGGTAAGAATTTCTGTTTTGGACATGTTAAGCTTGAGGTGATGGGAGGTCATCCAAGTGGAAATGTCTTGAAGCAGAAGCAGACTGGAGGCAGATGTCTTGAAGGCAGAAGTAGAGACTGGAAAGAGGGAGGGAGATCAGGGCTGGAGATGGAGATTTGGGTATAATCTGCATAAAGGTGGTAGTTGAAGCAACTGGAATGAATAAGTTCTCCAAAGGGAGTGAGTGTAGGTGGAGAATAGAAGAGGACCCAGAACTGAACCTTGAGAGACCCCCACAGTTAGGGGGTGGGAGGCAGAGGAGAAGCCCATGAAGGAGACTGAAAATGAATAACTAGAGAGATGAGGAGAACCAGGAGAGGACAGTGTCAGTGAAGCCAAGGTCAGATCATTTTTCCAGGAGAAAGGGGTGGTCCACACTGTCGAAGACAGCTGAGAGGTCGAGGAGGATTAGGATGGAGTAGAGGCCATTGGATTTGCAAGCAGGAGATCACTGGTGACCTGTGAGAAGGCAGTTCCTGTGGTGTGAAGGGGATGGAAGCCAGATTTGGGAAATGGAGGCATCAAGGAGAGAATTGGAGGAGAGGAATTTGAAGCAGTGGCCACAGACAATTCGCTCAAGTAGGTTAGAGAGGAATGGTAGGAGGGAGATGGGGGTAGTAACTGGAGGGAGCCCATGGGGTCAAGGGAGCAGGAAATGTGTCTACCAGCTCCTTATGTTGTATTCTCCCAAGCGCTTAGTACAGTATTCTGCACACAGTAAGCACTCAATCATTATGATTGATTGATTATTTTCTGGGAAGTAGGATAGGCTAGGTAGTTTTTTCCCCATTTCACAACCGAATAAGCAGGAGACTGGAGGGAGGGTCAATCAATGAAGGCACGGCCACAGCTCAACTCTCCCGTCTTCCAGCCTCAACTCTGACCATGTGATTATTCTGACAATCTGTAACTGATGAAGTAAAGGTTATGATATCTTATGTTAGGGAATCTGCATTGAGCAGTGACATTTGATTTTACTGCCAATTAAAAATGAAAAAATAATAATTATGACATGTTAAGCACTTGTCCCTCTAGTCCTAAGCGCTTAGTACAGTGCTCTGCCCACAGTAAGTGCTCAATAAATACAATTGAATGAATAGACTCTAAGCTCACTGTGGGCAGGGAATGTGTCTATCAACAATCAGTCAATTGTATGTTCTGAATGCTTACTGTGTGCAGAGCACTGAATTAAGCATTTGAGAAAATACAATAAACAGACTCATTCCCTGCCCATAAGAAGCTTACAGTCTAGAGACACTCTCACAAGGGCTTAGTATAGTGCTCTGCACACAGTCGCACTCAATAAATATGATTGATTTATTATTTACTGTGTGCCAAGCATTGTCCTAAGCACAGCAATGGATAACAAGGTAACCAGGTCACACAGCAGGTAAGTGGAGGAGTCAGGATTAGAACCCAGGTCCTCTGACTGCCAGTTCTATGCTCTTTCTACTAGGCCTCGCTGCTTCCCATATATGAGCAAGAAAAATAAAAAGCATGACAAGATTAACTTTTCTTACCTTTGTACAATGATTCAGTGAAACACAGAAGGAAAAATGACAGAATATTTCCTGCTCCTCCTGTTCCACTTTTCAGGAGATTGTAACTGCTACACACAAAATATTTCCAGTTTAGGCTATGGCTGGGAAGCTGTCCAATTAAGTAACTTCCCATCTGTATCTTGCTCGGCTCTGTTCTCATATATTTCAGGAAGGAGTTAGAGTAACAGAGTGGTTGAAGGGTAGAATGAATTACTGAAGTTTAGGGAAAAAAAGATTTTTCAAGTAGTAGTCTCCAGAAATGCATGAATAATAACTTTACAGGGTATGTCCCAAAGAACTTTCCTCTATTTACAGTGCAGAACTTGGGTAAATATTTAAATAACTCAGCGGTTGAATCAACATGCCTGCTTTACCCTCCTGGGTAATTGGTGAAAGATTCTGAATCCTCAGAGATACAGTAAGGGCTCAGTGGAAGGAGGAATGTAGAGTCAATTCAGGTTACTGTGACAGGGTAGATTTCTTTAGAAGAAAAAGGGTGTAATGTAGCTACATACCACAAGGCCTCCACTTTGGGCTGTGTCCCTGAATGATGTA
Organism: Ornithorhynchus anatinus; assembly: GCF_004115215.2. Classification (NCBI taxonomy): domain Eukaryota; kingdom Metazoa; phylum Chordata; class Mammalia; order Monotremata; family Ornithorhynchidae; genus Ornithorhynchus; species Ornithorhynchus anatinus. The sequence goes on from NC_041731.1 coordinate 89,407,556, forward strand.
TTTGTATTTATTCAGCATTTAACATGTGCAGAGCACTGTACTAAGCACTTGGGAGAGTGCAACACAGTTAGTAGACATATTCCTTCCCCTCAGTGAGCTTACAGTCTAGATGTGGAGAAAGACATTAATAGAAACAAATAAATTATAGGTAGGTAAATAAATGCTGGGAGCTGAGGGAGAGGTGAATAAGAGTTGCAAATCCAAAAGAACAAGGGCAATGCAAAAGGGAGTGGGAGAAGAGACAGTGAGGGCTTAATCTGGGAAAGCCTCTTGCAGGAGATGTGCCTTCAGTAAGGCTTTGAAGGTGAGGAGAATGATCATCTGTAGGATACGATGTTATAAACCTAAACCCTTTCACAACTTTGTGCCTGGAGAGAGCGAGAATTTCTCCCCTCCATTATATAGTGTGAATGGGTCTTACATAGTGCCTGTACATCTGACTCACAAAAGACGTATCATTCTGGGACAGTGAACTGATGGTACTTATTGAACACCTAATCATTTTGAAGCATTGTTCTGAGTGCTTGGGACAACACAACAGAACTAAGACACAAAATCACCCACTCTTAAAGAGATTACAATCACATGGATAGGTCACTAGGCTGTGAGTTCCTTGTGGGTAGGGAACATCTCTACCAACTCTAATGTACTGTTGTCTCCTCAATCCTAGTACAGTGTTTAGCACACAGTAAGTGCTCAGTAAATACCACTGTTGGATTGATTGGCTGGGACATCAGTCAAGCGGCTCTTGAGATTTTGTCAAAATTCCTTTTGCAGCTACCCTATTCCTCACATTGACTCTCTTGTGATGAGAAGATATTTGTACAGTATTCAAGGGGCTATATATTACAAGGAATAGATGAATCTATTCTGGTCTCTGACACTCTGATCACTCTATCAGTTAATAATAAAGTAAACCGTGTGAATTCTTACATTCAGGAACTTATCTGTGTTGAATGATTACATCTAATTTTACTGACATTTTAAAATGAATCATTTTATGAATTGGAATAATAAGAATCATAGGTGAACTTTTCTTACCACCAACAGAGCTGGAATTAAGCACAGGTCCTCTGGCTCCCAGGACTATGCCCTGTCCACGTAGATCATGCAGCTTCTTAAATGTGAGAAGTAGTGAGGCCTAGTTAATAGAGCACAGGCCTAAAGTCAGTAGGACCTGGGTTCTAATTCCAGCTTTGCCATTTGTCTGCTGAGTGACCTTGGGTAAGTCACTTAACTTCTCTCTGTCTCAGTTACCTCATTTATAAAATGAGGATTAAGACTGTAAGTCCCATGTGCTGCATGGACTGTGTCCAATCTGATTAGCTTGTATCTAGCCCAGTCCTCAGTACAGTGCCTAGCTCATAGTAAGCAGTTAACAAATACTAAAAAGCAAAAAAATTGTGACTCCAGTAGGGACAGGGAAGGGACCAATCTGATTATCTTGGATCTACTTTAGTGCTTAACCCAGTGCCTGGCACACAGCAGCACTGTGTGCTGGGAAGCAGCGTGGCTCAGTGGAAAATAGCCTGGGCTTCGGAGTCAGAGGTCATGAGTTCGACTCCCGGCTCTGCCACTTGTCAGCTGTGTGACTGTGGGCAAGTCACTTCACTTCTCTGTGCCTCAGTTACCTCATCTGTAAAATGGGGATTAACTGTGAGCCCCACGTGGGACAACCTGATTACCCTGTATCTACCCCAGCGCTTAGAACAGTGCTCTGCACATAGTAAGCACTTAACAAATACCAACATTATTATTATTATTATTATTACACAGCAGCCACTTAATAAATGCTAGTACTAAGCCTCAGTGCGTTCGAGCAGCGGTAATAACATTTGCTTTGTGGGATAATTGAAGAATACAATTGAAAGACTGTAAAGAATACAAGGGGCTCTGTATATCTAGGAACAGTTTCATCTGTTCTAAACAAATCTCAGTGAATCAATCAACCAGTCAAAATACTTTATTACCCATCCCTTTATTTTTCTTCAAAGAAAGGGGACAGAAGGGATGGGGGAAGTGGAATGGTACAAAAGTGGTATTGAGGGTAAAGAAGGAAGCCAACTGTTCCTCCTTTCCAGTGAGTCTGGTGGAGTGGATGAAGATAAGGCCCCCTCTAGAGAGAGTGGCAGGGGAAATCTTGTCATCTAGGGAGAGCCAGATTTCAGTGATGGTGAAGGGAAACAGTGACTGTGTCAGGAACAAGGTCAGTGATGAAGGGAAGTTTTCCCATAATGGCATGAGGCCATACTTGGCAGAGGCTAGGACGGGGGGAGGTGCTGTGGGAAGGGACAGTGCCAGGGGTGGTGAGAGGTGGGATGGCTTTGAGTTGATTGAGTCAAAGTGGCAGGAGGGGGAGGAAGAGAGGAGCTGGGACAGGATAATAATAATAATGGTGGTATTTGTTAAGTGCTTACTATGTGCAAAGCACTGTTCTAAGTGCTGGGGGGATACAATAATAATAATAATGTTGGTATTTGTTAAGCACTTACTATGTGCAGAGCACTGTTCTAAGCACTGGGGTATATACAGGGTAATCAGGTTGTCCCACGTGAAGCTCACAGTTAATCCCCATTTTACAGATGAGGTAACTGAGGCACAGAGAAGTGAAATGACTTGCCCACAGTCACACAGCTGATAAGTGGCAGAGCCGGGATTCGAATTCATGACCTCTGACTCCCAAGCCCGGGCTCTTTCCACTGAGCCACGCTACAGGTGATCAGGTTGTCCCCCGTGGGGCTCACAGTCTTAATCCCCATTTTACAGATGAGGTAACTTAGGCCCAGAGAAGTTAAGTGACTTGCCCAAAGTCACACAGCTGGCAAGCGGTGGAGCAGGGATTAGAACCCATGACCTCTGACTCCCAAGTCTGGGTTCTTTTCATTCATTCAATAGTATTTATTGAGCACTTACTATGTGCAGAGCACTGTACTAAGCGCTTGGAATGAACAAGTCGGCAACAGATAGAGACAGTCCCTGCCATTTGACGGGCTTACAGTTTAATCGGCTTTCTTTCCATTGAGCCACGCTGCTTCTCCAACAGGAATGGGGTCAGGGACCCCCCGGAAGGACTGGAGAGGGGGTGGGTGGAAGGGAGGACTGGGATGGGCTGAACTTCCCTTCACCTCTCCGCAGCTAAACCCTCTTCTCCCCCACTTTCCCTCTTCTCCTCCCCCCTCCCATCCCACCCCCTCAGCATTGTACTCGTCCGCTTAACTGTATATATCTTCATCACCCTATTCATTTTGTTTAATGAGATGTACATCACCCTGATTCTATTTATTTGCCATTGTTTTTATGAGATGTTCTTCCCCTTGACTCTATTTATTGCCATTGTTCATGTCTGCCTGTCTCCCCCGATTAGACTGTAAGCCCGTCAGAGGGCAGGCACTGTCTCTATCTGTTGCCGACTTGTCCATTCCAAGATCTTAGTACAGTGCTCTGCACATAGTAAGTGCTCAATAAATACTATTGAATGAATGAATGAATGAACTGGAGGGTGCGGTTTGAGGGGTCATGGTGAGGTCTGAGAAGTTTAAGGGCTGTAGATCAGTTTATCAACAGCAGTAACTACTTAATCCTTAGTTTCCTGAGAAGGTTGTTGAACTGTATGCTGGATCTTGAGGGTGAGAGGAGTGAGAGGAAACCAAGGCACAGGGAAGTTAAGTGACTTGCCTATATTCACACAGCAGATTAGTGACAGAGCTGGGATTAGAACCCAAGTCATGACTGGAGATGTGAGAATTTAACTGGGGAATGCTTCCTAGAGGAGGAGGTGGGCTTTCAGGAGGGCTTAGTGGATTTAAGGTAGATGGGATTTCCAGAAGAAAACAAAGGCAGGAGGAAATAGCCTTTCACATGGGTAAGACATTTTACGCTTTAAAAAAAAAATTCAATTTTGTGAAGACTATTGGTTTTCATAGTGAACATCTTCAGTAGACTGTGTAGCCAAATTTTAAGCCACCTAAAAATGTTGATGAGAACAGTGTGATATAAGATCACTCAACTTTAATTTGGTAACCTATTAATATTTATAACTACACTTTCAAAAGGGAACACTCACATTGAATTAAATTAAATTGATTTAAATTCCCTCATCCCTTGAGAATTAATAACTCTAAGGACCAATCAATAGCAGTGACAAAGCCTGTTATTGGGTAGGGATTGCCTCCATCTGTTGCTGAATTGTACTTTCCAAGCTCTTAGTATAGTGTTCCCCACACAGTAAGCACTCAATAAACATGATTGAATGAATGAATGAATGAATGAATGAATGAATGAATGAAAAGATCTAGGGGCCTTTCAGGCCCTCTGTTTGAAACAGCAACCACAAGATGCCAGCAAATAAGTGAACTTCTCCTGCCCTCCCTGCCCCTGTGACTGGTAGAAGCTTGTCTACCTCTGCCAGAGGACTCAACCGCTATACAGTTTTGGGCCAGAATGAACCAAAGTTGCTGGGAAGCCACTTGCTTTCCTCACCCTGCTAGATTTTCCCATAAGGATTCCTGTAGGCCTTTTGCCCTAGGAGAACTGTGGAAGAATTGTATGCCCCATTTTCTCACTGGGTTCCTGTTCAGACCATATTACACTCTAATCTTGCCAAATCCAATGGCTCCTACTTCATCCTAATTCTCCTCGACCTCTAAGCTGCCTTTGACACCATCGACCATCCCCTCCTCCTCAACACATTATCCAACCTTGGCTTCACGGACTCCTTCCTCTCCTGTTTCTCCTCTTATCTCTCTGGCCGTTCATTCTTGGTCTCCTTCATGGGCTCTTCCTCCGCTCCCATCCCCTAACTGTAGGGGTTCCTCAAGGGTCAGTTCTTGGTCTCCTTCTGTTCTCCATTTATACTCACTCCTTTGGTGAACTCATTTGCTCCCATGGCTTCTAATATCATCTCTATGCAGATGACACCCAAGTCTACATCTCCTCTCTTCCCCTGTTCTCTCTCCCTCCCTCCAGGAGCGTATCTCCTCCTGCTTTCAGAACATCTCCACCTGGATGTCCTTCAGCATCCTAAAACTCAACATGTCCAAGACTGAGCTCTTTATCTTCCCTCCCAAACCCTGTCCTCTCCATGACTTTCCCATTACTGTGGATGGCACTATCATCCTTCCTGTCTCACAAGCCCGCAAACTTGGTGTCATCCTTGACTGTGCTCTCTCATGAACCCCACACATTCAATCCATCACCAAAGTCTGCGGGTCTCACCTTCATATCATCACCAAGATCCACCCTTTCATCTCCATCCAAACTACTACCTTGCTGGTACAAGGTACCAGCATATCATCATATCCTGACTGGATTATTGCATCAATCGTCTTTCTGATCTCCCATCCTCCAGCCTCTCCCGGCTTCAGTCTATAGTTCACTCTGCTGCCCAGATTATTTTTCTGCAGAAACGCTCTGGGCATGTCACTCAACTTCTCAAAAACCTCCTTTGGTTGCCTATCAAGCTTCGCATGAAGCAAAAACTCCTCACTCTTGGCTTCAAAGCTCTCCATCGCATTGCTCCCTCCTATCTCACCTCCCTTCTCTCCTTCTACAGCCCATCCCGTACACTCCGCTCCTCTGACACTAACTTCCTCACTGTGCCCGGTTTCCACCTGGCCCACGTCCTACCTCTGACCTGGAATGCCCTCCCTCCTCACATCTGCCTAACTAACTCTCTTCCCCTCTTCAAGCCCTACTGAGAGCTCACCTCCTCCAGAAGGCCTTCCCAGACTGAGCCCTCTCTTTCCCTCTGCTCCTCCTCCCCTCTCCATTACCTCTACTCCCTCCCTTTGCTCTACCCCCTTCCCCTCCCCCCAGCACTTGTACATATTTGTATATTTTATTTATTACTCTATTAATAATATACATTTATCTATGGTTCTACTTATCCATTTTGGTGGTAGTAATGCCTGTCTACTTTTTTTGTTTTGTTGTCTGTTTCCTCCTTCTAGACTGTGAGCCCATTGTTGGGTAGGGATTTACTCTATCTATTGCTGAATTGTACTTGCCAAGCACTTAGTACTGTGCTCTGCACACAGTAAGCCCTCAGTAAATGCGTTTGAATGAATGAATGAATCTTGCTCCAGTGAGTTCACCAATTCTGAAACTCATCTGATTTCATCTTGGCCCATCCTGATCCTGGAAAGTAGTGTGGTCTAGTGGAAAGAGCAGGGGTTTGGATCTCGAAGGGTCTGGGTTCTAATCCCAGCTCCACCGCTTGTCTGCTATGTGACCATGGGCAAGTCACTTAACTTCTCTGTGCCTCACTTCCGTCATCTGCAAATTGGAGATTCAGTACCTGTTCTCCTTCCTACTTAGACTGTGAGCCCTATGTGGGACCTGATTATCTTGTTTCTATGCCAGTGATTAGTACGGTTCTTGGCACATAGCAAGTGCTGGCTTAGTGGAAAAAGCAAGGATTTCGGAGTAATAGGTCATGGGTACTAATCCTGGCTCCATCACTTATCAGCTAAGTGACTTTGGGCAAGTCACTTAATATTCTCTGTGGCTCAGTTACCTCATCTGTAAAATGGGGATTAAGACTGTGAGCCCCACATGGGGCAACCTGATAACCTAGTATCTACCCCAGTGCTTAGAACTGCCATTGTTCTTGTCTGCCTGTCTCCCCCAATTAGACTGTAAGCCCATCAAAGGGCAGAGAATGTCTCTATCTCTTGCCGATTTGTACATTCCAAGCGCTTAGTACAGTCCTCTGCACATAGTAAGCACTCAATAAATACTATTGAATGAATGAATGAAAAATACCATCATCATCATCATTAAACAAATCGCACGATTATTATTGTTACTACTGATCCTAAAGCAGGACTGAGAAAGTAGGGGGATAGGGACGAAACATCTTTAGTAGGCCCCCACACACAGGTTGAGAAAATCAAAATGATTTTTCCAGAAATCAGTGCTAAATTTTAGTATTTGTTTCTCACAGTTTTTTTTCCCTTATATTCCCCATGGGTGGGAATGTGTTCAAACACAGAATTTATCAGGAAGTTGCTAAAATGCTCTAACCACAAAAATACTGTTACCTGACTGAGAAATCTTACTCTGTGAGAGATTTACAGATGTGTAATTACCTGGGCAAGATAGTCATAAAGCTCTTTAAACCCTCTTTTCTCCTCTTTTCTCTCCCTTTCTATCTCCCACCCCTAAACCCTCTATTATCTTTCCGCAAACTGAGATGTCAGATTGTGAGTCATATTAACTTAGCTTCATTTAGCTTGAGCATTCTAAATCAGAAATTTGGATTAAGAAGAAAAATGGATGAATACAAAGGAGTAGAAATTTTCCTCTTGTAGATATCTGATAATATTGCTACTTTGGACACGTGAGAAAAAAGCAAGTGGGAAGTGGGCGAGGATGTATGTTCTACTGGCCACATTGGCATTTCCTCTTCAGGAATGGAAAAAGCAGGGACCTGGGAGTCAGAGGACCTGGGTTCTAATACCAGCTCTGCCACTTGTCTGCTGGTGAGCTTGGGCAGGACACTTAACTTCTCTGTGGCTCAGTTACTTAATCTGTGAAATGGGGATTTAGACTGTGAGCCCCAGGTGGGACAAAGACTGTGTCCAACCTGATTACCTTTTATCTACCCCGCCAGAGCTTAGTGCAGTGCCTGGAAAAGAGTAAGTGCTTAAAAAATACTACAGTTATTATTAAGAGCTGAACCTGCATAGCTTAGTCAGGGAGCCTTCCCTAAGACCCATTTCCTCTCCTCCTACTCCCTGACCTGCTCCCTTTATTCATTCCCCCTCCCAGCCCCACAGCACTTATGTACATATCTGTAATTTATATTAATGTCTGTCTCTCCCTCTAGACTATAAGTTCATCGTGGGCAGAGAATGTGACTGTTTATTGTTATAGTATACTCACTCTCCCAAGCACAGCGTGACTTAGTGGAAATAGCAAGGGCTTGGGAGTCAGAGGTCGTGGGTTCCAATTCTGGCTCCACCACTTGTCTGCTGTGTGACCTTGGGCAAGTCACTTAACTTCTCTGTGCCTCAGTTACCTCATCTGTAAAAATGGGGATTAAAAAATGTGAGCCCCATGTAGGACAATCTGATTACCCTGTATCTACCCCAGTGCTTAGAACAGTGCACTGCATATAGTAAGCACTTAACAAATACTATAATTATTATTATTATTATTATTATTGTTACTCTGCACACAGTAAGCGCTCAGTAAAAATGATTGACTGACCGACTGTAAAAAAGTGGCTCAGAACTGTAAGAAGGTAGTTAATTTTTATCTGAACTCACATCGCCAAAAGACAGCTCAAAAACTGTGTGTAGCTGTCAAAATGTCTACTGCTATGAAAATCCCCTGCTGACAGGTAATTCCTCTCAGTTGTTATGCTGTTCACTCTTGTAGCCACCTCTGCTTCTCAAGTTGCTCATGTGTGGAAAGATAGGAGATTCAGAAACTACGAGTCAGAAGGCTTTGGACAAGCAGTGCATGATTGGCTTCTGTATATGAAAGGAATCACTACTATGGAGTCCTCTAGACTGTAAGATCCTCGTGGGCAGGGAATGTGTCTGTCGGCTCTGTTGTTCTGTTCTCTCCCAAATGCTTTGTAATAATAATAATAATAGTAATGATGATATTTGTTAAGTGCTTAATACGTGCCAAGCACTGTTCATCCATTTTCATTCAATCGTATTTATTGAGCTTTTACTATGTGCAGAGCACTGTACTAAGCACTTGGAATGTACAATTTAGTTGGGGTAGATTCAAGGTAATCAGGTTGTCCCACGTGGGGCTAAAAGACTTAATCCTCATTTGCGCCCAAGGCTTCAACTATCATCTCTATGCAGATGACACCCAAATCTACATCTCCTCCCTTCAGGCTCCTATCTCCTCCTGCCTCCAGGACGTTTCCACCTGGATGTCTGCCCGCCACCTAAAACTCAACATGTCCAAAACTGAGCTCCTTATCTTCCCTCCCAAACCCTGTCCTCTTCCTGCCTTCCCTGTCACTGTGGACGGTATGATCATCCTTCCTATCTCTCAAGCCTGCAACCTTGGTGTCATCCTTGACTCACCTCTCTCATTCACCCCACATATCCAATCCGTCACCAATGCCTGCCAGTCTCACCTTTACCATATCGCCAAGATCCACCCTTTCCTCTCCATCCAAACGGCTATCGTACTGGTACAGACTCTCATAATATCCCAGTTGGATTATTGTGTCAGCCTTCTCTCTGATCTCCCTTCCTCCTGTCTCTCCCCACTCCAGTCTATTCTTCATTCTGCTGCCCGGATCATCTTCCTGCAGAAACGCTCTGGGCATGCCATTCCCCTCCTTAAAATCCTCCAGTGGTTGCCTATCAACCTCCACATGGAACAAAAATTTCTTACTCTAGGCTTCAAGGCTCTCCATCACCTTGCCCCCTACTAATTCACCTCCCTTCTCTCTTTCTACTGCCCACCCCACACGCTCTGCTCCTCTGCCGCTCACCTCCTCACCATCTCCCGTTCACACCTATCCCGCTGTCGACCTCTGGCCCATGTCCTCCCGCTGTCCTGGAATGCCCTCCCTCTTCACCTTTGCCAAACTAACTCTCTTCCCCTCTTCAAAGCCCTACTGAGAGCTCACCTCCCCCAAGAGGCCTTCCCAGACTGAGCTTCCCCTTTTCTCTCTGCTCCATCTGCTCCCTCTCTGCTCCCCCTCTGCCTTCTGCTCCCTTCCCCTTCCCCCCTTCACCTCCCCTCAGCTAAGCCCCCTTTCCCTCTGCTCTTCCCCCTCTCCCTTCTTCTCCCCTCAGTACTGTGCTCATTTGTATATATTTTTATTACTCTATTTATTTGGTTAAAGAGGTGTACATCCCCTTGATTCTATTTATCGTGATTATGTTGTCTTGTTTTTGTCCATCTGTCTCCCGCCATTAGACTGTGAGCCCGTCATTGGGCAGGGATTGTCTCTGTTGCCAAATTGTACATTCCAAGCACTTAGTACAGTGCTCTGCACATAGTAAGTGCTCAATAAATACTACTGAATGAATGAATGAGTCCTTATTCCACAGATGAGGGAACTGAGGCACAGAGAGGTGAAGTGACTTGCTCAAAGTCACAGCTGATAAAATGGACGAGCCGGGATTAAAACACATGACATCTGACTCTCAAGCCTGGGCTCTTTCCACTAAGCCATGTTGCTTCTCTATGTACAATGCTAACATGCTCTACTAAGTAAGTGCTTAGTAAATGCCATTGACTAATTGAGTACAGTGCTCTGCATACAGTAAGCACTCAATAAATGCCACTGACTAGTTGAATGATCTGGGCGATTGCATGTGCATTATTCACTGAAGCTCTCTCCCTTACTCATTTCAGCATATCCCTCTGCTCCCTCCCTCTCTGCTCTGCTCTACTCCCTCTGCCATCCCCCCTTTACCTCTCCGCAGCTAAAGCCTCATTTTCCCCTTTTCCCTCTGCTCCTCCACCTCTCCCTTCCCATCCCCACAGCACTGTACTCGTCCGCTCAACTGTATATATTTTCGTTACCCTATTTATTTTGTTAATGAATTGTACATCACCTCGATTCTATTTAGTTGCCATTGTTTTTACGAGATGTTCTTCCCCTTGACGCTGTTTAGTGCCATTGTTCTTGTCTGTCCGTCTCCCCCGATTAGACTGTAAGCCCGTCAAACGGCAGGGACTGTCTCTATCTGTTGCCGACTTGTTCATCCCAAGCGCTTAGTACAGTGCTCTGCACATAGTAAGCGCTCAATAAATACTATTGAATGAATATTGAGAGCTGGCTACGAAGTTGCTTCTGACAGCACCTTGGGATTCTGGCAAGGTAGGAGAAAATGGCTCTTAATGGCTCCAATCAATCAATCAATTGTATTTACTGACCACTTACTATGTGCAGAGCACTGTACTAAGAACTTGGGAGCATTCAATATAACAGAGTTTAAACACATTCCTTGCCCTCAACAACCTTATGATCACTTAGCCCTTACTTAGTTTTTTAATTTGGCAAAAATAAAACCAGTTAAGAGTACAGTAATACTTTCTTTACTTACCACTGCACATTTTTCAGTCTCTATAAAGATAGAATGATTTCCCTGAGACTAGAAATAACATTAGAAACAGGAGAAATCTTGGCATCTTTTCACCCAAGTTCTTGAGCATGAAAGGGAGGAAAGAGGTCAAAGCCATGTTAGTTTATTTTCTCCACTTTATCACTTTTCCTTAGTCCCTGCAGCTCCCATGTTCATATGTAGAGAGTCAAAGGGAGAGGGAGATAACCCAGAGCCTTACCAAAAGCATTATTGCTAACACTTTGACTTGAAAGAAAGCTAACACTAGAAAATGGAAAGCTGTGGTCCTGTTTGTTCTTGAAAGTCCCTTCCAAGACCTGCAATTAAACTTTCAAATTCTATCATTCTTCAGTTCAAAGGAAATTGAAAAAAGCCAGTTGTAAGAACTTTGGTTGGGGTGGATGAAGTAGGACTTGTGGCTGTCCCAGCCACCCCTCCAAGATCTGATGAGGCAGGGAGGAGACTATCAGACAGTGCGGATTGATTGCAGTGCCTGAAAACCGACTTTGGGCCAAAGAGTTAAATGTGACCATAGGTGTTCAGTATGTAGGAAGTAATAGATAGCATATAAAAGTAATCAATCAATCAGTGGTATTTACTGAATGCTTACTCTACTGTACTGAGCATTGTACTGAGTGCTTGGGGGAGTACAGTACAATAAAGTGGTTAGTCACAATCCCTGCCCATAAAGAGTGTACAGTTTAGAGCAGGAAGACAGATATTGATCTAAATAAATGAATAAATTATGGGCATATAAACTGCAGAGTTGAGGGACAGGTTACTAAAGAATGCATATTCAAGTGCAAGAGTGACGCAGAAAGGGGAAGCAAGCTTTTTCTGAGGATAGCATTTCACTTTGTCCCACACCTTTTACATTTTTCATGACAGGTGCTGGCTCCTATAATGGAGCCCCTGGAGGAATGGAACAGGTTAAATCCTGGGGAAAGAGGGCTCCTGGCCCTCAGCTCCCCAGCAAACTCTTCCTGTCTTCTCCCCAGAAGGGGACCAGTACAATTCCCCTCCTCTCTCACCCAGATAAACAAATGTTCTACCTCAGAAGTGCTGATCTGACCCACATCCCTCCCCCTGGCCACTGGAGCAGTGTTGGTGACAGGCTAAAACCTGAAATTATGATATGAGCTAGTGTTGACAATTAGCTGGCTAGAGGTCAGGTGGGGTAAGAAGCCTGCAATAATAATAATGAGAATAAGAATAATTGTGGAATTTGTTAAGCAATTACTATGTGCTAAGCACCGGGGTAAATACCAGATAATAAGATCAGACACGGTCCTTAGTAACTCTGGAATTAAGTGCTTATTATTTTGGTTTTTAGAGGAGGCCCCGGGCAGGGACATGGTCTGTCAGACTGGTGGTCATCCAGTTGAGAGTCGGTCTTACCAGGAGGAGGTACCTAAATGGGTTCGGGGAGAAACTGACTAGTGAGTCCGGTCAAGGATCACAAGACAAACTCTGGGAAAAAGCTTTCTCTCCCCCTCTAGATTGTAAACTTGTTGTGGGCAGGGAATGTATCTGTTTATTGTTATACTGTACACTCCCAAGTGCTTAGTACAGTGTTCTGCACACAGTAGGTGCTCAATAAATACAATTGACTGACTGATGGACTTTTTATTATTGTTACTGTAGTGTGGTTTGTACCAGATTTGCCCAGCTATTGCTTTCCTTGTGCATCTGTCCATCCATTCCCGCACCCTATTTTAAACTATGAGCCCCCTGTGGGTCAGACTTCGCATCTGACTCAATATCTTTTACCTTTTCCCAGCACTCAGTACAGTGCTTGGCACAAAATAAGCACTCAGAAAGACAATAGAAAGTAATCATAAGTCCTATAGAGCGTAAATCTTTTTCAAGAAGCCTTTATTTGTTCTTGAAAAATATTTAATTTAGAAACATTTTAGCAGTGAGAAATGAGGTGATCCGAGGGAAAAGTACTTAAAAATTTAATTTGCTTTCAGGCTCTCTAAATTCAGGACTAATGTATCCAACCTGCAACATTTATGCATGCTGGAGGAGTTTGCACAGTCTTCTCTTTTTGCCTTCGCAATTTCATTAGAAAATTAATTTCCATTTTAATCTCCTCTTAGCTCTTTATGAATTTAACAAATTCCATTCTTAGTGTAAAACTGCCTATTGATAAGATGAAAGCTCTTTAATATAAGCCCAGTGCTCACAACCTACTCCTGTTTTTCAGTGAATGCAAATCTCTGATAAGGCAGAAAGTGGTGGCAGAGGATAAAATTTGTGTTTATTCAGAGGACCAGAGGGTGGCAGCATAGAATGTATTAGAAAAACTCCACAGATAGCAGAGCTATATTTTCTGTTTAAATGTGATATTATTTAGGGTATATTTGCTAAACAACCATTTACTGGTGATAGTGAAAAGAGAGAATGTGAGAAAAATAAAACCCAAAGAACAATGAAATCTAGTTCTTAGAATATGCTTTGGCTCTGAGCTTTTCTGCTTATGAAGGGGGAATAGGTTTTCTATAATCCAGTCACTTTGCAGCAAGCAACCACTGGAAATAAAACAAAATCAAAATCTATCTCAATATCATGTCCAGTGTAACCTCTGGAAAGTGCCAGATAGCCTCTGTCCAAGAGTTTTCTGTGGCTTTGCAGTTGATTCTGTTAATTCTGAGTTTTAAAGACCAATTATTATTATTATTTAATTTTGTTTCTTAAGTGCTTACTATATGTCATGTACTGTTCTAAGTGCTGGGATAGGAACATAGGGAAGCAGGGTGGCTCAGTGGAAAGACCCCGGGCTTGGGAGTCAGAGGCTGTGGGTTCGTATCCCAGCTCTGCCACTTGTCAGCTGTGTGACTGTGGGCAAGTCACTTAACTTCTCTGTGCCTCAGTTACCTCATCTGTAAAATGGGGATGAAGATTGTGAGCCTCACGTGGGACAGGAACTGTGTCCAACTTGATTTCCTTGTATCCACCCTAGAGCTTAGTAGAGGGCTCTGGCTCAGACATGGAGCTGAGACCCCAAAGAATGACTCATAAATCTGTGGAAAGATGTGGAGGGAGAGTAAGTGTTGAGTGTGTGCATTTGTGCCCATGTGGAGGGGATCAGGGCAGGAGGCAGACACCCCCAGGCCCAGGAGTCCTTTGTGGACTCGACAGAAAGGAGGGAAAACCGTCCTGGGATTGGGTTAGAGCACTGAAGGCAGTGCAGATGGTTGGGTATGGCTATGGCCTGCTGGGGCCGGCTGGCTCAGGGGCTGGACTACAGACCCCCACACCTCAAACAAGGGCTGATTTCCACTGTTGGTAGACTTAGTAGAGATAGAGGTAATAGACATGATCCCTGCCCTTGGGGAATTTATAAGGGAATTTAGCAGGGGAGAGAGACACTAAAATACACCAGGTTTTCCTTGACACAGAGCTGTGTAAAAACCTGACCTATGGAAAGAGCCAAGGGCTTGGAAATCAGAGAGTATGCCTTCTAATTCTGATCTGCTACATGTCTGCTGTGCAATCTTGGGCAAGACACTTCTCTGTACCTCAGTTACCCCATCTGTCAAGTGAGGATCAAGATTGTGAGCCCCATCTCGGGCAGGGACTGTGTTCAACCTGATTACCTTGTATCTATCCCAGAGCTTAGAACAGTAACTGGCACATACTACTACTAATAATAATAATAATGATGGTATTTGTTAAGTGATTACTATGGGGCGCAGAGTTTTAATCCCCATTTTACAGATGAGGTAACCGAGGCACAGAGAAGTTAAGTGACTTTCCAAAAGTCACACAGCTGACAAATGGCGGATCTGGGATTAGAACCCATGCCCTCTGACTCCCAAGCCTGTGGTCTTTCCATTAAGCCACGCTGTAGTAAGCGCTTAACAAATGCCACAGTCATTATTATTACTATTATTCCCCATATTCTAGAAGAAATTAATGCATCGGCTGGTACTGAGTTAGTGCCTCCTGGTGCATTTCACTTATAACTTAAGCCAGTCCTTCCCAGCCTCTGACTAGGGCAGATCACCACCCTGGTTTTTCACTGTGCAAGAAAGCCTCTAGCAATAAATGTTTCCCAGTTGTGGAGCCATTTCAACTTTTCTGGTCTTGGAAATGCTGATGCAACGAGTCATTTTGCTCCCACTTGATTTTAATTGTGACATTTGCTTTGCTTTTGAAAGTCAAGCTGTTAAGAAAGAGATCTTATTTTCATATCTATTGGCACTCTTCAGAAGTTCAGAGCAGAGCCTGTCTGGCTGAGATTGAAGATGGATGCTTATAAGACATCTGTTGGTAGAGGACTCCTCAAATTACAGCCTCACCATCTGGGTAGTGGGTCTCTTTGGTGTAATGAATAGGCAGGAGTCGATGCATTTCACTTAAGTTCATGTAATTTTACGTGAAAATGATTTTTGGAAGAGAAATAGGATCGATTGTCAATCTGGAAGTACAGGAGTGGCAGCTAAATATGGGATGAGGAAGAACCAAGTTTCAGAGCTGCCTTAACTATTTCCCTCATTAAAGCAATGTGACAAATTTTGAAAAGTCTGAAATTGCCCCATGACTAGCAGACATGCCCTCTGCAGAGGACTTTTAATCTCCAGCTAGTTTTAAGTGATTTTTTTTAAAATAACACCACTGGCTACATTGTTGATATTAAGATACTAGAATGGAAAGAAGAAAAAAGGATGTTTGGGCCCTTGCCTAGATTCCGACCTTTTTCGTGGGCACATTTGCCAGCAAAACTTAGTTTATAATTATTATTAAAAATGATAATTGTGGTATTAAGCTTTTACTATGGGCCAGGCACTCTACTAATTGCTGGAGTAAATACTATTGAATACACATTCCTGTCTCACTTGGGGCTCATGGTCTTAATCATCATTTTACACATGAGGTGACTGAGGCACAGTGAGTTAAGTGAGTTGCCCCAGGTCACGCGGCAGACAAGTGGCAGAGCTGGGCTTAGAACCCAGGTCTCCTGACATCCAGCCCCATTAAGACATTTCCATTAAGACACTGGCAATCTCCAGAAGGCCTTCCTGCCTGATCTCTCATCTTTGCACCCTATTACCCCTGCCTGCTCCATCATCTATGCATTTGCATCCTCACTGGCTAAGCCTTTAGGTTCACATCCTGGGCATGGGAGTCAGAAGGTCATGGGTTCTAATTCCAGCTCCACCACTTGTCTGCTGTGTGACCTTGTGCAAATCACTTCACTTTTCTGTGCCTCAGTTACTTCATCTGTAAAATGGAGTTTGAGATTGTGAGCCCCACGTGGGATGAAGGACTTTATCCAACCCGATTTGCTTGTATACACTCCAGCGCTTAGTACAGTGTCTGGCACATAGTATGCACTTAACAAATACCATAATTATTACTATTATTGTTATCATCAATGAATATATCTTTAAATTCTGTTAATTCTCTCTACCTATATTTTATCTACTGTCTCCCCTGCTAGAATAAACACTCCTTGAAGTCAGGGATTGCGTTACAAACTACTGTTTTCTCCCAAGTACTTAGTACAGTGCTCTGCCCAGAGTAAAAGCTTACTAAATATTATGATTAATTCCTTTCCCTAGTATTAATAATGATATTAAGCACTTACTATGTGCTCAGCACTGTAGTAAACTATGGAGTAGATACAAAATAACCACATTGCACATAGTTTCTGTCACATTCAGCAGCAGGAGGGACAACAGCTATTGAATCCCCATTTTACAGATGAGGAAAATGAGGCACAGAGAAGTTATATGACTTGCCCACAGTCACACAGCAGTCAAGTTACAGAGCCAGGAAAAAACCCAGGTTCTCTGTCCTTTTTTTAATGGTATTTGTTAGCACTTAAGTACTGGAATAGATACAAGCTAATCAGGTTGGGCACAGTCCCTGTCCCCCATTAGGCTCACAGTCTTAATCCCCATATTAGATGAGGGAACTGAAGCACAGTGAAGTCAAGTGGCTTGCCCAAGATCACATGGCAAGAAATTGGCAGAGCCAGGATTAGAATCCAGGTCCTTCTGACTCCCAGACACATGCTCTATCCACTAGGCCATGCTGCTTCCCACTAAGCCACACTACTTCTCTCCCTCTCAGGCTATAAAGTCATTAGATGGAGCTTCCCCTAGAACAACACTTATTTGGAGTGTTTCAGGTGGAGAAGGAATGAAGGAGCAGGTAGAAGAGTTCATAATATAGGTCTTACAGAAGGTGAAACCTCTAATAATGATGGTTCGAATTGCCATGATCCATTTGCTAACTCTTTTGAGTAGTCATATAGTACTCCTTGATGGGGAATGTAAGAAGAAAAATAGTTTTACACTGCATAATGGCATTCTACTTTTAAACAAATCTAGCTATGTTTTTTCTAAATCCTACCGATACCTAGAAGAGTTCATAAGTAACTCCTGATAATGATAATAATAATAATATGCATGTATTTAGTAAACAATTACTATGCATCAAGCACTATTCTAAGCACTGGGGTAGGTACATGATAATCTGTTTGGACAGAGTCCCTGTCCCACATGAGGCTCATAGTCTAAGTTATGAGGGAGAATAGGTATTAAGTTTCCATTTTACAATTGAGGAAACTGAGACCCAGAGAAGTTAAGTGACTTGCCCAAGGTCACACAGCAGTCAAGTAGCAGAGCTGGGGTTAAAATCCAGGTCTTATGACTCCCAGGCCCATGTTCTTTCCACTAGGTCATGCTGCTTCGTGATGCTAGCATTATCAAGAATAATTCCCCTATTTATCAGAGAGAGACTATTCTTGTATGTCAGTGTGTTCCAAAAGAGTCAGTTGATAGACAAAAGATAAAATCACCTATAGAAATGGGAGTTTCATATTTTTTATTAGCATAACTTCTGCTTATTAATGGGCTATTTCCTAACTAAAACTTATTGAGTATATAAAGTGTTTGGGGGTGGAACATGTGCATGTGGGAGAATAATCTGGGCTATAATCATGCTCCCTGATTATTTGAATTTTCAAGTGTAACATCATTCAGAATTTGCCAGTCTGTCTAAATCCCGAGGGTAGCATTCAAAGCAAATATATCTAGGGTTCGTTTTTGTTAGTGAACCTGTAGAGAAGGAATGATCTTTTCTCTGTTTTAGATACCATCAATTTTCTATATTTAAATCCCTCTTAAGGAAGGATGCCCAGAGTTAGAGTATAGAAGGAGATGTTTTTGAGCAGGCATATGGCCCCACTGAACAGATAATAGGTTTTATGCTTCCTTTCAAAGCCAGTATGTGGACTCAAGCTTTTATTCTCCCCCAGTTTTTTTTTTTTATCACCCAACTGCTGAAAGAAAGAAAGCAATCCCTCTGAGTTAGAGTGCTGCTTTATTCACGTGATGGCATCATTCAGTGCAAGTGTTACAAGCAGGTATGTTAACAAAAACACATCCACAGAAAAATGGCCATGTAGTTGTAGAGCCTGTCACTGACAAACAGAAGAAAGCTCTCTCTTTCTCTCCTCCACCCTTTCTCTCTCTCCCCCCTCTTTCTCAGGGGACAGAAGAACATGACAGGTAAAAGCTCATGTAGGTTCAGCACATTGATTCGCTACTTCTTTATTCTCCAGAAATATGAATTTCTATTCATGCCATTTTTGTTTTTCGCCTACCCTATAATTTGAAAGAAAAGAAAGTATAACGTGCAGGCTGAAAAGTCTCTACTGGCACTTTGTGGGGAAGGAATTGCAAGAGTGAACCTATTTTCTATCAGCAATCAGTTTGAAGTGTTTGAATCTGCTGAACAGCTGCAAGACAATATTTATTCTTAATCAGTCATTGATGTCATGGAACTGGAGCAGTGTAATGTATGTGATTGTGTCTTAAAGGATCCAGGGCTGCCTGAGCAAATGAGGTAGCTCTTGAAACTGGAGGAGATAAGGTCCATTGTGCAGGTGATGCTTTTGATCCTTTTCTTCATTCAAACTAGCTTCTGGTGAATTAATAACATGGTTATTGTGGAAGCTCAGTGGAAAGCCAGTAAATTCCATTTTTCTGGCAGGGAGAATACAACTGCAGGTAGAAGGGAGCATTTCTGGAGGTGTTTCTTAATTCAGTAACAATGGATAGATACAGGGAAGTGATGGAGATGGTGGCATGGGTGGGTGACTATAGATACCTTACGGGAACCCAATTTGGATGTTTTTCTCCACCAGATGTAAGAAGAAGAACTAAGAACTATTCACCCAAAATTCAAACTGATGGAATGCTCAGTCATTTCATGGCCTAGTGGAAAGAACCTTGAAATTGGAAGATATGGGGTTCTATTTCCAGTTCCACCACTTGCTGGCTCTATGACCTTGGGCAAATAGCTTGACTTCTCTGTGCCCAGGTTTCCTCATTTGTTAAACGGGGTTGAAATACCTGTGCTCTATTCCTCTTAAACTGTGATTCCCATGTGGGCCAGGCACTGAGTCTGACCTGATTATCTTGTATCTTCCCCCTTGCTAAGAACTTTCAAAATAAGTATCTATTTAATGCAATTTACATTGTCCATTACATAAAGGTTATTTTGTATTGAGTTTTAGGTCAGTTTCCTTTTTACTATCCTTTACCTTGCTTGGAAGGAAAAACAAGGTGAATGTTCAGAAGAGTAATCAAAGATTTCAAGTGTTTCAAAAGTGAGGAGAGATTGGCTCAAGGAATAGCGTTTATAACACTTCCACTGTAATACAGCTAGCTGGGTAGCTGAGGTGGTTAGAGCGAAGTGCTAGTAATGCTAAGATTGCAGGTTCAGTCCCGCTTTGGGCCACAGGTTCTCTTTATTCTCCCCTTCTAGACGGTGAGCTCATTGAAGGCAGGGATGCCTTAATTTTAATTTTAAAACACTTCTCTTTGTTGCTGAATTGTGCTTTCCAAGCACTTAGGACAGTGCTCTGCACACAGGAAGCACCCAATGAAATACTATTGAATGGATGAATGAGTGAATGAATGAATTATACTTTCCCAAGGGCTTAGTATGGTGCTCTGCACACAGTAAGCGCTGAATAATTACCAGTGTTTGACTGATCCACTGTCTTTCTGATCAACTTCTAAAGGGCCAAATTATTAAAGAGGTGTTAGATTACAGGTGTCTCTGCCTTATTACAGTTTACAGTGGCAGGGATAAATCTCTGGTATGAAAAAGGGAATGTGACTTTTTGAAGAACAATGCATTTGGCCTTTGTAGATGAGGCCTTCAGCAGGCATAGTTTCCCCAGGCCTAGAGACATTTGAAGGCAGAAGCACCCAGATCCAAACTTTCTCATTCCCAACTCTGAATCTTGGCCTGGCCCCATCCCAAACCCAAGACAGTGTTCACCATCTCAAACAACGGCAGTAGGGAAGAAAAGCAGAAATGATGATCTAAGCATGTCTAGACTGGGGTCTCGACACTTTGACGACCCCCTGGTGACAATAGTGACCTTCTCTGAGTATGGTGTCCTAAGGGAATTGCTCTTTTTGTCCTTGTTAAAGTGATTTTGCTTGGGCCTCGTCCAAACTGTATGGTTAATTTTGAGCAAAAACACCTCAAAAAACTCTCTTCCTATTGAATTAAGGGAAGCAGCATGGCTTAATGATAAAACACGGGCCTGGAAATCAGAAGAACCTGGGTTCTAATCCCAGCACTGCCGCATGCCTGCAGTTTGACCTTGGGCAAGTCATTTCGATTCTCTGTGTCTCCGTTACCTCATCTGTAAAATGGGGATTAAGACTGTGAGCCCCATGTGGGACAGGGACTGTGTCCAACCTGATTAACTTGAATCTACCCCAGTGCTTAGTCTAGTGCCTGGCACGTGGTAAATGCTTATCAAATGCCATAAAAAAATGAAAGGATTGAGGTATTTAAAAAAACAAAACAAAAACAAAACCACAATGGACATTTTCAATACAGTTAGATGTATGGCTCTTTAACATTTTAACTTCATTCAGATTATGAATGATGGAAATTATGCAAACTACTTTAAATGTATCACTTTCAGTTCCCCTCTTCTAAAAACTTTTGATAGCATGAAGTACTATGTTCCATCCTGGCCTCTTAGTAAATGAGTGAAATTTATGTTTTTATCATTTGCTTGGCATCACATTTTATTCACCATAGTTGAAAGTCTATTTACAATGTTACATTGCATCCCAAATTTATTTACACTATAATTAATGCCAGTGATGGAGAATGATAATAATAATAGTATTAATAATATTTGTTAAGTACTTACTATGTGCCAAGCACTGTATTAAGCAGTAGGGTAGATACAAGCAAATCGGGTTGGACACAGTCCCTGTCCCATGTGGGGCTCACAGTCTCAATCCCCATTTTACAGATGAGGTAACTGAGACCCAGAGAAGTAAAGTGACTTGCCCAAGGTCACACAGCAGACCAGTGGCAGATCCAGGATTAGAACCCATGAACTTCTGACTCCCAGGCCCTTGCTCTAGCCAGTACGCCATACTGCTTCTCCAACCAAAAAAAGCCGTAGTAACATTAGTGCTGATTGAGCCCTCAATTTGGGCTGTGCCGGGTAGAATGCCCTAGGAAAGCCTAGAATAAGGAAGTGATAGGGAGTGAGGTTCTCACATTAATTCTCCCTAATACCAGTGTGCATTTATTTAAAGTATTTTTGCACTTAAAGGTTCACGAAAGGAATTTGATTAGAGCAATGTTTCCTTAATGTGAAAGCCAATTAAAATGATCTATGCTTATTACTTTTTTTGATTGACTTTTATGATTGCAATCCAATAGCTTCTGAATTGTCTCTACTGTGTGTGTGTGTGTGTGTCTATGTGTGTGTTTTTGTGAGCATGTTTACAACATGCCCTCTTCAGTTTAGTGAGTACACAAGCATATAGGTGGTCCTAAAGCAGCATGGCTCGGTGGAAAGAGCCCGGGCTTGGAGTCAGAGGTCAGGGGTGAGAATCCCGACTCCGCCACTTGCCAGCTGTGTGACTTTGAGCAAGTCACTTAACTTCTCTGTGCCTCAGTTACCTCATCTGTAAAATGGGGATTGATTGTGAGACCCACATGGGACAACCTGATCACCTTGTATCCCCCAGGGCTTAGAACAGTGCTCTGCACATAGTAAGCACTTAACAAATACCAAGCTTATTCAACTGTTGGTTTACCCTACAGGCCATCATTGTAAATGTCTATGTGAATTAGCAGGCAACTAAAGTTCTCGCTGACTGTCTTCCTAAGAGAAGCACCCTGGGGTCCTGCTTTGGGGGAGGGAGTAAACAGCAAAAGGTTGGTATGGATACAGACAAATGCTGAATGTCATTCTTCAATCAATGTGGCACTTTGCACAAAATAAACGCTCAATAAAAACAGTCAAATGGCATCTATTAAGTGCTTGCAGTATGCAGAGCATTGAACTAAGGGCTTGGGAAAGTACAATACAGTAGAGTTGGTAGACCTGATCCCTGCCCCAAAGGAGCTATTCTTTAGTCACTCTTCACTAAACAACAATCTTTATTTGGGAAGTCTTCATCCAACTAGTTATGAGCAGGGAATGGGTCTACCAATTCTGTTGGATTGTGCTTCCCCAAGCGCTTAGTACAGTGCTCTGCACACAGTAAGTGCTCGATAAATACCACTGATTGATTGATTATGATTGCTCTTTTCACAGCAGAGGTAATCCTCTTTTCAAGTTTCACAGTCCAAAGGTATGGCATGCAGAACAGGACTGTCAGTATTTTCCATTCTCTCTTGAACGATTCTCACTTTTTATACTCCACTTTAGAATTAGTATATTCTGTAAATTAATTTATGCTATTGTGTCTTGCCTATTGCGATGGGGTAAATTGAAGAGTCAGTCAATCATATTTACTGAGTGCTTCCTGTGTGTAGGGCACTGCATTAAGCACTTGGGAGAGTACACTATAACACTATAATGGACACAACAACCTTACAGTCTAGAAGGGGAGACAAACATTAACGTCAATGAATAAAACTAAAAATATGTACATAAGTGCTGTGGCGCTGAAGTAGGGTTGGTGGTAAATTAAGGAAGCAAGTCAGGGCGATGCAGAAGGGAGTAGGAAAAGAAGAAATTAGGGCTTAGTCAGGGAAGGCCTCCTGGAGGAGATATGTCTTCAATAAAGCTTTGAAGGTGGGGAGAGTAATTGTCTGTAAGATATGAAAACGGAGTGCTTTCCTGGGCAGAGGCAGAATGTGGGTGAGAGTTTGGTGGTGAGACAGATGAGACTGAGATACAGTTGAGATTGAGGTACACATGAGATTGAGGTACAGGTGGAAGGTTGGTAGTCAAGGAGCAAAGTGTGTGGGCTGGGTTGGAGAGTAGTGAGGTGAGGTAGGAGAGGTCATGGTGATTAAGTGCTTCAAAGCCAATCGTAAAGAGTTTCTGTTTGATGCAGATGTGGATAGGCAACTACTGGAGGTTCATGAGGAGTGGGGAGACGTGGACTGAATTGTTTTTTAGAAAAATGATCCAGACAGCAAAGTGAAATATGGACTGGAGTGGGGTGAGACAGGAGGCAGGGAGATCATCAAGGAGGTTGATACAGTAATCAAGGATATATATTATTCATTTCTGCAAAAATTCACAGAACTCTGTGAGCTCCCTCTGTTATATCTATGCATAGCCAGTTCATCAGTAACACACATTTTCATTCTGTAACTGGATGGAATGCTACGGGTGAATTAGGAAATGCTCAACCCACAGTATTCATCTGTCTGTTTCCTCTAGACTGTGACCTCTTTATGGACAGGTTTTGTGTCTACCAACTCTTTTGTAGTGCATTCTCCGAAGCATTGAGTGCAGTACTCTGCCCACTGTAATGCTCAATAAATACCACTGATTGATTCAGACTGAGCTGTTGATGTACTCATTCTCCAGGCAATATTTATCAAATAATTATTAACGCCGAAGAGACTGATTAATGAGAGCAGATCAGAGCATAATTGGACAGTGGCATTTTTAGCAACCGTTTTTCCTGCTGGGCCCGTGAAAGCCCGTGAAAGACACTTACAGCTTCTTTGATTAAAAGCAAGGAGAATGTGTTTTTCAGCTTGTGAAAACAGCATGTATTCTTAGGTTATGCCACCAGGTGGCAGACATTTAAAAAAATCGAAGATGTAATTGGAATTCAGTGCCTTTCTCAGATCAATTATAGTGAATCAAGTAATGATAGATTATTGTGTTTTCCACATCCAAAGGTGTTTAGTTTTATCCTGGATCGCTACGAAACACGCCATATTTGAGGCAATGGCGTTTTCCATAGCAGGGTTCTGAAATCTGCAACTCAGGTTAAAAACCAGAATGTGCTTAAACCAGTATAAAAAAATATGTGGGATGCATCATTCAATCTGGGAAATCTGAAAGAAATGTTTAGAAGGGCGCCAGTCCTGCCTGATACGAAATGCTAATGCAGTAGTTCTTTATCTTTTTTTTTTCTTGTGGTGGCAGCAGAATTCAGAGTCAGATTTTCATCCAGAAAAGGATCCTACCTCCCACCACCAAATATCCTCATTATCCTTAGGATTTCAACGAACATTTTGGAATAGCTGATCATTCATTAAGGTATTTTTGAAGAGCTACTTCAATATTGGGGATCTATAATTGAAAATAATTTTCATCAGAAAATTATTAGTGAAAAAGCTAAAGATGAGCTTGCTTCAGGTTAGCTATTTGCCTTTAATACTAGTCTAAAAATAAACTTTCTGCTTTGTCTGAAGGTCTTATTAAAAACTAATTAAACATTTCTCTTTGGATGTTCTGTGTTTTGGTCCAACACTTAGAATCTACCAGTTTATTTGCTTCCATAGGAGCATATCTATTCAAAAATGAGTTTTCAAGGGCTGGTTCTCTTAAATTTCTTTAATTTTCCAATCCATTACCAGTTGTAGTTTGTGACCAGATTGATGTGAATGCTGTGATAGAGAAGAAGGATAACTAGACTGTTCTTCACTGACTCTTTTAAAACCTCCTTTATTTTGTCAAACATGCTATATTCAAGGATGTGATTCACATAATTCTGTTCTTAGATTCCTGTTTGGTAGGATGAAGATGTAACTACTCACTTCCTGCAAGACTGTAAACTCGCTGTGGGCAGGCAAAGTGTCTGTTTATTGTTATGTTGTACTCTCCCAAGTGCTTAATACAGTAAAGACCATATTAGAGTAGAGAAGCAGCGTAGCTCAGTGGAAAGAGCATGGCTAGGGAGTCAGAAGCTATAAATTCTAATCCTGGCTCTGCCACTTGTCAGCTGTGTGACTTTGGGCAAGTCACTTAATTTCTCTGCACCTTAGTTACCTCATCTGCAAAATGGGGATTAAGACTGTGACCCCCATGTGGGACAACCTGATTACCTTGTATCCCCTCCAGCACTTAGAACAGTGCTTGGCACATAGTAGGGACTTAACAAATACCATTATTATTATTAATAAATACTATTGAACGAATGAATATGCTTCCAAGAACACTGCCAAATAGTTGGGGATGTGTCTATGGGAAGAAGGAAAGGGGATCTTCCAACTGTTTCTTTAAAGAAAATGATTTACAGTGCTATGATTGTACTTTCACATTATTGCCTAAAAAACAATAAACCAGTAAGTAAATTTGGCTCTGTAAAATTAAAAAGTCTTTGACCACACATACCCCAATATATTGGTCCAAATACAGGATAAATTGATTTATCTTGGTACTTATTCAGTGCCTACTGACTACAAAGCACTGTACTAAGTACTCTGAAAAGTACCACAGAAACAAAACCCACATTCCCTGCCTATAAGGAGTTTTCAATAGAAAGCATGAGACAGACATTCAAAATGATTTACAAATAGGGGCAGCAGAATCAATCAATCAAAGGTATTTATTGAATACTTACTATGTGCAGAGCTTTGTACTAAGCAAGTGGGAGAAAACAATGCAAGAAAGTTGATGGAAACATTCCCTGCCCACAACAAGCTTACTGTCTAGAGGACAAAAGCAGCAGAAGGGAAAATAAGGATGAAATGTGTAGTAGAATTAATATACCAGGATGAAATAGAATAAATAATTGAATGGTTATTTGAATATACACAAGTGCTGGGACAGGTGACTTTTGGGTAATATAACTTAGGATACTTGTAATTAATTGGGGAATGTTTTCTGGAAGAAGAAGGATTTTAAGAAATTTTTCAAAGATTTGTGGAGAAGAGAGTTACTGAGCAAGGGATTGGAGAAAGGAGAGTAGAAAGTGGGGTACTTGAGGAATAACAGGTGAAGAGATCCAATATAAAAGGTAGAAAAAGTTGGTAGAAAATATTGAATATTTTGGCACCATGTTTTTGTTGGACTTGGAAGGGGATAATCAATCATTAGTATTTATCAAACACTTACTGTGTGCAAAGCATTGTACTAAGTGCGTGGGAGAGTACAGTACAACAGAGTTGGTAGGCATGTTCCCTGCCCACAATGAGCTTATAATCTAGAGGGGAAGACAGATATTAAATAAATAATTTACAGATATGTAAATAAATGCTGTGGCACTGAGGGTGGGGTGAATACCAGATGTCCAAAGACCAGAGATTCAAGTGCATAGACAATGCTGAAATGAGAGGGTGTCAGGGAAAAGGAGGCTTAGGAAGGGCTTCTTGGACGAGATGTGACTTCACTAAGGTTTTGAAGGCAGGGAGAGTGGCAGTCTGGTACATATGGAGGGGGAGGGAGTTCCAGGCCAGAGAAGAATGTTGGGGAAAGGACAGCAACAAGGGAGATGAGATCAGGTCACAGTGAGTAAGCTGGCACTAGAGGAGTGAAGTGAAAAGGCTGGGTTATAGGAATAATCAGTGAGCAAAGGAAGGTGGGGGCAAGCTGATTGAGTGCTCTAAAGCTAATAGGAGATTCTGTTTGATGCAGAGACGGATGGAGAGTCTTGCGGAGTGGGGAGTCAAGGACTGAATTTTTTTTAGAGAAATGATCCATATAATAGAGTGAAGTATGGACTGGAATGGGGAGAGACAGGATGCAGGAAGCTCAGCAAGGAGGCTGATAGAGTAGTCAAAGTAGGACAGGAAAAATGTTTGGATCAGCATGGTAGCAGTTGGCAAGGAGAGGAAAGGTGGATTTTAGCTATGTTATGAAGATGATCCAGTTATTGTGGCATGTGGACTACAGTGGAAAGAGGCTAGAGCCAGGGAGAACAGTGAGGAAACTGATTCAGTAGTACTACTGTGATACCCTAAGAGCTTACCCTGGGTAATAGCTGATTGGGTAGAGATGAATAACTTGATCCAGGAAATGTTGTAAAGAAAGAACTGGCTGGATTTAACAGTTATTCCAGAGTCTATTCTTTTCAAATGGAAACATGACAAAAAGCCCCAATTCTTTTCAATTTGGTCTTTAATATCATGACCTTTCACATCAGAACCCGTGAATGTGATATTTGCTGCCTATTCTCAGTATAGTCCTGGTGGAAGAAAGGCATTCTTTTGTTCTTATTTTAATTTTCTTCTCTTTAAATAGTCCATTCCACTAACCATTTATCAAATAATATTTCATGAATTTGCAACTCTTGCTAATTAGGGTCAGTGGGAACATGATTTGCTGCAATGTTTCCTTGAGAAGAATGATAGATCTGACAATTGACTCATTTTCAAATCTTTACTATATTAGCCAGGTTAATTAATTTGGAAGCAGCACAGCCTAGTGGAAAGAACACGGGCCTTGGAGTCAGAAGGCCTGGGTTCTAATCCCAAATCTGCCATTTGCTTGCTGTGTGAACTTGGGCAAGTCACAACTTCTCTATGCCTCAGTTTCTTCAACTGTAAAATGAGGATAAAATACATTCTCTCTCTCCTACTTAGACTGTGAACCTCATGCAGGACAGGGACTGTATCGGACCTAATTAACCTGTGCCTACCCCGGGGGCTTAGAACAGTGTTTGACACATACTAAGTACTCCAGGTGCTTAGAACAGTGTTTAACACATACAAAGTACTTAACAAATACCATTAAAATTAATATCCTTTAACTTTTGAATTTCTCTCATTTCATATCTAATCATATTTCTGTAGGGTGAAATCCATATTACTCAGGAAGGGAATCTAGAATAATAAATAATTGACAGAATAATAAGAATTTATTATTCTAAAGTCCCTCTGGCTTTAGAAATGTTTATTGAAAAGAAGTATATATTAGCATATTGGCAAGGTTACTCTGAGAAATTGTCCCAGAATACATATATACATATACAGGTATACACATTAATAGAAAATACATATGTGTACAGAAGCAGTGTGGCTCAGTGGATAGAGCATGGGCCTGGTAGTCAAAAGACCCTGGGTTCTAATCTTGGCTCTGCCATATGTCTGCTGTGGGACCTTGGGAAAGTCACTTAACCTCTCAAGGACTCAGTTACCTCTCCTGTAAATTAGGGATTAAGAGTGTGAGCCGCATGGCAAATAATGACTGTGTAAAATCTGATGAATTTGTATCTACTCAGTGCTTAGAACAGTGCTTGGCATATAATAAACACTTGACAAATTACTGCTATTATTATATGTACATATATATTTATAATGAGAGAGAATTGCCTTTCATATTTAAAGCTAACACTATCTGTGGGTGTCTATGACTAAAAGACTCAGGTATAGTACCTTCCATACTGAGCAATAAGATTCAATTGTATTTACTGAGTGCTTACTGTGTGCAGAGAACTATAATAATAATAATAAGATTGTCCTTTGAAGTGCTTTAGCATTTACCAAATGCAGCACCTGGTGTAATTTTATAATCTTTCTTTTTTTCTGGTATTTGTTATGCACTTACTCTGTGCCAGGCACTGTACTGAGCACTGGGGTAGATCCCAGCTCTGCCACTTGTTAGCTGTGTGACTGTGGGCAAGTCACTTAACTTCTCTGTGCCTCAGTTACCTCATCTGTAAAATGGGGATTAAGACTGTGAGCCTCACGTGGGACAACCTGAATACCCTGTATCTACCCCAACACTTAGAACAGTGCTCTGCACATAGTAAGTGCTTAACAAATACCAACATTATTATTATTATACAAGCTAATTGGGATGGACACAGTCCATGTCCCACATGGGGCTCCCGGTCTTATTCCCCATTTTACAGATGAGGTAACTGAGGCACAAAGAAATTAAGTGACTTGTCCAAGGTCACACAGCAGACAAGTGGCAGAGCCAGGAGTAGAACCCAGGTCCTTCTGACTTCCAGGTCCGTGCACTACCCACTAGGCAACACTCCTTATTCTTCTTAATGTCATAATCTTCTTGCATCCTGTTCCAAGAGGGTCATACCACTGATTGCCATGTGTCTAAGGTAGATTCAGGTCTCACAGACACAAAAAAGGCTGATTGATTAATAAATATGCAACAGGTCAGTTTGGGTGCATAATGGCATTGCTTGATGAGAACCTGGCTGTCAGCTTATTGTGGGCAGGGCATGTGTCTGCTAACCCTGTTGTACTCCCCCGAGTGCTTAGTACAAAGCTCTGCTCATAGTAAGTGTTCAATAAATAAATAGATGAGATCGATGGGGAGTCGGGGGGAGGAAAGGGTTTGGGTGGGAAGATAAGGAGTTCTGTTTTAGAAATGTTAGGTTTGAGGTGTGGGCAGGACATCCAAGGAGAGATGTCCTAATGGCAGGAGGAAATATGAGGCTGTAGAGAAGAGAGAAATCAGGTGCTGGAGATGTAGATTTGGGAATTAATTCAATTATATTTATTGAGTGCTTATTCATTCAATAGTATTTATTGAGCGCTTACTATGTGCAGAGCACTGTACTAAGCACTTGGAAAGTACAATTCGGCAACAGATAGAGACAATCCCTGCCCAATAACGGGTTCAAAGTCTAAACGGGGGAGACAGACCTCAAAGCAAAACAGAACAAAACAAGCAATCTGGCACAGACATCATCTGGATAAATAGAATCATAGGGATATACATCATCAAGATAAATAGAATCATAGAGATATACACATCATTAACAAAATAAATAGAGTAATAAATAATATATTCAAATATGCACAGTGCTGAGGAGAGGGGAAGGGGAAAGAGCAGAGGGCGGGACGGGGGGAATGGGGAGGGGAGGAGGAGCAGAAGGAAAGGGGGGGCTCAGTCTAGAGATGGTAGTTGAGTGAATGAGCTTTCCAAGGGAGTGAGTGCAAATGGAGAATAGAAGGGGACCCAGAAGAGGTAGAGGAGAAGCCAGCAAAAAAGACTGAGAATGAGCAGCCCGAGATGAGGAGAATCAGGAGAGAAGAGTGTCAAAGAAGCCGAGGTTGTATAATGTTTCCAGGAGAAGGAGTGAACAACGTTGCTAAAGGCAGCTGAGAGGTTGATAAGGATTAGGATGGAGTAGAGGCTGTTGGATTTGGCAAGAAGGAGAACATTTGTGACCTTTGAAAGGGTGGTATCTGTGGAGTGAAAGGGTCTGAAGACAGATTGGAGGGGGTCGAGAATTGGAATGAGCAGGGATAGATATTTTGCTTGTGAAGTGGCATGGTCTAGTGGATAGACCACGGGTCTGGAATTCATTCAGTTCATTCGATCATATTTATTATGTGCTTACTGTGTGCAGAGCACTCTACTAACTACTTGGGAGAGTACAATATAGAGCCAGATTCCCTGACCACAACGAGTTTAAGTCAGCAGGACCTGGGTTCTAAACTCACTCTGTGACTTGTCTGCTGTGTGATCTTGGGCAAGTCACTTAACTTCTCTGGGCCTCAGTTACCTCATCTGTAAAATGGGATGAAGACTGTGAGCCCCAAGTGGGATAGGGACTGTGTCCAACCTGATCATGTTGTATTTTCCCCAGTACAGTGCCAAGCACATAGTAAGTGCTTAATAGATGCCACGGTAAATAGATGAATAAATGAATAAATAAATACACAGAGTTTGGAGAGGAATGGTAGGAGGGAGAGGGGATGGTAACTGGAGGGAGCCATGGGGTCAAGGGAGGGGTTTTTTTTAGGACAGGAGAAACAGGCATATTTGGGCAGAAGTGGAAAAAGCAACTGGAAAGTGATCAATTGAAGAATGCCATCAGGGAGGAGAGGGAGGGAGCTCTGGTAAGGTGAGATGGATAGAGTCTGATGTGCAGTTGGATTTTGATAGGTGGCAGGTGATCTCCTCTTGATATACTCCTGGGAAATATGTGAGAGTTGAAGGGGTAGGAGGAGGGAAGACCTGGAGAGATGCAGGAGAGATTTTAGGGAAATCATGCCTGCTGGTTTTGATTTTCTCAGTAGAGTATTTGACCAGGCCATTAGAAGCAAGGGATGGGGGAGGCAGAGGGTTAGGGTATTGAGCAGCATAGCCTAGTGGATAGAGCACGGACCTGGGAGTCAGCAGAACATGGGTTCTAATCCCATTTTCTGCTGCTCTGCTGGGTGACCTTGGGCATGTCATTTCACATCTCTGTGCCTCATTTACCGCATCTGTAAAATGGGGCTGTGTCCAACCTGATTATCTTGTACATACCCCAGGGCTTAGAACAGTGCCTGGCACCTAGTAAGTACTTGACAAATACCAAAAAAAAAAAAATAAATAGTGGAACATCTGGAACAAGTGGTGAGGGCAGTGGGCATGGGAGTCAGTAAGGATGGACAAATAATTTTATGGGGTTGAGGAGAAGGCAGAGTTAAAGCACACAGGAATGAACTTGAGGAGGAAGAGGTTGACCCTATGTCTAGATTTCCCCCAGTGCACTCTGCCGCTCATGTACAGGAGTGAAGGAAGTAGATTGTAGAGGTGATCCAGGCTTGTGGGGTTGTGGTACAAGATCAACAAAGGGTTAGGGGAGCAGGCGAGTTGAGTTCAATAGAGAAGGTGGTGTTGAGAGTGTCAATTTGATTGACAAGAGAAGGTAGTTTCCATATGGAAACTAAATGGGACATGACTTGAGAAAATTGGATGGAGTCAAAAGATCAGAGGTCTCCGTGGGGGAACAGGACAGATTTTTCTGGAGGAGATGTGTTGTGGAGAAGGCAGGTAAGGAGGTTATGATCAGATAGAGGGATTTCAGAGTTGGTAAGGGTAGGGACTCTACAGTAACTAGAGGTGATGAGATCGAGTATGTGTCCAAGTTGGTAAATGTGCAAGCTGGGGTGGAGTAGGAAGTCAGTGGAGTTGAGGAGAGATAGAAACTGGGGAGCGGAAGGGTCGTCAGAATCATCCCCCTGAATATTGAAGTCCCCAAGAATCACTTGGGGCTCACAGTCTAGAAGGGGGGTGGGGGGAGACAGACATCAAAACAAGTAAACAGCCATCAGTAGCATCATTTTAAATAAATAGAATTATAAATACATATCATTAAAAAAGAAATAGAATCATGATTATAATCTTCCCAAGAGCACTTGGGAAGTACAGTTCAGCAACAAATAGTGATAATCCCTGCCCACAACGGGCTCACAGTCTAGAATTAGAATCATGATTATAATCTTCCCAAGAGCACTTGGGAAGTACAGTTCAGCAACAAATAGTGATAATCCCTGCCCACAACGGGCTCACAGTCTAGAAGGGGGGAGACAGACATCAAAACAAGTAAACAGCCATCAGTAGCATCATTTTAAATAAATAGAATTATAAATACATACATATCATTAAAAAATAAATAGAATCATGATTATAAATATGTACATATATATACAAGTCCTGTGGGGCAGGGAGGGGGGAAGAACAAAGGGAGTGAATCGGGTTGATGGGGAAGGGAGGGGGAGCAGAGGAAAAGGGGGCTTTAGTCTGGGAAGGCCTCCTGGTGGATGTGAGCTTTCAGTAGGGCTTTGAAGAGGGAGGGCATTCCAGGCCACAGGTAGGACGTGGCTCAGGGGTCGGCCGTGGGACTGATGAGAACAAGGCACATTGAGAAGGTTAGCACCAGAGGAGCAGAGTGTGTGGGTTGGGATGGAGAAGGATAGAAGGGAGGTGAGGTAGGAGGGGCCAAGCTGATGGGTATGTGGTGAGGTCGACTAGAGACTAGACTGTAAACTCCTTGAGGACAGGGATCATGTCTACCAACACCATTGAACTCTCTCAAATTCTTAATATGGTGCTTTGAGCACAATAACTGCTCAGTAAATGCAACTGACTGATCACTGCAGCAGGTAGAAGTTCTCATCACTGAGTTTTAGTCATGGGAAAAGCAATCAAAATTGAATTCCTAAAAGTTGTAAAAAGTCATTATTGCTTGCAATGCTGTGAAAACTTAAAATAAGGGTTAAAAATGCACTATTAAATTTCATTTTATTTTCCACAATCCCAGAGGCTTGAGGTTTTCGTCTCTGTATAATATAAACCATTGTCTGTTTTCTCTTTGCATCTAATCTTAGTAGTTACCACTCATTTCAACTGACATGATTCCACTACTGTATTCTACTGATTCTATTCTCCTTTGGTCAATATTTTCTTTGCCCATCAACTCATTTGAAACGTTATGGAGGCCTAGTATCTGTTGTATTTCACGGTGTTCAATTTTCCTTAAGTGTTGCACACTTTAGCTGATATACACCTACCACCACAAGGGGGCAGAGTAAGACAAATATTAAAATTCTCAGATTATTTTTCAAAACTCAAATGAAAGAGAAGAAAATACTCTCTATGAGACCCTAAACATAAAAGAAGTGGGACTGTGGTTTTTTGTCAGCTGTTTGGTTTACAAATCCTTAAGTCCTGAGCAAATGTTCAATTTGTATCAAGAAAAATATAAGGGGCTTGGGAGCAGGGAATGGAAAGAGTGAAGCCATCAGACATGATTTCCCTAAAATCTCCTGTACACGTCTCCAGTTCCACCCTCCTTCTGCACCTTTACCTATTCTCCTATACTTTCCAGCAGTATCTCCAGAGGAGATCTCTCACCCTCTCTTAAAACCTACCCACTCATCTGAACCTCTGACCCCCATTTGCTTCACACCTTATTAAAACACTTGTCAGTCAATCAGTCAATTGTATTTATTGAGTGCTTACTGTTTGCAGAGCAGAGCACTGTACTAAACACTTGGGAGAGTATATTGAGAAGCAGCATGGCTCAGTGGAAAGAGCGCGGACTTTGGAGTCAGGGCTCATGAGTTCGAATCCCAGCTCTGCCACTTGTCGGCTGTGTGACTGTGGGCAAGTCACTTAACTTCTCTGTGCCTCAGTTCCCTCATCTGTAAAATGGGGATTAAGACTGTGAGCCCCACGTGGGACAACCTGATTCCCCTATGTCTACCCCAGCGCTTAGAACAGTGCTCGGCACATAGTAAGCGCTTAACAAATACCAACGTTATTATTATAACAATATAAAAGCCACGTTCCATACTCACGATGAGCTTTCAGTCTAGAGGGGGAGAGAGGCATTAATATAAATCAATAAAATTACAGATATGTACATAAGTGCTCTGGAGTTGAGACGGGGGATGAATAAAGAGAGTAAGTTAAGTCAGTCAATTGTATTTAGTGAGTGCTTACTATGGAGAAGCAGCGTGGCTCAGTGGAAAGAGCACGGACTTTGGAGTCAGGGCTCATGAATTCGAATCCCAGCTCTGCCACTTGTCGGCTGTGTGACTGTGGGCAAGTCACTTAACTTCTCTGCGCCTCAGTTCCCTCATCTGTAAAATGGGGATTAAGACTGTGAGCCCCACGTGGGACAACCTGATTCCCCTATGTCTACCCCAGCGCTTAGAACAGTGCTCGGCACATAGTAAGCGCTTAACAAATACCAACATTATGTACAGAGCATTGTACTAAGCACTTTGGAGAACTCAGTATAACAATAAATAGGCATATACCCTGCCCATAATGAGCTTACCGTCTATAAGGGGAGATAGACATTAATATAAATTAATAAGTTACAGATATGTACATAAGTACTGAAGGGCTGAGAGGGGGAATGAATAAAAGGAGCAACTTGGAGTGATGCAGGAGTGGGCAAAGAGGAAAGGAGGGCTTAGTCAGAGAAAGCTTCTTGGAGGAGATGTGCCTTCAGTAAGGTTTTAAAGTTGGGGATAGTAATTGTCTATAGGATATGAGGAGGGAGGGCATTCCAGGTCAGAGGCAGGACGTGGGCGAGAGATCGATAGTGAGATAGAGAAGATCGTGGTATGGTGAGAAGGTTAGCATTTGAGGACTGAAATGTGCAGGCTGGGTTTTAGTAGGAGAGTAGTGAGGTGAGATAGGAGGAAGAAATGTCATTTAATGCTTGAAAGCCAATAGGAGTTTTTGTTTGATACAGAGGTGGATAGACAACCACTGGATGTTTTCTCCCTGATCGCCATCTAAAACCGTCACCCTCTAACTGCTCCTTCCCCACTGCTTTCAAGCAAGCCCATGAATCCCCATCCTAAAAAAAAACTTCCCTTGACCCCATGACAAGAGCCAGTTATCTCCCTCAAAGGTTTTTTTTAAATTAAAGAGCGTTGTTTTACACCTTTGCCTCATCTTTCTATCCTCCAGTTCTCTTTTTGACTCCTTGCAACCTGTCTTCCACCTCCTCCATTCCACTGGAACTGCCATTTCTAAGGTTACCATTGTCCTCCTTCTTGCCAAATCCAATGGCCTCTATTCCATCCTAATCCTCCTCACCCCCTCAGCTGCTCTAGCACTGTAGAACACCCCCTTCTCCTGGAAACATTACCTAACCTTGACTTCAATGATACTGCCCTCTCCTGGTTCTCCTCCTATCTCTCTGGCCACTCATTCCCATTATTTTTTGCCAACTTCTCCTCTGCTTCCTACCCTCTATCTGTGGGAATCCCTTAAGGCTCAATTCTGGATTCCCTTCTATTCAACATCTACACCCACTCCCTTAGCAAACTCATTCACCCCTACAGCTTCAATTACCTTATCTTAGCAGATGATCCCCAAATCTACTCTGATCTCTTTTTTATGGTATATTTTTAATATTTACTATGTGCATAGAACTCTACTGAGCACTGAAGTAAATGCACAGTCCCTGTCACACATGGGGCTCACTGTTCTGTCTTGAATACATCTTTACTTGGATGCCCTACTGAAAATCTAAACATAACCATAACAGAATTCATTCATTCATTCATTCATTCAATAGTATTTATTGAGCGCTTACTATGTGCAGAGCACTGTACTAAGCGCTTGGGATGAACAAGTCGGCAACAGATAGAGACAGTCCCTGCCATTTGACGGGCTTACAGTCTAATCGGGGGAGACGGACAGACAAGAACAATGGCACTAAACAGCGTCAAGGGGAAGAACATCTCGTAAAAACAATGGCAGCTAAATAGAATCAAGGCGATGTACAATTCATTAACAAAATAAATAGGGTAACGAAAATATATACAGTTGAGTGGACGAGTACAGTGCTGTGGGGATGGGAAGGGAGAGGTGGAGGAGCAGAGGGAAAAGGGGAAAATGAGGCTTTAGCTGCGGAGAGGTAAAGGGGGGATGGCAGAGGGAGTAGAGGGGGAAGAGGAGCTCAGTCTTGGAAGGCCTCTTGGAGGAGGTGATTTTTAAGTAAGGTTTTGAAGAGGGAAAGAGAATCAGTTTGGCGGACGTGAGGAGGGAGGGCGTTCCAGGACCGCGGGAGGACGCGACCCGGGGGTCGACGGCGGGATAGGCGAGACCGAGGGACGGTGAGGAGGTGGGCGGCAGAGGAGCGGAGCGTGCGGGGTGGGCGGTAGAAAGAGAGAAGGGAGGAGAGGTAGGAAGGGGCAAGGTGATGGAGAGCCTCGAAGCCTAGAGGAGTTTTTGTTTGGAGCGGAGGTCGATAGGCAACCACTGGAGTTGTTTAAGAAGGGGAGTGACATGCCCAGATCGTTTCTGCAGGAAGATGAGCCGGGCAGCGGAGTGAAGAATAGACCGGAGCGGGGCGAGAGAGGAGGAAGGGAGGTCAGAGAGAAGGCTGACACAGTAGTCTAGCCGGGATATAACGAGAGCCCGTAATAGTAAGGTAGCCGTTTGGGTGGAGAGGAAAGGGCGGATCTTGGCGATATTGTAGAGGTGAAACCGGCAGGTCTTGGTAACGGATAGGATGTGTGGGGTGAACGAGAGGGACGAGTCAAGGATGACACCGAGATTGCGGGCCTGCGGGACGGGAAGGATGGTCGTGGCATCCACGGTGATGGAGAAGTCTGGGAGCGGACCGGGCTTGGGAGGGAAGATGAGGAGCTCAGTCTTGCTCATGGTGAGTTTTAGGTGGCGGGCCGACATCCAGGTGGAGACGTCCCGGAGGCAGGAGGAGATGCGAGCCTGAAGGGAGGGGGAGAGGACAGGGGTGGAGATGTAGATCTGCGTGTCATCTGCGTAGAGATGGTAGTCAGAGCCGTGAGAGCGGATGAGTTCACCGAGGGAGTGAGTGTAAATGGAGAACAGAAGAGGGCCAAGAACTGACCCTTGAGGAACTCCAACAGTTAAAAGATGGGAGGGGGAGGAGGCTCCAGCGTAGGAGACCGAGAATGATCGGCCAGAGAGGTAAGAGGAGAACCGGGAGAGGACAGAGTCCGTGAAGCCAAGGTGAGATAAGGTATGGAGGAGGAGGGGATGGTCGACAGTGTCAAAGGCAGCAGAGAGGTCAAGGAGGATCAGAATGGAGTAGGAGCCATTAGGAGCCATTAGGAGCCATTAGCAAGTAGGAGCCACAGAACTCGCTCCCCAAAGTCACCCCTCCGCCTCTCCCCTCCCCCCCAATAACCCCCTCCCCTACTTTCCCATCCTTCCCTGCAGTATCCTCAGAGGAGATCTCCTCCCTCCTCGCAAGTGCCACCCCCTCCACCTGCGCCTCGGACCCCATTCCCTCTCACCTTCTTAAAACCATCGCCCCTGCCCTCCTCCCTTCCTTAACTTCTATTTTTAACCACTCAATCTCCAAGGGCTCCTTCCCCTCTGCCTTCAAACACGCCCACGTCTCCCCCATCCTAAAAAAACCCGCTCTTGACCCCACTTCCCCCTCCAGTTATCGTCCTATCTCCCTACTACCCTTCCTTTCCAAAATCTTAGAACGAGTCGTCTACAATCGATGCCTAGAATTCCTTAACTCCCATTCTCTCCTAGACCCCCTCCAATCTGGCTTCCGTCCCCTCCACTCTACCGAGACTGCTCTCTCTAAGGTCACCCATGACCTCCTTCTTGCCAAATCCAATGGCTCCTACTCCATTCTGATCCTCCTTGACCTCTCTGCTGCCTTTGACACTGTCGACCATCCCCTCCTCCTCCGTACCTTATCTCACCTTGGCTTCACGGACTCTGTCCTCTCCTGGTTCTCCTCTTACCTCTCTGGCCGATCATTCTCGGTCTCCTACGCTGGAGCCTCCTCCCCCTCCCATCCTTTAACTGTTGGAGTTCCTCAAGGGTCAGTTCTTGGCCCTCTTCTGTTCTCCATTTACACTCACTCCCTCGGTGAACTCATTCGCTCTCACGGCTTTGACTACCATCTCTACGCAGATGACACGCAGATCTACATCTCCGCCCCTGTCCTCTCCCCCTCCCTTCAGGCTCGCATCTCCTCCTGCCTCCGGGACGTCTCCACCTGGATGTCTGCCCGCCACCTAAAACTCAACATGAGCAAGACTGAGCTCCTCATCTTCCCTCCCAAGCCCGGTCCGCTCCCAGACTTCTCCATCACCGTGGATGGCACGACCATCCTTCCCGTCCCGCAGGCCCGCAATCTCGGTGTCATCCTTGACTCGTCCCTCTCGTTCACCCCACACATCCTATCCGTTACCAAGACCTGCCGGTTTCACCTCTACAATATCGCCAAGATCCGCCCTTTCCTCTCCACCCAAACGGCTACCTTACTATTACGGGCTCTCATTATATCCCGGCTAGACTACTGTGTCAGCCTTCTCTCTGACCTCCCTTCCTCCTCTCTCGCCCCGCTCCGGTCTATTCTTCACTCCGCTGCCCGGCTCATCTTCCTGCAGAAACGATCTGGGCATGTCACTCCCCTTCTTAAACAACTCTAGTGGTTGCCTATCGACCTCCGCTCCAAACAAAAACTCCTCACTCTAGGCTTCAAGGCTCTCCATCACCTTGCCCCTTCCTACCTCTCCTCCCTTCTCTCTTTCTACCGCCCACCCCGCACGCTCCGCTCCTCTGCCGCCCACCTCCTCGCCGTCCCTCGGTCTCGCCTATCCCGCCGTCGACCCCTGGGTCACGTCCTCCCGCGGTCCTGGAACGCCCTCCCTCCTCACCTCCGCCAAACTGATTCTCTTTCCCTCTTCAAAACCTTACTTAAAGATCACCTCCTCCAAGAGGCCTTCCCAGACTGAGCTCCTCTTCCCCCTCTACTCCCTCTGCCATCCCCCCTTTACCTCTCCGCAGCTAAAGCCTCATTTTCCCCTTTTCCCTCTGCTCCTCCACCTCTCCCTTCCCATCCCCACAGCACTGTACCCGTCCGCTCAACTGTATATATTTTCGTTACCCTATTTATTTTGTTAATGAATTGTACATCGCCTTGATTCTATTTAGCTGCCATTGTTTTTACGAGATGTTCTTCCCCTTGACGCTGTTTAGTGCCATTGTTCTTGTCTGTCCGTCTCCCCCGATTAGACTGTAAGCCCGTCAAACGGCAGGGACTGTCTCTATCTGTTGCCGACTTGTTCATCCCAAGCGCTTAGTACAGTGCTCTGCACATAGTAAGCGCTCAATAAATACTATTGAATGAATGAACTCCTTCTTTCCACCCAAACCTTCTCCCCTTGACTTTCCCATCACTGTCTCACAGTCCTTTCTTCCCAGCCACAAAAGCCAGTAAATTTGACATTATCCTCAACCCATTTCTCTCATTCATCCTGTATATTCAATCTGTCGCCAAATCCTGGCAGTTCTACCTTCATAACAGCTCTAGAATCTGTTCCTTCATCTCAATCCATACTGCTAGCTTGCTGGTACGAGCACTTTTTTATTGTATTTGTTAAGTGCTTGCTATGTGCCATGCACTGTACTAAGTGCTGGGGTGGACAGTGTTACGGATTTTTATCAGAGAAACTACTCTGATCTCGCAATCGCATGAGAGGGTTTCGTGACCTTGGTGTAGAAATGAACAGAGTCGAGAGAGCAGGAAAGGGCGGAAAGTGGCTGCCGCCCGTTCACCCCGTTGGGGTAGGAGTGACGAACAGCCACGAGTCGTCCCGAACCCGTTACCTTTATTTGCAAGCATTTCTACATTCTACTCCACCGCAACTCTTCCAGTGTGCGCCCCAAATTCAACCCAATCCCCTTGCGTTCCTCGGAACTCCACCCTCCATTCAGAACCAGTTCTTAGGAGTGGTAATGTAATTGACATATCGTTACCCAAATTCAACTGATTGATCTACCACAGAATGGAGATTAAATGGAGACAGGAAGTCTAGCACAATATTGGAAGGTGATAGAATGGAGACAGGATGGTCAATTGCCTAGTATAATATGGGAAGGAGACAGAACAGAGACAGGATAATAAATTGTCCAGTACAATAGTATAGTAAAGATCAAAATCCTAACACTGTCCACCCCAGCACTTAGTACAGTGCATGGCACATAGCAAGCACTTAAATACCATAAAAAAGTGCTCATACCAGCAAGCTAGCAGTATGGATCGAGATGAAGGGGCAGATTCTAGAGCTGTTATGAAAGTAGAACTGCCAGGATTTGGTGACAGATTGAATATGCAGGATGAATGAGAGAAATGGGTTGAGGATAATGTCAAATAGTGCTTTTGTTAAGCACTTACTATATGCCAAGCACTGTTCTAAGCACTGGCGTAGATACAAGGTAATCAGGGTGACCCATATGGGGCTCACAGTCTTAAGCCCCCTTTTACAGATGAGGATACTGAGGCACAGAGAAGTTAAGTGACTTGCCCAAGGTCACACAACAGACATGTGGCAGATCTGGGATTAGAGCCCAGGTCCTTTTGACTCCCAGGCCTTTGTTCTATCCATTAGGCCATGCTGCTTCTTAAGCACTTGTAATATCCTGCCCAACTACTGCATTAAACTCCAATCTGACCTCCCTGCCTTCTGCCTCTTCCCCCTTCAGTCCATACTTCACTCCACTGCCTGGGTAATTTCTGTAAAAACAAATTCACTTCACCCCTCCCCACTCCTAAAAACCTAAAATGGCTCCATATCAGACAGAAACACCCATCAGCTTTAAGACACTAAATCAACTCTCTCCTTCCTACCTAACCTTACTAATCTACTACAGTCTGTCTAAGTACCCTTAACTTCTCAAATACTAACCTACTCACTGTACTTCACTCTTCTCTCTCATCATCAACCCCATACTCATGTACTCTTTCCAGCCTGGAACTCCTTGCCTCTTCAAAACCAACAGTCCACCACTCTGCCCAACTTGAAAGCCCTCCTAAAATCACATCTCCTGCAGGAAGCTTCATCTGACTAAACATTTCAATTTCCCATTTATCCTCTTTTCTGCATCACCCATGCACTTGGGTCTGTACCTTTTAAGCACTTGACTCCCCCCCCACCTTGTACTTATGTACATATCCTTATACTTTCCATTTCCCATACCTGTAATGTATTTACTGCCTGTTTCCCCCAATACATTGTAGGGCACCTGAGAACAAGGATTGTATCTACCAATTCTGTTGTATTGCAGTCTCCCAAATACTTAGTACCCTGCTCTGCACAAAGTAAGTGCTTAATGAATACCATTGATTGGCAAAAATAAATTCTTCTATAGCCAACCTGACAGTTCTTGGTCATGGACTCCACTCAAGCCCACAGCAACTTTCCATAAAATGGTCAAGGGATTCTCCAGGAGGGGTTTCTCACCCCCTTAGTGTCTCAAGTCAGTTTTACTATAATCAATCACTGGTATTTATGGAATGCTTACCATGTGCAGAGCACTGTACTATGCTCTTGGGAGAGCACAGTTTTCCCCACTCCTTAAAAACTCCAGTGGTTGCCCATCCACCTCCCCGTCAAACAAAGTCTCCTCACCATTGGTTTTAAGGCACTCAATCTCCTTGCCCCCTCCTACCTCACCTCTCTAGTCTTCTACTACAACCCAGTCTGCACAGTTTGCTCCTCTAATGCTAACCTTCTCACTGAGCCTCTGTCTTCTTTATCTTGCCGTCTATCCCTCACCCACATCCTGCCTCTGGTTTGGTACACCCTCCTTCCTCATATCTGACAGACAATTACTGTCTCCAACTTCAAAGCATTACTGAAGGCACATCTCCTCCAAGAGGCTTTCCCTGACTAAGCCCCCCTTTCCTCTTCTCCTACTCCCTTCTGTGTCACCCTGACTTGCTCCCATTGTTCATCCCCCTTCCCAGCCCCCAACACCTATGTACCCATCTATTATTTATTTATATTAATGTCTGTCTACCCCTGTCTAGACTGCAAGTTCATCGTGGAATGCATACCTGTCTGTTTATTGTTGTATTGTGCTCTCCCAAGGACTTAGTATAGTACTCTACACAGAGTAAGCACTCAATAAATACGATTTAATGAATGAATGAATATAATAAACGTGACAGAGTTGGAAGATACATTCCTATCCCCATAGAGCTTACAGTCTAGAGGTGGGGGACACCCATTAATATGAATAAATACATTAGGGATAGGTCCTCAAATCAGAGATATGTATATAATATAAACACTCTGCATTTCTGTGTAGACTCAGTGCCAGGGATGAGAAACATTTAGCTGCTTCCAAATGCAAAGTAGATTAGATTTTCTCTCTGGAAACATGAGATTGATTATGGAGGACAGTGCCAGTTCTTATTTGACCTGATTTGGCTTAAACCACGTAATCCTGGTGAGAAAAAAAAATCCCGAAATTCAGTCCTAGAAGCTTGTATCTTTCTGAACAAAATTCCTGAAAGCTATCTAGGAACTACAGAGCCAGAAATGAAAATTGGTCATTGACTTGAAAAAGACAGTGAATCATCTGGACAGAGTGTTTTCACTGACACGTAGTGAAATGTGTGTGGGCTGCTTCAGGTTCATTTTACAGTGGAAGCCTGACAGAGGAGCCCTTACCCTGGAGCTGTTGCCATGGAAGAGTGAGAGCTGATTAGAGCAATGTAATATTTGAAAGGAGATATTTTTGAAGGTAATGGCCAGAGCACAAAAGAGGAAATCAGTGTGATGAATGGACAGAAGAAAAAAGCTTGAGAGACACCAGATACAGAGAATTCCCGAGTTCATTGTCAAATGGAAGCTGCCTGATTACCTGTTCCTTCTTTCTATGGGGTTAAGGAGGAAAATATTCCACCTGGGTATTTTTGTTTATGTCCCCCTTATGTGCAGAAGCCTAGCATGTAAAACACTGCAGGATTCCCTCAAAACCCGCATTAGGTAATTTAAAACATGGAGCACACCATTTTTTCAGAAATGGTCAGGTATTTTACTTCGAAAACACAAATCTGTTGTAAGCTTGGTTAGTTCCCTCTTCTAGTAATATTCGAAATATATTTTTGAAGATTCCTTTTAACTCAGAGCCAAAAGAATATGCTGGAAACAATGCTCATAATGGCAATGAGGACTTTCTGAAGCTCTATGACTTAATCATGCTAAGCATCATTTTTTTAACTTCCTGAAATACAGAGCTCTTCTCTCTCTCTCCATGTATATATATGTTATATATATATATAATACATGTATATATATATAAAATGTTGCTACTGAGGATGATAGACCACACATGTATGTGAGTTGCGCCTGAAAAGATCGAGGTGTGAATGTCACTCCCTTCTGTATTTTTTATTGGCAAAAATAGATCCATGCTGTGCCAGTGGATTTCCCCATGTACAGGGCCTGTCTCTCTGCATGTTCTTTGGTTTCCATTTGCCCCTGAATTGCAAAATTAAAGTGCAGATAATAATACTTTGTCTTACGGGGATAATGAGTGGACAAAATAAATGATCTCATTAAAGTGCTTTGGAGAAAATAGAAATATTACTAGTAAAATAGAAGTATAATAATAATATATTATATTATATATTATATTATATATTGTTAATAATAATGATGATGATTATTAAACACTTGGGGAACAAGGAAAACAAATAATTAATGTGGACCTCGCCCTTGAGAAGCTTACAGTCTCATGGTGGATTGACCAGAGGAATCAATAGACCGTTGTTGGGCAGGGATTTTCTATCTGTTGCCAAATTGTACATTCCAAGTGCTTAGTGCAGTGCTCTGCATACAGTAAGTGCTCAATAAATACGATTGAATAAATAATAGCAAGACTGATAAGTTACAGGAAAATACTGATAGGTATGCATTGGGAATGTATTGGGTATCACTGTTATGGATGGTTGCATTTCAAATCTTTAAAAGTTTTTTAGCCTTATTCATTGACAGCAGCACCTGCATACCAAAAGTG
The DNA here is from genome assembly GCF_004115215.2 of Ornithorhynchus anatinus. Lineage (NCBI taxonomy): Eukaryota > Metazoa > Chordata > Mammalia > Monotremata > Ornithorhynchidae > Ornithorhynchus > Ornithorhynchus anatinus. Next base: position 89,451,854 of record NC_041731.1, read on the forward strand.
AAACTTCAACCAAATTCCCAACCCCTCTTTCCAAATACTGATTTGGCAGACTACCTGCTATTAATTGGAAATGAGCCACATCTAGCTTTGTCAGGAACCCTCCATTGATTGGTTGACTTATCTGCTAATTACTTGTTTTAGATCATCATGGGCAGGGAATATGTCTGCTAATTCTATTGTATTATACTCTTCTAAGTGCTTAGAACAGTGCTCTTCATAGAGTAAGCGCTCAAGAAATTCCATTGATTGATCAATGGATTATCTGCTTATTTCTTGCCTGCCTAAACCAACCACATCTTTTCTCATAATAAGAATGATCAGAGCAGGGGAGCCCGATTCACTCTTGCCTTTTACTTGACGTGGACCCATATGCTTAAGCACTGGGGAAAACATGCTTCTGGATCAATAAATAAATAGATCAATCAATCATATTTATTCAGTACTTACTGTGTGCAAATCATTGTACTAAGAGTTTGGGAAAGCACAATATAATGGAATTGGTAGACATGTTCCCTGCCCACAATGCACTTATAGTATAGAGAAAACCCAGATGAAAACCCCCAAAACCTGAACTGTCTGGGAACTCAGAAGCATCAGTTTCCCCAACTCTTTTCCTCTGGAACTTGGAGGCCGAGACACTTGGGAGTTGTTATTTTTCCCTATCCCCATTAGAACATCTAAAAGTGTGAGGGATTATTGTAAGCAGGGAAACATCTCCCTTTGAGTCAGTAATCTTTCATATAAGCAAGCAGCTGAGCACTGTGGGCAAGAAACATGTTTACTAATTCTGTTATATTGTACCCTACCAAGTGCTTAGTACCATGTTCTGCAAACAATAAGGTGCTTAATAAATACCATTGATTTATTGATTGAGAAAAATTGCCATATATATCTGAAGAGTTTCTCATATATGTGTAACTAAGTGATATTAAAGCTCAGTCTAAAATTCATACCCAAGTGTTTCACTTTGCCCATCTGTAGTCATAACTTTCAGTGAGCTGGCAATGGCAAAGATGCATACTTATTTTGATGGGATTCTTAAAACTCTTTGTTAGAGCAGGAAATGGTCTCACTTTTCAACCCATCCATCAGCAGTATTTATTGAGCACTTACTCTGTGCAGAGCGTTATCATAAGTGGTTGGTAGAGTAAAATAGAGTTAGTACAATCCCTGCCCTCAGTGATTTTACAGTCTAGCAGGGGAGAAAGACACCAAAATAAATTACTGGTCTTGTCTTATGCTGTTGAAATGTCTCCGACCCATAGCGACACCATGGACATATCTCTCACAGATCACCCCACTTCTATTTGCAATTGAAATTCTCACTCTAGGCTTCAAGGCTCTCCATCACCTTGCCCCTTCCTACCTCTCCTCCCTTCTCTCTTTCTACTGCTTACCCCGCACACTCCGCTCCTCTGCTGCCCACCTCCTCACTGTCCCCCGCCCCCCGTTCTCGCCTATCCCACCATCGACCCCTGGGCCACATCCTCCTGCGGTCCTGGAACACCCTCCCTCCTCACCTCCGCCAAACTAATTCTCTCCCCCTCTTCAAAACCGTACTTAAAGCTCACCTCCTCCAAGAGGCCTTCCCAGACTGAGCTCCCCTTTTTCCTCTGCTCCCTCTACCCCCCCTTCACCTCTCTGCAGCTAAACCCTCTTCTTCTCCCTTTCCCTCTGCTCCTCCCCCTCTCCCTTCCCCTCAGCACTGTACTCCCCTGCTCAACTGTATATATTTTCATCACCCTATTTATTTTGTTAATGAGATGTACATCACCTTGATTCTATTTTTTTGCTATTGTTTTAATGAGATGTTCTTCCCCTCAAGAGCAGGGACTGTCTCTGTTACCACTTTGTACATTCCAAGCCCTTAGTACAGTGCTCTGCACATAGTAAGCGCTCAATAAATACTATTGAATGAATGAATGAATGAATGAAATTGTTCTGGTAGTGAATCCATTGAGTTTTCTTGGTAAAAATATGGAAGTGGTTTATCACTGTCTCCTTCCAAGAAGTCAACTTGAGTCTCCACCCTGGACGCTCTCCTACCTATGCTACTGCCCAGCACAGGTGAGTTTTGACTTATAGTACATTGTCTTCCACTCAATAGCCACTGCCTAAGCTAGGAATGGAAAGTACAGACCTCTGCTTGACTCTCCCTCCCATAGTCGAGACTGGTACAGTACTGGAAACTCTCCAGGTGTGACTCTGAGAGGGGCAAATTACGGGTAGAAGACAACAATAGATTTTAAGGACATGCACATAAATGCTAAGGCAGAAGAGGTTGGGGGTGAGTATCTAAGGTGACAGGCAAGGATTCAAGTGACAATAGTGGAGGAAATAGATTGGGTAGATGAAAGATTGATTAGGGAAGATCTCCTGGAGGAGATGCAATTTTAAAAGGGTTTTGAAGTGGGAAGAGCAGTGGTCTGCCAGAGGTGAAGAGGAAGAAAATTCCAGGCAGAAGGGAGGGCATAAGCAAGAGGTAGGTATAGCAAAAGATGAAAATAAGGCACAGTAAGGAGATTAGCTTGAGAGGACCAAAACATGCAATGTTGGATAGAATGGGAAAGGAGCAAGGACAAGTAGAAAGCACTGTGGTTTAGTGGAAAGAGCTCAGGCTTGGGAGTCAGAGGTCATGGGTTCTAATCCCAGTTTCTCCTATTGTCAGCTATGTGACTTTGAGCAAGTTACTTAACTTCTCTGTGCCTCAGTTACCTCATCCTTAAAAGAGGGATTAAGGCATGTAGGACAACTTGATAACCTTGTATCTCCCCCAGCACTCTGAATAGTCAGTGCTTGGCACATAGTAAGCACTTAACAAATACCATCATTATTATAAGGAAAAGAGCTGATTCAAAGACAATGATTAGGAGTTCCTGCTTGAAGTGGAGAGGAATGGGCAACCAATCAAGGATTATTTTACTAAGTGGGGAAACATGAGTAAATCCAGGAATAAAAAAATATATATTTTCCCCAAATTGTTGGGACCTGTCTTTCTCCTCCTTGCATCACCTTCAGTTGGAAATATGCACAGTTGTTTAGGCCCATGCAGTGTTTCCCAAAGGATTATGAACTATGACCCTTTTATTTGGCAAAATTCTCCAAGATGATTTGATAAGCTGTCACAATAACTTACCAACTCCTTCACTGACCAACTGTTTTAAATTACAAGGGGGATGAGGCAGGGAAGAGTGGCAGGAGAGAGGAGGGGCATTGGTGAGCTCAACATCAACCCCTCCCACAGCTGCCTCACTGTCCCCCTCACAGGAAATGGTGACAGTAATACAGAAACAATCCCTCTGAGAAACCAGGGAAACCCACAATCTTGGTGTCATCTTTGACTCCGTTTTCTCATTCACCCAACACATCCAATCCCTCACCAAAACCTGCTGGTCTCACTTTCACAACATTGTCAAAATCCCCAACTTTCCTCTCCATCCAAGCAGCTACCTTGTTGGTACACTCTCTCATCATATCCAGACTGAATTACTGCATCAGCCTCCTTTCTGATCTCCTATCCTCCTATCTCTCCCCACTTCAGTCTGTACTTTACTCTGCTGCCCAGATTATCTTTCTACATAAACACTCTGGGCATGTCACTGCCCTCCTCAAAAACCTCCAGTGGTTGCCTATCAACCTTCGCATGAAGCAAAAACTCCTTACTTTTGGCTTCAAAGCTCTCCATCACCTTTCCCCCTCCTACCTCACTTCCCTTCTCTCCTTCTACAGCCCAGCCTCCACACTCCGCTCCTCTGCTGCTAACCTCCTCACTGTGCCTCATTCTTGCTTGTCGCGCTATCAACCCCTGGCCCACGTCCTACCTCTGGCCTGGAATGCCCTCCCTCCTCACATATGCCAAATGAATGCTTTTCCCTTCTTCAAAGCTGTACTTAGAGCTCACCTCCTCCAGGAGGTCTTCCCAGACTGAACCCCCCCTTTTCCACTGCTCCTCCTACCCTCCCCTTCACCCCAACTCCCTCCCTCTGCTCTATGCCCTTCCCTGCCCCACAGCACTTGTATATATCTGTACATATTTATTACTCTATTTTATTAATGATGTGTATATATCTATAATTCTATTTCTCTCTTTTGATGCTATTGGTTCACTCATTCAGTCATATTTATTGAGTACTTACTATGTGCAGAGAACTGTACTAAGCACTTGGAATGTACAATTTGTCAACAGAGATAATTCCTGCTCAACAACGGGCTCACAGTCTAAACAGGGGAGACAGACAATGAAACAAAACAAGTAGTCAGGCTATCTGTTTTGTTTTGCTGTCTGTCTCCCCCTTCTAGACTGTGAGCCCATTGTTGCGTAGGGATTGTCTCTATCAGTTGTCGAATTGTACTTTCCAAGCACTTAGTACAGTGTTCTGCACACAGAAAGCGCTCAATAAATACAATGGACTGACTGAATGAATGAATGAAATGGAGGGTGGGATGTTTTCCTAAATCCTGGCTTCCACCCATCCTACAGTGGCCTTTCTCTCCCATCTCGTGACTCCATACCCAGATGATCCGGGGTGATTTTGTCTTTGGCTTTTCATCCTGTTTCTCCTCTCCGTTGAGGGGGGCTGTTGCATTCCAGACAGCGAGAGTGTGAGGGGGAAGACAGCTCCAGGCAAGAGATGAGTGCGGTGGAGCAAAGTGGGATGGGATGAGGAAGACTACTGATTTTAATTTTTCAGAAACATTTTCATTGTCTCTCGGTCTCTGTGTCCCACAATGACTTCACTGTGTCAGAAAATTGACAGATCTTCCAATCAATTAGATCACCTCTGGAGGTACCAATCAGAGCATGCAGCTCATGAGGAAACAGTAAATCAACCCCTTCACTTGGGTGGAAGATGATCAGTTAAGGTTGCCCACTGATGCACATAATCCAATCAAATATAGCTTAGCCAGTTAGCATCTGTATAGTGTATCCCTTGGCAGTCCCCCATAATGTCCAACACTGAAGTAGTTTCTTGCTTTCTCTTTTGGTACCACACGCAATTTGTGAGGTAGGAAAACTCCCTGAACCAGCAAGCAGTACAGTGCTAGAATCGTTTTGAGGGGGAAATAGAGTTGGATCCCGTGGTGAAATAAACTGTTTACAGTTGACATCTATGAGGAGTCTTCAATTGAATCTGAGCAAACCATATTTATAATGTCATCCCCAATGCCAGAAGACAATAATGGAGAGCTTTTCTATTTCCATTAGTGAAATTATTTGTTTCAGGCCCATGGCTTTATCTTCATGCTTGGTTACCCAGACATTATTCTTCCCTCCTACTGCTCTGTGACCTGGTTTTATTATCAGGTATCATGTGCCTTGCATGTTGGCCCATTATAATTAGGAATGCCAGGAAGACATTAAAAATAATAATCATGTTAGAAGGAGGTTAGCAACCCAACAGAGTATATAGTGTGGTATATAACTGTACATGAGCATGTTGTTTGGTATGTTTGCATTTACTTCTATTCATCTACAGTCCATATCCCTTGGCTCCTGATGGCTCTGGACTGAAAGAATTCAAGTCATTACCTCCAGGCAACGTGGTGAATCTACTCCTGTTCTCCAACACACAAAAGCATAACTGAAAGGAAAGACAGGGGTTACATTCATTCATTCATTCAATCATATTTATTGAGTACTTACTGTGTATAGAGCACTGTACTATGCACTTGAGAAAGTACAGTACCCCAATAAATAGTGATATTCCCTGCCCACAATTTCCTTAATAATAATAACAATAATAATAATAATGGTATTTGTTAAGTGCTTACTATGTGCCAAGCACTGTTCTAAGCGCTGGGGTAGATACAAGGTAATTGGGTTGTCCCACCTGGGCTCACAGTCTTAATCCCCACTTTCCAGATGTAGGAGGAGGAGGAGGAGGACAGGAAGATGAGCAAGTAGGAGGATGACAAGGATGAGGAGGGAGAGAAAGAGGAGTAATGGAGGAGGAGGAAAGGAGCACAAAGAAGAGGCTGAGGAGGATGAAAAGGAGTAGAGGGAGATGAGGAGGATGATGAGAAGAGCAGTGAGGACAAGGAGGAAGATGAGAAGGAGGACAACAATGAGCCAGATGAGGACGATGTGAAGGACAAGGTGGAAGATGAGAATGAGAAAGAGACTGGGAAGGTGCAGGATGGGGAGGAGAAGAGGAAGGGAAGGAGGACTAGGAAGAAGATGTGAAGGAAGAGGAGAATAGGTGATGAGGAGGAGTATGAGAAGGACAAGGATGAGTCAGATGGGGAGGATAATAATAATTAATGGTAGAAAGATGCACAAATTTGCAAAAACACGATGATGGACGTGCTTGAGATTAATTATGTGAAGAAAATGTATGGAACCGAGTTTCAGGGCTCTTTGGCTGGCCAATTTATGAGTGTTCCACTGATTTAATAATGATATAACCAGTCTCAACAATTCCTTTTTCCCATTGTTTTATATGGGCACATACATTCAGCATATTTGACTTTTAAATACCATTAAATTGAATATGCACTGCCTCTACAACTTTCAAAGAGCCATGTCAGGATTTTTCTTTATTAAATTGAAACCTCACCTGAAGTAGTGTTCTTAGGGAAGGAGAATGGCCTAGTGGATAGAGAACGGGCCTGGGAGTCAGAAGGACCTGGGTTCTAATCCTGATTCCTCTACTTGCTTGCTATGTGACCTTGGACAAGTCATTAAACTTCTAATGCCTCAATTTCTCAAACTGTAAAATGGAATCCCTGTCCTCCCTCCTACTTAGCCTGTGAGCCTTATGCTGGACAGGAACTGTGTCTGACCTAATTCATTACATCTACATCAGCACTTAGAACAGTGTTTAATACCAGGTAAGCGCTTAACAAATACCATTAAAAGAAAACAAACTCTGGAGGTATTTGCTGGGCAAATGTGTGTTTCCTTAGAATAGAATTGAACAAATGTAGTTTTCAAGACATCTGAAAACTAAGCAGCATGGCTCAGTGGAAAGAGCCTGGGCTTTGGAGTCAGAGGTCATGGGTTCGAATCCCGATCTGCCACTTGTCAGCTGTGTGACTGTGGGCAAATCACTTCACTTCTCTGTGCCTCATTTACCTCATCTGTAAAATGGGGATTAAGACTTTGAGCCTCACGTGGGACAACTCGATCACCCTGTATCTACTCCAGTGCTTAGAACAGTGCTCTGCATATTGTAAGCACTTAACAAATACCAACATTATTATTGTTCTTGTCTCTTCTGAGTCTCTCTGGATCTTGGAGGTTTTCTGATATTTTGTCAAATGATGCAATAACTTTTGACTAGAAATAAAAATACTTTAATTACCTTAAAAAAAGTTCTGACCCATAGCCAGTGAGTTCATTGTTGGTTTTGGTGATACTGCCTGGGAGAGTTTCATCTAGCTGGCGCAGAACTGGAAGAGACACAAAGAGAACAAAGACAGGGGAACTGTGGAAATTATCTTTTGAAAAGGGAGACAGGCTGATCAAGCAGTTTTTTAATTCCAGTGTTCTGTATGGACAGTGCCTGAGACTCTTTTATCTCAACTGCATAAGGCAAATAATTCACATTATAAAATGACAAAACTTACTTAGTTGGAAAGGGTGAGGAGTTGGGATGATCAATCAGATGTCTTTTACAGTTTAAGTTTTATGTACTTTAAATTTTGGAAAACAACAGTGGAAGAAGACTGGAGATAGAGTTGTGAAGCAGAGCCCCCTCTGAGGCATAAGGCCTCTTCTCCACTGACAGGAAGACTGAGCTTCAGCAGGAGTTCAGGTAGCTGTGGTAGGGAAGTTGCTAAAAGGAAATAGAATGAGAAATAGTGAGGGCTGACCTGGATGCTTATTTGGAAACTTTTTATAAAGGAACTCATTATAGAAAGTACCATGGTCTAATGGAAAGGGCCCTGGCCTGGAAGTCAGAGGTCTTGGGTTCTACTCTTGGCTCCGCCACTTATCTGCTATGTGATCTTGGACAAATCATTCAATTTCTCTGGGCCTCATCTGTAAAATGGGGATTAAGACTGTGAGCCTTATGTGGGACAGGGACTGTGTCCAAGCCTTGCTCCTAGTAAGCCCTTAACCAATACCATTAAAAAAAATACGAAGCAATAAATGGTCAAGTAGACGGGATCTTCTGTAGAGGAATCCGATGAAAGTATAAAATGTAAGCAAATTAAATGTGAGCAGGAGGTGGACGATACCAGGGGAAAAAGGCAGATACAAATTGTGGGAGGTGAAAGGGCAAACAAACTATCAATAGCAAAAGTATGGAAACAATGAATAAATGAGTAGAGTACCTGGAACATAAATTCTAAGAATGGCTGTACATATGTATTTTTTAAGAGAGGCTGTTGGGATGACACTTCTTGAGGAGATGGAAGATAATCAGGGAATGCTTTCTGAAGGAGGTGAGATTTTAGGAGGGCTTCTATTCTGCAGAGAACTGTAATGTGTAGGATTTGAAGGACATTGCAATAGGGGAAATCTTGTCTGTCTTGTAACTAGTTTTATGAGCTCTAGGCTAGGAGTACTGCACCTCCATATGTTTTTTAATGGTATTTGTTAAGTACTTACTATGTGTGAGCATTGTACTTAGCACTGTGGTAGATTAAAGCTAATCATGTTGGACACAGTCCATGTTGCAAGAGGGGCTTAGCAGTCTTAATCCCCATTTTACAGATGAGTTAACTGAGTCACGGGTAAGTTAAGGGCTTGCTCAAGGTTACACAGCAGAAAAGTGGCAGAGCTGGAGTTAGAATCCAGGACCTTCTATCTCCCCAGGCCTGTGCTCTCTCCATTAGGTCATGCTCTGCATTAACTCCTGTGGAATATTTTACTCACTAGAGGGCATCTGACTCAGGGCTGGCAATGAACCTCCAGTGGGACTTGACAACTTGATAAATGGCCTGGTGGGAGCCTGGCAATTCAATGAATCAAGGAATCAATAGTATTTATTGAATGCTTTGTCTGCATAGAGCTGAAGATAGCCATTTAACCAGATAGCCAGAGAAGCAGTGTGGCTCAGTGGAAAGAGCACGGGCTTGGGAGTCAGAGGTCATGGGTTCTAATCCTGGCCCTGTTGCTTGTCAGCTGTGACTTTGGGCAAGTCACTTAACTTCTCTGTGCCTTAATTACCTCATCTGTAAAATGGGGATTAAGACTGTGAGCCCATTGTGGGACAACCTAATAACCTTGTATCCCCCCAGTGCTTAGAACAGTGCTTCACACATAGTAAGCGCTTAACAAATGCCTGTCATTTAACAAATAGACATGGTTCCAGGCAGCCCATTTATGAGGACCCAGTCACCTTCTAGATTGTGGAATGACTGTGGTACCACACTGTCCTCAAGCTGTATGAGAAGCAACATGGCCTAGTGGTTAAAGAGAAGCAGCGTGGCTCAGTGGAAAGAGCACGGGCTTTGGAGTCAGGGCTCATGAGTTCGAATCCCAGCTCTGCCACTTGTCGGCTGTGTGACTGTGGGCAAGTCACTTAACTTCTCGGTGCCTCAGTTCCCTCATCTGTAAAATGGGGATTAAGACTGTGAGCCCCACGTGGGACAACCTGATTCCCCTATGTCTACCCCAGCGCTTAGAACAGTGCTCGGCACATAGTAAGCGCTTAACAAATACCAACATTATTATTATTAAAGCATGGACTTGGGAGTCAGAAAGACCTGGGTTCCAATCCCAGCTCTGCTACTTGTCTTCTTTTTGAACTTGATCAAGTCACTTCATTTCTCTGGGCCTCAGTACCCTTATCTGTAAATTGGAGCTTAAGAGTGTGAGCCCCGTGTAGAACAGGGACTGCATCCAACCTGATTAACTTGTACCTACTCCAGTGCTTAAAACAGTGCTTTGCACTTAACAAATACTATTATTATTATTATTTCTAATAATAAAAAGTCAGTTGGAGTCACCTGCAGTTTGCTTAGAGAAATGAAAGGAGTTTATCTTTGCTTATTTTAGCCCATCTGCCACTTGGCTCCAGGCTGCAGGTAACAACAAGTCAGTGTAGGGTTACCAGACGAGTTCACGGCTAAGGCTGTTACACAGTTACCTGACATGCCAACCATTTGTAGATTGAAATCGGTCAGCACTCAGCTTTGGTCTCTCTGAAGTGAAGATACTTTATAATACAAAGAATGACATGGATTATTAGTGCATTTCCATCCTAAGCACATTATTTTATGCCTTAAACTGAAATCAGTTTCTCTGCCCACTTCAGTTCACTTTACAGCCATCCATTTGCTGGTTGCAAAAGAGGAATGCCAGTCCATTTTAATATTTAAACATAATTGTTCAGAGCCGTGTTCATCCAGCCAGCTTATTTTCTGTTCCTCTTAAAGAGATATGTAACACTGATAGATGTTTTAAAAAGATCTTTTGGTAGTCCATTGCAGTGCTGCTCGATTCAGAGTTTTAAGTTCCTGCTTAGATGCTCTCCGAACAACCTGTAAAACTGTTTGGCTGTAAGCTGGAGTTCCCATGGACCGAATAAATAATTTCCATGGCAACAGTGCTTAAAAGAACAATTGAGATCCCAGGAGATAACAGTGATGCATTAGCTCTTGCATTATTTGGTTTTAAAAACTGACAACTAAAGAGGTTTATGTTTCTTAAGAGGATGACTGGCTTTGAACAGAAAAGGAGGAAACTGAAGCAAAGTGATTACCTCCCTTGCTGCCTTTCAATATTTTATATGATTAATATCACTTTGTGAGGGCTGAGTGTAGAAATGATGGCTTCACCACTGGAATGGAGTTTATGAGGAATCTACCTTCCTTCCCATGAAGAACAGCATTTTAACTCTAGTAGGCCAATCAACCACAGAGATCCCTGAAATCCACTTTTTCTCAGACATTTTCAGGCGGTCTGATTTCCTTTGTGAAATCATCAAAATCCACAAATTGGCACTCCTTGTTCCAGCTTCAGGTACCTCAGGACCTTTGTTCCTGTCCCTATTACATTAAACAATTCCTTCATCTGGAGCTTTTAATCCCACTGACAATTTCAGGTTCCTAGTGACCTATACATTTTAAAAAGCCAGATGGATGACAAGTGGTTGAATGTCAAACAATTAAAGAGAAAACATCAAGCAACCTCATTGTTCAAGGAACCCTCAAATCATTATCAATCTAATTAATTGCATATCCAGGCTTTTGGATTTTGCTTTTCAGCTCAAACCAGCCTAATTTCTATATGGCTTTTCTCACCAACTTTGTTTATGGAGCTGTGAGATAAACAATATCGTTTGGGCTCTAATTAAACTATCCACAACCAAAGTCCAACTCAAATCTCAGTTTGGTGTCTTATCCACCTGACAAATTGGCTGGGATTCAATTCTCAGTCCCTGTCCAGGGTTATCCCCATATCCTCCCTTGCATGTCAAAATAATAATGATAACAATAATAATAATAACATTTGTTATGTAGTTACTATGTGCCAGGCACTATATTAAGCACCGGGGGGATAAAAGCTAATTGCGTCGGAAACAATCCCAGTTTCACATGGGGCTCACAGTCTCAATCTCCATTTTACTGATGTAGTAACTGAGGCACAGAGAAGTGAAGCGACTTTCCCGAGATCACCCAGTAAAAAAGTAGTGGAGCTTGAATTTGAATCCATGACCTTTTGATTTCCAGGCCCATGCTCTATCCACTACTAAGTGAATCTACTGCTTAATGAGCAGCCATTGGAAAAAAGGAGGAAGAGAGTGTATTCTTGGCTTTCTCTCCATCTCTTTCTCCCTCTCTCTGTCTCTGTCTCTCCCACCTCCTAACTCAGCAAAAGCCTTTATCATACTATCAAGACTCTGCCTTTCCTTTCAGTTAGCCACTTAAAGTGTTGCATAACATCTTTCAGTCCATTTTCATTTCTTTAAGTTGCTGAAATGAGATGTCATCCATCCGGGCTCCTAAGTATTGTGGTTATTTCCCAGGTGGTTGGTGCAGCTTCAAAGCCTCTCTTTGCCTTTAGTCTTCCTTTTATAACTCCTGGCAGCTAGGAAGGCCTTGCTTGAGAATATAGGCTCCATAAATTGCAGGGAAAAGCTAGCTGCAGGGGAGATGAGATAAAACAGCTAATTGTTCATGTCATTGTGTAAAATAATTACCTGGTTTTATTTGATTCTTATCCAGGGCCTAGGGTGGCAGTATTTGTTATCAAATGTGCAAATCTATAGAGAATCTAAGGCACTGTCATGAGAATATTTAAAGACTAGGTATGAGCACATAAACCTGGACACCCTCCTAGACTTTGGGATGCCAGGGTAATTCTGGGAGTGGGATTGAACTCTGAGAACTTGAGTTCAAAGCCAATGTCTTCCCCTCTACATTATAAATATGAACTATGGATTACATGGAAAAAAAATTCTTCTACTTCCCTTTTCAGTTGTCCCCTTGCTATAATTGTGGTTTTTTTAATGATCTGAGGCAGTTTGGAACATGTTTATGCAGGCACAGTTAATTGGGATTCTTCTCCCATAATAAGGGATTATTTCCAAGAGAACCGGTTTATGCCTCTACCATCTCCAAAAGGCTGAATAAGATGTTTTCTAGAAGGACCTTTTTCTCTCCTAATTTTATTAACACTTAAACTCTCCAGGCAGATTGGCAGCCTCCCCCGCCAATATTTTTCCAGTGTTTTTACTTTTAATGAGTGGACCAGAACAGTCTATTTTACCCTTTCTTTGCTAGCAATAATGCAGTAGAAAAAGAGGAAGAGAGATGTAGCTTTTGTGTTGGATACAGAAAGAAAAATTTGCTTATCTGTGTTGAAAAAGAACACCATGGATCCCATTAGACCCAAGAAAAGTGGAAGTGTTGGTCAGTAAATATAGATTCTTTCACCATGTGCCTACTCATTGTGGAAGAGTTAACCCTTGGAATCTTTCTATTTATTTCAAGAAACTACATGAGCTCTTGTCTTCCCTCTGGCCCTTCCCTCATGTCCTTACCTGCTATAATACATTGATAATTTGTAGTCTTTCTGGGCTTCCAATGATCTCTCTTTCTCCTTGCAGGGAAAATGGAACAGACAACTATAAGTTCTTTATGGTTTTTTTTCACTGAACATAAAGTTTCATTGGAGCATCATGGTCTAGTGGAAAGAGGATGGGCCTGGGAGCTAGAGAACCTGGGTTCTAATCCTGGCCTCTTCCATTTGTTTCCTGTGTAACCTCGGGCCAGTCACTCAACTTCTCTGTGCCTCGGTTTCTTCATCTGTAAAATGGGAACTCCATACCTGTTCTCCCCTCTACTTATGGGAATGTTCTCAACCTGATTATCTTGTATCTGCCTAAGCACTTACTACAGTACTTGGTCTATAGTAAGCATTTAACAAATCCCACAATTGTTATTGTCTTGTTTTGTCCGTCTGTTTCCTCTGATTAGACTGTAAGCCCGTCATTGGGCAGGGATTGTCTCTATATATTGCCGAATTGTTTATTCCAAGTGCTTAGTACAGTGCTCTGCACATAGTAAGCGTTCAATAAATAATGGTTTGTTCTGTATGGGATCCTGTTAGGGTACAGCAGGATAGAAGTACATGATGCTCGTAACTCTGAGTCAATTTTGAGTTGGGGAGGCAGCGAAGGGTTGAGATTTCTTTCTCAGTTTCCCCCTGGAGCTAAGTGGATATTAGCTGTAGACAAATATAGTAATAATAACCATAATAATAATATTAAGTGCTTACTATGTGCCAAGCACTGTTCTAAGCCCTGAGATAGATACAAAGTAATCAGGTTGTCCCACGTGGGGCTCACAGTCTTAATCCCCATTTTACAGATGAGGTAACTGAGGCACAGAGAAGTTAAGTGGCTTGCCCAAGGTCACACAGCAGACAACTGGTGGAGCCGGGATTAGAAGATATATTCTAGCTCCTATTCCTCTGCACTCCACAAGAAGGTACTGAACTTTGGTTATTGAATTGTCCTCTTCAGAAATTGGCTAACTTGGGTGGAGACAGAAGACCCCAAATGTTTCTTTGGTTTGGTTAACATGCTGATATCATTATACCACCCAGCTTGTTTGAGGATTCATTTCATAGAATTCTGATCAAAAGTGCTGTCTGATCAAAGGTAGAAGAGAGCATGGTGTGGAAACATCTGGCTGTGGGAGGGAGTTCTGTGAACTTGTTGTTGGGTAGAGATTGTCTCTATCTGTTATTGAATTGTAGTTTCCAAGCACTTAGTACAGAGCTCTACACACAGAAAGCACTCAGTAAATACGACTGAATGAATGAATAAATGAAATGGAAATTTGGGCTATTGCTTACTCTCTCCATGCAGCTGAAAGTGGTGTCGCTTTTCCCCAGTGGTATTTGCTTTTTTTTCTTTAATGACCCTTATTATATGCTTACTATGTGCCAGGCACAGTACTTGTGGTGTCGCTTTTCCTCAGTGGTATTTGCTTTTTTTTTCTTTAATGACCCATATTATATGCTTACTATGTGCCAGGCACAGTACTAAATACTGGGGTGTATACAGGCTAATCAGATGGGACAGAGTCCATGTCCCACCAGGATCTTACAGCCTTAATCCCTATTTTAGAGGTGAGGTAACTGAGGCACAGAGAAGTTAACTAATTTGCCCAAGGTCACACGGCAGACAAGTGAAGCAGCATGGCCTAGTGAATAGAGCATGGGCTGGGAGACAGAAGGACCTGGTTTTTAATCCGGTTCCACCACTTGTCTGCTCTGTGACCTTGGGCAAGACACTTCACTTCTCTGTGCCTCAGTCACCTAATCTATTAGAGGAGGATTGAGACTGTGAGCCCATGTAGGATAGGGACTTTGTCCCACCCAATTTGCTTGTATCCACCCGAGTGCTTAGTACAGTGCCTGGCATATATGTACTTAAAACACACCATTAAAAAAAAAAAGAGAAAGAGAAAAGCTGCACTGACATTTTAAGAATGTTGAAATAAAAGGGGAAAATGAGGCTAAAGGCCACTTTTCTTAAACAACTAATTGAAGCTTTGCAGTGTAATTAGATGAGTAATAACTAGCTTAGGAACATGAAAGTGAAGGATGAAAAATTTAGTTCAGGAAGAACAAACTAAAAAGCAGGCTGCACCTGACAATGGGAATAGTAGTTTGGAATATATCCTAACTAGGGAGGAAGGAGTGAATAGGATTGTTTCAACAAAATACATTCATGGTTCACATTTGAGATCACCTCCTTAGAGAAAAGTGCCAGAACTGATTGATTTTTCTTGACTGGAAATTGTGAGTCATATCAAACCAGAGGGTGTCATGTCTATTTGGATTACAAATCCATTGTTTTAGAGGAGTTCAATTCGACTTGATTAATGCTATTGAAACAGAATGACCATATCTAATAATTTGGGTGTTAAAGGAATTGTCAAGGGACACTAAGAAAGAAAGTAAATGAAAAGCTGGTTTTCAACCTAGCAAATTCAGCTAAGCATTCCTCAGCCCACAGGATTTGGAAAAGGATTTTTATGTTTCACAAAATTGAGGTCAAAGCACTCATAGCACATTCTTTCAGAATCATCTATTGGTGTTTCATCTTTTGTTCTGTCTACCAGAGTTGGCTGGAAGCAGGCAGTAATCCTCTAGTACCAGTTCCAGTTCTCCCAAAGTACAAGAGGTTAATGATAATAATAATAATTATGGTATTTGCAGTATGTGCCAGGACTGTACTAAGCACTAGCGTAGCTCCAACCAAATCGGATGGGACACAGTCCCTGTCCCATATGGGGCTCAGAGTCTCAATCCCCATTTTACAGATGAGATAACTGAGTCACAGAGAAGTTAAGTGACTTGCCCAAGATCATACAGCCGACAGGTGACAGAGCTGGGATTAGAACCCATGACCTTCTGACTCCCAGGTCCGTGCACTATCCACTATACCATGTTGCTTCTATTACGTTTACTACAAATGTTTACTATGTATGTGGGATAGATTGCCCATTTGGTAATTAGGAAACGTTCTTTTGACAACATATATCTGGAAAGTATGCCATTCTGATGTCAGAAGAAATAGTTACGTTCCAGTTTATTTTGTTTGTTGTTATACTGCATTCTTCCAAGCACTTAATACAGTGCTTTGCACACAGTAAGTGCTCAGTAAATGCAACTGCATGAATTAATAAAAGCGTGACTTATCTGCGACATGTAGTAGAGCTGGATTTAGAGTACTGGTCATTCAACTTCCAGGACAACAAATCTACTTCTCACACTGCCTTACCCAGTACACACACACACACACACACACACACACACACACACACACACACACACACACACGACTTTCTTCCTTTACTTATGCCTTCTGTGCCTAATTGCATTGATCCTTTCTCTCACAGCTGTTTTTCCTCCCCTTCTCTTTGAAAATTTTGAGTCCACAAACTTGCAAGAATACAGTTCAGTCAATCAGTGGTATTTATTGCAGGTTTATTACTTCAGAGCACTGTACTGAGCATTTGGGAGAGTACGGTACAACAGAATTAGCGGATACATTCTCTGCGCCTAAGGAGCTTACAGTCTAGAGGGAGAGACATTAATATGAATGAATAAGTGATTCATAATTTAAGCATACCTTTCTCCTGACAGGGTGAACACCGTTAATTCTCAACTACAACAATGATCATAATAATAACTGTGGTAATTGGTAAGCACCTACTATACATCCCCTTGATTCTATTTATTGCTGTTGTTTTAATGAGATGCACATCCCCTTGATTCTATTTATTGCTATTGTTTTTGTCTGTCTGTCTCCCCTGATTAGACTGTAAGCCTGTCAATGGGCAGGTATTCTCTCTATCTGTTGCCTATTTGTACATTCCAAGCACTTAGTACAGTGCTCTGCACATAGTAAGCGCTCAATAAATACTATTGAATGAATGCCTAGCACTGTGCTAAACTATACTGATGACTACAAAAGACTGTTAATAGCACAGTCACACACAAACTCAGAGGTGAAGAATTTTACATCAATGGCTTCTTCAAGTTTGAAGAACAGTTTTATGTATATACCCTGTGCAGTTGGAAGGGGTTAGGTTTTACATGAATTAAATATTCATTCATTCTTCATTCAATGGTATTTTATTTAGGACTTACTGTATGCAGAACACTGTACTAATTGCTTGGGAGAGTACAATATAACAATAAAGACATATTCCTTGCCCACAGTGAGTGTCAATCTTTGCACATTAACTACACAGAATGAAGAAAATTATTTTCAGTTCCACCTTCACCTTTCAATCTAATAGGGAGAGGATAACTCTAAAAATGGATTCATTATTTCTCTGTAAGGTGAAATAAAGCAAACTATTTCTTCCCCACTGCTTTCAAACATGCCCAGGTCTCCCCTATCCTAAAAAAACCCCACCTCTCTATCTCCTACTACAACCCAGCCCACACATTTAGTTTCTCTAATGCTAACCTTCTCACTGTACCTCGATCTTATCTGTCTCATTGCCAACCTCTTGCCCACATCTAGCCACTGGCCTGAAACACTCTCCCTCTTCATATCCAAAAGGCGATTACTCTCCTAACCTTCCAAGTCTTGTTGGAGGCATATCTCCTCCAGGAGGCCTTTCCTGACCAAACCCTCTTTTCCTTTTCTTCCACTCCCTTTCACATTAACCTGTCTTGCTCCCTTTATTCATCCCCCATCCCAGCCCTACAGCACTAATATACATATCTGTAATTTTATT
Source organism: Ornithorhynchus anatinus (assembly GCF_004115215.2). Classification (NCBI taxonomy): domain Eukaryota; kingdom Metazoa; phylum Chordata; class Mammalia; order Monotremata; family Ornithorhynchidae; genus Ornithorhynchus; species Ornithorhynchus anatinus. Next base: position 89,469,518 of record NC_041731.1, read on the forward strand.
TATATTAATATCTGTCCCCCTCTCTAGACTGTAAGCTCATTGTGGACAGAGGATGTGTCTGTTATATTATACTCTCCTAAGTGCTTAGTACAGTGCTCTGCACACAGCAAGTGCTTAAATACAATCAACTGACTTTCTGACTGACTCTTTTTGACCCCATGGCTCCCTCCAGTTCTTGCCCCATCTCCCTCCTACCATTCCTCTCCAAATTCCTTGAGTGATTCATTTACACCTGTTGTCTCCACTTCCTCTCCTCCAATTCTCTCCTTGATCCCATGCAATCTAGCTTCTGTCCCCTTCACTCCACAGAAACCACCCTCTCAAAATTCACCAGTGCTCTCCTTGCCAAATCCAATGACTTCTACTCCATCCTAATCCCCCTCAACTGCTCAGTAATCTTCAATGCTGTTGACCACCCCTTTCTTCTGGAAAAATTATCCAACCTTGGCTTCACTGACACTGTCCTCTCCTGGTTCGCCACAGCTCTCCGGCTGCTTATTCTCAGGCTTCTTCACTGGCTCCTCCTCTGCCTCCAACCCCCTAATTTTGGGGATCCCTCAAGATTCAGTTCTGCATCCCCTTCTATTATCCATCTACACCCACTCTCTGGGAAAACTCACCCCCCCATTGCTTCAGCTACTACCTTTATGTGGATGATTCCCAAATCTACATTCCCAGCCCTGGTCTCTCTCCCTCTCTGCAGTCTTGCACTTCCTCCTGCCTTCAAGATATCTCTACTTGCATGTCCTGCTGACACCCCAAACTCAACATGTCCAAAACAAAACTCCTTATTGTCCCTCTCAAACCCTGTCCTCTCTCTGACTTTCCCATCACTGAAGATAGCACCACTATCCTTCCTCAATAGCTCATAACCTTCGTATTATCCTTGACTCATCTCTTCCCCTATGTCTACCCCAGCGCTTAGAACAGTGCTCGGCACATAGTAAGCGCTTAACAAATACCAACATTATTATTATCTCTTTCATTCAACCCATTTATTCAATCTATCATTAATTCCTGTCTGCTGAACCTTCACAACGTCACCAAAATCTTCCCTTTTCTCTCCCTCCAAACTTTTACCATGTTAATCCAAGCATTTATCCTATCCTACTTTGATTACTGTAACAGCCTCCTTGCTGACCTCCCTGCCTCCTGTCTCTCCCCACTCCAGTCCATACTTCAATCTGCTCCCTGAATCATTTTACTAAAAAAAGTTCAAGCTATAATAATAATAATAATGGTGGTATTTGTTAAGTACTTACTATGTGCTAAGCACTGTTCTAAGCGCTGGGGGGATACAAGGTGATCAGGTTGTCCAGCATAGAGCTCACAGGTTTTAATCCCCATTTTACAGATGAGGTTACTGAGGCACAGAGAAGTTAAGTGACTTGCCCAAAGTCACACAGTTGGCAAGCAGCAGAGGTGACATTCAAACTCATGACTTCTGACTCCCAAGCCCGGGCTCTTTCCACTGAGCCATGCGACTTGAGGAAGCCATGTTTCCCCACTTCTCAACAACCTTCATATGAAGCAAAAACTCCTCACTATTGGCTTCAAACCTCTCCATCAACTTGCCCCCTCCCACCTCACCTCCCGCACACTCCACTCCTCTGCCGGCACTAACCTCCTCACTGGGCCTCACTCTCGACTGTCCCACCATCGACCCCCAGCCCCCGTCTTACCTCTGGCCTGGAATGCCCTCCCTCCTCAGATCTGCCAAACTAGCTCACTTCCCCCCTTCAAAGCCCTACTGAAAGCTCACCTCCTCCAGGAGGCCTTCTCAGACTGAACCCCTCTTTTTCTCTGCTCCTCCTCCCCTCCCTATCACCCCAACTCCCTCCCTCTGCTCTATCCCCCTCCTCACCCCACAATACTTGTGTATATATGTGCATATTTATTATTCTATTTATTTTATTAATGATGACTATATATCTAGTGTTCTATTTCTTTATATTGATGCTATTGATGCCTTTCTACTTGTTTTATTTTGTTGTCTGTCTCCCCTCTTCTAGACTGTCCATTGTTGGGTAGGGATTCTCCCTTATCCGTTGCCGAATTGCACTTTCCAAGCACTTAGTACAGTTTTCTGCACAAAGTAAGTGCTCAATAAAGCACAGAGAAGCAGCGTGGCTTAGTGAAAAGAACATGGGCTTGGGAGACAGAGATTATGGGTTTGAATCCCAGCTCTGCCACTTGTCAGCTATGTGACTGAGGGCAAGTCACTTAACTTCTCTGTGCCTCAGTTCCCTCATCTGTAAAATGGGGATTAAGACTGTGAGCCTCACGTGGGACAACCTGATTACCCTGTACCTACCCCACTGCTTAGAACAGTGCTCTGCACATAGTAAGCGCTTAAATACCAGCATTATTAAATATGATTGAATGAACCAATGAAGAACCTCCAGTGGTTGCCCATCCACCTCTGCATCAGTCAAACAGAAATGGCTTGTCATGGGCTTTAAAACACTCAGTCACCTTACCGTCTCCTACCTTACCTCACTGCTTTCCTACTACAACTCAGTCTGCATACTTCACTCCTCTAGTTTCAACCTACTCATTGTACCTCAGCCTTGTCTATCTTGGAGCCGACCTCTCGCCCACATTCTGCCTCTGGCCTGGAATGCCCTCTCTCTTCACAGCCACAGACAATTACTCTCTCCCCCCGTAGACTGTAACCTCCTTGTGGGCAGGGAATGTGTCTACCAACTTTATTATATTGTACTCTCTCAAGCACTTAGTACAGTGTTCTGCACACAATAAGTGCTCATTAAATATGACTGACTGAGTGAGTGATTGACTGGAAGGTTCAAAATAGAAGACATTTATTGTGTTTTAGTCTTTGGAGAAAGGATCATTTCTATTTCTATAATTTAAGTATAGTGTCTATATCAACCAGAAATAAACTTAGAATGAATTGATGTGTTAAAATATATTTATTAATTTTGCCCAATCTGTTTGCTCCACTGCTTCACTTTGTCGTTTGGATAAGTAAACTTTGGTAGTAGTGATTTTGATCCTGTTCCAAAAGAATATAGGGAACTTAAAATCTCCTAGTGTGAATAAACCAATGAATCAGTAATATTTATTGAGCATTAACAGTGTACAGTGCACTGTATTAAGTACTTGGACAGTACAAAAGAATTGCTGTCTGTGATCCCTGCCCTCAAAGAATATGGTCCTGAAGGTGAATGCAGTAAAGTAGGTCTTCTACTATAACTATTATCCAGTTACTCAAATGTACCAGATGACAAAATGAATTTGGTCAACATTTATTTTTCATCTCTAATTCTCATTTTTAAAATGGCTCTTTTGGATCCCTCAGTTTATTTCACAAACTTCCAAAATTCATAACTTCAATTTTTCCAACAAACTATTAATCATCACTGCTCCTATTTTGGGGCAATGAAAGACTCAGTTTTATGAGTATAGCCAAGTTTCAGTTTAAATAGAACCATTTGGCATCCATTTTCAAGCTCTTGGATGTTGTCCTAAATACCAGAAATTCATTTTTATAGATCCATAATTTTCATCAACTGCTAATGTGAATCGAGAAATTTGGAATTCCCTTTTATAAGATGTTGACCAAACGGGTCAACCAATCAATCAATGGTATTTATTGAGCACCAAGGACTGTATTAGGTGCTTGGGAGAGTACAGTACAATAGAGTTGGTAGATGTCATCTCTTCCCTCAAGGAGTTTATAGTCAGAGGGAGATTCAGACATTCACATAAATTATAGGTAGAATAATTGGATAAGTACAAAAGTGTTCTGGGGCACGGAATGGGATGAATATCAAATTCTTAAGGGGGACAGATCAAATGCATAGGTAAATAGGAAAAATGGGGGTTTAGGAAAGGCCTTTTGGAGGAGGTGTGATTTTAGTAGAGCTTTATTAGGTGGGGAGAGATGTGATCTGTTGGATGAAAGGGGAGAGAGTTCCAGACCGCCCCCTTGTAGACTGTGAGCTCATTATGGGCAGGGATTGACTCTATTTGTTACTCTATTTTACTTCCCAAGCATTTGGTACATGCTCTGCACAGAAAAAGTGCTCAATAAATATGATTGAATGAATGAATGACCCTAGGAAGGATGTGGGCAAAGCGTTGATGGTTTGACAAATGAAATCAGGGTACTGTGAGTAGATCAGTGTTTGAGGAGTGAAATGTGAGGGTTGGTTTATCATATGTCACTGAGATAAGGTAGGATGGGAGAGCTGGTTGAGTGTCTTAAAGCTGATAAATAGTAGTTTCTGTTTGATGTGGAGATAGACAAGCTTTGAAGGTTTTTGAGGAGTGGGGATTTATGGACTGAATTGATTTTTCACATATAATGATCCTGGCTGCTGAAGGAAGTATGGACTAGAAAGGAGAAAGAAGGCATAGAGGTCAGTGAGGAGACTGATTCAGTAGCCAAAGAGCATGTTTTAAGTGGTTTGTTATGTTTGGATCGATGTGCTTAGAACACGCGCCACAATCTGTGCAAAGGAAGTGGCTATCGTGATAATGGCTTGAATAGCCCCATTCGCACTCTCTTTCCCTTCCAGTTACATTCCTGCTGGGATTATGGTTGCAAAATCTCTAGACTCTAAGCTTGTTGTGGGCAGGGAACATGTCGATAACTCCATTCTATTGTACTCTCAATCAATCGAGATCAATCAATCAAGCATTCACAGTAAGCACTTAATAAATACCATCTATTGATTGATTAAAAATGCAAATAGGCCAACAGGGTGGTGAAGTGCACATGAGAAATTCTCATGCAGAATTTATGGCCAAAGAAGCAGCATGAACTAGTGGGCTTGGGAAGCAGAGGTCATGGGTTCTAATCCTAACTCTGCCTCTTGTCAGCTGTGTGACTTTGGGCAACTTCTTTGTGCCTGGGTTACCTCAACTGTACAATGGGGATTAAGACTGTGAGCCCCACGTGGGACCACCTGATTACCTTGTATCTATCCTAGCACTTAGAACAGTTCTTGGCTCATAGTAAGTGCTTAACAAATCCCTTCATTATTATTATTGTTATTATCAGTGCCCACTTTAACTGGCCATCTCCAGCATTTCTGCTGGGCTTGTCCTCCACATGAAATGCACTGGATGGTTCTTCAGACAGACATCTTCATTCATAAAGCAATTAATTGGAGCTATTTTATCAAGCGGAGTGGAAAGCGCTGTACTAAGCATTGGGAAAGCACTATGGAAGCAAGATACATGTTCCCTGCCCTCAGAGAGCTCCCCAATCTATAGCCACAGTATGTTTTGAGTACTCTCTCTGTGTAGAGTAAATGGCCCCCATCTGGACTGTAAGCTCTTTGTGGTCAGGGAAGGTGTCTACCAACTCTGTTGTAATTTTACTCTCTCATGTGCTTAGTACAGTCTTCTGTACCCATTAAGCACTCAATAAATATGATCGACTGATTACAGAGCATTGCACAAAGCACTTGGAAGAGTTCAGTTAAGATCGTAGGCATGATTCCCATCCTCAAGGACCTTAAAACCTAGAAGAGAAGACAGACACATATAAATTTCAGTGAGTGGGAATAAATACAGTATAAAGATATGAAAATAAGTCCTCTTCCAGGGGAATAGGTGTAGTTCCCAAGTGTGTAGGTGATGCTAAAGTATTGAACTAGTAATGGGCGGAATTGGGCAGGCAGATGAAATATTAATCAGAGAAGGCCTCCTAGAAGCAGATAAAAGTTATTTTCAAATAAGGAGAATAGGGGGATAAAACAAGATAAGACACCAAAATAAGCAATAAGAGAGGCAGAATAGCCTAGTGGAAAGAGTACAGTCCTGGAAGTCAGAGGATCTGAGTTCTAAATCCAGCTCTGCCACTAGGCTGCTGTGTGACCTTGGGCAAATCACTAAACTTCTCTGTGCCTCAGTCCACTAATCTGCAAAATAGGGATTCAATACCCATTCTCCTTCCTCCTTAGACTATGAGTTCCATGTGGGGCCTGATTATCTTGTATGTACCCCAATGTTTTGTAAAGTACTTGACACATAATAGGCGCTTAACAAAAACCATAATTATTAGGAAGGCTTCGACTATGAGGAGAGCTGTGCTTTGGTGATATTTTGCTGGGGAAGGAGTTTCAGAGAGAACAGTGTGAGTGAAGGGACAGAGATAATATAACAGAAAGTTAGGTTAAGTTAGAAAGAGAACTTGGGAGCAAGGAAGAGTATAAATTGGGGAGCCAAAGTAGCATTTAAAAGAAGATGACTCATACGATGGGAATATCATAGCCCAAATTTGAAACTTGAAAAAATATAACAGGTCTATAGGTCACCTATCCAGGAAGAGGAGTAGGGTAGGGAAATGTTAGATGATGGTGGAGAAGCTGTAAAACTATGGCACTTAATAGTAGCAGGAGACAAATTATCTGCACCTAGATTGGCTGGATACCTCATCAGAAGAGAATTGGAGGTGATATTTTTGGACAAATTACCTGACTGTTTTCTGGAACCTCTAGACTGTAAGCTCATTGTGAGCAGGGAGTGTGTCCATTATATTGTTATAGAGTGCTCTCTCCAGTGCTTAATAGGTTGCTCTGCATAGTAAGTGCTCAATAAATAGAGAAGCAGCATGGTGTAATGGATAGAGCACGGGTCTGGGAATCAGAAGGATCTGGATTCTAATCCCGGCTCCACCACTTGTCTGCTTTGTGAGCTTGGTCAAGTCACTTCTTTTCCCTGTGGTTTAGTAATCTCATCTGTAAAATGGGGATTGAGATTGGGAGCCCCACACGATACAGGGACAACCTGATTTGCTTGTATCCATCCCGGCACTTAGTACAGTCAGTCAACTGTATTTATTGAGTGCTCACTGTGTGCAGAGCACCATACTAAGTGCTTGGGAGAGTACAGTAGAACAAGATAACAGACACACTTCCTACTAGCTGTCTGAGAAGTGCAGCTACTGCTAATGGGGCAACTGACTTCCCTATCTTGGCTACCCCAACATGAGGAAAGGCCAGCCCTTGGCTTCAATGTGGCTTTTCAGAGAAGCCCGGCTATTTCTGGTGAGACTGGAGGGTATTTCCGTGGGTATTATGCAAACCCAGAAGCTCCCTGGCCTGGCAGAGTCAGTGGGGAGACAAGAGGCATTTCAAGATCTTAATAATTGTGGTATTTGTTGAGTGCTTACTATGTGCCAGGCACTGTACTAAGCAGTGCCTCACACATAGTAAGTGTTTAATAAATACCATAATTATTATAAATAAGATTGACTGACTGACCAAATGACTATAAGATCATTATGGTCAGGGAACATGTCCACTAATTCTGTTGTATTGTACTCTCCAAAGCACTTAGGACAGTGCTCTGCACGTAGTAAGAACTCAGTAAATATCACTGATTGGAACAGCTTGCCTAAATTCCAAGACATCCAGTTGATATTCTGGATTGAGTTCTGGATAGTGGACAAGGATCCAAATATGTATGGGAAAGCCACCCTACAAAAGTGACCAAAATCTGTTGAAAGTCACTGTTCTTGATTGGGAGGGGAAGACCCATAACTTCATATTGGTATATTTCATTTGAAAGAAGTCAACTAGGGACAAATGGAGACCTGAGGAGGAATCTGTGAGGGGAACTGGTAACACGATTCACCTTGGGTCTACCCAAGTGACCGAGTAAAAACTCTGCCAGGCTAATTGCGAGGGTGAAAGGTAAAGGTCAGCCTAGGAGAAAGCGCACCTGAGTGAGAACAGTAACATCCATTAGGAATGACAAGTTGGGACAAACAGGAAATTAGGTGGGCCAAAAAGAGTTTGAAGAACACCTTGCAAGAGATGCCAAAGCAAATTGATTAATTCATTCAGTCATATTTATTAAGGACTTACTGGGTGCAGAGCACTGTATCAGGCTCTTGGGAAAGTACAATATAGCAATAAAAAGTGACAATACCTGCCCACAGTGAGCTCACAGTCTGGGGGAGGAGACAGATATCATTACAAATAAACAGACCTCAATATAAATAAATAAAATTACAGATACAGATAAATGTGTTATGGACAGGAATAGAGGGAAGAGTAAAAGGAGCAAATCAGAGCAATGCAGAAGGGAGTGGAAGATGAGGAAAAGTGGGGCTTAGTCTGGAAAGGCCTCTGGAGGAGATCTGCCTTCGGTACGGCTTTGAAGCAGAAGAGAGTATTGTCTGGAGGATTTGAGAATGGAGGGCATTCCAGGTCAGAGGTAAGACAAGCCACCTAGGAACAAATGTGGACCTGAAGAGGGAACTCAGAGGGGAAGCTAAGAAAACAAGTGATGATAAGAGTCACCTCTTCAACCCAGTTGACTAAGCAGAAACTCTGCAGGGCTAACTGTGAAGGTGAAAGGGATCATAAGGAGGAAAAATCAGCCTAAGAGAAAGCTCACCTGAGTGAGAACAGGAACATCCATGAAGAATGACAAGTTGGGCAAACAGGAATTTAGGTCGGCCAAAAAGAGTTTGAAGAGCACCTAGCAAGAGATGCCAAAGCAAATTCATTCATTTGTTCAATCGTATTTAGTGCTTAGTATGTGCAGAGCTCTGTACTAAGCACTTGGGGAAGTACAATACAGCAATAAAGAGTGACAATCCCTGCCCACAATGAGCTCACAGTCTAGAGAGGCTGAGACAGACATCAGTACCAATAAACAGACATCAATATAAATACATAAAATAACAGATATGTACATACATGAAACAGCGTGGCTTAGTGGGTAGAGCATGGGCCTAGGCATCAGAAGGACCTGGGTTTTACTCCTGACTCCATCACAGATCTGCTGTGTGACTTTAGGCAAGTTGCTTAACTTCTCTGTGCCACATTTACCTCATCTGCAAAATGGGGATCAGAGTGTGAGCCCCGTGAGGGACCAGGACCCTATCCAACCTGATTAACTTGTATTTGGCCCAGTGCTTAGAACAGTGCTTGGCACATAGTAAACACTTAGCAAGTATCATTATTATTATGTGCTGTGGGGTGGGGATGGGGGAAGAGTAAAGGGAGCAAGTCAGGGCGATGCAGAAGGGAGTGGAAGATGAGGAAAAGTGGGGCTTAGTCTGGGAAGGCCTCTTCATTCGTTCATTCAATTCAATAGTATTTATTGAGTGTTACTGTGTGCAGAGCACTGTAATAAGCGCTTGGAATGTGCAATTTGGCAACAGATAGAGACAATCTCTGCCCAACAACAGGCTCACAGTCTGAAAGGGGGAGACAGCAAAACAAAACAAGTAGGCAGGCATCATAGATAAATAGAATCATAGATATACACATCATTAATAAAATAGAGTAATAAATAATATATACAAATTTACCCAAGTGCTGTGGGCAGGGGAAGGGGGTAGAGCAGAGGGAGGGAGTAGGGGCAATGGGGAGGGGAGAAGGGGCAGAGGGAAAGGGAGGGCTCAGTCCGGGAAGGCCTCCTGGAGGAGGTGAGCTCTCAGTACAGTTTTGAAGAAGGGAAGAGAATGAGTTTGGTGGATGTGAGGAGGGAGGGCACTCCAGGTCAATGGTAGGACGTGGGCTAGGTGTCGACGGCGGGACAGACAAGAATGAGGCACAGTGAGGAGGATAGCGTCAGAGGAACGGAGTGTACGTGCTGCGCTGTAAACAGAGAGAAGGGAGGTGAGGTAGGAGGGGGCAAGGGGATGGAGAACTTTGAAGCCAAGATTGAGGAGTTTTTGCTTCGTGTGAAGGTTGATAGGCAACCACTGGAGGTTTTTGAGGAGGGGAGTGGCATTTCCAGAGCGTTTCTGCAGAAAGATAATCCGGGCAGTGGAGTGACGTATAGATTGAATAGAAGCAGCATGGCTAAGTGGAAAGAGCCCGGGTTTAGGAGTCAGAGGTCATGGGTTCTAATCCCGGCTCCACCAATTGTTAGCTGTGTGACTTTGGGCAAGTCACTTAACTTCTCTTGCCTTAGTTACCTCATCTGCAAAATGAGGATTAAGACTGTGAGCCCCACGAGGGACAACCTGATTACCTTGTACCTATCCCAGCACTTAGAACAGTGCTTGGAACATAGTAAGCAATTAACAAATATCATAATTATTATTATTATTATTGAAGCAGGGAGAGGCAGGAGATTGGGAGATCAAAGAGGAGGTTGATGCAATAATCCAGTAGGGATATGATGAGAGATTGTACCAGCAACGTAGCAGTTTGGATGGAGAGGAAAGAGCAGATCTCTTGGAGGAGATCTGCCTTCATTAAGGCTTTGAAGTGGTGGGGAGAGTATTGTCTAGCAGATTTGAGGAGGGAGGGTGTTCCAGGCCAGCGGAAGGATAAGCCAACCAGGAACAGATGTGGACCTGAGGAGGGAACTGTGAAGGGAAAGCTAAGAAAACAAGTGATAACACGAGTTATTTTTTCAACCTAGGTGACTGAGCAGAAACTGCAGGGCTAACTGCAGTGGTGAAAGGGGTCATAAGGAGGAAAAGGTCAGTTTAGGAGAAAGCGCACCTGAGTGAGAACAGGAACATTCATTAAGAATTACAAGTCAAGGCAAATAATAATAATAATAATGTTGGTATTTGTTAAGCACTTACTATGTGCAGAGCACTGTTCTAAGCGCTGGGATAGATACAGGGAAATCAGGTTGTCCCATGAGAGGCTCACAATCCCCATTTTACAGATGAGGGAACTGAGGCCCAGAGAAGTTAAGTGACTTGCCCAGAGTCACACAGCTGTCAAGTGGCAGAGCCGGGATTCGAACTCATGACCTCTGACTCCCAAGTCCGGGCTCTTTCCACTGAGCCACGCTGCTTCCCCATTAGATGGGCCAAAAAGAGTTTGAAGAGCCCTTTGCAGTAGATGCCAAAGCAAATAGTGAAAGGTTTCAAATACATCAAAATCTGGAAACCTGATAGGAGTCAGTGGGCCCATTTGATCGCAGTGTGAATTTCATTGCTGAAAAGGAGACTTCAGAGAGAGGCTCAATGAATTCCTTACTTTGGTGTGCTTTAAGGAAGATAGTCAAGAGATTTCCCTCAAACAAAAAGTATTATGAGTCACACAGGTCAAGGGAACTGGATCAAATTTTGGTGATCTCCAAAATGTTTAGGCGTGATGACACCCAACGATAGATTCTGAAAGAAATCCTCTGAGAGCAATCTACAGAACAGTTTTCATTACCCAGCGGTACTATACAAGAACACTGGCAGATTGCGATATAATGCCTGGTGATAAAAAGGTTTTCAGAGTCGATCCTGGGTATTACAAACTGGTAAGTTATACCTAGAAAATTAGTAGAATTGATAATTATGTTTATGATGATGAGCACTTTGAAAAACGCACCTTTTGGTAGTGTTGGATTAACTCTTGTCACGACCTGGAGCTGGAACATCTTGTTAGCTTCTCTCTCTTCTTTCTCTCTTCCCATTCCTTTTGATCTGCTGGACTCCCAGCTCCAAACCTCAGATCTTGGCAATTAAGCAAAGATCAACATATCTGCTCCAGCATGGAGGGTGGGGAGGAGGTGGATGCAGGCCAGGATCATGTGGGCAGGGAACCTGTCTACCAACTCTGTTATCCTTCCCAGTGCTTAGTACAGTGCTCAGCATATAGTAAGCATTCAATACCTTTGATTGATTGATTGATCAATGCAGGGCCTAACCTGGATTTTGGTGCCGGCATCAACTGACCCCTAAAATTGCACTCCTTCCTGGCCTTAGTTAGCCACAATTTATGACATTACAGAGGCTTTCTTCTTAAAACGGCCACGACACAGCAGACCATACCACCATGTCTGGTTCTTAAGGTTGACACTGCTCTTTAAATTTCCAGATCTAGGAAGGAGTCTATATATCCTTAGGAGTTCACTCCAGGATAAACCAGTGTTTTTTCTTTAAAATCCGTGGTGCCTCAGCCTCTTCCGCCTTCCTCTCATTTAGCCCACCTGTGGGAGCTGGGATTGATCCAAATAGATGCCAGTCACCACTCAGTCCTCTAGTTCTTTATCTCATTACCTCTGGGAGGAATCTCGTTGATTTTGTGGTTGTGGGAGATCATTAGGCAGTTGGTGAATAGAGAGAGGAAAAATGGCTTTGGTGTTTAGAGGCAGTTTGAGGAAGAGAAGGAATCAGAATCCCTGCAGGGCAGTCATGACTCATTCTGCGCTCTTGTCTATGCAGGTGTTTACTCATCGGGGCTCTGCTGCACTGTAGGGTTTCACAATGCAGGGAAAAGGGAGGCACCCAGACAGTCCTCTTTCTCCTGTCGCTCCCCACACCCATGCCATCCCACAGCTGCCTTTGTTTTTGGAAGAAGAAACCATAGGACAGAGTGCAGAGGAAGAGAGTAGAGAGGTACAAAAAGACCTACTGGTCAGGTGGGTGAGGCTGTCCACAAGTCCCTTCCGTTCCTCCACCACCCTGGAGGTGTTCCACTCTAGAGGTGTTGTAATGATGAGGTCACACATCACTTGGCAAGATGTCAACTGCTCCAAGGATCGAGTGAGTGGGCTGTGCTCAGTGGTCCTACCCCTGACCTAAGCGTCGATTAATGTGGCCTTGTTAGAAAAGCAGCATAGCCTAGTAAAAGGAGCACTGGGCTGGGAGTCAGAGGACATGGGTTCTAATCCTGACTTTGCCACCTGTCTGCTGTGTGACCTTGGGCAAATCAGTTCACTTTTCTGTGCTTCAGTTACCTCATCTGAAAAATAGACATTCAATACCTGTTCTCCCTCCTACTTAGATTGGGAGTTCCATGAGAAACCCGATTAACTTGTATCTACATCAGCACTTAGTACAGTGCTTGGAACATAGTAAGTCCTTAGCAAATACCGGAGTCATCAATCATTAGTTGGCGGTGGTATTAATTCACGCTAAATGATGTCCATTAGCATTCTGACACCACTAATGTCAAGGCAGAGATCTCAGCTGAGGTGGGAAGGAGGCAAGAGGATGGAGGGCTTTAATGCCACAACCCAGGTTCAGGGGCCTTCGAGTAATACCACTGTGGATATCAACTGGCACAGGTGTGACTGAAAGGTGCAGGAGCAGTTTTTACAGGGAGGTGGTCAATCTGGTGAGCTACCAAGCCCCAGGGAATGGGAAGTCCTAATGGCTCCCCCATTTCCACCTTGTCACATCTCTTTTTTGTGTGTCTTTTGCGTGTTTTTGTTACTATGTGTCAAACACTGTTCTAAGCACTGGGGAAGGTACAATTTAATTAGGTTGGACACTGTCCCTGTCCCATATGGGGCTTAAAATCTAAGCAGGAGGGGGAACAGGAATTTAATTCCCATTTTACAGTTGAGGAAATCGAGGCTCAGAGAAGTAAAGTGCTTTGCCCAAGGTCACACAGCAGATAAGTGGCAGAGCTGGGATTAGAACCCAAGTCTTTCTGACTCCAGGCCTATGCTCTCTCCACTAGGCTAAACTGCTTCTCTCTCAAGGGCACATTCATGGATGCTTGGATTAGGGTCAGGAACAGTCTACTCACTGAACCTCAGTACAGATGACGTCTTGTTGTGTGACCTCATCAGTACAATACCTCCAGTGGTCTGGCGGAATGGAAGGAAGTTGTGGGTAGCCTCACTCGCCTGACTGGGCGGCCTATTTGTACCTCTTCCAAGAGGCCTAAACCCTCATTTCCTCTACTCCCTCTCCCTTCTGCATTACTTCTGTACTTCGACTTGTTCCTTTTAAGCACTTGATACGTACCCTGCCCTCAGCCCCAAAACACTTATCCCCAAACACGTATTTTATTTTAGTGTCTGTCTCCCCCTCTAGATTGTAAGCTCCTGATGGATAGGAAATGTGCCTACCAACTCTGTTGTACTCTACTAAACACTTAGCACAATGCACTGCACACAGTAAGTGCTCAGTAAATGCCATTGACTGGGCAATGAAATCCTGGTCTTTGGTCCATTAATCCATCAGTTGAATGAAGAACAGGATTTTGTTGTTAGACTTTGTAAGGAGGAAGAAGGGATGTTAAGAGAGGTGGTTTTTCTGGTCTTGGCATCCAGATCATACTGGAGTCCTGTCTGGAGCAATTATTCTCCAGGTGATTTCTAGGTCCCAGTGAAGGCTGTAGTGTAGCCAATCCAGTCCCAGTTTAGTGACCAGGGAGATTTACCGGCAACCCACTTTTCTCAGGATCCTTTAGGTTCTTGCTATCTTTCTGGAGTAACCATGCGCTCCCTCTCCCCCCACAACATGTTTCCATATTTCTGATAAGACGTTAAACCCCATAGAAGTAACATAGACAGACAAATGCTGACAAGGAGAGTTTCCTAGTCAGACTGATCTGAAAACAACCTGTGCTAGCACCTGAAGCAAAACACACCATTGAAATGGAACTGCTGAATGGCTCCTCCTACTTCATCTGGCTTCTTTCCTACTAAAACTTAGCACACACACTTCCCTCCGCTAATGCCAACCGTCTCAGTGAATCTTGATCTTGCCTATTTCTCCGCTGACCTCTTGATGCTTCCTGCCTCTGGCCTGGAATGCCCTCCCTCTTCATATCAGAAGACAATTACTTTCCCCACCTTCATAGCCTTATTGAATGCACACCTCCCCCAAGAGGTCTTCCCTCTTTTCCTCTTGTCCCACTGCCTTCTGCATCACTCTGCCTTGCTCCCTTTATTCATCCTCCATCCCAGCCCCTCAGTACTCCGCTCTTGTCTTGTCTTATGCCGTCGAGTTATTTCCGACCTGTAGTGACACCACAGACACAGGTCTCCCAGTACACCCTGCTATCCATCTGTAATCATTCTGGTAATGTATCCGTAGAGTTTTCTTGGTAAAATCCGGAAGTGATTTACCATTGCCTCCTTCCACACAGTAAACTGGAGTCTCTGCCCTCGATTCTCTCCCGTACCACTGTTGCCCAGCACAGATGAGTTTTGACTTGTAACAGATTACCTTCCACTCGCTAGCCATTGGCCAAGCTAGGCATGGAATAGGTATGCCTCTGTTTGACTCTTTCTTCTGTAGTCTAGCTTGGTAGAGTACTGGAAACTCTCCAGCTGCGAGCCTGAGAGAGAAGCACTTAGGTACATATCTGTAATTTATTTATTTGTATTAATGTCTGTCCCTGCCTCTACAGTGTAAGCTTGCTGTGGGCAGAGAATGAGTCTGTTATATTGTACTCTCTCAAGAGCTTAGTAGTGTTCTGCACACAATAAGCTCTCAGTAAATATGATTGACTGCCTCAAGAAGAGGATATTGCTTCTTAATAGACTTGGCACATAGGAATCTCTTGTTAGCCCCATGAGGACATCCAAGGCATTGTTTTATCCACTCAAAAATGAGTCTTTATGACTTACCATAACATTTAAAAAACAAATCTCAATCTTGAATTGGAATCCAGCCTTTTTATTGTTGCTCTCATGAGCTGCAGCTTGGTGTGAGCTCTGGGAGATGTCCCTGGAGGGCTGATGCTACAAGCCACATGGAGAAGTTACTCAAAAGCCTCAAGAAACAGTTTCTTTGTCTGGTGGTGGGAGTCATGTGCCACAGAAGCAGCGATTACAACTTTCTTACCAACATATCAAGGAGGGGAACCACATTGATTGTTGTCTGATAGGTGATCTCTACCGGGGTCAGTGACAACCAAAGAAAGTCACACTGAGTGTTACACTCTATTTACTTATATGTACAACCTTCCTCAGGACCATTTGTCTGCTATTGGTCCTCTTCTCCAGCTGTGTTTTGTGATTGGTTGGTCAGGTGTCCTGGTATCTGCTCCTGTCTATTGCTCCCCCATCTCCTGCTCTCAATCGGTTTCAGCTAAGGCTTCCTGTGGTTCTTGCTTCCATTCCCTGTGTGGAGTCTTCTCTTTTGGTGGTTATAATTTCATCTTACCCCTGGTCTTCCACCTTAAATCCTTATCTGCATTCCATCTTACATCCTTTGGCATTTCCTGCTTTTTAATCCGTAAACCTACCTTCCCCTCTCCTTTGTCAATGCATATGCCAACACTTGAGTTCCCAACTCTTCTCAACTCAACAAAGGTCTCCATGTTTGAATTCCCCCAGGGTAGACTGTAAACTCCTTGTGGTCAGAGATCGTATTTACCAACTAGTGTACTTTCCAAAGCACTCACTACAATGTGCTGCGCTCTGTAAATACTCAATAAATACCATGAAGTGATAGATTGATCAATCGACCATTTGTCTAACCCAAAAATCAATCAGTCAATTAATCATATTTATTGATATGACTAGAAGTAGGAAGCAGCATGGCTTAGTGGATAGAACATGGGACTGGGAGTCAGACGGATCTGGGTTTTAATCCCGTCTCCTCCACTTGTCTGCTGTGTGATTTTGGGCAATTCGCTTTACTTCTCTGTGCCTCAGTTACCACATCTGTAAAATGGGGATTAAGACTGTGAGCCCCACGTGGGATAGGGAACTCTGTCCAACCTGATTAACTTGTATCTACTCCAGTGTTTAGAATTGTGCTTGGCACATAGTAAGTACTTAACAAGTACCATAACCATTATTATTATTACCGAATACTTACTATGTGTAGAGCACTGCTCTAAGAGCATGGGAGAAAATGATAATAGAGTTGGTAAACAATTCCCCTGCCCACAATGAACTTACAGTCTAGAGGGGGAGAAAGACATTAATAAACATAAATAAATTAAGGATATGTACATAAGTGCTGTGGGGCTGAGGGAGGGTTAAATAAAATGAGTAAATCAGGGTTATGCAGAAGGGAGTTGAAGAAGAGGAAATGAGAGCTTAGTAAAGGCCTCTTGGAGGAGATGTGCCTTCATATGGTTTTGAAAGTGGGGAAAGCAATTGTCTGTTGAATATGAAGAAGGAGGGTGTTCCAGGCCAGAGGCAGGATGTGGGTGAGAAGTCAGCGACAAGAAAACAAGGTCTAGGTACAGAGAGTAGGTTGGCAATAGAGGAGCAAAGTGTGAACTGGGTTGTGGTGAGAGCAGCAAAATGAGGTAGGAGGGGGAAAAGTGATTGTGTGCTTTAAAGCCAATGGTAAGGACTTCCTATTTGAAGGAACCACTGGAGGTTCTTGAGGACGGGGAAACATGAACTGAATATTTTAGAGAAAAATGATTTGGGCAGAAGAGTGAAGTATGGACTGGAGTGGGGAAGAAATAGCAGGCAGGGAGGTCAGCAAGGAGGCTGATAGAGTAATCAAAGCAGGATAGGATATGTGCTTGGATTAACATGGTAGCAGTTGGGATGGAGAGGTAAGGACAGATTTTAGCAATGTTATGAAGGTTGAACCATTGGAAATTAGTGATAGATTGAATATGTGGGTTGAATGAGAGAGATGAGTCAAGAATAATTCCAAGGTTAGAGATTGCGAGACAGGAAGGTTGGTGGTTATGCCTACAGTGATGAGAAAGGGATGGGAAGGACAGGGTTTAAGTGGGAAAATGAGGAGTTCTGTTTTGGATATGTTAAGTTTGTGGTGTTAGGGAATGAGAGGCAGAGGAGGAACTTACGAAGGAGACTGCGAATGAATGGACAGAGATCTAAGAGGAGAACCAAGAGAGGTCAGTGTCAGTGAAGCCAAGATTGGATAATGTTTCCTGGAGAAAGGGGTGATCCACAGTGTCAAAGGCAGCCAAGAGGGCAAAGAGGATTAGGATGGAGTAGAGACATTGGATTTGGCAAGAAGGAAATCATAGGTGACCTTAGTTAGAGAGGGCAGTTTTTGTAGAGTGAAGGGGACCGAAGTCAGATCGAAGGGGGTCGAGGAGAGAAAGTGGATTGACCCTAGAAAATGGCTGAATTCTAGAAATGGTATTATGTTTTTATCACAAGAGCTGGCAGACAAGAGAGTTGGATAGGAGGAGATGGAAAGATATTAGAAGATGGGCAATAAAGGGGCACATATTTACTGCAACCTGAATCTGTGCCCCTTTGGTAGGTCAGCCCTCTCCTTGCTAGCCCTGAGACCCTGACAGGCAGGAACGTGACTCAGTGGAAAGAGCCCAGACTTGGGAGTCAGAGGTCGTGGGTTCTAATCCCCGCTCTGCCACTTGTCAGCTGTGTGACTTTGGGCAAGTCAATTAACTTTTCTGTGCTTCAGTTACCTCATCTGTAAAATGGGGATTAAGACTGTGAGCCCCATGTGGGACAACCTGATTATCTTGTATCCCCCCCCCAGTGCTTAGAACAGTGCTTGGCACATAGTAAACGCTTAACAAATGCCGTTATTATTTATTATTTACCAACTAGTATCCAAAAGCTAAAAAGGTAGTCAAGCAGGTCAATAAATCTTTCAGGTTTTTCTTCTGGGGTTTAGATGGTGACTGCATGGTTTAAACACAACGCAGAAACTCATTGTGACTCTGCCACAATATCAAACAGACTTTTACTCTTTTGAATTATTTTTTTTTTGCCTTTAAATAAGGAAAGAAAGAAAATTCCTGTTACGGCAAAGCAGTCTGCATTCAAGAGTTTATAGAGTTTAAAAATTCTTTAGGATTTCCACTTAGTGGGACACCAATGCAGTGTGACAAGAGTAAAGTGGTCTGGTAATCAATTGATTAGTCAATCATATTTACTGAGTGTTTACTCTGTGCAAAGCACTGTACTGAGTACTTGGGAGAGTACATTATAACCAAGATGGTAGACATAGTCCTTGCCCATAAGGAGTTTACAGTCTAGAGGACTGTAAGGAGTTACAGAATGCAAATGGTCCTCGGTGGACCATTTCCAGTCCATACTTCCCTCTGTTGCCCAGTTATTTTTTAAAAATACACACTGTTGACTTTGCCCTCTTCTCAAAACCCCCTGTTGGTTATCCATGCACCTTCACATCTAACAGAAACTGTTTACCCTTGGCTTTAAAGCACTCAGTCAGGTCCCTTTCTCCTATTTTACCTCTCTAATCTCCCACTATAAACAAAACTGGAGATTTCACTCCTCTAATGTCAGCTCACCATATCTCAGTTTGGTCTGTCTTGCCACTGACCACGTGTCCCATTCCCCTTCTGGAACTCCCTCCTGTTTGTTGTTATACTGTATTTTCTCCAGCACTTTATACAGTGTTCTGCACACAGTAAATGCCCAATAAGTATGATTGAATGAATTAATATCTGACAGCCCATCACTCTCCTTAACTTCAATGTCCTTCTAAAACCACATCTCCTTCAAGGGGCTTTCCCTAAGCTCTCACATCCACTGTTTGCCCTACCTGCTGCATCTCCTATGTACTTGGCTGTTTAGCCTTTAAGCACTCTGATTTTCACCACCCACCTAAACACTTATGTACGTATCCATCTGTAATTTATTTTAATGCCTTTTTTCCCCCTGTGGCTTTGAAGATATTTGAAGACAGAGATTATGTGTACCAACTCTATTTTAGTGTACTCACCCAAATGTTTAGTACAGTGCTCTGCATTACACATGGTTAGCACTAAATAGATATAATTGATAGATAATTGATTGCCATTGATTGATTGATAGGGTTTTAAATATGGGGAGAGTGGTGGTCTGTTGGATATGAAGGGGGAGGGGGTTCCAGGATAGAAGGAGGAGGCTGTGAGCAATAGGCCATAAGAGGGACAGGAGAGATCCAGGGAATAATAATAATGTTGGTATTTGTTAAGCGTTTACCATGTGCAGAGCACTGTTCTAAGTGCTGGGGTAGATACAGGGTAATCAGGTTGTCCTACGTGAGGCTCACAGTCTTAATCCCCATTTTACAGATGAGGTAACTGAGGCCCAGAGAAGTTAAGTGACTTGCCCCCAGTCACACAGCTGACAAGTGGCAGAGCTGGGATTCAAACCCATGACCTCTGACACCCTTGCCCGTGCTCTTTCCACTGAGCCATGCTGCCAAGTACAGTGTTATAGGATTGAAGTGTGCAGCCTGGGTTGTAATAGGAGATTAGCACATCTAAGGAGGAGGAGAAAACTTGATCGAGCACCTTAATGCTGAGGTTAAGGAGTTTCTGCTAAGGAGTTTCTGTTTGATTTGGAGAAGGTTGGGTAACCACTGGAGAGATTTGAGGAGTGGGGAGATGTGTACAGAAAGATTTTTATAGAAAAATGACCTGGGCAGCGGAGTGAAATATGTACTGATAAGAGGAGAGGCTGGAGGCAGGGAAGTCATGAGGAGACTGGGTTAGTAGTCAAGATGGGATATGATAAGTGTTTGGATTAGCGAGGTGGACATTTGAATGGTGAGGAAAAGGTAAGCCGAAAAATTCTGTGAAGGTAGAACCCAACAGAATTTGATGACAGATTGAATACGTGGTTTTAATGGAGGGATGAGTTGAGGATAATGCCAAGTTTAAGGGTATGTGAGATAGGAAAAATGATAGTGCTGTTTACAGTGATGGGGAAGATTATAATATTTTCTACATTTCCCTTATCAACTGGAGAGACTGGGCAGGTTCAAATCACAGAGTTGGCAAATACGGTTGGGGAATGAAATGGACATTTTAATTGCCAGATATCATGTCTCTTTGGCATTATCCCTGCTAGAGCCTCATTCATGGGTACATAATTTACACTTTTCTTGTGTGTCCAGCATGTTCCAGGCCAAACCTATTCTCATCAGCTGACATAGCTTTCTATTCAGGTTTTTTTAATTTGGTCCAAATAATTGGTAAAAAAAAAAATGGCATTCAATTTATTCGTGTGCAAATAGGGCAGGACAAAAATTAGGTTGCGTGCCTGAAACACAAAATGAGCATTTATTTCAATAATAGAAATGCTTTTAGCTCTCCCTTAGCTACATTTAGAGGAAATCCAAAAGCAAGATCTATACTTTGGACAAATCGAAATTGATGCCAAAGTAAGCACGTTTCTCACTTAGCCATAAAGGATTTAATAATAACATGGTTCTATTGCATGTCTCTATTGCACTCATTTTAATACCTACCAGTATGATCATAAAGATACAATTAAAACATTATCTCCCTAGAGAATCAATGCAGTTCAGCCCATTAAAACACAAGCAGCCCAAGTCATTTGTAAAATAACACTGGCAAAGTCAGCTAAATATTTCTGTTGAAATATTGGCTCTCGACCCCTATGATTATATTTTCCAGGAGCCTTTGAACTGTTAATGGTTGACCAACTTCATAGATAAAGGAGAGAATATTCTTGCTCTGAAATGTCTTACATTAAATGGAAGCAATCCAAATTAATATTGGGTTATAGTTCTTTTGGGACATTTTCTTCTTTTAAATAATAATAACAATAATAATAATAATCTCAAGGGCAATAAATAAGGGCAATACATAAAATCTCAAGGACAATGAGTTATCATGGTTTAATGAGCAGAGCTTCTGCTAATGGAACATCCTAAATTCTGCTATATCATCATCGTCGCCATCATCAGTGGTATTCACTGAGTGCTTACTGGGCGCGATGGGATAGCCAACCAAATGTCTTAACTCTTTGGGATTTCCTAAATATTCAAAGAATCTGCAAGTATTTCATGAAGGTCCCCCTAGAAAAGGCCCTCATCAGGGACATCTCAACATTCACCCTTTCACTCCCCAACAGAGTCCGTATCCATAGTGCTCATACCCTACTCCTCTTCCTATCCTGAAATGTGCCTTTATGGTTTCTAACAAAATATTTCCATTATGGCTTCTAACAAATTATTCTTTTATTTCCTCAAAAATCAAATGGGGGAGGGGGAGTTATATAGTGTAGGTAATTATACGAGAATATATGTGTATGTGTATGAGAAATGTGTTGTCACTTTTTTATCTTCTTGGGCACAGAGTATATCTGGAGCATTCTATTATGTACTTCACCAGTTGTGAGGGCTTGATAATTATGAAGCACTTATGGAAAGTCTGTCAACCCAGTTATGCCTAATGGAAAGAGAACAGGCCTGGAAGTTAGAAGGTCCTAGGTTCTAATCCCAGCCCCACCACTTGTCTGCTGTGTGATCTTGGCCAAATCATTTCACTTTGCTGTGCCTCAATGATCTTTTCTGTAAAACAAGGATTGAGACTGTGAGCCCCATGTGGGACAAGGACTATGTCCAACCCAATATGCTTGTGGCTACCCCAGAAGAAGCAGCGTGGCTCAGTGGAAAGAACATGGGCTTGGGAGTCAGAGGTCATGGGTTCTAATCCTGGCTCTGCCACTTGTCAGCTGTGTGACTTTGGGAAAGTCACTTCACTGTGCCTTAGTTTTACCTCATCTGGAAAATGGGGATTAAGACTATGAGCCCCCTGTGGGACAGGTACTGTGTCCAACATTCATTCATTCATTCATTCATTCATTCATTCATTCATTCATTCATTCATTCAATCATATTTATTGAGCACTTACTGTGTGCAGAGCACTGTACTAAGCTCTTGGGAGAGTATAATGTAACACATTCTCTTCCCACATGACCTTACTGGCTAGAATGGAGGAGACAGATATCAATACAAATAAATAAAATTACAGATATGTACATAAGTGCTGTGGGGCTTGGAGGGGGGGAAGAGCAAAAGGAACAAGTCAAGGTGACGCAGAAAGGAGTGAGAGATGAGGAAAGGTGGGGTTTAGTCTGAAAAGGCATGGAGATGTGTCTTCACTAAGCCTTTGGAAAGGGGCAGAGTAATTGTCTGTTGGGTTTGAGAAAGGAGGGTGTTCCAGGCAAGAGGCAGAATATAGGCTAGGGGTAAGAGGTGAGATAGGTGAGATTGAGGCACAGTGAGAAGGTTAGCATAGAGTAGTGAAGGTTGCGGGCTGGATTGCAGAAAAACGTGAGGAGAGGTAGGAGGGGGCAAGGTGGTGGAGTGCTTTAAAGACAAGGGTGAGGGGTTTATGTTTGAAGTGGAGATGGATAGGCAACAACTGGATTTTTTTGAGAAGTGCAGGGACATGTACTGATCGTTTGTGTGGAAAAATGATCTGGGCAGCAGAATGAAATGTGGACTAGAGTAGGGAGAGACAGGAGTCTTGGAGATTAGCAAGGAGGCTGATGCAGTAATCCAGGGGAGATGGGATGAATTGTATATTCCAAGCACTTATTACAATGCTTATAGTATGCGCTCAATAACTACTATTGAGTGAATGAATGAGTGATTGTATTAACGTGGTAGCAGTTTGGATAGAGAGAAGAGGGTGGATTTTAGCAATGTTGGGAAGGTGGGCCGGACAGAATTTAGGGATGGACCTAAATATGTGGATTATATGAGAGAGAGGAAGCAAGGATAACAACAAAGTTACAGTTTGTGAGACAGGAAGGCTGGTGGTGCCATCTACAGTGTTGGTAAAGTCAGGGGGGAGACAGGGTTTGGATGGGAAGATAGGGAACTCTGTTTTGGGCATGTTAAGTTTGAGGTGACAGGAGGACATTCAAGTAGAGATGTTTTGAAGGCAGGAGGAGATGCAAGACTGCAAAGAGAGAGAGAGATCAGGACTGGAGATAAAGATTTGGGTATCATCCATGTAGAGGTGGTAGTTGAAGCCGTGGGAGTGAATGAGTTCTCCAAGTGATTAGGTGAAGATGGAGAATAGAAGGGGACCCAGAACTGAACCCTGAGGAACCCCCACAGGCAGGGGGTGGGAGGTAGAGGAGGAACTCGTGAAGGAGACTGAGAATGATTGACCAGAGCATAGAGGCGATTATCATGTATATACCCCAGAGCTTAGTACAGTGCCAGGCACCTAGTAAGTGTTTAACAAATATGACAGTTATGATTATTCAGACATGCAATATTAACGAATACAATACCTTATGCAAAAGCAAATCAAACAATACCTTAAATGAGAAGTCATCATCTCCAAGGTAGATTCCTGAACATTCTAGAGCTCAATCCGTGGGCTTTGGAATGGAGGGAGCTGTTGAAAAGGGGGCCTGTATGTCCCTCTTCATGCTTGTTCCAATCTGCTCTAATTAGAAGTCCTGGGAAGGGTAGTTCCTAAGGACCCGCATTGCATCTGCAATGCGCTACATGTAAATAGAAGCTCCTGGCTGCTTACCCTAAGTATAAGTTCTCGCAACCCAAAGGAACAACGTATATGAAGGAAGGATGCATTTGAAAAGTTCGACCCCATTCTCTGAAAGAGAGGTGAGGCTGAATAGTCTGAATTGTATAATCCCGGGAGTCCTGGAAGCCAGACTGGATTAGGAGAGGACTCCAGTTCTGGCCTGTGGTGGGCTCTAACATTTGGGGATGGAGACGAAGTTCTAAGAGATCAGAGGTGGTGTTAGAAGCAGGAGCAGAGGTGAACTGAGGACTACATGAATAGAGAGAGCCAGCCTTCTCTACTTTCAGGATCCTCTCTCTACACTCTCTCCATCTCAGCTCTCAAGAGCTGCTGGAGTGTTAATGAGTGGATGGAGCTGCAGAGCTCTAAATAGCTGTTGGATGGTGGCACCATCTGAAAGGAGGACTGCAGGCTTTTTCATTCTCCTGGAGGGAATTACACGACAATTTCAGTGGGATTTCAGGATGACCTAAATTCCATGCTTTCCCAGCCTCTCAGGCTGGGATTAAATCAAAAATATCATTCAGTCAATCAATCATTTTTATTCAGCGCTTGTCTGCAGAGTACTGTACTAAGCGCTTGTGAGAGTACAGTATGACAATGTAACAGACATATTCTCTGCCTGCAGTGAAGAGATATCACATTTATTAATTTCCCAGCCAGGCTTGCCATTGCATTAGAAGGAAATTTGTATTGTCCATGGATGAACTGGAATGTCCCTACATGTTCAAGTTTCTACTGTTCCAGTCAGGCTGGTGAAATCTGAGAGAATCTGAGCCTATAATTCTGATACATCTCAAGTTTATAAAATGTGTGTTTGGTCTTGCATTCTATTTGCAACAATTGGGTTGACTGATGTGTTGCTTCAGAGCAAAAAAAAAAGCAATTTGAAGCGAGACGGCCTATCTGTGCAAAATATTGGCACAACACTGAGAAGTAGTCGTTCGCAAAATTACCCATCCATGAATAAAGCCTCGTTTTTCATTTTCCACTATTCGAACAAAGAAAGTATAGCTGGAAGGGAAAAAAGGAAGGGTATTTTGGTTAGCTTGATTCATACATTCCTTATAGAACACAGTGTTTAAGTGGTGATTTGGATAGAGCATGATGGAGAACCCAAGGAGAATACAGCATCATAACAGCCAGAAAATGATTAAAGTACAATGCAGTTTCCAGAAATGTTTGTTTTAACAGTTTGTTTCCAGCAGAATCATCCTATTATTTGACAAAAATGTTATCAGTGGCTCATTAGCACTGTTTAGGGATACCCACTGTTTCCATTGTTTACTGGAAACCCAACTTTAAGCTGCTGCATGCTGGTTCCCAGTAAACTAAAGATGTGTCAGAGAAAGTCTTATACAATGCAGAAAATGCTTTAAATGAGCTTTAGGAGGCTTTCTGGTTTCACACATCCTTCTTATAGTTCACTCGGTGTGATAGAAGTTGGGTACTATTATAATTACTCCCATAATTACCCTATTTTTTGCATAGTTTGAACTCCAAAATAAAGGCAGTGGCTATTATTTGGGGAATTAAGCCTAACAATAAGAGGATCAGAAGAAAAAAATGGAGAAGGAAAGGAGAGGAAAAAGGAAAGAAATGTAGGAGGGCGTTTGAAACTGTATCTCTTACTTCTGTTGCACTTTCCCAAGTGTATGTAAAATAGGTGCTCAGTAGTTACCCTTCCATTTCCCACGCTTCTCAATCAACCAGTGTTATTTATTCAGTTCAGGGCACTATACTCAGCATTTGAGAAAGTAAAATACAACAGAGTAAGTAGGGCTTCTCCTGGGCCACAAGGAACTTACTTCTTTTCCTAACCTGGAATTTGCATATATCAAGGAAGAAAGTCACTGGCTCAATCCAGTATATGTGATCCTATGACATTCTGATCCTAATCTGCTTTCTACCTGCCCACTGCTATGATTGCTCTGAAACTACTCCGTTGTTTCCTCCTCAAAAATTAAAGGGGTGAAGGGAAAGTATGCAGTGGGGCCAATTGTGTGAAAAATACAGTATTTCAACTGTTTTTGAACAGTTCTTCCCAACTCCTTATTGACTACTGAAACAAAAGTTGTCACAGCAAGATTTATGGATATCATGAGGAATTGTAGGAACACAACTACCGCATTGTAGGAGAATTAATGCCTACAGATCAGGTTGCATTGGTTCAGATGTTCAGATTACATTGACTTAAAATTAGAATGTGTCCCCAATTTCTGAGATCTGGTACCTTACAGTGCTAGCAGAATGTGTCATTAACTGGAATTTGGGGGCAAGACTAATGCTCTTGATTTTATTAACAGTAAATCCCTGGAGCGGTAAATAACATTGCAGAGCATTTTCTCTACTTTTTCTTGCTAAAAATTTTTATAAGAGATTTATTGAAAAAGGAGAGTCAGTATAATTGCTAAAAGGAGTTTCTTAAGAACAGGTTTTTGTTAAGGGCTTCCTACTTCTAGATTTTCAAGTAAACAACTCCAACTCATTTCATCTTTCTTCATAAGCTCGATTTTCCATGCTTTTGATCATTTTACTGCTTTTTGCTAAAACCCCACATCTCTTAAGTCCAAAGGCCAAACTAGATCATAATATATTGTTGATTAGTGGCTTGTTTCTATTGATCAAACAGAAAGGGTTATTTGTCATGTTGTCCATAAAATGAGGTATGGATCTAGTATTCAATGTACCCAAATGGGTTAAACCCTGAAAAACTGATTAAAACTAGAATATTTTTTTCCAACCTATTTGGGTAAAAAATAAAATAAAAACAAAACAAAATTAATGTAACCTTTTTGTGTACCCAGTGTGGCCAGGACTGTGGATTCCTCATGGGCCTCTCTAGCCACACACATGTTCATAGCTGATTTTCACTTCCAGTGATATCTTCCAATATGAATGTCAACTATATCTTTATAAACTAATTTAGGCAAGGGGGATATGAAGTTTCCTTTTTGGAGGGTATTCAGACTGTGACAATTATTTAGAAAGAATGATAGCTTGAAGGTTCCTGATCTGATGGTACTGACACTTGTCAGTAGAGGTTAGCTCAGCAGCTTCCTGTGCTCCATACTTATAACCCCTCCTCACAGGCGGTGGCCAGTGTCTTATCCTTCCCATCTCTGTTATACCACGTGGCCCAGACTTCCATTCTCATGGGAAGCAGCATGGCCTTGTGGAAAGGTCCCGGGCCTAGGAGTCTGAGGACCTGGATTCTAATCCCAGCTTCTCCATTTACCTGCTGTGTGACCTTGGGCAAGTCACTTAACTTCTCTGTGTCTCAGTTCCCTCACCTGCAAAATGGGAACTCAATATTTGTTCTCCCTCCTACTTAGACTGCAAACCCTAAGTGGGATCTGATGTCTTGAACCTTCCTCAGTGCTTAGAACAGTGCTTGACACATAGTAAATGGTTAACAACTACTACAATGATTATACTTTTTCACCATTTCACAGCCTGCTAGTGCTAAGAGGTAGCAAGATAAGGACAGCAAAGACAATTATTTGAATTGGGTGGTGCTTAGAAAAGTACCCTATATAATAGTAATAACTGTGGGATTTTTTTAAGCACTTACTATGGTGCAAGTACTGTATTAAACACTGGAGTAGATACAATACAATCAGAGCAGACACAGTCTTTACCCAACATGAGACGCGTAGTCTAAGGGGAAGGGAAAACAACGAATAATAATGATAATAATAATTATGGTATTTGTTAAGCCTTTACTTTGTGCCAAGCACTGTTGCAAGTGCTGGGGTAGATACAAGTAGTCAGCTTGTCTCACGTGGGGCTCACAGTCTTAATCTCCATTTCACAAATGAGGAAACTGAGGCACAAAGCAATTAAGTGACTTGCCCAAGTGATTTGTCCAGCAGGCAAATGGTGGAGCTGAAATTAGAACTCAGGTTTCTTTGATTCCCAATCCTGGGCTCTTTTACTGAATTGTGCTACTCCTCCCCAACTCCCCCCCCCCCCCGAGAGTTACTCACTAACCATCACTAAGGATGATGACAATAAGGAGGGTGTCGTCCCCTTCAGCTCTCCACTGATAGCAGGTGCATCTTTTATATATGATTATTCTCTTGCACCTTTTGGGTTCGTATGTTTGTTTCATTAAGAGGAAGAGCCATAAACCATATAACCCTTCTTTGAGTCCCATAAATGAGTAAAAAGTTTTACATCCTTGGCAAATTACCAGAGAAACCACCTTGATGAAGTTCTTTTCAGTCCTGCCTTTGAGGAGATTAAAATGGATCACTTTTTATTTATAGTCGCATGAAATGAGCATCTGAGTGGATGCACTTCAGAAGGTTTCACCAAAATTCATTTCTATATCAACTGGATCCTGAAGCAAAAAAAAAAAATTGGGAGATTGCTCTCCTGGTGCAAGGGAAGAATGGAGACAGATGTTGAGTGAATGGATGCATAACTGTGGTGATTGTCCAAAGTGGACCAGCTCTGCATGTGGATAAGAGGAAAAAGGTTCAGAAGTTTCTAGACCAGGAAAATGGCTCACATCTCAGCAACCCCCCAAGAAGGAAAATGTTTTGAATGGGCTGTCTATCACCTTTCTGAATATATCAACTGGGGCACAGTCAATTTTATTTATTTTAATATCCGTCTCTCATCCTAGACTGTAAGTCCCTTGAGGGCAGGAATCACATCTACCAACTGTATTAAATTCTAATCTCTCTTGGCAGCATGGCTCAGTGGAAAGAGCCCGGGCTTGGAGTCAGAGGTCATGGGTTCAAATCCTGGCTCCACCACTTGCCAGCTGTGTGACTTTGGGCAAGTCACTTAACTTCTCTGTGCCTCAGTTACCTCATCTGTAAAATGGGGATTAAAAGCTATGAGCCCCATGTGGGACAACATGATCATTTTGTATTCCCCCAGTACTTAGAATAGTGCTTTGCACATACTAAGTGCTTAACAAATAACACTATTATTATTACTCGCCCAAGACTTTGCACAGTGCTCTGAATACATAAATCAAGCAATCACTTTTATTTATTCATTCAATTGTATTTATTGAATGCTTACTGTGTGCAGAAGACTGCACTAAGTGTTTGGGGGAGTAATCAGTTGATTATATTTACTGAGTGCTTACTGTGTGCAGAAGACTGCACTAAGTGTTTGGGGGAGTAATCAGTTGATTATATTTACTGAGTGCTTACTGTGTGCAGAGCACTGTACAGAGCATTTGGGAGAGTACAATATGACAACGTAGAGTTAGTAGGCACATTCCCTGCCCACAAGCTTACAGTCTAGAGGAAGAAACAGATATTAATATTAATAAATGAATTACAGATATGTACATTTGCGCTGTGGAGTTGAGGGGAGAGGTGAATAAAGGGAGCAAATCAGGGTGACACAGGAGGGAGTGGGAAAAGAGGAAAGGAAGGCTTAGTCAATGAAGACTGCTTAGAGGAGATGTGTCTTCAATAAGGCTGTGAAAGTGGGGAAAGTCATCGCCTGTTGGATATGAAGAGGGTAGGGGTTTCAGACCAGTGGCAGGACATGGGTGAAGAGGGGAAGAGAATTAGATTGCCTGAGGTGAGGAGGAAGGGCATTCCAGGACCACGGGAGGACGTGGCCCAGGGGTCAACGGCGGGATAGGCGAGACCGAGGGATGGTGAGGAGGTGGGCGGCAGAGGAGTGGAGCGTGCGGGGTGGGTGGTAGAAAGAGAGAAGGGAGGAGAGGTAGGAAGGGGCAAGGTGATGGAGAGCCTTGAAGCCTAGAGTGAGGAGTTTTTGTTTGGAGCGGAGGTTGATAGGCAACCACTTGAGGTGTTTAAGAAGGGGAGTGACATGCCCAGATCGTTTCTGCAGGAAGATGAGCCGGGCAGCGGAGTGAAGAATAGACTGGAGCAGGGTGAGAGAGGAGGAAGGGAGATCAGAGAGAAGGCTGACACAGTAGTCTAGCCAGGATATAACAAGAGCCCGTAGCAGTAAGGTAGCTGTTTGGGTGGAGAGGAAAGGGCGGATCTTGGCGATATTGTAAAGGTGAGACCGGCAGACTGTAAGCCCGTCAAACGGCAGGGACTGTCTCTATCTGTTGCCGACTTGTTCATCCCAAGCGCTTAGTACAGTGCTCTGCACATAGTAAGCGCTCAATAAATACTATTGAATGAATTGAATGAATGAAAGGTCTTGGTAATGGATCGCATGTGTGGGGTGAACGAGAGAGACGAGTCAAAGATGACACCGAGGTTGTGGGCCTGAGAGACGGGAAGGATGGTCGTACCATCCACGGTGATAGGGAAGTCTGGGAGAGAACCGGGCTTGGGAGGGAAGATGAGGAGCTCAGTCTTGCTCATGTTGAGTTTTAGGTGGTGGGCCGACATCCAGGTGGAGACATCCTGGAGGCAGGAGGAGATGCGAGCCTGAAGGGAGAGGACAGGGGCAGAGATGTAGATCTGCGTGTCATCTGCGTAGAGATGATCACAAAAATCAACACACTCAGGGCTGAACTTCCCAAAGTCACCCCTCCCCCTCCCCCCTTCCCCCCACCAACCCTCTCCCCTACTTTCCCATCCCTCCCTGCAGTATCCTCAGAGGAGATCTCCTCCCTCCTTGCAAGTGCCACCCCCTCCACCTGCGCCTCGGATCCCATTCCCGCCCACCTTATAAAAACCATCGCCCCTGCCCTCCTCCCTTCCTTCACTTTTATTTTTAACCACTCAATCTCCAATGGCTCCTTCCCCTCTGCCTTCAAACATGCCCACGTCTCCCCCATCCTAAAAAAACCCGCTCTCGACCCCACTTCCCCTTCCAGTTATCACCCTATCTCCCTATTACCCTTCCTTTCCAAAATCCTAGAACGAGTCATCTACACTCTCTGCTTAGAATTCCTTAACTCCCCTTCTCTCCTGGAGCCCCTCCAATCTGGCTTCCGTCCCCTCCACTCTACCGAGACTGCTCTCTCTAAGGTCACCCGTGACCTCCTTCTTGCCAAATCCAATGGCTCCTACTGCATTCTAATCTTCCTTGACCTCTCAGCTGCCTTTGACACTGTCGACCATCCCCTCCTCCTCCACACCTTATCTCACCTTGGCTTCACGGACTCCGTCCTCTCCTGGTTCTCCTCTTATCTCTCTGGCCGGTCATTCTCGGTCTCCTTCGCAGGCGCCTCCTCCCCCTCCCATCCTTTAACTGTTGGAGTTCCTCAAGGGTCACTTCTTGGCCCTCTTCTATTCTCCATTTACACTCACTCCCTTGGTGAACTCATTCGCTCATGGTGAACTCATTTGCTCACAGATCCAAGTGCATAGACAACACAGAAGTGAGAGGAAGCCAGAGAAATGAGGGTTTAATTGGGGAAATCTTTAGGAAGAGATGTGATCTTAATAATGCTTTGAAGGTGGAGAGAGTAGTAGTCTGGCGTATATGGAGGGTGAGAAAGTTGCAGTCCAGAGGGAGGATGAGGGAAAGGGGTAGGCAATAAAATTGGGGCATAGGGGGTAAACTGGTACTAGGGGAGCAAAGCATGTGGTATGTGGCTATAGTAGCAGATCAGTGAAATAATGTAGAAGGTGGGGGAGAGCTGACTGAGTGCTTTAAAACCTGTGGTAAGTAGTTTCAGTGTTGATGAATGGACAACCACTGGAGGTTCTTGAAGAGTAGGGAAACATGAACTGAATAGTTTTGTAGAAAAATGACCCGGCCAGCAGAGTGAAATATGGACCAATTGGAATGAGGAGAGACAGGAGGCAGGACAGTCACCAAGGAGGCTGATGGAGTAATCAAGGCAGGATATGAGAATTACTTAGATCAGTGTAGTAGCAGTTTGGATGGAAAGGAAAGGACAGATTTTAGCAATTTTGTCAAGGTTAAACAGTGACAGATTGACTACATGGGTTGAGTGAGAGAGATGAGTCAAGGTAAAGTCTGTCCAATTACTTAGTTACCTGAGTATTTTTCATTTCTCCTCATTTTTACTGCATTCGGTTCTCTCCTATGTTTAAGAACCTTGAAAGTTGCATTAAGCATGGCAGGGGAACATATTGGATTGAATTTCATTGGAACACTCTTTTAAAAGACCACTTGCCCCCAAATTCATTTTCATCATTTAGTTTGTGGAGTCACTTGTCACTTTTTGAAGGCAGCATTGAACTGGGCATGGGAGGAAGGATGACTTGAATGATGCATTTGGGAATCTTAGGATGAAAAGTTAGAAGAAGCCCTGAAAATGAAGCACAGCCTCATATTTTGGTGTAGACTAGAATTCAAGATAAATGAAAGCAGATATTCAAAATTCTAAAAGCAGGGGAGGAACTCAGTACTCCCTAAGTCGGTTAGTCAGTCAATCACATTTGCTGATTGCTTACTATGTGCAAAGCACTGTACTAAACAGTTGGGAGAGGACAATACAATAATATTACAGACACATACCCTGCCCACTATGAGCTTTTCATCTTTGTGTAATAGTAATAATAGTAATAGTGAAAACAGTACTTATTACAGTGTACAGAGTATGGTACAATGCTCTTTGAGAGAATGCATAAGCAGGAATTAGACATGAGCCCTATCCACTGGGGGATGTACAATTTAAAATTAAAAATGGGGAGAGGGATCTGGTGACAGATACATAAGGAGAGGTGAAAC
The DNA here is from genome assembly GCF_004115215.2 of Ornithorhynchus anatinus. Taxonomy (NCBI): domain Eukaryota; kingdom Metazoa; phylum Chordata; class Mammalia; order Monotremata; family Ornithorhynchidae; genus Ornithorhynchus; species Ornithorhynchus anatinus. The sequence continues at coordinate 89,501,999 of NC_041731.1, forward strand.
AAAACACTAACAGAATGTAAAGGCCAAAACAACTATCAGTAGGGTACTACGGCTAGAGGAGCAGAATTTCAAGCTTGCTGTGGCTCAGAGTCCAAGGATAAAACCACAGTCGGTGACAGCAAACATGTCTACCAACTCTGTTATATTGTACTTTTCCAGGTATTTATTGAGTACAGAAACAAGTATTGATTGATTGGCCATTAAAGCATCAGCTTCCATAGTCTTCCCAAGGTTTTGTGGAGGTGGAGCACTTGCTTTTCTCTGCCCTGCCAGGACAGTGAAGGGCAAGTTGGGAAGGAGGTTTCTCTGTGATGCAGAGGATTCTGGGAGGCAACATGACAGTATAATAGAAGAGGACACCAAGAGTCCAGAGAGCCATGTTGAAGGTGGGGAGGAGCGGGGAAAATGGCAAGTTCCTAGGGGAGTCATGTAGCCATCTGATCGAGAGGTCTGGGGTGTAATCAGTGATGGTTTAAGCTCATAGTGGGCAGGGAATGTGCCTGTAATATTATGGTATTGTCCTCTCCCAGCTGCTTAATACAGTGCTTTGCGCACAGTAAGCAATTAATAAATGTGATTGACTGACTGACCAATTTAGGGAGCTTTATAAAAGAAAAGATCCAATCATTCAGTAAAGACAGCTGGTCCCAAACTAAGCAGACTTTGTTGGTAGGATTTCTTCAAATGGCCAGATACAGTGGTATTTAGGTCCTTGCTATGTGACAAGAACTATACTATGCACTGGGGTAGATACGATATTTGCAGATGGAATTATTTCATGTCCCCCACAGGGGTCAAAGTCTAGTGGGAGCGAGAACAAGCATTGAATCCTCATTTTAGAGATTAGGAAATGGAGACTCAGTGAAGATGATTGGACCACTATCATCCATTGTCATTGTCATTGCTGTCCATTGTCATTGGACCACTCTTCGCTATTGGCTTCAAAGTTCTCCATCACCTTGTCCCCTCATACCTTATCTCCCTTCTCTCCTTCTACATCCCAGACCGCATACTCCTCTCCTCTCCGGCTAACCTCCTCACTGGGCCTCTTCTCGCCTGTCCCCCCATCGGCTCAGACTGGGAAGGACTCCTGGAGGAGGTGAACTTTCAATAGGGCTTTGAAGGAGGGAAGTGTGCTAGTTTGGCGGATGTGAGGAGGGAGGGCGTTCCAGGCCAAAGGTAGGACGTGGGCTGGAGTCGACAGTGGGACAGGCGAGGCATAGTGAGGAGGTTAGCGGCAGAGGAGCGGAGCATGTGGGCTGGGCTGTAGAAGGAGAGAAGGGAGGAGAGGTAGGAGGGGCCAAGGTGATGGACAGATTTGAAGCCAATAGAAAGGAGTTTTGCTTGATATGGAGGTTGACAGACAACCACTGGAGGTTTTTGAGGAGAGGGGTGATATGCCCAGAACGTTTCCATAGAAAGAAATCTGGGCAGCAGAGTGAAGTATAAACTGAACTGGGGAGAGACAGGAGGTTGGGAGATCAGAAAGAATGTTGATGCAGTAATCCAGTCGGGATATGATGAGAGATTGTACCAACAAGGTAGTGGTTTGGATGGAGAGGAAAGGGCGGATCTTGGCGATGTTGTGAAGGTGAGACCGGCAGGTTTTGGTGATGGATTAGATGTGGGGGGTGAATGAGAGAGCAGAGTCAAGGATGACACCAAGATTTGTGGGCTTGTGAGACTGAAAAGGTAGGGCAAGGAGTGACATAAACCTTCTGCCCAATTCCTGATTGCTGAGCTTCTGATGGTGGGGATTCCCCAAACAGTCTACTAATTTTAGTTCATGGTCCTAAGTCATTAGCCCCATCCATCTTCCAGGACAGATACCCATTGTTCCCTGGTTCCATCTGGGCTCTCCCTTTACTGGGCTGCAAGCAAAAGTATCTGAGGTTCTTCCAATAATTTTTCAATTGAGGGCATGGCTCTGCGAATGAAAGCTACATACCCATTCATTCATTCAGTTGTATTTCTCAGTGGAAAGAGCCCGGGCTTCGGAGTCAGAGGTCATGGGTTCGGATCCCGGCTCTGCCACTTGTCAGCTCTGTGACTGTGGGCAAGTCACTTCACTTCTCTGTGCCTCAGTTACCTCATCCATAAAATGGGGATTAACTGTGAGCCTCATGTGGGACAAACTGATTACCCTTTATCTCCCCCAGTGCTTAGAACAGTGCTCTGCATGTACTAAGCGCTTAACAAATACCAACATTATTATATTTATTGAGCTCTGACTATGTGCAGAGCATTGTGCTAAGTGCTTGGAAAGTACAATTCAGCATCAAAGAGAGACAATCCCTGCCCACAATGGGCTCACAGACTAGAAGCGGGGAGACAGACATCAAAAACAAGTAAATAGGCATGAATAGCATCAAAATAAATAAATAGAATTAGATATATAAAACACATTAGAACAAGTAAAACAGGTATTAATATAAATAAATAAAAACTATAGATATGTACATATATGCACAAGTACCATGGGAGGAGGAGAGAACAAAGGGAGCAAGTTGGGGAAATTGGGGGGAGGGGGATCTGATAAAACATGAGCTTACTCTGGGATAAAAGGGGGCTTACTCTGGGATTCCCTCAAATCTGTTGCTCCTCCTACTATTTCTTTTGTTGATATTATTAATAACAAAGGGATAATATGTAAGAAGTGTTGGGGTGGATACGAGATAACCAGGTTGGGCACTGTCCCTATCCCACATGGGGCTCACAGTCTAAGTAGGAGGGAAAACAAGTGTTAAATCCCCATTTGACAGATGAGGAAACTGAGGCACAGAGGACTTTAGTGACTTGGCCAAGGTTACACAGCTGGTTGGTATAGTTCCATGGGCTTTCACCCTTACATGAAGACCCTAAAGTTTACAAAGACAGAGGGAAATAAGTTCAATATATTTTAATAGGAAAAGGTCTTTATAAATATTCATTAGTTTTCTTCCAAGTAATATATTCAATAACTTAAGGCTTGTAGTGAGTTGACATTCTCGGATGAGAGAAAGGAACTTCTATAAATGGCTTTATCTTTTCTTTATTGAGACAGTAAGTAATCAATAGTATTTACTGAACATTTGTGTCACTGTGAAAACAAGTGCCCAAATCTAATTCTCATTTTTTAAAACTTTTTCTTTAGTATTTCTGAGACAAAGAATGGAGATGGGACACATAAATAAAGAAGGAATGGAAATTTCCATAGTGGTGTGACAGTGCATTCCTCTCTGTCACATTTTGGGACTCTAGTTCCCAATTTCCCTAAACATATGTTGCCAAAGTCTGCTCCTGGCTCAGATGGATGGAGATCTGAATAGAGGCATCTGTAAAGTAGAAATCATTTATACAATCCAATATTTGGCTCATTTTTATGAGGAAAAACTGAGAACCCACTGTATTGCTTGATTCTCTACCATAATTAGAGGCTCATTTGTGATGAATTCCAGATCGCCTTGGGTATAAGTCCTTCGGAAAATTGCATAAACAGAATGTAGCTCCTTGTGAGTATCACATTGAAATGATTTAACATTTGACCACAGTGAAATCTAGCAAATGATTAGGCAATTATAGTCTTAGGAGTAAACAATTAGGAGTGATTTGGAATTTTACAAACTGTCGGTCTAGCAATATTTTTATACTGCATTTGTATCTTTACTGTTATGGCTTTTTCCTCCCACAGTCCAAAAGCTTTTGGGAGTCTGATTTCCTTTTTGTTTGCTTCTTTTATTCTATATTTTAATTAGATTTGATGGCTGAAGGGTTGTGATTTAGCTGAGGAATGTTGGCTAGCGTGGTTATTAGACAAAATAAGATATGAATCCACTTCTCTGAGGATTAAAGACTTTAGAATGGGGAAGTAGGGATCCCTAAAAGGAGAGAGTGTTTTTCAGATGCACAGAAGTGAATTTTCCCTTTCCTTTCCTGCGGCCTCTCTGCCTGGATTCCCCTTCTATTGGACCTCCAGAGTTCTTTTGGGAGTGGGGAGAGGGGTAGGCATCTCCCTCTTTAGCACATCAACCCGGGGGTGAAGACTCATCCTACAACAGTGGGTCAATCAATCAATGAATCAATGGTATTTATTACTATTATTATTAATAACGATAATGATAATAATAGTAGTAGTTGTTAAGTGTTTACTAAACACTGTTCCAAGCACTGGGGTAGAAACAAGTTAATCAGATTGGACACAGTCCCTGTACCAGATAGGGCTCATAGTCTTAATCCCCATTTTACAGATGAGGGAACTAAGGCCCAAGAAGTTAAATGACTTCTCCAAGGTCACACAGCAAACGTATAGTGGAGCCAGGATTAGAACCCAGGTGCTTCTGACACCCAGGCCCGTGTTCTGTCCACTAAATCATGCTTCTTCCCAAAGATTACTGTTATAAGAGCACTGTACTAGTCATTTGGGAGAGTACAGTATAACAGAGTTGGTAGATATGCTCCCTGCCCACAATGAGCTTACAGTCTGCAGCATGTTCTTACAGTCTAGAAGACTCCTCTGGGAGAGAGCCATGTGAGAAGAATGTATGAATAATGATAACGATAATAATTGTGGTATTTGTTAATCACTTACTGTGTGCCGGACACTGTGGTGGATCCAAGCAAATTGGGTTGGACACAGGCCCTGTCTCACGTGGGGCTCCCAGTCTCAATCCCCATTTTACAGATGGGGGAACTGAGGTTCAGAGAAGTGAAATGTTTTGCCCAAAGTCACACAACAGACAAATGGTGGAGCTGGGATTAAAACCCAGATCTTTTTGACTCCCAGGCCTGTGCTTTCTCCACTATGCCATGCTGTTTCTCCCTGACATCATGTTTCTGCAGCCTCTCTGCCTGGGCTCCATGACATCATGATTAACTTGTCAGGAGGAAGTTTCTGGAAGAGGATTTGTATTGTTGTGATGGTCAGACTGCTGGACCTAGGGTGACCTTTCTGTAAGTGGTTAGGAGCTGGAGAACTATGTCCCCCTGCAATATCCAACTGCTGCTTTGGTTGTCATTTCTTGGATTTTTTTTAATAGTATTTGTTTAGCTCTTACTATGTGCCAGGCACTGTTCTAAGCACTGGGATAGTTACAAGCTAATCAGGTTGAACACAGTCACAGATTTTGAGTTATGAGAGATGAATCAGCACAAATGTATAAACAATGACACCTGTGGTTTGTGTTAAGTGCTTACTATTTGCCACACACGGTACTAAGCAATAGGATGGATGCAATACCATCAGGACCCACACCCTGTCTCACGTGGAAGTTACAGTCTAAGGGTTGTAGTTAGAGAGGAGTGAGGCTAAGGAGGGGGAGAGAGAGAGAGTTTATCAAGTGCCTTAAAAACCAATGATCAGGGGTTTCTGCTCAATGCAGAGAAGAATGCAGAAGGCAAAGGAAGGAGGATGGAGTGAGAAATGGGAGGATGCCAGGAAATGCCTTGTTTCTATCCAGGGCCTTGAGGTCCATAAGGGGCTGGTTCTATCCTGAAAGTTTTGAGAAGCAGGACAGAGATGGGATGGGGACTTGGTGTTTTGGCCCCGTAGATCAGTGATGAAGTTGATGGATGATGATGATGCAAGGACCATGGCAGTCCAACAGAAATCATTTCATTTCAAGGTAATTGAAATTATTATTGGTATTTGTTAAGCGCTTATTACGTGCCATTCATTCAATCGTACTTTTTGAGTGCTTACTGTGTGCAGACCACTGTACTTACCACTTGGAAAGTACAATTCGGCAACAGATAGAGTCAATCCCTATCCAACAATAGGCTCACAGTCAGAAACTGAACTGAGTGCTGGAGTAGACACAAGCTAATCAGGTTGGGAACAGTCCATGTCCCTCGTGAGGCTAACTGTATCAATCTCCCAATTTACAGATGAAGTAAATGAGACAATTAAGTGACTTGCCTAAGGTCACACAGCAAGAAATTGCAATACCTAGGGAACCCAGTTCCTTCTTACTCCCAGGCCAGTGCTCTAACCCAGACCACACTGCTGAAATTCATTTGTGCTCCCCATCCCCAGTCATCCAAATCTTCTCTCTCACCACTACTCCATCTCAGCCAGACCTGGAACCCACCAGTTTGGGTGAGCAGGTGATTTCTCCCAAGGAGGTGAGAAATTAGCTCAACCAATCCCTTCCCTCAGGTTTCCCGACCTTGGCTCTCACTGCCAATTGCACCCTCCATGCCTTCCTCTCTTCTAGGACTTTTTGTGGCATTTTTATTTTCCAGCTTCAGCTTGATGAGAAGATCCAGAGTGTGGCTCTGTTGTCATGTGTGAGGTGACTGGAGATCAGTTGAGTCATAGAATGTGAGAAAAACAGAGGCTTGGACACAGCATGATCTTCAACATGGACAGTGACATTTCTCAGGCTCAGGATAGATGACGTGATTGAGAGAAGGACATAAAAAGACAAAAAACAAATCCAGAAAAACAGAATTGGGGGGTTGATGATTAGAGGGATAGATGGCTGGTGGCCCTACAGGGCGGTAGAGATGGATGACGTGGACTTCAAATGATTAGAGAAGCAGCATTGCATAGTGGATAGAGCTCAGGCCTGGGAGTTCATTCATTCATTCATTCATTCATTCGTATTTATTGAGCGCTTACTATGTACAGAGCACTGTACTAAGTGCTTGGAATGTACAATTCGGCAATAGATAGAAACAATCCCTGTTGATTGACGGGCTTACAGTCTAATTGGGGGAGACAGACAGACAAAAACAATGACAATAAATAGAATCAAGGGGATGTACATCTCATTAACAAAATAAATAGGGTAATAAGAATATATACAAATGAGCAGATGAGCACAGTGCTGAGGGGAGGGGAAGGGAGAGGGGGAGAAGCAGAGGGAAAGGGAGGGAAAGGGGACTTAGCTGAGGGGAGGTGAAGGGGGGCAGAAAGGCAGCAGAGGGAGCAGAGGGAAAGGGGAAGCTCAGTCTGGGAAGGCCTCTTGGAGGAGGTGAGCTCTCAGTAGGATTTTGAAAAGGGGAAGAGAGTTCGTTTGGCGGAGGTGAGGAGGGAGGGCATTCCAGGTCGCGGGAGGAGGTGGGCCAGGGGTCGACGGCGGGATAGGCGAGAACGGGGGACGGTGAGGAGGTGGGCGGCAGAGGAGCGGAGCCCACGGGGCGGGCCGTTGAAAGAGAGAAGAGAGGAGAGGTAGGAGGCGTCAAGGTGATGGACAGCCTTGAAGCCCAGAGTGAGAAGTTTTTGTTTCGTGCGGAGGTTGATAGGCAACCATTGGAGGTTTTTAAGGAGGGGAGTGACATGCCCAGAATGTTTCTACAGGAAGATGATCTGGGCAGCAGAATGAAGAATAGACTGGAGCGGGGAGAGACAGGAGGAAGGGAGACCAGAGAGAAGGCTGACACAATAATCCAGCCAGGATATTATGAGAGCCTGTACCAGTAAGATAGCCGTTTGGGTGGAGAGGAAAGGGTGGATCTTGGCGATATTATAAAGGTGAGACCAGCAGGTCTTGGTGACAGATTGGATGTGTGGGGTGAATGAGCGAGCAGATCTACATCTCCGCCCCTGTCCTCTCACCCTCCCTTCAGGCTCGCATCTCCTCCTGCCTCCGGGACGTCTCCACCTGGATGTCGGCCCGCCACCTAAAACTCAACATGAGCAAGACTGAGCTCCTCATCTTCCCTCCCAAACCCGGTCCGCTCCCAGACTTCTCTATCACCGTGGATGGCACGACCATCCTTCCCGTCCCGCAGGCCCGCAATCTCGGTGTCATCCTTGACTCGTCCCTCTCGTTCACCCCACACATCCTATCCGTCACCAAGACCTGCCGGTTTCACCTCTACAATATCGCCAAGATCCGCCCTTTCCTCTCCACCCAAACGGCTACCTTACTATTACGGGCTCTCGTTATATCCCGGCTAGACTACTGTGTCAGCCTTCTCTCTGACCTCCCTTCCTCCTCTCTCGCCCCGCTCCGGTCTATTCTTCACTCCGCTGCCCGGCTCATCTTCCTGCAGAAACGATCTGGGCATGTCACTCCCCTTCTTAAACAACTCCAGTGGTTGCCTATCAACCTCTGCTCCAAACAAAAAACTCCTCACTCTAGGCTTCAAGGCTCTCCATCACCTTGCCCCTTCCTACCTCTCCTCCCTTCTCTCTTTCTACCGCCCACCCCGCACGCTCCGCTCCTCTGCCGCCCACCTCCTCGCCATCCCTCGGTCTCGCCTATCCCGCCGTCGACCCCTGGGTCACGTCCTCCCGCGGTCCTGGAACGCCCTCCCTCCTCACGTCCGCCAAACTGATTCTCTTTCCCTCTTCAAAACCTTACTTAAAAATCACCTCCTCCAAGAGGCGTTCCCAGACTGAGCTCCTCTTCCCCCTCTACTCCCTCTGCCATCCCCCCTTTACCTCTCCGCAGCTTAAGCCTCATTTTCCCCTTTTCCCTCTGCTCCTCCACCTCTCCCTTCCCATCCCCACAGCACTGTACTCGTCCGCTCAACTGTATATATTTTCGTTACCCTATTTATTTTGTTAATGAATTGTACATCGCCTTGATTCTATTTAGTTGCCATTGTTTTTACGAGATGCTCTTCCCCTTGACGCTGTTTAGTGCCATTGTTCTTGTCTGTCCGTCTCCCCCGATTAGACTGTAAGCCCGTCAAACGGCAGGGACTGTCTCTATCTGTTGCCGACTTGTTCATCCCAAGCGCTTAGTACAGTGCTCTGCACATAGTAAGCGCTCAATAAATACTATTGAATGAATGAATGAGTCAAGGATTCATTCATTCAATAGTATTTATTGAGCGCTTACTATGTGCAGAGCACTGTACTAAGCGCTTGGGATGAACAAGTCGGCAACAGATAGAGACAGTCCCTGCCGTTTGACGGGCTTACAGTCTAATCGATGACACCAAGGTTGTGGGTTTGAGAGATGGGAAGGATGGTTGTACCATCCACAGTGATAGGGAAGTCAGGAAGAGGACAGGGAGAGTTCTAATAGGTTCTAATCCCGGCTCCGCCTATTGTCTGCTGTGTGATTTTGGACAAGTCACTTCACTTCTCTTGGCCTCAGTTACTTCAACTGTAAAATGAGGATTGAGACTTTGAGCCCAACGTGGGAAAGGGACTGTTTCCAACTTGATTTGCTTGTATCACCCCAGTATTTAGTACAGTTCTTGGTGCATAATAAGTGCTTATCAAATACCAACATTATTATTATTATAATTATTGCTATTATTATTATTGTTTGAAAATGAGGATGGAAGTCCTTAGATGACTGGAAGCCATACAGGGTGCAAGGAGTAAATAATAAAAATAATTATGGTATTTGTTAAGTGCTTACTATGTGCCAAGCATTATTCTAAGTGCTGGGCTAGATACAAGTTAATCAGTTTTTCCCACGTGGGGCTCACAGCCTTAATCCCCATGTTGCACATGAGGTAACTGAGGCACAGAGAAGCTAAGTGGCTTGCCCAAGGTCACACAGCTGACAAGTGGAGGAGCTGGGATTAGAACCCATGACCTCTGACTCCCAAGCCCGTGCTCTAAGCCATGCTGCTTCTCTATACATTCTGTCACCTGGGAGTCAGTGTGGGGACGAGAAGATAATATGTGTATACATATACATATATATTGTCTAGACAAAGTGACAGAGAATGTGGTGTTCTCAAAGGAGAGCCACGTTTTGCTGAAGGAAATGAGGAGGAGTGAGAATGTCAGGAATAGGTCCTGCTGAAAGGGAGTTCGATGGGGCACAGAAAAGTCACGTTGGAGATGGGAAGGTTGGAGGAGAAGTGTAGTGCATACTTGTTGGCCACACCTTGGGTGGTTTTGAGGCAATTTGAGGGGATCCCAGCTCCATCACTTATTAGCTGTGTCACCTTGGGCAAGCCACTTAGCTTCTCTGTGCCTCAGTTACCTTATCTGTAAAATGGGGATTAAGACTGTGAGCCTCATGTAGGCCAAACTGATTAACTTATATCTACCCCAGCACTTAGAATAATGCTTGGCACCTAGAATGATGTGGGGGACAACGGGAATGGGATGAGCCCAAGGAAGGAAGGCTGGCAATGGGAGGGCAGAGCAGGACTGGAGAAGTGAGGTGTCTTGAGTTAGATTGACCATCCAATTAAAGGGTGGTAGACCCTATGATGGTGGGAGGATCTGTTACTCTAATTGCTATGGAGATAGTGACTGGTCAGAACAATCCCTCATCAGATCTGACAGACATTTACTCTCCCCCCACTTCACAAAGCTTTATTGAAGGCACACTACCTCCAAGAGATCTTCCCTGACTCCTTTCCTTTTCTCCCTCTCCCTTCTGCTTCACTGTGACTTGCTCCCTTTATTCATCCCCCCTTCCGACCCCATAGCACTTCTGTATATGTCTGTAATTCATTTATATTAATGTCTGTCTTCTCCTCTAGACTGTAAGCTTGTTTTGGACAGGGAATGTGTCTGTTAATTGTTGTATTGTACTCTCCCAACTGCTTAGTACAGTGCTCTGCATACAGTAAGCGCTCAATAAATATGATTGAATAAATGAATGGATAAGGACAGACAGCAATGCCCTCCCCACCTCCCTACTCTGGAGTAAGAATTCCAGAGACGTGGGTGAGGAAGAGGAGCAGGAGGAATCTGAAAGCTGGGAATAAAGAGGAGGCACACAGCCAGTCAGCACGCGAGCAAAAGAGATTAAAGCAGGGTGAGCGACCCATGTCTTCATCCACTCACACACCCATCCCTATAATTCATTCACGCACTCATTTTCCCTGACCCTTTCCCTCCCTGGCACAATCACATTCACCTGCCCACCCAAGTCAGAAGGTTTCAACCCGGGCTAGGATAGAGTGGTGTTTTATTGGACTCTCCCAAGTGCTTAGTACAGTCACTGCACACAATAAGCTCTCAGTGAATACCACTGATTGATTGATTGGAGGGAAAGCAGACATGGAAGGCTGGAGACTGGGAAAGCAGCAAGTTCTGTACCTCCAGGCATGAACCTCAACAACTCCTCTGTTTCTCCTTGTCCTATCAAACCAAACTTGCCTATGAGCATAGCGCTTTAAGGGGCAGTTGAACTTTTATGTATAACTGAATTTGAAAATGTTCATATTCGTTTATTCATTCAGCATATTTATTGAGTGTTTACTATGTGCAAAGCACTGTACAGATCACCTGGGAGAGTACAATATAACAATAAACAGGCACATTCCCTGCCCATAACGAGTTTACAGTCTAAAGTTTACAGTCTTACAGACTAGAGAAAATTATCTGGATGACACAGGCAACCCCCAGACTTTCCTTACTTACAACAGAATCAGCACATCCTTTCCTCTAGGCTGTAAATTCATTACGGGCAGGGAAAGGATGTGCTGATTCTGTTGTATTATACTCTCCCAAGCACTCAGTACAGTGTTCTCCACATAGTAAACACTCAATAAATACCTTTGATTGACTATTCCTGCAGCCGCCTGAGGACATTAAATACAAACTAGATGGCCTTTTTCCCTGAGTAACTTTAGTTTTGTGTATCCCAAGGGAGGAACCCACCCATTTTGGATCTAAAGAGAGTCAGGGGATAAGTACAGTAGCCCCAGAGAGGCCCAACGATGCTGGGAGGAGATCAGTCAATCAATGGTATTTATTGAGCACTTACTGTGTGCAGAGCAATAATAATAATAATAATAATGTTGGTATTTGTTAAGCGCTTACTATGTGCCGAGCACTGTTCTAAGCGCTGGGGTAGACACAGGGGAATCAGGTTGTCCCACCTGGGCTCACAGTCTTAATCCCCATTTTACAGATGAGGGAACTGAGGCACCGAGAAGTTAAGTGACTTGCCCAAAGTCACACAGCTGACAAGTGGCCGAGCCGGAATTCGAACCCATGACCTCTGACTCCAAAGCCCGTGCTCTTTCCACTGAGCCACGCTGCTTCTCAGCACACAGTACTGAGGTGTAGGGAAAGTACATTGTGATAGAGTAGGTAGACATGTACTCTGCCTACAAGGAACTTACAGTCTAGACAGAAAGTTTGCAGTCTAGATTCATTCAGTCACTCAGTAGTATTTATGGAGTGCTTACTGTGCGCAGAGCACTATTTTGAGTACTTGGGAGAGAACAATTCAGTTAGTAGACACTATTGTTTCCCCCTTTTGCATCTCTTTTAGGAAGGTATATTGCAGGAGCTTTCTTTGTCTTAGCTCGTTGTGGGCAGGGAACGTGTCTATCAACTCTGTTATATTGTTGTACTCCCCCAAGTGCTTAGTAAGTGCTCTCCACACAGTAAGTGCTCAATAAATGCCATTGATTGACTGATTAGCATCCTCTTCAGTAAAACAGGACAGTATGCCCATGCCAGGAAGTGTTTTCTTATGGTTTTTTTTTTCATTCTGAGTTAATTAACTCTTAAAAGCACTTTGTCACCTGTGGATGAAAGTATGCAAATACAGTGTGCTACTCTTTAGAAAAAGCTGCTTTATTTAGGCCAAAGAAGAGTGTTTCTTCTTTCCAAGAAGGCTTTTCTCATTTTCATGCTCAATAGCAAGTTGATTATAATTGCTAATGGTAATCTGTGATAAGAACATCCAAAAACTAACTCCAGAGATGTGTGAAGTTAATGTCCAAAATAGCTTAGTGCTGTCATTGTAGGCAAGGAATCTTTCTACCGTTGCTATTGTATTGTACTCTCCCAAGTGCTTAGTCGTCAGTTGCCTGCACCCATTAAGCGCTCAGTAAATACCATTGATTGATTGGTTGATCTCAGAGCAAGAATGTGTTTGGTTATAATAATGTTGGTATTTGTTAAGCGCTTACTATGTGCAGAGCACTGTTCTAAGCGCTGGGTAGATACAGGGTAATCAGGTTGTCCCACGTGAGGCTCACAGTTAATCCCCATTTTACAGATGAGGTAACTGAGGCACAGAGAAGTTAAGTGACATGCCCATAGTCACACAGCTGACAAGTGGCAGAGCCGGGAGTCGAACCCATGACCTCTGATTCCGAAGCCCAGGTTCTTTCCACTGGTTTGATTTGATAGATATGTTACATTTCTGTGGCGGCTTCTGGCTGCTTATAAATGACATCATTGTGGGGGCAGGAGGTAACCTGCTCAGTAACCTTCAGGAAATGATTCAGCAAAATATATTTTTCTTTCCAAATATCAGTGTCCTCTTTTAGAGTAAGTGAATGGTTTTCTGTTTCCATCAAGAGCTTAGTACAGTGCTCTGCACACAGTAAGCCCTCAATAAATACGACTGAATGAATGAATTTTGACCATTTGGCTAAGATATCACAGGTGTTTGAAAATAGCTACCAGAAATAAGTTGTTTATTAAGCAGATGTGTATTTCTTATGGTATTTGTTAAGCACTTACTATGTTCCAGGGACACACTAAGTTGTAAGCACTAGGATAGATACATGCTATTCAGGTTGGACGCAGTCCCCTGCTCCACCTGGGGTTCACAGTCTTAATCCCCATTTTACAGATGAGGTAGGTGAGGCAAAGAGAAGTTAAATGACTTGCATAAAGTCAAACAGCAGACAAGTGGTGGAGTGGGATTAGAGCACAGGTCCTTCTGATTTCAAGGCCCATGCTCTATCTACTAGGTCATGCTGCTTCTTTAGTGTGTTATTAAATTGTAGACAGGAGAGTCCTGTTATCTTTAATTGTATGCTCCCAAGTGTTTTGTACAGCCCTTTGTATCAGTAGGGGCTCAGAATCGGCAGTAGAAGTAATGAAATAGTAATATTAGTAATAACGTTTATTGAGCACCCATGTGCTGCAGGGCACTCGACCAGGTACTTCGAAAGTACAGAAAATCATAGTGACACATGAAGAGTAGCATGGCCTAGTGGATAGACCATGGGTCTGAGAGTCAGAAAGTCATGGGTTCTAATCCCAGTTCCATCACTTGTTTGCTGTGTGACCTTGAGCAAACCACTTAACTTCTCTGTGCCTCAGTTCCCTCATCTGTAAAATGGGCATTAAGACTGTGAGCCCTATGTAGGAAAAGAACTGTGTCCAACCCAAATATCTTTTATCTACCCAGGGCTTAATACAGTGCCTGGCACATAGTAAGAGCTTAATAAATACCATAATTGTTATAAAGAACTTACACTGTACTAGGGGAGACAGAAATAAGTTGGTCTGGCCTTGGGTTCATTTAAGATGATCAGTCAGCTGGGCACAGTCCCTATCCCACATAGAACTCATGGTCTAAGTAGGAGGGAGTAAATTTAATCCTCATTTTACAGTTGAGGGACCTGAGATACAGAGAAGTTAAGTGACTTCCCCAAAGTCACACAACAGACAAGTGGCAGAGGCAGGATTAGAACCCAGGTCCTCAGCTCCCAGACCTATGCTCTTTCCATTAGACCTCACTGCTTTCCACTTTTTGGAATCTCCTTCCTGTCTTTCTCTCTGTTCCATGCCACCCTGTCTTTGGCTTGTGTTGACTTCACAACTGGAGAGAGGACCACATCTGCCAGAATAATTCAAATACAGATAATTGCTGCATCTATTTTCCTAAATGAACCTCTTTAAGTGCCAGGATCCGTGGCTTCGATGTGAAATTTCATTTGCATATTGTGCAGGCTGACTCTAGTGTTTACTTTTTAGTGATGCCAGCATTTTGGACAGGATCATCATTTTACACAGTAAGACCCATGAGACTGCAGTCAAGGGGAGAGGAGTGACTCAGGGAAAGTGGACTGTCTCCCTAGCATTAAATGGTGGATTGATGAGCACAGCTCAAAGGGAAGCGGAAAAACAGTGGATGAAGGACAATCAACCAATCAGTGATATTTATTGAGCTCTTACTAAGTGTTTGGGAGAGTAGGAGCAATGTGGCCTAGTGGAAAGAGTACAGGCCTGGGAGTCAGAGTACCTGGGTTCTAACTCTGGCTTTGTCACTTGCCTGCTGTGTGACTTTGGGCAAGTCACAATTTCTCTGTGCCTCAGATTTCTCACCTGGGGGATTCAATAGCTGTTCTCCCTCCTACCTAGACTGAGCGCCCCATGTGGGTCAGGGGCTGTGTCCAACCTGATAAGCTGGTACATACCCCGGAGTTTAAAACAGTGCTTGGCTCATAGAAATTGCTTAACAAATGCCATAATCATTTATTATTATCACAATGGACTTGTTAGACCCACTTTCTGTTCACAAGGAGCTGACAGTCTAGAAAGGGAGGCAGATATTAAAATAAATTACAGATATGTATATTAGTGCCCTGGGGCTAAGGGTGAGGTAGATATCAAGTGCTTAAAGGGTACAGATCCAAGTGAATAGGTGACAAAGGAGGGAGAGGGAGTTAATGAGGGCTCACTCTTGAAGGGGATGTGATCTTAGTAGGGCTTTGAAGTTGGGGAAGGGCCAATCCCTCAGAACAGTAATACTAATAATAATTATGGTATTTGTTAAGCACTCACTATGTGCCAAACACTATTTGTTAATCGCTTACTATGTGCTGAACACTGTTGACTAGGAATGGAGTCTTCATGAAAGAATTGCTGGGCTGGGTGAATGAGTACCAACTGCACACAAGTGTGGCAGGGAAGAAACCCGGAATTCCCCCCACCCCCCATCATCTTCCTCTTCTCCCACTTCCTTCTGAATTGCTCTGACTTGCTCCCTTTATTCTTCCCCCCTCCAAGCCCCACAGCACTTAGGTACTTATCTGTAATTTATTTATTTATATTGATGTCTGTCTCCCCCCTCTAGACTTTAAGCTTCTTATGGACAGGGAATGTGTATGTTCATTGTTATATTGTACTCTCCCAAGTGCTTCGGACACTCCTTCGCAAATGCTCAATAAACATGACTGATGGACTGAATGAATGAGCCAGCAGGAAAGGCCAGTTGTCCAGGACTCCAACACTTTGTTGTTTAGAATGCAAAGGCCATTAACATTTTCTAGGTTGGATTCTTCCCAACAGGCACTTGAACACTTGCCCATTGGCCTTCTAGGTAGCTTTTGCTGGCAGTAGGTATTGGAGCATGGAGGTGACCAGCTGTTCAGTTTCAACTCTCCTCATCTTAGCTGGTTCCTTGACATCAGACCCCTATCTTCTAGTAGCTGCTGATCCCCTCCACTGGAAATCTTCACTGGCACAACCCCCATGACAAAGTCTCAGACACGATACACCATTTTTAGATCCTGTGCCATGGTTTTCAGCCCAAGCCTTTCCCCTCCTTCTTCTGGAAGAATGGAGTTTTGAGACCTTGCTGTAACCTTGCTAGCCACCTTGATTTCCCCAAATCGCATTAACAAGTAACATGATCAAGTTAGTGATCAAAAAGGAAAAGAAAATATTTCAAGAATGATTAGTCATGAACTGTGTAATGAGAGAGGCGATCAAGTATATTAGGATGATATTATTGATTAAAAGGAGTAATGGAGGAATTAGTTATAAGCAAGCAGAAAGGAAAATGTCAGTCAAGAAATGCTTATACATAGAAGAGAAATGAGAAAGATATGTGGACTAATATGTCTAATTAGCAGCAACAGAAATGTGGCAAAATATAAGTTGCTTTATGTAGTTTTAAAAATGAATAAGAAGAGTTGAACATATTTAAAAATTGAAATGAGAGTTTCATTATTAAAATTCCTCAGTTAAATTTGAATGTATCCACTGACTCATGATCAGTTACTTAAAAGCTTGGGTTTTCAGAAGTTTTCTTTTATATTGATGGCAGTTTCTATATCTACTGAAGCTCATATAGAACAAAAAGTGTAAGAATTTAGCATTAACTGGGCTTCCCTGTCTCTTTGTAACAATCTTTCCTGTCTCTTTGTAACAAAATTCTGCACTGGAATTGAGAATGACTGGAGCAACTATTAGTTTTTCCCTGGTTTTTCATTATTTAGCTGGGTGGTTCAGTTTTCAGCCAAATGCCACAGGGGTTGGAGCTGGGTTTTAGTGGAAGCAGCATGGCATAGTGAATAGAGCACAGGCCTTGGAGTCAGAAGGTCATAAGTTCCAATCCTAGCTCTGCCACTTGTCCGCTGCATGACCTGGGACAAGTCACTTAAGTTCTCTGGGCCTCAGTTACCTCATCTGTAACAGGAGGGTCGAGACTGTGAGCCCCAATGGGACAGGAACTGTATCCAACCTGATTTGCTTGAATCCACCCCAGCATTTACTGCAGTGACTGGCATATAATAAGCACTTAAATATTATTATTATGATTGTGATTGTTATTATTACTTTGCCGGCTGGACAACCTTGCTAATCACCTACTACAACCCAGCCCACATGCTTCCCTCCTCTAACGCCAGCCTTCTCACTGTACCTCATTCATGTTATCCACATCCTCCATCTGGCCTGGAACTTCCCCCCTCACATCTGATAGTCCACTTCTCTCCTCATCTTCAAAGTCCTACTAAAATCATGTCTCCTCCAAGATGCACCCCCTGTGTAACTCGTCATTTCTCCAACCAATTCTCCTTCCATTCTGTGTCACCTGGGCCCTTGGAGAGTAGTAATAACAGTATTTATTAGGTGTTTTCTGTGTGTAGAACACAATATTACGCAATCAGAGAAAATACTTGGGTGGAAATTAAAAATGGTCCGTGTCCTTCATGGGGCTTACCATCTAAAAGTTTAAGTGAGGGGAAAGGGATTGGAGATGTCCATAATAGGAGTGATGAAAGATTAAAATCCATTACAAATATATGAACTAGGCTTCAAGT
Source organism: Ornithorhynchus anatinus (assembly GCF_004115215.2). NCBI lineage: Eukaryota > Metazoa > Chordata > Mammalia > Monotremata > Ornithorhynchidae > Ornithorhynchus > Ornithorhynchus anatinus. The sequence continues at coordinate 89,519,654 of NC_041731.1, forward strand.
CTCTGTAGTGATGGAAGTGTGCAAGATCATGTGGGAACAAGCCAGGAGCAGAGACCCTCTGTGGCAGGAAAGAAGGTGGTGGTTACCATAATGTTTTCCTCAGAAATGATGGAAGAGGGATAAGTACCCCTTAAGCACTTTAATACTCACTTCACCCCCAGTCCCACAGCATTTTGGTAAATAACTGTGGTTTATTTAATGTCCATCTCCCCCATTCGACTGTAAGATCCTTGAAGGACAGGGTTGGTGACTGCTATTTCTATTGAAGCATACTGTCCCAAGGGCCTGGCACAGTGCTCTATACCCAATATGTGCTCAATAAATACCACTGATTGACAAGTTGGAAAACAGAGTGTAACAATGGGAAACAAATATGATTACTTGTTCACTATTCACATAGTACAAGGCTGATAATTTATGCTCTAAACTTGATGATAAAAGTGGGAAATATGTTGAAGGAATGCAGGGAACATGCCTATCAACTCTGTTCTAGTGCACAATGCTCTGCACACAGGAAGTGCCCAATAAATATGATTGAGTGATGAATGATTACAGTATGAAGACATGGCCAGGTGAAGATCCTGTGAGATAGTACTGTTATTAGCAGTTGAATACTTAAGCTGTAAAAGTACGATAGTCTAATGATATGTCATTGAATAACCAATGGAGGGCACAGAGGGTGATAATGGCAATGTGTCTGGAACAAGGAAGCCAAGGACCGGAGGTAAGAATAATAATGATAATAATAACTTCTCTATCACTGTGGATAGTACGACCATCCTTCCCGTCTCTCAAGCCCGCAACCTCGGTGTCATCTTTGACTCGGCTCTCTCATTCACCCCACACATCCAATCGGTCAACAAGACCTGCCAGTCTCACCTTTATAATATTGCCAAGATCCGCCCTTTCCTCTCCACCCAAATGGCTATCTTACTGGTACAGGCTCTCATAATATCCCAGCTGGATTATTGTGTCAGCCTTCTCTCTGATCTCCCTTCCTCCTGTCTCTCCCGGCTCCAGTCTATTCTTCATTCCGCTGCCCGGATCATCTTCCTGCAGAAACGCTCTGGGCATGTCACTCCCCTTCTTAAAAACCTCCAGTGGTTGCCTATCAACCTCTGCACAAAACAAAAATTTCCCACTCTAGGCTTCAAGGCTCTCCATCACCTTCCCCCCTCCTACCTCTCGTCTCTTCTCTCTTTCTACTGCCCACCCTGTAGGCTCCGCTCCTCTGCCGCCTACCTCCTCACCGTCCCCCATTCTCGCCTATCCCGCCGTCGACCCCTGGGCCACGTCCTCCCACGGTCCTGGAATGCCCTCCCTCCTCACCTCCGCCAAACTGATTCTCTTCCCCTCTTCAAAACCCTACTTAAAACTCACCTCCTCCAAGAGGCCTTCCCAGACTGAGCTCCTCTTCTCCTTCTACTCCCTCTACCACCCCCCCTTCACCTCTCCGCAGCTAAACCCTCTTTTCCCCCTTTCCCTCTGCTCCTCCCCCTCTCCCTTCCCATCCCCTCAGCACTGTACTCATCCACTCAACTGTATATATTTCCATTACCCTATTTATTTTGTTAATGAATTGTACATTGCCTTGATTCTATTTAGTTGCAATTGTTTTTACGAGATGTTCTTCCCCTTGACTCTATTTATTGCCATTGTTCTTGTCTGTCCGTCTCCCCCGATTAGACTGTAAGCCCGTCAAATGGCAGGGACCGTCTCTATCTGTTGCCGACTTGTTCATTCCAAGCGCTTAGTACAGTGCTCTGCACATAGTAAGCGCTCAATAAATACTATTGAATGAATGAATGAATGACGCAATCCCTGTCCCATGAAGGGTTCACAGTCTTGAACCCCCTTTTACAGATCAGGTAACTGAGGCACAGAGAAGTGAAGTTACTTGCCCAAGGTCACACAGGAGACAAGTGGAGGATCCGGGATTAGAACTCATGACCTTCTGACTCGCAGGTCCTTGCTCTATCCACTACATCAAACTGGAGGTAAAAGAGGCACTAAATTCCTATTTTGCAGACGAGGGAACTGAGGAATAGAAAAGTGAAGTGACTTGCCTGAGGTCAACACAGCAAGTATGTGGCAGAGCTGGGAGTAGAACCAGGTCCTCTGATCCCCAGGCCCAAGCTCTTTCTAGGATGCACTGTAGAGAGGGGAAGAGGCTCAGGGGAATTTACAGGCATTGGAGATTTTTTCTGAAATTTTTTTTTGACTTAAATCCTGCCGAGGCTATTAAGAGGTGAGTTTCTTTTAGGTAGTGTAACCCCGAGAAAGTATATAGCTGGGGTGCATCACAGTTTCAAGTAGTCTGGCCTAATGTACAAGAATGCAGGAATGGGAATCCGATGTGGATTCTCATATCCCAGCTCCACCACTTGCCTCCTATGTGATCTTGAGTAAGTCACTTCACTTCCCTCTTCCTCAGTTTCCTCACCTGTAAAAATGGGAATGACATCTGTCCTCCCTCACCCTAAGACTAGGAGCCCAGTAAGTGACAGGGACTATGTCTGATCTGATTAGCCCATCTCTATGCCGGCATTTAGCACAGTGCTTGACACAGAGTAAACTTGGCCCATAGAAAGTAATTAACAAATATCACAATTTTTTTTTCCGTCATCCTACTCTCTCCCCTCCCGGCTCCAGTAAGAGCCATGGGAGCTTCTGCAATAGTAGCAGCAATGGCACTTTCTTGCAGTCTTCCTTCATCCACACTTGAACAACAGCCAGCCTATAACGCACAGTCTCCATCTCTCACAGCTGGAGAAGCTGCTGGCCAGAATCTGGGGAGTAGGCAGCACCCCCTACTGGCTCTTCTTTCAGTTAGAAACTAGATATCTAGCAAAGTACCACCACTAATAATAATTGGGGTATCTAGTAAGCACTCACTGTGCCTAGCTCTATACTAAGCACTGGAGTAAACACAAGGTCATCAGGTCGGGCAGACCCAAACTCACTGTCTAAGTGCCAGGGAGATTACAGATCTTATATCAAACAAGAAGTCCTTACAGTCGGCTTTGAAGGACTCAATCACCTTGCCCCTTCTTATTTCACCTCCCTGCTCCCCTACTACAACCTAGCCCATACCCTTCACTCCTCTTATGCCAACCTTCTCACTCTTCCTCCATCTCGTCTATCTTGCAGCCGATCTCTTGCCCACGTCCTGCCTCTGTCTTGGAATGCCCTTCCTCTTACTCTCTGACAGACGATTACTCTCCTCACCTTCAAAGGCTATTGAAATAATGATGTTGGTATTTTTTAAGCACTTACTATGTGCAGAGCACTGTTCTAAGTGCTGGGGTAGATACAGGGCAATCAGGGTGTCCCATGTGAGGCTCACAGTCTTAATCCCCATTTTACAGATGAGGGAACTGAGGCACAGAGAAGTTAAGTGACTTGCCCACAGTCACACAGCTGACAAGTGGCAGAGCCGAGATTCGAACCCGTGACCTCTGACTCCCAAGCCCGTGCTCATTCCACTGAGCCATGCTGCTTCAAGCACATCTCCTCCAAGAGGCCTTCCCTGAGTAAGCCCTCATTTCCTTTTGTCCCACTCCCTTCTGTGTCACCCTGTTTTGTTCCTTTTATCTCACCCACCACTTACCCCACAGCACTTAGTACTTATCTGTAATTTATTTATATTAATGTCTGTCTCCCCCTTGATACAGAAAGCTCACTGCGAGCAGGGAACATGTCTATCAACTCATTATATTGTAGTCTCCCAAGTACTTAGTATAGTGCTCTGCACACAATAAGCACTAAATGACTGATTGATTACAGATGAGGAAATTGAAGCACAGATAAATTAAATAATTTGTCCATAGTCAACCAGGAGAGTATCTATCAATCATATTTATTGAGCACTTACTTTGTGCAGAGCAAATATATGGAGTGCTTAGGAGAGTACAGTTCAGCAGAGTTGATAGACATAGTCTCTGCCCACAAGTAACTTACAGTCTAGCATGACAAATCTGGGGTTGAACCCAGGTCCTCTGACTCCCAGGCCCACACTCTTTCTACTGTGCCATACTGCTTCTCAAACTCCACTTCGCTCTCCCTTCCTTTCTCCAAGTGGGGAGAAAGAGGTTGAAAATACAACTGACCTTACCTAGGCTAGAGAAGGGTTAAAGGAGATCAAGAGCTTACTCTGTTTTTCTCAACTTTGAAGATAAGGGAGGTGCCTACACTGAGGACTTGTGCAGTCTGGGTGGCCCTGTATTGAATGTCTGAGAAAGCTAAAATCAAAATCAATTCATGAGGAAAAAAAAAAAAGATCCTTGCTGGTTCACTTGATTACATTTCAGTCATCCATCAGATGAAATGCTTAATATCCTGACAAGGCTGGTGATTGAGTGTCTGAATGATCACAAGACTTCTTGTGCAAATGTTCAATCTTCCAGTTATCTGGACCTACTTTGGAAAAGTTACCAAATTTGAGTTTTGGCCAACAGGCATTCCATGCTCTGAACTGGAGCATTCCCTACTGCTTTCCCTCCCCTCTTCCTTTTACTCCCAGCACTGTGTTTGTTACCATATCTCTCCTCCCTTCCTTCCTGTGTCCTCTCCCTTTCTTTCTGATTCTCTTTTCATTCTCCCTCTCCTCAGACCTCCCATTACTTTCCCCTTCTCCTCAACCACCATCTCCTGCTAATTACCTTATCCCTCTTCACCACCTATCACTCAGTCAGCCTCCCTAGAAAAGTTTCCTACTTATCTGTTCTAGTGGAGCTATGAATGCAGCTTAGCACTGAAACAATTATAAAGAGAAAGTGTAACTTGTCTGATAACATAGCTAAGTAAATAGCCTCAGATAATGTAATAATAATAAAGGTATTTGTTAACCACTATGTGCCAAACCTGGTATTAAGTTCTAGAGTAAATGCAATCAGATTAGACACAGTCTCTGTTCCACATCAACTCAGTTTGAGAGGGAGAACAGGCATGTAATTCTTATTTCACAGATTAGGAAACTGAGGCATGAAGAAGTTATCCATCCCCATCCAAGATTAATTTTCATGCCCTGTTGCTCCATTCCCTCCCAACTATTTATGTTTTGGATCACCTGTTTACCAGATTTCAAAGTGGCTATATCCATGGAGTTTGTTAGGTGGGCTAAAGGTCTAAAAATTTATCATGAATCTCCTGAGGCCAGATTAAAGTGAATAGCATAGCTATTTGCTGGGGGAACTTTTGTGATTTTTTAGAATTGCTCAGCTCATCCAGTGGTTTCCCAGTTCCTTCCACATCCAATGGAAACTCTTTGTCACTGGCTTCCAGGCTCTCCACCAGCTGCCCCCATTTTACATGTTTGCTTCCTTCAGCTATTACACTCCAGACTGCACCACTTCCATCACTTTGCTTCAGACTCACTGCCTCTGATTCTACAAGGTGGCTCTCTCAAAGCCCACAAAAATGCAAAATGGAGGGAACAGAAGTTTTTCTCAAATCCCCAATTGTGACATAAACTGGAGTCTGGGAAAGACAGGAGAAGGTAATGTAGGAAGAGCTGGAGAGAGGAAGCATCGGGGACAAGAGGATGAGGAGGGATAAGGGATGGTGGGAAGATCCCTGGGGTGGCAACCCTCAAAAATCGAATTGCAGATTTAGGACATATTCATGATCTGAGACTGTAAGCTCATTGTAGGCAGTGAATGTGTCGGTTTATTGTTATATTGTATTTTCCCAAGTGCTTAATAGAAGGCTCTGCTCACGGTAAGCACTCAATAAATATGATTGACTATCTAGAGTCAAAATTCATTTTTTGCTTTGAAAAATGTACTTTGATGATTTAAAGCATATTAAAAAATCCATTCCTTCCATCTCCTCCTTCCATATGAAGATGCTGGAATTTTCATTACTTTTGCTGGAATTGTTATTGTTTCCACTGTCACTTCAGAAATTGGCGAGCTTCCCCAATATCGATTGGGTCATTTTCTTTGGAAAAGAGCCCTTGGCCCCACTCCATGTCCCATTACTTGGATCTAATCATGCATTTACTTTGGCTGATGCCTAATTTTGGAGCCAAACCTTTTCCATCTCCGATTAGAGATGAAGTCTCTTATCTGCATTTTGTGTGGCTGTAAGTAAAATCAAGGAAGATGCGGAAAGACTTGTGAATGCTGAATTATGAAAACCTCTTGCTGAGCTCATAAATGTTTGCATGAGCACTTGAGCAGCCTCCTATTGAGAAAAAGGGTTCCAAACTTAATAAGATCTCAGTGAGGGATGAAAGTCAAAGATGAGATATGAGCAGTTCAGTGTGCCCAAGAGGGAAGTTATACTATGGTCATTATTTTTTAGTGCTTACTGAGAACTCTGATTCACAACAGCTTGGTAGGAGATGCCCCTCAAACCTACCAGCCACCAGAGTTATGTAATGGAGATTCTTGATGATATTGCTAGAATTTTCACTGAATCTAACATATAGCAATGATCACATCTGCTGTGCCCTGCTGTGGTCTATAATGCAAATCAATTAATCGGTTATATTTATTGAGGACTTACTCTGTGAAGAGCACTGTCCTAAGTGCTTGGGAGAATACTCACAACACACGTACATTCTAGAGGGGGAGACAGCATTGTGATAAATAAATATATTTTAGACATGTACACAAATGCTGTGGGTCTGAGGGAGAGGTGAATAAAGGGTGCAAATCCAAATGCAGTGGCAACTCAGAAGGGAGAGTGTAAAAAAAAGAAATGAGGGCTTAGTTGGGGAAGGCCTCTTGGAGGAAATGTGCTTTTTGTAAGACTAATAAGACTATTAAGACTACTTTAATGTCCATCTCCCACTGAAGACTGTACTCTCCTTGTAGGCAGATATCACCACTACCAACTATATTGTAATGTATTTTCCTAAGCACTTAGTAGAGTGTTTTATACACAATAAACACTCCATAAATGTTTTTGATTGACTGACCCTATCTACTCCCACATAAATGTTCCATGGCATAATTGCCCCACCATGAAGTTTGAAGAGGAAATCAAAGATAATTTTCATCACCCATGATTGAAAGCAGTGAGCACAGGGGATGAGAAACTGATAAAACAGGTCAGGGTAGTTAATTTATAACTAAGGGAAAGGGGAACACAAGGGTGAGATTGCAGACACTACAGCAGAGCCTGGGGAGTTAATTCACTGAGTGTTTTTCCTATCCAGCACTTGGGAGAGTACAATAGGAGTAAGAGATACAGCCCAAGGGTCCTTAATACTTATCTTAATTCTTATATGGCCTGGGGAATAGCCCCATCTGTTTATTGGTTATGAAAATTATATAAAAAATTGGGCTATTAGGCAAGTAAATACAGTTCAAAGGCTTCTGGAAGGACATGATTAATGAATGATGTTTGCTTAGCCAGGATCCACGAAGGATCTCTGGTTAGGATCTTGTTGGTATAAGTAGAGAAGTGAGATTCCAGGATAATTTCCAGTTGGGACTCATCCATTCTTTATTGAAGTTGGGGAGAATGATGGCATCCTTGCAATCGTGGGATATGTCCTCCTTGCCCCATTTGTGTGGGTGCTAAGCAGCATGTCTCCTTCCTGCTTATCGATCTCAGTCTAAAGCTGTCAGATCCTGGCACACGGCCATTCTTCATGACCAACTGTAGTGGACATGTCAGAGGTTGGAGCCAGAGCAGTGTCTACACATGCCCAGAGGCAAGCTATTCTTTGTTGAGCATCATCCTTAGTGGAGAAAGAAGTATTAGAGAGATGATCAGAGAGATGTTGCCATCTCTTTAAAGATTCTCCTTTGTCTAAAACCAGCTTCTCTCTCCTGCTGTGCTATGGTGGTGGTGTTTGGGTGAGGGTCCGGTGAGTACAGACAGTTGAATCTAGTCTCCTCGGGGAAAAGTAATTTCATTAGATGCTATGAGGACAGGGAATGTGAATTTTGCTACTGATGACTGTTCCAAGTGGTCAGGACAGTGTTCTGTACCTAAGTGTTCCACATGTAAGTGAAGAGGAGAGGTGTGGTTTAGTGGATAGAGCATGGGCCTGGGATGCAGAAGGACTTGTAGAAGTAGCATGGCTTAGTGGAAAGTGGAAAGTCTTAGTGGAAAGGCTTGGGAGTCAGAGGCTATGGGTTCTGATTCCATCTCTGCCACTTGTCAGCTGTGTGACTTCGGGTAAGTCACTTAGCTTCACTGTGCCACAGTTACCTCATCTGTAAAATGGGGATGAAGAATGTGAGCCCCACATGGGGCAAGCTGCTTACCTTGTATCTACCCTAGTGCTTAGAACTGTGCTTGGCAAATAGTAAGCACTTAACAAATACCATAATTATTATTATTACTATTACTTGGGTTCTTTCCCAGGCTCTGCCACTTGTCTGTTATGTGACCTTGGGCAAGTCGCTTAACTTCTCTGTCCCTCAGTTACCTCATTTGTAAAATGGAGTATGCTCCAACTGCCTAGTAGGTGACGCAGAAGGGAGAGGGAGTAGGAGAAATTACAATATAAATGTCATGCAAAATGTTGAGTTCACCCTTTTAACCCTTTCAATTTAGCAGTACTGAAATGAAAACAAAGCTGCAATTGTATATCTGTACTAAGAGCTAGGGAAAACTCCCTGAAATATTTGCACTTATTTTAAAAATAAACCTCATAAAATATCAGTATTTTTTATAAAGAGGATGGGATAAAATACTTTTAAGAGAGCAAGCCCTGCAAACGAACAGAGCAGAGGCAGAAAAGTAGCAGAACAGAGCTTGTCAAATGACTCCTTGTAAATAATTTACTTCTTTAAATGAATAAGTTATTTGTTTTATAAAACCAGCAAAGACTTCTTTGCTCAGTGAAGACCTATAACTGCATGAAGATAACAGCTTGACTCTGGGGAATTTTTATTCTCTCAACTGAATGAACTGGAAAACTATTCTTGGAGACAAGAGAAGGAGTGGGGGGTTGGAAATAAACTAGGGTCTCCTGGAGCAACATAGCAGCCTAATGGTGGCTTTCACTTTCAATTCTAATTGGATTAAGGCCATAAAGAGGCATAGGAGACACTATTGTAAGTAAGCAATTTTGAAATATTTACATGCCCTTGATAATTTGTGCTAAGGTCATCACAACCAATGGAGACTTTTCCTGCCCCATTAATAATAATACTAATTATGGTATTCGTTAAGCACTAATTTGCCAAGCACTGCCAAGCACGTGCTGGGGCAGATACAAGGTAATCAGGCTAGACCCAATCCCTGTCCCACATGGGACTCACAGTTTTAATCCCCATTTGACAGTTGAGGTAACTGAGGCACAGAGAAGTTAAGTGACTTGCGCAAGGTCACACAGTAGGTAAGCAGCAGAGCCGAAATGAGAGTGCCAGAAAGAGAATGAAGGTAGAAAGAGCAGAGGAAAAAGAGGAGAAGAAGGACCTGGAAGCTTCCTTTTAAACTAGGATGAGTACTCTAGGATTGAAGTGGAAAAGAACTATTTGAGAAATCAGTTGAGAATAAGACATTATTGCTTGGAGTGTGGCAAAAATAATCTTGAACTAAACAGCAGTAATTTCTGTTATGATGCAGTAATTGCGTTCTCGAATTGACTTGTACGATGCCCATGGGACCTATAGTAACGAATTATTCAATGTGAATTAGTGCATTAAGGGGATAGATAGGATGTAGAAACAGCCAAATACAAATTCCTCAGCTATGCTCTATCCACTACTAGCAGAATATTATACATCGTTCCTCTGTTATTTTTTAGGACTAAATAGTACAAAGTTCCAAACTCCAAAGAAACACAAAGTATTGCACTGTATGGTACAGGCCCATAAGGCTGAGATAGACTTTGGGAAGTAGGGAAACATCGCACCTTGAGTGATATGCAAGTGCTCAATCAATCAACTGTATTTACTGTGCACTTACTAAGGGTAGAACAGTGTACTAAGCTCTTGGGAGTGTAAAGTGCTCTGCACATAGTAAGTGCTCAATAAATACAGTTGAATGAATGTGTGTACAGTATAACAGAATTGGTAAACATGTTTTGTGCCCACAATGAACTTAAACACTTAGCTCTTTCTTCCTATGCTCAATTTACTAGCATCAACTAGTGCTAGTTCACTTTATATCAGAACCACTTGTGAGTTGGAAAGGACTTTCCCTAATTCTTCCATCACGTTGTTGTTGTTGTCATGGTATTTGTTAAGCACTTACTATGTGCCAGACATGGTACTAAGCACTGCGGTAGATACGAGTTAATCAGGTTGGACACAGTCTCTGTCTCACATGTTGCTCACAGTCTTAATCCTCATTTTATGGTTGAGGTAACTGAGGCCCAGAGAAGTGAAGTGACTTGTCCAACGTCACCAAGCAGACAAGTGGCAGAGCCAGGATGAGAACCCAGGATCTTCTGACTCCCAGGTCCGTGCCCTATCCACTGTACCCAAACGTATGACAACATCATGGCCTAGTGGAAAAAGAGTTAGACGACCAGGGTTCTAATCCCTTCTCTGTATTTTACCTGTTTTACGACTCCGTGCTTCTGTTCTTCATCTGTTCCTCCATATGGGACCTGATGATCTTGTATTCACCCTTGCACTTAGTTCAGTGCTTGGCATAGAGTAAGTGCTTAACAAATACCACCGTTACTATAGCAGAACAGACTGAATAGAAAAAAAACTGGTACTGAAAAATACTCTGTAGGTTTCCCAGGGAGCAAACACAGAAAGGGCCTTCAGACTACTTGTAAAACTACTTTTCACATATACATTAGTTTCAACTCTATGACACTGTATTCTCCCAAGGGCTTAAGTACAGTGCTCTGCACACAGTAAACGCTCAACAAAACGATTTATTGATTGATCAATTGTTCTGTGCACAGTGTTTAGTAAATATGATTGATTCTAGTGAAGTAGACAAATTCTGAATCTTAGTACTTAAGCTCTATTTATATCCTGGCAAGCTCAAAGAGATCGTCATATGTATACAATATTGGTATATATCTCTTAATTTATCTCTCACTTCTGAAATGTTATCTTCTCTAGGAGGCTCTGTGATTAATTTCAGGATCAATTTTAGTAGCATTTCTGTATGTATACATTTACCCTACTAATGAAGCACTTAATCATATCTATCTCTATTAGCTCCTCCTATCTGGAATTATTTTGGTTCTTGTCTCCCCTATTAGATTGTAAGCTCCTTAAGACCAAGGATCGTATTTTCTAATGCTATTGTAATTTCCCTACCACTTAGGTCAGTGTTCTGCACACATCCTGTGATCAATAAATGCTACTGATGAATCACCATTTGGTGTTGAGATGATGATGAAACTGCTCAAGAGCAGCTCCAAACCACCGAAATTCAAAAATTTTTGTTCTACACATCCTTCTCCAATTAAGCATTTTGACCTCCTTACTAATGGCTTTAAAACTTGCCATAACTTTGTTCCCTCCTACCTTACCTCGCTGCTTTCCTACTATACCCCAACCTGTACATTTCACTCCTCTAATGCTAACTTACTTACTTTACCTCTGACTCGTCTATTTTGCCACCAACCTCTTGCCCACATTCTCCCTCTGGCCTTTAACATCCTTCAAATGTGACAGACGATCACTCTCCCCACCTTCAAAGCCTTATTGAAGGCACATCTCCTCCAAAAGGCCTTCTCCAACTAGGCCTTCATTTCCCCTTCTCCCACTCCCTCCCACATAACCCTTGCACTTGGATTTACACCCTTTATTCATTTTTTCCTCATCCCCACAGAACTTACATATATATTCATAAATGTGTATATTAATGTCCGTCTCCACCTCTATACTGGAGATCAGTGTGGGCAGGAAATATGTCTACCACCTTTGTTCTATTGTACCCTTCCAAGCATTTCATTTGGTCCTTCGCACACCACACTCAATAATAATAATGATAATAATGATGGCATTTGTTAAGTGCTTAGTATGTACCAAGCACTGTTTTAAGCACTGGGTGAGATACAAGGTAATCCGGTTGTCACAGGTGGGGCTCACAGTCTTCTTCCCCATTTTACAGATGAAGTAACTGAGGCACAGAGCAGTTAAGTGACTTGCCCAAAGTAACAGCTGCCAGGTGACAGAGCTGGGATTAGAACCCATGACCTCTGACTCTCAAGCCCATGGTCTTTCCACTGAGGCATACTGCTTCCAGGAGGCCTTTCCCAATGAATTCCCCATCTCGTCTCCCCAGCTCACCCCCTCCCAACCATTTTGGGGAAGAAGCATGGCCAAGTGGCTAGAACACTGGCCGGGGAGTCAGTCTCGGGTTCTAATGCCGCCACTGCCACTTGTCCACTGGGGATCTTGGACAAGTCACTTCACTTCTTTAGGCCTCAGTTCCCTCATCTGGGAAATGACAATTAAGACTGTGAGACCTTATTTGGGAAAAAGACAGTGGCCAGCCTGACTACCTTGTATCCACCCCAGCATTTACAACAGTACTTGACACAGTAAAAATTTAACAAATATTATTATTATTTTGCCCTCCCCACACCTCCTACCTATCCAGAGGCAAATTGATTTTCAGTGTTTAGAACAGGGCTTGGCACATAGTAAACACCTAATGAATACCATTATTAACACAATTAATTGATTGACCATTTCCCAAAGTGCCCAGGAAGCAGTGTGGTAGTGGAAAGAGCACAGTCCTGGCAGTCAGAGCAACAGGGTTCTAATCCCACCTCTGCCATTTGCCTGCTGTGTGACCCTGGGCAAGTTACTTAACTTCTCGGGCCTCAATTTCTTCATTTGTATAATAGGGTCACACCTTTAGAGCTTCCAGTACTTTTCCAGTTTCAACTACGAGAAGGAGAGTTACGGAGAGGCATATCATTCCATTTCTAGCTTGGGCAGTGACTAGCAAGTGGAAGGCAATTTGCCACAAGTCAAAACTCACCTGTGCTGGGCAGCAGTGGCACCGGAGAGAGTTGAAGGCAGAGATTCAAGTTTACTGTGTGGAAGGAGGCAACAATAAAATGATTCTGTATTTTTATCACAAAAACACTATGGATATACTACCTGAATGATTACATTTTGGGAAAGATGTGTCCATGGCATCGTTATGGGTCGGAGACAACTCCACAGTATAAGACAAGATAGTGGGGATTAAATCCTACTTCCTCCAATTTAGAATTTGAGCCCCATGGGGCACAGGAACTGTCTCCAACCTTGTTTTCTTGTGTAGTGCTTGGCAAATAGTAAATGTTTAATAAATACACGTTATTATAATACAAAAATATATACTATAATATATGGACATATACTATATGATGTATTATTTAACATAATGGTTATTTTTCTAAAACTGGAATCAGTTTAATTTTCATGCTCTTATGACAGGTTTGAATTGGATATATGAGATGACAAACCAATTAACATTGGTGAAACTGACCCATGCTTAAGGTACTGTAGGTGAGTGCTTTTAAAAAAAAAACCTAACACAGTGCCTGCCCTTAAATATCTCACAATATATATTATATATATCTTTCCATACACATATAAGTTTTTTTAATGGTATTTGTTAAGCTCAATTAAGGTCACTGCTTGAGAGTTTCCAGTACTCTACCAGTCATGACTACAGGAGATAGAGTCAAGCAGAGGCACATCCATTCCATTCCTACCTTGGGCAGTGGCTAGTGAGTGGAAGGCAATCTGCTACAAGTCAAAACTCATCTGTGCTGGGCATCAGCGGCATGGGAGACAGTTGAGTTGATAGAGAAGCAGCATGGCTCAGTGGAAAGAGCACGGGCTTTGGAGTCAGAGGTCATGGGTTCGAATCCCGGCTCAGCCACTTGTCAGCTCTGTGACTTTGGGCAAGTCACTTAATTTCTCGGTGCCTCAGTTACCTCATCTGTAAAATGTGGATTAAGATTGTGAGCCCCAAGTGGGACAACCTGATTCCCCTGTGTCTACCCAGCGCTTAGAACAGTGCTCGGCACATAGTAAGCGCTTAACAAATACCAACATTATTATTATTATTATTGAGGGCAGAGACTCATTTACTGCATGGAAGGACACACCGGTAAACCACTTTCATATTTTTACCAAGCGAACTCTATGGATACACTACCAGAAAGATTGCAGATGGAAGAGGGAATTCTGGGAGAGAAATGTCTCTGGTTTCGCTATGGGTTGGCCACGACTCGACAGCATAAGACAACAACAACAATTTGTTAAGCACTTATTATATGCCAGGCACTATACTGAGCTAATCAGGTTGTACATAGTCCATATAATAATAATAATGATTATAGTGTTTGTGAAGTACTTACTATGTACCAGGCACTCTACTAAGCACTGGGGTGGATACAAACAAATTGGGTTGGACACAGTCCCTGTTCCGCATGGGATTTACAGTCTTAATCCCTATTTTAAAGATGAGGTAACTGAGGCACAGAGAAGTGAAGTGACTTGCCTAAGATCTCACAGCAGATAAGTGGCAGAGCTAGGTACTTCTGACTCCCAAATCCGATGTTCTTTCCACCGGGCCATGCTGCTTCTAAGTTAAGAGTTAAGGCAGATACAAGTTAATCAGGTGAGAGTCAGACCCTGCCCAACATGGGGCTTCTGGTTGTTTTTCTGTCACATTTACACACCTGAAATGTTTTTGTTGTCAAGACTTCTTCTAGGATTCTTCGAAGTGGTGACTGCAACTAGCTGTTTTTATCTAGGGTTTAATACTCCCAAGGATTGCTGAATTTAGTTCAAATTTTAGTTGGAAACTGTTAAAGCCTCTTAAGCATTAGTATGCTGAGCTGATACTTCCTGACCCAGCAGATTTTTTGGGATTTGCATCTGATAATCAGTCCCTTAAAAAGGAAGCAAATATGTTACCACAAGGTGTGTATGTGGGTTGACGGTGTGGGAGAAACACTGATAGGATTTAGAGGAAATGAGGAACTAACTCAAGTATCGTGATTGAATTTGAAATAGAGTATTAATTTTCAGTAGGTGCAAGACAAGTCTACAGCCTATTAAAATTCAGAGGTAGATGCAGTTGGAAGGTATAAGCAGGAAACGTGTGAATTTAGCTAATAGAAACACCACATGTTTCATGTAGGAAAGATGATGATGATGATGTTGGTATTTGTTAAGCACTTACTATGTGCAGAGCACTGTTCTAAGAGCTGGGGTAGATACAGGATAATCAGGTTGTCCCACGTGAGGCTCACAGTTAATCCCCATTTTACAGATGAGGGAACTGAGGCACAGGGAAGTGAAGTGACTTTCCCAGGGTCACACAGCTGACAAGTGGCAGAGCCGGGATTCGAACCCATGAACTCTGACTCCCAAGCCCGGACTCTTTCCATTGAGCCGTACTGCTTCTCCATAAAGATCCATAAAGATAGAAGAAAAGAAGCATAAATGTTAACTGAGCACCAAACCAGCAATTTAATATTCAACCAAAGTACTTGTTGAGCTCCTACTCTGTAACTAATGTTAATTGTTTAATGTTATCCCATGTATCCAATCCAAACCTCAATCATGAGGGTCCCAAAATAGAAAATTCCAACTTCAGTATTGGAAAAGGAGGCAGCATGACTATTAGATATATTTCTGTGTCAGATTCAGCTATAGTACACTGCCAATATCCTGCCTAGATGTACTGAACGCAGCTGATTAGGGCAAAGCATTTGATTTGAAGGAAAGATTGTAGTTTTCTTGCCAACTGGAAATGGAAAAGCTTTTCTGGCCATTATTGTGAAACATATTGAAAAAATAATCTTCCCAGTAAAGAGAAGGGGTTTCAGAGTGTAGAGAAGGGGCCAAGGGACTCTTTGGAAACAAAGGCCGCCATATTTGGTCAGTAATAATAATAATAATAATTTTAAGCACTTACTATGTGTCAAGCACTGTTCTAAGTAGTGGATGACTACAAGCTAATCAGGTTGGACACAGTCCCTGTCCCACAAGGGGCTCATAGTCTTAATCCCCATTTTACAGATGAGGTAACTGAGGCACAGAAAAGTTAAATGACTTGCCCGAGGTCACACAGGAGACAAGTGGTACAGCTGGGATTAGAACCAGGTCCTTTTGATGCCCAATTCCATGCTTTACAAATTGAATTAGACACTTCACCCACACTGTTGTTACCAACAACCGTGATCACTAAAGAGCTGGGAAAAACCTGTAGCAGAATTTTCCTAGGCAACACTTTTCAGTCCCCATGGAACAGAATGGCATCATTTAGGAAAATCATCCCACGTGACTTTCCCCATTTTCCCCCTTCTGCTTAGCAAAAAGCAGGGTTACGGCTTAAGACACAAGAAATTGTGATTTTCAGCCAGCTAATTAGTCAACAGCAGCTGTCTTTGAGGAAGGAATTGCGTTTGTAACTCACTGCAGTGGAGGCATTTCAAGGACATAACTTTTTTGTTTTAACTACTGAATGAATAATCCAGGCAATTTTAAACCCATTTCCTCTTTATTAACTTTTGAAAGCAGGAGGTTTCCAAGCAACTTGTAAAATGAGACAATATTTAAGAATCGTGAAAAGACATTTTCAAGGGAAACTACAGAAATTCAACTAGTAGAATCAAGATTCAATTGCTGTAGATTCAAGTGTATTAATCAGTTATCTCTCTTTTCTTGAATTTTTTTTGCCTTTCTGTCCCTCAGCAATGTCTCTGTAGTTAATTAATCATATTTACTGAGTGCTTACTATGCACAGAGCACTGTACTAAGCCCGGTGGAGAGTACAATAGAACAGAGTTGATAGACATGTTTCCTGTCCACAAAGAGTTAATATTAAATATTATCCTCTTTTCTGCCTTGGAATAATTATTTTAATATTTAGATTGAGATAGTATTTCTCAAATCATGCTTTATTTCTATTCTACTCCATGATATTTTTATTTGAATGGGCTGTCAGTACCTCAAACTCAGCATGTTCAGAACCTGAACTCATGATTCCTCTTAAACTTTTCTCTCCTTCCAAGTCTCCCATCTTTGCTGACAATTCCGTCATTCTTCCTGTAACTGAAGGCAAACAATCTTGGTATCATCCTCAACTCACTGTCATTTGGCTCTCTTATCCAATCAACTGTTGGCTACTACCGATTCTTCCTTTTTTTGCCCAAATTGTATTTAAGTGCTTATTATATGCCAGGCACTACACTAAGCATTGTGGTAGATGAATGCTAATCAAGTTGGACACAGTCCATGTCCCACATGAGTCTCACAGTCTTAATTGCCATTTTACAGATGAGGCAATTGAGGCACAGAGTAGTGAAGTGACTTGCCCAGGGTCACACAGCAAACGGCAGAGCTGGGTATAGAACCCAGCTCCTTCTGACTCCCAGGCCCATGCTCTATCCACTATTCCATGCTGCTGCTTCCAAACATTTTCACTGATTTGCTCCTTTATCTCAACTCAAAGAGCCACCACTTGGGCTCAAGCACTCATTATAATGCTAGATGACTCTGTCAGCTTCTTCAATGGTCTCTGCCTCCTGCCTTTCTTCCCTTCAGTTCATAATCCACACTGCTGCTCAGATCATCTCCCTTAAAAGTGTCTCAACATACATTTCCCTTTCCTCAAAACCTCCATTGGTTACCCGTCAGGGATTGTGTCCAATCTGATTATCTTGCTTTTACTTTAGTTCCTGGAACACGGTAAAGACTTAATAAACATTAAGCCAACATTATTATTAACAGTGGCTTCTAGGCTCCACACCAGCTTTCTGTTTAAAATACCGGATAACTTCACTCACTCCTCTCCTATTTAACTTTCCATTCTTTCCAAATCCACCTCACATTTGTACCCTGCTCTTCTCTCTGAAATACTGCTTATAGCTGTACCTCCAGCCTGGAAGTTCTTTCTCCCTCCTTTTTTAAAAATTGTATTTGATAATAATAATAATAAAAAAGATATTTGTTAAGCCATTATTATGTGCCAGAAACTCTACTAAGTGCTGGGGAAGATACAAGGTAATTTAGATTGGATACAGTCCATGTCCCACGTGAGAATCAGAGTCTTATCCCCATTTTGCAGTTGAGGTAACTGAAGCACAGAGAAGTTAAGTGACTTGCCCAAGATCACACAGAAAACAAGTGGCAGAGCTGGGATTAGAGCCCAGTCCCTTATTTCCAGGACTGTGCTCTTTCCACTAAGCCATGGTACTTCCTTTCAAATCGAACCTCAGCTCTACTAGTCACCATAAAACTCCTGCTAAAATGTCACCTCCTTCAACAAGCTTACCTCAATTAAATCCCCAAACCCCAACTGTACTAAGTACTTGGGTCAGTTCAATACAACAGAATTGGTAGACTCATCCCCTGCTCATGAGCAGCTTAAAGTCTAGACAGGGAGCTAGACATTAAAATAAATTACCGATATGTACATGAGTGCTGTGGGATTAAGGATGGGGTGAATATCAGGTGCTAAAAGGTTACAGATCTAAGTGCATAAACCATGCAGAAGAAAGAGGGAGTGGGAGAAATGAGGGTTTTGACTGGACAATTCTCCTGAGAGAGATATGATTTTAACAGGGCTTTGAAAGTATTAGTCTTTCTTATGTAAAGTGGTAAGGAGTTCCAGGGTAGAGGGAGGATATAGGAACGGATTTGACGGCTAGATAGACGAGATTGAGGTACTGTGAGTTATTTGGTGTTGGAGGAGTGAAGTATGTGGGCTGGATTGCATTAGGAGATAGGGTAAGGTAGGAGAGGGCAACTGAATAAATGTTTTAAAACCAGTGATAAGGAGTTTCTGTTTGATGAGAGCAACCACTGAAGGTTTTGAAGAATGGGGAGATATGGACTGAATGGTTTTTCAAAAAATGATCTGAGCAGCAGAGTAAAATGAGTACTGGAATTGGGAGAGACAGGAAGCAGGGAGGTAAGTGAGAAGGCTGATGTAATAGTCAAGGAGAGATATGATAAGTACTTGGATCAGCAGAGTAGCATCTTGAATGAAGAGAAAAGGGCAGATTTTAGACCCGTTAGGATTTAGTGACAGGTTGAATATGTGGGTTGAATGAGAGAGCTGAATCAAGATTAATGCCAAGGTTATGGGTTTGTGAGACAAAGAAGATAGTGATGTTGTCCACAGCGATGGTAAAGACTGGGGAGGACAGGGTTTGGATGGGAAGGTGAGAGTTTCTATTTTGGGCCCTGCATAGCACTCGGTTGATGCTCCACTCAATTGATGCTCATTAAATACCATTATTACTACTATTACTACTACTAGGAACAGCATGCCCAAGTGGATAGAGCACGGGCCTGGGAGTCAGAAGGACCTGGATTCTAATTCTGACTCTGCCACTAGACTGCTGTATGATCTTGAGCAAGTCACTTAACTTCTCTGTGCCTCAGTTCCCTCATCTGTAAAATGGGGATCGAGACTGGGAGTCCCACGTGGGACAAGGACTGTGTCCAACCCGATTTGCTAGTACCCACTCTAGTGCTTAGTACAGTACCTGGCACATAGTAAGTGCTTAACAAATACTATAATTATTAGTATTAGTATTATTATTACTACTATGATGACTACTATGTCATATTTAGGTCATAGGTATTTGTGTAAATTCAATTGGAATGTCCAATCATTCCATCTGAAAACCACAGCAAAGTAAAATAAGATTTAAGTGACCTTGTTCACTGAATTCTTGAAATATTTTTGTTTATAACTCTTATTTTGCCTTTTCTTAAATAGTGAGAAGCAGTGTGGCTTAGTGGAAAGAGCAGAGGCTTGGGAATGAGAGGTCATGGGTTTTAATCCCGACACTGCCAGTTTTCAGCTTGGTGACTTTGGGCAAGTCACTTAACTTCACTGTGACTCAGTTACCTCATCTGCAAAATGGTGATTAAGACTGTGAGCCCCACATGGGACAACCTGATTACACTGTATCTATCCCAGAGCTTGGAACAGTGCTTGGCACATAGTAAGAGCTTAACAAATACCATAATAATGATGATAATAATAATAATAATTATATCATCCATCTGTCATTCTGAATGAAAGACCCCCCAAACTAAGGCCAATGAATTGGATCGTATAAATACCAGTCAGATTCAAGACTTCATTTTTAAAAGAAGTTGGAATTAGAATGAAACAAATTGCTCATCAATATTTCAGTGAAACCACCCACCTCCCTTCTTCCCAACACATTTTGAAGAATATGGGGATTCACTGAACTAGATTTGCTTCTTCTGTTCTCCTTCAAAGGCAAAAAACCAAAGTAGGAAGCTTTTGGTGAAATTAGGTTTAACTTTAACTTTAGGCTGTTGTTGAACAGATCCTCAGTTTCCTATAATTGGTCCCTGCATGGAGGGGCAGAATGCAAAGTAGGGGTGAGAGCAAGGGAGACCCTCCCTCATTCTGGTATTAGAGAAAGGTACAAACACACAGAAATGCCAGGAAGGTAAATCTAATTTTTCATCTACAACATTCACACACACATAGATATACAAACACATTGTGATATGCATGTACACCCAACTCCACTTACATATACACCCACATTGATACTCACACACATATATACAGTAACACCCAGCTGATATTCATATGTGGTTATACTGTATATGTTTTTGTGATTGTGCATGTGTGTATGCACATAGAAAGAAACAGCAGGGCTTAGTGGAAAGAGCACACGCTTGAGATTGAGAGGACGTGAGTTCTAATCCTGAATCCAGCACTTGTCTGCTGTGTGAACTTGTGCAAGCCACTTAATTTCTCTGTGCCTCAGGTACCTCATCTATAAAATGAGAATTTAGACTGTGAGCCCTACATGGAACAACCTGATTAGCTTGTATCTACCCTCACATTTAGAACAGTGCTTTGCACATAGTAAGAGATTAACAAATACCATAATTATTATAAGCAGTGTGGCCTAGTGGAAAGAGTCAGGGGGACTCAAGTTCGAAACCTGCCCCACCATTTATCTGCTGTGGGATCTTGGGAAAGTCCGTTCTCTGTGCCTTAGTTTTCTCATCTTTAAAATGGGGATTGAATGCTTATTCTTTCTCAGATTGGGAATACTGAGAACTGAATACCTTGTATCCACTCCAGCCCTTAGTATAGTGTGTGGCACATGATGAAAGCTTAACGAATACCTCAATTTTATTACACTGCTACACACACCCACACTAATACACACACAGATATATACATATATACCCACAATTATTAACATGCAGATTCATACACACACACACACACACACACACAGATAATGGAGTATTCCTCTGGTGACCAGACAACCCTTGCCCTCCGCTGCAGCTGCCCTGAGATACCACTGGCTAACTGACAGACTGACTGCCTGACTGCTTTCTGGTAGCCCAATTCCTTGACTTAGATATTTGTTACTGGACCTGAGATTGGTTGAAAGCCTTCTGTTCTTCTACCTTTTCCCATCTCATCTATTGCCACAGTGGGAAACTAGATGTGTAAAACCTTTCAGGGAAGAAAAACGTGGACACAAATGGCAGTCCTGAAACAGAAAGAGCATTTCTCTGAGCCTATAGCCTATTAAAAGGATAAGAGCTCTCTTTGCCTATAATACTCTTTGAGTTTCTAAGCTAAATCAGTTTTGTGCCTGCTATCTCCCACAAGCCCCAGTTTGACAAAAAGATGCCTCTGGACATGGTGTGTCCTATGATACATCTTGAATTCTGACAAAGAACAAAGAAAAATGCTTGAGGTTTTGTGCTACATGTTCATTTCCAAAGAGGGAAGAGAGGGTTGGGAAGTAAAAATACAGATTGCCTAGCAAACATCTCCTGGACTGCTGAAGAGCCAAATTTACAGGTCAAAAAACACATCTACACAGTTAGAGCCTGATGATTTCAGTCTGTTTTCAACCCACTTTTGGTTGGAGTGAAATGGAGTATGACATATTTGTGCTGTTAAAAAACCAAATTAAGGATTGTTTCATTTTGAATTTCTTATTTAATGTCACAGGTTGAGCATTGACATTACTTCCATTTTTACTTTCCTCCTTTTTTGTCCTAGAAAATGTTTTAGCCAGAGAACTTCTATCACATTTTCAGTTTCCATGCTACTGAATGTTGAAGAATGAAAGCCCCTGTGGGCAGGGAATGTTTACCAAATCTGTTGTACCGTATGCACTCAATGAATCCTTTTGATTGATCGATTGAAAAATTTGTTCTTCCTAAAGGAAATCTCTACAATTTCTTTATGCTACAGATGAAGATTGGCATTTTGTTTTTGTTGAGTAATACGTCACACTCTGTTGTAAACATTAGGGTACGTACAAGTTAACTGATCAGACACAGTCTCTGTCCCACATGGAGCTCACAGGCTAAATAGGATGGAGAACAGGTATTGAATCCCCATTTTACACTTGAGGAAACTGAGGTACAGAGACGTTAAATGACTTGCCCAAGGTCACACAGAAAGCAATTGGCAGAGTCAGAATTGGAATCCAGGTCCTTCTGACTCCCAGGCCCATGCTCTATCCATTAGGCTATGCCACCAGGAGATGGGAAGAAGGTGTGAGCAGAGCCAGGCCCCAGACTTTGGCCAGATAGAACCCTGTCCAAGCTAACACTCCTATCCCATTCACTGTGGAATGAAGACACCATTGCCTTCAGCCATTCCCCAGGCAATAACACAAGGCTCTCCACTTGGCATAAGGTGCCATCTACAGTGGAATAGATGACCTGTAAAGTGAACTCTGTCCAGTAGAGATAATAATAATTATTGTATTGTTAAGTGATTACTATGTGCCAAGCACCATTCTAAGCACTGGGGTAAATACAAAGTAATCAGGTTGTCCCATGAGGGGGTCACAGTCTTATTCCCCATTTACAGATGAGGTAACTGAGGCACAGAGAAGTGAAGTGTCTTGCCCAAGGTCACACAAAAGACAAGTGGCAGATCCAGGATTAGAACCCCTGTCCTCCGACTCCCAAGCCTGGGCTTTTTTCACTAAGCTATGCTAATTCTCTGCTCAGCTCACTGGTGGCAGTGTATGAAGTTAAAACTTTAACATCTCATGTTGGCAAATCTGACAGGCCGGGGCAGTGATGGTGTTGGAGAGCCCCTGGAAGAGGAAATAACAACTGACTCCATATTTTGGGAGTCTCCATGCCTCAGTCACTTCTTTCTCTGCCTATCATGCCAGATCCTGGGTACTAAAATGTAGACATGGGGAAGTAAATGCAGTTTTTGTGGCTTCACAGATCTGTCCGAAGTAGCGAGACTACAACTCTGTTCTATTATATTCTCCCAAGCACTTATTAGTGCTCCACACATAGTAAGTGCTCAGTAAATGTGATTGATCAATGCTCTAATCACAAGGAGACCACTGAGGAGATGGGATGAAGGGACTCTCAGTAACATAAACCCATCTCCACTGACTTCTCCCTGTTCTTCTCCATGCTCTCTGAGGTCATTTTGAATGAAGATAATATTTGAAGATCAGAAACATTGTGTCCCTACTAGACTATTCTTGTATTCTAAACATTTTCAGATTCAGAAATGCTATGACTGATGGTGAGATTTTCCTGAGAGGTACAAGTTTAGCTAAAAAGGTTGATGGGGCAAGGTGGTGTTGACCACACTATGTATCCTCAAAGATTGTCATTTGTTTTCCCTCTAAACTGTAAGTTCCTTGTGAGTAGGAGGCATGTCTACCATAACTCTAAGGTAACCTCTGTAAGCTCATTGTGGGCAGGGAATGTGACTGTTTGTTGTTGTGCTGTACTCTCTCAAGTGCTTAGTACAGTGCTCTATACACAGTAAGCACTCATTAAATACAATCAAATAATTGAATGAATGAACCTGTATTTTCCCAGGTGCTTAGTACAAGGTGAATGACTGATCCCACATTTTCTGTTTGTCATGCCTAACACCATTTTGATTTTTACCATGTGGCTTCACTATCCTGTGGCTAGGGAAGCAGCGTGGCTCAGTGGAAAGAGCACGGGCTTTGGAGTCAGGGCTCATGAGTTCGAATCCCAGCTCTGCCACTTGTCGGCTGTGTGACTGTGGGCAAGTCACTTAACTTCTCTGTGCCTCAGTTTCCTCATTTGTAAAATGGGGATTAAGACTGTGAGCCCCACGTGGGACAACCTGATTCCCCTGTGTCTACCCCAGAGTTTAGAACAGTGTTCTGCACATAGTAAGCGCTTAACAAATACCAACATTATTATTATTATTATCCTCTTGAAACTTTGGCTCAATTGGAGCTGCGTCTTTCCCAACAGCTATGCAACAAGCTGACCTTCTGCCAAATGGTATGATTCTGTGTTTTTAATAAGAATAATACTAATGAGTGTCTTCCCCTCCCAGGATTTCACCTGGAGAGTTTTCAGTACCCTACCAGTCTTGGCTATGGGAGGGAAAGTCAAGCAGAGACATGCCCATTCCATTCCTAGCTTGGGCAGTGACTACCGCGTGGAAGGCAATCTGCTACAAGTCAAAACTCTCCTGTGCTGGGTAGCAGTTGCATGGGAGAGAATCAAGAGACTCAAGTATACTGTGTGAAAGAAGGTAATGGTAAGCCACTTTCATATTTTTACCAAGAAAATTCTACACGACCAGAACGATTGCAGGTGGAGGTGGGGCATTCTGAGGTAGATGTGTCCATGGAGTCACTACGGTCAGAAATGACTTGACAGCATAAGAAAAGACAATGAGTGTGTTCTACTTTAAGCTATTACCAAGTGCCAAACACCATACTAAGTGCTGAGGTAAATACAAGATAATTAGGTTGGACATAGTCCCTGTCCCACATGGACTCCCAGTGTAAGAAGGAGGGAGAACAGGTATTTAATCCTCATTTTCCAGATGAGGAAACTGAGGCACACATAGCAGTTAAGTGACTTGTCCAAGGTGACACAACAGTCAAATGGCAGAGCCAGGATTAGAACTCAAGTCCTCTGATTCCCAAGCCTGTACTCTTTCAGTCCCAATAGTATTTCTTCTGTGTCCTTTGCTTTTGGTCATCCCACTTCACTTCATTTTATGACAGTTGTTTGGGTAATTACTATCATCCATTCTTCTCAATTTTTACTCAACAAAGTTGTATTGAGGTAAATATGGCTTTGAAATTAGTTGATTAACTTTATCCCAGGAATTTTTATCTCTACTGTCTTGCCACTTGCCCCTTGATTTTGAGTATGGATGTTTATGTATCTACCCATGGTGTAGGAAAGCAGCATTGACTACCACAGAAAAAAAAGATTGCCATGTAGAATGTGGTGGCACTGTGACATCTGACCTCAAAATGAAGGTCATAGGCATTTGACCAAACCTCAAGCCCAGCTACAAAATGTTGGCTTTCCCATATTTACCCTTGAACCCAGGCAGGCAGGAGTGTCATAAGCATTTCAAGGTTATCAGGTATCTGGGACAGAAGAGATGTACTGCTCCTTACAATATTATTGGCTTTTATCCCTTGAACTACATTGGCCAGTTTCCTACTACATTTTTGATCTATCTGTGGACACATTGTCTTAGAGGTTTCCTTGGTGTCATTTCTAGGAACATTCCCTTTGAGCAGAAAGAATTAAAAGATGGCTTGGGCTTACATAACCCCTTTTCCTCAGATATAACATGCTCAAAATTCCATATTGCGAGGGGGCTAAACAAACCAGGGCTATCACAACATCACATCCTACTCCTTTTTTCTTTAAACAGCATTTGTTAAGCATTTATTATGTTTCAAGCACTGTTTTAAGTGTTGGGATAGATACAAAGCAATCAGGTTGGACACAGTTCATGTCCCACATAGGACTCACATTCTTAATCCTCATTTTGCAGATGAGGTAACTCAAGCACAAAGAATTTAAGTGACTTGGCCACGGTCACACAGTAGACAAGTGGCAGAGCCAGGATTAGAACCCAAGTCCTTCTGACTCCCAGACCTGTTCTCTCTCCAATAGGTCATGCTGCTTCCCTTGCCAGGGTTATGCTGGCCTCCATGATTCAATTTTCAATTCCTCTATCATTTTGCATCTTTGGATAACATGCTGACCAAGTAACAGAATTCTATGATGGTCTTGAGTTGCTAATAAAGATCCTTTTTCATGAATAAGGCTTCCCTGATGTAAACTGATACTATTTTCCTTTATTTCAAGGATAATAATAATAATAATAATAACAGTAACGATTTTGGTATTTATAAAAAACTTATTCTGTGGCAAGCACTGGGGTAGATACAGGATAATCAAGCCAGACAGAGTCACTCCTCACAACTTAAGTAGGAAGGAGAACAAATATTGAATCTCCATTTTACGGATGAGGAAACTGAGACACAGAGAAGTTAAGTGACTTCTCCAAAGTCATACAGTAGGCAAGGGGGGATGCAGGATTAGAACCCAAGTTTTCTCCAGGATTATTCTCAGTCATAGAGCCAGGCTGATTCTGACTGAGCAAAGTGGTTCACAATCGCCTGCATGCCTTCTTGAGTGTATGCCTAAGGCACAGTCATCTGCAAATAGCAACTCTTGTGTAACTGTCTCTAGGACTTTCAATAAGACTCATAGCCTGTTGAGGTGATAGAATTTCCTGAATATTTAGAAGCATATACTAACACCAAGGACCAAATTTCCAACCTGGCTGCATAGAATAAATTGAACAGGTTTTTATCACCCGAGCTCAAAGTGAACAATCACTAGTATCTAAACAATTCAAGCGCATGCCATGCTGACAGTAAGATGTAAGCTTGTTGTGGGCAGGGATTGTGTCTGTTTATTGCTGTATTGTACTCTCCCAATCGCTTTGTACAGTAAATGCTCAATGAATGCAATTGACTGAACATACCTATCTACTTTTAACCTCTGGTGTCTGAGCAAAGCTCACCTGTAAGATAGTGCAAAAGAAAAGGTACTGAATTTGCAAGGACAAAGGACCCAAATATACAAGAGATTCTGTCTTGATGACTCACACTCAGGGATGCTGTCAAACCACTGGCATCACCATCTCGGAATAAAGGGTTGTGCTTTACCGGAGCATCCCTTTAGAAAGGTTTAAGTGCCATAGGGTATTGTTGACATATTGCTTATTGTGTTAAAAGAAGTTCTTTATTCTAGGAGTCTTGTGTTTGTCAAGCAAAAAAGTGCTTTAATTCCTTAATTCTAATTTGGCTTTTTGAAAATAAGATGCAAGAGAAATATAAGGATAGGAAAAAGAAAAGGAATTGAAACCAGCTGACTTGATCAGATAACTTGGGACTGCCCAGATGGCCAACTTTCAGGAATTTTTTCCCAGTCCCTTTCCAAGGCACTAAAACCCAGAAGAGGAAGGTTTATTTTAAGGGTGTTACATTCTCACACACTATTTTCACACCTTCCTTCAGATATAGCACAAAAGCATTTTGTGTAACTAGTTGGTATCGTAAACAATGGTTCCGTGGAGAATGTATGAGCCTGGTCAGACCTCTAGAGTGGAATAATGCTTCATTCCTCTGCTGTTCCTTCCTTACTGTATAGTGGTCTTTGGAGTCTCAGTGAAACTGTACTCAGCCTACAGTAGGTGCTCGGTAAATACTGGTAATGAACATCATCATGATCTTCATCGATTATACTTGAGTGCTTACCGTGTGCAGACCATTGTACTAAGCACTCAGGAGAGTGCAGCACAACACAGTTGGTAGACACGTACTCTTCCCACAGTGAGCTTACAGTCTGAGGATGATGAGGATGATGATGTGATCATCAGACTACAAAGGAACAGATCTTCCAGCTGAATCTCTGCCACCCTTCCAACCCCCAACACACAAACAGAAAGAGAGGTAAGGAAAAGGAGGGAGAGGGAGGGTGAAAAAGACTGTGAAATATTCTGTAAATAGTAGCTATGCATAAGAATCCCAGAAGTTAATACTGACATGAGCCCTGCTCAGGGATCACTTCTCCACAATTTCAGGAGCTCAACCCGTGGCTTAGTGGAAAGACACGGGCTTGGAAGTCAGAGGACATGGGCTCTAATCCTGGCTCCGCCACCTGTCTGCTGTGTGACCTTATGCAAGCCACTTGACTTCTCTGCCTCAGTTACCTCTGTAAAATGGGGATTGAGTGTAAGCCCCACATGGAGCAACCTGATTACCCTGTATCTATCCCAGTGTTTAGAACAGTGCTTGGCACATGGTGAGCACTTAAGAAATGCCATAATATTATTTACCAGGGATTTGATTCCCTTATTAATTTGGGTGCTCAAATGGCATGTTCCAAAAACTAAAACTCGAGACACCACTGTTACAGTGGAAAACCTTATTTTACTAAAACAGGGGCATATGCACATACACACAGATACGCACACACACACAGCACAACACCTATAGTTACCAATCCAACTGGTTTGCCCTGTTTTGATGCTATTGATGCCTGTCTACTTGTTTTGTTTTGTTGTCTGTCTCCCTCTTCTAGACTGTGAGCCAGTTGTTGGGTAGGGATTGTCTCTATCTGTTGCTGGAATGTACTTTTCAAGTACTTAGTACAGTGCTCTGCACACAGTAAACACTAAGTATATATGACTGAATGAGTGAAGTCTTGGTGAAGATAGTTTCAAGGAGTTGGACTGCCCACAGCTCATTATCATCCTGGTTGTCCCCAAGTCTTGAGGAAGATGATCCCATGTTGGAGGAGTTTCAAGGAGTCAGACTGCTCACAGGTCGTCATCTTCCTGGTTCAATTCTTAGGTGCTTGGCCACAGCAGACTTAGGTGTCTTGGAGCATTGGCTTAGGTGGTTCCACATAGGGCAAGCTGGGCAAAGAGAGCCAGTTATTTCTCTCTTTTATCCATTGTTTTTGGGGGGATTGCAGCACGGGGCGTGGGGCAGTGGCGGGGAGGGGGGGGCTGTTCAGGATTGCCTGCTGTCTTTCACTCCTTAGCTCATTACCCAGTAAAACAGAGAGGAAGGTGACCCTTCCTCCCAGGTTTATTCCCCCATGGGCATAACCCCATCTGGCAGTTCTTTTCCTGCATATCAAAGCAATTTAGCCCCTCCTTAATCCCTGAGCAAAACAACTCAGTTCCTCTCCTCAAAACTCCTCAGAGAGATAATACAGTTTCTCCTCTAAACCATGCTTTGGCCTTGTTGCTCCCGGGATCAAATAATACAAGATGGAGTCACTCTCACTCACCACAAATATTCAAGCTGTTATAGAGAAAAACACATTTTAAGAAACTGTAGAGCCATTTTCAAGATGAATTTTACTTGTCTATCTCAGATTAAAGTTCCCCTTTTTTCAAAATGGTTTTACTGGGAAATATGAAATGTTGCTTGTATTTCCTGCTATTGTTGCAATTGTTAACTAACCAAAGCTATCCTTCAGCAACAGAATGGTGATTGGTTATATCACACAGTACCACTGATTGATTGATGGGTAATCAAGAAATTGTGCATCTTTTTAACACTTTCACCCCTCCACCCTATGCATCTTTGTAATATGAAATGATAATAGACTAAGGTCAGACCCATTCATTCATTCATTCAATAGTATTTATTGAACGCTTACTATGTGCAGAGCACTGTACTAAGCGCTTGTAATGAACAAGTCGGCAACAGATAGAGACAGTCCCTGCCGTTTGACGGGCTTACAGTCTAATCGGGGGAGATGGACAGACAAGAACAATGGCAATAAATAGAGTCAAGGGGAAGAACATCTCGTAAAAACAATGGCAACTAAATAGAATCCCAGTCCTTATACCTCATGGGGCTCATAGTCCAAATAAAAGGGAATTCTCATTTTGCAGATGAGGAAACCAAGGTTCAGAGAAATTAAGTGACTTGTCCAAGGTTAAATAACAGGTAAGTGATGGAGCCAGGATTAGAACCCTGGTCTTCTAACTCCCATGCCCTTGCTTTTTCTACTTGGCCACGCATGTTTAACCAATTTATTTATTATATTCACTTTGACTTTAGTATATCATTTACTAAGAAAGTTGACATGATCACTGAACATCTGCATCTGTGAGTTTCTCTCAGTGATGGAAGCATAGTAATCATTTAATGATGAGATTATGAGAATCTACTGCAGTTCTTTCCTTTTTATTTTCAAATTTTTATGAAAGACTTGCATGCCAGTGGTATATGTAATGAATGAATAATTCTAGAATGGAGAAATTGTATTCATAAATGATGCTTACTGCTTTTTTATGTGTATAGGAGAGGTACAGTGCAGGGAGTTCTTCAGCACAAAGGACTGTGGGATGATGAACCTTCCCTTTCAGATAAAAAGGGATTATTTTCCTGATTAAAGCTACAACAGGGAAGATAGAGTAAATTTAGTGGAGAGGAAAATAGTCCCATTCCTAATTGCATAAAATAACTGTGCTATTAGTAATGTAATTAAACAATAATAATGGTATTTGTTAAGTACTTACTATGTGCCAGGTACTGTATTAAGTGCTGGGGTGGATAAAAGCAAATCAGGTTTAACACAGTACCTATCCTACATGGGGCTAATAGTGTCAATCCCTATTTTACAGATGTGGTAACTGAGGCGCAAAGAAGTGAAGTGATTTGCCCAAGATCATATAGAAAACAAGTGGTGGACATGGGATTAAAATCTATGACCTTCTGACTCCCAGGCCCATGCTGCTTAAACCATTCAATAGTATTTATTGAGCATTTACTATGTGCAGAGAACAGTACTAAGCACTTGGAATGTACAAGTCTATCCAGGAGAGCAGAGCAGGGTGTGAAAGGCAAGAAGTGAAAAAACTTGTACTTGTATCCAAGAGAGCTGAAGGGGGTGAATAAACATGTATCCAAGAGAGCTGAGCAGGGTGTGAATACATACGTGTCCAAGGGAGCTGAGCAGGAGTGAATAAATGTGTATCCAAGAGCTAAGCAGGGTGTGAATAAACGTGTATACAGGAGAGCAGAGCAGGGTGTGAATGGCAAGAAGTGAAAAAACTTGTACTTGTGTGCTGTGTGACCCTGGGCAAGTCACTTGATCACTCTGGCCCTCAGTTTCCTCATCTGCAAAATGGACTTGATCCCCTCATCTCCTAATAGCCTACCAAATTTGATAATCTATACCAGCTCTCAGAATTGTGCACTTCCTTAATCGTCAAGGCCCCCAGTCCCGGCCACCTGCCATTTTCCCTGCTACTGTTGCGAGCCCCTCCTGAACTTGTGCAAACCCAGGAAAGCATGCCAACTGCAGTCACCCACAAGGAGGGAGGCTTCTCCAACGGATTCTGCTCCCCTGGTAAATATTTATCAGAGAATCTATTTGCTATCTCTGAAAAATAGGATATTAAATCATTTTTAATCAAACATAAGGTATTAAAAATAATTATACACTGGATATGCTGGAGATCACACACTTAATCTGAGGCCTAATTATTTTTCCTAGCATGAATTTTTCTATGGAGAAAACACTAAAGTGATACTCAAAGTCAAAGTCCATTAGAGAGATTTAGAGACCACATCCCTTTTAAATCCTTTGAAATTCCCAAGAGAATAAAGGATAACATCAAATAAAGACATTTAGTCTTGGCTTGGATAAAATAATAGCAAAATGATTTTTCCACTTTTCAAGTAGTGATTGGTTGTACTTCAGTGAGCTACATATAGAAGGGTTCATGAAAAAGGCAAAATATTCAAGTCTCACCCAAAAGTGACTTTCAAGAACCAGGAAAAATATTACATTTCTTTGGAGGAAAGAGTTGGTTGGTTTGTTGGGAGAAAAATGAAGTTCTCTGGAGGCCAGCTGAGAACAAGCATTATTCAACTGTATTTACTGAGCACTTACTATGTGCAGACCACTGTACTAAGCGCTTGGAATGTACAATTCAGCAACACATAGAGACAATCCCTGCCCAGTAATGGGCTCACAGTCTAAACGCTCACTGTAGTACTAGTCTGAGGGTGACTCTGACCTCTTTCCCTTACTTCTTTTGTGAATTTCACCAAACGGCTATGTCAAGGTAGTTTTCAGTCACTGCCTCCTTGGGTTGAGTTTGAACCTATGGACAAATGACAGCACCTATCTCCATCTGCCCAGGTTCCTGTGATAGGCTTAGATCATTCATTCATTCAATCATATTTATTGAGTGCTTACTGTGTGAAGAGCACCGTACTAAGCACTAGGAAAGTACAAGTCAGCAACAGATAGAGATAACAACAGGTTCACAGTCTAGAAAGGGGGAGACAGACGACAAAACAAAACAAATAGGCATCAATAGCGTCAAAATAAATAAATAGAATTATGGATATATACACATCTTTAATAAAATAAATAGAAAAATAAATATGTACATATATACAAGTGCTATGGGGAGAGAAGGGGGGCCGAGCACAGGGAGGGGGTAGGGGCGGTGGGGAGGGGAGGAGGAGCAGAGGAAAAGGGGGTTTCAGTCTGAAAAGGCCTTCTGGAGGAGGTGAGCTTTCAGTAAGGCTTTGAAGGGGGGAAGTGAGAGGTCCTTTACACTTGATCTCTTGGGAAGAAAAAAGGCCTGGAAGTCAATAAGCCTAGATTCTAGCCCTACCAATGCTGGTGGCCTGTCATGTGACTTGGGACAAGTGATGTTACCTCTTTGACTTCAGAGGGAGGATAAGATAACTCTCAGTCTTTTAGAATATGAGCTGTGTCTGATCTGATATTCTTGTACCTAACGCTATGTCTAGCACAGTAATTTGGAACATAGAAAGTGCTTGATAGCTCATTATTATTATCATTGTTATAGTAGCTGTTGTAGTCATATTTCATTAATAATAATAATGATAGTAGTTGTAGATTGGGATCCAATTTGCTCAAATAGCTGTTTTCATCATCATCATCATCATCATTATACTACTACTTGTTAAGCTCTGTGTGTCTAGCATTGTTCTAAGTGTTGGGGGTATATACAGGTTAATCAGGTTGGACACAGTTCCCATCCCACATATGGCTTGCAGTCTAAGTAGGAGTGAGAACAGGTATTTCATCCCCATTTTATAGTGGAGGAAACTGAGGCATGGAGGAGTTCAGGTACTTTCCCCGGGTCACACAGCAAGCAAGTGGCAGAGTTGGAATTAGAACTCAGATCCTGTGACTTTCATATCCTGGCTCTTTCCTCAAGGCCAGGCTGAGTCAATTCCAATTACTTGACTATCAAATTTTGTATTCTCATCTTCTGGATGCCGCAAGATGGATAGATTTCCAATTTTTGGTTCTTCTAACTCCAACAGTCACTTTGTACTCAAAAGGCTCATTAAAAAGGATAATAGGTAATTAACTTTAATTGCTTTGTAACACAGCATTCATTGAAAATGTTATTAATGAATGTTTAATGAGAATGAGGCGCTAATAAGCAGAAATTGGAAGTAATATTAAAGTTTTCACAACAAACCAAAGATCAAAAGACAGATTGGAAGGAAATTTAGCAAGGGCAAGATTAGTTAAAATATCTGAAAGAAGTGGGAGTAGTCAGAATATAAAATTTGCTCATGAAAACTGTGGTAAACAGACGTAAGAATGGTCCTAGGTAATTCAAAAATTTAGCAGATATAATTTAGGGAAGTATACAGTTTCATACCTTGTTAAAACCAAGGATGCATCCTAATCCTCCTCAACCTCTCAGCTGCTTTGGCACTGTGGGCCATTCCCTCCTCCCGGAAACATTATCCAACCTTTGCTTAACTGACTCTTTCTTCTCCTGATTCTCCTCTTATCTTTCTGGCCATTCATTCTCAGTCTCTTTCAGGAGCTCCTCTGCCTCCCACCCCCTCACTTTGTGGGTCCCTCACACCTTCACAACATCGCTAAAATCTGCCCTTTCCTCTCCATCTAAACTGCTACCATGTTAATACAATTACTCATCCTATCCTGCCTAGACATCAGCCTCCTTTCGGACCTCCCAACCTCCTGCCTTTCCCCACTCCAGTCCAAACTTCACTCTGCTGCCTGGATCATCTTTCTACAGAAACGTTCAGAACATGTCACCCCCCTCCTCAAAAATCTCCAGTGGTTGCCTCTCCACCACTGTATCAAACAAAAATTCCTCACATTGGCCTTAAAGCACTCCATCACCTCGCCCCCTTCTACCTCACCTCATTTCTCTCCTTCTACAACCCAGCCTGCATACTTTGCTCCTCTGCTGCTAAACTTCTCACTGTGCCTTAATCATGCCTGTCTCTCTGCTGACCTCTGGTCCATGTCCTACCTCTGGCCTGGAACATCCTCCCTCCTCTAATCCACCAATCACTCTCCCCCACTTCAAAACCTTACTGAAGCCACATCTCCTCCAAGAGGTCTTCCCAGACTAAGCCCCACTGTTCCTCATCTCCCACTTCCTTCTGTCACCCTGATTTGCTCCCTTTGCTCTTTCCCCCCTCTGTACCCAATAGCACTTATATGTATATCTGTAATTTTATTTATTAATGTTGATGTCTGTTTAATTGTATTGATGTCTGTCTCTTCCACTCTAGACAGTGAGCTCATTGTGGGCAGGGATTGTCACTCTTTATTACTTACTGTATTATACTTTCCCAAGTGCTTAGTACAGTGTTCTGCATACAGTAAGCACTTAATAAATATGAATGAATGAATGGAAGAACATAGAGAAATATGAATTTAGCTGCAAATATCTAGTGGGAAATGAGCAATTAAAAATCAAAGGATGCTTCTCAATGCTTAAGAGGGCTAGAAAATGGATGATAGTCTAGGTCATTATGAAAATTAATCTATTAAAATTTTGATTTTGAAAACAAATCTTGCTTTAATTGCTACAGTGTTAATCAGTCAGACCCTGTTATTTATTGCCTATACACTGTGCAGGCAATGAGGAATCTGTTATTTCTCCAGTAATTCTTGGGAAGGGAATGGTTTAGGAATGGTTCCTCACACCACACTAGAGAATTGTGGCATGCTAGAGGGAGGAACCAGAATCCCCAGAAACCCCTGCTCCCTCACTCTCCCAAATCCCCATAGATTCCAGATTCCCAGACCTCACTCTTCACCTCCTAACCATTTGGAAGCCAGAAGACTGGAGAGAGGAGCTTTGGGAGGGGGTCAGAGGAGTGAAGCAAAGTCTGGGAACCTAGGGATCTGGGAAGTGGGGTGGGAATAATAATAATTATGGAATTTGTTAAAAGCTTACTATGTCCCAAACACTTTGATAGATCCAAGGTAATCAGATTGCCCCATGTGGGGCTCACAGTCCTAATCCCCATTTTACAGATGGAGTGAGGCACAGAGAAGTTAAGTGGCTTGCCCAAGGTCACACAGCAGACAATTGGAAGAGTGGGATTAAGAACCCACATCTTCTGACTTCAAAACCTTTTTTCTTGCCACTAGGCCATGCTGCTTCAAAAGCAGGGAGCCGGAGGAGCAAGGAACGAGGACCAGTGCTAGGAAGGTAGGGACCTGGAAGAAAGGGAGCCTGGAGAGCTGGGAGGAGGCTCAGAGAGCCAGAGGAGCCAGGAAGCCAGAGGAGCAAGGAGCTCAGAGAATTGGTGATTCAAAATGAAACCAGATGCAAACTCTGCCATATCAACAGGATAACATGGATTTGTGATGATCACTCAGTTAATCACAATCTACTGTTATGCTCCTGCCTAGCTCTTTTGAAGATAACATTTTCTCACAGATGCCTTTGATTTACAGAATTCAACCTTCTCTGGCACCTACTTGTACCAGAGCTGATTTGCTGACTCACTGCCCCGACAGCTTTGCTCAGTTAGGTTGGACCGGGCCTGTGTCCCTCTGTGGAAGGGAGACGGACAAGGCTGGAGGCCTGAACCTGTAGCAGTTTGGAGAACGTTTTGTACCCCCAATACCCCAGGAGTCTCTGGGACTAAGGTCAGCTTTGAGGCCTGTACCAAGCTGCAGGTGTAGGGGGTCAAGTCTTAGCCAGTTTGGGGAACCAGGTGGCAGGTATTTTTGATGATGATGAATTTATTAAGCACTTATTATGTTCCAAACACTGTTGTAAGCACTGAGATAGATATAAAATAATCAGATGGGGCAGAGTTACAACTGAGGGGAAGAGTGAGTAGGAGTGGGAAAGAGTAAGGGTCTGTGAGTCAAGGGATTTAGCTTCTAATCCCAGTTCTGCCACTTGCCTACTGTGTGGCCTTGGGTCAGTCATTAAACTTGCCTGCCCTTCAGTTTCCTCATCTGAATAATGGGGATTATTTGTCTGTTGTCCTTCTTCTTCTTTCCTCTATCCTCTTTGTCTTCCCCCTCCTCTTCCTTCCCCTTGCCCTTCCTCTTTCTCCATCTTAAGTGCTTTCTATGTGTCAAGCACTGTTCCAAGCACTTAAATAGACATAAGTAAATCAGGTTAGACAAAATCCCTCTCTCACATGGGGCTCACACCCTAAGGAGGAGGGGGAACAGGCCTTGAATTTCCATTTTACAGTTAAGGAAATTGAGGCACAGAGCAGTTAGGTGACTTGCCCAAGGTCAAAGAGCAGGCAACTGGCAGAGTCAGTATCAGTGTCCAGGTCCTCTGACTCCAGTCCATGGTCTTTCCAACAGGGCATGCTCCTTCTCCTTTATACAGTGAGCCCCATGTGGGACAGGTATTTTATCTGACTGATTATATTGTGCATACCCCACTGCTTAATACAATGCTTAGAACATAGTGAACACTTAAATACCATTAGTTTTATTATTATTCTCTTACAGAGTAGGAAACTGAGGCCTAGAGCAGTTAAGTGACTTTCCCAGGGAGGCTCAACAGACAAGTGGCTATGCTGGGACTAGAAGCTGTGTGGCTCAGTGGAAAGAGCCTGGGCTTCGGAGTCAGAAGTCATGGGTTCGACTCCTGGCTCTGCCACTTGTCAGCTGTTTGACTGTGGGCAAGTCACTTAACTTCTCTGTGCCTCAGTTACCTCATCTGTAAAATGGGGATTAACTGTGAGCCTCACGTGGGATGACCTGATTACCCTGTATCTCCCCCAGTGCTTAGAACAGAGCTCTGCACATAGTAAGCGCTCAACAAATATAAATATTATTACTATTAGAACCCTGGTCTCTTGACTCCCAGTCCCATGCTTTTCCACTAGGTCACGCTGTGTCCTTGGGACAGTCCTGGTCCCCATGACCCGGACTGGATCTCACTGAACCTGACCCAGAACCTGGATAGCCAGGGGTTTTGGAGAGTCTTCAAATTTGTCCAGGGCCTGGAGACTCTGCCAACAAGACCATAGAATAAATCTGCCTCGCCACTTATCCTACAAGTGAAACCAAGGTGACCAAATGCCCTGAATTTAGTGGAACAATCATCCTTTTAGAGGTTCCTTCCCAACCAGGGTCAGCCTGAGAGGGCGATCGTGGCGACTGCAGTGGTGACTGTTATGGTTGCTGCTATTGCCCATGTGGCTGAACTAGTCTTCCAGCTGTAAATGGGAGTTCCTGGAGTAGCAGGGTGATGTCTTTGTCACCAGGCCTGAAGCTCTTATTCAGCACCTGAGGGACGAACAATGCCACCTATTGTGGCACCAGGTAATTTGCTGGGATTGGGTGCCCCTGGGAATGTGGCAATGGGTGGGAGCAGCTGCAGAGATCAACAAAAGTGCTGGGGTCAAGGTGGAAGTAGATGATGGAGAACACAAGGTTAGTGGGTGCTGACAACAGAGAAATCCACTCTATGCTTGTTTCTTTTTCTCTCATTATTCTTTCCTCCTCCACCATCTCTTTTTCTCTTTCTCTTTTTCCTATTCCCTTTCCTCTCTCTTCCCTCCTTTCCCCTTTAGTGCACTTCTGAGTGCCGGGTTAGATATAAGGTAATCAGGTTGTCCTACGTGGGGCTCATAGTTTTAATCCCCATTTTACAGATGAGGTAAATGTGTCACAGAGAAGTTAAGCAGTTTGCCCAAGGTCACACAGCAGACAAGTACCAGAGATGGGGTTAGAACCCACGCCCTCTGATTCCAAAGCTTGTGCTCTTTTCACTAAGCCACACTGGTCTCCCAGGGTATCAGGGTGTCCTAGAAGAAAGACCATAGGTCTGGGAGTCAGAAGATCTGAGTTCTAACCCCTTCTCCCTCACTAGTGCTGCGACGCTGGTGTGATTTACTTGAGAGGCGTGAGGTTGCTTTCTAAAATGGCTGGGCGTCCTATCATTTCTACCAATCCTGAAGGGAAGGTGTTGATCTGTAATCTAACATGGCGCCATCTGATTCATGTTTTGTAGAGCAAAATCCACAGAACTGTTGCGGCTGAGTCACTCCCCAGCCAGATCAATCAGTAAGTCAGTGGAATTTAATGGGTGCGTACTGTGTGCAAAACACTGCACTAAGTGCTTGTGAAAGTGAAGCGGGTGGGGGTGGGAATGTTAGCTCGTGTGTAGTGAAGGAGAATTGTATTTTCCAAGCGCTTAGTACAGTGCCTTATGTATAGTAAGCGCTTAGTAAATACTATTGAATGAATGAGAAGCAATAGATATATTGAGTACTTACTGGGTGCAGAGCATTGCACTAAACACTTGGGGAGAGTATTGAGAAGCGTGGCTCAGTGGAAAGAGCCTGGGCTTCAGGGTCAGAGGTCATAGGTTCGAATCCTGGCTCTGCCACTTGTCAGCTGTGTGACTGTGGGCAAGTCACTTAACTTCTCTGTGCCTCAGTTCCCTCATCTGTAAAAATGGGGATTAACTGTGAGCCTCACGTGGGACAACCTGATTACCCTGTATCTACCCCAGCGCTTAGAACAGTGCTTTGCACGTAGTAAGCGCTTAACAAATACCAACATTATTATTATTATGATAGATTTAATAGTCACATTCCCTACCAACTATGGAGTTTGCAATCTAGAGAGGGAGACAGGCATTAAAACAAATTGCAGATATGTACATACAGTGCTGAGAGGCTGAGGGCGGAGTGAAAATCGAGGGCTTAAAAGGGAGCAACTCAATTCATAGAAGCCAGAGTTGACTAAAAATTCAAATCAAGGTCAGGCATGAGAGTGGATAGTAAGACTAATGAGCAGAACTGAAAAAAAAATGGACCACTTTAATTCATGCTTATTAAGTAAGAGGTTATAATTTGCAGACATTTTCTTCACTGCCCAGGACACTATTGAGCACAAACTGAAGACTGACTGACCCATGCTTCAGAGAGAGATGAAAGACAGCAGGTGGCTTCCTATTAATTAATTCCCAAATAATGAAAAATGGGAGAAGAGTATGATTTAAGCATTTGCAAATTTTCTTCTCCATCTGCCCTCTGTTTTCTCCAAACACCCCACAAACCCCTTGAGTGCTATGAAAGGCTGAGTCAAGGCAGTGCTCTGCACACAGTAAGCACTCAATAAGTACGAATGAATGAATGAATGAATGAGAGCTTCCTCTTCCTGGGACCTGAGTTGTATGTAGCTTGTAGGCTTGTTATGGGCAGGGAACCGTGTCTGCAAATTCAGTTCTATTGTATCCTCCAAAACTCTTAATGCAATGCTGTGCACATAATAGGTGCTTGATTAATGTCACTGATTGATTACATCATAAGACTTTAACCTCCAAGTCCCATCTACCTCTTTCCCAGTTACTGCTCCTAATGGGAAAGGTCGGTGACTTCATAATTTTAGTTTGAAGGAGACTTTGTCGGACTTTTGAATGAAGTGCCTCTTTAGGGAATCATCTTGAAGGATTTCACATGATAACGTTTTGCAGAGCAAAAGCCATTGAACCATCGTGGCACAATTTCCTGTTCCATAAAATGGGTTTTCAATGATTATTCTGCCTACTACTTAGACAGTGAACTTTAAGTGGGACAGGGAATGTGCTCAACCTGATTACCTTGTGTCTACCCCAGTGCTTAGTACAGTGCTTGGCCCATAGTAAATGATTAAGAAATGTCACAATCATTATTATTTCAGGGAAAGAACTTCTGAGAGGGATGATTGCCCACATTCTCTTTAGCGCTAACTCAAATGATAGGGTTAAGTATCATTTCCCTGAATCAGAAGAAGCCTGATCTCAGATCCAGGTTTAGAGTTCTTTCAAAGAGCTTGAGTGACTTCATTGGGGAGCAGCATGGTGTAGTGGGTAGAGCATGGGGATGGGAATCAGAGGTTCATGGGTTCTAATCCTGGTTCCACCACTTGCTTGCTATGTGGCCTTGGACAAGTCACTTTACTTCTCTGGGCCTCAGCTACCTCATCCGTAAAGTGGGGATTAAGACTATGAGCCCCATGAAGGACAGGGACTGTGTCTAACCTGATTTGCTTTGAACAGTGCCTGATACACAGTAAATGCTTAACAAATAGCACAATTAATTGCTTGAAATAAACTGCTCGATTTTACTTTTCTCATGGTTACATGTTTTCCTCTTTTTGTGCTAAACAAATGAAAAGCATCTTTCTATTTACTCTAAATATGCTTAGCTTAAACCAGCTGCTTGCAAAACCTGTCCTGTATCTTTGTCACCAGAGATAAAGAAAGCAGACAATTGAACTTCTGAATTAATAGCTGCTTAACGTAACTGAATCTCATTCAGTGAAGATGGAAGATCTTTTCATTAGTGCAAGATGCAATTACTGCTGTTGATGGAAATCAGAGAAGGTCACCTCAGGCTTTCAAATGGGCATTGGCATCAATGCTTTACTTGTTGACATTCTGTGTCATTAATGCCAAATTGTACATTCCAAGCGCTTAGTACAGTGTTCTGCACATAGTAAGCGCTCAATAAATACGATTGAATGAATGAATGGCATCCAGAGAAATGACAACCAGCTTGTATTTCAAGGAAACATTCTGCTGAATGGAAATAAAATCAAGTTATTCCTGGCATTCTCCTGCATTTTGTAATTAATAATGTTGGTATTTGTTAAGCACTTACTATGTGCAGAGCACTGTTCTAAGCACTGGGGTAGCTACAGGGTAATCAGGTTGTACCACCTAAGACTCACAATTAATCCCCATTTTACAGATGAGGTAACTGAGGCACAGAGAAGTTAAGTGACTGCTATAGGTAACCTCAAAAGGACAGATTAATAGGAATCAAAAGAGTTAGAAGCTTCATATGTATGCCACTCCTTTCCAGGACACCTTGGAGAATATGCCACTTAAATTACCAAAGTTTAAATGATGGAGGTAATGTAGTTTGTGGCATGTTTGCTCAGTGGTTATAATGCTAATCACATTATATGTGATCAGATTCTACAAGAAGAAGAGGATTTGACTAATTTCTAGGTTTCCTGTATTGACTAAGTGACATTCATGTTTGGCTTCAAAAGCTTTTCTTGAAATGTAGCCATGCATCTTTCTGCTGTCAGGTTTGATCTACCCACTTCTGTGGGTAATTTTATTCTTCTTTCTTCTCCTTCTCTTCCTCTCCACCTCCAGTACAAAAAGAAAATCTTTAGCAGAATATATAATCACTCTATATTCAAAAAGTACTTAGAAATATGATGGAAAACCTCTCAGAGGAGCATCTAATTTATAATCCTCCATCTGACTTTTTTTTTCTTTTTACT
The DNA here is from genome assembly GCF_004115215.2 of Ornithorhynchus anatinus. NCBI lineage: Eukaryota > Metazoa > Chordata > Mammalia > Monotremata > Ornithorhynchidae > Ornithorhynchus > Ornithorhynchus anatinus. Next base: position 89,560,951 of record NC_041731.1, read on the forward strand.
TTTCCCTAATGAAAGGTGAGACTTAGTGTACTAACTGTTGCCTCATCATCTAGAAAACCACCAGGTTTTTGAACAAAGAGTCAAAAAGACATAGTAAATCAAAATGTTCTCTTCTTGGAGTGTTGTTATGTTGAATATTGTGCACTTTTTCTTCATTTGATTGATGCTGAATTTTATGGTTTTGTTTTCCTAAATGTTCAAAAGGTAAGTATACTAAAAGGATAAACTTAAGAGAGAATGTGGCATTGAATATTCATGGACTTGAGTGAGTACAAGCACCTCTGATCTCAGTCACCACTTTCTTTCTGTGCCTAAGGCAATAATTATCAGTTGAAAAATTTGTTCTTTCCATCAGTCAGTTAACTGTATTTATTGAGCAGTTGCTGTGTGCAGAGCACTTGTATTAAGTGCTTGGGGAGTACATTATAGCAATAAACAGACACATTCCTTACCCGCTACAAGCTTATAGTCTAGAGGGGAGACAGGCATTACAATAAATAAATAAATTACAGATATGTACATAAGTGCTGTGGGGCTGGGACGGGGGATGAATAAGGGGAGCAAGTTAGGGAGACACAGACGGGAGTGGGAGAAGAAGAAAGGAGGGCTTAGTCAAGGGAGGCCTCTTGGAGGAGATATGCCTTCAAAGCTTGTCGTGGGTAGAGATTGTCACTCTATTGCTATCTTGTACTTTCCCAAACACTTAGTACAGTGCTCTGCACACAGTAAGTGCTTAATAAATAAGTTAGATTTAATGAATGAATGAATGAAAGTGGGGAGAGTAATTGTCTGTCAGATATGAGGACGGGGCGTGTTCCAGGTCAGAGGCAGGTTGTGGGTGAGAGGTCAGTGGCAAGATAGATGAGATGGAGATACAGTGAGAAGATTAGCATTAGAGGGGCAAAGCCAGAGGGCTGGGGTTGTAGTAGGAGAGTAGCGAGTTAGATATAAGTGGGTAAGTTGATTAAATGCTTTGAAGCCAATGGTGAGGAGTTTCTGTTTGGTGAGGAGATAGATGAACAACCACTGGAATTTCTTGAGGAGTGGGGAAACATGACCTGCACTTTTTCTTAGAAAAATGAACTGGGCAGCAGAGTGGAGTATAGACTGGATTCGGGAAAGACAGGAAGCAGGGTGGTCAGCAAAGGAGGGTGAAACACTAATCAAGGTGGGTTAGGATAAGTGATTGGATTAACTTGGTATCAGTTTGGATGTAGAGGAAAGGGACAATTTAAGGGATCTATGTAGTTTTCATTGCCAGGCCAAAATCATAAGCTTTGTGTCTCCTAAGCACTTTGGTACTCATCTCACCCCGTCCTCTACAGTACTTATGTACATATCCTGATGTTCTACTTCTTCCCCTACCTGGGATTTGTTTTAATATCTGTCTCCAACTCTAGACTGCAAGATCCTTGAAGGTAGGGATTATGTCTATTGTACTCTCTCAAATGTTTAGTACAGTGCTCAGTGTTCTTATCATTCATTCGTTCATTTGTATTTATTGAGCACTTACTGTGTGCAGAGCACTATACTAAGCACTTTGGAAAATACAATGCAACAATAAACAGTATCATTCCCTTCCCACAACGAACTTACAATCGGGAGGAGGGGAGACTGGCATCAAAACAAATAAATACAATTATGGATATATACACAAGTGCTGTAACACTGGGAGATACCTCTTACTAGTCCCCTCTCTCTGTTTTTGTTTTCAGATTTGTCAGTTCTCCAAGGGACAGGGACAATGCCCAATTCTCAACTATTAATTCTTCCCCAGAGCTTCGTTCAGTGCTTGACATGCAGTAAGTGCTTAATAAATACTATTACAGCTACAATCAGTCAATCAAACATATTTATTGAGCTCTTACTGTGTGCTGAGCATCATACTAAGTTTTTGGGAGTACAGTATAAAAGGGTTGGTAGACATGGTCTCTGCCCACAACAAACTTACAGTCTAGAGGGGAATACAGACATTAATATTAAAAAAATGCAGGTACATATATAAGTGCAGTGGGGCTAAAGGAGTGGTGAATAAAAGATTCTAATCCAAATGCAAGGATGAAACCCAAGGGACTGGAAGAAGAGGAAATGAGGGTTTAGTCAGGGAAACCTTCTTGGAGATATACTTTTAATAAGGCTTTGAAGGTGGGGAGAGTGATTGACAAGTATGAAGAGGTAAGGTGTTCCAGCACAGAAGCAGGATGTGGGGGAGAGGTTGGTGGTAAGATAGATGAGATCAGGAATAGTGTGTAGAATGGCATTAGAGGAGTGAAGTTGTGAGCTGGGTTGTAGTATGAAATCCTGGAGGTGAGGTAGGAAGGGGCAAGGGGATTAAGTATTTTAAAGCATATGGTAAGGAGTTTGTTTTAAGGAGTTTCTTTTTATTGTTGGGCAGGGATGGGGAAGAGCAAAGGGAGAAAGTTGGGGCAACACAGAAGAGAGTGGGAGGTGAGAAAAAGTGGGGTTTAGTCTGGGAAGGCTTTTTGGAGGAGATGTGCCTTCAGTAAGGCTTTGAAGGGAAGAGAGTAATTGTCTGGCAGATTTGAGGAGGGAGGGCATTCCAGGCCAGAAGAAGGATGTTGGCCAGGGGTCGGGCAGTGAGATAGGCAAGATTGAGGCCCAAGATTGAGGCTGCTATTATGATGCACATAATAAAAATAAATTATTCCATCAATGTATCATTGATGTATTACTAGTACAGGCAGAAACGTAATGTTTTGATACCAGGACAGTTTTCCTGTCAAGAAAGTGAGTGTAGTGATTTTCTAGCACTGCTAAGCCTTTTGCTATGCTGTACTGCCACTGTCACTTTGGTGGTGTCCTTATTTGGCATGGTTTTGGAGTCTTTTGGGGTTGCCCCTGTCTCTATCCCACTTCACCACACTGAGGAACCCCTCCAGAAGAACAATCTCTACTTGACTCCCTCCCATTGTAAACTCCTTGAGGGCAGGGATTGTGTCTACCTACTCTAGGGTATTCCACATAGTAAGCACAATAAATAGAGAAGCAGCATCCCCACGGTGAGAAGGTTAGCAGCAAAGGAGCGAAATGTGCAGCCTGGATTGTAGGAGAGAAGCAAGGTGAGGTAGGAGAGGGGGAGGTGATGGAGTGTTTTAAAGCCGATGGTGAGGAGTTTTTGTTTGATAAGGAGGTGGATATGTGACCACTGAAGATTTTTGAGGAGGGAGGGTGACATATCCTGAACATTTCTGTAGAAAGATAATCCAGGCAGCAGAGTAAAGTATGGACTGGAGTGGGGAGAGGCAGGAGGTTGGGAGATCAGAATGGAGGCTGATGCAGCAATTTATGCAGGATAGGATGAGTAATCATGTTAACGTGGTAGCAATTTGGATGGAGAGTAAAGGACTGATTTTAGTGGTTATGAAGGTGAGACCAAGTAGAATAGAGCCCACTGGATTTGACAAGAAGGAAATGATTGATGACCTTTAAGAGGATGGTTTCTGTGACGTGAATAGGGTAGAAGCCAGATTGAAGTGGTTCAAGGAGAGAATTGGAGTAGAGGAAATGGAGGCAGCAGGTGTAAATAACTCCCTCAAGGAGTTTGGAGAGGAATAGTAGGGGAGATAACTTGAGAGAGCCATGGGATCAAGGGAAGGTGTTTTTAGGGCAGGGATGGCATGACCATGTCATAAAGAAGGGAGGGAAACCTCACTGGAGAGTGAACAGTTGAAGTAGATGGTCAGGGAGGGAGAAAAGGAGTTGTTTGATAAGGTGTGAAATGTTGGGGTTGAAGGTGGAAGAGGTGGATTTTGAGAAGAGGCAGGAGATCTCTTGAGATACTGCTGGAAAGGATGGGAGAGTTGAAGAAAGGTCAGGAGGAGGGGGGGATTGGAGTGGAGCAGGGGAGATTATAGGGAGATCATGGCTGATGATTTCAATTTACTACAGTGCTCAATAAATACCACTGATTGATTGACTTTAATATTTCAGATGTCTTTGAGGGAGTATGTTCTTTTTTCTTCATTATGTTCAGATTATCAAGTGTCTAAAATAAATCTTCCTTTATTCCTTCTCAATTTTTCTTCTACTTTTATGCCGACACATAATATATCTGTATTTCTAAACCTGGATTCATGTGTTATTTTCTAGCATTCTCTCTTAGCGCAGGAGGGTGTTTGAAAAGTGAACTTCCATAAGGCTGCTATTACGAAACAGCTATTTATAGGCAGGCAACTGGCGTGGTTACCATAGAAACAGGATCAGCAATCAATTTGAGAACCATAGAAGTGTGAGTAAAGAACCAGCAGTCTTCCGTGCAGAAGAAACGAAAACCAAGTATCTTTAAAGATATTTGAAGCGTAAATTAAAAACAATTTTCTTGAGAAACAAGAGAATTTATGTTGTCCATCATGAAGGCAACAATTCCATGGGTCTGTGTATGGATGTAGTAAATTAGAATTTGTGTGGCTATAGCACACCAAGTCCAATTTACAGGACATTATCATGAGCTCAGATATTTTACTGCATTTCGCGGTTCGGGAAAATGGAGACCTCTAGTCTAAACCCAGAAATAACTGTTAATAGTGCTTCACCATGCAGATGATTCAGACAGTCTCAGGGAAGTAGTCAGGGATGGTAGTGCCCAAACAGATCGTTTTTGAACTAGCATGTTTTGGGCATCAGAAGCTCAATCACTGGCCACAGTGACTTTATTTCTGACTTGTTGATAGCTTATTGCTCACAAGGAAGGGTAGATATGCTCTACTAAACTGCTATATATGATTTTAGTTTCCCCTTTGTAAAAATCTGCTTTCATTAAATTGGTTCAAATGGTCTTTAATATAAAATTTCCATTTTGTTAAGGGGTAAGGATGCAAGTTCTGCTTGTTGTCTCTGCTACAGCCTAGGTAAGGGAGCTAAAAGCAGATATATGTTATTCGGTATCATACATATCCTGGCTCTGCCGCTTGTCTGCTGTGTGACCTTGAGCAAGCCACTTCACTTCTCTGGGCCTCAGTTACCTCATCTGTAAAATAGGGATGAAGACTGTGAGCCCCACGTGGGACAACATGATTACCTTGTATTTACCCCAGTGCTTAGAACAGTGCTTGGCACATAGTAAGCGCTTAACAAATATCATCAGTATTATTTAGACAAGATAACATTACTTGTGCACTTTTTAAATCAGTTTTGTCTCAGTTGGGGTTATTAGAAAAGGTATAATAGACAAAGGAGATACTTAGCAAAGCTGATAGGTGCACTTTGTCAAAAATGCAGGTGGAAGACAAATTATTTTGTGGTCTGTCCTTACATATATTAAGTACTCTGTTCTGGTAGGGCAATAACATGTTTGAGGGGCAGGAGACCAGGTACCTAGTGCCGACTCTGCCACTGGTTCGTGTGTAGCTTTGGGCAAGTCATTTAACCTCCGTGGGTATCACCATCTTCTTTTGGGAAAGAGGAGAGTCATTACATAAAGAGATATCGTTGTTGTTTTCTGCTGTCGAGTTGTGTCCGACCCATAGCAACGCCGTAGATGCAACTCTCCCACAACGCCCCACTTCCATTTGCAATCGTTCTGTAGCATATCCATAGAGTTTTCTTAATAAAAATATGGAACTGGCTTACGATTGCCTCCTTTCACGCAGTAAACGAGCCTCTGCCCTAGACTCTCTCCCATGCTCCGCTGCCCAGTACAGGTGAGTTTTGACTGGTAGCAGATTGCCTTCCACTTATTAGCCACTGCCCAAGCTAGGAATGGAATGATTATGCCTCTGCCTCACTCCTCCTCTGTAGTCGTAACTGGTAAAGTACTGGAAACTCTCCAGGTGCGACCCTGAGAGGACAGAAAGAGGTATAATGAGAGTAAAATGCAATCACTGGTGTGAAGAGACTGTGGCAAAATAAAAGTGCGGAACATGTTCAAGCTATTATACTATTACTTCGAAAAATGAACTTGAGAAAATTGGTGGACATGAGGATTGCTTTCTCATATACCACTTTGCAAAAAGGTTAGGGTTGGTAGTCAGCTAACTACCATCAAGAAGATGACTGGAATCCCTGCAATATGCTGCTCGCAGTCTCAGGGAAGACTGAAATAATCACAGTTCAAGAATACAGACCCCAATTTCAACAATCTGACATTTAGCAAATTTAGGACAGAGTGAACTCTGTTCCCCAGCCTACCATCCAGGTGCAGGAACATTCTCTCCAGGATTTGAGAGTTCCAGAGGTTAAACTGGGATGTTTCTGGAGAGAGGATCTCTATTATACTGTACTTTCCTAAGAGTTTAATACAGTGCTCTGAACACAGTAAACTGTCCATGATTGGTTGATTGTGGAGTTCAGTAGCTGAAGGCCCCTAAGTCGGATAGCTGAAGGTGAAAGCTTCAGAGACCTTGTGAACTTGGCTTGGCATGGCACAGTGGGCAGAGCACAGGCCTGGGAGTCAGAAGATCATGGGTTCTAATTCTGACTCCACCACTTGTCTGCTCTTGGGCAAATCATTTCACTTCTCTGGGTCTCAATTACCTCATATGTACAGTGCAAATTATGACTGTGAGTCCCACATAGGACAGGGACCGTGTCCAACCTGATTTGCTTGTATCCACCTCAGTGCTTAGTACAGTGCCTGACACAAAGTAAGCACTTTGCAAATGCATTATCATTATAGTTATTAGGCAGCAGGAAACTCCAGTCACATTTACTGGAAGGACTCTTATTTGGATTCAGTGAAATCCATGTTGATGATATTGGAGAGCCTCAGCTGGTTCAGTAGGAATGTTATGACTCAGCATGGGTTTGCTCTCCAAGAGGAATCTCAGATATTTTTTCCCCACAGTGAAAAAAGTGTTTTGCTTCTATATCATCTAGCCTGTGCAGATCTCACCCCCTTACCTTAGGAAAGGTTCCCATGACTCCCAAACAATTATTTTCTACCTCCTAATCTAATGGGGGGGAGGGGGTGTCTCTTTTTTAGCTATTCAATTTACAACTTGGTTTGGGGGATTGCTTTAAGGTCAATCGAATCCTTTGAGCAAACATCAAATACATGGGCTGATGATATGGTACATGGTAAGAGTTTATCTGAAAATAATGAGGTGGGAACAAGAGTTGCTAATCTGAAACGGGAGACATCCTGGTAATGTGAATGGTCTGAGCTTTCTTAGTGTGAGTTGCAGAGTTCAGGATAAAGCATAAAAATATCTGGTACATTTTTAAATAGATGTTTGAAATTTTAAATTCTTGGAGAGCCTCATGTTGCACATAATAAAAATAAAATATTCCATCAATGTATCATTGATGTTTTACTAGTACAGGGAGAAACATAATGTTTTGATACCAGGACAGTTTTCCTGTCAAGAAAGTGAGTGTAGTGATTTTCTAGCAGTGCTAAGCCTTTTGCTATGCTGTACTGCCACTGTCATTTTGGTGATGTCCTTATTTGGCATGGTTTTGGAGTCTTTTGGGGTTGCCCCTGTCTCTATCCCATTTCACCACACTGAGGAACCCCTCTAGAAGAACAATCTCTACTTGACTCCCTCCCATTGTAAACTCCCTGAAGGCAGGGATTGTGTCTACCTACTCTAGGGTATTCTACACAGTAAGCACAATAAATAGAGAAGCAGCATGACCTACTGAAAAGAGCAATAATTTAAGAGTCAGAAGTGCTAATCCCACCTCTCTACTTGCCTGCTGCATAAACCTGGGCAATTCACTTAACTTGTCTGTACCTCAGTTTCCTCATCTATAAAATGGGGTTTCAATACTTGCTGCCCTTCCTACTTAGACTTTGAGCCTCATATGAGACAGGAACTGCATCCAACCTGATTAACTTGTATCTACCCCTTGATCTTGTCCTCTCAGGGTCGCACCTGCAGAGTTTCCAGTACTCTACCAGTCTCGACTATAGGAGGAAGAGTCAAGTAGAGGTATACCCATTCCATTCCTAGCTTGGGCAATGGCTAGCTAGTGGCAGGCAATCTGCTACAATTCAAAACTCCCCTGTGCTGGGCAGCAGCAGCATGGGAGAGAGTTGAGGGAGGAGAGTCAGGTTTACTGCCTGGATGGAGGCAATGTTAAACCACTTTCGTATAATTACCAAGAAAAATTTATGGATATACTACCAGAACGATTGCAGATGGAGGTGGGGCATTCTGGGAGAGATGTGTCCATGGTGTCGCTATGGGTCGACAGCATAAAAGACAAGACCCCAGTGCTTAGAACAGTGCTTGATGTATGATAAATGCCATTATAAATATCATTGATTTAATAATAATAATGGCATTTGTTAAGCACTTGCTATGTGCCAGGCACTGTACTAAGCTTTGGAAATAGCTGTGGTATTTGTTAAATGCTCACTATGTGCCAGACACTGTTCTAACCATTGGGGTAGATACAAGATAATTGGGTTGGACACAGTCTCTGTCCCACACAGGGCTCACAGTCTCAATCCCTATTTTCCAGATGAGGGAACTGAGGCCCAGAGAAGTGAAGTGACTTGACCAAAGTCACCAGCAGGCAAGTGGCAGAGTGAGATTAGACCCCAGGACCTTCTGACTCCCAGGGCCATGCTCTATCCACTAGGCCATGCTGCTGTGAAGAGTTATAGCCTTGAGGAATTTCAATTCCCCCCACAGGGGTACAACACCATTCTCCCTTCTTTTTTTTCTCCATTCTCCTTGACCCTTGGAGGTAACTTTCTCCTTCTAGAGGAAGCTGATTAGATGCCTCCTGTCAATCAGAGGATTACCTTCTTCCACATACACTCCTACCATCCAAGGCAGTTTATCAGTCCTGTTGGTCAATGGAAACTTGGCCCACTTTTTTTTAATAGTATTTTTTAAGTGTGTACTGTGTGCCAGGCACTGAGCTTTCTTAGAGTGAGTTGCAGACTTGATACAAGCTAATCAGTTCGGACACTGTCGCTTTCCCACATGGAGCTCACTGTCAATGCCTATTTTGTAGATGAGGTAACTGAGGCACAGAGAAGTTAAATGACTTGCCTAAGGTCACATAACAGACAAGTGGTGGGTCCAGGATTAGAATCCAGGTCCTTATGACTCCTAGGCCTATCCACTAGGCCACGCTGCTTCTGTCAGGACATGAGAGGTGAGGAGAGATGATGTGCACTGGGGCCTAATTGAGTTCCAAGCACTTGGATAAATATAAGATACTCCTTAAATACTGTCTGATTGATGTGCTGGCTAGAATCCTTATTAAAACATGGCATCCCTCTTTCCTTTGTGCAATGTCTCAAGCACTGCACTAGTCTTCTCAATCATCTCTCCCCTTTCTACTTTACCTCACCAATCTCCTACTACCACTCAGCCTGCACACTCTGCTACTCTAGCACAAACCTATTCACTGTTCCTCAATCTTGCCTGCCTTACTTTCTGTGTCTTGCTTACATTCTCCCTCTGGCCTGGATCTCCCTCCCTCTTCATAACCAAAAGTCCCACTCTCTTCATCTTCAAAAGCCTCCTAAAAGTCACATCTTCTCCAAGATGCCTTGCCTGACTAATTCTTTATTTCCACACCCTATTCACCCTCCCCTCTGCATCACCTATGCACTTGGATTTGAACCCCTTAAGCTCTTTGATACTCCTCCTAAACCTAACCCCCAGCATTTCTGTACATATACTTATATTCTGCTGATTCTCCTGTCTGTAATTTATATTAATGTCTGGGTCTTCCTCTAGACTCTAAGCTCCTTGAGAGCAGGAATCATGTCTACTAGCCCTGTTGTAGTGTACTCTCTCAATTGTATGTACAGTGTTCTGCACACATTAAGTGCTCATTATATTCCATTGGTTAATTATCGATTACAACTTAATATCAAAAGTTATAAAGATAAAATTTTGAATTACCACCATGCCATCACAAGTAGAACCTAAGGCACTAAGAAATAGCCTGCATAGCTTTGTGAGGAAAATATCATGCCTAATTTAATTTCTGTCTATGAAATGGTGACCGCAGAGGCAAAGAAGAAGAAATGGATGCCATCTATCATAGCTTCAGTAATGTTTTGATTCCATTCCACATGACATTCTCTTTGATGAAATGGGAAAGTCTCATCTTGCACAAAATGCAGTTAGGTGGGTGGATATCTGGCTTGAAGACTGTATACCAAAGGCTAGTGAGTCATGATTAATGTCAGTCCAGGGAAGATGAATCAAGGGGTGTTCCAGAGGACCAATTTTATTCAATATCTTTACCTGCACAGAGGATAGGTTTGTCAACTTTTACAAACAATTCTAAATTAAATTGGGGTACCAATGCTTTGGAAGGCTGGGATAAAATTCAATCAGAGGTATTTATTGAGTGCTTATTCTGTGCCGAGCATTGTACTAAGACCTTGCTAAGGTGTAGTATAATAGAGATGTCCATAGACACCATCCCTGCCCACAAGGAGCTTACAGTCTACAGGGTGAAACTGACATTGAAATGGAATAGATTACAATTAGAGGTCAGAGCAGAGCATAAAGACACAGGCAGAAGTGCTATGGGGGTGAATATCAAAGTCTTAAGCAGTCAGCTCCAAGTGCATAGGTGACACGAGACAGGATGGGTGTGGGAAATGAGAATTTAATCAGGAAAAGCCTCTTTGCAGAGATGTGATTTTAGGAAGACAAATGGCCCTCCCGAAACGGAGGAAATTCAGTTCTGATAAATGAAGGCAACATGCTTAGGGGAAGCACACTAGATAAGTGAAGGCGATACACTGATTAGCCCTGAAAGAGGCAGGGCACTTTAACCCTCTTAATATGTATCGTTGCTGTAGTTATCTGTTCAAATATGCAATGCGTGTACTTGGCCAAGACACCAGCAGGGTGAAATGGTGGAGCTCCGACTAATGTCAAAAAGCATAACTGCCATATAGAAGCCCTCTGCACCTCTTCTTCTTGAGGCAGGAAGGGAAAGCTGGTGCAGAAAACAACTTGTCTTGAAGCCTGGTAGGTAGGAAGGCATAAATCCTTCTGGGACCACCTGAAACTACATCATTTGTGAATGAGCTACTTTTGGTCTTCTGGTTTGTATTTTCATGGAGAGCTGTCTTGCTGGGATCTATTGAAAGTCAGACCTTGACATGCAATTGAAATGCTGTGGTTTATTTGGCTTAAATGGAGAGATGGTTCTCCTCTCTCTCAATTAGGTTACATTTATTACCATGGCAACTGAGCTCACTTTATCATCCAGCATCAGTTATGGAAACAGTGGCTCTCAGAAAGCATGAAGGATTCAAAAATTCCTTGCTGCATAGCCTCATGACTGCACATATTTCTAGTGAGGAACCGTTATTTCTTCTTAAGATATATTTGTGTTAGAGTCCAAGAGGATTGGCTAAAAGCCAGTTATCCTAGGGATGCAAAAGACCTTTGCGATTTGTTTCTTCGACACCCACCCATTGTCAGCATTTCATGAATAACAAATGATTGCCATCTTTCCTGAAAGTGATTTTTTCAGGACCATTTCAACTTTATGCTTTATGAGAGACTTCAGTGGAGCTTAGAGAGTGAATGCTGGTCCAAAGAAAATGATACAAAACTCCATGAGATTTTTTTTGGGTGTTCCTCTCTGTGGATTAATTACTTCACTAAAATAGTCATATTTACCTGAATATCCTAAGGCTAGTAAGATTTTAGTAACCTTTTTATCTGCAGTAGGAAAAGAACTGTTTTTCAAGTCCTGCAGAAGCAAAAGAGCATAGTTGAAAGGTCTATTCAAATTGTTTTTGTTTAGCTTCCTAATGGATTTTCATCATTTAAAATTTTTCTCCACTATTTCTTCAATCATGTTGCTAATGCTGTAAGAACTCAGAAGAGAATGAATATGAATTAAATGCCTTACCACCAGCTCTCCCACTCCAATCTTACCTCATTGATCTCCTACTACAGCCCAGCCTGCACACTTTGCTCCTCTAGTGCCAACCTACTCACTGTTCTCTGATCTTCCCTGCTTAGCCACCAACTCCTTACCCACACCTTACCTTTGGACTGGGGCTCCAAACCCCTTTGTAGCCAACAGTCCATCACCCTTCCCATCTTCAAAGCCCTAGTAAATGCATGTCTCCTCCAAGAGGGCTTCCCTAACTAAGCTCCTCACTTACCTTATTTGCCCAACTTTCTGTGTCACCTATGTACTTGGATCTGTACTCCTGAAGACTTTGATATTCTCCCCACCCCCAGCCCTGCAGCACTTATGTGCATATCCTTACACTCTGCTGCTTTCCATACCTGTAAATAATTGCAATGTCAATCTCTCACTGTAAACACTAAGCTCTCCTTGGACAGGGATCATGTCTACCAGCTCTACTGTACTGTACTCTCCCAAGCATGTAGTACAGTGCTCAGCATCCAGAAAATACTAGATAAAACTAGTATTGACAAATTGCCAAATTACATGCATAAATTGGAAGTTTAATGTTTTATGTACTAACTCGTCTATTTGTTATTATCTTCTTTTATGAACCATATGTCATCAGGGAACCATTAAGAAGCAGCATGGCCTAATGGATAGAACACAGCCCTGGGAATCAGAAGGACCTGGCTTCTAATCCTGACTCAGCCACTTGGCTGTGTGATCTTGGTCAAGTCACTTCACTTCTCTATGCCTCAGTTACAACATCTGTAAAATGGGGATTAAGACTATCAGCCCTATGTGGGCAGGGATTATGTCCAAGCTTATTATCTTGTACCTACCCCAGTGCTCAGTACAGGACCTGACACATAGTAAGTGCTTAACAAATACCATTAAAAAATTGCTCAGTTATGCTTATAGTCAAAATCCACCCCTTCCACCTGCACATCCAACACATCCCTTCACACCTTATCAAAACATTTGCCCTCATGACTCCCCTATCCTTAAAAAACCCTCTCTTCACCCCATGGCTTCTCCCATTTATTTCCCCACCTCCATCTTACCATTCGTCTCCAAACTCCTTGAACAAATTGTCTAAATTCACTGTCTGAAGTTCTTCTCGGGTTCTCTCCTTGACCCCCTCCGATCAGGTTTTTGTCCCCTTTGCTCCTTAGAAACCACCCTCTCAAAAGTTACAAATGATCTCCTTATCACCAAATCCAAATCTACTCCATTCTAATACTCCTCAACCTCTCAGCTGCCTTTGTCACTGATGATCATACCCTCCTGGAAATATTATCCCACCTTGGCTTCACTCAAACTGACCTCTCTGGTTCTCCTCCTATCTCTATGGCTGTTCATTCTCATTCTCTTTCGTGGGATCTTCTTCTGCCTCCCAACCCCTGATTGGGTGTCCCTCAAGGTTTCCCTGAAGGCATAGAGATCACTGGAGACTAACTAGCCTACCATCCCCCTTCCTGGGGATGGCTGCAGAAAGCCCATAGGTAAAGCTCACCCGCCTGTGGCTCCCCTCCCTAAGTCACGTGTCTTCCTGGTCTCCAGGGTCACATGTCTCCTCCAGCCCCAAATGCAGGCATATTCCAAAATCTGAGATCTCTATGATATTTAATATTTCTTGATTTGTTTATGATGGATGTCTTGAAAAAAAAGCTTTCCTTTCCTGACTAATGGAGGTCTTCTTTTCTCTGACTAGGATCTCATGATAACAATAATAATAGTTATAATGATAATATTAATAAAAATGGCATTTGTTAGGCACTTACTATGTGCCCAGCATTGTCCTAAGCACGGGAGTAAATACCAGTTAAATTGGACAACGTCCCTATCCCATGGGACTCCCAGTGTAAGAAGGAGGGAGAAGGATTTAATTCCTATTTTACAGATGAAATAACAGAGACATACTTGGGAACATATACTAAGAGTGAAAAGATACAGTCCCTGAATTGAAGGAGCTCAGAATCTAATAGAGAATCGCTACTCATCCTTTGCATCTGCTATGCCAACCTTCACCACTCAAGTCCACAGTGTTTGTCTCCCCTGTACCCTCTCCTCTGTATTGCATTGCAGGATCTTTGGATGTTGCCTTGCTTGTACCTGATTTTACAGTTGACAGGACATGAGCTTTCAATATGCCATTTGGTCATGTATCTGAACTGTTTACTGAAAGGGGTTTAGCTTCATGCTATGTGCATACGTTCATACCCTATAAAATAGATTTATGAAAGTCTTGGGAGAAATTCATATCCTTACCAACCAGGATATCCTAAAAACTGAAAACAATTTGTTTTAAGTTGAATCAGCAGAAGAGCCAGGAAGAGATATGAAAGGTTTTGAATTCCAATTTGACTCCTTCAGATTTTTCTCTTGCAAATGGAAAAAGAATCCAAACTATTTCATCAGCATTCTTCTGCTCTAGGGTTCTCTAGAAAGTCAGAGTGTGGGAAGAAAACCAACTCTAAGTCTTAGTGCTGACAGTTTCCCACATAGCATGGCCAGTTCTTTGGGTGCTTGGGGAAGAGGAGCAATCATTGTCTATTTACTCAGCAATTAGAAATGTTATACTTGTTAGGATTCCTCTCCTCTCTGAAATTGCTTTCCCAAGCTCCTGCTTTCTTCTTTAATTGAGACATTTGCTAAGCATTTCCTACATAATAATGATATTATATATTATTATTAATATATTTGTTAAGTGCTTACTAGGTGCCAGGCATTGTACTAGGTACTGGAGTGGACAGAAGCAAATTGGGTAAGATACATTCATTCATTCATTCATTCAATAGTATTTATTGAGCGCTTACTATGTGCAGAGCACTGTACTAAGCGCTTGGGATGAACAAGTCGGCAACAGATAGAGACAGTCCCTGCCGTTTGACGGGCTTACAGTCTAATCGGGGGAGACGGACAGACAAGAACAATGGCAATAAACAGAGTCAAGGGGAAGAACATCTCGTAAAAACAATGGCAACTAAATAGAATCAAGGCGATGTACAATTCATTAACAAAATAAATAGGGTAACGAAAATATATACAGTTGAGCGGACGAGTACAGTGCTGTGGGGATGGGAAGGGAGAGGTGGAGGAGCAGAGGGAAAAGGGGAAAATGAGGCTTTAGCTGCGGAGAGGTGAAAGGGGGATGGCAGAGGGAGTAGAGGGAGAAGAGGAGCTCAGTCTGGGAACGCCTCTCGGAGGAGGTGAGTTTTAAGTAGGGTTTTGAAGAGGGAAAGAGAATCAGTTTGGCAGAGGTGAGGAGGGAGGGCGTTCCAGGACCGCGGGAGGACGTGGCCCAGGGGTCGACGGCGGGATAGGCGAGACCGAGGGACGGTGAGGAGGTGGGCGGCGGAGGAGCGGAGCGTGCGGGGTGGGCGGTAGAAAGAGAGAAGGGAGGAGAGGTAGGAAGGGGCAAGGTGATGGAGAGCCTTGAAGCCTAGAGTGAGGAGTTTTTGTTTGGAGCGGAGGTCGATAGGCAACCACTGGAGTTGTTTAAGAAGGGGAGTGACATGCCCAGATCGTTTCTGCAGGAAGATGAGCCAGGCAGCGGAGTGAAGAATAGACCGGAGCGGGGCGAGAGAGGAGGAAGGGAGGTCAGAGAGAAGGCTGACACAGTAGTCTAGCCGGGATATAACGAGAGCCCGTAGCAGTAAGGTAGCCGTTTGGGTGGAGAGGAAAGGGCGGATCTTGGCGATATTGTAGAGGTGAAACCGGCAGGTCTCGGTAACGGATAGGATGTGTGGGGTGAATGAGAGAGACGAGTCAAGGATGACACCGAGATTGCGGGCCTGAGAGACGGGAAGGATGGTCGTGCCATCAACGGTGATAGAGAAGTCTGGGAGAGGACCGGGTTTGGGAGGGAAGATGAGGAGCTCAGTCTTGCTCATGTTGAGTTTTAGGTGGCGGGCCGACATCCAGGTGGAGACGTCCCGGAGGCAGGAGGAGATGCGAGCCTGAAGGGAGGGGGAGAGGACAGGGGCGGAGATGTAGATCTGCATGTCATCTGCGTAGAGATGGTAGTCAAAGCCGTGAGAGCGAATGAGTTCACCGAGGGAGTGAGTGTAAATGGAGAACAGAAGAGGGCCAAGAACTGACCCTTGAGGAACTCCAACAGTTAAAGGATGGGAGGGGGAGGAGGCTCCAGCGAAGGAGACCGAGAATGACCGGCCAGAGAGGTAAGAGGAGAACCAGGAGAGGACAGAGTCCATGAAGCCAAGGTGAGATAAGGTATGGAGGAGGAGGGGATGGTCGACAGTGTCAAAGGCAGCAGAGAGGTCAAGGAGGATTAGAATGGAGTAGGAGCCATTGGATTTGGCAAGAAGGAGGTCACGGGTGACCTTAGAGAGAGCAGTCTCGGTAGAGTGGAGGGGACGGAAGCCAGATTGGAGGGGGTCTAGGAGAGAATGGGAGTTAAGGAATTCTAAGCATCTATTGTAGACGACTCGTTCTAGGATTTTGGAAAGGAAGGGTAGTAGGGAGCTAGGGCGATAACTGGAGGGGGAAGTGGGGTCAAGAGCGGGTTTTTTTAGGATGGGGGAGACGTGGGCATGTTTGAAGGCAGAGGGGAAGGAGCCCTTGGAGATTGAGTGGTTAAAAATAGAAGTTAAGGAAGGTAGGAGGGCAGGGGCGATGGTTTTAAGAAGGTGAGAGGGAATGGGGTCCGAGGAGCAGGTGGAGGGGGTGGCACTTGCGAGTCCCTGTCTCACATGGGGTTTGCAATCTTAATTCCCATTTTATAGATGAGGTAACTGAGGCATGGAGAAGTTAAGTGACTTGGTCAAGGTCACACAATAGACAAGTGGCAGAGCTGGGCTTAGAACCCAGGTCCTTCTGACTTCCACGCCCGTGCTCTATTCACTAGGCCATGCTACCTCTCCTATGTGTTAAACACTCTACTAAACCCTGGGGCTGATATAATGATCTGACACAATCCTTGTTCCACATGGGATTTGCAGTCTAAGTGTGTGTGTGTGTGTGTGTGTGTGTGGTGAGGGGACTGATATTTTACCTCCAATTTACAGATGGGGAAGGGGAGGCACAGAAAAGTTATGTGGCTTGCCCAAGGGGCAAGGATGCTTGGTACCATGTTCTGTTAAGCATTTATCATGTGCCAAGCATTGTACTAAATGCTTCCTGTCCCACATGAGACTCTCAGTCTAAGTAGGCGGGAAAAGAGGTATTTAACTCTCATTTTCTAGATAAGAAAACTGATGCCCTAACAAGTTAAGTGATTTATCCAAACTCACATAGCAAGCAATTGTCAGAGCAGGAATTGGAAACTCTGGTCCTCTGACTACCAGACACTTGCTCTTTTCACTAAGCCATGCTGATTCAATCCTTGTAAATTCACACCTTTCCAGGAGGCCTTACCTGACTGATTTTATATCTCCTCACTTTATAAACTAAAAATGCCATTTTAACATCTATTTGCTACCCAAACACTTAAGTATTTATAATCCTCTGTAGCACTTATGTCTCATCTTATGCTGTTGAGTCGTCTCCGACCCACAGCGACAAATGGACAAATCTCTCCCAGAACACCCCACTCTCCATTTGCAATTGTTCTGGTAGTGTATCCATAGAGCTTTCTTGGTAAATATCCAAGTTGGTTTACCACTGCCTCCTTCTGCGCAGTAAACTTGAGTCTCTGCCCTTGACTCTCTCCCATGCCGCTGCTGCCCGGCACAAGTAAGTTTTGACTTGTAGCAGATTGCCTTCCATTCACTAGCCACTGGCCAAGCTAGGAATGGAATGGGTAGGGCTCTGCTTGACTCTCCCTCCCATAGTCGAGACTGGTACCCTCCAGGTGCGACCCTGAGAGGGTAGCACTTATGTACATATCTTTATACTCTATTACTTCCTCTTAGCTGTAATTGATTTTAATGTCTCTCTCTCCTATTAGATTGTAAGTTCCTCTATGGCAGGAATCCTATCTACTTATTATGCTCATTCTACTGTTCTCTCCCAAATGCTTAATAGGCACAAAATAGGTGCACAGTAAACTCTTTTGATTAAGTATATCTCAACCTTGTTTCTACCTCAGGGTTAGTACAGTACAGTTAGTAGTACACATAATACACACTTAACAAATACAATCAGAAGAAAAAAAGTCTGCCCAGCTCACTGCAAAAATCCAAAAGGACTTAGGCTATAGCATTGTGTTGATAAACAAAGCTGCTGTTAATGAAAATTAATGATCCCATTAGATCAGAAGCTCCTTTCAGTTTGTGTTCCCAGCACATCCAAGCCATTTGGATAGTGATTTGGAAAAATGGTGTGCAGACAACAATTGTTGGGAGGGGCTGATAGGATGCTGGCCCAGCTGTACGGCATTGAAGGAACTTTCTCAGAGGGTCTCGCAACCTTTCCCAAAGCTCCAAGTCGGGGTCAGTCTGGATGACAATAGGCCTAGATTTGAAGGCTGAATTATTAGGACACTCCCTAGTGTGTCGTGATCAGTCAGCCCGTCATCAGCACTCACAGAGTGCCTTTTATGTGCAGAAAACACTTTACTATGTGCTTTTTTTTTTTTGGTATTTGTTAAGTGCTTTCTATATACCAGATGCTGAAAACTCACCTCCTCCAGGAGGTCTTCCCAGGCTAAGTCCCCAATTTTCTCTGCTCCCCTTCCCCTCCTGATTACCCTGACCTTTGCTTTGCTCTACCCCCCTGCCTGCCCCGCAGAACTTGTGTACATATGTACATAGTTATAATTGTAATTCTATTTATTTTTATCAATGATGTGCATATATCTCTAATTCTATTTATTTATAATGATGCTACTGATGACTGTTTACTTGTTTTGATGTCTGTCTCCACGCTTCTAGACTGCTAGCTCATTGTTGGGAGGGATTGTCTCTATTTGATGCTGAATTGTACTTTCCAAGCATTTAATACAGTGCTCTGCACACAGTAAGTGCTCAGTAAGTATGATTGAATGAATGAGTGAATGAGTATAGATGAATTAATCAGATTGGACACAGTCCATGTCCCATGTGGAGCTCACAGTCTTAATTCCCATTTTACAGATGAGTTAACTGAAGCATCATAGAAGTGAAGCACCTTGCCCAAGGTCACACAGGAGACAAATGGTTTAGCTGGGATTAGAACCCAAGTCCTACCAACTTCCAGGCCTATGCTCTAACCATTAGGCCATGGTCCTTCTCATGGGAACATGTGCTTGGGAACATGCAATGAAAGTAGGAGACATAATCTCCTCCTATCTTGGATAAGCATCTGATAATAATGATAATAATAATAATGTTGGTATTTGTTAAGAGCTTACTATTTGCCAAGCATTGTTCTAAGCTCTGGGTTAGATACAAGGTAATCAGTTTGGCCCACATAAGGCTCACAGTCTTCATCCCCATTTTACAGATGAGGTAACTGAGGCCCAGAGAAGTTAAGTGACTTCCCCAAGGTCACACAGCTGACAAGCAGTGGAGCCATGATTAGAACCCATGACCTCTGACTCCCAAGCCTGGGCTCTTTCCACTGAGCCACTCTGCTTCTCAATGTTGGTATTTGTTAAGTGCTTATTATGTGCCAAACACTGTTCTAAGCGCTGGGGTAGATTCAGGTAATCAGGTTGTCAATTCAATAGTAGTATTTATTGAGGGTTTACTATGTGCAGAACACTGTACTAAGCGCTTGGAGTGTACAATTCATCAAAAAATAGAGACAATCACTGCCCAATAATGGGTTCACAGTCTAAATGGGGAAGACAGACAGCAAAGCTAAACAGAACAAAACAAAACAAGGAGTCTAGCTCAGACATCATCAAAATAAATAGAATCATAGAAATATACACATCATTAACAAAATAAATAGGGTAATAAATAATATATACAAATATGCAGAGTGCTGAGGGGAGGGGAAGGGGGAAGAGCAGAGGGCAGGAGAGGGGGAATGGGGAGGGGAGGAGGAGCAGAGGGAAAGGGGGCTCAGTCTGGGAGGCCTCCTGGAGGAGGTGAGCCTGGTAGGGCTCACAGTCTTCATCCCCTTTTGAGAGATGAGGTCACTGAATCCCAGAGAAGTTAAGTAACTTGCCCAAGGTTACATAACTGATAAATGGAGGAGTTGGAATTAGAACCCACGACCTCTGACTCCCAAGCTTGTGCTCTTTCCACTGAACCACGCTGCTTGTGGGGGAGTTTACAGTTGGGGAAATGCAGCGGAGGTGGTATTTTCCATTTTTCAGTTCACTTACTGAGAATGTACTTTGTCTCATAGAAGATCTTCATAGACTTATGACAAAGAGATTACAGAATAAGTGCAATTCATCTCCTATTTTTTCACTTCTGTGGCCAAGCACAAATCCTCAGAGAAATATGGCTTAGAGCTTCAGTTTAATCCCTAATGCTGCATAAACCTCAGGCATAACTGACAGCACAGTGAACCTACCTCAATTAGCCAACTGCATTAATAGGGAATGGGGCCAAATTTGGGCAAAAGTACATCTGAGCCAAGGAGGTGATCAAAGTTCAGGCTGCAGACAAAGTCACACTGAACTGTGATAATGACATCATCTTAATTCTGAATCAGTAACTCATACTTCACTCATTTTGTCTCAAACTAGAATTCCAGCTAGAGCATCTTTCACATCTGTCTTATACTAGGCCATCCAATTAGGCAGTGTCTGGGTTCTCTTTGGAGGCAGTAGGAATCCTCTGAGTGTTGATGCCAAAGGGAGAGATATGACTCGTAGTTAACAGGGAAGCAGTGTGGCCTGGAAGTCAGAAGAATCTGGTTTCTAGTCCTGGTTCCCCCATTTGTCTGCTGTGTAACTTTGGGGCAAGTCACAACTTCTCTGTGCCTCATTTACCTCATCTATAAAATGGGGATTAAGTCTGTGAGACTCTGTCCAACTTGATTAACTTGTATCTACCCCAGTATTTAGAACAGTGCCTGGCACATAGTAAGCACTTCACAAATACCATAAAAAAAATCAGAGGCTTGAAGATCAACAAGTTTGACACAAGAGTGAGATCATGATTAACAACTAGAAAAAGAGATAGAATTTTTTACTCTGGTTTTTCCTGAGTCTCTAAATTGTCTTTGGAGCAACTGGGTAGAGAATCCAAGTCATACTGTGGTAAGTACAAAGAATATTTTGACCAAACTTGGTAAACTAGATTCAAGTTAAAAACCAGGATGAAATGACATCTACCCAAGAATTTTGAGGTAATCTGAGAAGTTGCAGAACACTTCTGGCAAGAGAAGATAACCTATCATTACAAATAACCACTATTGTAGCTTGACGTAAATCCCATTTATAAGACAGTAAACTTAGAATTATCAACCAGTGAGTCTTCTATGTGTGGGGAATTGGCAGAATCTATAATCAAATGTAGATTTGGTGAGATCTTAGAAAAATCAAACCTGTTGAGAAAAAGGAGAAAGTAGATTCTTTTAAATGGAAATCATCCTTCATTAGTCTTCTGGAGTGCTATGGGTCAGTAACCACGTGAGTAGAGGAAACCAATGGCCTTAATCTTTTGTGATATGTAAAAAGCCCCTGGCAAGGTTCCTCACAAAAGCCTTTTAAAAGCTTGGGTCATTATGGTTTTGGAAAGAATGTTTTGCCATTGAGAGAAAATTGACTAATTGCAAGTAGTAATAGTATTAATAGCAGAAAAAGTAGTGATAGTCATAGTAGTAGAAATTATTGGCCATGTACTGCTTTGTTGTTTTGAAAGTACCATACTTGCGTGATACACCTTCTGTGCCCCCAAAGAACTTGTATTCTAATGAGAAGGACAGGAACACACACATACACACATGCGTGCAAAAAGATCAAATAGAGGGCTAAAAATGAAACAAATGAGTGAGCTAATAATATTTATTCATACATAAATTCTGGGGTGGTTTATAAATCGAACGTAAGTGCTAGAAATGGCTACTGAGTTGACACGATTCAAGGTAGAGGAAATTAATTGGGGAAGAGTTGTTGGAGGAGAGACTCATTGTTGACTGTTTCCTTAAATCGTTAGACCTATGCCTCACACCATCTAACTGTGGGGGTACTTCAAGACTCAGTTCTGGATCTCTTCTATTCTCCATCTACACCCACTCCCTTGAACAACTTATTTGCTCCCCTGACTTCAACTGCTATCCCTGTGCAAATGATTCCCAGATCTACCTCTCCAGCTCTGACCTCTCTCCATCTTTACTGTCCTGCATTTCTTTCTGTTTTCAGAATATCTCTTCTTGGATGTCCTGCTGATATATCAAGCTTAACACATTCAAAAGGGAACTACTCAATTTTCACCCAAACCCTGACTTCACCCTTACTTTCCCATTACTGTAGACAGTGCCGCTATCCTCCCTGCCTTAAAAGGCCATAACCTTTGAATTATCCTTGAATAAACCATCTTATTCAATCTGTCACTAAATCCTATATGTTCTACCTTCTAGACTGTAAGATTCTTGTGGGCAGAGAACTTTTCTACCAACTCTGTTGTATGTAGTCTCTTAAACTCTTTGTATAGCTCAAGCAGCGTGGCTCAGTGGAAAGAGCCTGGGCTTTGGAGTCAGAGGTCATGGGTTCGATTCCCAGCTCTGCCACTTGTCAGCTGTGTGACTGGGCAAGTCACTTAACTTCTCTGTGCCTCAGTTACCTCATCTGTAAAATGGAGATTAACTGTGAGCCTCACGTGGGACAACCTGATGACCCTGTATCTCCCCCCAGCACTTAGAACAGTGCTCTGCACATAGTAAGAGCTTAACAAATACCAACATTATTTATTTAATATAGTAAGAACTCAATAAATATGATTAATTAATTCACCGTATCTCTAGAATCCACTGCTTCTCCTCCAAACTGCTATCAAGCTGATGCAAGCATTTATATCCCATCTCAGCTACTGTTACAGTCTTCTTGCTAACTTCCTTGCCTCCCATTTCTTCTCTCTGCAGTCCATACTTCAGTCTGGTGCCTGGATCATTTTTCTTAAAAGAATTCAGTCCATATCTCCCCACTCCTTAAAAATCTCCAGTGATTGCCCATATACCACCTCATGCAATGGAAACTCCTTATCATCTGCCTTAAGGCACTCCAACAGCTCTCCCTGTCCTACCTTACCTCTCTGATTTACTACTACAACTAGTCCACACATTTTGTTCCTCTAACACAGCCTACCTTCTGTACCCCTCCCCTCCCCCCAACCCTCTGCTCTTCCCACTTCCCCTCCCCTCAGCACTGTGCTCATTTGTATATATTATTTATTACCTTATTTATTTTGTTAATGAAGTGTATATCCCCTTGATTCTATTTATCTTGATAATGTTGTCTTGTTTTTGTTTTGTTCTGTTTTGCTTTGCTGTCTGTCTCCCTCAGTTAGACTGTGAGCCCATCATTGGGCAGGGATTGTCTCTATCTGTTGCCGAATTGTACATTCCAGGCACTTAGTTCAGTGCTCTGCACATAGTAAGTGCTCAATAAATACTATTGAATGAATGAATACCTCGACCTCATCTATTGTGCCACTGACCCCTTATCCACAACTCCCTCCTGCTTCATATCTGACAGACCACCACCTCCTCACCTTCAAATCATTCCTAAAATCTCATCTCCAAGAGGCTGTCCCTGACTAAGCCCTCCATTCTGGGTCACCTATGCACTTTGATCTGTTCATCCTAAATCTTTGATATTTGTCTTACCCTCAGCCCATTATACTCTGCCATTTCCCTGTCTGTAACTTATTTTAGTGCCAGCCTCCCCCTCTAGACTGTAAGTCCCTTGTATGCAGCAATTGCATCTATCAACTCTATTAGTATTGTACCTTCCCAAGTGCTTAGTGTGGTGTTATGCACACAGTGAACACCTAATAAATGCCATTTATTTATGGATTAATTAATCAATTGAATGTTTGACAATAGCCAAAGAAGCCAGAAAGTGCTGGGCATGGCCAAGTAACACAGAAAACAAAATGAGACATAGTTTTGCCACTTTCTGAAATCCAAGGTTTTTCACACTTGGAACATTATTTGCTGTTTTGGTGTACTCATCTTCAACAGGATAGAGAAGAATTGGAAAAGTGATAGAGAAGAAGAACCAATATAGTCAGGGGAATAAGCTGTTTCTGAACAAGAGAACATTCTTTTGACTGGAATGAGTAAAGTCGAGAGGATGCATGATTGAATCTTTCAAAAACATGAAAGATGTGGACAGGGTGAGCATGGAATTGCTGTTCATTGCATTCTACAGCAGTAGTGATCAAGGTGGGATAGGATAAGTGCTTGGTGAACGTGTTAGCAGTTTGGATGGAGTGGAGAAGGCAGGTTTTAAAGAAGTTGTGAAGGTTCAACCAAGAGGATTTGGTGACAGATTGAATATGTGGGTTGAATAAGAGGATGAGTCAAGGATAATACCAAAGTTTCGGGCTTCTGAGAGCAGATGGTGGTGCTCTCTACAGTAATGGCAAAGTCAGGGTAAGACAGGATTAGGGCATGAAGATATGGAATTTTGTTTTGGACATGTTAAATTTGAAGTTTCAACAGAACATCAAAGTAGAGATATCCTGAAGGCAGAAGGAAATGCAAGATTATAGGGAAGAAGAGAGATCAGGGCTGGTGATGTAGACTTGGGAATTATCTGCATAGAGATTTTAGTTGAAGCCATGGAAGTGAATGAGTCCTCCTGGGGAATGTGTGTAGATGGAGAATAGAAGGGGACACAGACCTAAGCCTCAAAAGGCTCCAACAGTTAGGGAGTGGGAGGCAGAGGAAGAGCCCACAAAAGGGGCTGGTAGACTCAGAGACTAAGAAAAGAAACACTTTTTCTCACAACAGATGTGAGAAGAATAAATTGTGGAGGCAGAAATTATCAAAGAGCTCAAGAATGGATTGCATAACACCATGGTCAAGGTACAAAATAGATTCTTAGAGGGGAAGTTAAGAGTGATTACGGGAAAGTTAGGGATGTATAAAGAGAGGTTAGCAACGTTAGACTTGAGATGGTTTCTAAAGTTAGATAGTTCATGATGATGTTTTATAGGAAAAGTCAGGGTTGTTCAGTGGTGCATATATAACTGGATGATTTTCATTTTCTCATAGAAAAATCTAGCACAGTCATCAACTACATGCAAAATGGAGAAGGTAGAGTGAAGATGGAAATTGAAATCATTGATGATGGTTGTGGCAGAGGATCATAGGGAAGAGGAATTTTAGATTAGTAGTGAACAAAGCAGATTTGAGCGAAGGAAGTAGACTTGAGATGGCAGAGGTGACGGTAATGATAATTCTGCTCCTGAAATGCTCGCTAGTGTGCTCTAATTGGAGGAATTGGTGAATGGGTTTGGGGTCAGTAAGACTAGATAGTGGAGCAAAAATGATTTGCAGGTTAGGAAGAGGAGTGGTAAACTGAGTGAAGAGCAAGTGGGAAGAGCGATAAACAAGAGTAGAAACAAGAGAGTTCTGTTGACAGGCTGAAGTTTTATCTCCAGTTTCTTGACTGCCGGGAATGAGAGATTGATTGCCAATAATGGAGCGACCAGTTTGTTAGGGAAATTATTCAAGCCCTAAGGATCTTTCGATCTGTCCTTCTAGCTTCTCTTGAACAACAAAAGGGGTACTTCTTCTGTTGTTCAAAGATGTTGATGCCAATGACGTTATGTCTAAACACGGGAATGTCATTGAGATTTTTCCACATTGTTTGGAGGAACCAGCTGCAGCTGTCTGGCCAGTCTAGTACTCTTAATCCCATCTTGGTTGCCTCCATGGAAACCACTGTTTCTTAACAGAAATAGCCAGGGCAGTCTCTAGGAGGGGAATGGGGGTAATTTGGCTAGGGTGAGGACAGGAGAGGGAGCTTTGATTTGGGGGAAGCCAGTTGCCTTGCACTAACTTGGGTTCATCAGAGTCTTAATCTGGCCTTAGACTGTGTGAACCTTGGAGCTAATCAGGCTTTGAACTGAACCCCTGGTTCCAGTGAAGGTGAGAAAGGGCATATAATCTCCTCTGTGAGGGGGGGAGGGTGTTAACAGTAATCCACATTGCAAACAAGAAAACTTCCCCTAGTCCACAGAAAGAAATTCTGACCTTTAGTCATCGATTATGGTAGAGTGAAGGGATTTTTGTTGTTGTTGTCTTGTTCTTACTACTGTCAAGCTTCAACTGGTGTGTGCAGTACTGATGTTGTAAGAAAGATTCTGTGTTTGCCTAATCACAGGCGTCACAATTTTCTGCCCTCAAATCCTGGCCCTTGTCAATCTTAGTATTCCAGGCTCAATAGTCATGATTTTATCATTTCTTTAGAAGCTTCTCCATCACCTGGGACATTTGTCTTTTTCTGTGCCTTCTCTAGCTCTGATGTCCTTCCTCAAATGTCATGACCAGAACGTGCGCACAATACTTGGTTGATAAAGCATCATGGCTTTTAATCTAATGGTAAAATTAGGCTGACTGGTGGATGCTAATCCACCTGGACGAGCATTCATTTCTTTAGTTCTCTAATAATGATGATGGTATTTGTTAAGTGCTTACTATGTGCCAAGCACTGTTCTAAGCTCTGGACTGTAAGCTCATGGTGGGCAGGGACTGTGTCTGTTACATTGTACTCTCCCCAGTGCTTAATACAGTGCTCTGCACACAGTAAGTAGTCAATAAATATGATTGACTGATTGACCTGGGGCCTCTGCCAATTTAGGATCCTTATGTGCTATTCTACAATGTAAGCAGTCCAGTCATCAAATTTTTCTGTAGCTTTCGCTCTATAACTTACCAACACTCTAAGAAGTATCAACTCAACAGCCACCTCTAGCAAGCATGTGTTCATATATATACTCATCCCTAGCACTTATGTACATATGTGTTTTTGATTGAACATTCAATGTATTTATTTTGATACCAATTCTAATATTTTTACAGTAGTCTGTTTCCTTTATAGAGTCTAGGCTTCTTGTGGGTAGGAAACATGTTCGTGTGTTTGTGTTGCATTTTCCCAGGTGTTTAGTATAGTACATTGCACTCACTAGGTGTTCAATAAATAGCATTACTTTTCTCCAATAATGGCAATTAAAATGCTCCATTTTTGTACCCACTGAATTTTCAGGCTTTTTACAATTTCTCCAGTGACTATCCCATCCTGTAAAATGCTATAAATATAATACCCATTGAAATTTTAAAGTGGAATGACTGAAATCAATGAGGAATTTCGATCTTTATTTCTATGATGTTAGCACAATAAACTCACACAATAGCATTGATCTGTACTTATTTAACAAAATACATTTATAGCAGTTTACAATTTTTTGTTTGGAAAACAGTGCATTACATTTATTAAACACGATACTTTATATATCTATATATATATATTTCATTAAAAACATAATTCATTTCTGTATCCAATACTTGATTTTCTCAGTAAAGCACAGCCTAACAAATAAAGAAGTGCCTCCTTTAGCAAGTAAGACAAATTTGAACACTAAGAAGAGATGCCACCTGTTAGTTTGACTT
Source organism: Ornithorhynchus anatinus (assembly GCF_004115215.2). Taxonomy (NCBI): domain Eukaryota; kingdom Metazoa; phylum Chordata; class Mammalia; order Monotremata; family Ornithorhynchidae; genus Ornithorhynchus; species Ornithorhynchus anatinus. The sequence continues at coordinate 89,588,236 of NC_041731.1, forward strand.
GCTTTTAAATTAAGGTACCAGTGGAATGTAAACAGAGGTTCATTTTCTTTACAAAAGATTCTTATCAAATATACATGCAGAGGTCTGAACTCTAGTGAATATCGTTATTACATTTGTTTTATAATGTCATATAATTTGTTGTCACTATTAAAAATTTTTGCCCTTTGGCACTTTTGAGTAAAAAAGAATATATCAATATTTATGTGGAAGAAAACAACTCCAATGACTACATAAGTGCTTTAAAATCCTTTGTTAAGAAATAGGAAAGCTTAGGGAAATATCACACTGCACCTGAAATGATGCAGCCAATTTTTTGGAGTACTAAAATCAACCCACCTTCTGCCCAAGGCCAAGGGGGAGTTTAAGCCACCTTCCACCTCACCTCCTATACAAAAAAGTAAACTGCTTTCAGCATTGTTTTGTCTTTGTTTTATGCCGATGGTTTCCAATTCTGCATGTTTGTTTCAGTGTAGCATTCTAGTCCAGCAAATTGAGGCCATCTCATTTAAGGTTCCTCCTTTCTTATTTAGAGACCAAGAAGGACCGCTTTGGAGTGCAAAAGCTGATTCTACCCTCAACCAGGAATTGAACTTGTCCAAATTCTCTCCATTTGTCTAAGATGAGCACAGAGCCCCTGTGTCTGCCATCCCTGGATATGTGTTAAAAATTTTTTGGTGCTCCAATAATAGAACCTTATAGATGGCCATCCATACTTTTATAAAAGCCCAGGGGAAACTTTTTAAAAAATGACTCTACCTTTTGTTTCCTGAATGATCAAATTTCCCTTGAGTGAGATCGCAGCTTTGCTTTTGGTAGCATACAGTGCCACGACTGGATTTCGTGTAGGCAGTTTGGACATTTAGCAATCCTTCAGAAACACACAAATGGGAAGCAAGTAGTTGTTGTGAGATGCTATTAAGGAGGAAAGACACAGGTGAACCCTGTTTCTAGTTCTAGCTCTGTTGTTGACTGCGGTGATTTTAGGTAAATCACCTAACCCCTCTGGGCCACCATTTCTCCATCTGTAAAAATTGGGAAATAACAATGGCTCCTCCCCACCTCCCAGGGCTGTTTATATGTATATAAATAATGTGAAAGTGCTTTTTAGTTCTTCCGCAGGAAAGTGCTAAATAAATTCAGATTATCTAATATGAATTTTTTCCCTAAAAATGCATTTGAGTCATCTTCCATATACCCTAACTGAAAATCACATTTCAGGAATGGCACAACTGTGGCATCAGATAGGTCCCTGTGGAGGAATCATATACTAAAAAGCCTCCCTCCCCCCACCCCAATTTTATACCTGGTACAAGAGAACTGGAACCAAATGGCGTGAGCAGGTGAATGCTTGTGGGGAGCTGTTGCCAAGCTAAGCAGGTGGCGATGGTGACTTCCAAGTGTTGAACTAGTCACTTATTAATTCAGTTGCTGGCACCTGAGTTGACAGTGGCAGGTTTTGCTTCATTTTCACGGTTTCCATCTTCACATCAGTGTATTCTCTAATGGCAATGTCAACGGTCACTTAGTTTTCACAAGAGATAAAGAAAGGAGTTAGGCAATGACTGGGAAGCCACAGAAATGTCAAAAGAGATCACACCAGTTGAAAGACCTCTTGAGAAAAACCAAAACAATATTTTAAAACACATTATACAAGGTTACCCTTGGAAGAAATAGCTTCTTCATTAGTGGTACCTGTACATAAATTAAGTTGTGCAGCAGCAAACTACAGGAAATTGTATTTATTCCATTCCAATAACATATCACCTCTGAGTTTTTAATGATTTTTCCTGAAAGCAGGATTCCAGAATAACTACACAAAATTTTCCCAATCTTTTAATGTGACAGATCCACTACATTCAAAAGCTGCAAGAATTTCCTATTTCTATACCAACGCAGCTAGTATCTCGATAATGAAGTAGCTTTACTTTGAAAAGAACTGACCCGGCAATGTTCAGATGTATAGAGTTTACATGGGAAATTTGGGGCTGCTATAGCCAGCACCATTCTGTGTTGAACTTTAGGTGCTGGAATATACAAAGTGAGTATACACTGCTGGACAGCCTCTCGCCTGTGGGGAAAACATCACCTAGTTCCCCAAAGTGAAATAAATAAAATCAAAAAGTTGGCACATTCAAGGAAACAAAAGTGTCCGACATCACCCTCAGTGTGACATTTTTGAATCTGAAGAAAAATGGGCCTTAGGAAAGCTCTTCACATTAGTTACTTCTTGCGTTGTGCTTTGTACCCTGCCTTGACGTGAAATCCACAAGCTCATGCACACCACACACCAGCGATGCTCTCGATCTAGTAGGTCAGTCCTCTGGCAACATCGAGAAGACTTCTCGGCAATCGGCTCAAAAAACTGAAGCACGAGCCGGTATCGATGTGTGATCTTTCTGTGGCAGCCCTACCCACGGAGATCGCCAGGGTTCAATCTTTGAAGGCCCTCGTAGGGGAGGTGCCTTTGTAGAAGATATTCCTGGTGTTCTCTGGACTGTTGCCCCTCTCGGGATCAAGATGATGTTTCCTTTTCCTCCGGAGGTGGAGTCGCGACTCTGGACGAGATGGACAGCGTCTCCGACCCCGATTTCGCTCCCCTCTACAGGCGTGGACCCTGATGGTCGGTGATCCATCTGTGGTATGCTCATTGCTATCTATGTGCTTCTTTTCCGGTCCCCAGACCCAAAGCTGTCTTTCAGGGACTCACAGGCTCTCCAGAATCCTCGGTTCAGATCATTCAGTTCATTAGGTCTGGCGGAGGCTGCCTTTGTCAGGGGCCTTCCATTTCCAGGAGCCGCTGCCTCGCCTTCGAGGACGGGATCTGGGATGATGGGCCTGTTGTTCTCTGGGTGGGGCCTCAAACCCTCACGATGCCACCGGGTTCGTGGTCGGTCAGGGCTTTGTACCTGATGGATACGGTGCAGGTCACCGTGCTGCCCTCGAATTCTTGGGGCTGCTCTGAAGCACCCCTTGCTGCTTGGACATGGCAATGACCTTGCATTGATCCGTGGCTGGCTGTTGCTTCGGCTACAGGCCACACTCTTCTCCGCAGCCTTCAGCCACTTGGACCGGGCCGAACTGCTTTTCGGAGAGGAGGTGATGTTCTCCTGCGTCTCTTCGGGGATGTGCACGAGCTGGGAGGAACCGGGGCGGGACTGAATGGAAACCCTGGGTCCTCCAGGGATGCTGTTATTACACCCCTGGTACCGTCCCGGGCTGGATTTTAGGTACTGGTTGCTGGGACCATTGGTGGTCTCCATTTACCCCTACCTGGATGTTCAGAGCTCGACCTCATTTCTATAGGATCGTGGGGGACTGACCAGGCTCCGTCTCTATTACCTGCAGGGACAACTTCCGGCTCTCGTTCTTGCTCTTCCACTGAGTGAGCAGCTGCTTCGAGTCGGGCGGAGTCCATGGATGCATGGATTGTTGTGTTTCGTCTCACTGGATCCTCCACGGAGGTGCGTATTGGGTCGGTTGGCAGCGTGTTGCTAAAGGTAACCATGTTCTCTTTACCCATGGGGCTCCGGGGTGTGATGATCTCCACGTCGGCGTTGGCTCGTTTGAGGTTGGTCAAGGAGCTGGCATCTCTGTGGTTTCCGGTTCAGCATTCCCTTCGGTGGACGAAGCCCATCACCACCACTGACATTCTTGCAGGGTAATATTCTGCTGGGTCCTGATTGAGGTCAGGTAGGGTCGATCAGGGCTTCTCTGTGCTGACCGTGATGACACAAACTCTCTTCCACTGGGCAAAAAGTTGCCCACAGCATACAGGCCCCTAGTGTCAGGACAGAATGGTAAAAGAGGACACCACAGATTATCTCTCTAGGCACATAGACTACATTCCTTGCATTGAGCGGGAAATACTGCTGGCAGAAAATTAAGGCAAACGTTATGTAGGAGCCCTAAAAGATTTCTTCCTTTCTTTAATTAAATAAATGTTTAATTATATTAGGATTAATATTTACTTATTATAATAATTTCTTTATTCTAAAAGTCATGAACTGTTACATCTAGAAATTACTGAGTTATTGTTACTTGTGGACATTTTCTTCTTTCAACGACGCTGCTATCTTATATTGTGTCTATGTGGTTAATTGTTACTTTTCCTACATAGATATGGATACCTTTTCCAATTAAAACTGGACTGTTTTCAGATTCCTAGATCGTTCAATTTAATGAATGTTAATGATCCATTGATATTTCATATGATTATTTCCTATGTTTTATTTCGTTGTTCGTTTCACTCCTCATGGTTCCACCCACACAACCCTGCATTCGAGTTACAGAAATTCAAATTTAAGCAACTATATCTCAACGTTCATAGAATTAGAATTGAACCCAAATTCATTCAACCGTGTTTTCCCATTTGACCTGCCAACTTTAAAAGTATATTCTGTTAGGGAGGTTGGAGATGATATTCTAGAAAAATACAGAACACTGGGTACAGATATATGGGCTAATCATTCATCTTATTCAAAACATCCTTTGGTGTTGTTGCTCTTAGAGATTATTCTGTGCTTTCACATGTTATCATTACCCCACCATGAGTTTTCTACTTTTGAGACATTACAGGTATTTACCACATGGTTAAACAGCATGTAAGTGGGACCACCATGGCTCATCTATTTGAATGACATGTGCTTACTGAACCCCTTTCAGAGAAATACAAGATACTTTTTGGATTTAACATTTCACTACACATTCGGCTAGTGAACCTGTCCACAGCAATGTAATAGACAGGCTTTAGTACACAGTAACAGTTGCCATTATTCAGTTGAGACCAAGTAGTTGTGGTCATATACTTCTTGAGTCAGAGGACCTGGGTTCTAATCCCAGCTCTGCCACATGTCTGCTGTGTGACCTTGGGCAGGTCATTTAACTTCTCTGTGCCTCAGTTACTTCATCTTGAAAAATAAGGATTAAGACTGTGAGCCCCTTGTGGGACATGGATTGTGGTCCAACCTAATTAGCTTGCATCTACCCTAGCTCTTATACAGTTCCTGGCACATAGTAAGCACTTACCAAATACCAGAAAACAAAGAAACAAAACAAAAAGCTCTTCTCTCTATGACTACCTACTCGATGATCAAAATCCTTTACTTAAATGTAGGACTTCGAGTCAGGAGATCAACTTATTCCACTGCTCTGAGAAAAATATCAGAGAAGCAGACCTAGATAGAAAGGGGCTGTTTTCCTGCAGGACCCCACATTCACAAAAACCCATGATGCAGTTAATTCCATCCCATGTCTGATGCTGGGCAACTATTCTTCCGACTCTGCATTGCACTGTAGCCAGATGGATGACAGTTGTTGGAAGAATGTTCCATAATTTCCCAACACATTCCCCCCATAACATGTGTTATGGCAGAAACTGGGCATACTTTATTTTAATTGAAGGAAGCTCAAAACTCATAAGTGGTGTCACTAACAATATTAATCCCCTACCACACGTATAACCTATGTCTATTAGTTTAATCTTGACAAGTTATTCTGAGCACTGTTTAAAATATTCTCAAAGCATTCTCTTTGGAAGCTAAATTATACAACAAAAAAGTATAGTTTGGAATGGAAACAAGTATTGGAATATATTCATTACTGTAAACACAAATCTTGGGAAACAGCTCGTTAGACATTCTCTTATAACTGTCCTTAAAATGAATTTTTCAACTTACAAATTGAGAATATTATCGTCCATTAAACCCTATTCATCTTTAAGCTTGAACTCAAAGTAAGTCATTCAGTGATTATGAAATATCTAGACTAGTTTGCTTGCCCATTTATAATTTATCTTCTAAAAGGTTACCTGTACAAACTTCAATGCTCAAATATTTTATATAAAACAATAAATACCGTGCAATTCAAAATATTTTGTAATTTTCTTCTTATTAGAACTTCCATTCATTCATAAATAATGATAAGAATAATAATCTAATATATGTATTTACCAAATAAAGAGCAATTCCTCCGCCAATTAAAAAACCACAATAGACATCAACTGGATGGTTCCTTGTACTGGGTGATTCGTGTCAGACCACAGATGATTCCACAGATGATAAATGCAAACACCAGAAGAGGCTTCAGGAGTTTAGAGGAATCAGTTAACGTAGAATTGAAATACATCTTAAAAAAGGGAAAAATAAGAGTGCGTTCACCTTACTGAATGTTACTATTTAAAATTAGTGAATGCTAAAATGGCACTAAGCTTCTATTAACTTTTATTCTGACTATTTTATCCCTCCCTTAAAGTTCTTTGGTGAAAATCATTCAACTCTTCTAGGCAGGTTACAGTCTTTGCTACAGAGGCCAGCATCTTTTTGGCTTGTATTTCAGGAAGATCACATCAGATGTTTCTGCCACCCCACTACCAAGTTACCAGGCACTATCATCTTCTGCCCCATTGGTTCCACTTCCAATTTTCGGAGTGATTTTGACAATTTATTTGTCTTTCTTTTCCTTCTGTTCCCTAATTTGGTTCTGAGGGATATCAGTATCCACATGGATTATCCTGATATTCTCCAACTGCTTGCTTCTTCCCACTCCTCAATTCCATGGTCCTCCTGCTCCACAACCACCCCCACATCCACACACTAACTTGGACACATTTCTCATCTTGTCATCATTGCTTATTATAATAATGATGCTGATAATAATACTCTGGAAGCAGCGTGGCTCAGTGGAAAGAGCATGGGCTTGGGAGTCAGAGGTCATATGTTCAAGTCCCGACTCAGCTGCTTGTCAGCTGTGTGACCTTGGGCAAGTCACTTAACTTCTCTGTGCCTAAATTACCTCATCTGTAAAATGGGGATTAAGACTGCGAGCCCCATGTGGGACAATCTGATCACCTTGTATCCTCTCCAGTGTTTATAACAGTGCTTTGCACATAGTAAGCACTTAAATGCCATCATTATTATTAATGGCTCTTGTTAAGAGATTACTATGTACAGATGACAGGATATTTACTGAGCACTTACTGCCTTCAGAGCACTATAGAAAGCACTCGGAAAGTAATACAATGGAGTTGGTAGATATATATCCTTGCCCATAAGGAGTTTATAGTCTAGAGGAAGGACAGATATAAAATAAAGTAACATTAACGGAAATTTCAGAGTGTAACTTTTATGCCATATAAGTGCTGTGGAGTAAGGGTGTGGAATGGATATCCAAATGCTGGAATGGGTAGTTGATCTAACGTGCATGGTTGGCATATCTAGGGATATGGTTGGGAACAAGAGGGCTTAGTTTAGGGAAGGCCTCGTGGGATGTGATTTTTAGGACAGTTTTGGATGTGAGGAGAGTGGTAGTCTGTCTGATATGAAGGGGATGGGAGTTCCAGGCTAGAAGCAGGACAGACCAATCCAATCACTTATCCTATCCCACCTTGATTACTGTATCAGCCTCCTTGTTGACCTCCCTGCCTCTGGCCTCTCCCCTCTCCAGTCCATGCTTCACTCTGCTGCCCTGATCATTTTTCTACAGTAACATTCAGATCATGTTTCCCCACTCCTCAACAACCATCATTGGATGCCCATCCACCTCTGCAGCAAACAGAAACTCCTCACCATTGGTTTTAAAACACTCAGTCACCTTGTCCACTCCTACCTCGCCTCACTATTCTACTAAAACCCAGCCTGAATGCTTTGTTCCTCTAATGCTAACCGTCTCACTGTACCTCAATTTCATCTCTCTTGCCGCTGACCTGTCACCCACATCCTACCTCTGGCCTGGAACACCTTCCTCCTCATATCTGATAGACAATTACTCTCCCCCACCTTTAAAGCCTTATTGAAGGCACATTTACTCCAAGAGGCCTTCCCTGACTAAGCCCTCTTTTTCTTTTCTTCAACTCCCTTCTGCATCACCCTGATTTGCTCCCTTTATTCATCCCATATTCCAGCCCCACTGCACTTATGTACATACCTGAAATTAATTTATTGTTATTAATAGCTGCCCCTTCTTCTAGACTGTAAGCTTGTTGTGGGCAGAGAATATGTCTGTTACATTGTTATTGTACTCTCCCAAGCACTTAGTACAGTGCTCTGCACAGAGCAAGCACTCAATCAATATGATTCACTGACTAACTGATTGCTTAAAGGGTAGAGATCTGTAGAAGGAAAAGTAGGCGGGGGAAATGAGGGCTTAGTTAGGGAATGCCTCTTGAAGGATATGTAATTTTAGAAGGGTTGTGGAAGTCTATTGGATATGAAGGAATAGGGAGCTCCTGGCCCAAGGCAGGACAAGGAAATAGGATTGGTGGCAGGATAAATGAGATCGAGGTACAAAGAGTAGGTTGGTGAGGTGCATGTAAAAATTTTTTGTGCCAAATGGAGAGGTCAAGGAGGATTAGGATAGAGTAGAAGCCATTGGGTTTGGCAAGAAAGGAGAACTTTAGTGACTTTAGAGAGGGCCATGTCTGTGGAACAAAGCAGGTGGAAGCCAGAATACAGGGGGTTAAGGGGAAAATTGGAGGAAAGTGTTGGGATAATAATCCTGGACACAGTCTCTGTCTAACATGGGGCTCTTAGTCTAAGTATAAGCGAGAACAATTATTGAATGAGGAATTGACTTGCCCAAGGTTACAGAGCAGGTAGCTATTATAGCTGGGATTAGAACCAAGGTCCTCTGACTCCTAAAATGTATTTTTTCCATTAGGCTTCACTGCTTTCCCTCAAAGAGTTTGAAGTCTACCTCCAGGAACTTTTCCCTGAATAATCTTTAATTCCTCACCTCATATTGCCCAACTCTTCAGTTTTCTATGTCTTACGTACTCATAACCCCTGTAGAACTAAATCAATCCATCAATGATACTTATTAAGTGCTTAGTCTATGATGAACACTGTACGAAGTGCTTAGGTTAGTACAATGGAATTGGTAGACATTATCTTAGATTGTGAGCCCCAGATGGGACAGGGACTGTTTCTGACCTTTCTCTACCCCAAACTTAGGACAGTGCTTGACACATAGTAAGCACTTAAAAAATACCACAATTATTACATTATCTGCCCCTTAGGAGTTTAGAGTCTACCCAGGAACACTGACGCTAAAATGAATTACAGTTTGGGGCAAGCTCGTATTTTTAAAATATGCACACAAGTTCTACCAGGGGAGTGTCCAATTGCTCGTAGGGTGAATATCCTTGTGCATAGGTGACACAGAAGTGCTGAAGAGGAATTAGGAGAATGGGGAAATAACTTTCATCTAAAGCACACACACACACACACACGAGTTATTTACTTCTATCTGTTATTTATTTGTGTCTGCCTCTCTTGCTATAGTTTAAACACTTTGAGGGAAGATACCAAACCTAGTCATTCTATTGTATTGTCCCAAATACTTAGTAGAGTTTTCAGGTTCCTGCACACAGTAGATACTAAATAAATGCTATTAAAGTACTCAACTTCTCACCCAAACCTTGTCCCCTTAAGACTTTCCCTTCACTGTAAACAGCTCCACCATCCTCCCCGTCTCACAAGCCCATACCTTGGCATTATCCTCATTTTATCTCTTACTCAATCCACATTTTCAATCCTATTAGTTTTAAGTTTACAACATTGCCAAAATCCACCCTTTTCTCTCCATCCCAATTGCTACCACGTTAATCCTAATTCCTCCTTGATGGCTACATCAGCCTTTTCACTTACCCCTCCCTTCCTCCTGACTCACCCCACTCCAGTCCATACTTCACTGTACTGCCTGGATCATTTTTCTAAAAAAAAGTTTAGTCCACGGTTCCCCACTCCTCAAGAAGCTCCAGTGGTTGCCCATCCATCCACCTCAACAGTGATCGGAAGTTCCTTATCATTGGTGTACCATTGTCCCATCCTAACTTACCTCACTGATTTCTTATTACAACCCAGCCTGCTCATTTCACTCTTTTAATGCTGATCTATTTACTATATCGCAATTCCCCTGTCTCTCTGCTGACCCCTTGCCCATGCCCTCCCTCTGGTTCCTTCCTCCTTCATATCTAACAGACCACTACTTTCTCAACCTTTGCAGCCTTTTAAAAATACATTTACTCCAAAATGCCTTCCATGACTAAACCCTCATTTCCCCTACTCTCTTTCCTGTCTGTGTCATCCTGGCACTTGGATTTGTACCCTTTAAGCACTTATCATTCACCAGTCCCCCAAAATGTAATATCCATAATTTATTTTAACGTTTGTCTCCGCTTCTAGAATATAAGTTCCTTGTGAGCAGGGAACATGTCTAAACACTCTGTTATATTGTACTCTCCCAAAACACTTAGTGTAGTTCTCTGCACACAGTAAGTGCTCTCAATGAATACCACTGACTGATTGATGTGGATTGACTGATTGAATGACTAGAATTCTTGAGAGCAGTAGAAGGAATTTTAATTTTAAAAACACTGGATAATCAAGTGGAACCTCTTTAACTTGGGCAGGGAACGTGTCTGCCAACTCTGTTGTATTCTGCCAAGCACTTAGTACAGTGCTCTGCACAAAGTAAGCACTCAATAAATACCATTGATATTGATCATTGATACTGATACCATGAAAATGAATCAATGTTTTGGGAAGTTCTAAATACTACTATAAGTTTGGCTTTGTTGCAGAATTTGCATTATTGCAAATGATTAAAATGCCAAATCCTACTCTATAATTCAAAATAGAAACATTTTTTTCCACTGCTCTTAATTTCAAAACATGAATAGATGCTCAAGATAATATAAATGTTACTAGGAGACAGTGAAGAAATATTTTAACTTTCTTCAAAATGTAAGAACATTAAGGTGAAGACTTGGTTACTTACCGAAATATACACAGCTGCAAAGGCTGCTAGGGTAGCATGTTGAGAAGGAAATGACTTTCTGCCAAAGAAAGATAGTCAAATTATCTTCTTCAGTACAAAAATCTTGCTCATGATCATCAATTAAATGGTGGTGAATTTTTTACATAACAGTCATAAGCAAATAAATAAACAATAACTTGATTTTTTTCTATATTCTTGAGAGATGGGGTATTGACAAGATTTTACTAATAAAATAAATGATCATCTCTAACTTTCAGAGGAGTAATGAGATTTTTAAATATGAAAACAACTAGAGGATGCCAAGGAATATAAATACTTATTATTATAGAGTAATCTATTATATTATTAGACTACTGTCCATCTAGGGATGGTTTCCCAGCCATTAACTGTCTAACAGTGATAAGACTGAAACAGTCATTTCATAAACTGCCTACTGAAGCTTTAAGGTTCCATTAAATGACAAGTGAGAAGCTGTGATGTGGGGAGGGAATTGTTAGAAACTTGAACCTTTGTCCTCTTCTATATGCTTTATGGAAGAATCTTACTCATAGATTTAAAAAGATGCACTGGAAAAATTCTGTACTAAGACAACCCCAAGTTTTTAGATGGACTGACCTGGTGATTTGAGGGGTTATATTCTTGTCAAGCCCTCCATGGGACAGGGACTGTGTCCAATCCGATTGACCCTAGGAGTCAGATGACCTGAGTTCTAAACTTGGCTCTTCCAATTGCTTGGTTTATGACCTTGGGCAAGTCATTTAACTTCTCTGTGCCTCAGTTTCCTGAATTGTAAAATGAGGATTAAGTACCTGTCCTCCCTCCTACTTAGACTGTAAGCCCCTTGCGGGACAAGGATGGTGTCTGACCTAATTAACTTGTAGGTACCTGAGAGCTTACAACAGTGTTTGACACTTAGTGAGCACTTAATAAATACTGTAAAGAAAAAAAATGACATATATTATATACTGTTAAGGTCCTTATGGGCAGGAAAGATGTCTATCCAATTTGTTATACTGTAGTCTCCCAAGTCCTTAGTACACTGCTCTGCACAAAGTAAGAACTCAATAAATACCATTGATTCATTGATTACTGATGGCTTACAGGAGACACTATGTTGGGCATTACAAAAATAAAGGTAGATATCCAAATTTATCTCTTATCAGAAATCTTTATGTAATAACATAAAAATAGCATCCCAATTTCTCTCTATCAAAGCTCCAGGATTATGGCAGTGTAGGTGGGAAAATTCTCATGATACTATTTCAAATGATAAATGAAGTATTTGAAGGAAAATCAGCTTTAAACTACATATTTATACAATTTAGTATGTGAAAATATCATTTAAAATATAAAGTGATTTTATGAATCAAAAGCCTAATGATTGAAACAGAAAATTTTACTATAACATTTTCTCACACCAGTGTATTTCAACTTCCATATTCTATTCCCCAATGAGCCAAAACAAATTTAGGCTCAATTTCCTTTTTTTTTTTTAACAAGTTTATTTAAAATAAAATCTCAACAGTTTGAGGAATAAAAGCAATCTAAACAAAAATCATAAGGCACAGAAAAGGGATTCTAGAATGGAAATTGCAATTTAGAGTGCAGCAGTGCCTTTCCAAAAACATCAGAGGAGATTTTTGTGCAACAATGGTATAATTTTTTTACGGTTTTTATTGAGCACTTACTATGTGCCAGGCACTGTACTAAGGGCTGGGGTAGATATAGCTAATCAGGTTAAGCAGAGCGCATTTCCCACATGGGGCTCACAGTCTTAATCCCCATTTTACATAAAAGTCATTTAACTTCTCTGTGCCTCAGTTACCTCAACTGTAAAATGGGGATTAAGACTCTGAGCCTCACGTGGGACAACCCGATTACCCTGTATCTACCCCAGTGCTTAGAACAGTGCTCTGCACATAGTAAGCACTTAACAAATACCAACATTATTATTATTATAAGAGGCAACTGAGGAACAGAGAAGTTAAGTGACTTATAATAATAATGTTGGTATTTGTTAAGCGCTTACTATGTGCCGAGCACTGTTCTAAGCGCTGGGGTAGACACACGGGAATCAGGTTGTCCCACGTGAGGCTCAGAGTCTTAATCCCCATTTTACAGATGAGGTAACTGAGGCACCGAGAAGTTAAGTGACTTGCCCAAAGTCACACAGCTGAAAAGTGGCAGAGCTGCGATTCAAACCCATGACCTCTGACTCCAAAGCCCATGCTCTTCCCACTGAGCCACGCTGCTTCTTATGACTGTATGACTTGTCCAAAGTCATACAGCAGAGAAGTGGCAGAGCTAGAATTAAAACCCAGATCCTTCTGATTCCCAGGCCCATTCTGAGATGTATATTAAAAGAAAGAATTAATAGAGAAAAGGAAGGATAGACACATGAAGTCAGTGTACTTGTCTGAAAATAAACGTTTCTGAATTACCTGTGGGAACTTGAATGTTTAGGAAGAACAGCACATCAGCCTACATATCCACAGTGGGATAATTCTGAATGGTATATCCATTTGTGAGAAACACTTTGAAGGTGACCTTGTGGAAAACTAGGTTTTTTGGTCCTTTCTGAAGCTTTCTTTCAGTGCCCTTATCTCTGGGGTGAGTATATGGATTTTAGTGTTAACATCATGCCATTGCTAATGATCCTTATGTGGAGGCCACAACACTGATTTTTCAGATGATGTTTTGAACACCGTTTTCCAAACCAGTAACCCACAGTCTTTCAGGTTTCCTTCCTAGGCATACCAGAGGAATGGTATCCTTTTGGACATTCCATCTTCAGATTCTGACCAGGACCACAAAGAGCCAAGCCAATCTTGTTTAAAAAGCAAAGCTCCATGTCTGCTCATCTTCTGATGTCATTAGTGAGAAGCAGCATGGCTTAGTGAGAAGCAGCATAGTTTAGCGGATAAAGCATGAGCCTAGGAGTCAGAAGCACCTGGGTTCTAATTCCTGCTCTGCCACATAATATGGTATTTGTTAAGCACTTACTATTTCCCAGGCACTGTACCAAAGACTGGGGTGGATCCTGGCTAATCGAGTTGGACACAGTCCCTGTCCCACATGAAGTTCACAGTCTCAATCCCCATTTTATAGATGAGACAACTGAGGCACAGAGAAGTGAAGTGACTTGCCCAAGGTCATACAGCAGATAAGTGGTGGAGCTTGTATTAGAATCCATAACCTTCGGACTCCCAGGTCCAATGCCGTATTCACTATGCCATGCTGCTTCCCATATGTCTGCTGTGTGACCTTCGGCAAGTCACTCAACCTCTCTGTGCCTCAGTTACCTTATCTGTAAAATGGGGACCAAGAGCGTGAGCCCGATGTGGAACAGGAGCTGTGTCCAAACAGATTAAATTGTATCTACACCACCATTTAGGTCAGTGCTTGGCACAAAGTAAGTGCTTAACAAGTGCCATAATTAACATTGTTTTCTGTTTGCTAGTAGTTATTTTGTCAGGGATGTATATAGTGAGAATTCTCCTCACTGGTCCAAGCTTTGCCTAACCGATATTAATGCTCAGAGTGGGGAGCACTCCGATCCCTATTCGTTCTTTATCGGATCTCCATTGGCAAAGATCTGCTAATTTACTTTATCTGATGCTATTTGCCGTGCCTCACTTAGGGGAACCACTAGAAGCTGATTTGCTATTTGGGGATTTTGGAGATTTTTTATTTGCATGGATACAGTCTCTTCCAGTTTGTCTTTGCTCCCTTCAGCAGCTGCAGGAAAAGTAGGACTGCCGTCTGTAAACACAGAGCTCTCACAGGGTAGCTCTGCTTGCAACATCTCTGCTTGCATAATTTGACGAGGCCTTGTTTACTCGACCTCCCTGTGGGGTACCAGGTTAAGGAGACAGGTCTGGAAGCTGAATAGCTGAAGTTCAGCCTGTTAATTAGGCAGGCATGCTGACAGCAGCTTCTTGGGAGGTCTTTGAAGCACAGTAGAAGCAGGTGATTTCAAAACCAATAGGTCTATCTGCATGGAAAAACCCCCCAAGGCTTGATGAACCCTAGAAGTATGTTTTTCCTTGTACAGCTTCTGATCCAAGGCAGATGTTTTCTTTCTTAAAAAGTCTCAAAATATAAGCACTGTGCAGAGCAGTCAGTGGCTGTTGGACATGACAGGAGGGGCAAATTATATTAAGAAAGAATGTTTGTCTCCCCCTCTAGACTGGAAGCTTGTTGTGGGCAGAGAATGTGTCTGTTATTACACTGCACTCTCCCAAGAGTACAGTGCTCAGCACACAGTAAGCGCTCAGTAAATACGATGGAATGAATGAATGAATGAATTTATGAGGACACCAAACTGGAAAGTATCAGCTGTGCTTGAATCTCCACATTTTGGTTCAGGACATATTTTCATCAGAAAGTGTAAAGGTAAGTGAATATTCATTAACTCTGCTTCACAGAAGGCATTCATACAAAATTATTTGAAAACCTCTGTAACTTGATGAAGATGGAATATTGGGTTTTAAAAATTCAGTCTCAGAAGCCATCAATTAGAATGACAATCCTCAGAATATGGGACAACACTTTCAAAATGTGAAATTTAAAAAGAAAGCTTTTGTGATCCAAGTGGTTTGAATTATGCTTTTCATTAACCACAAAGTGTTGCTCATGAAGTTTAGTGTGAAAGGGAGATTTTGCATATAAGCAGAGACTGAGGTCCAAAGTTGATGATTCTGCTATTAGAAATGCCAATTTGATTACAGAATAAAAGATATTACACAGTAGTGGGGCATTGGAGGGGTCTTTTGGAAGCTACATTGACATAAAGTCACTATGCTCTATGGGATGATTAAGTTACCAACAGGGTTATGGCCACAAAATCTGTTTCCAATAGTGTTTCACGGTAAAATTTATAATATGGAAAGAATCCTCCATAAGTGGGGAATAAAGAAAAATTGAGGAAAATGGTAACATAAAATGATGCAGCTCTCTGATCAAAAGTCAACAAAGGGGCAAAAGAATAATCATACTAGTCTGCATATCTATGCCATATCCATAATTTATTTATTTTTATTAAAGTCTGTCTTCCCCTCTAGACTGTAAGCTCCTTGTGGACAGGGAATGTTTCTACCAACTCAGTTGTACTGGACTCTCCCAAGAATTTTAAAACAGTGTTCTGCTCTGGACACAGTCAGCACTCAATAAATACCATTGATTAATTAATTGATTGATTGTCTATATTGTCACAAAAGTGAAGAGCTGTTTAATTAGAAATGGGTGGATTAGTGAACAAAGCTTCTGGAACTGCAAAGATTAGCAGACGAGATTCAATATCACATGATCAGGTAGGCAACTGATGAAGCAAATGGGTTTTCCTCTTTCTTGTTCTCATGGGGGTTTGTAGATTAGCTGCCAGAAATGTAACATTGTTTCTGGGCCATGATGATTTTTAAAATGAAGGCCATTAAGCAAGTACACCAGAACAAAATTTAAACTGTGATGCTAAATTAAATCTCAAAATTAAAGAAGTTGAATTCTAGAATCCTGACAGGTTATTTGGCTAATAAGAGATATTTGTAATAGGTCCTTTATTGAAAAAAGTTAGTACAGAACCAAAATTATCATCCATTTGAATCGAAAAATAAGATTTACTCTAATCTGAGTAGCCAACAAGAGTCCAGGGGTTTTCTTAAGGTGACAGAAAATCTGAAGAAATGTGAGACAATAAAATTGGAAAGCATCATAGATCCATAATAAAAGAAATTCAGGAGAACACATCTTCATGGAAAAGATCACTGGGAAAATGGAAAATGCAAAACTTTGGATATATATATGTTGGCTTTTAGAAAATAGTGCTGGTCCAGGAGCAAATGCAAAAGTAAAATATCTAAGTAGGTAGTGGGAAGTGAATGACAAAGGAAACATTCCTAGGTATTAACAAGGATTATATAATATTACCCTTCTTACAAGATATTTGGAGAAAAGGGGCAAATTATAATTCATGCTAGGTGAATTGCAAAGAATAATGATATTCATTTTACTATAAATTGCATCTTAAATTAGAGCTTTGTTAATTATATAGAACTGAATAAATTCAGTTGATCAATCAATCATATTTATTGAGCACTTCTTATGTGCAGAGCACTGTACTAAGCGTTTGGGAGAGTAATATACAACAGAATAAAGTTCTATGCAACCCATTTTCATTGTTCATGCATAAGAAAGGCAGCCAATGTGTTACTATCTATGAAAATATTTGTGACATTTGAAAGGTTTGAGTGTATTTCTTCAGCATTTTTTTTCCATTGGTTATATTCATTTCTGACCCAGATCTCTACAAGGCATCAAATGAACCTGAAATTGCAAACCTGTTGTGATTGTTTATCTTTAGTCCTCCTCCTGAGCTGGCACTGGCAATCTGACCTTCAGTACACAGCCTGAATATCTGTATTTTAAACTTTTCCTGCTCCTAGCCTGGTCCCTGTCAACATCCCAGTGGGGGCTGTAGGACTGTGAAGGGAGCATCCCAGAGCCAGGGAGCTGATGGAACAGAGCTGCTGGTCCAGTATGGTGTCCTGGCCATTCATTCATTCATTCATTTGTGTTTCTTGAGCGCTGTGTGCATAACATTGTACTAAATACTTGAGAGAGTACAATACAACAACAAACAGGCACATTCCCTGCCCCAAATGAGCTTGCAGTATAGCGGCTCTAGCCATCCTTAGGAAAGTGTGGATCTGGAGCATTTTAACCAATGAAGGGTCCTGTGATTTGGGTGAGGGAGTCAGGGGTGAGGGAAAGGGAGGAAGGGAGATTCAAAGAGGAGTTCTATCCTTAAACCCTTTCCAGTCTATGCCGCTCTTGGCCCAAGGCTGGAAATGATGCCATCGCCTCCCAGAATGTAGCACACAGGAGAGCTGCCTCTACAGGAGGTAACAGTGGGATGGCGGCAATTGTCACAGACCTGAGCTCAAGCCTGAGAAGCAGCATCGCCCAGTGGAGAGAGCAGGGCCTGGGAGACAGAACGACCTGGGTTCTAATCTCGGCTCTGCCACTTTTCTGCTGTGCGACCGTGGGTAAGTCACTTCACTTCTCTTGGCCTCAGTTAGCTCATCTGTAAAATGGGGATTAAAGACTGTGAGCCCCACGTGGGACAGGGACTGTGTCCAACCTCATTCACTGTATATACCCCAGAGCTTAGCAGAGTGCCTGGCACATAGTAAGCACTTAACAAATACCACCCCCCCCAACACACACACACACAAAGCTTCCAATCCACTTCCACTAGCGAGGAGTCACAGGGCTCTGAACCTGAGGCCTGCGGCTAGCTCGAGTCCTGTCAGGAGGGATAGGAAGGTGGGAGTGAGCTGTTTAGAAAAAGAGAGTTTAAAAAGTATGAGCTTCCCCCTTAATTCTCCTTCTACCCCTAGCCTGGAACTAACTCATGACAACTCTGCCTCCAGACTACTGCCAAGGGTGTGGAAAGCCCCCTACGCTAAGGGGTCCCCCATTCCCAGAGTATGGACTCAGGGCAGCAGGGGAGGAGAGAACCCAGAGATACAGGTGACTCCGGCCCAGATATGCCTTTACTCCCACTGTTTACTCATTCTTTCACCAAGCAAATGAGTCTGAGCCCTGCTAACTATGACATCTGGGGCTTTCTGGGGCACAAGGTCTGATTGGCCATTGTCCAATTGGCCTCACCCAAGGAAAGGCCCTGGCTAGACACTAAGTAGGGCCTTGACTGGCGATTCTTTCTGGTGAAGATGAGTCAACAGCAACTGAAATAAAATCAGAGCTTATTCTGGGCACTGATAGTGTTCACTGATACTCTAGTACAGCTCCAAATTTCTAACCTTCCACTGTTGATGACTGTGGGATCAGATCCTGAACAAATATCTTCCACAATGTAGGAGTTTTCTTTGCAGGATACATTCAAAGATGTGTAGTTGGGTTTACACACGGTCAGGAAGTAAGGTGCTTGGTACCCTGTTGATAGCTGTAGGATATCTGTAATAAGGGCTGTAGAGCAGAGTCCAAACACATGCACGCCTGGAAAAAGGAAAAGAGATGGTTAGATGAAAGGATGAAATTTCACCATTTTATTCAAAATGTAGGATTTGTACCAAGAAAATCCCCAATATAAACATGCCTATTTTCTCTGAGTTTGTTCCTGGAGATAACCATTCCCTAGAATTTAGACACTAGACTCATTTTCAATAGACAAGACCAATTTTGGTGGGAAATTTCCTTTTCTGTCCAGAATATTCACAGGGTAAATCTAACTTTCTCCCCTCTCAGGGTTGCCCCTGAAAAGTTTCCAGTACCCTACCAGTCTTGACTACAGGAGGGAGAGTCAAGCAGAGACCTGTCCATTCCATTCCATTCCTAGTTTGGGCAATGGCTAGCAAGTGGCAGGCAATCTGCTATAAGTCAAAACTCACCTGTTCTGGGCAGCAGCGACATGGGAGAGAGTCGAGGGTGGAGACTCAAGTTTACTGCGTGGAAGGAGGCAATGGTAAACTACTTCCATATTTTTACAAGAAAACTCCCAGAGCGATTGCTGATGGAGGTGGGGTGTTCTGGGAGAGATGTGTCCATTCATTCATTCAATTGTATTTTTTGAGTGCTTACTGTGTGCAGAGCACTGTACTAAGCGCCTGGAAAGTACATGGGGTCGCTATGGGTCAGAGACAACTCGGTGGTGTAAGACAAGAGAAATCTAACTTTCAGGTTAACAAGCAGACAGTGGCTAGGGCAACCCTTGGTAAGCAAGGCAAATGTTTGTGGGGAACCGTGACATTAGTCTCATACCAGAATTCCTCTCTGGCAAGTGAATGGCTGTTGGTTTACCCAACAGGGAGCATTTGGGGTTCCTCAGTCTAGACCTCCCCTGTTACCCTGCTGCTGTCACCCTTAGGAGCATCATGGCCTACAGGCACTACACTTCTTGGACTTGGGCAGTGGGTGAGTTGGAGTTTGCAACACAGTTCTCAGAACTCCCAGACAGAATCTCTCAGTCAGGAGTTGTGGAGGAGAGCATATTCTGCATAGTGACTTCTAGCAATCCAAGAAAATGACATTAAGAAAAACAAGTGACTCACATCCTTATCATTGCTGTTTCAGACTGCAATATGTGAACGTGTGGATTTGGGATTGTTTTTTCTCAAACAAGCTTTGGCTTTCAGCTGTAGTGATGGTTTGCAATGAGACATCCATACTCTATCATCTAGGCCCCCACCGTGGCATGCATTGCGAGAAGGCTGATAGGGAGAACAGTTGCTTGTCTGGGGTCACTTGAAGCAGCGTATAGACTAGTCGAGTGCGGTGTTAATATCACAGCACCAGGGTGGGACTACTTGGCCTGATGAAAGATGGTTTGTGGAAACAGGTTCCGGAGCTACCTTGTTTAGGAGTGATCTTTCCTCATCGAAGGGATAGTTGATTGGATGGGTGTGGGGGGAGGTTTGCAGTCAGACAATTGCTGCAGTTACTGCACTGCAAGGAAGCATCTTTTTTTTAATGGTATTTGCTAAGCGCTTACTATGTGTCAAGCACTGTTCTAAGCACTGGGGTAGACACAGGTTAATCAGGTTGTCCAGCATGGGGCTCACAATCTTAATCCCCATTTTACAGATGACTTAACTGAGGCACAGAGAAGTGAAGTGACTTGCCCAAAGTCACACAGCTGACAAGTGCCGGAGCTGGGATTAGAAACCATGACCTCTGACTCCCAAGCCCATGCTCTTTCCACTAAGCCACACTGCTTCTCTTTGCACTGGGTTTCCAATCAGTGTTTGGCAGTTATGGCTGAGAATTCCTGCTGTCCCTCTGTTGATCCAATTCTACCCGCTTGGGCTCGGGCACCCAGTTTCCTGTGCACTACCCCAGTCCCTTCCTCCTTGCAGCTCCCACAATCCGCTTCTTGCTGAGAGTGGAGGAGAGTAGATGGGGATGAATGGCAGCAGAGGCAGGAGCAGCCGCAGCCATGCTCCTCACTCTTTCCTGTTTGCTGGTCCTTGCTTGGTGATTCCCTCAGGAAATGGAGGTGGGATTTAGAGGTGTAGGTGATGGGAGGGCTGTACTTGTAGCAGGGACAGCCAAAGTCTGCTGGGAGGTGGTCACGGAAAGAAAGATTCTCCTCTTGTTCAACAACTGGAGCTTGGAAAACCACACTCAATTTCCCAATCCCCATTTCAGCCATGACATACCTTCCTTTCCTCTCTCAAACATACACACACATATACACACTAGCCATCCATTTACAGACCCAAATCACAGGCAGAGATTCATACACATACACACGCAGACACACTCATGCCATAGCCCCATACACCCTCTCCATACACATTCATAAAATTCACACAAGCAAACACAAGGGACACATACTGTGATCAAACACACAAACAGGGACACACAGAAATACATTTCAATACAGGCACTCAGAAATCTCACATTCGGTCTCTTACAGAAGGAGGCATAACTCACAAGAACAGACACCAACGCACATAAAACATTCATGCAGAAGGGACAAGAGATGAAGAGAGAGTGACCCCAAAATATAACATAGAGGGGTGACAAAGGGAGAGGACAGAAAGAAAAAAAGTAGGAAGTATAGAGACCAGATATTTCTTCCAGGTAACAAATAAAAAATTCATTTGTCTCAGAACCTAAAGTTACTTTCTATTAATAGGTTAAGCACTTCATGAGAAGTTTCCAGATAACTAAAGACCATTTGCCTTTTTGAGCAGCATAAAACCATGTTTGCACTTTCTGAAAGTTATCCGACCAGTCATTAACTCTCTCAGAGGAACTAACTTACTACCAGATAGGGGGTAATTTTAGGTTCTGGCAGGCTTAGACTCCAAAATAAGTACATGTTTTATGACTCCATTGTCAGTGGTTGACGGACATTATTTGGCTGTCTTACAGATGGGAGAATTGGCATGCTTGAGATAAGATGATGTAAATGGTAATTCAAGACAACGGAAGGAAATCAGCCATCACCATTATCATCATCAACATAAGTCAGCCATTTGCAGTTTTACCAAAGATCTAATTTGTGTAAAGCACTGTTCTATGTGCTGAAACAGGGAAGGATAACTTTCTGACTCAGATGGCAGTGGAGAAATGAAGTTGAATCAGCTCAAGTAATTTCCATGTGAATGATACTCACACATACTCACATGTTGGCACTGATCCTTCATTGTAAACAGAAAAAACTTCTCAGCTCAGTTTACTTTAGAATAAAATAGGCATACCAAGCAGATTGAAGGAAAAATATTCCACCCAGCATTACACATGGAAATGATAAACACAGTAACCACATTTCATACTAAACTTTTATATTTTTGGTTTGGTGCCAAAAATTAGCAGATATCGAACATGAAACATAAATTAAAGCTGTAAAGCCAGAAGCCCCATAATTAAATTCAAATTTTGGCATAAAATATCCTTTGTAATTGCTAACAAACCACCAAACAAATCTGACGGCTCTTCTAAGGAAAGGAGTTGAAGTTACAGCCCTCCCGCATTAATATTGGGCTCCACTCCAATCCATTTCTTCTTTTGGATAGGCAACAGTACAGAATTCCTTCTCCTACCATTATCTGCAATGACAAAAGAGTGTTCATGGTAAAAAGTTAAATGGGACAAATGAATTGGTGGGGTGCGAAGGCATTAGATGTAATTAAGGCAGACCGATGCTGTTTGCTAATGTATTCTTGCAACTTTAAAGCTTTTTTAAAAATGAAAATACTCAATGAAGCAACTTTTCTGGAATATTGAGCATGGAGGCAAAACTGGGGATAAGAGGAATTAGTTAAGGTCAGTTCAGACAGCTTTATGATATCCAGTGTTCTTGTTAAATGGTCAGTGGTTGATGGTTTCTTGGTGCTTTTCAAGGGTGGAAGTATAAGCAGTGTTTCTCTTTCCCAGCACTGCCCTTTGGGACAGAAGTGGTTTCACGATATGGTGGTTCACAGCCAATCTTTCAACAGTTGGTGTCGACTTTTTTTTTCTGAAGCAGGGGAGTGGTATTTCATCCTTAAAGAATGAAGACAGAATAAGTGACAGTACAGTGGAATGAGTGGCAATCCAAGGTCAATAAAATGGTCAGTGCAATCAGTTAGGATACAACTTTCTGTTCATTCCCACTTAGAGTTGCTGCCCTGTGTTTACCACCCTTAGCCCTTACCACCATTTCTAATCACAGCAAGAAGATCCCTGAACACTGTACATTTTAAGGTGCAATTACGGGTAATACAGGTATCCTGTACCTGCCCTGCCAAAGACAAACCTCACAAAAACTATTCTTTCAATTGTCCTTAGTCTATTTCTTACACTGGTTGAGAAGTGGAAAGATATAAAAATTACAATTAGTGATTTTTCAAGGCTTTCCAAGCACTGGATCTGGGGGAAGTTTGCTTAACAGACTGCTGGGGAAAGTGAAACTCTTCAGTTTGGTCATCTGAGCCATGGTGATGTCATTTCAGGGCAGGATATAATGAGTAAAGTAGATGGGGTGCAAATAGAATATCTATAGCTGTTTCCCTAGTTCCTTTCTAAAACATCACATTCTTGGCAAGACCAAAGCCTATACATTGTTTTAGTAAATGCTTTACCAAGCCAAGCCTCTTTTTGTCACTTAAAGTATTGTGATGTAGATAAACCCCAAAGAGAAAAGTGTTGGCAATTAATACATTTAGCATGTTCTCTGTTTTAGCTAAATAAAAAAAGAGGGTCAGGCTAATTGCCACAGTGAAATCATTATGCCATTGTGTCCTCCAGCTTTGATTTGCTATTTAAAAAAAAGTTTCTCTGGCCCATATATATTCTGGGTCACACAAAAGGAAAAATCATCACTTCTGATAGAGGTTAAAAGTAGCTGATGCTTGAAAACACATTTTGAGGGAGAACATTTCCAGGGTGACTCACTTGACAGACAAGAAGAAAACCCAGAAATAAATGAAAGACTGAATTCTTCTTTTGACATTTGACTCATTTTCTTAAATCACCTACAACGGGCCTTGACTATGCCACAGGAAAACAGAACTAAGAAGCCTACTGGCTCCCACCCTGTGAAATTTCATCGAATTTGTTTCTACAGCCATCTCCGTGGGATTGAGTCAGAGGTAGTCTGGCTCTGCACTGGCTCGGGGCTAAGAAATTTGGTTCTAGGGGGAGCAAACCCTATGGAGAGTGAGGCCCAAGTCTTCGAGAGTCCCAGACCCCAGAAATCTGGAGGGATTGGTAAAAATGGACCCCTCTGTGGTTCATGGTTCCATGGGCCTGCAGTTTCTTCTCAGGCCTGGATCCTATGAGCTCTCTGAAGATCAAAGCAATGTGGTCCCCACCCTTTGGGATCATATAATTGCCCTAATCTTACCAAGGAATCCCTGGGCCAGGAGCCCCCCAGGCTGGTCTGATCCACACAGGCTGGCTGAATAGGGTCCCTGAGGAGCCAAGCTCACTCCTATTCTGCTCCAAGCTCTTTGGGTCTCAGACAGAAACTGGATCTTTCCCCCATTTTAGAGGGAAATGCAATTTGACTTCCCATTTCCCAATTTAGCTGGGTCTGCCTGGGCTAGGTGTGCAGCAAAATGGACAAAGTGGATAGCGGGTAGATGCACAGAAGAAACAAACTAAATTTGATTTTCCAAGTGAATGATGGATGACTTTTTTTCCTTTTAAAAATCAATTGGTAAAAAGAATCTTTTTTGGTAAAGAGTGGCTAGCTATTCTCTGAATGATCCCTAGAAACTAATTCTTCTGCTCTATTCACTGAAATAACATCGCCAAGATCCGCCCTTTCCTCTTCATCCAAACTGCTACCTTGCTGGTACATTCTCTAGTCATATGCCGACTGGATTACTGCATCAGCCTCCTTTCTGATCTCCATCCTCCTGTCTCTCCCCACTTCAGTCTATACTTCACTAGGCTGCCGGATTATCTTTCTACAGAACACTCTGGCATGTCCTCCCCTTCTCAAAAATCTCAGTGGTTGCCTATCAACCCTTTTGCATGAAGCAAAAACTCTTCACTATTGCTTCAAGCTCTCCTCACCTTGTTCCCTCTTACCTGACCTCCCTTCTCTGCTTCTTCAGCCCAGCCCATACACTCTGCTCCTCTGCTGCTAACCTTCTCACTGGGCCTCGTTCTCACCTGTCCCACCATCGATCCCTGGCCCACAATCCTACTCTGGCCTGGAATGCCCTCCCTCCTCACATCCGCCAACTAGCTCTTTTCCCTCTTCGAAATCCTACTGAGATCTCACCTCCTCCAGGAGGCCTTCCCAGACTGAGCCCCCCTTTTCCTCTGCTCCTCCTCCCCTCCCCATCACCCCTACTCCCTTCCTCTGCTCTACCTCCTTCCCCTCCCCATGGGACTTGTGTGTATTTGTATATATTTATTACTCTATTTTATTAATGATGTGCATATATATTAATTCTAATCATCTATTTGATGGTATTGATGCTTGTTACTTGTTTTGTTTTGTTGTCTGTCTTCTCCTTCTAGACTGGGAGCCCATTGTTGGGTAGGGATTATCTCTATCTGTTGTCTAATTGTATTTTCCAAGTGCTTAGTACAGTGCTCTGCACACAGAAAGTGCTCAATAAATATGATTGAATGAATGAATGAATTAATTAATGAGTGAAACGGTGTGAAAACTAAAGGCATGAGATGGTGGAATACTGAATTTGAGATTGGTTGAAAAGGAATGACAGAAATATGAATTTATAGTTTGTATGCATTCTATTTGCATTCATTTTCTACTTCTACTTTGCATGTGCTATTTTCTGTTTTGTGTCGTGCTATTAAGAATTCTAATTCCATATTCTTTATTCCCGTGGTACATTATTTGCATTGACCCATATTTAAATTGCTGCTTTTAAATGCTAAAGTTTAAAGGATTTTTCACTAAATACTATAAATTCATTTTGGATTGGATTCTTCAATACCAATTCTGCATGGCTTGTGGAACATTACACCTGTTTGTACCAAATGGCCTAAATCCCTCTTGAACATCCCAAATATTTTTATGCAATGAAAATGCATATTTGAATCAATGCTTTTAAATGTGAAAGTTTAAGGATTTTTTTACTAAACACTATAAACTGTTCCTTATTTTATAATTAGAATTTGAGAAATAAAAAATGATTTTAGGCCTCCTCAATACCAATTCTGCATGGCTTATGGAACATGGCTCCTGCCAAGATTATACTAAAAGGCTTAAGCCCCTTTTGAACTTCCAAAATAGTTTTATATAATTAAAATCTATAGAAATACAATGCTTAAAGGTAATATAAAATAATATTAATTTCAAAAGCCTGAATATTCAAATACCTATAAATGCAAAAAACCTAATAAAAGGGCTGCGACATAAATAGAATGCATAATAAATAGCAAAAATCAATAAAATTCCTGCAATTAGCATCTCACATTTAAAAAATCAAGCCAAACAATAACATACAATTCAACAAAATGCAAATTCATAAATAATGTGGCCTGCATGCATAAAGTGCATAAACATGCATAAATATATGCAAATTGAAAATAAAATCTACAAATTAAATTGGTTTTAAGGTCCCTGTATGGCAAAAATCCAGTTCATCAGGTACCTTGACTTCAAATCTGTCAATTTTCACAGGTAATAAGTGCATACCAAGCCTCTTGCATAGACTTTTATAGACTATGAGCCCGTTGTTGGGTAGGGATTGTCTCTATTCGTTGCCGAATTGTACTTTCCAAGCATTTAGTACGGTGCTCTGCACACAGTAAGTGCTCAATAAATACGATTGGATTAAGAGAATGAATGAATCAATGGTTATTTTAGGTACTGATATAGTTACACTTCAGAGACATGTCCATATTCTTTGTAAATATGGGTGTGAATACCAGTGCGGTACTTCAGAGGATCGTTTATTAGGTCACCAGTCAGTCAGTCAATCATGTTATTGATCGCTTACTGTGTGCTAAACACTGTACTTAGCTCTAGGGAGAGGACAATAAAAGCAGTATAACAGACTTATTCTCTTCCCACAACAAGCTTACAGGCTAGAGAGAGAAAAATGGTGGGGACATAAAAAAAATAGCAGGAAAGGATGACAGAACCAGAAAGAGAGCCAGAAGTAGAGGTGGAAAAACCTTTCCCTTTCCCCGTTCCCTTCCCCCCTTTCTCTCTGCTCCTTCCCCCTCCTTTCCCCTCCCCTCAGCACTGTGCTCATTTGTATATATTTTTAATACCCTATTTATTTTATAAATGAGGTGTACATTCCCTTGATTCTATTTATCGTG
The DNA here is from genome assembly GCF_004115215.2 of Ornithorhynchus anatinus. Classification (NCBI taxonomy): domain Eukaryota; kingdom Metazoa; phylum Chordata; class Mammalia; order Monotremata; family Ornithorhynchidae; genus Ornithorhynchus; species Ornithorhynchus anatinus. The sequence goes on from NC_041731.1 coordinate 89,615,272, forward strand.
ATTAAGTTGCCTTGTTTTTTGTCCGTCTGTCTCTCCTGATTAGAATGTAAGCCCGTCAATGGGCAGGGATTGTCTCTATCTGTTGCTGATTTGTACATCCAAGTGCTTAGTACAGTGCTCTGCACATAGTAAGCTCTCAATAAATACTATTGAATGAATGAAAAACAAGAACAAATAAGTATACATCTGTCCTCACATTCAGACACATTTAGAGACACACAAACACACAGTCATGCACACGCAAAAATAACCATTCACAGACACACCCGCAGCTGGAAGGAAATGCTTGGCAGAGAGTGGATCAAGAATAGTAGACAGTAAGAAGCAGCAGCGGCCACCATGCTAGATCCCCAGAGTTCATGCTAAGGCTCTTGAGGATGGAGCTGTCAACAGCCCTTCTCTGGCTCCCCAGAGACAGGAACTTGTATAATCTTGGGGCGTCCATGGAGTTTCTTAACAGTCCCATTTCTGGGACAGGATGTGGGATTGCTTGGACAAGCTCCGTCCTACTATGGTTCTGAAGAGGAGCTGTGGGACCAAGTAATCAACGGGCTACTACAGGAACGTACTTACTCAGCTGAAGACCTCCCTGACATCCTCATCTGGTAAGGCAGGGGAGAGTTGCTGGCATTGTCACTTGTCTTTAGGACCATTCTTGAATAAACACAATTGAAAAACCCTGAAAGTCTGTCACATACTAGTTGTAGTAGTAGTATTAATACTATTTATTACACCCTTACTGTGTGCAGAGCACAGTACTAAACATTGAGAAAAAAATACAGCAAGTGAACATTAGACATGGCTCCTGGAGGGGACAGTGACCCCTCTATCAGCAAATTCATAAGTCACCACCATTTGCATATAGTGGAGAAAGACCCTTGAGGAGTCTGAAAAGTAAATCCCTCAGATTATTAAAGCCTAATGCAACAATTCCTCTCTAATGTCAACAGCTCCTTCCCTGTGAAACCTCTTAAGCAGTGACTGTAATCTTTGCACACAGAGGTATGGACAATCCCCTCCAACAAACTCTCTTGTGTTCCCACACATACAATCATATAACCATAATAGTAATAATAATGTTGGTATTTGTTAAGTGAGTACTATGTGCCCAGCACTGTTCTAAGGTAGATACAGGGTAATCAGGTTGTCCCACGTGAGGGTCACAGTCTTAATCCCCATTTTACAGATGAGGTAAGTGAGGCACCGAGAAGTGAAGTGACTTGCCCAAAGTCACACAGCTGACAGTTGGTGGAGCCGGGATTAGAACCCATGACCTCTGACTCCCAAGCCTGTGCTCTTTCCACTGAGCCATGCTGCTTCTCAATCCAACAGGAGCACAGGTATTAATGAGAATTTATCTGAAGCTGATGCTTCTGACCATCTCTGCTGCTAGTTCTCTGGCTGCCTGGCCACCACCTTTGCAGACCACCACTCTTCCCAACTTTGTAGCCATATTAAAATCACATCTCCTCCAAGAGACCTTCCCCGATTAACCCCTCTTTCCCCATACTCCCTATTTCTCTCTCTCATCTGCCTCGTCTATGCCCTTGGATCTGTAACCTTTAAGTTCTTGACATTCTCCCCTACATCAGCTCCAAAACATTAATGTACGTAGTCGTTATACATTTATTCTATTAATTTCTGTCACACCCTTGAAACTGTAAGCTTCTTGTGGGCAGTGAACCTCAGTTCAGCCATGTCAAACTTAGATTCTCACAGGGCTTTCAGGTTACTTGGTCAGCTCCTTCTCAGATTCATAAGATCTCCTGCAACTTAGCTGGTTGGTAATAAGGATATGGATATAGTGTCAATTATTTACACTGGAAGCACAGGTTCTTTTACCTTTAAATGTTTAAGTTGGAGACAGAAGATAGTTGTTTGGGAACCAGACAGCTGGTCCCTGTTTCACTACAGCAGGGCTGCCTTTCTGGTATTTTGAGTATGGTGTCTATTATATTGTTATATTGTACTATCCCAAGTGCTTAGTACAGTGCTGTGCACACAGTAAACACTCAAAAAACAAATACATTCTATTATAGCAATTGATTGAAAGATGTATTATGAATTTTGTGTAATGCCTCACTCTGAGTCGTCTTATGCCGTCGAGTCGTTTTCGACCCATAGCGCCAACACGGACACATCTCTCCCAGAACATCCTGCTCTCCATCTGCAACCATTCTGGTAGTGAATCTATAGAATTTTCTTGGTAAAAATCCAGAAATGATTTACCATTGCCTTCTTCCGCGCAGTAAACCTGAGTCTCTGCTCTCGACTCTCTCCCATGCCGCTGCTGCCCAGCATGGGTGTGTTTTGACTTGCAGCAGATTGCCTTCCACTCACTAGCAACTGCCCAAGCTAGGAATGGAATGGGTAAGGCTTTGCTTGATTCTCCCTCCCATAGCCGAGACTGGAAACTCTCCAGGTGCAACCCTGAGAGAGGTGAGTCTGAATACAAATATATAAATTACACTAATTTTATGTCACTTTTGACATGAATTAGTCCATCTTCCAATTTTTATTTTGGGCTAGGAACTGAAAACTTATAAAAACAGAATTGGCATTCTGGAAGGTTTGGGGGAGACTGACTTAGTTAATTCTCCTTCCATGACACAAAGTCCTGCATCCTCCTCTGTCCTGTTCTCTACCCTCGAGCCTGAGGTATTTGAAATGAATGACAATAACAAATCTGATACTGAAAAGAAGAGGGGTCAACTTTATCAATTTCAAAGAGAATGAAAGGCATCCTTAAAACAATTTTTGGAGGTGAAAGAGAACTGTTTCTTATCACTTTACATCTTCAGAGTTTTAAGTCACAAAAACAGAAGTGCAGAATAGAACAAAGTACACTTTCTAGGTGACAGAATGAGAAACATTTTCACAAGTAGACTTTTTAAATCATAACTTGATGATGATTATTCTTGAGCTCTTGCTGTGTGTCAAGCACAGTACCAAATGCTGGGGGAGATACAAGATAATCAGGTTGGACATAGTTCCTTCTCCACATGAGGCTTACAGACTTAGTAGGTGGGAGAACAGGTATTGATTCTCCATTTTACAGATGAGGAAACTGAGGCACAGAGAAGATAAGTGACTTTTCCAGGGTTCTACTGCTGACCAGTGGCAGAGCCACGATTACAACTCAGGTCTTCTAACTCCCAGACCAGGCCATATGGTTGTCCTGACTTGAACGCTACTCTATGGATAAAAATTCAGCTTTCATTCTCATACTTGAAAGTCACTTACTTCGATAATTGGTAACCTCTACAGATTTATTGTAGTGTGGATTACTCTACAGGCTTCAATGACACACACCATTTAAATAACATTTAGTAATTATCCTCAGGTACACGTTGATATGGATTACGCTAAATTGAGAACTTCATAGGACATGGTCTTTGAGTGCCACAGGAACAAATTAATAAAAGAGATGCTTATTATTTAAGAAGGGCAAGTAATTCTTACCGTGATTGCAGGTCCAGCAAATGCCAAGCTGAGCAACATGAGGAATGGGATTGCCTCCTGGGTAGGTTCAATGTAGGGCATACTAAGACTTTTGTCATAACAGCTGAATCCAGAGTGCACTGGCTTGAAGACATCCGTAAGTTCAAGGAAATAGAGACTCACAACCGACGATGCCAATATAGGCAACTGAAAAGGAATGAAATAAAAATAGTTTATTTCTTTTTAAGCACCACCTAAAAAAGGAGGTAAAATTGAAAGACGGCTAATTTAGGGAAATATGTTTTAAAATGACTGACCATTCCCTAACCTGCATCTAACTTGGCTAAGATATCTCAATCAATCAATCATATCTATTGAGCACTGACTGTGCACAGAGCATTGTACTAAGTGCTTGGGAGAGTACAGAATAACATGACAAATAATATGTGTCACGGACCTTTTGAGGTTTTATGTCATAACCAGAATATTGGATTTATAATACTACTGGTTCACACACTCAAATCTCTATGCATTGCATTAAAAAGGGGTAATTAAACCATCAGAGCAGTTCAATACCACTCTCCTGGAGAAATAAGAGGACTGCAAGGTGCCCTCTGACAATATCTCAGATGCCATTCTGGAACAAGGAACTCCTGTCACAGGTATCCACATCAATCAATCAATCAATCATATTTATTGAGTGCTTACTATATGCAGTGCCCTCTAGTAAGCGACTGGGAAAGAGTTGGTAGACAAGGACAATAATAATAATAATAATATTAGTATTTGTCAAGTGCTATGTGCCAAGCACTGTGGTAGATATGAGGTAATCAGGTTGTCCCATGTAGGGCTTACAGTCTTCATCCCCATTTTACAGATGAGGTAACTGAGGCACAGAGAAGTTAAGTGACTTGCCCAAGGTCACACAGCTGACAAGCAGCGGAGCCGGGATTAGGACCCATGACCTCTGACTCCCAAGCCCATGCTCTTGCCACTGAGCTACTCTCTCACAATCTGAAGAGGTTCTTCTCTAAGTCACTGTGTATATGCATCAACTACCATGACTGTGGGTAGGGTCAGGAGACAACATCCAAATGGGATTTGTGAAAATGACTCACAAATTAGAAAGTTATTTATAGCAAAGAGGAAACACATCAACTACAAAACAGGCTGATAAATCCTGCAAAGACACATGGACACAGAAACATGTCTGACCAGTGATGGGATGCCAAAGCTGAAGAGATTTAAGAATATCCTGACCACCCCAAGTTAAGGACTTCTACTCACCACTAAAGAAGCTTTATGGCCTCATAAACATTAAAATGACTGTGGACTATGATTAACTGATCTCAGGCCAAGAGGAACTCATATTCAGAGTACAAAAGCATGGGGATGATCTACACACAGAACTTCTCAACTTCTCACCTAAATCCTGTCCTTCCTCCCTCTGTCTTTCCCATTACTGCAGACAGCACTGCTATTCTCCTTGTCTCACAAACCCGTAACCTTGGAATTATCCTTGACTCATCTCCTTTATTCAAACCAAATCTGTCATCAAATCCTGTTGGTTCTATCTTCATAACATCTCTAGAATCCACCCTTTCTTCTCCATCCAAACTGTTACCACACTAATGAAAGCACTCGTTATATCCCGGCTAGACTACTGTGTCAGCCTTCTCTCTGACCTCCCTTCCTCCTCTCTCGCCCGGTCCAGGCTATTCTTCACTCCGCTGCCCGGCTCATCTTCCTGCAGAAACGATCTGGACATGTCACTCCCCTTCTTAAACAACTCCAGTGGTTGCCTATCAACCTCCGCTCCAAACAAAAACTCCTCACTCTAGGCTTCAAGGGTCTCCATCACCTTGCCCCTTCCTACCTCTCCTCCCTTCTCTCTTTCTACCACCCACCCCGCACGCTCCGCTCCTCTGCCGCCACCTCCTCGCCGTCCCTCGGTCTCGCCTATCCCGCCGTCGACCCCTGGGCCACGTCCTCCCGTGGTCCTGGAACGCCCTCCCTCCTCACCTCCACCAAACTGATTCTTTTTCCCTCTTCAAAACCCTACTTAAAACTCACCTCCTCCAAGAGGCCTTCCCAGACTGAGCTCCTCTTCTCCCTCTACTCCCTCTGCCACCCCCCCTTTACCTCTCCGCAGCTAAACCCTCTTTTTCCCCTTTTCCCTCTGCTCCTCCACCTCTCCCTTCCCATCCCCACAGCACTGTACTCGTCCACTCAACTGTATATATTTTCGTTACCCTATTTATTTTGTTAATGAATTGTACATCGCCTTGATTCTATTTAGTTGCCATTGTTTTTACGAGATGTTCTTCCCCTTGACTCTATTTATTGCCATTGTTCTTGTCTGTCCATCTCCCCCGATCAGACTGTAAGCCCGTCAAACGGCAGGGACTGTCTCTATCTGTTGCCGACTTGTTCATCCCAAGCGCTTAGTACAGTGCTCTGCACATAGTAAGCGCTCAATAAATACTATTGAATGAATGAATGAATGAATATTGGATCAGCTGGGCTCCCTGCCTTCTATCTCTCCTCACTCCAGTCCTTATTTCACTCTACTGCCCAAATCTTTTTTCTAAAAAAGGTTCAGTCCACATCTCCCTACTTGAGGAGTGGTTCCCCATCCACCGCTGCATCATCATCATCACCGTTGGTATTTATTGAATGCTTATTGTGTGCAGAGCACTGTACTAAGCGACTTGGAGTGTACACTACAGCAGAGTTGGTAGACATGTTGCCTGTCCACAACGAGCTTACAATTTAGAGGTGGAGACAGACATTAATATAAATTAATGTAAATACTGAAACAGAAACTTACTACTGGCTTTAAAGCACTCGATCAACTCTTCCCTTCCTACCTTACCTCACTATTCTCCTACTACAATCCAGCCCACACATTTTGCTTGCCCAATGCTAAATCTCAGCTCTGCCACTTGTCAGCTGTGTGACTGTGGGCAAGTCACTTCACTTCTCTGTGCCTCAGTACCCTCATCTGTAAAATGGGGATTAAGACTGTGAGCCCCACGTGGGACAACCTGATTCCCCTGTGTCTACCCCAGTGCTTAGAACAGTGCTCGGCACATAGTAAGCGCTTAACAAATACCAACATTATTATTATTATTAAACTACTCACTGTACCCCGATCTTGTCTATCTCACTGCTCATCCCTTGCCCATGACCTCCCTCTAGCCTAGAACTCCCCTCCCACATCTTTGTATATGACAGATTACCACTCAGCCCATCTTCAAAGCCTTATTAAAATTATATCTCCTCCAAGAGTTCTCATTTTCCCTTACTTTCTCTAGCTTGTGCTTCACCTATGCACTTGGATCTGTACCCTTTAAACACTTGATATTCACTCCACCCTCAGCCCCACAATGTACATATCCATAATTTATTTTAATGTCTCTCTCCCCCGCTAGACTGTAAGCTCCTTATGGGCAGGTAAATTGTTTGCCAACTCTTTTTTATGGTATTTGTTAAGGACTTACTACTTGCCACGCGCTGTTGTGAGGGCTGGGGTAGATACACATTTATCAGGTTGGGGATACTCCCTATCCCACATAGGGTTCACAATCTAAGAAGGAGGGAGTAGGATTTAATTGCCATTTTACAGTTGAGGAAACTGAGAATCAGAGATTTTAAGTGACTAGCCCTAGATCATATAGCAACTAATTGGCACACCCAGAATTAGAATCGAGGTCCTCTGACTCCCAGGCCCATGCTCTTTCCACTTGGCCCCACCATGCTCTTTCCAGTAGGCCACACTACTTCTCTATTGGACTGCAATCTCCCAACAACATAGTACAGTGGTGTACACAAAGTGCTTGATAAGTACCATTAATTGATCTCAGAACCATAGAAAACTGGCCAGAATGTGAAGTTGGAGATGTAAGCTTTTGGTGGGTAGGGATCATTTCTACCAACTCTATTGTGCTGTATTTTCCCAAATGCTTAGTATGGTGCTCTGCACAGTGAGTGCTCAACAAATGCCATTGATGGATTGAGGATTTGATCTGTGGCTATTCGGTCATAGCTTTGAAAAATGATAAGGGCCTTGACTATAATGGTATTCCTGCCAGAATCTACAAACAGGAAGGGGACCAATTCCTCAGAAGCTGAAGTTGGGAATATCCTTCCAAAACCCCTGGGAAACTTCCAACTCAATGATCTTTGAGCATCATCAAAAATATTTGACACACATCGCCTGGGAAAAACTATGTTCAGAAATGTTCTCTTGAGGTATTGTCACATAATTATGAATAATTATGAATCAGTTTGTTAATTCAGCAGTAACAGGAGTAGTTATAGTAGTATCAATAATATTTATTAAATAACTACTTTGTGCTTCATACTGTTCTAAGCACTAGGAAAACATACATTGGTAAGAATTAGACATAGTCACTGGCCCTCTAGGTGTCCAGGACAAGGAGTAAGAGAAATGAAAACTGAGACTACATACCAGCCCAAATTAGGGAAACTATAAACACTAAGCAAGTCAAAGAAGTAGAAGTAATAATAATAATTATGGTGGTATTTGTTAAGTGTTTACTATGTGCCAAGCACTGTTTGGAGAAGCAGCGTGGCTCAGTGGAAAGAGCACGGGCTTTGGAGTCAGGGCTCATGAGTTCAAATCCCAGCTCTGCCACTTGTCGGCTGTGTGACTGTGGGCAAGTCACTTAACTTCTCCGTGCCTCAGTTCCCTCATCTGTAAAATGGGGATTAAGACTGTGAGCCCCACGTGGGACAACCTGATTCCCCTATGTCTACCCCAGCGCTTAGAACAGTGCTCGGCACATAGTAAGCGCTTAACAAATACCAACATTATTATTCTAAGCGCTGGGGTAGTTACAAGGTAATCAGGTTGTCCCTCGTAGGGCTCACAGTATTCATCACCATTTTACATGGGGTAACTGAGGCACAGAGAAGTTAAGTGACTTGCCCAAGGTCACACAACTAAGAAGCAGTGGAGCCGGGATGATGCTGATGATGATGTTGGTATTTGTTAAGCACTTACTATGTGCAGAGCACTGTTCTAAGCACTGGGGGAGATACAGGGTAATCAGGTTGTCCCACGTGAGGCTCACAGTTAATCCCCATTGTACAGGTGAGGTAACCGAGGCACAGAGAAGTTAAGTGACTTGCCCACAGTCACACAGCTGATAAGTGGCAGAGCTGGGATTTGAACCCATGACCTCTGACTTCCAAGCCCGGGCTCTTTCCGCTGAGCCACGCTCATGGGAGGTTAAATGAAGGTTTTTCCATATATACAAAAGTGATGGAGGTTGTTGGCTAAAGAGAGTGGACTGAAAGCCCCTCGTGGGTAGGGATTGCATCTACCAACTCGGTTGCATTGTACTTTCCTCCTTGCTTTGTCCTGTGAGCCTCATGTGTGGCTGGATTGTATCCAACCTGATTGTCTTCTGTCTATTCTAGCGCTTAGTGCATAGCACATAGCAAGCACTATCTAGTGGATAGAGCACAGGCCTGGGAATCAGAAGGACTTAGGTTCTAATATCGGTTCCACCACTTGTCTGCTGTGAGACCTTGGGGAAGTCACTTAACTTCTCTGTGCCTCAGTTCCCTCATCTGTAAACTGGGGATTAAGAAGCAGCGTGGCTTAATGGAAAGAACATGGGCTTGGGAGTCAGAGGACGTGGGTTCTAAACTCGGCTCTGCCACTTGTCTGCTGTGTGATACTGGGCAAGCCACTTAACTTCTCTGTGCCTCAGGAACCTCATCTGTTAAATGGGGATTAAGACTATGAGCCCCATGAGGGACGTGATTACCTTTTATCTACCCCAGCACTTAGAACAGTGCTTGGCACATAGTAAACACTTAACAAGTACCTTAATTATTATCATTATGTGGGACAGGATTATGTCCAACCTGATTATCTTGTATCTAGCCCAGCACCTAAAACAGTGCCCAGTACATAGTAAGAACTTATCAAATACCACAGTTATTATTATTATTATCATTATTATTATTATTGTGAGGAGCAGCTTGGTCTAGTGGCAAGAGTACAGGCTTGGGAGTCAGAGGTCTTAGGTTCTAATCCCGGCTCTGCCACTTGACTGCTGAGTGACCTTGAGCAAGTCACTTAACTTCTCTGTGCTTCAGTTACCTCATCTGTAAAATGGGGGTTAGGACTGTGAGTCCCCCATGGAACAACCTGATTACCTTGTATTTACTCTAGCGCTTAGAACAGTGCTTGACACATAGTAAATGCTTAACAAAATACCATTATTATTAGTAGTAGTAGTTATTTAAATTGTTATATTTAAATATTGCCCAATTTTAGTTCACCATCGATCATATTTATTGAGTGCTTACTCTGTGCAAAGCACTGTACTAAATGCTTGAGCACTGTACTTGGGGCATGATAAGGTGTTTGATTCTTAGACCACCCTGCTAGACCAGTTCTGTTCGGTGTATTCTCTCAGTTAAGGCTCCTAAAGGATTCAGCTAAGAATCTGGGGCACATTAGTAATGATAATAATAATAATATTTATGGTATTTGTTAAGTACTTAGTAAGTGCCAAGCACCGTTCTAAGTGCTGGGGTAGATACAGGGTAATCAGCTTGCCCCAAGTGGGGCTCACAGTCTTAATTCCCATTCTACAGATGAGGTAACTGAGGCAGAGAGAAGTTAAGTGGCTTGCCCTAGGTCACACAGCAAAGTGGTGAGCCAGGATTAGAACCCATGACCTCTGACTCCCAAGCCTGTGCTCTAGCTGCTAGGCCATGCTGCTTCAGAAGTAAAGTAACATTAACTAGGCTTATTGAGTACTTCCTGGGTACAATGCGCTGTACGAAGCCTTTATGAAAGGACAACAGAAGAACAACACATGTTCCCTGTCCAAAAGGCTCTTACACTTTAATGGGAGAGAAACAAAAAAATATTTGCAATAATGGAATCAGAAAAAATAATTGAATGTACAGTTGAATATATGTGTAGCTGCTGCTGATGGGTATAAATATTTGTGCTAGGGATTTAGAAAATTGGATTCTATTTTGATCCTCTGGTAAATTCTTTCAACTCAGTACGCAATGAACATCACAGAAAGTCCTTTCTTTAGAATACTCTAGAAGTTGGAGATTGCATTTGTGATAAGCCCAGGTATCACAGCCAGAATTCAAGATTGAACACTAAAACTACTCTGTATACTTTTGGTTTGGCCTGATTCCTGGTGCCATGTCATTTATCCAATTTCCAAAGGTCATACTGGTTTACTGATTTTGTGTTCCAATTCACTGTTCATTATCATTTCATATGCATTTCGTAGGTAGCAGAATTCAGTGAGGAATTCAGTTCTGTGTCATGGATAGAAACTCTGACTGTACACAGGTTTTTCTGGGGCAGGCAGCTACCTCAATTTTCTTTCATTTAAACTGTTGAAGCATAGTGCTTTACGTGCTCTGGAAAGCAGTTCATAATCCTCTAATGCCAACCCCCTCACTGAACTTCGAAGTTGTCTATCTTGCCGCAGACCTCTCGCTCACATGCTGCTTCTGTCCTGGAATGCCCTTCCTTTTCATATCTGACAGACAATTACTGTCCCTACCTTTAAAACTTTATTGAAGCACATCTACTCCAAGAAGCCTTTCCTGACTAAGCCCTCATTTCCTCTTTTCCCACTCCCTTCTGCATCACCCTGACTTGCTGCCTTTATTCATCCCTGCCCACCCAAGCCCGACAGCAATTATATACAAATTAATGTTCATAATTAATGTATTATATTAACATCTGTGTCCCCCTCCAGACTATATGTTTGTTGTGGGCAGGAAATGTGTCTGCTATATTGTTGTGTTGTACTCTCCCAAGTGCTTAGTACAGTGCCCTGCACAGAGTAGGTACTCATTAAATATGATTGATCTGTGTGTCACCTGGAGTGTACACTCTTAAGGCATCTATTAGCATATTAGATGATAAGCAGCTTGGCCTAGTGGAATGAGCATGGGCTGGGATTCAGAGGACCTGGGTTTTAATTCCACTCTGACACTTTGCTGTGTGACCTTTGGCAAGTCACTTAACTTCTCTGTGCCTCAGTTTCCTAATGCAAAATAGGATTAAATCCTGCTCCCTCCTACTTAGATTGTGAGCCCCTTGTGGACAAGGACTATATGCAAACTGTTTCTCTTGTATTTACCCCAGTGCTTAGTACAGTGCTTGGCAGAGAGTAAACGTTTAACATAAAATCCAACAACAGAAAAATGAAAAAGGCATATAGGGGCTCTTTCCTATGTGACTGATGAGTCACCCAGGGCACAGGATTCTGTTTCTCTGTTCCAGATTTCTTGTTGAATGGCCGAGCATGGCTGCAGAGAATACACTGAACTAAATTCCTCCTTGTATCCCTGCTTCCCTTCATTTCTGTTGGGGAAAGGGTAAGAAGGCTATGGGGGAAGGCAAGAACATATGATACATTTGGAAACCTCGCTTTCACCTCATAATGAAATTGCATTTTCTGAACTGAAAAAAATGTTTTTTGAATAGTATCTGAGAGGAAGGAATTGCCTAAGGATTAAAAAGGAGTGTTTTATCAAAAGGTGCAGAAGAGTGATTTTGACAGGTACCATCTGCTAAATCAATCCCAGGGAAAAAATAACAGCTAATATTAATGAGGGAAAAACCCCCACTCTAAACATAAATGGATATTTCTAAATTCCAGATTCTGTGAAAATACACTGGTTGATTAAACTGAACCCAATTCTCCAATAGCTATTTTCTCCAAGGGCAAATGGACATATTGAGAAGAGTATTCACTTTCACACCGATGGAGAACTATTTAGCTGCATCGTGGGAATTCAACTGTGTAAGAGTTAGGCATGTTGAAGGGAATGTTCAGTGTCTGCTCTCTTGGTATTGGGTGTGGGGAGAAAGGGTTAGGTCTCAACTCTGCTCTGGGGTCTTGGGCAAGTCTCTTAACTTCTCTGTTCTTCAGCTTCCTCAATGGCAAAAAGGGGTATTCAATAGCAGTTTTTGAAGTGCTTAGTACAATGCTCTGAACATAGTAAATGCTCAATAAATAATATTTATTAACTCATTCAACTTGAATCCAATCCAATCCAATACATGAACTGATCCATGTCTGCTACTTCCTTGAACTTGTACACCTATGGGTCATGATCTTAGACATATGTATTAGTACAGGATATTGATAATAATAATAATTGCAATAGTCATTATGGTATTTGTTGAGTGCTCACTATGCACCAAGCACTGTTCTAGGAATGTTTCTTGGAAAAGCAGTGTGGACTAGTGGAGAAAGCATGGGCCTGGGAGTCAGACAACCTGGTTTTAATCCCGGCTCTACCACTTGTCTCCTATGTGACCTTGGGCACAACACAGTTTCTCTGTGTCTCTCTTACCTCATTTGTAAAGTGAGGATTAAGGTTGTGAGCCCTACATAGGACTGGGGCTGTGTCCAACTCACTTAGCTTGTATCTACAGAAGTGCTTAGTAGAGTGCCTGGTACATAGTCAATTCTTAACAAATACCATTAAAAAAAGGAAATAAATTGGGGCATATGAGGTAATCAGGTTGGACATACCTCTGTGTCCCACATGGAGCTCAACGTCTAGGTAGTAGGGAGAGCTGGCATTGAACTGGTTTTAAAACACTCAATTCCTATCCCATCTCTGTGATTTCTTACTACACCTCAATCTGCACACTTTGCTCCTCTAACACCAACCTACTCACTGTACCTGTTTCATATATCTTACCACCAACCCCTTAGACATGCCAGTCTCTGTCCCAGAACTCTCTCCCCCATTTATATATGACAGACCATCGCTCTCCACATCTTCAAAGACTTATTAAAATCACCTCTCTTGCAAGATGCCTTCTGTGACTAAATTCTCATTTCCCTACTCCCTCTCCCTTTTGTTTTTCCTATGCACTTGGATTTGTACTTATTAAGCACTTAATACTTATCCCCACCTCGGTCCCTCAGCACTTATTTACACAACCACAATTTATTTTTTTGCCCGTCTCTTCTACTAGGTTGTGAGTTCCTTGTGGGCAGGGAACGCCTCTATCAACTCTGTTGTATTGTACTCTCCCAAGTGCTCAGTACAGTGCTTTGCACAGAGTAAGTGCTCAGTAATTTCCTATTCTCCCATTCCCTTCTGTATCATCCTGACTTACTCCCTTTGTTCTTCCCCCCTCCCAGCCCCACAACACTTATGTACTTATCTGTAATTCATTTATTTGCTTATATCAATGTCTATCTCCCTGCCTCTAGACTGTAAGAGAAGCAGCATGGGTCAGTGGAAAGAGCCAGGCTTGGGAGTCAGAGGTCATTGGTTTGAATCCCGGCTCTGCCACTTGTCACCTGTGTGACTGTGTGCAAGTCAGTTCACTTCTCGGTGCCTCAGTTACCCTATCTGTAAAATGGGGATTAAGACTGTGACCCTCATGTGGGACAACCTGATTACCCTGTATCTACCCCAGCGATTAGAACAGTGCTCTGCACATAGTAAGTGCTTAACAGATACCAACATTATTATTATTGTGGGCAGGGAATGTGTCTGTTTATTGTTGTATTTTACTCTCCCAGGGACTTAATACAGTGCTCTGCACACAGTAAGCACTCAATAAATACGATTGAATGAATGAATGAATTGAATCTCCACAGATGAAGAAACTGTGACACAAAGAAGTTTAGTGACTTGCCCAAAGTCACCTGCAGGCAAGCAGTGGAGCCAGAATTACCACTCAGGTATTTTGATTCCCAGCTCTGTGCCCTTTCTACTAAGCAATGATTTCTTTTCACCCTCTAGGATCCTGGGAACATAAGGTAGCTCCTGGACTGATTTGTATTCCTGGGCTGTGGAATGATGACATGAATGAACTACTTAGAAAACCCAGACTGAATATATTTAGGATAGGATAGGTGGCTTTTTGACTCATGCTCATCATGAGGAACAAGGCTTTATTTCCTGGGATTCTGGCATTCTCCTCATGAGGTGTCAACTGCTTCATCTTGCCAGTCTAATGATGAGAGATTTAAGATATGCCACATAAAATCACGTGATGAAACCGGGTGCCAATTTCCCCTTAATGCCCGTTCCAATATTCAGGGCCACCATCAGATGAAGAGTCATTTCAACCCTCTGAATAACTGGCATAAAGTGATTTCATTAATGAAAACAGTATTACTGACTTGACCCATCTAGACTATATATGTACATTAATCAAGTTCTTCTTGGGGTGGTCGCTCAACTCCCTGCTTCATTTTTCTTGTACAGACTCTGGCAAAGAATGGCCCAGGAGAAGAAAGAGGAACAGCATGGCATAGTGGATAAGGCATCAGTCTGGGAGTCAGAAGGTTGTGGGTTCTAATCCCGGCTTCCCCCCTTGTCTGCTGTGTGATCTCGGGCACTTCCCCATGCCTCAGTTACCTCATCTGTAAAATGGGGATTGAGTCCGTGATTGGGTCAACCCGATTTGCTTGTATCCACCCCAGTGCTTAGTACAGTGACTGGCACATACTAAGTGCTTAACAAATACCACAATTATTATTATCCCCTATCTTCAGAAATCCTACATTTCAAACCCCTTCTCCCCTACAGCCACAGTGCTCTTTGGCTCTGAGCTCCTTTCAGCTCATTAGACTGGCATATCTAGGAAGCTCTTAGTACAGTGCTTTGCACACAGTAAGTGCTCAATAAATATGATTGAGTGAATCTCCATGGGCCTCAATGGGTCTGCTCATTGGTGTTTTAGCTGTAAAAGAATAAGACTGAAGTCACAAAGAAGCCAAAAGGATTTCTCACATGGGGGTCTTGCTTTTCTGGGAATATGGGAGATCTCTCAAATGATATAACACTGTTTTTCACATGGTAAGTGCTCAATAAATGATTGAATGAATAACCCCATTTTTGTTGATGCATTTTTTCTGCTCAATCCAGACCTGCCCTTGTTCCTGACCCCCATGTCACATACCATGGAAGGCTTGCAAAATTTCATGTTGGTTTCTTCCTTTGTACTTAATTGCCATGGCAGTGAGAGATACCAGATTCATTCATATTGTGCTTAAAAATGAACTCTCCTTATCCATTGTGCTATTTTCATTTATTTACATTGGACAGAAAGAAGATACTTCCTAATTTGAAGTTTTTAAATTCTTCTGATTCTTGATAAAGTTAGAGAACACAAAAGAATCTAATTGGCTCTAAAATTAGCAATGCTAATTAATAGGTAATGGCAATTAGGTATAAAATGTATGTTAAGCCTAATGGGAGAAATGTGAGATTCTGTCTCTTTATGAGAGAGATGAACTAAATATTAAAAGTCTCAAGCACACTAAAGGAAAACAAAATGATCAAATCCCATTCAATTCTCAATAAACATATGGGGCTATTTCAAACTATGAATATTTATCCTACATTTTGTTAGGGTAATATTTGCTTTGAAATTAACCTCAAATAGCATCAATACACCTAGCATGATTAACTAATCAAATGCTCATTGTTTTAATGGTAAAGCAAAAGTGTCCTATTTTACACCAACTGATAAGTATGTTTCCCTTCACTCTACTGAAATTTTGAAAGTAAACATGGAGAACTTTGGCAAGTAGGTCATACTCTCAATTTAGCAGTAGTGTGTTGAGAAGCAGATAGAGGCTTCCTGGAATATGGACTGAATTGAACAGATTTGTTGAGCTGAAGTTCTTAGAATCAAAGTAATTTTTTTGTAAATAGCCCTGTAATCAGCAGTATGAAAAGGAAAAGCATTTGGAATTGATTATTTTTTTAAGGATTTATTACTTGTCGTCAGAGTACATTTCTTCAGGGTTCCTTCCTGATGAAATATTTGATTAGCTGTGAATGGCCCCTTAAAATCTTTTATTTTCAGAAGCCTAAACTTGCTTTTACCAATGACTTTTTGCACATCTAGACAGGTGGCAAGCAGGTGAGGGTGCTAGGGAAAAACACTTTTAGAAAAGGATATTAGAAAATGCAGTTTATTAGTATTAGTTAAATACTATGAGCCAGGCACTAAACTAAGCACTGAGATAGATACATGATAATCAGGTTGGACACAGTCCATGTCCCACATGGGGCTCACAGTCTTAATCCCCATTTTACAAATGAGTTTAAACTGAGGCACAGAGAAGTTAAGTAACTTGGACCATGGTCACACAGCAAAATGTCAGAGTCACATTAGAACCCAGGTCCTTCTGACTCCTAGACTTGTGCTATATCTACTAGACCCCACTACCTTTTGCTGATTTAGTACTGCAATTCTAAATTTAACATTATGCCTTTGCCATTAAAACCTTTGCAGAGCTCAGTGCTCAGTGAAAAACAAGAAAAACCTTGGAAAATTTGCTCAGATGATTGTTTTGTTTATGCTTCGTGGGTTTTATTTTTCTTTCCCTCTAAAAAGCGAGAGGTTGGTTTTAAGTAAAATCTATTGGGTAGATTTTTGCAGTTTATCATTTTTAATGAAATGACAATCTAAGAATGGATACATTACAATGGCTCAAACCTACTTTCACAATTCAAATAAGTTGTTCTACGGCATTAGTACTTAGGGGAACTAGAATGGAATTCAAATTTTGTTTTATTGCTTTATTCAATCAATTGATCATATTTATTGAGTACTTACTGTGTGCAGAGCGCTGTACTAAGACTTTGAAAGAGTACAATATAGCTGTATAACTGAATTGCTAAGCACATTTCCTGTTCACAACAACCTTATTGTTTAGTGGGATCTCTACAGTGAAGTAAGCTCTGAAACACAACATTTATTGGTGCATATAAGAGTTTTCCAAGCTTTAGCCAGTGAGCTACTAATTGCTTTTGTTTGCTTTCCCCTGGGCCTAGGATTCCAGTCCTTTCCAGGGCTACATCTTGAATAGAGACCCCATCTCCCAGCAGCCCCAACCCTATGCACTTGAAGAGCTTGAAGAGCAGAAATTAAGGACAATGTTGATGAATGTCTTCCTGACAGAATGCCTCATCGATAGAGAAACTCCACTCAGTGACAAAACTTGCTGCTTCTAAAATTTACAGTACTAAACCTGCACCAAGTAAAGCTAGTTATTAGTATAGTGCTCGGCATACAGTGGACGCTCAGTAAATATCATGATAGATTGATGGATTGATTCTAAATCAGCCCCTGTTGCTAACTAGTCCCTCGATCAAGTGTCTGTTGCTTTCAGTATTTGCGGGGCTTGCCGAAACTGACTTTCCTGATGCTGATGCTATTTACTTACTTAGAGTGGCTGGAAAGACAAATAGGTAACATCGTCCTTCACCTGTGGAGAATACATATAAGACTCTGGGAAAAGTTCCTCATCAAGGTTGTTGAAACTGCTCTTTCTCAGCACCCAGTAATAATGATTATGGCACTATATGTGCATGTAGAACATAATAATAATTATGGTATTTGTTAAGCGCTTATTATGTGCCAAGCATTGTTCTAACCACTGAGCCCTGTTCTAAGCGCTGAGCATCACCATATACTATAAGTAGGACAGCAGTCTAAAATGGACTGGCCTTATGGGCTCTGCCTCTTTATGAGCCCAGAGCCTTCACTAAAGTCTGGTGTGATAACTCTTAATAGTAATTATAACAATGATTATAATAATAGTGGTATTTGTTAACCACTTACTATGTGCAAAGCACTATTCTAAGCGCTGGGGGGATACAAGGTGATCAGGTTGTCCCATGTGGGGCTCACAGTTTTAATCCCCATTTTACAGATGAGGTAACTGAGGCACAGAGAAGTTAAGTGACTTGCCCAAAGTCACACAGCTGAGGAGTGGGGAAGCTGGGATTAGAACCCATGACCTCTTACTCCCGAGCCCGGGCTCTTTCCACTGAGCCATGCTGCTTCTCAGATTATGAAATCTGTTAGTCATTTACTATGTGCCAAGCACTGTTCTAAGTTCTGGGATAGATGCAAGTTAATCAGGTCAGACCCAGCCTTAGATTGAGCTCACAGTCCAAGTAGGAGGGAAATCATGCACTGAATCCTCAGAGGAACTTGAGGCACAGAGAATAATGTTGGTACTTGTTAAGCGCTTACTATGTGCAGAGCACTGTTGTAAGCACTGGGGTAGATAAAGGCTAATCAGGTTGTCCCACGTGAGGCTACAGTCTTCATCTCCATTTTACAGATGAGGTAACTGAGGCCCAGAGAAGTGAAGTGACTTGCCCACGGTCACACAGCTGACAAGTGGCAGAGCCGGCATTTGAACCCATGACCTCTGACTCCCAGGCCCGGGCTCTTTCCACTGAGCCTCACTGCTTCTCTAGAAGTCAAGTGATTTGCCTAAGATCACATAGCATGCAAGTATGTACATATGTACATATGTATATCTAAGTCATTTATTTATTTATATTAATGTCTGTCTCCACATCTGCACCATAGCTCCTCATAGGCAGGGAATGTGTCTACTAACTCTGTATCCTCTCCCAAGTGCTGTAAACTGTAAGCACTCAATATATACAACCTATTGACTGATGCAAGTGGCAAAGTGGGGATTGGACCCCAGGTCCTCTGACTCCCAGGCTGATGCTCTCTCCAATAGGCCGCACTACTCCCATTACTTTTCAGTTACACTCATAACACACTGAGGTGAGGGGGTAAACCAGTCCGAAGTGTGATCATGCCTGTGGGCCTCTGCCATTGACATGGAGGCTTCTGACTGAAGAGCCACATAGACGATCTACCTTGATGGACTAGGTCTGTGGGAACCCTGACTACAGCTGACTAATGAGGGCGGTGTAGGCCTCAGCAGGTGCAGTGATGGTTACCCTGGCAACCGCTCTCCAGTTAATGTCGCTCCCACACAGCATCAACACCATGCTGTGGTCACTTTAGCAGTAAATGGGTTTTGCCAATAAAACATTTCGGTGCATTTCACAATGAGCTGTACCCCTGTCTGTCCATTTTCTTGCTCCACTGTGCTCCAGGGGAAGCACTCCTGGCAGGAATGAGAGAGTGGTAGTTGATTTGCACAAGTCATCAGCACTGTAACTGCTTCTTTTATACAGATTTTAGGTCCCAAAGTCCTTGGGGCTGGATTTAAGTTTGTCTGTAGATTGGCAGGAGACATTATCATCATCGCATCTCAAAAATAAAAAATAAATTATTCAAATATTAGGGAACAGAGATGGCACAAATTCAAATCCACAAATAATTCAATAAGTCCATTTAAACCCAGTTTCAAGCTCCTTCTCTGAATTGTTTTCTAGAGGCACTGTTGACAATAGCAAAGTTGATGGGTTTCATCTATTGTCCCTGACTATGATTGATTGATGTCCAGATACTAAAAAGAAGTGAAATGATCGATACGTCAATCAATCAATGATATTTATTGAACACTCACTGCATACAGAGCACTGTATTAAGTGCTTGGGAAATAACAAGTGCTAGAGTTGGTAGATACGATCCCTGCCCACAAAGAGCTAACAATATACAGGGGATGACAGACATTAAAATAGATTCTGGTTAGGGGAAATATTAGAGTATGACAATATTTATCTAAGTGTTTGGCTGGGATGAATATCAAAGTGCTTAAGGAGTACACAGCCAAGTACATTGTCAATGCAGAAGGGAGGGCAGATAGGGGAAATAAAGGGCTTAGTCTGGAAAGGTCTCTTGGGGGAAATGTGATTTTAGGAGGGTTTTGAAGGTAGAGGAAATGATCGACAATAGCTTATGAAGGGGGAGAGAGTTCCAGGCTTGAGGGAGAATATGGGCAAGGGGTGAGTGATGAGATAGAAAACACCAAGATTAAGAAAGCAGGTTGGTGTTCATGGAGTAGAAAATGTGGGTCGGGTTCTTGTAGGAGATCAGAAAGGTTCATTCAATAGTATTTATTGAGCGCTTACTATGTGCAGAGCACTGTACTAAGCGCTTGGAATGAACAAGTCGGCAACAGATAGAGACAGTCCCTGCCATTTGATGGGCTTACAGTCTAATCGGGGGAGACGGACAGACAAGAACAATGGCAATAAAAAATAATAACGTTGGTATTTGTTTAGCGCTTACTATGTGCAGAGCACTGTTCTAAGCGCTGGGGCAGATACAGGGTAATCAGTTTGTCCCACGTGAGGCTCACAGATAATCCCCATTTTAAAGATGAGGTAACTGAGGCACAGAGAAGTGAAGTGACTTGCCCACAGTCACACATCTGACAAGTGGCAGAGCCGGGAGTCGAACCCATGACCTCTGATTCCGAAGCCCACGCTCTTTTCACTGAGCCACAAAGGTTAGGTAGGAGGGATAAAATACAGGCAGGGGAAGCAGCATCCTCCTGTCTCTCACCATTTCACTCTATACTTCACTAGGCTGCCCGGATTATCTTTCTACAGAAACACTCTGGGCATTTCACTCCCTTCCTCAAAAATCTCCAGTGGTTGCCTATCAACCTTTGCATATAGCCCACATTCCTCACTATTGGCTGCAAAGCTCTCCATCACTTGCCCCCTCTTACCTCACCTCCCTTCTCCGCTTCTACAGCCCAGCCCAGCCCGCACACTCCACTCCTCTGCCGCTAACCTCCTCACTGTGCTTCATACTCGCCTACCCCGCCATTGACCCCTGGCCCAAGTCCTACCTCGGGCCTGGAATGCCCTACCTTCTCACATCCTCCAATCTCTTCTTCTCACTTAAACCTTAGATTGTGAGTCCCTCGAGGGACAGGGACCATGTCTAATGTCCAACTGTGTAATGCCTCCCAGTACTTAGCACAGTGCTCTGCACACAGTATGTACTTAATAAATACGACGACCACCACCACTACTACATAGCATAAGCACTTTACCAATTGGAGAGTCATTTTCCCCTCTGCATACTTTCTTTTAGCACTATTTTGTGGATTATTAGAAAGAGGGTGGTGATGGAACTAAAGAAAAAGGGCTTGAGCTGCAGTAAGAGAAATTCAGGTTAGACATAAGGTAAGATAATAAATCACTGGAACAAGCTAGCATGAAGGATTGTAGAATATTTTCCCAAATAGATTATGGGTCTTGTCAGCTCTTCAATGGATTGCATCTAATTTTCACTTATTCTGTGCAGACCACAGTACTAAGTGCTCGAAAGAGTACGGTAAACAGAGTTGTTAGAGATATTTCCTGCCCACAAGGCGCTTACAGCCTAGAGGAGGAGAAAGACAATAAAATAAACTATGGTTATGAACCTAATAATATTATTAATAATCATGATGGTATTTGTTAAGCACTTACTATGTGCTAAGCACTGTACTAAGTTCTGGGGTAGATACAAGGTAATCAGGTTGCCCCACGTAGGGCTTTCAGTCTTAATCCCCATTTTACAGATGGGGTAAATGAGGCACAGGGAAGTTAAGTAACTTGTGCAAAGTCACACAGCTGACAAGTGGCAGTGCTGGGATTAGAATCCATGACCTCTGACTCCCAAACCCTTGCTTTTTCCATTAAGCCATGCTGCTTCTCTAGTAGTACATAAGTACTAGGGGGCTGAAGGTGGGGTGAATATCAAGTGTTTAAGGGTACAGATCCAAGTGCATAGGTGATTCAGAAAAGAGAGGGAATAGAGAGAAATGAGGACTTAATCAGGGCAGGCCTTTTGGAGGAGATTGATTTTAGTAAGCCTGTGAAGGTGGGAGAGAGATGCTCCGTCACATTTGAAGGTGAAGGGAATTCCAGGACAGAGAGAGTATGTGGGCAAGAGGTCAGTGGCACGATAGATAAGATAGAGATACAGTGAACAGGTTGGTGTTACAGGAACAAAGTATACGGGCTAGGTTGTCGTAGGAAATCCTTGAGGTGAGTAGAATCTCTGAAAGGATCTCACAGTCTAGCAGGGGAGACAGATGGGAAAATAAAGTAAAGGCAGGGGAAGCAACTGAGTCTAAGGGTATGCAAAAACTCCTCATTATTGGCTTCGAAGCTCTCCATCACTTTCCCTCCTCTTATCTCACCTCCCTTCTCTGCTTCTACAGCCCAGCCCCCACACTCTGCTCCTCTGCTGCTAAACTCCTCACTATGCCTCGTTCTGGTTTGTCCCGCCGTCGACCCCTGGCCCAAGTCCTACCTCTGGCCTGGAATGCCCTCTCTCCTCACATCCGCCAAACTAGCGCACTTCCCCCCTTCAAAGACCTACTGAAAGTTCACCCCCTCCAGGAGGCCTTCCCAGACTGAGCCCCCCTTTTCCTCTGGTCCTCCTCCCCTTCCCATCACCCCTACTCCCTCCCTCTGCTGAACCCCCCTCTTTGCTCCACAGCACTTGTGCATATAAGTACATACTTATTATTCTATGTATTTTATTAATGTATATATATATATATATATATATATATACAATTATATTTATTTGTATTGATGCTATTGATGTCTGTCTACTTGTTTTGTTTTGCCTTGTTGTCTGTCTTTCCCCTTCTAGACTGTTAGCCTGTTGTTGGTAGGGTTTGTCTCTGTTGCCAAATTGTACTCTCCAAGCGCTTAGTACAGTGCTCTGCACACAGTAAGCACTCAATAAATACAATTGAATTGAATTAATTAATATTGGTTTGAGGTGGGGTGAGTATGTAAATGTTTAGAGGGTGGGACTAAGTTAATAAGAAGAAAGTGAAAATGGGGGAGTGAAGCGGGGAGAGTTGGAGATGGCTTCCTGGCAATGAAATGACTTTAGTAAGGCTGTGAAGACGGTGGTAGGTAGTCTGTAAATGGTAGGTAGTCTGTAAATAGAAAGAGGTACGATGTGAACAAGGGGTCAACAGCAGGAGAGTAAAGAGTGAGGTGTAGTGAATAGGTTGGCATTAGAGGAAAAAGGTGTGTGGGCAGGGTTGGAATGGGATAGGAGTGAAGACAGATGTGTGTGGGGAAAAGCTGATAGAATTCCTAAAAGCAAATGGTGAAGAATTTTTGCTTAATGTGGAGATTGATGGGCAACCACTATATATACTTAAGGTGAATGATTTTTTTAAAAAGTTTTAGGCAGCAGAGTGAAATATGGCAGGAGACATGGAGAGAAAAGAGGAGAGGAGGGGAGGTCAGCGAGGAGTCTGATGCAGTAGTCAAGGAGAGATAAGTGCTTGGACCAGTGTGGTAGCAGTTCGGATGGCAAAGGGGTGGACTCTAGAAATGTTAGGAAGCTAGAACTGATAGGATTTGGGAATGACCAATATGTGGGTTGAATGGGAGGGATGAGTTAAGGATAATGCTAAGGATATGGGATTGTGGGACAGGGAAGATGGTGGAGTTGTAGAAATGAGAAGTAGCATGGTTTAGTGGTAAGGTCATGGGTCTGGGAGTCAGAGGACCTGGGTTCTAATCCAGGCTCTAATAATAATAATGTTGGTATTTGTTAAGTGCTTACTATGTGCAGAGCACGGTTCTAAGCGCTGGGGTAGATACAGGGTCATCACGTTGTCCCACATGAGGCTCACAGTCTTAACACCATTTTACAGATGAGGTAACTGAGGCACAGAGAAGTCAAGTGACTTGCCCACAGTCACACAGGTGACAAGTGGTGGAGCTGGAATTCGAACCCATGACCTCTGACTCCCAAGCCCGGGCTCTTTCCACTGATCCATGCTTCTTCTCTAGCACTTGTCTGCTGTGGGGCTTTGGGCAAGTCACTTAATTTCTCAGTTCCCTCATCTATAAAATGGGGATTAAGACTGTGAGCTCCACGTGGAACCCAGATTGGGTCTAACTTGATCATCTTGCATCTGCTCCAGCCCTTATTGATAGGAAGGCCTGGGGGAGGAGAGAGTTTTGGAGGGAAGAAAAGGAATTTTGTACACACTGAATCTGAGATGATGGAGGTACATATACATATAGATAGATGTCCTTAATTAAGGCAGAAGGAAAAGTGAATTTGCAGAGAAGGGGAGAGGTCAGAGTTGGAGATGTAGATTTGGGAGTCATCCAGGTAAAAATGGTAGTTGAAGCCATGGAAGTAAATGAGTTCTCAAAGGGAGTAGATTTAATGAAGACTAGGAGGGACCCAAAACTAAGCTTTTTTAAAAAATTGAATTTGTTAAAGCACTTACTCAGTACCAGACACTGTACTAAGCACTAGGGTAGGTTCAAGCTAATCAGGTTAGACTTAATCCATGTCCCACATGAGGTTCACAGTTCTGATCCCCATTTTACAGATGAGGTAACTAAGGCACAGAGAAGTTAAGTGATTTGCTCAAGGTTAAAGAGCAGACAAGTGGCAGAGCCAGGATTAGAACTCAGGTCCTTCTGACTCCCAAGCCCATGCTCTATCCACCAGGCCATGATGATCCTATCCTTGAGGGACTCCCACAGTTAGAAGCTGGGAGGAAAAGGAGGAATCTATGAAAAATACTGAGAATGAGAAGCCAGAGAGATAGGAGAAGCAGGAAGAAAGAATATTGTCAGTGAAGCCAAGATTAGATAATGTTTCCAGAAGCAAGTGGTAATAATAATAATGTTGGTATTTGTTAAGCGCTTACTACGTGCAGAGCACTGTTCTAAGCGCTGGGGTAGATACAGGGTAATCAGGTTGTCCCACATGAGGCTCACAGTCTTAACACCATTTTACAGATGAGGTAACTGAGGCACAGAGAAGTCAAGTGACTTGCCCACAGTCACACAGGTGACAAGTGGCAGAGTCAGGATTAGAACCCATGACCTCTGACTCCCAAGCCCATGCTCTTTCCACTGAGCCACGCTGTTGAAGACAGGTGAGCAGCCTAAGAGAATTAGGATAGAATAGAAGCCTGTGAATTTGGCAAGAACGATGTAATTGGTGACTTTGGAGAGAGGGCAGAAGTCCTGGGCCTCATTTCCAGGCTCTCTGACTGTATAAACCTTCTTCTCTACGAGGCCTAGGATGGGCTCAAGAAGAGTCTGCGCTCCTCTTCCTTTAAAGAGGTCTCTAATGAGCAGAACTGGCTTGTCTGTCCAAATTCTCTTTCTCCAGGAAAGGAAAACAAAGCTGCCATTTGATTTCCTTAAGGCAACATCAGAATTAATTTCTCCTGCAAGGTAACTCCTTGCAAGGTAGAGTAGCAGCATGGCTTAGTGGAAAGAGCCTGGGCTTTGGAGTCAGAGGTCATGGGTTCAAATCCCGGCTCTGCCACTTGTCGGCTGTGTGACTGTGGGCAAGTCACTTAACTTCTCGGTGCCTCAGTTACCTCATCTGTAAAATGGGGATTAACTGTGAGCCTCATGTGGGACAACCTGATGACCCTGTATCTACCCCAGCCCTTAGAACAGTGCTCTGCACATAGTAAGCGCTTAACAAATACCAACATTAATTCCACACTTATGACCCTTATCTGTCTTCTTTTCACTCCCTATCTGATGTGGTATTCTTAAATCAATCAATCAAGACTTAAATTGACAAGGACGACATAATCGATTATTCATATTTACTGAGCACCTACTATGTGTAGACTGCTGTACTAAGCACTTAGTAGTGTACAATACTTTAGAGTTTATAAGCACATTCCCTCTCTTCAAGGAGCTTACAGTTTAGAGGGGGAGAAAGACATTAAAATAAATTATAGATAGGTACATAAATGCTGTCTGGCAAGGGAGGGGTGGATATCAAGTGCTTAATAGGTTCAGGGAGGGCAATGGAAAAGGGAGGGGGTATGAGGGAAAAGATAGCTTAAACAGGGAAGGCCTCTTGGAGGAGATGTGATTTTAATAGGGTTTTGAAGGTGGGGAGAGTGGCGGTCTGTTGTACAAGAAATAGGAGGGAGCTTCAGCCAAAGGAAGGACGTGGACAAGGGGTCAGTGGCGAGACAAAGTAGATTGAGGTACAGTGATTAAGTTGGCATTTAGGAGAGCCAAGTATGTAGGCTGCGCTGCAGCAGGAATTCAGTGAG
The DNA here is from genome assembly GCF_004115215.2 of Ornithorhynchus anatinus. Taxonomy (NCBI): domain Eukaryota; kingdom Metazoa; phylum Chordata; class Mammalia; order Monotremata; family Ornithorhynchidae; genus Ornithorhynchus; species Ornithorhynchus anatinus. The sequence continues at coordinate 89,641,542 of NC_041731.1, forward strand.
GCAGGGTAGGAGGGGGCAAGTTGCCTGAATGCTCCAGAGCCGATGATATGGAGATTCCATTTGATGCAGAAGTGAATGAGCAAGTACTGGAAGTTCTTGAGAAGTGAGGAAATGTGGACTGAATTTTTTTAGAAAACTGATCCAGAAAGCAGAGTGAAGTATGGACTGGAGTTGGGAGAGACAGGAGGAATGGTGGTCAACAAGGAGGCTGATATGGTAATCAAGGCAAGAGAAGATGAGTGCTTGGATTAATGTGGTAGCAGTTTGGATGGAGAAGAAAGGGCAGCTCTGAGCAATGCTGTGAAGATGAATTGACAGGATTTAGCGACAGATTGAATATGTGGGTTGAATGAAAGAGAAGAGTTGAGGATAACACCAATGTTGGGGGCTCCTAAAACAGGAAGGATAAAAATAACAATAATAATAATAATGGTATTTGTTAAGCACTTACTATGTGCCAAGCACTGCTCTAAGTGCTGGGGTAGATACAGGGTAATCAGGTTGTCCCACGTGGGGCTCACAGTCTTAATCCCCATTTTACAGATGAGGTAACTGAGCACAGAGAAGTTAAGTGACTTGCCCAAAGTCACACAGCTAAGTGGTGGAGACAGGATTAGAACCCCCTCGATCTCTGGCTTCCAAGCCCATGCTCTTTCCATTAAGACACACTGAAGGAAGGTGCTATCTACAGTAATGAGAAAGTCAAGGGGAGAAGAGGGTTTGGGTGGGAGGATGAGGAGTTCTGTTTTGGACATGTTATGTTTGAGGTGTCAGTGGGGCATCCAAGTAGAGATGTCCTGAAGGCAGGAAGATATGCAAGACTGCAGAGAAGGAGAGCGATCAGAGCTGGAGATGTAGATTTGGGAAGCATCCACATAAAGGTGGTAGTTTGAAGCCATGGGAAGGGATTAGTTCACCAAGGGAGTGGATGGAGATGGAGAATACAACTGAACTTTGAGGGACTCCCATAGTTAGGGGTGGAAGGCCCATGAAAGAGGCTGAGAATGAGCAGCCAGAGACATAAGGGGAGAGTCAGGAGAGGACAGTGTCAGTGAAGCCAAGGTTCAAAAACGTTTCCAGGAGACAGGGGTGGTCGACAGTGTTGAAGGTAACCAAGTGGCCAAGAAGGATTAGGAAGGAGTAGAAGCCATTGGATTAGTCCAGAAGGAGTTCATTTGTGAACTCTGAGAAGGCAGTTTATGTGGACTGAAGGAGGCAGAAGCCAGATTGGAGGAGGTCAAGGAGAGAATTGGAGGAGAGGAATTAGAGACAGTGGGTATAGATACCTCACTCAGGGAGTTTGGTAGAAAGGCATTTGTGTAATAACTGGAGGGAGTCGAGGGGTCCAGGGAGGCTTTTTTTAGGTTGGGGAGACATGAGCATCTTTGAAAGCAGTGGAGAAAAAGCCATTAGAGAGTGAACAGTTGAAGATGGTGGTGAGAGAGCAAAGGGTGCGGGGGGGGCAATTGTTTCATTAAGCTGTGAATAAATGGGATTGGAAGACTAGGTGGAAGGGGTTGATTTTGAGAGACATCAAGAGATCTCTTCTTGAGATGCTGCTGGGAAAGATGGGAATGTTGAAAAAGAGAGAGGGCGAGGGAGGGACTGGAGAGGATCAGGGGAAATTTTAGGGAATCACACCTGAAGTTTTCAATTTTCTCAATAAAGTATGTGGCCAGGTCTTTAGGGACAAGAGATTGGGGAGTGTTTGAGGAGGGAGTTAAATATCTGGAACAACTGGCGAGGGCCATGGGCATGGAAGTCAATAGGCATGGAGAAATAATTTTGCTGAGTGGAAGAGAGGTCAGAGTTGGTCACACAAGGATGAGCTTGAGATGGACCTCAAGCCTGATATCTGAATCCTTGCCTGATATGTGAATCAAGGCCATCCCATGCAGTGGAGCGAAGGATTCAAACTTTGGAGATGATGCAGGACTGAGGGTTAATAGTACAAGTTGGAGGAAGAGATACAGGAGGGAGTGAGACAGACTAAATGTGATGCAAATTTCACTGTTGAGTCTTCCATAGGCCCCACAAATGAGAGTGCAGTTTGCAGGTTATAGGTAAGGGAGGTGACTGAAGAGATGAGGTCATCCTTTCCTCCTTCTCTGTGGTGGCTGCACCCTTTTGTTTTCCTAGCAGGCAGAGTCCCCCCTAGCTAGGCAATCTGATAGGAAATACCTTTGAGATTATTTTGCCACTTTAGGCAGATCACAATGCATTGACTTCTGGGGTTCCAGATGGGAGAGGGTCAATCTTTAACTAGTCCTCTGAAATGGAAAATGCCAAGAAAAGCACACAGTTTCAGGCTAGTCAGTCATTCACTGTATTCGCAGAACTAAGCTGTAGGGTACTCATACATTTTCTATATTACCTTCTTAGCACTTTAATAATAATAATGATAATAATAACAATAATAATGTTGGTATTTGTTAAGTGCTTACTATGTGCTGAGCGTTGTTCTAAGCACTGGGGTAGATATAGGGTAATCAAGTTGTCCCATGTGAGACTCACAGTCTTAATCCCCATTTTCCAGATGAGGCAACTGAGGCACCGAGAAGTTAAGTGACTTGCCCAAAGTCACATATGTGACAGGTGGAGGAGCCGGGATTATAACCCATGACTCTGACTCCTAAACCCATGCTCTTTCCACTGAACCACATTGCTTCTGATTATAGACTCATTACTTTATAGACTCGTTACTTCATTAATCCATTTGAGGTAGGTAGAAGTCACATAGATATTACTATCTATACCCCTTTATTCATTCATTCAATCATATTTATTGAGCACATCCTCTGTGCAGAACACTGTACTAAGCACTTGGGAGAATACAGTAGAACAATAAACAGATACATTCCCTGCCCACAATGAGCTTACAGTCTAGATAGACTGGGTCCAACTCAATTTGCTTGTAACCACCCTAGTGCTTAGTACAGTATCTGGGACATAGTAAGCACTAAATAAATACCATCATTAATTAATTGACTAATAGGGAGGGGGAAACAGACATTAATGTAAATAACTAAATTACAGATGTGTAATCTGCTTCTCCCAAATGCTTACTAGAGTATTTTGTGCTTGACACTTAGTAAGTGCTTCACATATACCATTATTATTATTATTTTGTGCACATTAAGGGTGCAATACCTTTCTTTAATTTATCATTCAGATTGGTGAAATTGAAGCATAGACAAAAGTTATTATGGTGACATAGAATCTCAGTTTCTTAATATGCTATTATCTTGTTCATTATCTTTGCACTTTTCACTATAGTATCAAAATACTCTGGTCCTCTTTTTCCATTTTCTTTTCTTATCACTAGCTATCAGAAGAGCTCCAATCAGTTCCACCTGCGGAATTCAGATCACATTGATGCTTCTTTGCATAAAACAGCCTATAAAAGGTATCTGCTCTACTAAATCAAAGAGTTGGTGGTAACAGTTTGGGGTATGAGGAACCTAAAAATGTGAAATCCTATAATCCCTCAATTCTAAAGGGTTACTGAAGAGGATGAAAGTGCAGATCATTCAGTTGGAGAATAAAATCAGTTTTAAATAATACTGTTAAAAACAGCATTCTGAGCATAGCAGCTCTTGATCTAAATGACTCTGTTTTTAACTCAGGAAGTCCCCCATTTCACGTGGGATGTATATCACATCTGCAAATTCCAAATTCCGGGGGACAGGAGATTGCTTCTTTCCCAAAACAGATAAGGCCTGCTTGGACAGGAGATTGCTTCTTACCCAAAACAGATAAGGCCTGCTTGAAGAGTCTCTTTTGTCATTGAAGAAAACACACTTGTCCGAGTTCTTTTGTGATTGGCTACTTCTCCTATACGTTGCAAATAAAGGCACAGCCAAACAGGAGAGAGGTGCCCTTGTGTCACTCGTACCTCTCTGGAGGTGAACGGACACTCGGTCACCTTCCTTCCTTTTCTGATCTATCCAACACTGTCTCTGAGTGTTACTTTCCTTGCTTGCGTCACCACCTTGGGTTCGAATCCTCACTGCCTTTTAGTTCCATTCCCTTTTCGAGTACAAATACTGTTTCAAATGTCTAAATATAGAGATAGATAAGATAGATGAGATTGAGGTGCAGTGACTAAATTGGCATTAGAGGAACAAAGTGTGTGGGCTAGGTTGTCATAGGCTCCCTCCTCATATCCGCCAAACTAGCATACTTCCCCCCTTTAAAGCCCTACTGAAAGCTCACCTCCTCTAGGAGGCCATCCTAGACTGAGCCCCCTTTTCCTCTGCTCCTCCTCCCCTCTCCATTGCCCCGACTGCCTCCCTCTGCTCTACCCCCGTCCCCGCCCCACAGCACTTGTGTATATATGTACATATTTATTATTTTATTCTATTTATTTTATTAATGATGTGTATCTGTCATTCTATTTATTTATTTGGATGCTTTTGATGCCTGTCTACTTGTTTTATTTTGTTGTCTGTCTGCCCCCTTCTAGACTGTGAGCCATATGTTGGGTAGGGATTGTCTCTACTTGTTGCTGAATTGTACTTTCCAAGTGCTTAGTACAGTGTTCTGCACACAGTAAGCACTCAATAAATACAATTCAGTGAATGAATGAATGAAAGTAGCGAGATGAGGTAGGAGAATTCAGAATTCAAAACCAACTAAGTGTTACTAAGTTAAAACAAGGGTAATCTAGGAAATTTGGAAACACCGCTCCCAAATTCAAAATGCTATACAGCTGAGTATTTTGTAGGAAGGATGAAAGAGGACTGGGAACTGAGGGCGGAGGCCACTTGAATCTGATAGGATTATCCTGTACTTATCGCAGCATTTAGCATAGCGCTTGGTACATAAGACCTTAAAGTCTATCTTCAACAGGACTGCTTTGGTCCCCTTGGCCACATGACAGCCTGGGACCAGGGGACCTCCATGAGGTTTGTTTCAGGACTCTCCCAACAATCAATTAACAAGCACCCTACCTAGCACTTGGGAGAGAGCAGTAGAGTTAGGAGACGATCTCTGCTCTCAAGGTGTTTACAAACTAACAGGAGAGGTGGACACAAATTACAGGTAAGAGGAAGAAAGAGAGTAAAGATATACATGTAAATGCTATGGTGTGGGGAAGGGAAAGAAAGGAAGTGCTGTGAGAAACCAAAAGTTTCTAGTAGAAATGATTCTATCTATTTTGATGGTATTGATGCCTGACTCCTTGTTTTGTTTTGCTGTCTGTCTCCTCCTTTTAAACTGTGAGTCTGTTGTTGGGCAGGGATAGTCTCTATCTGTGGCCAAATTGTTCATTCCAAGTGCTTAGTACAGTGTTTTGCACACAGTAAGCGCTCAATAAATACGATTGAATGAATTGAATGAATGAATGAAAAGCTTAGGTGATGCAGAACGCTGAAATGGCCATAGGAAGGGAAATGGGGCACTGCTCAGCTTTGGCCTCAAAATAAATCAGGTCTCCTAGAGTTGGTGAGGAGTCGAGGCAGAAATAAAGCCTGAGGAGGGATGGGTCATTAGATCTACTTCAGGATTGATTTGGCTTTTGAGGGCAAGAAAACTATTAAAAACTGTCCGTTCTGATCTGAATCAGGGTCAACTCATGTCCTTCTGTGACCTCCATTTTCCTAGGTAGCATCTGGCCTACATCTTGACATGTTGTAAAGATCAATGGCAAAAAATCTTAAGCAAGGTTTATTTTGTCCAAATCTTAGAGGCTTTTGGACAGGATCCAGAGAAGCAGTTGCCCTTGTGGAAAGAGCATGGGTCTGGGAGTCAGAGGTGGTTCAAATCCCGGCTCTGCCTCTTGCCTGCTTGCGTGACCTCGAGCACTGTACTTAGCCTCTCTGAGCCTCAATTTCCTCATCTGTAAAATGGGGATTAAATCTTATTCCCTCTTACTTTGACTTTGAGCCTCGTGGGGGTCAGGGACAGTGTCTGACCTATTTTGTACCTAACCCAGTGAAGACTGACATCAAAAGAAGTAAACAGGCATCAGTGGCATCATTATAAATAAATAGAATTATAGATACATACACCTCATTAATAAAAATAAATAGAATTATAATTAATTATAAATATGTACATATATACACAAGGGCTGTAGAGTGGGGAGGGGGGTAGATCAAAAGGAGTGAATTGGGGCGATAGGGAGGGAGGGGGAGCAGAGAAAAAGGGGAGCTTAGTCTGGGAAGGCCAAACTCTTGGAGGAGGTGAGCTTTTAGTAGGGCTTTGAAGGGGGCAAATGTGCTAATTTGGTGGATTTGAGGAGGAAGGACATTCCAGACCAGAGGTAGGACATGGGCCAGGGGTCAATGGTGGGACAGGAAAGAACGAGGCACAGTGAGAAGGTTATCATTACTCATCTCATCTCATTTTTGTTCCCACAACATCCTGGGAGGTGGGAAAGGCATGTATTACTTTGCTCGGTGTTGGCCAAGGAAGTGACAGAAGAGATGTGGGCATGCTCTCTGCTCCAGACATCTGTGACCTTTACCCTGTGGTAGATGCAGACTTTTGCTTTTGTAGTAGGCAATGTTGACCTAGCTAGGCATTCCAATAGGAAAAGGATTTTTAGGGACTAACTCTAAGGTCCTTTAGGATTAATTTCCTACCATTAACAAAATCCTAATCAGCCCACCTAGGGCTCACAATCTACGAGGTAGGGAAAAGAGCTGGTACTTTATGCCTTTTGCAGGTGAGGAAACTGGGACATGGAGTGATTTGGTGACTTGCCTAAGATCACTTTCCTGTCAGCGGCAGAGCTGGGACTAGAACCCAGGTCCTCTGGCTCCCAGACTTGTGTTATTCCCTGAACACCTCGCTCCCTTCATGCAAGACCATTTTATTTTTCTCTTGGGAAACAGGAAGAAAAGCAAAGGATATCACTTTAGAAAAGTACACCGGAATCAAATGGTTTATTCATTTCTTCTCATTATTTTCATGGGCCTGATCTAGACTAAGAAGAGCTTTACTGTTCATACCGTGTGATGCCTGGGTCTAAAGGGGGGCTGAATTCTGAGGAGTTGACTGCTACAGCTTGTAACTCTGCTTCAGCCCCTGCTTCCTTAGACATCTGTAGTAATTGAGTTACTGTGCCTTGACTCTTTCCCTCTAAATGGCTGGGGCCAATTTGAACTTCCGGAAGCTAAGTTAAAAAGCATTTAAGCAATAACTGTTTTTTTCCTTCTCCAGTGTTCCCCTAGGGGACCCAAACAGCCCAAGCTGAATGTAATAAAAGTCATAAAATTGGACTGGAATTTTTCCCTCGGATAGAGTAGTAGAAAAGAGAAATCAAGAGAGAGATGGTGGTTGACAGGTGCTCACGGCAATTAAATGATACGGCTATCAGTCAATCAATCATATGTATTGAGCATTTACTGTGTGCAGACCACTGAACTAAGCATTTGGGTGAGTACAATATAACAGAGTTGGTAGACACATTCCATGACGTGTGACTCAATAACAGTAAGAGAGACTATGTGTGCTTATCATCACTGCTGTGTTTTGCTTTATACAATATACACTTTTAGTAGTTGGATACAAACTGCAGTTACTTTTGAGAAGGCATTTTACTGCCTGGTTTGGATCCTACATGGGAAAATATCCTCCTTCTCAAGCTTGAATATAAATCCACCATTGGAGACCTCAACTCCTGGATTAATTCTTAACTCACTCTCTCCATGGGGAGACTGAATGTCTTTCCCTTCTGGGCTGTTATGGAAACACTAAATCTACAGTTGGTCCCATCCCAACTCTGACTTTTCCCTTAAACAGATTTGGCTTTTTGCTCTTCTGTTGCTTCTTCTAGACTGTAAGCTCTTTGGTCATAAGGTGTGTCTGTTTATTGTTGTATTGTACTCTTCCAAGTGCTTAGTACAGTGCTCTGCACATAGTAAGTACTCGATGAATATGATTGAATGAATAAATGAATGAGTGAATAAAGTCATATCTCTCCCCTTTCCCAAATAATTTAGTTTTGTTTTACTAAAATATAATTTGTCATAAAGCTATATGTGGAAAAAGTGTTTATGCACAAGGTTTTAAACATTTTTGGACAGGGATCATATCTTCTTCTGTTGTACTCTCATCAGAGCTTAGCACAGTGACCTGCACATAGGTGCTCAAACTGATGCCCCTTCTAATCTGTAAGCTCTTGTAGGGAGGGATGTGCCTGGTTATTGTTATATTGTACTCTCCCAAGTGCTTAATACAGTGCTTAATAAGAGCTCAATAAGTACAATTGAATGAGTGAATAAATACTTGATAAATAAATAATTGATTAATTGATTGCTTAGATACAGGGAGGATTTATCAGTCATAGTGACTAAACCACATACAGGCTGAAGAGTCTCCATCCATGGAGTTCTATTGAAAGGGCAGGCAGTCACCTGCCCTGGAAATTAGAGTCAGAGGGCCCAGATGACCTTTAGAAAATTCTAGCAGCTCTAAGATTCTTGGTTTTTTTCACTAACACCTACATAATTCACAAACCACGTGTCCTTCCTGCAAATGAAAGCATGTTTTCAATTTGCCGTTCCCTAAAAAAACATTAAACAGCAGCAAGAGTCTAAATCTGTCAGCAACATTCCAATTCTAAGACAATGTCTGTTGTTTTGATGATAATCACTGGACCACTGCTTTCAATAAAGAGAGGCCCGCATATTTTGCCTTTAAATTCAGAATCTAATTGGAAGTGGCAAGTCTCAATATTTGGCTAGAACTGACTGTAGAACAGAATCAGTAATACAAGAATATTGTTAAATCATTCCCCCGTAATTAGAGCCAACTCGAACTATATTGTTTACCATCTTCATCTTTCCCCAGTTCTACCAAATATATATTCTCTTCTCTGTATCCCTGGTTGTCTAATTTAACAAACCACTACCGTAAGTATGTCTTCCTATTACAAGGAACGCCAAATCCATGGGTCCCTTTCAGCTGTCATCTCTCATAAATCCAACCCTCCAAAATCACAGCACATTTTTCTTTGGTTAGCTCAATTTTAAAGCCACCTGCATACTGGCTGTTTGTTGTAGATGACTTCAGTAGAGCTCAAGTTCTACCAAGAAATGGTTCAAAAATGAGCTGCTATACATTATCAGCTTGCCATTAAATAGAAGACAGACATTTTTTATGCACGAGGTTAATGCCCAAATGATGCAGACCAGATTTGGATCTAGATTAGACCATCAGGTTAATCTTAAAAAGGTTTGTTTTTTTTCATTTGTTTTTTTAAAGCCCAATCCTAGCTCAGTTTCACACATATCCAGTACATACTCGGGTCTCCCAAACATCCTCTCCCATTCCAAAAGTTCCAGATATGCAGCACCTGGGCAGAAGAAGACTGTACCCCAATCTACAATGTGGGCAGGAAGGTATTGCCCCAAGGGTCAGTTATGCCAGCGCCTGACCCTTCCAGGACACCTACCCTTGTGGGGACTCCTCACATAATAGCATTTGTTAAGTGCTTATTAAGTGCCAAGCACTGTTCTAAGCACTGAGGTAGATCAAGGCAATTCTAAGCACTGAGGTAGATACAAGGTAATCAGATTGGACACAGTCCCCATCCCATGTGAAGCTCACAGTCTCAATCCCCATTTTACGGAGGGAGTAAGTGAGGCCCACACAAGTGAAGTGACTCTCCCAAGGTCATTCAGCAGACAGTTGGCAGAGCTGGGATTAGAACTCATGACTACGTGCTTTCCAGGCTGGTGCTCTATGCAGTACACCACACTGCCTTTTATATGCCACAAGGGGCCCCCTGCCCCTCCACAGCACCTATGTGTGGTTCCCAAGCACTTAGTACAGTTCTCTGCACACAGTAAGTGCTCAGTAAATATGGTTGGAGGAATGAATGTGGCTTGGCTCACCTCCCAGTCACAGGCACACTGCGCTGTGCATGCGGGTGCAGACGTGCATACAGGTCTGCTGTGGAGAAGCGGCATGGCGTAGTAGCTAGAGCACAGGCCTGGGGGTCAGGAGGTCATGACTGCTCATCCCCTCTGCCACATATCTGCCATGAGACCTTGGGTGAGTCAATTCACTTTTCTGGACCCCTGTGATATCATCTGGAAAATGGGGGCCAAGTCTGTGAGCCCCATATGGGACGGGGCCTGCCTCCATCTTGATTTGCTTGTATCCACCCCAGTGCTTAATAATAATAATAATAATAATAATGATGATGATGGAATTTGTTAAGCGCTTACTCTTTGCCAAGCGCTGTTCTAAGAGCTGGGGTAGATATAAGGTGAGCAGGTTATCCCAGGTGCGGCTGAGTCTTCATCCCCATTTGACAGCTGAGGGAACCTCATGAGGCCCAGAGAAGTGAAATGACTGGCCCAAAGTCACCCAGGTTAGTACAGTGCCTGGTGCATAGTAAACACTTAACAAATGCCATCGGCATCCGGCCCCACTGTGAGGCCAGGCCATGACCTGGAGGTCCCCTGAGAGTCCCGCATCCCCAACCCCCTGTGCCCCCCTGAGCGCCCCGCATCCCCAACCCCTTGTGCCTCCCGGAGTGTCCCGCATCCCCAACCCCTTGTGACCCCCTGAGAGTCCCACATCTCCAGCCCCCTGTGCACCTCAGAGAGTCCCACATCCCCAACCCCTTGTGACCCCCTGAGAGTCCCACATCCCCAATCCCCTGTGCCCCTCCCCCGGATAGTCCCGCATCTCCAGCCCCCTGTGCACCCTGAGAGTCCCGCATCCCCAGGCCCCTGTGCCCCCCGACCGCCCCGCAACCCCAACCCCCTGTGCCCCCCTGAGAGTCCTGCATCCTCAGCCCCCTCCCCAGCCCCGCATCCCCATCCCCAATCCCCACTCTGAGAGTCCCGCATCCCCAGCCCCCCGTGCCCCCCCGAGCGCCCCGCATCCTGTGCCCCTTCCCCCAGCCCCGCATCCCCTCCGGGCCCCGCCACTCACCTCCACGAAATAAAAGCAGGGCAGCAAGGTGACGCTGTCCTTGGTGAGCCTGGCCTTTGGCCTCTCCTTGGCAGCCATCTCGGGGGGCGGCCGGGCCCGAGGCTCTGCCCGCAGCGCGGGGTGCGAAGCGCTGGGCGGGCGAGCTGCCTCCTCCGCCCGGCGGCGCCCGGCGCGGCCGATCTCACCCCCTTCCCCGGCGCCGGCCCCGGAGCCGGACCGCTGCATCCGAACCCCGCAGCCCGGACCCCCGCACCCCGCACCTCCTCACCCCCGCACCCCGCCACCAAGGACGCCTCGGAGCCCGCCCGCACCCGCCAACGCCTCGTCGGGGGCCTTGCCCGCCTGCTGATGCCCCCGAGCTTTCCCCGGACACTGATGCCCCCGGGACTGGTGATGCCCCTGCGACTGGTGATGCGCCGTGCCTTCCCCAGCTGGTGATGCCCCCGCACCTTCCCCGGCCGCTGGGCCTTCCCTGGACAGTGATGCCCCCGCACCTTCCCAGGCTGGTGATGCCCGCGCCTTCCCGGCTACTGATGCCCCCCTCGCCTTTCCCGGCTCGTGATGCCCCCGCACCTTCCCCGGCCGCTGCGTCTTCCCTGGACACTGATGCCACCCGCGCCTTCCCCAGCTGGTGATGCCCCCGCACCTCCCCCGGCCGCTGCGTCTTCCCTGGACACTGATCCCGGCCTCTGATGCCCCTCGCCTTCCCTAGCTGGTGATACCCCCGCACCTTCCCCGGCTTCTGCGTCTTCCCTGGTCACCGATGCCCCCGCACCTTCCCCAGATGGTGTTGCCCCGGCCTTCCCTGCCGCTGTGCTTTCCCTGGACACTGATCCCCGGCCTCTGATGCCCCTCGCCTTCCCCGGCTAGTGATGCCCCCGCACCTTCCCCGGCCGCTGCGTCTTCCCTGGACACTGATGCCCCCGCGCCTTCCCCAGGCTGGTGATGCCCCCGCACCTTCCCAAGCTGGTGATGGCCCCGCACCCTCCCAGTCTGGTGATGCCCCCGCACCTTCCCAGGCTGGTGATGCCCCCGCACCTTCCCCGGGCGCTGCGTCTTCCCTGGACACTGCTGATGCCCCGCACCTTCCCGGCCCTCTGCGCTTTGCCCGGTGGCTGCTGCCCCTCGCTGTCCCGGCCGCTGGGCCTTCGCCGGCGGCTGCCAGCCGAAAAGCGGGGCCCGATGTCCTGCGGGAGCGAGGGCAGCGGGGCCGGGACCTCCCCCTGCCCCTCCGGGGGCTGGACAGTTGAGCCGGCTGCCCGCCCGCTAGCCCGCCCTCCTGCTCGCCCTCCTGCTCGCCCCCCTGCTCGCCCGCCGTGGGGCCGCGCGGGGCTCAACCTGGAGGAGCTCCCGCCTCCGAGGCGCCGGGGCAGAGATTTCCAGGCTCAGGGGAAACGCGGTGTCCAAAACGCAGCGGTTGGCGAAGAGCGGGGGCGGGAGAACGCGCTGCGCAACCGCGGCACCAGAGGCCCCAGGTCCTCCTCCCGGGGCTGGCGCGACACGCTGGGGACACGGCCCGGGGCACAGCCCGGAGGCGACCCCGCCTAGGGAAGATGCCCGGGGACATCTTGTTGCCACCCCCTCCCCCAGGTGACAGGCTGGGACAGATGCCCCGGGGACAGCCTGAATGCCCCCCCCCCCCCCCCCCCCCAGCTCAGGATGAGCACCCGGAGGACAGCCTTGCTATGATACTGCCCAGGACAGGTGTGGCATCACCTGGGACAGGTGCCCAGGTCAACCTCGCTGAAGCATCATCCGGGACAGGTACCCGGGGTCAACCTCGCTGAGGCATCATCCAAGACAGGTGCCCCTCTGACAGCCTTACAGCCAAACCATCCAAGACGGGTGCCATGGGGACAGCCTTACAGCAGTATCACCTAGGTCAGGTGCCCAGGTGACGAGTGCCCAGGTGACAAGCTTGCTACCCCAAACCACCTAGGGCAGGTTCCCAAAGGGCAGCCTCGCTGCGACCCTACCCAAGATGAGCACCTGGGGGACAGACTCCCTGTGCAATTACCCACATGATCTGGTGGCAATCTTGATGCTACACAGCCCAGGACAGATATCCGGCTGATGGTCTTGCTGTCAGCTGGTCACCATCCAGGACAGCTGCCGTATTGGCCAGGGTAGATACGCAGGAGGCAATCTTGCTGCCATGCAATTGTTGCACATGTCGACTGTCAAATCCAAGCCTCTATGATTCACCAAACCTTCCACACACATGGCGTTTATTTATGAATTAGAACCCACCTGGGTGGAGCAGGGCCAAGCGCAAACATCTGGAGGAACCTAATTGGAAAGGCTACGGACTTTAATTCCTACCTGTCCCGGCTGCTGCCGTTTTCCTCCAAGCGTGGACTTCAGTTTTGGTGGGTGTACATGAGCGTGTGTGTGTATATGTGTATGTGATATCAATCATTCAATCCATCCTATTTATTGAACCCTTACTTTGTTCAAAGCCCTGCACAAAGCACTGGGAGAGTACAATAGAGTTAGTAGACATAATGCCTGCCCTCAGGAATCTTCCAAAAAAGCAGGAGAGACCCACTGTATAACGTATTTCAGCAAGGGGGAAATAAAAGAGTTTGAAGATATGTACGTAAGTGTTATGGAAGGGTGTGAGTAGCATGGGGGTAGGGAGTAGCCAAGTCTTTAGGAGGTTGGAAGTGCTGAAGTGGTAGAATGGAAAAAATAGAGGGAGAAAATGAAAGATTAATCATGGAAGGCCTCTTAGAGGAGATGTAATTTTGGAAGAGTCTTGAGGATAGGGAGAGCGGTGGGAGAGAGGTCTGGGCTGAAGAAAGGGCTTGAACAAAAGGTTAGTTGTGAGAGAGACACAAATCTCAATGAATAGGTTAGCTTGAAAAGAGTAAAGCTGGGGTGTAGTGGATGATGAAAGAGAATAAGTAGAGGGGTGAGAGCGGATTGGGTTCCTTAAAGTCAATGGTGAGTAACTTCTGCTTGATGTGGACGTGGATGGGTGACTATCGGAGACTTCTGAGGAGTGAAGTATGTCACATAGCAAAATGATTCAGGCAGCATATGGACCGGGAAAGGGAGAGAGAAGAGCTGGGGAGGTCAGCAAAATGGCTGATGTAGTAGTCAAATTGGGATATAACACGTGCTTGGACAAGCCTGGTGTCAATTTGGATGACTTGGACCGGGCAGATTCAAAAGATGTTGTGAAGAAAGAACGAAAAGCTACTGGCTGAAAATGGACTTTGAAAGAAAATGTAGTCAAGGATAAGGCCAAGGTTCAGGCTAGAGATGGGAATGGGGTTGGTGTTGTTTACAGGGTTGGGAAAGTTGGGAGGATGAGATAAGTTGGGAGAGAAGATGAGTTCAGTTATGGACATATTGAGCTTGATGTGTCAGCAGTGCAACCATGTAAAGATGCCTATCTCTAGATCCCTCTTCCTTCATTTTTCTGGCCCTGTCTCCCTCCATCCCCATCTTCTTTTGTCCATTCCTTTCCAACCCTAGAAAAATAGGAATAATTATGCAATGAAATGTAATCAAAATAAAGCATGTTCATTTCACTACTGATTTATGTGACAGAGAAAGGGAAATGAGAGAGAATGTTCACAAGGAACCACTAAGTATTTAGACTGGTATTATTCTCAAATTTTCACTGTCTTTCAAAAATAGTAATTATGGTATTTGGTAAGGGCTTACCATGTGCCAAGCACTGTTCTAAGCGCTGGGATAGATACAAGGTAGTCAGGTTGTCCCACGTGGGGCTCACAGTCTTAATCCCCATTTAACAGGTGTGGTAACTAAGGCCCAGAGAAATGAAGTGACTTGTCCCAAGTCATACAGCAGTCAAGTGGAGAAGTTGGGATTAGAATCCATGACCTTCTCACTCCCAGGCCCATGCTTTATCCACTTCACCAGGCTTCAACACTCACGTTCACTCACTCATCTGTTGAATTCTACCTGTCTTTCCTCCATAACATTGGCATTTCCTGCATCCCATATTCCCTTTCCACCCAAACAGCTACTGTCCTGGTCCATCCTCTGGTTATGTCACCATTAGTGTACTGGAAATTAGACTTATGATGGGTTTTCCTGGATCCAGTCTAATGCCACCCTTTCAGTGTATAATTCACAACACTGCACAGATCATCTTCTTCAATGATCACTCAGAACACATCTTTTCACTCTTCAAAAACACCCAGTTGTTTTTTTTCCATCCTCCTACTTCCACTGTTTTGTAAATCACCACTGTCTGATTGTCTTTTCCATTAGACTGCAAGATCCTTCAGGGTACAGAATGTGTCTTGCTTCTTTTGGACTCTCCTAAGGGCTGAGTACAACACTTTACATTCAATAGGTGCTCAATAAATTTCACTGATTGCTCCTTTAACAGGAGGTTGTGTGTTGGGATCACTGATGATTTTGTTTGTGGGCTATCTTCATTCAATCGTATTTATTAAGCACTTACTGTGATCAGACTGTGAGCCCGTTGTTGGGCAGGGATTGTCTCTGTTGCTGAATTGTACATTCCTAGAGCTTAGTACAGTGCCCCGCACATAGTAAGCCCTCAATAAATACGATTGAATAAACTGAATGAATGCAGAGCCTGTCCATGAACTTCTATTGTAGGTCAATGTATATTAAGTGCAGATTGGGATGGCAGATAAGAGGAAGTAGCGAGGAAGGGATGGGATCGTCAGTTTCAGCATTGTTTAGGGAGCCAAGAGGCCATGATTATATAAAAGTTGTGGCAGTGGATGACAGCAGTAATCTCTCCTAAATCAATGGTATTGAATGCTTACTGTGTGCAGAGCACTGTACTAAGTGCTTGGGAGAGTACAATATAACCTAGTTGGTAGACTTAATTTCTACCCACAAGGAGCAATCCCTCACCTTCAGGACTCCAGGCAACCCTTGGGTTCTGACCACTCGATACATTATGAGACAGTCATGGTGCCCACCCTCACCTTGCTCTGAGCAGAAAATCTCTGCAGGGTGAGGGCAAACATGCCCAGAGCAGCAAGACACCTACTTTTCCATCCATATCAGCACACCATGGTCTTGGTGGTTGCTGATTTTTTAAAACGGTATTTGTTAAGCACTTATTATGTGCCAGGAACTGGACTAAGCACTGGGGTAGAAACAAACTAATCAGGTTAGACCCAATTCATTTCCCATATGAGACTCACAGGCTTAATCTCAATTTTACATATGAAGTATCTGAGGCACAGAGAAGTTAGGTGACTTGCTCAAGGTCACAAAGCCGAGAAGGGCGGTGTCAGGATTAGAACTCAGGTCCTTCTGACTCCCAGGCCCACACTCCATCCACTGGATCTTGCTACTTCCTTCAGCCTGAACTGAAAAGAAGTTGGCAGGGCAGGGGGACTGCATGTGAAGTAGGTGAGATCAAGCCACTTTCTCTGTGAACACCTTCTGCAAGAGTGTAAATTAGACGGGCAGCGGAGAAGATGTGTTTCCTCCTGCTATTCTAATGATAACCATGATGGCATTTATTTAGCCCTTACTCTGTGCCAAACACTATGCTTAAGCATTAGGGTTGAAAAAAATGGCCTTATTGTTGCTCCTCAGCACCTCAGCAAGATGCAGGTCAGGGAAGAAAATGCAATCTCAAATCAACCATTTTGATAGAAGTCCAATGAATACTACTAATCGATCAATTTCTCTCTTAACTGCTTTTGGGCAGATGAGTAGGGTGGAGGACAAGTTGAAACTAAAGGCTGCAATTAGATTTCTATTAAATGGGCAATATCACCTATCATCAACTTATTTAAAGAGATAATTGAGAGCCGAATATAGCTATATACGTAACTAAAGAGTTCACTGTCTTCTAGAAAGAGAGGCTTGAAGCAGTGAGAGGTAGGCAGAGCCTAAAATACTCTTTTCTACATCAAGGACTTTTCCCTAACCTGCCCAGTCTCACACTCTGCCTTTTTTGCCCTAATGGATGGAGATATGATTTTCTTATTAGAGTTCTCTAAGGCCTTCACCTGGGCCTCGATTCCCACTCCCACCCCTCCAAGAAGAACTCCCACTCCTCTCACATAATGAATTTGTGTGCATCTTTCTGCTGGGCATTTCTGGAAGAAATGAATACTTCGAGACTGAGCATAAAAGTCTTTCTCTGTGAAAACAGAAGCATGTGGTGAAATAATACGTTTGTCTATGCAGCGCTCTGTATGATTTGAAAAGTAAGAAATCATTTGTAGGGATTTTGAGTGTAGTAAGGAGATCAGACCACTTTTTAGAGAAGCAATGTGGCTTCGTGGGAAGAGCACGGGCTTGGAAGTCAGAGGTGATGGGTTCTAAACCCGGCTCCACCACTTGTCTGTTGTGTGACCTTGGGCAAGCCACTTAACTTCCCTGTGCCTCAGTTACCTCATCTGTTAAATGGGGATTATGACTGTGAGCCCCACGTGGGACAACCTGTTTATCTTGTATCTACCCCAGCGCTTAGAACAGTGCTTGGCACATAGTAAGCCCTTAAATACCATAATTATTACTATTATTATCATTATTAATAGCTGTCTTCAGTACTCCTGGTTTATATTTGTAGCCAATTGACCTTCTCAATAAAGCAGTCCTGTCTCACTTAAGTAATGCAACAGAATCATCCCTACCCTCAAAGAGCATACTCTTCTAGTAGAGAGATGGATACTCTTGTAAATTAAAAAATGAATTCTTCCCTCCTTTCAGGAAATGACAAAATTTGGTATTTTGCTGGACAGTATTCTGCTCATTTGGTTCCCAATATGTACTTTTTTCCAATCAACAGGCTGGCAGCAGACTGCAAGGGACAAATTCCTTTAATCTGATTGACTGTTAGCATGATAGAAGGCCAAACTATGGGTCTTAGGTTGATTGGTTCAGAGCTCCACCAGCTGAGTGAATCACTGTGATGTGGAAACCAGTATAGCTGCATTGGTATGTGCTGGAATGCTAAGCTAATGCTCCCTGTGATAAGAGCACCTGTAAAATGCATTGTTTGTAACTTGGCAATCTTGGAAAAGAACAAAAACAAACTTCAAGCATAAAATCTCCCCTCACTGGCTCTATCCTGCTCAAAGAAGAACTGAACCAACTTTCTGACATTTCAAAAGATAAAGTATTTCAAAGCAACGAATAAACCCAGGACAGAATATGTCCACAAACATATTTGACATCAGTATTGCATTGATCAGATTTCTGTGATAGGCAAGAAACAGCTTTCATTTTTATTAGCTTTGCAATTCACAGAATTGCAATTCATGGATTGAGAGATACTACTTTTTTAATTTATGAGAACAAGTTTCTGCTTTTGAGACATGTTCCTTTTTATCTACATGTCTTTCAAGGCATAAAAAGTACATTCTGTTAAATTTGGTATTATCACCAAGGATAAGATTACTCTCAACTCATAGCAGGCTCTAGAAGGGCTTAAATACATTGAGAGGAAGCAGCATGACCTAGTGAAAAGAGTCAGAGGACCTGGGTTCTAATCCCTGCTCTGCAAATTGCTTGCTCTGTATCCTTGGGCAGGTCACTTACCTTATCTGTTCCTTATTTTCCTCAACTGCTTGAACAATTGCCCTCCCTGCACAGTACAGTGGTCTGCACACAGTAAGTGCCCAATACATACCCCTGATGGATTGATTGATTGACAACCATCCTAATAATTAGAGGGAAGTACCACCCATTGTCTCTAACTTTTCTCTTTACATCCCAAATTTTCTCTCTTGTAACTTCATTTTCAGTCACTCCATTTAAATTCATCATTCAAAATCTTTTGGGCTTATTACCGTCATGCACTGGTGGTTTGATTTGACAAGCATTATTGGGATAATGGTGGTTTGACCATGTGTCCACAACAGCATGAGACAGGTTTTGTGTGCGCACCGTGCAGTCAGAACTGTAGATCCGGTTTTGACCTCTTCTGTCACACATGAACCCATAGGTGAATTTAACCATACAGGAACCTGAAGGACAAAATATCTACATAGTTACCACTTGAGGTTAAGTGTGGTAAAAATGTTTTATTAATGGACTATTATGGAAATCAAACGTGGCTTCTTTGCTTAGTACAGTGCTCTGCACACTGTAAGCGCTCAATAAAAGTGTTTGAATGAATGAATGAATCAATCAATCAATGATAAGCTGAGGATTCATCCAGTCATAGAGAAGGTTGGACATTGGTCTCTAGCTTCATCTAAATCTTGATGCCATATGGATGCTGCCCACTTTTTTCTGTCCATCTCCCAAAAGGACATGGGTTGAGGTTTTTATGCCTTTGTGTCTCCTTGCATCACTGGACAATGTGATGGTAGATTTCGGTGACATCATTCACCTTTATATCCTTGATGAAGATCATTTGCTGTATGTGAACTATAACAGGATCAGGTAAAGTACATAATCATGTGCACATCTTCTTGTAGAGCATAGGCCTGGAAGTCAGAAGGTCATGGATTCTAATCTTGGCTCCACCACTTGTTTGCTGTATGTCCTTAGGCGAGTCATTTCACTTCTCTGGGCTTCAATTACCTCATCTGTAAAATGGTGATTAAGACTGTGAGTCCCAAGTGGACAGGGACTGCATCCAACCCTATTTGCTTGTGTCCACCCCCCCGCCCACTTAGTTCAGTGTCTGGCACATAGTGAGCACTTAACAACTATCAAATTATGATTGTTATTATTTTATACATGCTACAAGAGCCCTGTGAGCATATAGGAGGTACAGTCTGAGTGATTCCGGAAATTCTGATGAATTGCTCAACATGTTTGGTTGAAAGAACTTCTCTGAGGATTGGAATTACCAATCAATCAATCAATCAGTTGCATTTACTAAGCACTGTATGCAGAACACAGTATAAAGTGTTTCAGGGAGTACAATACAACAGAATTGGTAGGCATATTCCCTGCCCTCCAGGACTTTACAGTCTTGAGGGGGACATAGGCATTAAGATAAATTATGGGTATGTTCATAAATAGTTTGGGGCGGAGGGTGGGGTGAATATAAAGAGCTGAAGGGGTACAGATCCAGTGGATAGGTAGCACAGAAGGGAGAGGAATTAAAGGACATGAGGGCTTAGATGGGGAAGGCTTCTTGGACAAGAAGTGATTTGAATAAGGTTTATTATATTTTTATTGCATTAATAATATTTTCATAACAACCTCCCGATTCCTTGTTCTGACTTTGAGTATGGCTTGCTAAAATGGGTTGTAAATGATTGGACGCAGAAACAGTCCTGTCTTAATCCAGTAGTGTTGGGGAAAGAACAGACGAGACCCTTCCTATTCTGATGTAGCCAATGGTATCACTGTAGTGAAGAAACATGATGAGCTCTTTAGAAAAGCTACAGTTTTTAGTAATGTCCAGAACCTATTTAAAATATTGCATTTAAACTTATGGTATGAATACCATGACTTGCAATCACCTGATTTAGGAGTTCGGACATTTTTCATGGCTCTAACTATGGTGGTAACTTGGTTAAATGTTGGAATAAGAGCCTTGTTGGCTGTTTAACTCTTCATGATAGTGGAAGGCATTAAAAAGAGTCTTCAAATATTGGTGCCATCTCTGAAAGATTCCCTCATCTGTCATGAGGGTTTTATTATTATTAATATTATTATTATTATTATTAAGTGCCATTGAGTCATTCCTGATTCATAGCGCCTCCATGGATACACTTTCTCCAGAATGTCCTGTCCTCTTCCATAATCCACAACCTTTCTAATGCTTCTTCCATTATCGTTGTTATGGTCTCTATCCATCTAGCTGCTGGTCTGCCTCTTCCACGTTTTTCCTGGACTTTTCCAAGCATTAGTATCTTCTCCAGAGAATTAGCCCTCCTGATTATGTGTCCAAAATATGCAAATCTAATTCGAGTTATTTGGCCTTCCAGATTCCATTTGTTTTTTGGTCAGTCCATGGTATTCACAAAAGCTTTCTCCAACACCACATTTCAAAAGAATTGTTGTTCTATCCTGTTTGTCATGCGGGTAGAATTACCTATTTCTTTAAGGTTCCACGACAGTGTCCACAGGTCCATATACTTCTTTGAAGATTTAGTTCAAACTTTTTCTGCCTAATCTTGTTGCTTTGCATTTGAATATGAGATCTTATTATCCCCATGTTAGCCCCACTGTTAGCCCCCTCTGGGACAGGGAATGAATTTGATCCAATTTATTCACTCTACTGCTTAGCACAGTGTTTAAATATCATATGTATGGGTGTGGCTGAGAAGACCACAGCATGGCTGACAATCCATTTTACACTGCATGTGCATCTTCAGCTTGCACTTTGCTGCACTGATGTGTTTGCCATTTTCAGCACCTGCCACAATTTTTGAATCTGTATCAAGGACCCTTTGGTTTTCCTGAAGCTCCTGCCCAAGGAGGTTTAAATCCTCTTCTGATTGCTGCAATCAGGCTCATCTGTCAGTTGCTGTTTTCGCCTTCCACATTGTGCGAAACAATGCTTCATTATGTCTACAAAGCTTTTGTTCCTCACTCACTGCTTGTCTTTTTATCCTCTAGACTGTAAGCTCTTTGTGAGCAGGGAACATGTCTACCAGTTCTGGTATATTGTACTCTCCCAAGCAATAAGTACAGTGCTCTGTACACAGTAAGAGCTTAGGAAATATGATTGATTGATAGACTGATGATCTAAAAGTACCGAATAGTACATTCCAAGTGCTTAGTACAGTGCTCCGCACTCAGTAAGTGTTCAATAAATACAATTGAATGAATGCTGATGGCTTGTTCTGAGGTAGCTATAGTCTTTCACCCAGTCCCTCATTAGCCATCAGTGCCCCTTACCAGAGGCCTGATGGAAGTGAAGGGTTCATGCCTGGTTTGTAGATCAGAATATTGGTCAGTCAGTCATTCAGTCATTCATATTTATTGAGTGCTTACTCTGTGCACAACATTGTACTAAGAGTGTGGGAGAGTACAATATAACAGTAAGCAAATACGTTCCCTGACCACAACAAGCTTAGAGTCTAGAGAGGGAGAAAGACATTAATATAAATGAATAAAATTACAGATATGTACATAAGTGCTGTGGGGCAGGGAGGGGGGGATGAACAAAAGGAGGAAGTCAGTGTGACACAGAAGGGAGTGGGAGAAGAGGAAAGGAGGGCTTAGTCAGGGAAGACCTCTTGGCAGAGATGTGCCTTCAATAAGGCTTTGAAGAAGAGGAGAGGCTGTCAGATTTGAGGAGGGGGGGCATTCCAGGCCAGAGGCAGGATGTGGGTGAGGGATTGGAGGTGAGATAGATGGATCAAGGAACAGCTGAGAAGAATACCATTAGATGAGCAAAGTGTATGGGTTGGGTTGTAGTAGGAGAGTAACGTGGTGAGATAGGAGGGGACAAGGTGATTGAGTGCTTTGAAGACAACAGTGAGTAGTGAGGAGTAGCACGTGGTAAGTACTTAAGGAATACTATTTAAAAAAAGAGAAAAATTCACCTTCCCAGCTAGATGGGCCATAGCTAAAACCACTCTCAATACTTACCACTGATGTCCAACCGACTCCAGAAGTAGAATGTATTTCTGTAAGTCCTAAGAAATCATGCAAGGGAATGCACACAGAATACTTCTGACACAGAGTACTTAGAGAAGGAGCACTGTGTAGTGGATAGAGCACGAGCCTGGTAGAAAGTCATCAGTTCTAATCCGGGTTCTGCCACATGTCTGCTGACCTTGGGCAAGTCACTTTACTTCTCTGTGCCTCACTTACCTCATCTACAAAATGGAGATTGAGACTGTGAGCCCCATGGGGGACGGGTCTGTGTCCATCCCCATACACTTGTATCCACCCCAGGGCTTAGTACAGAGCCCAGCACACAGTAAGCACTTAAAAAATACTATAATAGTAATAATTATTATTATAGAACACAGTCCTGGGAGTCAGGAGGACCTGGGTTCTAATCTCAGCTCCACCACTTGTCTGCAGTGTGACCTCACTTCTCTGAGCCTCAGTTTCTTCATTTGTAAAATGGGTATTTAATCCTACTCCTTCCTACTTAGACTGTAGGCCCCATGTGGGACAGGGACTGTGTTGAACCTGTTTGCCTTGCACATACCCCAGTGGTTAGTACAGTGCTTGACACGTGATGACAAGAAAGAAGTGATGATATGTTTTAATTAGGACTCTAGCCAGCACATTAATCAGATGGTATTTTACATATACCCCAGTGCTTAATCTTTGTAAGACCCCAGTGCACATCTTCTCTTCTTACTTCTCATGCCCAGACAGAAGTAATGTGACCTAATGCATAGAGCACAGGTTCTGAAAGTAAGAAGGACCTGGGTTCTAATTATAGCCTGTCACTTGTCTGCTGTGTGGCCTTGGACAAGTCACTTAACTTCTCTGTGACTCAGTTACCTCATCTATAAAATGGAGAGTAAGACTGTGAGCCCCATGTGAGACAGGGACTGTATTCAACCTGATTAACTTGTATCTAACTCAGTGCTTAGAACACTGCTTGACAGATAGTAAGCGCTTAATAAATACCTCTTGACCATAAATTCATTGTGGGCAGGGAATGTGTCTGTTTATTGTTGTATTGTACTCTCCCAAGCGCTTAGTACAGTAAGCACTCAATAAATATGATTGACTGAAACACCATCATTATTATTGTTATTAATAATAATAATAATAATCTCAGTGCTTAGTACAGTGCTTGGTACAAATAAGTGCTTAACAAATACCATAAAAAATGCAATGTAAAGAATAAATGGGCAGGAAGGATTGATTAGAGGGAACACCTAACATTATCAGAAACTTTCCACTGTGCTGGAATATGTACCTCATGCTAAAAATTCCCTGTGCTTTCCCCTCCATGTTCCTGGTAGAAATAGTAAACAGGAAATTGATTAAGGGCATAGCATGTGGAGTTCTGTAATTTTGATTTATTCATGAGATGCATTTTTCTTTGGAGAACATATTGTCTATTCATTTCCCCAAGAAGAATGAATACATTGTGGCACAAATAATTAAACTTTCCATTTGCACCTCAATTCTTTGTCTATTTCAAGAAGGGAGAAATGATGAGGTAGGCTGTGCCTTGTAGGGTACCATCAAACCAATCTGATTGTATGGACAGAGGTCCTTCTGTCTGGTAAATTCCCCAAGATTGAGTGTTTTAGAGGCACTTTACAAAGTGACTATTCCCTTTCTCAAGTCTACAAAGGCTCAATATTGGCATTACTAGAGAGGGCAGGGGAAGGAGGAGGCAGGGGAAGAGGAGGAGGAAGAAGAGGGGAGGTAATAATTATGGTATTTCAATAGTATTTATTGAGCACTTACTATGTGCAGAGCACTGTACTAAGCGCTTGGAATGAACAAGTCGGCAACAGATAGAGACAGTCCCTGCCGTTTGACGGGCTTACAGTCTAATCGGGGGAGACGGACAGACAAGAACAATGGCAACAAATAGAGTCAAGGGGAAGAACATCTCGTAAAAACAATGGCAACTAAATAGAATCAAGGCAACGTACAATTCATTAACAAAATAAATAGGGTAATGGAAATATATACAGTTGAGCGGACGAGTACAGTGCTGAGGGGATGGGAAGGGAGAAGGGGAGGAGCAGAGGGAAAGGGGGAAAAGAGGGTTTAGCTGCGGAGAGGTGAAGGGGGGGTGGTAGAGGGAGTAGAGGGAGAAGAGGAGCTCAGTCTGGGAAGGCCTCTTGGAGGAGGTGAGTTTTAAGTAGGGTATTTGTTAAGTGCTTACTATGTGCCAGGCACTGTACTAAGTGCTGGGTTGGTTATCAAGCAAATCAGGTTGGACACAGTCCCTGTCCCACATGGGGTTCACAGTCTCAATCCCCATTTTACAGATGAGGGATCTGAGGCACAGAGAAGTGAAGTGATTTGCCCAATGTCACACAGCAGACAAGTGGCAGAGTCGGAATTAGAACTAATGACCTTCTGACTCAGAGGCCCTTGCTCTACCCACTATGCCATCCCCCAGAGGTGGAGGAAGAAGAGGAGGAGGCAGGTGGGACAGGGTGATTCTTGTTCAGTAGGGCCACCTCCCCAGAAACTTCATTTACCTCCAATTTTAGCAGGCACAGGGTCCACCCATTTACCCTCACTTTTCCTGGAGCTGCTTCCTTCCCTCCTGTCTTCCCCTGTCTTGCTTCCAGCAAAGAAGAAATCCACAGCAGCAGCCTGACAGCCTACCAGTCATTTTCCTGGGGATTTGTAAGTCTTGAGGGAGGATGACTCTGCTCATACTCATCCTGCTGCCAGGAGAAGCAGATTAGAGTGGGTGCTGAATATGGCAAAAGGCAGACTGGAAACAAGATCCTGTTATGTGTGTTTGAGGTGGAGAGTTTGGCTGGTGGTTTGGGGATTCGCTTTGTGAGAATGGATATGAGAATGGACTTGAGAGGACATGAGAAAAAGGGGTTCTGGGTATTTCCAAGGGCCCAAAATAGGCATCCCCATATGCTCCCTATGTGCCACTCCTGTCAATCAGCCAGAGGGAACTGCATCACTGGTGCAGTGGACTCAACAGACAGATTTTCTCACCAATCACATCTTGCCAGAGGGATCCAATCAGAGGAAGGGATGGGGGAGGGAAGGACAGATCATTAGGCAATGTTTTAATTGGAGGAATCTAAATAACCAAGGTTTCATTTGTCACGAGAGCATGTACATCTTTGGAATATTATATAGCCTGATCCTTCCTTGTGGCTCATAGCTGATTTAAAATAGCACCCAGGAGTTAGGCAGAAGAGGACAGGGTTCCTTCCCCTCTTTCAGGTGTTCTAAATGAATGCACCCTGCAGTGAGTGCCTTTTGTGTTTTCTGGGCATCCATCCCTACAGTCTTCTCCCTGGAGGAGTGTCACTAGTGGCCAGGGCTGGAATATTTAAGGTTCAGTATGCTCTCCAAGAACATATACTGGTGTGTGCTGTGCTGGCTGCAGGATCACTGCTAGCAATCAGTTAATCAATGGTACTTATTGAGGATTTACTATGTGCAGAACACTGCACTGTTTGGGAGAGTACAGTACAACAGAATTAGCAGATATGTTCCCTGCCTACAATGAGTTTAGAGGCTAGAGGGGGAGACAGACATTAATGTGAATAAATAAGTAATTTATAATATATAATTTATAGATACGTACCTAAGTGCTGTGGAGTTGGAGGTGGGGTGAATAACTGTTGGAGTTCCTCAAGGGTCAGTTCTTGGCCCTCTTCTGTTCTCCATTTACACTCACTCCCTCGGTGAACTCATTCGCTCTCACGGCTTTGACTACCATCTCTACGCAGATGACACGCAGATCTACATCTCTGCCCCTGTCCTCTCCCCCTCCCTTCAGGCTCGCATCTCCTCCCGCCTCCAGGATGTCTCCACCTGGATGTCGGCCCGCTACCTAAAACTCAACATGAGCAAGACTGAGCTCCTCATCTTCCCTCCCAAGCCCGGTCCTCTCCCAGACTTCCCTATCACCGTGGATGGTACGACCATCCTTCCCGTCTCTCAGGCCCGCAATCTTGGTGTCATCTTTGACGCGTCTCTCTCGTTCAACCAACACATTCGATCCGTTACCAAGACCTGCCGGTCTCACCTTTACAATATCGCCAAGATCTGCCCTTTCCTCTCCGCCCAAACGGCTACCTTACTGCTACGGGCTCTTGTTATATCCCAGCTAGACTACTGTGTCAGCCTTCTCTCTGATCTCCCTTCCTCCTCTCTCGCCCCGCTCCAGTCTATTCTTCACTCCGCTGCCCGGCTCATCTTCCCGCAGAAACGATCTGGGCATGTCACTCCCCTTCTGAAACACCTCCAGTGGTTGCCTATCAACCTCTGCTCCAAACAAAAACTCCTCACTCTAGGCTTCAAGACTCCATCACCTTGCCCCTTCACACCTCTCCTCCCTTCTCTCTTTCTACTGCCCACCCCACACGCTCTGCTCCTCTGCCGCCCACCTCCTCACTGTCCCACGGTCTCGCCTATCCCGCCGTCGACCCCCGGGCCACGTCCTCCCGCGGTCCTGGAATGCCCTCCCTCCTCACTTCCACCAAACTAATTCTCTTCCCCTCTTCAAAACCCTACTTAAAACTCACCTCCTCCAAGAGGCCTTCCCAGACTGAGCTCCCCTTCTCCCTCTACTCCCTCTACCACCCCCCTTCACCTCTCCGCAGCTTAACCCTCTTTTCCTCCCATTTCCCTCTGCTCCTCCCCCTCTACCTTCCCATCCCCTCAGCACTGTACTCATCTGCTCAACTGTATATATTTTCATTACCCTATTTATTTTGTTAATGAAATGTACATCACCTTGATTCTATTTAGTTGCCATTGTTTTTACGAGATGTTCTTCCCCTTGACTCTATTTATTGCCATTGTTCTTGTCTGTCTGTCTCCCCCGATTAGACTGTAAGCCTGTCAAACGGCAGGGACTGTCTCTATCTGTTGCGACTTGTTCATTCCAAGCACTTAGTACAGTGCTCTGCACATAGTAAATACTATTAATACTATTAATATTAATAAATAAATACTATTGAATGAATGAATGAATGAATGAATGAATACTAACTGTCCAAAGGTCACAGATCTAAGTGCACAGATGACACAGAAGGGAGAGCGAGTTGGGAAGAGGGTTTAATTGGGGAAGGACTCTTGGAAGAGATGGGACCTTAATCATGCTGTAAAGGGGGAAAGAGTGGTGGTCTGGGGTATATAGAGAGGGAGGGAGTTCCAGGCTAGGAAGAGGACTTGGGAAAGGGGTCAGTGGTGAGATATCATCCATCTCACCATGTCACAGTTAGTAAACCAGCGCTAGGAGAGTGGAGTGTGCAGAGTGGGCTTTTTCCTTTTATTTCTCCCTCTGATTATCCAAATACAGGAAAACTTCAGCCCCTCTAGGTTGTAAACTCATTGTGGGCATGGAATATGCCTGTTATATTGTTGCATTGTACTGTCCTAAGCACTTAATACAGCGGTCTTCACACAGTCATCATTATCCAATTGTGTCAAGTCATTTCCGATCCATAACAACTCTATGGACATGTTTTCTCCAGAACGCCCTATCTTCTGCCATATCTGTAGTCATTCTGGGATATATATCCATAGACTTTTCTTGGTAAAAAATTTGGAAGTGGTTTATCATTGCCTTCTACTGCATAGTAATAACTTAAGTTTCTGCCATTTGTCACTTGATCATCCGCCTTTGAAACTTTCCCGTGCCACTGCTGCCCAGCACAGGTCAATCGACTTTGATGTTTCAGCTTAGGCCTTACCACTAGGGGTAACCCTGAAAAGAGAATATCTCTCAAAGGCATAGCTCTAAGCTTCATTACCATATGCAAACTCTCCTGCCATGATAAGACATTTATTCATAGGAAAGCTGCACACAGTAAGTGCTCAGTAAATATGATTGATTGATAGATTCTCTCCCTCCCTCTCATGCCCATCATCTATTTTCTTTTTTCTTCAAGTCTTTACTTTTCTTTCCACCTTTCTCTTCCTTTGTGTCTCCAATTCCCATTTCTCTTTGGATTTCTCTACAGAGCCCAGGACCCAAGCATTCCATGAACTCTTTAATTCATTCATTCAATTGTATTTATTGAGCACTTACTGTGTGCACAGCACTCTATTAAGTACTTGGAAAGTACAATAGAGCAATGAAGAGAGACAATGCCTGCCCACAATGGGCTTACAGTCTAGAGGGGCAGATACAGACATCAATACAAATAAACAGACATCAATGTAAATAAATAAAAATATAAGTGCTGTGGGGCAGGTAGTAGGAGGAAGAGCAAAGGGAGTGAGTCAGGGTGATGCAGAAGGGAATGGGAGATGAGGAAAAGCGGGACTTTTCCCACTTTTCTGGGAAGTCTGGGAAGGCCTCTTGGAGGAGGTGTGCCTTCTTTAATCTCCTGTCTGTATGCCCTGCCTGCATTTCCCCCCACCTTTCCAGTGCGGCTGTCTCTATGTCTTTCCTGGGCAATTTTCAGGGCATAAAATCCATATAGGTGACAGTCCCAAATGTAAACTCCTCATCTAGGTTGTAGGCTCCTCTCGGGCAGGGAATCTGACTACCAACTCTGTTGTAGTGTAGTCTCCGAAGAACTTAGTACAGAGCTCTGCGCACAGTAAGTGCTCAATAAAAACCACTGATTGGATGATTTATACTAACTCTCATTAATTCTTGTTAAAAACAGTATTTTCAAAGCCATAAGATCCCTTTGATTCAATTAATGCAAATAACTGTAATTCATGAACATAACTGTTTTTCTGTTTAATAATTTAATTTAGTAATTCTACTTGCTTACTATGTGCCAAACCCTGTTCTAAGAGCTGAGGTGGGTACAAATTAATCAGATTGGACACAGTCCCTGTCCCACATGGGGCTCGCAGTCTAATAGGAGGGAGTAGGATTTAATCCGCAATTTACAGATGGCGTAATAAGCACAGAGAAGTTAAATGACTTGTCCATGGTCACATAGCAGACATGTGGCAGATCAGGGATTAGAACCCAGTCCTCTAAATCTCAAGCCTGTGCTCTTTCCATTAGGCCATGTTTCTCTATTTGTTACCTGATATTCTTTTAATTTCAATTGTAAATTATCAATAGATGGTTTACAAATACTATAAGATATAGAAAGCTCCTTATGTCTTTAAGGGAATGAATATTCTTGCAACGTTGTGATGAATGAAAGATAAATGAGGACTATGGTGATATTCTTAGATTCTTCCACTCCATTTCCTAAAGATATTTTTAGCCTGAAAGTGAATTTCTTTGATAGTTTTGCATGCAATAATTCCTTATTGCCATTTAGGAAAACCACTATATGTTATAGAGGAAGAATACTTTGAGAACCTGAAACTTTAAAACATCTCATTACCTTAAGCTCATCCTCGTTAAGACAAACTGCCTCCATATGAAACTACTTTACCTCTGGGATTGTCTAAATGCATTGACACCTCTGAATCTAATCACCTAGGAATCACTCCTGACCCAGGTAATTCCATAAAATGGGAGCTACACATAACACATAAATACTGTAATCCCTGGTTCCTTCAGAAGGGTAGGGAGAAGTATCTGCCCGCTGATAATTCCCTTACTCCTATGGAAGAGACTGTGAGTCCTGGTGGGCAGGGGGTGGGTCCTGAATTGCACTTCCCCATTTGCTTAGTACAGTGCTCTGCACGCAGTAAGTGCTCAAAAAGCACAATTAACTGAGGGAGAAGGAAAAAATGTGTTGGACCAAAGATGACCAATTAGCACATTCCTAAAGGAGCAGAGGAGGTGGATGGTAAGGACTGCGTGTAAGGGGAAAGGATGGGTGTGCTTTGGTCAAAATGAAAACTGTCACTATGCAGCACCACAGAATAAAGATAGCCACTTCAACTCCCTGATGTATCTTCTGGAAGAACTAAGATGTTGATGAGCCAGCAGGTAGAAGGGAAGCATTCACTGAGTCTCTACTCTCACAAGAGAAGGTAAGAAGAAATGGAGAGACGTTAAAGGGGAGCAGATAAGAAGCTCTTAGAGTTCTGATGGGGTGGGAATCACCAAGAGAGAATTTCTGAGGTGTTCTGACCCCTTGTTCAAGATATACAAGCTGTAAGCTTACAAAAAAATTTGATAATAAAAGAGAGATGAGGTAAATCCAGCGACTTACGGGGCTTTGTGCATGTACAAGGGTAATTCCTGTAGGAGTGAGATTCTTTCTGTACCTTGGGCAACTGTGAGCTATAATGGCTTGCACTGTTCACTTTCATTTCCCACTGCAAGCCCACAAATTCCTGAGGAGTTCCTCAAGGCTAAAGGGGGAGAAGAGCAAACTTAGCTAGGTGAACAATATTTGATGGGGGGGGGGGTGAGGTTGGCAAATGGAAATGAAGCTTTAAGAGGCCTATTTTCCAGTCTCCAAAAGCCAGCTCCTAGTAAGGTCAAGGTGGGTCCTTCCTGCCCAGGAGACCTTGATTTAGTGGAGATGGGAAATAGGAACAATAGAGTACTAGAACAACATAAAAGACAAGGACAAATAGAATATAAAAGAAACTCAGCAGGATGCTATGGCTAGAGGAGCAGAAATTCAGGTTCCTAGTGGCTCAGAGTCCTAGATACACCCACGGCCATAGCGACCGCTAAAATAGCTGCCAGCCTTCCCGAGACTGTGTTGAGGCTTTGGGCTGTGGGTTGTTCTTCTCTTTCCTGCTGGGGTGGTGAAAGACAGGACAAGGTGGAGTCTCTTCATTACTGCAGAGGAGAGCCAGAACTGGTTACTGGGGAGATAGTGTGGCTGGCTGTCGAGCTGTTGGGGTGGCTGGGGGGAGGAAGGGAATGCTGAGAGTGTATTCCTGATAGAAATCCATTTAAAAAAATGGAGAGGCTAAATGGAGAAGCTGTGCCAATTATATTTTGTTTTGGAAAAAAGAGGATTTTTTTTAATACAGTAGTAAACAAAGTCATTTGGCTAATTGGATGGCTGAGATCAGGAGAGGAGGGGATTTCTGAATTTGGATAATAATGGTATTTATAAAGTGCTTACTGTGTGCCAAGCACGAGGCACTGGGATAGATGCAAGATTATTAGATTGATCATAGTTTCTTGTTTGGAGAATTGGATATGTAACATCCCAATGCAGATGTTAAACTGGAACAGTAGGAAAAAACAAAATACTGTCTGGGATTTCCTGTATTTTTAATCCCTGTGGATCAGGACCTGCTTCCTCTTGGGTTATTATCTATCTGGGTTATCTATCTTAAACATTGAGGGTCAGAATTGTTAAATAATGTGGTGGCCCTACTTGATATCTCTTGCTTGCATATGTGTGTGTGTGTGTGTGTTCCAGCAGATTGCCTTGACTAATCTCTCTTCTCCATTTCATGGGTTCTGGGATGGCTCTCTTATGTTCTGTGATGTAATGCATTGAACCTTGGGAATTAGGTTCTCTTTTGAGCCTGTAGCTCAGGCTTTTCTATTTAGTACAATCCCATCATGGAATAACTTTAAGAAGGCAACTCTAACCTTAGAGTTAATTAGAGTAACTGGTCATTAGTGTTTGTCAGGTTACATAAACATTATGCAGGGTCTAGAAGTCTCTCCCAACACCTATATCACGGAACAAGACTGAATACACATGCAGAGGATAGAGTTAAGATGAGGTACACTGTTTTAGAGAAGGAAACACTGAGACCTAGTGGAAAGAATACAGGCCAGGGGGTCAGAGGACCTGAATTCTAATACCAACTTTGCTATTTGCTGTTTGATCTTGGGTAATTCACCTAACTTCTCTGGGTCTTAGTTACCTCATCCGTAAAATGGGAATTAAAGCTGAGAGGTCCGTGTGGAACTAGTCTAGAGATTCACATTTCTAGAATCTACCCTTTCTTCTCCATTCAAACTGTTTGACTACTACATCAACCTTTTCCCTGACCTCCCTGCCTCCTGTCTCTCCCCTCTCCAATCCTTACTTCACTCTGCTGTCCAGATCATTTTTCTAAAAGCACATTCAGTTCACTGCTCCCTACTCCTTAAAAACTTGCATTCGTTGCCCATCCACCACCACATCAAACAGAAATCCCTTGTCATCAGCTTTAAGGCACTCAGTCAGCTCTCTCCCTCTTACCTTACCTCACTGAACTCCTACTACAACCCAATCCACACACTTCTCTTGCATCAACCTACTCTCTGTACTTTGATCTCACCTATCCTTCCACTGGACCCTTGCTCACATCCTTCCTCTCAAGTGGAATTCCCTCCCCATTCATATCCCAAAGTCTACCACTCCACTCTCCCCACCTTCAAATCCCTCCTAAAATCACATCTCCTCCAAGAGGCTGATCTCTGCTCTTCCCTCTGTGCCAATTATGCACTCTTGGCTGTGTCATTTAACTTTTCTGTGCCTCAGTTTCCTCATCTGTAAAATGAGAATTAAGACTGTGAACCCCATGTGGGACAATGACTTTGTCCAAACTGACTCTCTTGTATCTTTAGAACAGTGCTTGGCACATAGTAACAAATGCCATAGTTATTACAATTATTATTCCTTAAGCAATTTGATACTTTCTCCAGCCCCAAAGCATTTATGTACATATCCTTATACCTTACTATTTCCCCTTTCTTTAACTTATTTTATTTTTATTTGTCTCCCCCTGTAGACTATAAGCTGTCTGTAGTCTGGGATCATTTCTACCAACCCTATTGTACTTTCCTCGGAGAAGCAGCGTGGCTCAGTGGAAAGAGCATGGGCTTTGGAGTCAGGGCTCATGAGTTCGAATCCCAGCTCTGCCACTTGTCGGCTGTGTGACTGTGGGCAAGTCACTTAACTTCTCTGTGCCTCAGTTCCCTCATCTGTAAAATGGGGATTGGGATTAAGACTGTGAGCCCCACGTGGGACAACCTGATTCCCCTATGTCTACCCCAGCGCTTAGAACAGTGCTCGGCACATAGTAAGTGCTTAACAAATACCAACATTATTATTATTATTATTTTGTGTCTACCCCATTGCGTAGTACAGTGCCTGGCACATAGTAAGCACTTAATAAATACTATAATGATTATTATCATTACTTAATACAGTACTCTGCGCACAGTGAATGCCATTGATTGATACTGAGCTGGAGCAACCATGTGTGGCCACCTCTGTGTCCAGAGGTCTGGTGAACAGCCTTGTCCACCCTGGCCCAGTTCATGGGAGCGGTGACAGTAACTGGGGGGATCAGTACAGCCATCCCATCCCCTGCTTCAGTCAGGAGAGACACTGGGGATAGCAGCTTGTTTTAGTTACATTAACATTTTTCAAAATAATTTATTGAGCTTACATTTTTCTTCTGTTCTGCTTTGCAAATGATTTATTTCCCAGGTGATTTATACATTGTTCTCATGTCATTTTAGTATTTATTGAAACCACTTAAAAATCAGCCATTTTCCCAGTCATAGTAACAGAAATATGGTCTGACATCCAATAGCGCTAGTTATTTCACATCTTAACATCTTATTAACAACAACTACAACTTGTCACCCTTGAATGTCATCTTCTCACCCTAAGTGATTTCTTTTTTCCACAGTGTGTTGAACACTGAAGTCAAAAGCCCCATTTTTTACTGTGAACAGAGTTCCCATATTAGCTACTTTAAATATTTGCAGTTCAAGCCGTGGATTCTTTCTCAAGAAAAATAAGGGGAAACACAGTGACTTTTTTTTTTTAATACTTCACAACTGGGGAATTTTTTTTTTCCAACATGGTATGATTTGGGTGTGTTCCTGACTCTATACTTTCAAAGACTAGCCTTCTTCTCTGCAGCAATTTCACTGACAAAATTTGGCTCTTTTCTAACTATGCTTCAAAATGGCACCAAAAATGACAAAAGTACATTATCCAAATATCCTTGATTTGTACATTCTGTTCTGTGTTCTTTTAAAACCATTCAAAATTCCATGCACGGTTTAGGAAATTAAACATTATTTCAGAGGCAGATGGAGCTTTGGCCTTGCAAAATGGCAATTCATAATTGAAACCAACTGTTGTGTTTGGATTAAAAATGATAACTATATGTTCTGCTTGAGTAAGACTTTTGAAAATGGTGACTCTTTTCTATTACTGGTGATACTACAGTGAAGGCACTTGCTTTTTCCATCATAAAACACTCTTTAAGAAAGCTGTCAGTTTAAATAAGTTTTGCTTATAAATCACATAAGGCCCCAGCTAGTTACACTTTCAAATGTCAATTGAAGACCAATTCACAACCAATTTGTTTTCATATTGAAATCACTAAGAATTTCTTGGGTGCTAATTTGGAAAAAAGTTAGCAAATTTGCATTGAAATAGAAGCGCATACATTTTTTTCACTTTATCATTTTAAAAATGGAGGATATATATTTTTCCTATTTTCTGAAACAAAACCAGACTAGTTATATTGGAACAGTTCTGCCAAGAAATAATTATTTTCTTTGTACAATGCCATAAGCCAAAACTCATAATGCAAAAGGCTCTATTTCAGAGGAGGAGAGTGAGATTTCAGCCCCATTATGCTCTTAAATTTAATTCACGTCT
The DNA here is from genome assembly GCF_004115215.2 of Ornithorhynchus anatinus. Taxonomy (NCBI): domain Eukaryota; kingdom Metazoa; phylum Chordata; class Mammalia; order Monotremata; family Ornithorhynchidae; genus Ornithorhynchus; species Ornithorhynchus anatinus. The sequence goes on from NC_041731.1 coordinate 89,676,434, forward strand.
TCATTCAGGGGCAAGACAAACACACCAGATACTCTTCATTTCATGGCTTTGCCTCGTTTAATAATAGTAATGGTATTGTGTGATGCAGTGCACTAAGCATTTGTGAAGTACATCAGAAGTATGATACATTTTCTGCTTATTTCCCTCTTACATTCTAGTGTGGGAGACAGAGAAATATAAAATATAACCAGATGCTGTTGATGGGCATAAATACATAAGTGCAAAGGGCAGCCAAAGGACTAATAAGGATTGGGGTAATGTCTTTGGGATCTCATGGTCTGGGGTAAAGAAGTGTTGTGGGGAATTGTATATGATTAGACAGCTGTTTTGTATGTAAGGTACTAGATGCTCCTCATCCTTCTACATGAAAATTATTTTAGTGTCTGTCTCTCCCTCTAGACTGTAAATGCCTTGAGGGCAGGGATTGTGTCTTCAAGCTATTTTACTGTAAGTGCTTTATTATTAATATTAATCATATTTATTGAGCACTTACTGTGTGCAATGCACTGTACTAGGTGCTTGGGAGAGTACAATATAACATCAGACACATTCCCTGCCCACAACAAGCCCACAGTCCAGAGGGGGAGACAAACGTTAATATAAATAAATAAATTACTGATATGTGCAGCTATATATATATATGTGCTGTGGGGAAGGGAGGGAGGATGAATGAAGGAGCAAGTTAAGAGTGACACAGAAGGGAGTAGGAGAATAGGAGAGGAGGGCTCAGTCAGGAAAGGCTTTCTGGAGGATATGTACCTTCTATAAGGCTTTGAAGTGAGGGAGAGCAATTATCTGTCTGATATGAAGAGGGAGGGCATTCCAGGCCAGAGGTAGGATGTGGGCAAGAGTTTGGTGGTGAGACAGAGAAATTGATGTATAGTGAAAAGTTTAGCACCAGAGGAACAAAGTGTGCGGGCTGGGTTATAGTAGGAAAGCAGTGAGGTGAGGTAGGAGGGGGCAAGGTGGCTAAATGCTTTTAAAGCTAACGGTGAGAAGTCCTAGCGTGATGCGGAGGTTGATGGGCAACCACTGGAGTTTCCTGAGGAGTGGGGGAAACATGATCCGAACATTCTGAAGGAAAATGATTTGGGCAGCAGAATGGAGTATGGACTGGAATGGAAAGAGACAGGAGGCAGGGAGGTCAGCAAGGAAGCTGATACAGTAATCAAGGCAGGATATAATCAAGGCAGGATTATAAATGCTTTGTTCAAGGCTCTTAAATACCATTCACTGATTGTGTTGAAATTGTAAGGGAGGATTAATATGTGGTAACAGTGGTTTGCTAAATATTCCATGGGGGACTTTGCTATTCTTTTTTCACAACCTACTAAGCAGTAATAGTACATAAGGAAAAATCCCTACTTTTTTGTCTATCATTCTCCTGCTGTCTGTTTTTTGGATCAATAACAAGCATGGACACTGTAGCATTCAATAAGGGATTTTTAGTCTCTGTAAAGGCCTTATTGTCAAGATTTGCTATGTCATAAGTTAGCTTGGGCTATTGGCAAATGACATGATTTTGTTCCAGCTCTATGAGCAGCATTTATGTTGCCATTTATCAGTGTAGTCTTGCATTAGGATTTCCCTTTCCAAAAAAACAAAAATCTATTTGGAAACAGCATGGTACACAAGAGCCATGTATCTGCTCAGTGCCAGGAATTCTCACACAATCCAATTCAATGTAAAGCTTCTTATTGTAATGGAAGATTTCCATGTTATCAAAAATTTGTCTATCAGCTTGTTATATTGTTTGCATCCATGTACTAATGTTCAATTCATATGGGAGATTTGTGAAACGTTGACCTTTCTCTAACCAGACAGAAGCTAGTGATTTGACCAGCATCACCCTCATGGTTTAAAGGGGAACAATTCCAAGTGGGATTCACATGCTGTAAGGATGTAAATATTCTTAGTTACCAAGCTCCTCAAGAGGAAAATTTCCCATCATGCAGAACTGCTCAAAACATACAGTCATTCTAATAGCTTCAACACTGCTGATTTATAGAAGTGTGGGGAATAAGAACACTTTTTAGTTATAAAAAAGACAATGTGCATTTCCTTCCTCTCCAATCCTCCATTACTCTTCCAGAATGACACTCCTTTTAGAGGTGTGAAAAATTGTGAAAATATAACAGCATCTACAAGTTGCCGGTATCAGTCAAACAATGGTCTTTATTGCGTGTCTACTTTGGGCAGAGCACTGTACTAAATGCTTGGTAGAGAACAGTATAATAGAAGTGATAGGTATGATCCCTGCACACAGAGAGATTACAGTCTAGAAGAGGATGCCATTTTTTCCCTTTACCTCTTTGGAGTGCCATTAATAGTGTGGCATGCTTGCCTACAGTCACTCTTCTAAGAGGTGGATACCCAAGCTGGGGTGGTTAGTTTCCTCCCAGTGTTTCACCGCTACCAACCCACTAGAAATCATACTGTCCAAAAGAGATGCAACTCCTTATCGCCTAAATCCCCTGGATTAGATTTATTTATTTACTTATTTATTTTAAAAGAAAGACTTATGCTGACTCCATTGTGCCTCACTCCTTAGTGTTCCAGCCTTCTTGCTTTACTAGTTTTATTCTCCACAACAGAGGTGTCAACTCTGTGGAGGCAGGAGAGATGCTGGCTCCATAGGATGAGTCCTGAAGAGGTTGAAGGCATTTACTTTGCCTCTAAAGTTTTTTGGGCAGTTTGGGGAGCCATAGCTACCCTACTAGCTATGGCTAGACTGTAAGCTCATTGCGGGCAGGGAATGTGCCTGTTTATTGTTATATTGTACTCTCCCACTGCTTAGTACAATGCTCTGCACACAGTAAGTGCTCAGTAAATATGATTGAATACTCACTATTTTTAGTGAGAAAAGTTTCACCTCTATTTCCCTTTCCACATCAGGATGAGGTTTCCAGCCCAGTCCCTGCCCTGGTGGGTTCGAAATTCACTACTGGGTTGGGGTCAGGTCAAAGACTTTCCTCCCAGTCAGGCTACAAGTTCCATGGGTTCTTGCCCTCTTTGCCTGGCCTCACTCCAACACCCTGGGGGATCCTCTAGGGCTGAGGGTCCGGCGCTGCCACCCCCATGGGACAGACCTCACAGGTTCACACAGTCATGACTCCGGGAGATTTGAACCTCTGTTGCCTTGGGGTGGTGAGGAAAATCCCTGGGCAACAGTGATGCCAGTAGAGGAGGAGGTGACAGCAGCAGGGAACAGGGAAGGAAAGAATGCTTAGAACTTCCTCTCACTTCCTCCTACTTCCTTTTCCTACTCCCTGTGTCTCTCCTGTCTCTTCCCTCTCTTTCTCTCCCATTTCATCTCCGCCTCTTCCTTCTAAAACCTGCTTGGACCTCCGCTGCTAATATTCACTCAGTGAACTATCACCAGAGGATGAGCTTCCAGGAATACTTTGATCCATCCTCATAGCTAAACCCCCCCCCCCCCCCTCAGAATAACAATAGCAATAATTGCGATATATAAGAGCTTACTATGTTCTAGGCACTGAGGTAGATACAGTAGAATCAGGCCAGACACAGTCCTTGTCATACATGGAGCTTACAGTCTAAATCTAATCTTTGCTTTACAGATGAGGAAATGAAGGCAGCACGTAAATGGTGGAGCTGGGATTAGAACCCAGTTTTCCTGATTCCAAGGCCTGTGCTCTTTCCACTATACCACACCACTAACCCAAATTATTCTACATATCTCTTAACAAAATTGCAAGCCTTCCCCAAGTCCATCTTGTGAGTATACCTTTAAGAGAAGGAGAAAGTCCCTCAAAGACAGGAAGTGCTATGGGAGGCGGTAGAGTAGCAGTACCCAGCTGGAGAAGCATTACAGTACTCTGCACAGTGTAAGCTCTCAAATATGATTGATTTACTCATAAATAGTTCCATCATATAATTATATTTGTTGTTTATTAAATATGTAGTGACTGAACTGACTCTTGGATGGTGCATCAAAGTTTCTGGGTGATGGACCCCATGAAACAGATTGGAGATCCATCCGGCTCCCACTGTTATTATGTCTGCAACTAAGATGGTCAAAAAAGGCCCCAGAATTCACCCCATGTAGCAAATTATCCATATTGACACAGCATGAGTAACCAATGACAAGATGCAGTACTAGAAACCTGCACCTCATTCAGCTTTCTGGCAAGCTTGGCATTAGTGTAGAATATTGTCAAATCATCAAAGGGCATGTGACACGTACTGACAGCTGCCTCTCAGAATCTTTTCCCAGAATACTATCCTTTCTTCATCCCCCCCCCCCCCTTTATTTTAACTTGCACAGAAGTTTGTTCTATTTATGGCCACTAGAGTTTAGTAGTCTTTTAAGAACTGAAACAATACTTTTCTAAATGATGCTCAAGACATTTGAAAGAGTATAGTTTATCAAAGTGCCTAATCTATTCCCAGTGGGTTATGTACCAGTAGAATCTGATTCATTTTGTGATAAACTCTAGTCATCATATTGCAGTATTATGACTATATGAATGAGTGACATTAATTGTGAGGTCTAAAACCAGTTTCAGTTGGCAGAGGGTTAAAAAAAATCCATCATCATTTCCACTCTACTGGTTTAATGGCTAAGCATGTTAAGCCCTATTAATTTTAAGGAAGAGTATTACAGTTCGATAGTTAATGCCTGGTTAATATGCAGTTTTCTTGGTGATGACTATCAAAGCATTTAATGGTGTTGCTCTATTTTAGTTGGTATTTGGCACCTGTAGGATGGGGACTATTCAGAAAGACAGTTGCAGGATTGGTCATTGTTTACAAATGAGAATAGTTAAAATTCTGGTTCATTTGTTTACGAGTAAGGAGAGACCCTTGCTATGCTAATGAATTCATCCCATATGGGCTCTTTCTCTGGTTCAACTCTGAGTCATTCTACCCTGATCTTCATCAAACCTTTGCTTTCGATGAGCAAACCTCCCAATTTCTACACACCAGACTGTTCTGTCTACTGAATTGGTCTCCCAGAAGTCCATTGCTTTCAAAATAAGACTTTGCTTTACCTTGGAATAGTAGGAATAGTATTCATTAAGTACTCTGGACAGAGCACTGTACTAAGCACTGGGAGATCATTCAATCAATCAATGCTATTTATTAATAATAATGTTGGTATTTGTTAAGCGCATACTATGTTCAGAGCACTGTTCTAAGCATTGGGGTAGTGCTTACTCTATGCAGAACACTGTACTAAGCTCTTGGAAGAGGACAATACAACAGAGTTGGCTAACACATTCTTCAAAGGTGAAAATGAGACCTGGTTCCTGTCCCTCAAGGAGACTCACATTGAAACGTAACATAGACAATTACACAAAATAAAAACAAAATCAGCAGGGTGCTGTGGCCAGAGGAGCAGAATTTCTGTCTCCTTGGATCTCAGAGTTCAGGACACACCCATAGCCACAAAAATCACTGAATTAGCCACTAGTCTTTCTGGAGTTTTGCAAAAGCCTTGTGGTGCAGGTTTGCATCTCTTTCCCACCAGTGTTGTAGAAGGCAGGATAGGATGGAATTTCCTCAGTGATGAGAAGGAGAGCTTCTCATCAGTGATGAGAAGGTTCCAGTTCCCAGGGAGGTCACATGGCTGGATATTTGATCAAGAGAGAGAGCCTAAGGCACACTGCAGCTGCTCTGCTCTTACCTGCCGGGATGGGATGTTACTGGGGGTTCTCAGCTCTAAATCCCAGCCTTAAAAGCCCCTTGGATCCCCCTGAAAAGAACTCTCATGTCTCTAAAATATTTTTGCTGCCCTTCAAACTTGTGTGTGACCCCTTTCAGTTCCCTATGTTAAAGATACTTGGGTATCTTTCTGTCCATTCTCTTCATGTGGGTCATCCATTTTCATCACAAATCCCATCCTGCACAGCTACTTGTGTTTCTGTGAGCATTTCTTCACTGCTGATGAGCTGACTGTGATTTAGGACTTTGTTGTCAATCTCAACCTGCTATTTGGTGTGAATATGGTTCATTAGTGGCAACTGTTGAAACTGCTCTAGGATCTGGATGTTTTCTGTCTTAGGTCCAGTTCTTCCAGTCATATAGAAGGTTGAACAGCACAATAACCTCTTCAGCTTGGTGTGGACTTTCAATTAATAATCAAGCAATCAATGGTATTTATTGAGTGCTTACTGTGTGCAGAGCACTGTACTAAGCACTTGGGAGAATACAATATAACAGAGTTGATAGACATATTCCCTGCCCACAATGAGCTGGCAGTCTAGAGGGGGAGACATACATTTATAATAATAACAATAATGATAGTATTTGCTAAGTGTTTACTATATGCCAGGAAGTGACTTGCCCAAGATCACACAACAGACAAGTGGTTGAGCTGGGATTAGAACCCGTGGCTTAGTGGAAAGAGCATGGGTTTGGGAGTCAGAGGTCATGGGTTCTAATCCTGACTCCACCACTTGTCAGCTGTGTGACTTTGGGCAAATCACTTAACTTCTCTGTGCCTCTGTTACCTCATCTGTAAAATGGGGATTAAGGCTGTGAGCCCCACGTGGGCAACCTGGTTACCTTGTATCTACCCCAGTGCTTAGAACAGTGCTTGGCACATAGAAAGTGCTTAACAAATACCATCATTATTATTATTACTATGTCATACTGGACATTAATATAAATAACTTATTTAAACATAATTTACTGATAAGTGCTCTGGTGCTGAGGGTGAGCAAATACCAAATGCCCAAAACTCACATATCCAAGTGCACGAATGCTGATAGCCCTATTATATTTCTCTCTGTCTTGTATTATTTCAAAGGTCATGCTGGCTTCCTTGATTCTGTTTTTATCTCTTTCTCTCTCCCTCTCCATTGTTGAACACCATACTGCCTCAGTGACAGACTTTGGTGACTGCCTTGAGTTCTGCGTTTACACCTGAAAATATCTGGTTTTCTTAGGAAAGGATGGAAATCAGGAGGAAAGTTACTCTCCTAGAGCAAAGGCTTCATGGAATCCAGGACATAAAAAGGCAGAACTTAAAAAAACAAAAAGGTCTGGCCTAATGTGAGACAACCCATTACCAGACTAAGGACCTATCCTTAGTTGTAAATGATGTGGGACAGTGTGCCAAAACCCACTGGTCTGATTCTATTCTGAGCCTCAATTCACCACTGTCCTTCTAAGGTTGAGATGGCGGAAAAATGAATTCACTGTATCACACTGGTCCAGTTGATCAGCTTGTATGGCACATTGCAGCCAGGAGTAGATCCTAGGGAGTAGGGGTCAACCTTTGACACTAGTGTGGGAAGCATCTCCTCTCAGCTGGGCTACTCTCAAAATGGAAGTGCAATCAACCACTTGTTCCTGAATCCTGGTCTTCAAAGCTCCGATCCTTTTCTTCCCAGGCACTGCAAGATAAGGTTCGACTGAAGCTCCCTGATTAGTTTTATCTATGACTTTTGAAGTCGTGCACATATATCCCTCTTAGGAAACTTCATACCTTATTCTCTACTCTCCCATCTCCACCTCATTGCTCATCACAATAATGGTGGTATTTAAGTGCTTACTATGTGCAAAGCATTATTCTAAGCGCTGAGGGGGATACAAGGCGATCAGGTTGTCCTACATGGGACTCACAGTCTTTATCCCCATTTTACAGATGAGGTAACTGAGGCCCAGAGAAGTTAAGTGACTTGCCCAAAGTCAGACAGCTGACAAGCGGTGGAGTCGGGATTAGAACCCACGACCTCTGACTCCCAAGCCCACGTCTTTCCACTGAGCCATGTTACCCTTCCTGTGATACAGGGACTGTTTGTATCTGATCTGATTGTATTGTATCTACCCCAGCATTTAGTATAGTGCTTGGCACATAGTAAATGTTAACAATCATTATTATTATTATCACCTTGCTCTTTCAAATCTGCTATATCGCATCTTTTGCTATCTTCCAAGCCTTGCTAAAAAGCCCACTCTGTCAAGAGGCATTCCTCAACTACTTTCCATTTATTCAGGTCACATCATCTCAAAAGCTACACTCAGCCCTTGTGTGGATGTGTCTATCTACATCTATATCTAGATATAGATATGTATAGTCCACTTATTTTTTGTCTTGTTGTTACCATTTTTGTTATATAAATGCATCACAAGTAGGAGGAAACATATTGATTCATATCTTCCTGTCCTCATAAAATCGTAAGGCAGGAACTATGTCTCTGCTTTTATTGTATTCTCCTAAGCACCTAGTGCAGTGTTCTGCACAGAGTATATACTATATTAATTCTGTTGATACTGGCAGTAGGTGCTCAGTAAGCTGTTGATCCAGGTAAGTCTAAAGGAGAAAAAATGACTAAAAACTTAGGTTCTTGGTTATTCATTTTAGAAATCTATTTCATTGTCTTGACAAAGGAAAGGCAACCAAATAGTCATACTAATAGTAATTGCATTTGTTAAATACTTGTGTGCAGTCCTGTACTATAGACTGGGAAAGAAACACATGGATAAGATATATACATGGACCCTGGCCCTGGCCCCCAGGAGGCTCACAGTCTAAGAGTAAAGGGAAGGAGTTAGTGACCAACACATGGAAAGAGGAAAACAAAAAGTATAAGAAGAACAACGATGAATACAAGAGCAGAGTTTGTTTCCAACAATCAGAAAAGCACAGCCTGCCGTCATGTCTATGGCCTTCTCAAAGTTTTAAAACTTGAGAAGGACTCACACTTGCTGGTGTGTGAGTTCTTCCCAGGCTTGAGCAGAGGCTGATAGCCTCTCCATGGTGTGGTGGAGGGCAGCTTCTTTCCAGTGTGATAGACCTTGGAGAGCTAATGGAACTGGTTGTTGGCTTATCCTTCTGCCAGTGTTTGAGTCTTTTCCAGGCTCTAGCAGGAGCTGATTTGAGTCCAAATGGTACGGGACTGGAGTTGAGGCAGTGTTTCCCCTTTGTGGTGTAAGGGGTTGTCTTCTATGCTCATCCTACTGTCGGTGTTTGGGTGCTTTCTGGATTAGAATGGGGGGTGGGGGGGTAAATGGAAATCAAATATGGAGAATGTAATTTACTTCAGTGAATAACCATATTTCCCTTGAGGCAGAAGACCATCAACAGATTCATTTGGAAATGGTTACTAGGTTTCAGAAAATGGAATATAATGTAAAGGCAATAATGAGATTTACTAAGATTCCTCTTTCAGTAGGAATGGGGTGGTGTATTCATAACTACAATACCTAACGACTTGTCTTCAGGGAGATTACACCACATTGGTTCTCAGCTTCCTTGCACTGGCTATACTGAATTCAGTAAAAGTAGTCACTGGGGAAAAAACTGCCTGTTTACTGGAGAAATCATTTCACAGTCTATAGTATTTGAGTGCTTATAGCATGCAAACACTATACTAAACACTTGGGAGAGTGCAGTAAAATATGTAAACATGACCCCTGCCTTCAAGGATCTTACAGTCTACCTGTGGAGATAGATAATTAAATTACAGGTAGGAAAGGTAACAGTGCTAAAGTGTAAGTTTCAACAGTGCTAAGTTTCAAATGCTTAGTACAGTGCTTTGCACACAGTAAGCACTCATAAATACGATTGAATAAATGAATGAAGGAACAGTGTATAAGGATATTTATAGAAGTCCTGTGGCAGGGTTGGGGGTGACTTCCTAGTGATTCAGAAGTGGGTGTAAATAGGGTGGGGAGATGAGATTATTCAAGGAAGCCTACCTGAAGGAGATTTGATTTTAGTAGGATATTGAAGATTTGGGAGAATGGAGGCCCGTCAGATATGAAGGGGGAAGGAGTTCCAGGTGGGAGGGATGGTGTGAGCAAGGGATGGGTGGCAACAGAGAGTAGATTGAGGTATAGTGAGTAGGTCAGTGTTAGAAGAGTGAAGTGTCTGAGCTGCATTGTGTTGGAGAGGAGTGAGGATAAATAGACCCTTCAACATCCTTGATCCTTGATCACGCTTTTAGCTTGGTATTTGGAACTGACTTCTCAGGTCCAAACTGAGAAGAATCTTTATCCTTTATGAGGATCCTAGATCATAGCCCTCTCTTGTTCTGAACAGATTAGAAATAGAGCCAGAACATGGAGAAGTGTAGAGGAAGATCCCTTTGGTTGCTAACAAGTTTGAATGCACTAGTAAAGCAACGTGGCTTGGTAGAAAGAGCATGGGTTTGAGAGTCAGAGGACCTGTGTTCTAATCCCCACTCTGCCACTTGCCTGCTGTGGGACCATGGGCAAGTGACAACTTTTCTGTTCCTCAGTTTCCTCAACAGGACCTGGGTTCTAGTCCCTGCTGCACAGCACACTTGTCTGCTGTGTGACTTTGGGCAACTCATTTCACTATGCCTCAGTTACCTAATCTGTAAAATGGGGATTAAGATTGTAAACACCATGGAGGACTCGGACTGTGTCCAACCTGATTAGCTTGTATCTACCCCAGTGCCTTAGTACAGTGCCTGGTACATAGTAAACACTTAACAGATGCCATAAAAGGATTAAATAAATACCTGTTCTTCCTCCTGCTCTGTGAGACTAAGACTGTGAGCCCCATTTAGGACAGGGACTGTGACCTGATTATCTTGTATCTTCCAGAGTGTTTAGTACAGTGCATGACACTTAATAAGATTTTAACAAATGCCACTTGTTACTATTATTACTGTAAAGTATGGTCAGACGATGTCTTTTTTTTTCCCTCTGGGCCATACGAAGTGCCAGTGGTTGGACTAGGTGCCCCATTAAGGTCCTATTCAGACCTTTAATTCTCTCGGACCTGAACTGAGTCAAAGAAGGGAAAGTCCTCATTTGATCAGGAGAGTGAAGACTCTTGATTGCTTCTTTAATGACATAGACCAGATGAGTTTAGGACTCTTCAGACTGAGGACATAGTTGCATAACTGACATCTATAAAACCGTATAGATGAATGCTAAATCCTATACCACCAGGATGAGGGGGTGCGTACTGAAGTTGAAGGTAGTAGGTCCACAGCAAAAGTCGTTTTCATACACAGTGAAGGCAGGTGGGCACATTGGGTTTCTAGGGATGTAAGAGGAAAAGTTCATCTTTAAATGGATGTTAAGGAGGGAAGCCAGCACCTTGGGTCTACTCTTAACAATATGTTAAACTTACAATAATAATAATAATGACAGTATTTGTTGATGTGCCAAGAGCTGTTCTAAGTGCTGGGGTAGATACAGATACAGATTATGGCTGTGAGCCCCACGTGGGACACCCTGATTACCTTGTATCTACCCTAGCACTTAGAACAGTGCTTGGCACATAGTAAGCATTTAACAAATACCACCATTATTATCATTATTATTATTATTATACAGGGTAATCGGGTTGTCCCACATGGGGGTCACACTTTTAATCTCCATTTTACAGATGAAGTAACTGAAGCACAGAGAAGTTAAGTGACATGCCCAAGGTCACACAGCAGACAAGTGGTGGAGGCGGGATTAGAACTAACGTTTCCTGACTCCCAAGCCTGCACTCTTTCCACTAAGCCATGCTGCCACTCACATAGAAGATAATGCTAATCTTCTAACTTCTAATGCTAACCTTATCACTGTACCTCAATCTCATCTATCTTGCCACTGACCTCTCTCCCACATCCCACTTCTGGTCTGCAATGCCCTCCCTCCTCATATCAGACGGATAATTGCTCTCCCCCACTTCAAAACCTTATTGAAGGCACATCTCCTCCAAGAAGCCTTCCCTGACTAAGCCCTCCTCGCTTCTTCTCCCACTCCCTTTTACACCACTTTTACTTGCTCCTTCATTCATCCTCCCTCCCATCCCCACAGCACATATGTGTATATACCTGTATATATCTGTAATTTATCTATTTATATTAACATTTATCTCCCCCTCTAGATTGTTAGCTCATTATGGGCAGGAATGTGTCTGTTTGCTGCTCTACTGTACTCTCCCAAGCACTTATTATAGTGCTTTGTACACAGTAATCGCTCAATAAATATGATTGAATGAATGAATGAATGACTATTGGTCTGAATAGATCATTGACCTGACCCAGAAATGGCATTTTGATGCTCTTATTTTCTTATCTCGTCTATCTCGCTGACGACATCTGGCCCACATCCTGCCTCTGTCCTGGAACATCCTCCCTCTTCATATCCCACGATTACTCTACCCACTTTCAATGCCTTATTGAAGGCACATCTCCTTCAAGAGGCCTTTTCTGACTAAACCCTCCTTTCCTTTTCTCCTACTCCTTTCTGCACTACCTTGACTTGCTTCCTTTATTCATGCCCCCTCCCAGCCCCTCAGAACTTATGTAAATATCTGGAATGACTGTCTCCTCCATTAAGACTGTAAACTCAGTGTAGGCAGGGAATATTTGTTTATTGTTGTGCTGTACTCCCCCAGTGCTTAGTACAGAGCTCTGCACACAGTAAGCACTCAATAAATACCATTGACTGACTCTATACACTATGGGGCATTTCCTGACACTTTTAGAAGAGTCATATGTGGACATATGCAGATACCTTTATTGTTGTACTCTCCCAAGTGCTTAGTACAGTGCTCTGCACACAATAAATGCCCAATAAATATGATTGACTGACCTCTGGAAAGTGGCTGTCGAGGGCAGTTTGGCCCCCCCGCTTCACCACATAGGGTGGATAGCCAATTCTACCCTCCTGCACTTTGTTAGCAAACTTGGGCTAGACTGCTAAAAGAGTACCCACCTAGCCTTGCCTACTTGGACCTGTCCCAGGTCACAACTTTTCCCTTTCATTACCCCATCTGCCATGGTTCCAGCTAATGCAGCCTGACTTGTGTCTGCCACCAACCTGTGTCCTGGTAGATTTTGATCGCTAAGAATTATGGCAAGCTGTCAGAGAATGCTGTTGGACCTTTAGTATGTTGGACCTTTACCCTGCTGGCCCAGCAGCCAACTGGGTAAGAAAGGCAGTTGCATCAACCCCCTTCCCAAAGTGATAACATGATCTCTCTGAGGTAATGGGGTGCCTAAAAGGCAGAATTCACAGGCCCCTTCTTTAGAGAATAAAAAGGTACAAATGAGTTTAAAATATATACAAAGGCATCAAATACAAGATCTTAGATCTCCCTTCTTCAAATGCCATCGAGTCGTTTCCAACCCACAATGACTTCATGGACACACCCTCTTCAGAGCGTTTCATCTTCTTTCATAAAGTAGTTCTGATATGTGCATCCATAGAGTTTTCTCTGTAAAGATACAGAAGTGGTTTATCATTGCCTTCTTCCATGCATTAAAAACTTGAATCTCTGCCATTGTCTTTGATCAACATTTTGATCCTGTGTTCTTCTGCCCTTGACTCTTTCCCATGCCGCTACTGGCCAGGATAGGTGAATCGACTTTGATGCTTCAGCTTAGACCTTTCAATTATGGGTAGCCTTATATGGCATAGCTCTAAGATGCATCAGTATGTGCAAACTCTTCTGCCATGGTAAGATGTCGATTCATAGGAGAGAGATCTCCCTTACCACAGAGTATATGTCAGCACCAATACTAAGAAGGCAGCCACTGAAAGAAAATCTTAGTATCAGTGCAAACACTCTCTCGATTCTACTGGTTCTTAACTTAAGGGAAGCAGCGTGGCTCAGTGGAAAGAGCCTGGGCTTCGGAGTCAGAGGTCATGAGTTCGACTCCCGGCTCTGCCACTTGTCAGCTGTGTGACTGTGGGCTAGTCACTTAACTTCCCTGTGGCTGTTACCTCGTCTGTAAAATGGGAATTAACTGTGAGCCTCACATGGGACAACCTGATTACCCTGCATCTACCCCAGCGCTTAGAACAGTGCTCTGCACATAGTAAGCACTTAACAAATACCAACATTATTATTATTATTAACCTAAGGCCCTCTTCCTTCTCATATATTTCTATCTTCCATACAACTTCAATCTTGGTCCCAGGCCTCCAAATATATCTTCTCCAGCAGCATTGGTCTGAAGCCCAAGCTTAGCTCTCTTCCAAAGCAAGGGCCAAGAAGATGAGAAAACTTCTCTGACTCCTCCTTTGACCCAGTCCTCCCCTGAAGTTCAGTGAGCTGGTCCCTCTCTAGGTGATTGACAGGTATGCAAACTGCTTTTCCTAGGAAGAGAACTGTGTCAATTATCTCAATTATGTCAAGGTGTTTGTATAGGTAAGGGGTCTGCTTTTTAGAGATAAGACTGGAATTCTTATTCCCGATGCTCGCGGTGGTCTGGGCAAACTGCCACATGCTATAATAATTACCTCAAATGCAAAAGTTACAAAAAAAATCTGGACATTAGAATGGGTAGAATCTCATAAGGTTTGGCATTTGGATTTTATTTTGAGCACATAATGAAAAATAGTAAAGAAATGAACTCTTAATTTCAAAGGTTGTGAGAAATCAAAACTTTTAAAGACACAATAGCAGAAAATGTGTATCACTTAATAAAATCCTTCATTATATTGTTAATACTTCTATAGTAAAATTTTTAAAACAGTTCTTCTTTCTGGTTTTGGGTTTATTTCAGGTGGCATTAGTTGTGATACAGTTTCAATGACAACATGAAGTGGGATGTGTCCTTACCCCTCTTGAGCAGGAAGAGTGAATGTTTTCTAGCACATTGTGTGCTTCCAATTCCATCTGGTGTTCTGCACAAGAGGAAATTAGACAGATCTGAAAATGTCCTTAAAATCCAACAGAGAAAGAGAAACCTATTTATTTGATTTCTCTCTTATTTAAAGATGTCCCTTATATTTGAAGATGATCTTACTGAGCATGAGAGCCTATGCATGTGTGTGGTGTGGATGAAAAAATATCTGCATGACTAACACTCCATGTAAAGACTGATCTTTGCTAGCCTAATATAGTTTCCACTTTCAGTTTCTCTAGTTATTTTCAAATATGCCACTTGATTACTCTGTTTAGGAAAAATCTCCGCTCAGGGAGAACACTTCTTCCTTATTGTATCATGTCATACTGGTCTATTTGTTGTTCCTTTCTCCAACAGAATGTTGTGATTGTGGTAGCCACACTTCTGTTCAAAGGTGACACAGCCACTGTTGTGCATGTATCTGTGAGTATGAGTTGTTGAAAACTGTTTGCACATTCTGCCCAAAGAAACAAGAAAATTCAGTAGGGCACCTTTGCCATCTGTGGTGAACATTTCTCAGGCACCAAAAGCCTTGTTGAATGGCACTGCTGTCTCTCTCAGCCAGAGATATAGACAACAAAGTTTGAGACTTCACTTCCCCATGTCTTCCAAACGTTTATCCAGACCTCCCCTACTTACGAATACCAAGCAGGTACTTAAGTATCTGGTTATCATCCATTATCCTCACAGCTCCTGCACAGAAAATAATGCTTAGTGCCACTGAGCTAACTTTGTTACATAACATCATTTTTGATCTTTGTTTTGTGATATCATTTGGCTCATAGGTGGTATTGCTGAAACTGCCTTAAACCCTGTATTTAGGATCTCCTTGGTGAAGGCTAGTAAATACGTTTTGTTTCACTGAAGCTTATATTCAGCCCAAAGTGCTATGAAGCAGAGTATAATTACCTGCATGCCTTTCTATGTATGTCATCTAGAACACAATCAGCAACATACAGTAGCATTTGCCTGATTCTCTCAATGATTTTCCATGATTCCCAGAGTTTGAACTCTTTCATTCATATTTACTGAGTACTTCCCGTGTGATAATAATAATAATGTTGGTATTTGTTAAGCGCTTACTATGTGCCGAGCACTGTTCTAAGCGCTGGGGTAGACATAGGGGAATCAGGTTGTCCCACGTGGGGCTCACAGTCTTAATCCCCATTTTACAGATGAGGGAACTGAGGCACAGAGAAGTGAAGTGACTCGCCCACAGTCACACAGCTGACAAGTGGCAGAGCTGGGATTCGAACTCATGAGCCCTGACTCCAAAGCCCGTGCTCTTTCCACTGAGCCACGCTGCTTCTCAGTGTGCAGAACACTGAACTAAGTGCTTGGGAAAGTATAATACAACAACAATGAACAGACTCATTTCCTGCCCACAATGAGCTTGCAATCTAGACAGGGGGAGACAGACATTAATATACATAAATAAATTTCAGATATGAATACGTGTTGTGGGGCTGGGGGGTGAGGATGAATTAAAGGGAGAAAATCAGGATGACACAGAGAGGACTCGAAGAAAAGGAAATGGGTGCGTGCCAGATGTATCCCTTTGGAGATATTTCCTCTGACAGATGGACTCTGGTCCGTGCTAACCAGGAGGTCCTGGTGATCATCCATATATCCTTAATTGGTTACTGCTTTTCTTTGTTGCAGCTTTTACAGTAAACTTGCTCCTATGGCTGTGACCACATCTGCAGACACTCACAGGTCTCCATTATCCTGTCCCATGATTTCGATTCCCAGATGTACCTTATCCTGGGTGTGACAACATGATAGAAGTTGGGATGGAGAAGAAAGGTCAGATTTTAATGATGATGTGAAGATAGAATTGACAGGATGTGGTAATAGATTAAATAGTGGGTTGTAAGATCTCTCTTATGCTTGAACTGCTGAGCACTGCTGGAGAAGGTCTAAGCACTAAGCCAACCTTATTCACTTCAAATTTATCTTTTCCTGCTTTAACTCTGCCCTCTCCTCTGCCAGGCAAAACTACTTTTCTTCCCTCATTGATGCCCATGCCTGTCACCCCCGGCAATTGTTCCAGATTTTTAATTATCTCCTCAGGCTTCCTGTTCCTCCCCCTCCCCCACACCTCACCCCCAATGATCTGGCCACCTATTTCATTATGAAAATTAACACTATCAGGTCTGAGCTCCCCAAAGTCACCCCTCCCCTTTCTCCATCCCCCCAGCTCCCAACCCTCTCCCCTACTTTCCCATCCTTCCCTGCAGTATCCTCAGAGATCTCCTCCCTCCTCGCAAGTGCCACCCCCTCCACCTGTGCTTCGGACCCCCGTGACCTCCTTCTTGCCAAATCCAATGACTCCTACTCTATCCTAACCCTCCTTGACCTCTCAGCTGCTTTTGACACTGTCGACCTTCCCATTCTCCTCCACCCTTTATCTCACCTTGGCTTCTCAGGCTCCATCCTCTTCTGGTTCTCCTTTATCTTTCTGGCCATTCATTCTCGGGTTCCTCCTCCCCCCCCATCCACTAACTGTAGGGGTTCCTTAAGGGTCAGTTCTTGGCCCTCTTCTGTTCTCCATCTATACTCACTCCCTTGGTGAACTCATTTGCTCCCATGGCTTCAACTATCATCTCTACGCAGATGACATCCAAATCTACTTCTCCTCCCCTGTTCTCTCCTCCTCCCTCCAAGCTCGTATCTCCTCCTGGCTCCAGGATGTCTCCACCTGGATGTCTGCCCTCCACGTAAAACTCAAGATGTCTAAAACTGAGCTCGTTATCCTCCCTCCCAAACCCTGTCCTCTCCCTGACTTCCCTGACTGCCCACCCCGTACACTCCGCTCCTCTGCTGTTCTCCTCCTCACTGTCCCCCATTCACGTCTACCCTGCCATCGACCCCTGGCCCACGTCCTACCACTGTCCTGAAATGCCCCCCCTCATGTCTGCCAAACTCTCTTCCCCTCTTCAAAGACCTACTGAGAGCTCACCTCCTCCAGGAGGCCTTCCCAGACTGAGCCCCCCCTTTCTTTTTCCCAGGAGGCCTTCCCAGACTGAGCCCCCCCCCCCTTTCTTTTTCCTCCCCCTTCCCTCCCCTCCCCCCCACCCTTGGCTCTTCCCCTTTCCCCTCTATTCAACACTGTGCTCATTTGTATATATTATTTGAATGTATTATTTATTACCCTATTTATTTTGTTAATGAGGTGTGCATCCCCTTGATTCTATTTATCTTGATGATGTAGTCTTGTTTTTGTTTTGTTCGGTTTTGCTTTGCTGTCTCCCCCATTTAGATTGTGAGCCCATCATTGGGCAGGGATTGTCTCTATCTGTTGCCAAATTGTACATTCTAAGTGCTTAACACAATGCTCTACACATAGTAAGTGCTCAATAAATACTACTGAATGAATGAGTGAGTTGAGGACAACACCAAACAGGTTAGGATAATGGTGCTGTCTAAAGTGATGGGAAAGACATGGTGAGGATAAGGTTTGGGTGGGAAGATGAGGAGTTCTATTTTGGACAAGTTTAGTTTGAAGAGTCAGAACATCCAAGTAGAGATGTCAGGAAGGCTGGAGGAAATGTGGGACTGCAGAGAGGGAGAGTGGTCAGGGCTGGAGAGGTAAGCCCTTGCAAGGCTTATCAAACTACAATTAGTATCCTGTTTGTACTCAACCTACCACTTTTTTTTTCAATTTATGGGAGACTCTTTTCCCTATAATGGTAACGACTAACCGCCACCCCCCTCCCACCCGCCCCCCCCACACACCTATATTCTCCCCCAGCACTTAATGCAATGTTCTGCAAGAGTAGGCACTTATTAATACGATTGCTACTAATGATCGCTTTAACTTTACCTATTGTTCATGGAGGACTTTTGCTTGATAGATGGTCTTTTTTACGTTGTTAACCACTTAGACTACTAATGTAACACCTATTTCCATGCAATCCTGCATCTTTGCCCAAAGACACCTCACATTAGCAGCGTGGCTCAGTGGAAAGAGCCTGGGCTTGGGAGTCAGAGGTCATGGGTTTAATATCCCCAGATCTGCCACTTGTCAGCTGTGTGACTGTGGGCAAGTCACTTAACTTCTCTGTGCCTCAGTTACCTCATCTGTAAAATGGGGATTAACTGTGAGCCTCACGTGGGACAGCCCAATTACCCTGTATCTACCCCAGCGCTTCGAACAGTGTTCTGCACATAGTAAGTGCTTAACAAATACCAGCATTATTATTAGCATTATGAACAGAAACATTTTCTTTCATTTCTGCTTCCCTTATAGTTGCCCTTGCCAGAAAAAAAGTGGGCAGGGAATGGGTAGAGTTCAAGTAAATACTGATCCTCTCAAGAATAAGCCCCAGGTTTTAGTTCTGTCTACGCACCAACCACTGATCAGGAAATTTATATTTGTCCAGAAATGAATACAGGGCAAGGAGCTACCAAGTTGCCCCTGGACAGGAATGGAGAAAAGGTGGACCTATATTGTACTTTCCCAAGGGCTTAGTACGGTGTTTTGCACACTGTGAGGGCTCAATAACTACAGTGGATTAACTGAGCTCTACCTAGCCTTTGCCAGTTGAGTGACAGGAGAAAACTGAACTGCTAACCAGGCAGGGACTGAATTACTGTCCATCACCAGCAAGAAATCTGACTGGAAAACATTCATTCAAACAAAATTTTTTGAGCCTTGATGATAGGCAACAGCTTCCTATTTGTTTATCTTGCTGCTCTATCATCTGTGAAGAGCAGTGTTGAAGGCAAAAGTTTTTGAGTGAGGGAGGGGAGGGATTCACTTTAGCCAATGTCGAAATCAGGTGAAATGAGCTTTCAGGTGTAATTTCAAACTCCCACTGGGAATGTAGTAAATCAATAAAAGGGATATACTGAGCACTTACTGTATGCAGAAAACTGTTCCAAGCGCTTGGGAGAGGGCAGTACAATTAAAGTTAGTAGACATGATCTCTGCCCACAGGTACTTATAGATTAGACAGGGAGACAGTAAAATAGATTATAGATAGGGAAAATGGCAGAGTATAGGGATCTATGGTTAAGTGCTGTGAGGCTAGGGAGAAAGTGCATAAGAGGGTACAGACACAAGTGAATAGGCGATGCAGAAGGGTGGGTGAAGAGGTAAATAAGGACTTACAGAAGGCCTCTTAGAGAAAATGTGCTTTTAGTAAGGCTTTGAAGGTTTTGAGAGTGGTGATGTGTTGGGTATGAGGGGGAGGGAGTTCTAGAACAAAAGGAGGATGTGGGCAGTGGGTTGACAGCGACTGGAAATGTTGGTTTTGTGCACCCTGTGGTTACTTCAGTGACCTGGAAGCATAATGGCTTGGGATGTGACACAAATTGTGAAACATGCAGTTCTGATTTTATAGCTTAGTGATTTTAGTGTTTCAGTAGTGGGAGTACACTCACTCCACTTAGAAAGATTGAGGAAAGCCTCAGGTCAGATTGGGGTTTCTGCCTGCCCAATTTTGTTTGGGTCAGAGTGGTCTTGGATATGTCCATCTCTTTCAGCTTGTCCAAAGAAATCACTGCACTGTACAGGACTAAACTGGCTGGCAATGGTTTACACCCTCCAAGAAGGATGTAACTAGTGTGATCTCCCACTGCCATCTCCTGTTTTCCAGCTTCTGGTTCTGAGGGAGTCAGAGGAGTTTGAACACAAAGGTGGAAGAGGTGTATGAGAAGCAGCGTGGCGCAGTGGAAAGAGCACGGGCTTTGGAGTCAGGGCTCATGAGTTCAAATCCCAGCTCTGCCACTTGTCAGCTGTGTGACTGTGGGCAAGTCACTTAACTTCTCTGTGCCTCAGTTCCCTCATCTGTAAAATGGGGATTAAGACTCTGAGCCCTACGTGGGACAACCTGATTCCCCTGTGTCTACCCCAGCACTTAGAACAGTGCTCTGCACATAGTAAGCGCTTAACAAATACCAACATTATTATTATTATGTTCATAGCTTCCCAGTGCAGAAAGGGGAGAGGCTCACTTTGATTTATCATTAATTTATACTAGAATCAATTTACTGTAAATGCAAATGAACAGCATATTTGAAATTTATAGCTATGAAAAGACAATGGAAACTTTCATTTTGGGGTAAAACCTGCTTTATTTACAGTTGTCACATGCTGGAATTGAATGAATATCTTATTAAGAAAAGAATCATTTCAGTTCCCAGATGGAAGCTGTTTACGATTATCTGGGAAGAACCAGTTTATAGTATGAAAGCTGCTAAGGCTTTAAAACAACAACAACAAAAAGCAATTACTGGATTTCCAACCATGCAATGACCAAGTTAGAAAGAAAAAGAGTTCTTATTATTCCTTTCTAAATCACAAGTGAGACTGTGTATATTATAGCAGCTTTTGGAAAAAAGGAAATTTGATTAAGATGAAAGTCAAAATGACCAGTAGGAGGGAGTGACTTTTCTTATATGGACCAATGGATTTCCACTTTGAGGTTTAGCCTCTGTTGAAGACAGGTGGAAAAAAAAATTCCAATGAGTACATGTCAAAATGGCAATTTGACCTGGGGAAATCCATTCATTACTTTCTCCTTCATGTTGTATTCTTTCTTCTTTCACTTTATCTTCTCAACATAATAATAATAATAATGGTATTTGTTAACTGCTTACTATGTGCAGGACACTGTTCTAAGTGCTGGGGTAGATACAGGGTAATCAGATTGTCCCACGGGGGGCTCACGTTTTTTAATCCCCATTTTTACAGATGAGGTAACTGAGGCCCAGAGAAGTTAAGTGACTTACCCAAGGTCACACAGCAGACAAGTGGCGTAGTGATTAGACAAGTGATTAGAACCCACGACTTCTGACTCCCAAGCCCGTGCTCTTTCCTCTAAGCCAGGCTGCTGGCTTACATCCTTCTTTAATTGTCTACTCACCTTTTCGTATATCCCATCCTTCCTTGTCTCTCTACCCTCCATTTATTCTTGTTCCCCACTTCAGTTTTCTTCTTTTAGTTCCACCTAAGTTTTCTTTTTCTGTTCCAATTCTATCTTGCCTGTCTCTCCATCAGACCTCTTGGCTATTTCTCTTTTTCTCTTTATTCTCTCTAGACTGTAAGCTTGTTGTGGGCAGGGAATGTGTCTAACAACTCTTACACCATATTTTCTCAAGCACTTAGTAGAGTAGTCAGCACAAAGTAAACACTCAATAAGTACAATTGATTTTCTTTCTTTTCCTTTCACCACTTCCCCATCAGAGCCAGTTTGACTTTAGCTGTAGAGAAGGCATACCAGGCTCAGAAGTAATTAGTCACTTGAGAATGAAAGGGGATATTAGGTTGCTTCATTCAGTACAGGAAGAATAATACTCAACCTTCTCCACTGTCCATATTCTCATTACTCTCACATCTTACAGTGCTCTTTTCACCTCTTTAAATATTAATGTTATCACAGTGGCAACCTGCTAAGGTAACAGTGGCTGGCACTTTCCAGGAGGAACTGGAGCTGAAGACGCTGCTTAAGGTAAGAGACCCTTAGTAGTTTTTTCCCCCCCTTTTTCTGTGATGGTCCCTAGACTCTCAACTTGTCAAGGTCTTGGAACCTACAATCATGTCCCCAGTGATCCCCTGCCCAAAAAGGAGCCCCTATCATCATCAGTGGGAGTTCTTCACTTATAATCATCCTTAAATGAGAGCAATCAGAGGACCCAAGACTCCTGAAACATATTTAGCAGAGGAGGAAGTAAAACTGGCCTTCTTTAGAGACACAACTGAGGAGCCAAGCTTGAAGCTCTTGCTGAGCCCCAACACCACTGTGCAATCACAGGAATAGAAGATTTTGTTTTTATCAGAGCCTTCTGTTACCCAGTTTTGCTGTTTATATGCCAAATGAGCTAATTGTAACTGCTTTTGGCTATTTTAGTCTTTAAGTACTGCCAAGATTGGGATAATATATTTTAATGCAGAGGTGTTTGTGGTTTTAACATTAAAGAATAGCTGAATATTCATGTGTACCATCTAATTATATTCTATATGTAATTCCTCTTCTGATCTGTTTCTAGGGATACCCTTTTAAAAAACTCACTTATTTCAGTTTCTTAGGGAATGAAAGTATCTTGAGCCTAGAAATGTTCACTGTAATGATGTTCAGAGGACATAGCAGAGATCAAAGCTAAAAATATTCTCTTTTTAAATTGAATAGGATGGGCATCACAAATTAAATTCCAGATGTTAGTGGTGAAAGCATGAGTGTTTTCTCTGTCACAAAGGAACTGTGAGTTAAGATGAAGACAGAGGGTAAGATCAAAAATCCAGGATGAGAATCGAAGATCAAAGTGCATGCATCTGTTAAACTATGAGTTTTTTCCATTAAACTGTTAGGTCAGAGACTCTGTTGTTTCCCTTTTATTGTACTCTCAAATGCTTAGTCCAGTGCTTTGCACACAGTAGGTGCTCAATAAATAATAGTAGTTGCAGAATAGGTACTCACTAAGGGTCCACTGGGTGCAATGTACAGTATTAAGGCCCTGGGAAGTAAAATGGAAGGAAAGGACACATTCCCTGACCACATGGACCTTATTTTATCATCATTTTTATGTCTGCCTTCCCCATTAGTGTAATCAGAATAGATAATTGACTGATTGAATAAATACCCATAACCCATTTCCCATATCATCCCCATAGCCTAGAACTCCCTCCCACTCCGTATAAACCAGATCATCACTCTCTCTACCTTCAAATCTTTACTAAAGTCACATTTCCTCCAAAAGGCCTTCCACAATTAAGCCCCCTTTTCCCCAATTCACTCTCCCTTCTGCATCATCTTTGCACCTCAATCTGTGGACACTTGATAGTCTCCCTACCTTCAACCTCAAAACTATATATATATATGTCTTTAAATTGCATATTATGAATTATTTATTCAATAGGTGATCAATGAATCTTATTGGTTTATAGAAGTGCCTAAGTACTAAATATGGCTGGTGAGATGATGCAACTTAGGATATTGGTAATTAATCACAGAAGGCTGATTGGAGGAGGTGAGATTTTAGGGCAGTAGTGGTTTGTTGGATCTGTTGCAGTGGCTTGATGTTTTCAGCCTGAGGAAACAGTATCAATCAATCATATTTATTGATACTTACTGTGTGAAGAGCATTGTACTAAGCATTTGGGAGAGTATAATATAAAAGAGTTAGTAAGCATATTCCTTGACGACAACAAGTTTATAGTCTAGAAGAGGAAAGAGATAGTATCAAGAAATTATGGATTTGTACATAAGTACTGTGGGACTGATGGAGGGATCAATAAAGGATACAAATCCAAGTGCAGGACCAATGTAGAGGGAGTGGGAGAAGAGAAAATGAGGGCTTAGGGAAGGTCTCTTGGACATGTGCCTTCAATAAAGCTTTGAAGGTGGGGAGAGTGATTGTCTCTCAAATGCGAAGAGGGAGGATGTTCTAGACTAGAGGCTGGATGTGGGTGAAAGGTGGGTGGTGAGATTAGATGAGATCAAGGTGCAGTGAGTTGGTTGGCATTAGAGGAGCAAAGTGTTGGGTTGTAGTAGGAAATTAAGGGGGTAAGGTAGGGAGCGAACAGATCAAATGCTTTAAAACTGATGGTAAGGAGTTTATGTTTGATACAGAGGAGGATTGGCAACCACTGGAGGTCTTGAGGAGTGGTGAACATGGAATGAACTTTTTGTAGGAAAAAGATCAGGGAAGCAGGGGGAAATATGGGCTGGAGAGGGGAGAGACAGGAGGCAAGGAGGTCACCAAGAGGCTGATTGAGTAATCAATGTGGAATAGAATGAGTGCTTGAATTAATGTAGTTACAGTTTGGATAGAGAGGAAAGGGTGGATTTTAGTAATGTTGTGAAGGTCAACCCAACTGTTGACAGACTGTGTGGGTTGAATGAGAGAGATGAATTGAGGATAATACCAAGACTGCAGGCTTGTAAAACACAGAGGATGGGAAACTCAGAGATGTGACAGAGTTTGGGTGGGAAGATAAGGAGTTCTGTTTTGGACATGTTAATTTTGAGGTGTCAGTGGAACACCCAAATAGAGATGCCCTGAAGGCAAGAAGAAATGTAAGCCTGCAGAGAAGATCAGGGATCGAGATGTAGATTTGGGAATCACTCAAATAGAGATGGTAGTTGAATCTATGGGAGCTAATGAGTTCTCCAAGGGGGTGGGTGTAGATGGAGAATAGAAGGGAACCCAGAACTGAACTTTGAGAAACACCCAGAGTTAGGGGTGGGAGGCAGAAGAGGAGCCTGTGACAGTGATTGAGAATGAGTACCAGAGAGATAGGAGATGACAATGTCAGTGAAGCTAAGTTTGGATAATGATTTCAGGAGACAGGGTTGTCGACATTGTGGAAGGCAGCAGAGAGGTTGAGGAGTATTATGATGGAGTAGTGGCCATTGAACTTGGCAAGAAGGAGATCAATGGTGACCTTTGAGAGGGCAGTTTCCACGAATGAAAGGGTGGAAGCACGAGAGACAGGGTGAAGGCAGGAGAGTTGAGAGCAAGATACAGTTTTAAATTTACTTTGGGAGGGAATGATCAGAGACCTGGGAGTAGCAGGTGAAGAGACCAGATATGGAAGATGGGGAGAAATGGTAGAGAGCCTTGGAGCTAATTGTGAGGAGTTTCTGCTTGACGCAGAAGGAAAAAAAGAGATGGCTTTAGAAGGGCTCTGGAGAAAGGAAGAGCATCAGTGTGCTGGATATGAAGGTGGAGGGAATTACAGGTAGAAGGGAGTGTTCTTTTATACTGTACTTTCCCAAGCACCTAGGTGCTCTGCACACAGTAAACTCTCAATATATAATGATTGAAGTTGACAATGAGAGAGATAAGAACAAGGCACAAGGAAAAGATTGACTTGAGAGGAACAAAGCATGCAACCTGAAGGACTTATGTGGTATATATACATTCTATTACTTTATTCTACCTTATTTAGCTTATTGTCCTCTCTCTACACTAGTGTCTCAGCTCTTTGAGGGAAGGGATCATATATGCTAATTTCTGTTGTACTTTCCTAAGCCCTTAGAAAAAGCATTAAGATCCTGGTGCTAGAAACTAAACATCTACTCTTTACTGTGTCCAGAAAAGTCACAGAAGCTGTAGTTGAGCATGGTTCTGACAGGATATTTTCCTGAAGAGTGGAGCTCTGGGGAGCATATAGCCCCTTTCCCTCCCTCACTTTCTCCATCGCTTCTTCCCTTTCCATTATCTTTTCTCTCTTTCCTTTCTCCCCTTCCACCCAGGGAACTCCCAGGCAACTGGATTTTTAAATGCACTGAGTCTGGGGCCATGATTTGGGGAGGGTTGCTAGTCCTGGAGAGTCAGACTGGTCTCTGAGATGGCTAGTCAGGGGAGAGGTGGAGAAAATCCAGTTCTTTGAGAATATTGATCCTGGGAACTCTGAACAGTTCTTTGAAGTAAGAATAAATCTTCAGTAGATCTCTGCATCCATGTATTATTTCCTAGCTAAGATAACTGTTGTAACAGTTGTCTTGCTGTTGATTGGTTAGTGAAAATTGATGCTGTTTTTTTCAAATGCAACATTAACTGAGGAAATGGATGCCATCTTAACATGCTTCTATGCCCCATTACTTAAAATTTTATAAATTGCATAAGGCATCTTACTAAAAATACTTTACTTCTATTACCTTTAGTGACAGATCTTAGCACTCAGGATGAGGAGACATTCTCTATTTATGAATCTATATGGATCCAACAAACTGGAGAGGCACGTATACATAGACAAAATACCACAACACAATAAAATGCATTTCTACTAGGGTTACATTAATTGAAATGCATTCTGATAGTATATTTATTACTGGATATATGCAACCATTACACTCAGTCTGCCAGATCCTTTTTACTTATGGAATGTCTTTTGAACTACTATAAGAATAATATCCATTAACTTGCTGAATCATAGTGTATCAGCACCGCACCACCTTGCCTCCTCCTCCCTCACCTCGCTACTCTCCTTCTACAAGCCAGCCCACACTCTTCATTCCCCTATTTCACTGTGCTGCAATCTAGCCTGTGTCAATGCAGACCCCTTAACCCACATCCTGCTCTGACCTAGAACACCCTCCCACCTCAAATCTGACAAAGAATTACTCTCCCCAACTTCAAAGCCTTATCAAAGGCACATCTCCCACAAGAGGCCTTCCCAAACCAAGCCCCTTTTCCTCTCTTCCCACTCCTTTAGGCTTAGCACCCTTTGCTCACCTCCCTGTCAAGCAGCCCCAAAGCACTTATGTAGTTACCTGTAATGTATTTATTTATGTTAATGTCTATGGGCAGGGGTTGTGTCTGTTGTGGGAAGCAGCGTGGCTCAGTGGAAAAGAGCTTGGGCTTCGGAGTCCAAGGTCATGAGTTTGAATACCACCTCTGTCACTTGTCAGCTGTGTGACTGTGGTCAAGTCACTTCACTTCTCTGTGCCTCAGTTCCCTCATCTGTAAAATGGGGATTAACTGTGAGCCTCACGTGGAACAACCTGATTACCCTGTATTTACCCCAGCGCTTAGAACAGTGCTCTGCACATAGTAAGCGCTTAACAAATACCAACATTATTATTATTATTTATTGTTGTGTCGTACTCTCCCAAGCACTTAATACAGTGCTCTGCACACAGTAAACACTCAATAAATACTATTTAATGAATGAATCTACTATTATGCTGTATCAAATCCTGAAGAAAACCCAAAACCCCATTTCATGCCAATTGACACATTTTTAGCTATTTTTTTTAACCCTTTAAGTTGAAAATAAGTCACTTTTGGAAGTTGGGCAAGTTTACTGAAGCTTGCTATATTTTGGAGTTTCTCCTGAACTATATTTGGGTGGATTTCATAAAATATCAATCTTAAATTTGATGAAATATTGAGATGCACTAATTTAATAGGATTCAATTGATAACATTATAGATGCCACTTAAATTAGTCCATTTTAACACTCAGTGGAAATTTCATGTTCACTCCCCCCAAAAAAATCATTTTAAATGTCCTTTCCAGTTTAGTCAGAACAATTAGATATTATTTACTGTATACAAGATAATAATAATAATGTTGGTATTTGTTAAGCGCTTACTATGTGCAAAGCACTGTTCTAAGCGCTGGGGAGATACAGGGTTATCAGGTTGTCCCACATGAGGCTCCCAGTCTTCATCCCCATTTTACAGGGAACTGAGGCACAGAGAAGTGAAGTGACTTGCCCACAGTCATACAGCTGACAAGGGGCAGAATCAGGATTTGAACCCATGACCTCTGACTCCCAAGCCCGGGCTCTTTCCACTGAGCCAAGATAACCTTAGAAAAATGGTCAAGCATAAAGAAATACTGTAGAAGTAGCGTTATCTAGCACTCAACCAAACAGAAGGTTCTAGTAACTGGCATTGGAGGTAGGAAGTATTTACAGTGTTCAGAATAGGTATGAATCTGACTCTGGTGTAGAATGCAGTTCCTGGAGTCTCTCAGGGACATTTTTCTGTGGAGTCTATACATAATAATGATAATGCTGGTATTTGCTAAGCACTTACTATGTGCCAAGCACTGTTCTAAGCACTGGGATAGTTACAAGGTAATTAGGAAGTCCCACATGGGGTTCACAGTCTTAATCCCCATTTTACAGATGAAGTAACTGAGGTACAGAGAAGTTAAGTGACTTGCCCAAAGTCACACAGCTGACAAGTGGTGGAGTCTGGACTAGAACCCACCACCACTAACTCCCAAGCCCGGGCTGTTTCTGCTAAACCACGCTGCTTCTCATCCCTGAAGGAGGTGAAAGCAGATTTAGAGGGGTGGTTCCCCCATTGTTCACTTACAGTTCCTCCCCTGGATCTGAGGGATAGCTTTTCTAATCAGTCAGCTCTCACCCACCCTGTAATAGGAACTCTACTAAGCCTCCTTCTGGATACCACACTGGTTTGCCCTGCCTCTTCTTCACTGGCTCTTCTTTCAGCAGAGGTTTTGAACATGCCAGACACCAAAGCTTTATGTGAATTTTATATTTTTCTGGATTTATGTTGGGAATTTTTTCCTTTTTTAGTTTTATTAAAATTAAAAGATGGACATTTGTGGGTGATACCTTGATTATAACGCATGTCCTCATTTTACTTGCTGCTGTCAAGAGGATTTTTCAACAGTGATCAATGAAGGGTATGACATTTGGATTTTTCTCAAGAGAAACTTCAGCTTCCCTATAAGAGTTTTTAGTTATTTTTGAAGCAGCAAATCAAAGAGTGTGCTTTCATTTCTTTTGAGGTTAAATGACTAGAAAGAATGATTCATCTGCATCTCATTATTCTACAATCAGCATAACATCTTAAAATGCCAAGAGCACATGCAGAGGGAGAACTGTAATTTATGTAGCATTACATTCCCCTCACTGGGTTCTCAGTTTACTGTCACTTGACCTACTGTACCTGGCCAATATTATTAGTCTAAATATTCTCTAGGTATCAGACTTCAAATCCAACCTCCATGTTAAGCTGCCTAATAGCTCTGTTAGTAATTCTAGTCAAAACTGTGATCGTCTTTCGACAGAGAAATCTAGTTGCCTCAGTCAATCGATCAGTAAATAATATTTATTGAGCACTTACTGTGTATAGAGCACTGTACTGAAACCTTTATTCCTTGTGTTTATTGAGCACTTATTGTATTCAGAGTACTGTATTAAGTGCTTGGGAGATTACAATACAACAGAGTTGGTAGACCAATTCCCTGCCCACAAGGAGTTTACTGACTAGAGAGGGAGACAGACAATATGAACAAATAAATAGAATATATAAATATATATATATGTTTATATGACTATAAGTAAATTATAGGTAGGTAGCTAAATGCTGTGGGACTGAGGGTGTGGTGAACATTAAGTGCCTCAAACACAAAGGTTTTGACCCTCCACTTCCAGGTTCAGCTGCTGTATTTCCTCCCCTATTATTATATTGATGTCTGTCTCCCTCTCTAGACTGTAAGGTTGTTGTGGGCGGGGAATGTGTCTACCAACTCTGATATATTGTTATATTGTTAGAGAAGCAGCGTGGTTCAGTGGAAAGAGCACAGGCTTTGGAGTCAGAGGTCATGGGTTCAAATCCTGTCTCGGCCACTTGTCAGCTGTGTGACTTTGGGCAAGTCACTTAACTTCTCGGTGCCTCAGTTACCTCATCTGTAAAATGGGGATTAAGACTGTGAGCCCCATGTGGGACAACCTGATTCCTCTGTGTCTATCTACCCTAGTGCTTAGAACAGTGCTCGGCACATAGTAAGCGCTTAACAAATACCAACATTATTATTGAACTCTCCAGAGCTCTTCCTGCATACACAGCACTGTACTAAGCACTTAATAAATATGCTTGCTTGTTGCTCCAAAGAATGTCTCATAATGAGGTTCCAAATCTCAAACTCACGATTATTAGCTGTGGAAATCCGAAAAAAACATGTCTATTAGGGTTGTAGGAAAACTAGAAATGGAAATAAAGCTAAGGCTCACACTCTACTAATATTTTTAGGCTGAACAAATAGACAAGCTTCCCCAGCAAAGTTCTAAGCAGGTATATTCACAAGTGATGCAACTAATAGGCAAAAGAAGGAACAGAGAAAGGCATTTTTCCTAAATGTATATGATCTGTATTTGTTTACTGGGTCTCATTTGCAGGAGATTCAAGAACCTGTTGACCTCTGACAGCTGGGAGCTACAGTTAAATGACAGCATGTGCAGCAAAAATAATCTTTCCTGCTTTCCATTTTGTACCTTTTACCTCAGTTTCTACCCTAAAAAGGGCCTGACTATTTTTTCCAGTGGCTTCTGTCATCATCAGCCACAGCATTGATGGTATTTATTAAGCAACTACAGTATGCAGAGCTCTTGGGAGAATACAATACAGCAGTCTAGAGAGGGAGACAGGTATTAATACAAATAATTTTAAAATATATAATTTATATTTATGTACATAGTTGCTGTGGGGGAAACATCAAATGCCCACACACAAGGATTCTGTTAATGCTTGGTCCTTGTTTGTGAGATAGGAGAAGTAGGAAAGGAAGGGTGGTTGAGTGGGAAGGGAGAGAGAGGAAAGGAGAGAGAGAGGCTTGGATTACAATGTTTCCATACATCTGTGGAGATGGAAGAACAACAGCTGTTGAAATATGCTAGTGCATCAATCAGTGTTGTTATTTAGCACCTACTGGGTACAGAGCACTGGACTAAGCAGTTTGGAGACTTCAGTACAATAGGTGATTCCTACCCACAAGGAGGTTACAACTAAGTGGGGAAATAGCCATAAACTTTAAATAAGTGGAGGAAGTGCTTTACTTGTAGAGTTAAAAAAAAATACAAAAGGGTAATAATTATGGTATTTAAGTGCTTACTGTGTGCCAGACACTGTACTAAGTGCTGGGTAATGAGTGGCTGTGAGTATGTAGGGGATAAGGTGGTGCATAAGTGGTCAGATGGTAAGTAGGATGAGACCTAGAGGGGGATGAAAAATTAATCAGAATCCTGGAAGAGGTGAGATTTCAGAAGGACTTTGAAGTTGGGGGGAGTTCCAGTTAGGAGGGAGGACTTAAAGCAGGGCTTGGAAGTGGAAGAGTCAGTAATGAATGAGACAGTGAGAAGAGGAGCCTGGGAGGAATGGAGAGTGCAAGTGGGGTTGTAGGAACAAAAAAAAAAAATTGTAGAAAGTTAAGAGGTAGTGAGCTGATGGAGTGCCTCAAACCAATGTCTGGATGCTTCTGTTTGATACAAAGATGAAGGGGTACCATCTGGAGGATTTTGAGGAGTAGAAAGAGGAGGCAGAACAACATTTACAAAGATGATTGAAGTTAGCAGAGTGAAGTAAGGATTGTAGAAGGAACAAGCTCGAGGCCTGGAGACCAGCTGGGAGAATGAGAGAGTAGACAAGGAGTCCCAAGTATACTGGGGTCATGGTAAACATTCTGGACTTCAACATATAGTAATATCCTATTACAAAACTACGTTTAGAAATTTAGAACATGAGTTAACCCCCAAAGAAGAAAAACAAAATGAAAAACTTACCTAGAACCATTCCTAATATGGATTCCTGAACCAGACCAGCACCTATCTGAAATGTCTAAAGTAAATTCTTCCATTCCTTACATAATTATAATTTTGGTATATAATTGGTTACTATGTGCCAAGCACAGGGGTAGATATAAAATAACTAGGTCAGATACAGTCCCTGTCCCTCATGGGGCTCATAGTCTAAGGAAGAGGGAAAAGTTATTTTAATCCCCACTTAGCAAATGAGGACACTGAGGCATAGAAAAGTGAAGTGACTTGTCCAAGGTCACACAGCAGGTGACAGAACAGCATTAGAATCCAGGTCTTCTTACTTGCAGGTCAAGAGAAGCAGTTTGCCTAAATATAAGAGCATGAGCCTTGGAGGCAGAGGACCTGGGTTCTAATTCTGGCTCTGCCAATTGCCTGTGGTGTGACCTTGGACAAGTCACTTCCCTCCCTCTGTGCCTCAGTTATCTGTAAACTGGGGATTAAGTCTTTCTCCCTCCAATTTAGACTGTGAACCTCATGTGGGCAGGGAACATGTATATCAACTCTGTTGTACTGAACTTCCCCAAGCATTTGATATTTAAATACACAGTAAGTGCACAATAAATGCCAGTGATTGATGTGGGACAGGGACTTTGTTCAACCTGATGATCGTGTATCTACCCCAGTGCTTAGAACTGTCTTTGGCACATAGTAAGTGCTTCACAAATACCATTAAATAAAAAAATCCATAATCTTTCCACTAGGCCAGGCTGCTATACCATCTAATCTCCTTAACTCTGTCTCTTGAGTGGATATGCGTTTAACACTCCAGGATGACAGGGATAATATTCTAGACTGTGAGCCCATTATGGGTAGGGATTGTCCCTCTTTGTTACTGAATTGTATTTTCCAAGCACTAAGTACAGTGCTCTGCACACAGTAAGCGCTCAGTAAATACAATTGAATGAATGATCTACCTTGTTAATTTTTCAGTCTATGTTCCATTCACTATATGTTTATTATATATACACACCCTATATAATGGTATTTCAAATGCTTACTATGTAAGAGGAACTGTACTAAGTGTTGGGGGTACAGTCCATGTTCCACTTGGGGCTCACAATCTTAATCCCCATTTTACGGATGAGTTAACAGGCACAGAAAAGCTAAGTGACTTGCTCAAGGTCACAAAATGGACAAGTGGCAGAGCTGGAATTAGAACCCGGTCCAATACTATGTTCATCATCAGCTCAAGACTGAGACATTGTTATTCTCTTAGTTGTATTACAATAAGTATTTGAGCATTATATGAAAATGGCAGCTAAAGTCCTTTTCCTCCACAAGACCTTTACCCAGCTCAGCAGAAGTACAGGTGGTAAAAGCTGTCAGAGTCAATTACCTCAGGTGCACATGCTGCAGCTGAATTGTGCGATCAACCTAACCATAAACACCTATGGTTTACACTCACTGGGCAAACATTCAGTTCAGATGAATTTAAGTTTGTTCACCTAAGTGGATGGTAATTCAATTACATGCACTTTTTAGCTCTCCCTCATCCAAACCTTCGACCTCAGAAGAATGCACTCTCCAGTGCACACAGGTGAACCTTTTTAGATCAGGAAGCAAGTTGAACCTGTATACGTCAGAATGACTGAACATTTACTCATGGAAACAGAGATCCAGCTATCTGTAGGAGCTCACATTTGCATGCAATTAGGTAATCGTCATAAAAATTAACCTAAGCCTGAAACTTGGAATAAATCGAGAAACTGAGAATACAATCTGAGAGGGAAAATGTTTTATGTAGGAAACTTTATCTGTGAATATACAGCTGAGTAAAACATAATGTTTTATGTTTTTATAAAACATAACTGGTTCTTCAGAGGAATGTAAGCATGCTAAATCCCATACATACAACTAAATCCCACTTCTGGAGGGTATAGTATCTTGCCCTATTTCCACAGTAAGAAACTATATATGTATGTGAAAAGAGATGGACATGTTTTATTGTTTAGAGCCTGGGCCTGGGAGCAGAAGGACCTGGATTCTAATCACGGCTCTGCCATTTGTCTGCTGTGTGACCTCTGACAAGTCACTTAATTTCTCTTTGCCTCAGTTACCTCATCTATAAAATGGGGATTAAGACTATGAGACATGGACTGTGTCTTACCTGATTAGCTCGTATCTATCTCATTGCTTAAAACAGTGCATTGCACATAGTAAGTGCTTAACAAATGCCATGTAATAAAAAAATTGACAGAGCAGTTTAGTCTTTTGCATGTGTTCTTGGGGATGTGTCTCTACTACATAATCATTACCCTACATCAATTCTTGAATGAACATCATGGGGACATGAGATGATGCCTGAATTCTGGTGAGCTGGAAGAATTCTTTGGAGTAGCTGAATCATATTCTCACCCCTGCATCCATGTCTCTTATTGCATATTCCAAAATGGTCACATAGAATGAACTAAACAGGCCCAATTCCACTACACATCTCCTCTTGCCCTTAAGATAATGGAGAATGGACTGGGCAGGGCAGATCTGTACCGGCCAGCCATGCCATCAGGAAGTAGTCTCAGAATCTGGCTGAACTGATCAGTCAAATTTGCTCTGTCATTTCCAGAATCCAAATCGACTAATGGTGCTCAATGCTTTTGTAATTTTCATTAAAACCTTAGAGAGGAATCAGTTCTGCACTCTGCACTTGTAAACTCCTTCCTAACTAACTGAGCCTACAGGAAGAATAATCAATTGTATTTATTGAACACCTAGTGTAGGTAGAACATTGTAATAAGCTCTTGGGAAAGTACAATACAGTAGAGTACCATCCCTGCCTACCAGGAGTTCACAGTCCTTGTGTAAGGAGTCCTCTCCCAGATTTTCCCATCACCAAAGATGACACTATCATCCTTCCTGTCTCACATGCCCTTAAATATGGTGTTATCCTAGATTCGGCTCTCTCATTCAACCCTCGTGTCCAATCCGTCACCAAATCCTGTCCGTCTCACCTTCAGAACATCGCTAAAATCTACCCTTTCCTCTCCATCCAAATTGCTACCGTATTAGTACAATCACTCATCCCATCCCTCCTAGATTCCTGCATCAGCATCCTTTCTCACTTCCCAACCTCCTGCCTCTCCCCACTCCAATCCATACTTCACTCCGCTGCCCAGATGATCTTTCTACAGAAATGTTCGAGGCACGTCTTTCCCAGCCTCAAAAATTTCCAGTGGTTGCCTATCCACCTCCATATCAAACAAAAACTCCTCACCATTGGCTTTAAAGCACTTCATCACCTTGCCCCCTCCTACCTCACCTCGTTTCTCTCCTTCTACAGCCTGGTCTGCACACTTGGCTCTGCTGCTAACCTTCTCGTTGTGCCTCCATCTCTCCTGTCTTGCCGCTGACCCCTGGCCCACATCTTAACTCTGGCCTGGAACGGCCTCCCTCCTCAAATCCGCCAATTACTCTCCTTCCCTTCAAAGCCTTACTGAAGCCACATCTCCTCTAAGAGGCCATCCCAGACTAAGCCCCACTTTTCCTCATCTCCCACTCCCTTCTGTGTAACTCTGACTTGCTCCCTTTGCTCTTCCATCTCCCCCCCACACTCCAGAGCACTTATGTATATAGCTATAATTTTATTTATTTATATTGATGTTAGTTGACTTGTATTGATGTCTATCTCCTCCCTCTAGGCTGTGAGCATGTTGTGGGCAGGGACTGTCTCTATTGCTAGAATCAGCGTGGCTTAGTGGAAAGAGCACAGGCTTGGGAGTCAGAGGTCATGGGTTCTAATCCTGGCTCCTCCACTCATCTGCTGTGTGACTTTGGACAAGCTCTTAACTTCTCTGTGCCTGTTACCTCATCTGTAAACTGGGGATTAAGACTGTGAGCCCTATTTGGGACAACCTGATTACCTTGTATCTACACCAGTGCTTACAGCAGTCCTTGGCACATAGCGCCTAACAAACACAGTCTTTATTTTTATTATTGTACTTTCTCAAATGCTTAGTACAGTGCTCTGCACACAGTAAGTGCTCAATAAATACGATTGAATGAATGACAACACTAAAATAAATTATAAATAGGAGAAATGACAGATGTAAGGTTATAATGATAGATGCTGTAGGCTGAGGGTGGGGTAAATACCAGTATGCTAAAGGATGTATGGCCAAGTGCATACTTGATAGGGGAGGAAGGATAAGGGAATGAGAGCTTAGTCAGGAAAGGCCAAGGCTTAGTCAGGAAAGGCCCCTTGGATGAGTTGTGATTTTTTTCAAAGGGCTTTGAAGGTCGGGAGAGAGATGGTTCATTAAGTATGAAGTGGAAAGGAGATTTAGGCTAGAGGGAGGGAATGGGCAAAGGGGTGGTGATGGTATGCAGAAAAATGAAATACAGGAATAGACAATGTGGGCAGCAGATATCTGGGATCAAAAGTGACCCACAGAGGCAGTAAATGATGAAATATGGCCATCACACCGCATGAACTATGAATTTTAATTAGCCACAGGAGGAGGGGGAATGTTTCAAAGTTGTTGCTTTTTTTTCCCCTCTTCAGGATTCAACCTTACAAAATATTTTTTTCCAATTCTAAAAATGGAAACAGCATTATTTGTTTTTCTACCAAAATACCATGATCTCTAATTGTGCATGCAACTGAAAATGTTGTCATGGAGATAGGGAGTCGAGACTGCGCTGCGCTATTTGGCTTGCCTTGTTCTGAGACTAAGATGGCGAATGGTAATTGCAGTTGAAGCATTTCAACTTTTGTCAGTGCATCAATTTGCACTAATATTGTTCCCCTTTTAATGGCTCATTTCTTTTTTCTTTTAGAATACTACTGTGAGAGATCTCAAAATGAGAAAAAATAAGGGTGTTTTAGAAAATATGTCTTATACTGTGAAGTAGATGTTGAAAGTGAGGTGCCAGACTAAGCCACAGGCGCTCGGTTTTTGGTAAAATACTGTCATAGTTTAGTTATGGTTGCCACCTAGTGATGCTTTATGAAAAATGCAAGAGATGGTTTAAAAGTATCTAGTTTAGCATGGAAATAGCAAAAAAAAAAGAAAAAAGAAAAAAGGACTTCAGGGACACTTACAAGATGAAGTTTAGTCACCTATATGGGGATAATGCCGAATTTTCATTTGCTATGTGACCAGGACTACTATGTCTCTCTGGATATCTTGCCGACACCTCAGACTTAACGTGTCCCAAACAGGTGGGTTTATCTTCCCATCCAAACCCCTGTCCTCCCTCTGATTTTCCTGTCACTGTAGACAACACCACCATCCTTCCTGTCTCGCAAACCTCTGTAATGTAGGTGTTATCCTCGACTCATCTCTCTCATTGAATCCACATATTCAACCCTTTACTAAATTCTGTCGGTTCAATCTTCACAACATCACTAAAATCTGCCCTCTCTTTCACATTCAAACTGCTACCACATTAATCCAAGCATTTATCCTATCCTGCCTTGGTTACTGTGCCAGTAACCTCCCTGCCTCCTGTCCTTCCCCACTCCAGTCCATAGTGAAGAACCTCCAGTAGTTAACCATTGATCTCCACATCCAGGAAATTTCTGACCATCAGCCTTAAAGCACTTGCCTCCTCCTATCTCTCCTCAGTGCTCTCCTATTGCAACCCAGCTTGCACACTTGGCTCCTCTAATGTCAACCTATTCAGTGTACCTTGATCTCATCTATTTGGCCACAGACCTCTTGTCCGCATCCTGCCTCTGGCCTGGAACACCCTCCCTCTTCATAGCCAACAAATAATGACTCTCCCCAACTTCAAAGCCTTATTGAAGGCACAGCTCCTCCAAGAGGCCTTCCCTAAGTCTTCCGTTACTCTTCTCCCACTCTTCTGTGTCGCCCTGATTTGCTCCCTTCATTCACCTCTTCCTTAACCCCCCCAGAACTTATCTACATATCTATATTTTATTTAAATTAATGGCTGTCCCCCCTTTAGACTGTGAGCTTGTTGTGGACAGGGAATATGTCTACCAACACTGTAGTACTGTACTCTCCCAATCACTTGGAACGGAGCTGTACACACAGTAAGTGCTCAATAAATCTGATTGATTGTCGCAAAATGTTATTTCTGAAGGGTCCACTAAGATATCATGTACTGAACTAGGCTCTTAGGAAGTAAAAAAAAATAGGAGTGGTACATTCACTTCCCACAAGGAGTTTACACTCTAACTGGGGAAACAGATTTAAACATATTTGCAACTAGAATAGTCAAAAAGAGCAATCGAATGCTAAAGTGAATAAGCACATAGGCAATGCAGAAGGGAGAGGGAGTAGTGACAATGAAGGCTTTACTGGGGCAAGACTCTTGGAAAAGTTGTGATTTTGATGATAAATGTGATTTTTATGATAAAATCCTGACCTCGGCATCCATCAATCAACGGTATTTACTGAGTGCTTACTATGTGCAAATCACTTTACTAAGCATTTGGGAGAGTACAGTACAATTGGTAGACATGATCCCTGCCCTCAAGGAGCGGTGCTTTGCACAGAGTAAGCGCTTAACAAATACCATCATTATTATTATTATTACATTCTAGCGGGACTTTGCCTGCTTATATTTACTTGCTCTGATTTTCTATTGCAATAGCCACAAACAGGGGCACAGTCTAAGGGGCTTCACTGTTTAGATTAAAATCAATCAAGAGTATCTACTGAGCACTTATTATATGCAGAGAACTGTATAACCACTTGGGTGAGTACAGTACAGTGGAATTAAAATGCTCCTCTTTCCTAATCTGCAGTTCAGATAAAGCATAATTTTAAAATTGAATTTCCCATGAGATGGTAGCAGGTCATGGTCAACGTTTTTACCTTTCAGAGCCCTCTTGTGGAAGAGTGAAACTATTCAGGAAAGAGTTTAATGAAACCAATATCTGTAATAAATATACATGCCCTTGTCATATAGAAGAAATGAGGAAAAAAAGAGACCAATTTTTTTCTTAACCTGACATAATATTTTTCCATGAAATTTAGAAAATTCTTCTAGTAGTCAGCTAATGAAGACTTGCAGTATGTAAATAAGTAGATAAAGCCTTGCAGTGTTATAAAAATATTCTGAAAAATTGAGTGTAATAAAAGGAATCTGATCAAGCTCGCAGATTTCTATTGTCCTTTTTTTTTAATATTAAGGAAAGAAGTGAAGGCAAGCAGACCTTTGTGAGTTGAATATTTCACAGTGTTTCGAGCCTCCATGTAAGTAAAAACATGCTTTTTAAATGTTATTTTAATCAATATATAAATATACATACATTTATATATAAATTATATATATATAAATGCATACTAGTAATTGATTTGAAATTTTACTGAGGTAAAATATGCAAAATTATACTGATTAATTAGTTTGCTTAATTTTCAGGTTGTGTGATCAAAATTTGCATTAAGTTTGTGGGCACTTGAATGTGGAATAATACCAATCATATTTTAATGTGCTTTAGGAAATAATAGCTAAACAGAGCAATTAAATGTAATATTCTTCAGGGCATGGATTGATGTGTCATTAGGGTAAGTCAGAACCATTGATGAGAGATAAATGTGTGATGGTTGGTGGATGTGCAAGATACAAAATCAGTGCTGATTAAAACAAAAAAATCCCAACACTTCATGTTTCTCAATGGCATAACCATTTTTATTTGGGGGTTTTGCTTTTCAATACATTCAACAAGCTTATGGCAAATAATATATTTTGGATAATATATTAGAATTAAGCATCACTTAGAGTGTGTGCTCATACGGATTTCCTGATTAGCCTGAGGCCATCCACTTGACAACTGTTAACCCAAGGGGGGTGTAGTCATGGAGCAAAAGGGAAAGCTACCCAAGGCCAATTAGCATCTGATGATGGGGGAGAAAGGGAGTGGAGTCATTGTGAGGGGCCCAAGATGCCTACAACTAACTGAAAGCTCTTTGAGGGCAGCATCAGTGGTTTTTCACTTACATCGTTTGCTCACATGGGCCAAGTACAGTTTTTTGAATAGAGTAAGTGTTCAATAAATACTGCTGATTGAAAGAATAGGCACCAGATAAACCCTGATGATGCCGTTGATGATAGGGGATCCACCATGCCCCACCTGAGAGCCTCACCCTTTGCTTTTACCTCTTTAAGAGTGAAAAATAGCCTTGGCGATGTGGGAAAGGGGAAAAGATTCCAGTGATGTTTGTCACTGCGAGTAGGAGGCAAACTTGGGGCCGGCTTCAGATGGTAAGGAAGTGAGATAGCCGTCTCAGGGCACGTGGCCAGACAGGGAGGTCACATTTGAATATTTGAAAGCTTTCAGCCTCCTTGCTCCTGAGCTGAAAGCTGTGCCTCGATGAACAAGTATGTGGGAAGGGATCACACAGACTCTGTGGGATTTAGGAAGGGGAAACGAGTGAACATTCTCCCTAGAGAAGTGTTAGAGATTTGAGTGAATTTCCATGATGTCATAGAGGATGGGAGGGGGGCCAAATGCCTCACTTTGTCTGTTCCAGGCATGAGGAAGTTCTGCTCTGCTTTCTATACTTGTTGTCAGGATTCTGCTTCAACATGGGGCAACAGCAGGGAGGCAGTGAGTGGCCAAAACCCAAAATGGAATTTGTCACTTAGGTGGAATGCTGACTGACATGGAGCAGGTAGTGGGTCTCTGAGACAGGACTGTGAGACATGGAACCAGGCACACCAGTCATGTCTTCCAGGTACAATCACTGCTAAATGGAGCTTGATGTCAGACCTAGGTTTTCCCTGGCCTGGAAAGATTCAGGTCTGGAAAGGATACTTTCTGCGAACACAAATTCCAATTGGTCTGAGCAGACCTGACCACTGGAATTATAGATTCTGCACAGTCTAGTGCATTTCCTAGTGGGCCAGACTATTTTCTCCTCGACTACGTCTTGATTTCCAACCTTTGTCCCAAGCTCATCCTCAAGACTGTAAACTCACTTTGATTAGGGAATATGTCTGTTTAGTGTTGTATTGTACTTTCCCAAGCTCTCAGTACAGTCCTCTGCATTCAGTAAGCATTCAGTAAATACGACTGAATGAATGGGTTGCCGGTTCGTAAAATATAATTAGTTTCACTCTCCCTTTTGGTTTTGGAAAATTATGACTTCACTTTCAAAGCCAGATCTTCCATTTTACATATGATTAACTTGAGCTTCTGAATCAGATGAACTTCAGTAGCAGTGTGTAGTCAGAGTGGACAGCTTCTCTGCTGAGAAATGAGTTTGGGATCAGGGCCAGGGGAAGGAAGTGGATGGGAACTGTGAAGACAAAGGCATGGGCAAGCGGTTAGCAGCGGGCCTGGACAGAGTAAAACAGGGGAGAGAATTATCCCCAGTGGGGCCACCATAAACATGGCCCAAACTGGAAATCTTGAGTCCCCTAAACTATATCCGCTAAATCATGATCTAACACTGGGTTGCATCAGTGAATGGCAAGATTCCTTAAAGAAAAATTATGCTGCTGGTATATTATGCCAGTGGTGCATTATGGGGAGCTGTTGCTTGGTTCACGTCATCTGCAAGTCTCCTGAGTGAAAAAAGAGCAGAAAATTTAGATTTTATAATGTGGAAAAGGTGAAGTATGAGGCATGGTAACTGGATAGGACCAAGATTTCTCTGCCTGGAATCCAGAAGATATATCAATCAACGGTATTTATTGAGTGCTTAATTTGGGCAGAGCACTGTACTAAGCACTTGGGAGAATACAATATACCAGAGTCAGTAGACATATTCTCTATACAAAAGGAGCTTAGAGTATAGAGGGAGTGACACATTAAAATAAATGACAGATATATACATAAATGCTGTGGGGCTGAGAGTGGGGTGAAAAAGGGATATAAGATTAAGTGAAAGAGTGGTGCAGAAGTTAAAGGGAATAAGACAAATGAAGGCTTAGTCAGGGAAGACCTCTTAAAGGAGAGTAAAGCACCAAAGGAGAGGAGAGTGATGGTCTGTCAGATATTAAGGGGGAGGCAGTTTCAGGCCAGAGACAGGATGTGGGCGAGGGGTCATTGGTGAGATAGATGAGATTGAGGTACTTTGAGTAGGTTGGTGTTAAAGAAGTAAAGTGAGCATGCTAGATAGCAGTAGGAAATCAGTGAGATGTGAGATATTACTCAGGTGTCCAGTGATTGTGACATTCAGGAGAAAATCAAGGCTTTAATATATGTCTTCTGCAACTTTATACCAGATTAAGAATACAGTGTGGTTAGTCTTCTTGGATTCTGGACACTGCCCAGAGCCCAGCTGAAGGTGGAAAAAACAGATATGCTC
The DNA here is from genome assembly GCF_004115215.2 of Ornithorhynchus anatinus. NCBI lineage: Eukaryota > Metazoa > Chordata > Mammalia > Monotremata > Ornithorhynchidae > Ornithorhynchus > Ornithorhynchus anatinus. The sequence goes on from NC_041731.1 coordinate 89,718,268, forward strand.
TCTGCATTACCCCACCTTTAGGCCCACCACACTTACGTACATATCCATCATGTTTTTTGATATCTATCAAATCTATCTCCCCCTCTAGACTGTAAATTCCACTGGGTCGGGGCTATCTACCGATATACTCTCATGAGTGTTTAGTACAGTGCTCTGTATGCAGTAAGCACTTAACAAGTGCTACTGATTGATTGCCATCAATTTATTGTAAATATCAGGAACAGGCTCACAGGTCACCTTAGTTAAATTGTGGCCCTATTCATGTCTATTTGATTCAACCATCTATGATGGACGAGAGGTACCTAATCTGAGTTTAGTGAGTTATTAAGGTTAAAGATGGACAAAAATGACATTTTCTTCAGAAAGCGTTCCTTCGAATAATCACATTTTCCACTGCTGACACATCCATGGCCAGGTCTGACTCATCTGCGTAGGTTCATCTGTAGCTTCGATTCATGTTACCTTGAGTTTCCCACTTGTTTATTGCCAGTTTGTCCATATGAGTGTTTCTTTGGAATGGAACATCCTGGTTTGTTAAGAGGATTTGTATCAAAATCTTTCAACAGCCAAGGAGATTTTCTTTAAGCTTACTGCCTTCTCAAATGAATATTTGGATCAATTCCAGGGCAGGCATTTATGTGATAATTCTTTACACTACTGCACCAGTGCCCCTTGGCAATTTCTTCGTTCTTTAATCTAAGAGCAGGTTGAAAGCAACTATAGCCAAGAAACCTGTGTTTATCTGCTCCTACTGTTTTTACCGTATCATTTTTCTACATGCTGTGTCCGAGCCCCTAGAGTGGAAATGCTACTAGATGACTCTTCTGACTATCCAAATAGTTCCCCAGTGTCCCCCTCTGTAAACTGCTGATTTTATCTCCGCACCTGCCTTCTGGTCTGTGAAGTGGCCTGTACTGATGAACAGTCGAAGGGCTTAGGTGGGGTTAAGTGCAGGGAAATAGCTCAGTATCAGATTTCTCAGCCTCTTTAAAAGTGCCTATCTACATGCACTTATACCCTCTTATGTGGGTGCCATGGTTGAGCTGCCAACCTCTAAGCAAGTAGTAAAGCCAGATGGTTGTTCTTGGGCAAGGTGGCTGTAGCCAGGCCAGCCTCAGTCAGGCAACAGTAGCCACGACTTTGGATGTGGGAAGGGCAGTCCAAACAATAATCCCTTGAATAGGTGCCAGGCTGTCTCACTGGGACTGGCACCTTCTACTTAGAAAGTATGTGCAAGGAACACCTGTTGAAAATGTCAACCACAGGTACTTATCGTGTGCTTACTTTGTGCAAAGCATAATACTAAACATTTAGGAAAATATAGTAAAATCAGTAGACGTGAAATGAACCCACCACTCCAAGATCTTATAATCTAGTGAGTGAAGCAAACACTAAAAAAAATTCTGGGCAGATATGAAGCCGACCTTGTCCATTTACCTCTGCCCTCTCCTCCACCCGGCAACAATTATTTCTCCATCCTTATCGACTCCTATGCCCATTGCTCTCACCAGTTGTTTCAGATATTTAACTCTGGCTTCAAATCCCCTGTTCCTCTGCCTCCTGATTTCTTGCCCCTAATGAGCAGACCACATACGTTATTGATAAAATTGAAACCATCAGGCATAATTTCCCTAACATCACCACTGCTCCTCTCCAGTGCTTTCTTCCTCCTGCCCCTTCTTCAACTCTCTGAATTTTCCCAGCAGTATTTCGAAAGGAGTTCTCCTGCCGCCAATCAAAATCTACCCCTCCACGTGCACCTTTGACCCCCTGTCTTTGCACCTTATTAAAATATTTGTCCATTCCTTCTTTCCTCCCTGACCGCCATCTCCAACTGTTTATATTCCAATGGCTTCTTCCCCACAGCTTTCAACAGGCTCATGCATGCTCTAACCTAAAAAAACCACTTCCTCGACCCCACTGCTCCCTCCATTTATTTCCCCATCTCCTTCCTACGATGCCTCACCAAACTCCTGAAGCAAGTTGTCTACACCCACTGCCTCCACTTCTCCTCCAGGTTTCTGTTTATCTCCACCAGTCTGGCTCCCACTTCCTTCACTCCATGGAAACTTCCCTCTCCAAGTCACCAACGATCACCAAAGTCACCGAAGTCACCACTGAATTTGGCCTCCTACTACATCCTAAATCTCCTGGACTTCTCAGCTTCCTTTGATACTGCAGACCACCCCTTTTTCCTGGAAACATTACCCAACCTTGGCTTCACAGACAGTGTCTTCTCCTGGTACTCCTCCTATCTCTCTGGCCACTCATTCTCAGGCTGACAGATTCCTCCTCTGCTTCCCACTCACTAACTGTAGGAATCCCTCAAGGCTCAGTTCTGGGTCCCCTTCTATTCTCCACCTAGACCCAATCCCTTGGAGAGCTCATTTACTTCCATAATTTAAACTTCAATTTAGAGATTCAGCATGGCCCAGTGGCTAGAGCATGGGCCTGGGAGCCAGGAGGTCATGGATTCTAATCCATCTCTTCAACTTGTCTGTGTGACCTTGGACAAGTCACTTCTTCTCTGTGCCTCAGTTCCCTCATCTGTAAAATGGGAATTAAGACCGTGAACCACACATGGGACAGAGACTGTGTCCACCCCAATTATTTTGTATCTACCCCAGCGCTTAGAACAGTGTCTGGCACATAGTAAACATTTAAATCCCATATCATTATCTAATGATAATTATCATTATCATTTATTCCATCTCTATTTGGATGTTTAGACTGAGCCCATTGTTGGGCAAAGATTGTCTATATCTGTTGCCAAATTGTACATTCCAAGTGCTTAGTACAGTGCTTTGCACATAGTAAGCGCTCATTAGAAACAATTGAATGAATGATTCCCATATCTATATCTCCAATTCTGATCTCTCTCCCTTTCTGCAGTCTTGCACCACCTCCTGCCTTCAAAACATCTCTACTTAGATGTCCTCTTGTCACCTGAACCTTAACATGTCCAAAACAGAACTCCTCATCTTCCCACATAAACCCTGTCCTCTACCAGACTTTTCCATTGCTGTATAGAGCACTGCCATCCTCCCTTTCTCACGAGTCTGTAACCTTCTCCAGACCGGAAGCTCTGTGTGGGCAGGGATTATATCTACCAACTCTGTTCCATTATGCTCTGCTAAATGCTCAGTGCAGTGCTTTGCATGTAGTAAGCACTCAGTAAATACAATTGGTCGATAGTTTCTTATGAACAGGGAGCATTACTTGGTGTTCCTGTTGTTAGCGCTTTGCCATTGCATTACAATCAGTAGTCACTCAGTAAATAGTATTCATTCATTCAATAGTATTCATTGAGCACTTACTGTGTGCAGAGCACTATACTAAGCTCTTGGAATGCACAATTCGGCAACAGATAGAGAGAATCCCTGCCCAACATAGGGTATTAGTACTACTATTAATATTAGCACCCATCTTTCATCCTCCCTCTTTTTCTTCCATAGCCAGAAATATGGTCACCTTAGAATACTGGGAAAAGTATTCATATTGAAAACATATTTTAACTGCATGTTTGGCACACCCATACTTACAACATGAAATATGCGACGAGTGGCTCACTAAAAAATGCCTTAGATGTGTTCCAGGAGACAGAGTCTTAAGTTTCTTACCATGGTCTTAGGAAGCTTGCAGACCTAAAAGGAACATAAAATCAATATAATTATATTCATCCAGCTCCACAGAACTAAAAGATTAGATTTATTTCTTTTATATTTTCCTTCCCCACTCATATCCCTTTAATTACTGTGTGTATTAAGAAGCCCTTTGGGGTATGTTTTGATAAAAATAGGTCGATATGTGTTTGAAGCCTAGATCCTAAAACCAAATCTCTTAGTTCCCCTAGCAAATTATCCTTTAAAGTTGCCAAGGCAACACCAGCTCTTTCTGACATTATAGGAAGAGAAGCTTATTATAAGGGTATTCAAATGTTTCATGTGAGTTTACATATAATTTTTTCTTTTGAAAAATTAAAACAAATCTTTGGGAAATCTGATCTTATGCTGGTGCTTGTGGAATATTTTGTATGAAGCATGAAGGTCATTTTAATACTTGTTACCAGATAAGAAGAATTGTGTTTTACACATATGGTTATGGATGACTGGATGGGTTAATACTCCACCTTCAACTTGTGTCTAAACCTTTTGAATGATCATATTAAAAAGAGACGTAAATGAGTCTCAGTGATGGATATCCTGTTATAAAGATTAGTCCTGGCAACAGAGTAGGAAAAAAATCAGAGTTATTAATAGGAAGCTTTTGTACCAATTTTAAAATGGATAAAAGGTGAATGTTATCGTGCTGCCTGAAAACTGGTGACTCAAAATCCCATTTCTTGAAAGAAGGTAGAAAGAGAATAACTAAGAGAAACAACGCCTGGGATCCTTTGATATCTTCAGGTATTCTGAAAGCAATAATTTGGTTTTTATCTTTCTTAGATTTCTTGAAAGGGAGAAAAATGTCTTATTAAAAAGAAAAAATTTGTATAATTTACATATATTTCATAGGCATACTAATTTTATTAGAAAATAATATCTCGTTCTATGTCATATAATGATCCTAAATGCAGGGTAAAATCCTAAGAACAAAAAGTTCTAGGATCTCATTGCCTCTGAGGAATTTTTCAAACTCACCTAATCAATGTTATTGACAGCATGTTAAGGAGTTTTATGCTAACATCTCCCTCTTTCAATCCACATATTCAGTCAAGTCACCAATTCCTGTTGATTTTATCTTCACATCTTCTGAATCCGTTTCTTCCTTTCCACCCAAATTGCTACTTCACTAGTCTAAACACCTGTCGTATCCCAGCTTGACTCCAGTATCCTCACTGGTTGCCTTGCTTCCAGTCTCTCCCATCTCCAGGTTTTCTTTTTAATGGTATTTCTCAAGCACTTACTATGGGCCAGGCACTGAACTAAACACGGGGATAGATTACACACTAATCTCGTTGGATTCATTCATTCACTCAATTGCATCGATTGAGCGCTTATTATGTGCAAAGCACTGTACAAAGAGGTTGGGAGAGTACAATGCAACAATAAACAGACACATTCCCTGCCCATAATGAGTTTACCATCTGGGGGCGGGAGGGAAGACAGACCTTAATATAAATGAATAAATTACAGATATTTAAAGATATGTACATAAGTGATGTGGGGCTGGGAGTAGGGAAGAACAAAGGGAGCAAGTCAAGGCCATGTAGAAGGGAGTGTTAGAAAAGGAAAGGGAGTGCTTAGTCAGGGAAGGTTTCTTGGGGGTGATGCTCCTTTAATAAGGCTTTGAAGAGGGGGAGAGTAATTGTCTTTCAGATTTGAGGAGGGAGAGCATTCCAGGCCAGAGGTAGAACACAGGCAAGGGGTCAGCGGCAGTTGGACACAGTCCCTGTCCCACATGGGACTCACATCTTAATCCTCATTTTACAGATGAGGTAACTGAGGCACAGTAGATGTTTGGTGGAGCAGGGATTGGAATCCACTGTACCTCGTTCTCGCCTGTCCCGCCGTCGACCCCTTGGCCCATGTCTTACCTCTGGCCTGGAATGTCCTTCCTCTTCACATCCGCCACACTAGCTCACTTCCCCCCTTCAAAGACCTACTGAAGGCTCACCTCCTCCAAGAGGCCTTCCCAGACTAAGCCCCACTTTTCCTCTGCTTCCCCACCCCTCCCCTTCACCTAGGCCTGTTCCCTTTTCTCTACCTGCCTCCCCACCCCACAGCACTTTTGTATACAGGTACATATTCATAATTCTATTTATATTAATGATGTGTATGTACTTATAATTCTATTTATATTGATGCTATTGATGCCCGTTTATTTGTTTTGATGTATGTCTCCCTCCTTCTAGACTGTGAGCCTGCTGTGGGCAGGGTTGTCTCTGTTGCTGAATTGTACTGTCCAAGCGCTTAGTGCAGTGCTCTGCACATAGTAAGCACTCTCAGTGCTGCCACCTACCTCTCTGGCCTTACCATGTCCTTCCAGCCCCCCTCCTCCCATCTGCCCCTACCAATTCTCTCCTTCCCCTTCCCCTCTCTTGCCCAGCTCTTTCCCGCTCTCTCCTCTGCCTCCTCCCCTCCTCCCCTCCCCCTCCCTGGAACCCCACTTTACCAGCACCACCCCTCTTCCCCCTCCCCCTATGCTCCTCCCCACCAAGTCCCCTCCTCCCAACCTCCACCCTTTCCTCTTCCCCACCCACGCCCCATCCCAGTCCTCTTGTCCCACTGCCACCCCTCATCCCCCGCTTCCCGTCCAGGGCCCCGCCACCTCATTCCCATCCAAACCCTCCCCTCCCCCCGCCGCCCCCTGCACCCACAGCTACTTTCAAGTGTGGCCTCTGGAATCCCCGCTCCATTACAGGTAAACTACTTTTCATCCTTGACCTTTTCCTTTCCCACTCTCTCCTCCTCCTTGCCCTTATGGAGACCTGGCTCACTCCTGCAGACACGGTCTCCACCATTGCTCTCTCCAGCAGAGGCCTCTCCTTCTCCCACTCCCCCAGACTCACCAGAAAGGGAGGAGGTGTCGGCTTCCTTCTCTCACCCTGATACTGCTTCCGCATTATCCCCCCCCCCGCCTTCCCCCTCCTTTGAAGCCCATATCATTCGCCTCTACCACCCCCTCCAGATACTTGTAGCCGTCATCTACCGCCCTCCTGGTCCCACCACCGACTTCTTCAACCACCTAGACCCCTTTATCACCTTCCTTCTCTCTTTCTGCCCACTCTGATCCTCGGAGACTTCAACATCCACATGGATGTACCCGGTGACTCCTCTGCTGTCCGCCTGCTATCGCTCCTCGACTCTGCCAACCTCCTGCTCCACCACACCTCGCCCACTCACCAACTTGGTCACACCCTCGATCTCGTCATCTCCTACCGCTGCACTATCTCCTCCCTCACCAACTCTGAAATCCCTCTCTCAGACCATAACCTTCTCACCTGCCTCCTCTCTCACACTCTCTCCCCCTGCAAATCTGTACTACTTCCCCACAGAGACCTCCGCTCTCTTGATCCCATCCATCTCTCCAAAAGTATCTCTCCCCACCTTGCCCCCCGTTCTCTCTTCCCACTCTCCATGATCAGGTTACTGCTCTCAACTCCACCCTCTCTACTCATCTCAACTCTCTTGCCCCCCTTTCCCTCCGCTGGTCTCGCTCCACTAACCCACAGCCCTGGGTCACTGCCTCTGTCCGCCTCCTACGCTCTTATGCTTGAGCTGCTGAGTGCTGCTGGCGAAGGTCCAAGCAGCAAGCCAACCTATCAATTGAAACTTTATCCTTTCCTGCCTTAACTCTGCCCTCTCCTCAGCCAGGCAAAACTACTTTTCTTCCCTCATTGACACCCATGCCCCTCACCCCCGCCAATTGTTCCGGACCTTTAATTCTCTCCTCAGACCCCCTGTTCCTCCCTCTCTCCCATCCCTCACCCCCAAAGATCTGGCCACCTACTTCATCATGAAAATTAACACAATCGGGTCTGAGCTCCCCAAGGTCACCCCTCCCCCTTCTGCCTCTCCCCTCACTCCCAACCCTCTTCCCTACTTTCCCTTCTTTCCCTGCAGTATCCTCAGAGGAGATCTCCTCCATGCTCGCAAGTGCCACCCCCTCCACCTGTGCTTCGGACCCCATTCCCACTCACCATATAAAAACCATTGCCCCTTCTCTCTTCCCCTGCTTAACTTCTATCTTTAACCGCTCACTCTCCAGTGGCTTCTTCCCCTCTGCCTTCAAACATGCCCATGTCTCCCCCATCCTAAAAAAAACCCTCTCTCGACCCCACTTCCCCTTCCAGTTATCGCCCTATCTCCTTACTACCCTTCCTTTCCAAGCTCCTAGAACGAGTCGTCTACACTCGCTGCCTAGAACTCCTTAACTCCAATTCTCTCCTGGACCCCCTCCAATCTGGCTTCTGTCCCCTCCCTCTACCGAGACTGCTCTCTCAAAGATCATCCATGACCTCCTTCTTGCCAAATCCAATGGCTCCTACTCTATCCTAATCCTCCTTGACCTCTCAGCTGCCTTTGACACTGTAGATCATCTCCTTCTCCTCCACACCTTATCTCACCTTGGCTTCGCAGACTCCGTCCTCTCCTGGTTTTCCTCCTATCTTTCTGGCTGTTCATTCTCGGTCTCCTTCACAGGGTCTTCCTCCCCCTCCCATTCTCTAACTGTAGGAGTTCCTCAAGGGTCAGTTCTTGTCCCTCTTCTGTTCTCCATCTACACTCACTCCCTTGGTGAACTCATTCGCTCTCACGGCTTCAACTATCATCTCTATGTAGATGATACTCAAATCTACATCCCTGCCCCTGTCCTCTCCCCCTCCCTGCAGGCTCGCATCTCCTCCTGCCTCCGGGACATCTCTACCTGGATGTCTGCCTGCCACCTAAAACTCAACATGTCCAAAACTGAGCTCCTTATCTTCCCTCCCAAGCCCTGTCCTCTTCCTGACTTCCCTATCACTGTGGATGGTATGACCATCCTTCCCGTCTCTCAAGTCCTCAACCTTGGTGTCATCCTTGACTCGGCTCTCTCATTCACCCCACACATCCAATCCATCACCAAGACCTGCCAGTCTCACTTTTGCAATATCGCCAAGATCTGCCCTTTCCTCTCCACCCAAATGGCTATCTTACTGGTACAGGCTCTCATAATATCCCGACTGGATTATTGTGTCAGCCTTCTCTCTGATCTCCCTTCCTCCTGTCTCTCCCCGCTCCAGTCTATTCTTCATTCCGCTGCCCGGATCATCTTCCTGCAGAAAGGCTCTGGGCATGTCACTCCCCTTCTTAAAAACCTCCAGTGGTTGCCTATCAACCTCTGCATGAAACAAAAACTTCTCACTCTAGGCTTCAAGGCTCTCCATCACCTTGCCCCCTCCTACCTCTCCTCCCTACTCTCTTTCTACTGCCCACCCCATAGGCTCCGCTCCTCTGTCGTCCACCTCCTCACCATCCCCCATTCTCGCCTATCCTGCCGTCGACCCCTGGCCCACGTCCTCCCGCTGTCCTGGAATGCCCTCCCTCCTCACCTCCGCCAAACTAACTCTCTTCCCCTCTTCAAAGCCCTACTGATAGCTCACCTCCTCCAAGAGGCCTTCCCAGACTGAGCTTCCCCTTTTCCCTCTGCTCCCTCTCTGCCCCCCTTTCACCTCCCCTCAGCTAAGCCCCTTTCCCCCCACTTTCCCTCTGCACCTCCCCCTCTCCCTTCCTCTTCCCTCAGCACTGTGCTCATCCGCTCATGTGTATATATTTTTATTACTCTATTTACTTTGATAATGAGATGTACATCCCCTTGATTCTATTTATTGCTATTGTTTTTGTCTGTCTCCCCCGATTAGACTGTAAGCCCGTCATTGGGTAGGGATTGTCTCTGTCTGTTGCCGAATTGTACATTCCAAGCGCTTAGTACAGTGCTCTGCACATAGTAAGTGCTCAATAAATACAATTGAATGAATGAATGAATAAATAAATACGATTGAATGAATTGAATGAATGAATGGATCCAGATCCAAAGACTCCCAGGCCTGAGCTCTTTCCAATAGACCACTCTGCTTCCAGTTCATATTTCACTCTTCTGTCTGGATAATTTTTATAAGAAAAAAATGTTTTGTTCAGGTCTCCCCACTCCTCAAAAATGTCCAGTGGTTGTCCGTTCCTCTCTGCTTCAAGCAGAAACATCTATCGATTTTAAGACACTAAATAAGCTTTCTCCCTACTATTTACACTCTATCTTGTCCCACTAAATTCAGTTTGCACATTTTGCTTCCAACTCTGCCTTCATTCATTCATTTTTTTGTTCAATTGTATTTATTGATCACTTACTATGTAAAGAGCACTGTACTAAGCACTGGGGAGACTACAATATAACTAAACAGCCACATTTCCTGCCCACAATGAACTTACAGTTCGGGCCGGGGGGAGGAGACAGACATTAATATAAATAAATGAATTACAGATACTTGTATAAGTGCCGTGGGGCTGGGAGTGAGAATGAACAAGGGACCAAGTCAGGGCAACACAGAAGGGGAGAAGAGGAAAGGAGGACTTAGTTAAGGAAGACTTCTAACCTATTCTCTGTGCCTCATTTGTAGAAGCAACATGGCATTGTAGAGAGAGCACGGGCCTAGCAGATCATGGGTTCTAATCCCATCTCTGTCACTTATCTGCTGTATAATAATGTAAGGTTGGTATTTGTTAAGCGCTTACTATGTCCAGAGCACTGTTCTAAGCGCTGGGGTAGATACAGGGTCATCAGGTTGTCCCACGTGAGGCTCACAGTTAATCCCCATTTTACAGATGAGGTAACTGAGGCACAGAGAAGTTGTGACTTTCATTTATTCAATAGTATTTATTGAGCGCTTACTATGTGCAGAGCACTGTACTAAGCGCTTAGAATGTACAAATCGGCAACAGATAGAGACAGTCCCTGCCCTTTGACGGGGTTACAGTCTAATCGGGGGAGACAGGCAGACAAGAACAATGGCAATAAATAAAGTCAAGGGGAAGAACATCTCATAAAAACAATGGCAAATAAATAGAATCAGGGTGATGTACATCTCATTAAACAAAATAAATAAAATAAATAAGGTGATAAAGATATATACAGTCGAGTGGACGAGTACAGTGCTGAGGGGGTGGGACGGGAGAGGGGGAGGAGGAGAGGGAAAGGGGGGAGAAGAGGGTTTAGCTGTGGAGAGGTGAAGGGGGTGTAGAAGGAGCAGAGGGAAAAAGGGGGGAGCTCAGTCTGGGAAGGCTTCTTGGAGGAGGTGAGCTTTAAATAGGGATTTGAAGAGGGGAAGAGAATTAGTGTGACAGAGGTGAGGAGGGAGGGCATTCCAGGACCGCTGGAAGACGTGGTCCAGGGGTCGACGGTGGGATAGGCGAGACCAAGGGACAGTGAGGAGGTGGGCGGCAGAGGAGCAGAGCATGCGGGGTGGGCAGTAGAAAGAGAGAAGGGAGGAGAGGTGTGAAGGGGCAAGGCAAGGTGATGGAGAGTCTTGAAGCCTAGAGTGAGGAGTTTTGTTTTGAGCGTAGGTTGATAGGCAACCACTGGAAGTGTTTAAGAAGGGGAGTGACATGCCCAGAACGTTTTTGCAGGAAGATGGGCCGGGCAGCGGAGTGAAGAATAGACTGGAGCGGGGCGAGAGAGGAGGAAGGGAGATCAGAGAGAAGGCTGACACAGTAGTCTAGCTGGGATATAACAAGAGCCCGTAGCAGTAAGGTAGCCGTTTGGGCGGAGAGGAAAGGGCGGATCTTGGCAATATTGTAAAGGTGAGACCGGCAGGTCTTGGTATCGGATCGAATATGTGGGTTGAACGAGAGAGACGCGTCAAAGATGACACCGAGGTTGTGGGCCTGAGAGACGGGAAGGATGGTCGTACCATCCACAGTGATAGGGAAGTCTGGGAGAGGACCGGGCTCGGTAGGGAAGATGAGGAGCTCAGTCTTGCTCATGTTGAGTTTTAGGTGGCGGGCCGACATCCAGGTGGAAACGTCCTGGAGGCAGGAGGAGATGTGAGCCTGAAGGGAGGGGGAGAGGACAGGGGCAGAGATGTAGATCTGCGTGTCATCTGCGTAGAGATGGTAGTCAAAGCCGTGAGAGCAAATGAGTTCACGAAGGAAGTGAGTGTAAATGGAGAACAGAAGAGGGCCAAGAACTGACCCCTGAGGAACTCCAACAGTTAAAGGATGGGAGGGGGAGGAGGCGCCTGCGAAGGAGACCGAGAATGACCGGCCAGAGAGATAAGAGGAGAACCAGGAGAGGAGTCTGTGAAGCCAAGGTGAGATAAGGTGTGGAGGAGGAGGGGATGGTCGACAGTGTCAAAGGCAGCTGAGTGGTCAAGGAAGATTAGAATGGAGTAGGAGCCACTGAATTTGGCAAGAAGGAGGTCACGGGTGACCTTAGAGAGAGCAGTCTCGGTAGAGTGGAGGGGACAGAAGCCAGATTGGAGGGGGTCCAGAAGAGAATGGGAGTTAAGGAATTCTATGCAGCGGTTGTAAACGACTCGTTCTAGGATTTTGGAAAGGAAGGGTAGTAGGGAGAGAGGGCAATAACTGGAAGGGAAGTGGGGTCGAGAGAGGTTTTTTTTAGGATGGTGGAGACTTGCCCACAGACACACAGCTGACAAGTGGCAGAGCCAGGATTCGAACACATGACCTCTGACTTCCAAGCCTGTGCTCTTTCCACTGAGCCACGCTGCTTCTCTAATGACCTTGGGCAAGTCACTTCATTTCTCTGGACCTCAATTCCCTCATTTGGAAAACAGGGATTGGGGGGATTGTGAGTCCCACATGGGTCAGGGACTGTGTCCAACACGGTTTGCTTGCATCCACACCAGCTTTTAATACAGTACCTGGCAACATAGTAAGCACTTAATAAATACCATTATTATTATTATTATTCTCATCTCTCTCTCACCACTGGCCTTTTGCTCATACCCTCCCTCCTACCTGGAATTCCCTCCCCTTCCCATTTGGCAGACTACTGCTCTCTCCAGTTTAAAAGCTCTTCTAATAATGAGGGAGGATTTCCTTATTCTCGCATATTCTCACCCTATCTGGCCCTCTATTGCCAGTCCAGCACTTTTCTGTCACCTCAACACTTTGGTACTATGGTCCTGTGTTCTAATTCCGGCTCCACCACTTGTCTGCTGTGTAATCTTGGGCAAGTTGCTTCACTTCCTGTGCCTCATTTACCTCATCTGTAAAATGGGGATTAAGCTGAACCCCATGGACTGTGTCCAATCTGATTTCCTTGAATTCATCCCAGTGTTTAGTACAGTGCCTTGCACATAGTAAACACTTAACAAATGCCATAATAATTCTTATTACTAAAGCTTCTTTCCCCAGATTAGCACTTTTGTACATATGTTTACATTCTGTTGCTTCCCCTTACCTATAGTTTATTTTAGTAGGTCTTCTGGCTAGATGTTATGCCCCTTGAGGGCAGGGATTGTTTATACTAACTCTATTGTACTTTTCCAATGGCTTAGTATACTATTTTGTACAGAAAAGCAGCATGGCATAGTGGATAGAGCATGGACCTGGGAGTCAGAAGGACCTGAGTTCTAATCCTGACTCCGCCACTTATCTGCTGTATGACCTTGTACAATCCACCTCACTTCTCTAGGCCTCAGTTCCTTCACTGTAAAATGGGGGTTGAAATTGTGAGCCAAACATGGGACAAGGGATTGTGTCCAACCCAATTAGCTTGTATCATTCCCAGAGCTTAGTACAGTGTCTGGCATATAGTAAGCACTTTACAAATACCATTATTATTATTACTATTATTTGGGAAGAGAATTGGTCTGAAATAATTATTTTTTAAATGGTGCTAAACCAAGTAGATTTTCTATGGCTTGGAGACTTGCTAAGAAACAGAAAGTGTTCAATTTTGTGCATTCTAAGGACTAAACTTTCACTGGTACCAGTGGAATTTTACGTTCTGAAAGAAGGTTGAGTTGGGCCTATAGAGGATTCAGGTTAAGTAGACTGGCAAAACTCTGCAAGTGGTTGCTGACCAACCAAGATTCAGCCAAGGAAGAAAGCTGACGGATTCAGAGTTTACCGAGGAACACGAAGACAGGGATTGATAAAAAAAACAACAAGGAGAGTTAGGGAAGGGGTTACAAACTTAGGGGGAAACTTTTCATTTTGAGTGTAGTCCAGAAAGTAACTTCTGGCAGTGGGACATCCAGGGGTGGGTGATTTAAAGCAAGGTGGAAACGAGTTGTAGCTGGAGGCTCATTCAGGGAATACAACCTGGCAATCTAGAGGATCAGTTAGAGATAGAGCACCAGAGACCTCAGCCAGAAAATCCAAACCCAACACTAAATTCCCAGAACCTCAGGTAGTGCAGCCAGAGACATAGAGAAAACAGAGATGAGGAGAGGGTAGAAGAACAGATTGACAGGGACTCCTAGAGGAGCGAAGAGAGAGGCAGAATCACTGATGCCTGTTTGAGACTGTTAACCCTGCATGGGACAGGGGACTGTGTCCAACCCCAATTTGTATACATCCCAGCACTTAGTAGAGTGCCTGGCACAAAGTAAGTGATTAACAAATACCATATTTTTTATTATTATGTCTAGGGCAGATGAGAGCGAGGTCCTGGAAGGGTTTGGAATCCAAATGTGTCATGGTCCCAATGGGCCAAAGTGGTGCCTGCTACAAGCCAGAAGTTTCCTAAATGCTCCTTCCCTCACCATGGCTAGGAAAAGGGACAGGGAGGGGACCTGCAGAAGAAATTGGAGAATGGCAAAGAAGGACTGTTCCAATTATGGGGGGATGGAGGCTAACTGGGAGAAGCAGCATGGTTTAGTGGATAGAGCATGGGTCTGGGAGTCAGCAAGACCTGTGTTCTAATTCCGGCTTTGCTACGTGTATGCTGTGACCTTGGGCAAGCCACTTAACTCCTCAGTTACCTCAGTTACCTCAGTTACCTCATCTGTAAAATGGGGTTTAAAAGTGTGAACCCCATGTGGGACAGGGACTGTGTCCAACCTGATTAAATTATATCTCCCCGGTACTTAGAACAATGCTTGGTACATAGCACTTAACAAGTACCATAATATTATTAGCTGAGGGGTTAACCAGGTTTTAAGGGGGGGCCTCAACCAAGCACCAAAACTAGTCTCCCTCTTGTTCTTTACAATATAATCACCACTTGGGATACTCTGTAGATGGTGTTCTTCCTCAAATGGCCCCTACAAAGTAGCCTATGCCAGTGAGTCTGGCTCTTATAAAGGATACTGTCCTTTAAGTTGCAAAGAATGGGCAGGATGAGGAAAGCCTGCATGTGCCCAGGAGTTCATCCCAGAAGAGGTGAGGTAATCTCTTTAAAATTCTTGCTGCCTTGGCCTCTGACTCTGCTTCTTCCAGCTTTTCTATCCTCCAAGTCCACCTGAGGTGTTGTGGTTAGCTAGGAAATTACAATAACAATAATGACAAAGGTATTTTTTGAGCACTTACTATGTGCCAGGCACTGTTCTAAGTGCTTGAGTGGATACAAGCAAATCATGTTGGTCACAGTCCCTTGTCCCATGTAGGGCTCAAGGTCTCAGTCCCCATTTTATAAATGAGGTAACTGAGGCATAGAGAAGTGCAGTGACTTGCCCAAGGTCAGACAGACACATGGCGGTGCTGGAATTAGAACCTGTGACCTTCTGACTCCCTGGCCCATGCTCTATCCACTGAATCATGCTGCTTCTAGGAAATGACTTATGTTTTAGCAGTTGGGATCTTTAACAGTTTGCATCCAAGAAGACAGTGTTTTCATAATCAGATCTGCAAAACTTTGAATGCTGCAATGTGTTTGTGGTCCCCGGTCTTACTGTGTAGTGTACATTTAACTACAAAATAGCTACCATGAAAAGGCAAGAGGAGTAATAATACAGGTAATAATAGCAGTAGCAGCATGTATTGAGAGCTTACTTAGTGCTGAGCACTGTACTGGTGCTTGAGAAGTTCAAAATAATGTAGTGAATGTTCTCGGTCTTGTGAGGAAAATATTTGTGATTCCTATATGCGTGAGTACTGAGGGGTGTAGATCAGTTCATAAGTACTAGAGCTGGCTCTAGAGGCCAGAGCTGGACCAGAGACCAGGTTAAAAGAAATCCCAAAGATAATAGGGTCGATAAATAGTTTACGCTTTTAACATTAAAAAATGAGGGCTAAGTCCTGCCTTTGGATACACATGAGTAAATTTTCCGGAAATCTAGATATGGCTCAGGGAAAGCTTGTTGGAGGAGGTGGTGATATTGGGTATTTCACTTAAGCTGAGGAAACTAGGGCAAAGGGAGATTAAGTGACTTGCCCAAAGTCACAGAACTGGGATTAAAACCCAGGTCTCTTGCCTCCCAGTCCTGTGCTCTTTCCACTAGGGGATGCTGCTTTGTAGGACCGACAAGTATAGTGATGGAACATCCAAAGGCATCCTATGTACCTTCCTTTAGGGCTGCTGGATTCACCTTTCCCTGAAGGGGCCTCTCCCTCTTCAAAGGGACCTCCCTCAAGGGTTGGATTGCAATCAGACAGTCCTCAGTGTCTGGTTGGGTCTCCTGAGTCCAGTGGCAGAACTGGGGCCTTAACTAAGCCCTCATTTCTCCTCCCTGCCTTTCTGTCTTCGTCATCTATACCCTTGGCGATATACCTCTTAAGCATCTTGATACTCATGCCAGTCCTACGGCACACAGTACAGCACAGTACATATCATATACTCTACTGTTTCCCCAATTTGTAATTTATAATAATAGTGATGGTATTTGTTAAGCACTTGCTATGTGCCAAGCACTGTTCTAAGCACTGGGGTTGATACAATGTGATCAGGTTGTCCTGTGTGGGACTCACCATCTTTATCCCCATTTTAAAGAAGAGGTAACTGGGGCTCAGAGAAGTTAAGTAACTTGCCCAAAGTCACACAGCCGGCAAGTGGAGTGGGGATTCCTCTGACTCCCAAGCTCGTGCTCTTTCCACTAAGCCATGATGCTTCTCTAATTTATTTAAGTGTCCTGGAGACTCTAGGCTCCTTATGTAGACTGTAAGCTCCTAGTGGGCAGAGATCGCATCTACTAACTCTGTTCTATGTACTATTCCAACAACTTAGTGCAGAACTCTGTTCAAAGGAAGTGTTCAATAAATCTTATTCATTGATTACATGATTTCTAACTCCCCCTGTAGATTGTAAGGCACAGGATCATATCTACCAACTCTATTCTACTGGACTGCCTCAAGCACTTAGTACACTGCTCTGCACACAATAAGCACTCAATAAATACCACTGATTGATCAACAAGAGTTCATGTCTCCTGACTTGCAGTCCTGGATTTTTTCCATTAGGTCACACAATACCTCCCAATATCAAAGAGTTCCATCAAATCTCCAGATGATTTTGTAAGCCTAGACTGTATATTTATATCAACTATTTGTAATCTAAATGTTTTTTTCCTACCTAATAATGCCTGATGTATATAAACACTCTTCATTTTATGTTGCTTATTTTGATGGAAAGGCTTACTCCTACAGCTCTGGACATATAATATGGTGAAATTGCTTCCCAGAGCAGTGTGTTAGCTGTTTATTGTATATTTGAAATATTGGTGGAGCATTAATGTGCAAACCATACTAGAAGGAGCTGTGTTGAAATCAGATTTTATGTCTTAGATAAATGTCTATTGATATAGTACGCTACTCTCCTCCCTGTCTCATAAGTCCGCAACCTTGCCATCATCCTCAATTCATCTCTTTCACTCAACCCACATATTCAGTTAGTCACAAAATCCTGTCAGTTCAACCTTCACAACAGTGGATGACTGTGAGCTTGTTGTTGTGTAGGTATTGTATCTATTTGTTGCCGAATTGTAATTTCCAAGTGCTTAGTACAGTGCTCTGCACAGAGTAAGTGCTCAGTAAATATGATTGAATGAATGAATGAACATATCTAGAATCCACCCCTTGTTTGCCATCCAAACTGCTACCTTTCTGGTCCAAGCACTTGCCATATCCCACTTTACTGCAACAGCCTTCTCCTTGAAGTCTCTGCTTCCTGCTTCTCCCCTTTCCAGTCCATTCTTCCATCTGATGCCTGGCTCATTTTCCTAAAAAAAAAAAAGTAATTCTGGGCCTCTCTCTCCACTCCTTAAAAAACAAAGGCTATGGATGCTCGTCCATCTTCACATCAAACAGAAATTCCTTACCTTTGGTTTTAAGGCCACTCAATCAACTTTCCCCCTCCTATCTAATCTTGCTCCTCTCCCCAACTCAGCCTGCACACTCTGATAGTCTAAATCCAACATACTTATTATACCTCAATTTAGGCATTCATGCCTGGAAATACCTCCCAGTTTGTATCCAACAAACCACCACTCTCCCCATCTCAAAGCCCTACTGAAACCATATCTCCCTGGCTAACTTCTCATCTTCTCCACCCTTTTCTCCCTCCTTTCTGTGTCACCTATGCATTTGGGTCTGTACTTCTTAAGCACTTTGGTATTCACCCCATTCACACCCCCATGCCATTTATGTACATATCAGTCAGTCATTCCTATTTATTGAGCATTTACCATGTGTAGAGCACTGTACTAAGGCCCTGGGAAAGTACAGTATAACAGAGTTTGTAGAAACGCTCCCTGCCCACAGAGAGTTTAGTCTACATACACATCCTTATACTCCTTTGCTTCACCTATGTGTAATTTATTTTAATGTATTTCTCCTGCTAGATTGTAAGCTCCTTGTAGTCAAGGATCATGACTCCTATCTCACTTGTACTTTCTGAAGTATTTAGTACAGTGCGTAGCACACAAGTGCTCAATAAACACCATTGATTACTTCTGTAGAAATCATATAAATATATACATATCAATCAATCACATTTATTGAGTGCTTACGGTGTGCAAAGCACTGTACTAAGTTCTTTCCTTGGGAGAGTACAATATAACAATAAACAGACACATTCCTGGCCCAAAAAAAGCTTACAGAATAGAGGAGGGGAGACAGACTTTAAATAAATTAGGGATATGTACATAAGTGTTGTGGGGCTGGGAGGGGGTATGAGAAAAGGGAGTCTATCAAGGTGATACAGAAAGGAATGGGAGAAGAGAAAAGGAGAGCTTATTCAAGGAAAGCCTCCTGGGGAAGATGTACCTTCAATAAGGCTTTGAAAAGGGAGAGAGCAATAGTCTGTCAGATAAGAAGAGAGAGGGTATTCCAGGCCCGAGGCAGGATGCCCACGAGATAGATGAGATCAAGGTACAGTGAAAAGGTTAGCATTAGAGAAGAGAAGTGTGTGGGCTTGGTTATAGTAGGAGAGTAGGGAGGTGAAATAGAAGGAACAGTGTGATGGAGGGCTTTAAAATCAATGGTGAGAATTTTCTTTTCTGATGAGGAGGTGGACAGGCAACCCTGGAGTTTCTTGAGGAGTGGGAAAAATGGTTATACACATCCCGGCTCTGCTACTTGTCAGCTCTGTGACTGTGGGCAAGTCACTTAACTTCTCTGTGCCTCAGTTCCCTCATCTGTAAAATGGGGATTAAGACTGTGAGTCTCACGTGGGACAACCTGATTACCCTGTAAATACCCCAGCGCTTAGAACAGTGCTCTGCACATAGTAAGCACTTAACAAATACCAACATTATAAATGAATTATGGTACTTGTCAAATACTTACTATGTGCCAAGCCCTGATCTAAGCGCTGGGGTGGCTGGGGAAGCAGCGTGGCTCAGTGGAAAGAGCCTGGGCTTGTGAGCCAGAGGTCATGGGTTTGAATCCCTGCTCTGCCACTCGTCAGCTGTGTGACTGTGGGCAAGTCACTTAACTTCTCTGTGCCTCAGTTACCTCATCTGTAAAATGGGGATTAACTGTGAGCCTCAAGTGGGACAACCTGATTAGCCTGTATCTCCCCCAGAGTTTAGAACAGTGCTCGGCACATAGTAAGCGCTTAACAAATACCAACATTATTATTAATCAGGTTGGGCATAGTCTCTGTTCCACTTGGTGTTCACAGTCTAATAGAAGTGAGTAGGATTCAGTCCCCTTCTTACAGATGTTCTAAGTAGAAAGAGAAAAATTCACAGTATATTCTCACACTTTTAAACCCATACATTCATCCTCATTTTCTTTATTTTCAAGTCACTGTGATTGGAAAAACAGGATTTAGTTGATTAAACCTAAGTAAATAAATCCCCCATTGTATGCTCTTTTTATGAGATTCAACTGTCTGAGAGACTTTGATGTGGTGCTAGGTAGACTTTCCTCTTCTAACCAGTCAATCAGTAGTATTTACTGAGCACTTACTGGGTACAGAAAACTGTACTTAGAGCTTGGGAGAGTACAATAGCACAGAGTTGGTAGACTCATTCCCTGCCCACCTTAATCTCTGCTAATAATATATTTCTGAATGAAGGTCTGCTGTTTCTAAACCGTTTTTCCCTCTTTTCCCTTGATTGCTCTGCTCTCTGTTCTTTCTCAAACTTGTCTTTAAATTAATCATTTCAAACAAAGCATTATTTATTTTCAATATAGCTGTGAAAGGTATTATTTTGAAAAACAGTAGAGTAGCATGAAATTGGTAGGTTCACCTGAATCAAAAGTAAAAGAAAGCAACATTTTCTCCTGAACGTATAACCTTCAATAGGATATACATCTCTTGGTCTTCCCTGACTAAACTCTCATTTCCTTTTCTCCCACTCCCTTCCGTGTAGCCCTGATTTGTTCCCTTTATTCACCCCAGCCCCACAGCACTTATGTACATATCTGTAATTTATTTATATTAATGTCTGTCTTCCCCTCTAGACTGTAAACTCACTGGGGGCAAAGAATGTGTCTTTTATATTGGTTACAATGTAATCTCCCAACTTCTTAGGACTGTGCTCTGCATCCAACAAGTGCTCAATTAATAAGATTAATTGGTTGAGTGGTCCTCCTCTTCCCTGAAGCCTGGCCGCATTGCACCGCTCAATCACAGCCTAATTAACATAGCAAATTCCAGAGTCCTGGTCTGCTGATGGTATCAGATGCTCTGTAAAATCAGTGAACATGGGATCAAAGTGATATTCTCTGAAATTTTTCTGTATCCATCATGATACCAAAATTATATCAGCTCTGTTGTTCTTTGGTCTGAAACTTTAGTGGGATTCAGGTAGAAACCAGTTGTCTGTGTACATAAGTCAGTTTTGAAGAATCCAGCCTCAAAGGAAAGCAGCAAAGTTCTCCTGTAATTTACACATTGACCTATCTCACCTTTCTCCTTGAAGATGATGATGACTGTTCATATCTTTGAAATCTTGGGGCACTTCCTCAGTGATTCCTATATTCAGAAAAAGCTTATGAAGACTTTGGAGAATTAGGCCTTCCTCATCTTGTTGATTTCTGCAGTAAAGTACTCAGATCCAGGCGCCATCCCTGCCTCTATGGAGCCTAGGTGAAATTTTGGTTGGGAGAGTTAATAGACATCATTTTTCAGGACCCAATTTCATTTTTTCATTTCTAAAAACCTCTGACAATATTCCTCTGCCTTTGCTGGAATTTGTACCTTCTTACGGTGGATTCAATACCCCACTAGAACTTAAGGAAAATGTAATGAAAACAAATATTTAAAGCTATAGAATCACAATACAGAAGATTCAAGGAAGACTAATCAAATGTATTTATTGAGCACCTACTGTACTAAGTGCTTGGAAGAGTACTGTTTAACAGAGTTGCTTTTTAATGTAAATGTCAAGTTGCTAAAACTACCAAACCTTACATATTAAGTGCCCTGATCATTTACAATATAATAATATTAATAATGTTGGTATTTGTTAAGCGCTTACTATGTGCAGAGCACTGTTCTAAGCGCTGGGGTAGACACAGGGGAATCAGGTTGTCCCATGTGGGGCTCACAGTCTTAATCCCCATTTTACAGATGGGATAACTGAGGCACAGAGAAGTTAAGTGACTTGCCCACAGTCACACAGCTGACAAGTGGCGGAGCTGGGATTCGAACCCATGATATGTATACTGTACAATATGTAATTCATTCATGAAAAAAGACTTGGAGAAGCAGCATGGCTTAGCAGAAAGAGCAAGGGCTTGGGAGTCAGAGGTAGTGGGTTCTAATCTGTAAAATGGGGATTAAGATTGTGAGCCCTACGTGGGACAATCTGATAACCTTGAATCTACCCCAGCACTTAGAACAGTGCTTGGCACATAGTAAGCACTTAACAAATACCATCATTTTATTTTTTTTGAATATCAAATATTGATAGTCCTAATATTTTGGAACTTATGAGGTTGGAAAGGGTAAATGCTCTAGTGTGGCCCAGAATAAATATTTGTTAAAATTGAGCCCTTTTTGGGTCATAATGAAATGCTTCCCAAATACTTGCTCTCATCTGATCCTGAAGAAGTAAAGCTCATTTAGAGTGTCTGTTCTCCGTATCTATAAAAAGATTCGCTCATGATATGCAAATCTCCCTCAATGAATCTTTTTATTAGATTTACTATGAATTAAATAAGAAATCTAATTGGATAAAGGCCTGGTTTATGTGAGTGTGACTCCACTGAGGATTGTCTTCTCTGCAGCTGTGTACCTTCCACTTATAGGAACTACAACTCAGATTAACTGAGGGACAGTTGAGAAACAACAGAACATTTCAATTTACAGTGCCCTCCTTGCACTCATAAGTATCATTACATCATTAGGCAATAATACTACAGAAAACAGAACAAAAGAAATATTTACAGTATTACCATGTGATTCATTTGGTAGTCCATGAGTTAGATCCCGAAGTCAGAGGGTTTGAAGTTTTTTTTTTTAAAATTTTTATAGTATTAAGCATTTACTGTTTTGGGGTAAATACAAGGCAATTGGTTTGGACACAATCCCTGTCCCAATAGGGCTCACAATCTTAATCCCCATTTTGCAGATGAAATAACTGAGGCACAGAGAAGTGACTTGCCCATGGTCACACAGCAGACATGTAACAGAGGTGTGATTAAAGCCCAGGTCCTTCTGACTCCCAGGCCCATTCTCTTCCCATTGGGCCACACTACTTTTGTAGTTTGCATCTGTGCTCTGGAAAGTAATAATTTTTAGGAATACAAGGAATCCTATATCTGCTACTTTCAGAATCCAACCTCCAGAATGAGGAAGAATTTAAATTAGAATTATTTTAGCAGAGCATATTTTTGAAAGATGGATGGAAGATCATTTACCCATCCCTTTTTTGTAATTTACAAGGCTTTAAATGGGATGCTTGAATGCCATGGTTGAGTTTCTTCTGAAAGGTAATTTTTCATGTGTCTTTTTACACACCTGTTATCTAAATGTGTTCCCCCACCTAACCTTTTTCAAACAGGAAGAGATAAAGGGAGTCTACATCAACTGCTCAAGCAAGAGGTTCTAGATAAAGATTGCAATATGTTTAAAGACCAAAATCCAATGAATATGTTTTATAGAGTTAAACATATGTAATACATGAAGTTCTTTTCTTTGGTAATTTAAGAGATTTTCCCTTTGAATTAAAAGCCACCAAACTGCAGTAATTTCAGAATGAGATAACTTACAGTATGCTATGCTTATTTTGCTGTAAGCCAAAAAGCGATGAAAATCCTAGTCATAAAACACTTGATATACTGTATATAAATTGGATTGGATTTTATCAAAAGAAACAGCAGATAACAGGCTTACCCTGTCAACAACAATTTATTTGTATGACAAAGGGATAAAATAACACACAAAATCAAACGTAGCAACCACTATGCTGCTTCACTTTCCTTTCTGGTTTTGATTCCTGAAGGAAATACTTCATAAAAATTGAAATGATTAAAAAGAAGTAGAATGTTCATATCTGCCCCCATGAAAGTGCAAGTTCTTTGTGGACAGGGACTTGTATGCTACAGCCTGCTGTACGCTAAAGAGGCCACTGACCTCTGCCTGATGCTATAAATGTGATTATTTCTAGCACAGTGCAGGAGAAATACCATTTTTCTAAGGCTCATTGTCATCATCAACATCAACAATAGTATTTATTGATTATTCACTATGCACTAAGTGCTTGGGAGAGTGCAATACAACAAAATTGAACTAAAGGAGAATGTGGATCAACATTGTAGAGTTGGGTTCTTTGCAATTGTGATATCATCTGACTGTCCTCAACTCCTGTCCTTCCCTACAGATTGTGGGTATGAATGAGAAAGGAAACTTGAAGAATGTTAAGAGATGAAAATTATTGATAGGATTGGGATGACAGAGGGAAAGTTAGAACTGGCATTATGGAATGAGGAAAAGAGGAGGTGATAATGAATGATTCCAGGTGAATGAAGAATTATTCCCTAACAGCTGGATTTTTGAGAAGGAGTACGCTTAGTGGTTTGGACTCAAACTCAGCAATCCAGGGTTCTAGACTAGGCTCCACCATTTGCCTCTTAGGTAAGATTCAGAAGAGGCAGCATGGTGGAGTGGCAGAATGCCAGTCGGGGAGCTGGAGGACCCAGGTTCGAGTCTGAGCTCTGCCATTGCTCTGCTGTTTGACTTTGGGCAAGCCATTAAACCTCTCTGTACCTCAGTTTTCTCATCTGTAAAATGGGGATAATAATGTCTGCCTTTCCACCAATTTCACTGGGCTAATGTAAGGGCAAAAATGAGGTAAGTAATGTGAGAGCCCTTTGGAAATAAAAGTGCTATACAAAAAAATTGTTTATTAATGTTAGGTGAAACACTCACTTTTCTGTGCCTCAAATTGCACATATGTAAACAAGGGGATAAAATTTCCATTCTCCCTCCCTCTTAGGAGGGAACAGGGACTGGGTCTGATTATCTTGTTGCTACCACAGCACTTAGAACAATGCTTGGTGTGTAGTAGGGGCTTAATAAATGCCAGCTTTATTGTCATTATAAATTGAATGATTATTTTAATGTCCCTTTAGGATAGAAAAAACAGGAAATTGGCCTTGAAGTTCAGTAGGAGGGATGTGTGTCAAATAAAAGAAAGCATTTCATGTCAGTGAGGGCTGTGACATTGGAATAGGATACTAAGGAATATTGTGAAATAACTGAATATGGGTTTGAATAAGGCAGATATTCATCTTTTTAGGATGGCTTAAATGTAGTTCTGCTTCAATACCAGTATGGACTATTTGATCTCTTTTTGATTTTATTCAGGGAAATGTGGATAAGGGAGTTATTTACAAGACATGATAAATGTCTTATGTGATTTTTTTCAGGAGAAAGGTCTCTTAAGCTTTCTGATCTAGAGCCTGGGCTTCGGAGTCAGGGGTCATGGGTTTGATTCCTGGCTCTGCCACTTGTCAGCTGTGTGACTGTGGGCAAGTCACTTAACTTCTCTGTGCCTCAGTTTCCTCATCTGTAAAATGGGGATTAACTGTGAGCTTCAGGTGGGACAACCTGATTACCCTGTATCTACTCCAGCACTTAAAACAGTGCTCTGCACATAGTAAGCGCTTAACAAATACCAACATTATTCCCATATTTGTTAAATGGAATTCATAATCCCTGCCCCTACCTGTTGTGAAGATTAATGCAATAGTATGTGAGGTGGATTGATCTCCAACTCATTAATTTTATGATGACACCACAAAGGGTGGATTGTTAATAGCTTGGAAGGCAAGACTGATGTTCAGAATGATCTTAACTAATTAGAGGAAGATGCCTGACTTTGATAGTAGCAAACTTAGGGCATAAAAATAAACATTATAGTTAGAATCCAAAGCCTGAGTGACAAGCAGAAAGAAAAAAAAACCTACTGGTCACTGTGCATACTAATTAGAATGTAGTTTTGAAAAAGACATAATATGATAGTGGAATCCATGGAATAAGATTGAACCACCCCAAAGATGCTTTGTGACATCTACTGTTCTTAGAATTGATATAGTATCCGGATTTGGTCTCCACAGTCCAAAGAGTAAAAAAAGATTGATTAAATGAAAATAAAAAGTTCTTTGATCCCTAGAGCAATATGAGCTGCAGTTTACTGCTGGAGTAAATTCAAATATCTCGCTGACTCTGTCCATCTCAATTCATCCTCACCTGCTTTAACTCTGCCCTCTCCTCTGCCTAAAAACATTCTTATTGATTCTCATGCCCATTGCCCTTTCAGTGGTTTCAGATGTTTAACTCCCTCCTCAACCTCCTCAC
Organism: Ornithorhynchus anatinus; assembly: GCF_004115215.2. NCBI lineage: Eukaryota > Metazoa > Chordata > Mammalia > Monotremata > Ornithorhynchidae > Ornithorhynchus > Ornithorhynchus anatinus. The sequence goes on from NC_041731.1 coordinate 89,743,900, forward strand.
CTCCAAGCACACCCCGTATCTTTCCCTAGTGACCTGACCACATACTTTATTGATGAGCAAAACCATTAATTAAATTAAATTAAAATCTTCCTGCTCCTCTTCAGTCTCTCCCTCCTCCTGCTCCTCTTTGACTCTACCTTATTTCTAAGAAGCATCTCAAGAGATCTCTTACTTCCTCTGAAAATCTACCCCTCCACCTATGCCTCTGACCCCACCCCTTTATCCCTTATCAATACAGTTGCCCTCTCCCTCCCTCCCTCCATGACCACCATCTTCAACTTTTCACTCTCTAAGGGCTCCTTCCTCACTGCTTTCAAACATGCTTATCTCTATCCTAAAAAAACTAAAACTCTATAATAAAAAACCCCTCTCTTGATTGCATAGCTCCCTCCAGTTATTGTCCCATCTCCTGCCTGCCATGCCTCTCCAAACTCCACCCAACCGTTGCCTCCTCTTCCTCTCCTCTAATTCTCTCTTTGACGCCCTCCAATCTGGCTTCTGCCCCCTTCATTCCATGGAAATCGCTCTCTCTGAGGTAACCAATGACCTTCTTGCCAAATACAGTGGCCTCTACTCCATCCCAATTCTGGAAACATCTTACCTTGGCTTACTGATACTGTCTTCTGGTTCTCCTTCTATCTCTCTGGCTGCTGCTTCTCTATCTTTATTACAAGCTCCTCCTCAGCCTCTAACTCCATAACTGTGGGAGTCTCTAAGCACTCATTTCTGGGTCCCCTTCAACTCTCCATCTACTCCTACTCCTTTGGAGAACTCATTCACTCTCATGCTTCAACTACCATCACTACTTGGATGATTTACCTCCCTTCCTCCTCTCTCGCCCCGCTCCGGTCTATTCTTCACTCCGCTGCCCGGCTCATCTTCCTGCAGAAACGATCTGGGCATGTCACTCCCCTTCTTAAACAACTCCAGTGGTTGCCTATCGACCTCCGCTCCAAACAAAAACTCCTCACTCTAGGCTTCAAGGCTCTCCATCACCTTGCCCCTTCCTACCTCTCCTCCCTTCTCTCTTTCTACCGCCCACCCCGCACGCTCCGCTCCTCTGCCGCCCACCTCCTCGCCGTCCCTCGGTCTCGCCTATCCCGCCGTCGACCCCTGGGTCACGTCCTCCCGCGGTCCTGGAACGCCCTCCCTCCTCACCTCCGCCAAACTGATTCTCTTTCCCTCTTCAAAACCTTACTTAAAAATCACCTCCTCCAAGAGGCCTTCCCAGACTGAGCTCCTCTTCCCCCTCTACTCCCTCTGCCATCCCCCCTTTACCTCTCCGCAGCTAAAGCCTCATTTTCCCCTTTTCCCTCTGCTCCTCCACCTCTCCCTTCCCATCCCCACAGCACTGTACCCGTCCGCTCAACTGTATATATTTTCGTTACCCTATTTATTTTGTTAATGAATTGTACATCGCCTTGATTCTATTTAGTTGCCATTGTTTTTACGAGATGTTCTTCCCCTTGACGCTGTTTAGTGCCATTGTTCTTGTCTGTCCGTCTCCCCCGATTAGACTGTAAGCCCGTCAAACGGCAGGGACTGTCTCTATCTGTTGCCGACTTGTTCATCCCAAGCGCTTAGTACAGTGCTCTGCACATAGTAAGCGCTCAATAAATACTATTGAATGAATGAATTTACAAATCTATCTCTCCATCCCTGATCTCTCCCCTTCTTTGCAGTCTCACAGTTCCTCCTGTCTTCAGAGCATCTCATATTTAACAAGACATTTTCTCACCCGAACCTTGTCTTCCCTATATTACTGTAGACAGCCCCACCATTCTCCCTGACTCATAAGTCCATAAACTTGACATTATCACCAGCTCATCTCTCATTCACTCTACATATTCATTGTATCACCAAATCCTGTAGGTTCCAACCTCACAGTGCCACTAAAATCCACCTTTCCTTCTCCATCCAAACTGCTACTACACTGATCAAAGCACTTATCCTATTCTGTCTTGCTGCATCAGTCTCATTGTTGATCTCCCTGCCTCCTGTTTCTCCCCAATCCAGTCCATACTTTACTCTGCTGCCCAGATCGTTTTCATCAAAAAAAGTTCAATCCTTCCTTCCCCACTCCTCAAGAACCTCCAGTGGTTGCCCACAAATCTCCACATCAAAACCAAAAACTTACCACTGGCTTTAAAGCACTCAGTTGCCTTCCCCTCTCCTATCATACCTCACTGATTTCCTACTAAAATCCTGCAAGCTCGCTTCATTCCTCTAAAGCCAGCCTTCTCACTTTACCTCATTCTCATCTATTTTTTGCTAAACCCCTGCTCTCATCCTTTCTAGATCCAAGAACTCTCTCCCCTTAGGCACTGTACTAAGGACTGGGATGGATACAAGCACATTGAACTGGACACAGTCCTTGTCCCATATGGGGCTCACAGTCTCAATCCCCATTTTACAGATGAGGGAACTGAGGCACAGAGAAGCTAAGTGGCTTGCCCAAGGTCACACAGCATACATGTTGCTTGCATTCCATCCCACATCCCAGTTAACATGGGTGTTGCTACTGAGCCATGGTACTCAGTGGCAGAAGTCAATGTGAGGGGTAGCGGTTGATGCTAAAAATAGAAGCACCAGACCTAATGGTGTCCAGTTCCATGTAAACAACAGATAGAAAACTCAGATGAAAATCTGACTGCTGGATATAAAATTGGACAATGCTCACACTAGGATAAACACAGATGCTTCATTTTCCTCAGCCATTCAGTTCTACTAGGGGGGTTGTGATATGGTTCATGAACTGCTATATTCAACAGCATTGCCGTATTGATCACAGGTAATATGTGAAGGCCAGGAAGGTAAATGGCCTTTTCTACTTCTTGTCACTGTTCTCTTTGCCATATCCTGTGGCACAGAAACCGGTGCACAGCCTAACCTGAAACTCTGTGTTGACTAACCAAGTATCTGAATATGGTTGCTAGCTGATTGGCAACCTTATGGTCATTTGAAAAGAATTATCAGGGTCCTCCCAACTCTTAATGATACTAGTAATCTCTTATTTGTGAGTCAATGTTAGTGGAAGTTCATTTATTCATACGATCGTATTGAGTGTTTGCTGTGTGCAGAGCACTGTTCAAAGAGCTTGGGAAAGTACGATACAACAATAAATGTTTAAATTCCTTGCCTATAGTGAGCTCGCAGGCTAGGATGGGGGAGACAGGCATCAATACAAGTAAATAAAATTACAGATATCTACATAAGTGCTTTGGGGCTGGGAGGGGGGAACAGCAAAGGAAGCAAGACTGGGAAAGCCTCTTGGAGGAGATGTGCCTTCAGTAAGGCTTTGAAGCAGGGTAGAGTGGTTGTCTGTCATATAAGGGGAAGGAGGGCATTCCAGGCCAGAGGCAGAACGTGGCCTAGGGTCAGTGGTGAGACAAGCAAGATCGAGGCACAGTGAGAAGATTAGCATTAGCGGAACAAAGTGTGCAGGATAGGTTGTAGAAGGAGAGAAGCAAGATGAGGTAAGAGGGGGCAAGGTGATAGAGCACTTTAAAGCCAATGGAGAGGAGATTTTGTTTGATCTAGAGATGGATGGGCAACCACTGGAGTTTTTTGAGGAGAGGGGTGATGTGTCCAGAATGCTTCTGTATAAAAATGATCCGGGTAGAGTATGGACCAGAGTGGGGAGAGGCAGGAGGTCAGCAAGGAGGCTGATGCAGTAATCCAGGTGGGATAGAATGAGTGATTGTATTAACAGAGTAGCAGTATGGATAGAGAGAAAAGGTAGATTTTAGCAATGTTGTGAAGGAGGGACTGACAGGATTTGATGATGGATTGAATTTGTGGGTTGAATGAGAGAGAGGAGTCAAGGTTAACACCAAGGATACAAGCTTATGAGACAGGAAGGATGGTGGTGCCATCTTCAGGGAAAATCAGGGGGGAGGACAGGGTTTGGGTGGGAAGATAAGGAGCTCTGTTTTGGACATGTTAAATTTGAGGTGATGGGAGGGCATGCAAGTAGACATGTCAGAACAGTTTAGCACTGTTGGTGTCAATACTAATCATTGTGGTAAAGCACACCCAGAAGTTGTGGCTGTGGATTGTGTTCTCACACCCATCCCTTTTGACTCAGGAGCTGCCTGATTGACAGCTGGGGCCTAGAAGTGCTGAGCGCTCAGTGCCTTTCCTCTTGTGCTGCTTCCAGTCTCCCTGAGCTCTGGGATGTGCCTGCCTTCTGGGAGGTGTGACAAAAATTGAGGGGTTGGAATAATCCCAGATGCTTTGGCAGTTTCATCATTCATCATCAGCATCATCACCAAACCATCAGCTGTATTGGTCTAGTGCCAGCTGGGTGAAGAGCAATAAACTAAGTACTCAGGAAAGTACAACAGGAACAAATGATGAGGCACTTGTGTTGGCTCGCTCCATGCCAATTTTGGCCCCCAAATTTGATGTTTTCCTATTTTAAAAGGTTGTTTTGAAACATCTGTCTTATGCAGTAAGGACTGTTGGGTTAAAACTTCAAATCATCATATTTAAAAACTATGGATATTGTGAAAGACATTGGAATGGTTATGAGTAGCAATATGGCTTAGTGGAAAGAGCATGGACTTGGGAGACACTGGACCTGGAAGCTAAACCTGGCCCCTCCATTTACCTGCTGGGGGACCTAAGGAAAGTCACTTATCTTCTCTGTGCCTCAGTTTTCTCACCTGCAAAATACCTTTTCTCCCTCCTACTCTGAGCCCCATGTTTGGACCTGATTAACTTGTCTTCCCCACTGCATAGTACAATGCTTGGCATTAAATTAGCACTTGACAAATACCCCAATTATTATTAATCATTATTATTCTGGTCAAAAGAGACTTGACCAAAAAGAGATGAGGGGAGTCTCTTCTGGGTCCTTAAAGGATCAGTCGATCAATGCTATTTATGGAGTGCTTACCATGTACAGACTATTATACTAAGCGCTGGGAGCATACAGTATGGCATATTTGGTAGACAAATTCCCTGCTCATGAGAGGCCTTTGATCTAGAGAAGGAGATGGGGGACGATCAACAAAAATCCTTGACTCTTCTGCAGAGAGTATTTCTACCTAAGAAAGAACAAATATCATTTATTACTCCCCCGTTGTGTCTCCAAGAAGAACAGCAGGTAAGGTCTGGAAGCTATTTCATGACTCCATTCTGGAACTCAGAATGGATTCATTGTGGGGAAGAATAAAAGAAGGAATAGGACAGATCTCTGTTTGCTGGAGGTTTTTTGGGTTTTTTTTGCATTTCTCATTGCATGTATATTTTCCTTGATGTTTTTCATTTAGTCTTCCAAAATGAGCACTCTCGCAAAATGATTCTTCTCTAGGAAACCCACAGAGATGAAATACTGTGAGAGCAGTCACTGAAAATAATAACTGCACTTCTTCGGTTTTTTTTAATCAGGCCATTGCAGCTTTTGATTATTTGATCTATATACAGCAGAAAAATAAGGAAGGAAAAACCTTGTACATTTGATTTGGGTCAGTAGTAAACCGAGCTGCTAGCTTGATAAGCTGAAGTCTCATAGAGGTGGGAGTGTAGATGGATTTATCTTTGTACCATTTAAGCCTGTCAGTTATTACATGTGACTTCCCATCTGCTTAAAGTTCAGCTGTCTATCTTGGGAGGCAGCTCTCCAAACCCATCCTCCTCTGTAATTTTCTCCTGGGTTTGGACATGTTTGATGGAAATGCAGTGCTCTCAGGATGAATGCATAGCCATTCAGGGAATTTCAGTTCCTCAAGGTGTCTTTTCTTCATAAAAAAGCCAATCTCTACTTTCCACCAATATTTCTAAGGAAGGAGGGAACTCCAATGTTTTCTTAAGATATTTTTCTATCAGGATCTATGAAAGTAAAGACTGAGATAGTCTCATGAATGTACAGTGTTTCTTTGCTAATGAAACAGGTTTGTGCACTTTAAAATTCAGTTTTCTTTTCTCATGTATTTTATACTGCTCTCAAGCCTGTACAAGACTCACTTATTGCTTTAGATAGCAGAAATCAGTTACATTTCTGTGTTAAGCAACATGATTAGGTTAGAACATTTGCCTTCAGAGTCTATTTTCTAATCCTTTGAAGTTTACTAAACAGGAATGGATTTTTTTTATGTTTTTTGAAAAGAAGCCTTTCTTGAATGAATTTTGCTGTCCTTCCTCCTCAATCAATCCATCAATCAATGGTATTTATTGAGTGCTTACTATGTCCAGAGCACTATCCTGAGCACCTGGAAGAGTTCAATGCAACAGAATTAGTGGGCAAGTTCCCTGCCCATAATGAGTTTAATCCATTTCCAAGTTGTTCTCTTCAGAATTCATCAAAATGGAGATCCTGTATCCAAAAGATGGTACTGGATCTAGGAGATGTCAAAAGATTTAATTCCTATGCATGTCGGTATTTGTCTAACTAATAGAGACAGAGCCAAGAATACATCGATAGGCAACATGCTTTGGGGAGATTGACAGATAGAATTTGGCAATGATAGCTTCAAACCAAATGAAACGCCCCCGGAGCTGAAATAGTGTCCACTTTTCTAGATGGTTGCAAGATAAAAAGCAACAGGAAGCGCATTTGGAAACACACATCACAAGTAATTTTGACAGTGTCCCCTATGAGCAGCACTTGACATCCAAAGAATAGGAATTTGTGGAATATTGATAATAATAATGATGTCATTAAGTGCTTACTCTGTGTCAAGCACTGTTCTGAGTGCTGGGTTAGATACAAGCTAATCATGGCATAGTGAGCAAGGACCTGGGAGATACTACTCCTCTGCCTGCCACCCCCTAACTATAGGAGTCCCTCAAGGTTCAGTTCTGGATCCCCTTCTATTGTCCATCTGCATTAATCTCCCATGGCTTAAACTACCACCTCTATGCAAAGAATACCCCAAACTACAGCTACCCCTTTTCCCTCTGCTCCCTCTCTGCTCCCTGCTCCCCCTCCACCCTCTGCTCCCTCCCCCTTCCTCCCTTCACCTCCCCTCAGCTAAGCCCCCTTTCTCTCTGCTCCTCCCCCTCTCCCTTCCTCTCCCCTCAGCACTGTGCTCATTTGTATATATTTTTATTACCCTATTAATTTTGTTAATGAGGTGTACATCCCCTTGATTCTATTTACCGTGATTGTTGTCTTGTTTTTGTCCGTCTCTCTCTCCCGATTAGACTGTGAGGCCATCACTGGGCAGGGATTGTCTCTATCTGTTGCCAAATTGTACATTCCAAGTGCTTAGTACAGTGGTCTGCACATGGTAAGTGCTCAATAAATACTACTGAATGAATGAATGAATCTCCTCCCTATCTCTCTCCCTCTCTCCAGGATCACATCTCCTCCTGCCTTCAAGAAATCTCTACTTGGATGTCCTTCTGTCACCTCAAATTTAACATGTCCAAAACAGAGCTCCTTATCTTCTCACCCAAACCCCATCATCTCCCAGACTTCCCCATCACTATAGATGGCACCATCGTCCTTCCCATCTCACAAGCCTGTAACCTTGGCATTATCCTTGACTCCTCTCTCTCATTCAACAAACATATTCAATCCATCACCAAATCCTTTCTGTCCCACCTTCACAGCATTGCTAAAATCGCCCTTTCCTCCATCCAAACTGCTACTACATTAATACAATCACTCATCCTATCCCACCTAGATTACTGCATCAGCCTCCTTGCTCACCTCCTGACTTCCTGCCTCTCCCCACTCCAGTCCATACTTCACTCCTCTTCCCGGATCATGATCATCTTTCTACAGAAATATTTAGGACATGTCACCCCGCTCCTAAAAAATCTCCGGTGGTTGCCTATCCATCTTCATATCGAACAAAAATTCTTCACCATTGGCTTTAAAGCACTCCATCACCTTGCCCCCTCCTACCTCACCTCTGTCTCTCTCCTTCTACATCTGAGCCTGCATACTTCATTCCTCTGGTGCTAACCTTCTCACTGTGCCTCGATCACGCCTGTCTCGCTGCTGACTAGTTAAGTGTTTCCTTTGTGCCAACAAGATAATTGAGTTGGATGATCCCTATCCCACATGAGGCTCAAAGTCCAGATAAAGGGAGAATAGATATTGCATCTTTATTTTACTGATGAGGAAACTGTGGCACATAGAAATTAGGTGATTTGCTTAAGGTCACACAGCAAATGGCAGAACTGGGATTATAACACAGGTTCTCTGACTCCCATTAATGCTTTTTCCACTAGGTCACATATCTTTAATCAATTAACACTCTTTATTGATTGATTAGGCAGTCAGAATTGATTCTATCGGACAACTAAAGAAACCAGTTTTGATCACATGAAACAAATAGAGTTTAAACCAAGTACTTTTGTGACTTAATTGGTTCAATACATATGATGGTTCTTATTTGCTATTCAGCTTGAGTATACCAAGAAAATTTCTTAATACAAAATAACTTGAGGACCAAAGAGAGCAAAAATCACCTGGAGGTGGTTCCATAAAGGAACTGTGCTTTTATTGAGAGTGATACTGCTATTTCGTGAGAAGCAGCTTGTCCTAGTGGAGACATCACGGACCTGGGAACCAGAAGAACCTGGGTTCTAATTCTGGCTCCACCACTTGTCCACTATGTGAACTTGGGCAAGTCATTTAACTTCTCTGTGCCTAAATTACCACATCTATAAAATGGGGATTAAGATTGTGAACTCCATGTGGGACAGGGACTGTGTCCAAATTGATTAGTATGTATCTACCCCAGTGCTTAGTCCGGTGCCTGGCACATAGTAAGCGCTTAACAAATGCCATTAAAAGACAAAAAGTCATATTTCTGTTTTAAAAAGTGCGGAGTGAAAACTTGCTGTTGAACTGGGTCTGGGTGGGAAAGAGGCCTCTCTAGTGCGAAAGCTTGTTTCCAAGGGTTGGAGGGATGGTGATGATGATGATGGTGTTTGTTAAGTGCTTACTAAGTGCCAGGCACTGTATTAAGCACTGGGGTGTATACAAGCTAATCAGGTTGGACACAGTCCCTGTCCCACATAATAATGTTGGTATTTGTTAAGCGCTTACTAAGTGCAGAGCACTGTTCTAAGTGCTGGGGTAGATACAGGGTCATCAGGTTGTCCCATTTGAGGCTCACAGTCTTAATCCCCATTTTACAGATGAGGTAACAGAGGCACAGAGAAGTTAAGTCACTTGCCCACAGTCGCACAGCTGACAAGTGGCAGATCTGGGATTAGAACTCATGACCTCTGACTCCCAAGCCTGTGCTCTTTCCACTGAGCCACGACATGGACTCACAATCTTAATCCCCATTTTACAGATGAGGTAACTGAGGCACAGAGAAGTTAAGTGACTTGCCCAAGGCCACACAGCAGACAAGTGGCAGATCTGGGATTAGAACCCATCCCCAAGCCTGTGCTCTATCCATTATGCCATGCTGCTTCTCGGTGATGCGGCTGCAGCATTTTCTGGGAATTTTATGTTTCATAATTTAAAATGTCCTCATATTCCTGAAGAAAATAAGATTAGGTTTTCATTCTATAAATAGTGAAAATTCTGCCCGGTCAGGAAACAGAAGGACTTCCCTAGCACTGTTTGGATTCAAAGCTCGTTCCTGGCGGGCGATGATTCAGTGGTGGTTGCAGTCATATTTTAACAAGACGCATACCTCTCGTATGCCACTGGAGGGATTTCAGGAGCTTCCAATAAGCTTGTGAAATGCATTTTTAAATTGTTAATTTGAGCCTCATCCTCTGGTTTTTGTCCTTGGACAAAGATCTTCGATCGAGGATCTGACAACCATTTAATTCCACTCTTCTGGCTCCCAAATCATGTTCAGATTAAGGCTGTGCCATTCAGAGGATACTTGCAAATACATCCACAATCATTTGGCCAGCAATATTTGTTTCCACATTTAAATAAGCTGAACTAGACAGCTTCTTTAACGTTATAGATACAATGCCTGCTGTGAAGTTTAGATGGATCAAACAGTGGAATCTATTCCATTATTTACCAAATGTAGAACACTGTATTAAGCACTTGCGAAAGTACAATATAATACAGTTGGTAGACATGATCTCTGACCTAATAATCTAGTTGGGGGGACAGATACTAAAATAAATTACAACTATGGAAAGCAACAGAGTATAAGGATATGTGCATAAATTCATTCAAGAGTATTTATTGAGCGCTTACTATGTACAGAGCACTGTACTAAGCACTTGGAATGTACAATTCGGCAGCAGATAGAGACAACCTCTGCCCATTGATGGGCTTACAGTCTAATCGGGGGAAACAGATGGACAAAAACAAGACAACTTAATCGCAATAAGTAGAATCAAGGGGATGTACACCTCATTAACAACATAAATAGAGTAATAAAAATATATACAAATGAGCACAGTGCTAAGGGGAGGGAAGGGAGAGGAGGAGGAGCAGAGGGAAAGGGGGGAAAGGGGACTTAGCTGAGGGGAGGTGAAATGGGGGCAGAGAAGGAGGAGAGGGAGCAGAGGAAAAAGGTGAAGCTCAGTCTGGGAAGGCCTCTTGGAGGAGCTGAGCTCTCAGTAGGGCTTTGAGGAGGAGAAAAGAGTTAGTTTGGTGGAGGTGAGGAAGGAGGGCATTCCAGGACAGCGGGAGAACATAGGCCAGGGGTTGATGGTGGGATAGGCATGAACGGGGGACGGTGAGGAGGTGAGCGGCAGAGGAGTGGAGTATACAGGGTGGGCAGTAGAAAGAGAGAAGGGAGGTGAGGTAGGAGGGGGCAAGGTGATGGAGATTCTTGAAGCCCAGAGTGAGAAGTTTTTGTTTCATGCGGTGGTTGATAGGCATAAATGTTCTGGAGGGGGGTGGAGTATCACAGTGCTTCCAGGATACAGACTCAAGTGCATAGGTGACAAAATGCAATATGGGAAGGTGCATGGTCTAGTGGAAAGAAACAAAGGAACTGGGTTCTAATCCCAGCTCTGCCACTTGCCTGCTGTCACCTTGGACAGGTCACTTAACTCTTTTGTGCCTCAATTTCCTCATCTATAAAATGGGGATTCGATATCTGTCCTCCCTTATACTTAGACTGTGGACCCCATGTGGGACAGGGACTGTGTCTGATCTGGTTAGGTTGCCCCTATCCCAGCACTTAGAACACTGCTTGACACATTCTAAGGCCTTAATAAATAATGTAATAATACTAACCATAATAATAAGAGAAGGGAAGCAGCAAGGCCTAATAGGGCTCAAGGCTGGAAGTCAGAAGGATCTTGGTTCTAGTCCTTGCTCTGTCACTTATCTACTGCGTGACTTAGGGCAAGTCACTTCACTTCTCTGTGCCTCAGTTACCTCATCTGTAAAATGGGGATTATGACTGTGAGCCCCATGTAGGACATGGACTCTGCCCAACCTGATTAGCTTGTATCTATCCCAGCACTTAGTTCAGTGTGCCTGATAAAGCACATAATAAATACCATTAAAAAAAGGCAGGAGAAAGAATAGATTGGTGAGGTGAGAAGTTAGGAAAGGAGAAGTATGATTTACCGGAGGGAGATCCAGACAGGAGGGAGGATGTGAGTAAGGGTTCGACAATGAGAAAATTCACTATACATTATGGGAAAGGTGTAATTTCAGTTGCTTCTGATCCTTCTGACTGAAGAGTTGGGGAACCTGCCCTTTGGACAGAAACCAAGGTTGGAACTTGTAAGAAGAAGGAAAGGATTCACTCATTTTACACTCTTCTCTTCTCTAGTTGGTCCTTAGGGCATGAGAAGGAGCCCACCAGCTCTAAGAAATCACTAGGAATTGGTGAATGAAAATAAAGGAATGATTCTCTAGAAAACCATTATACAGTGTGATGGGACTCTAGGATAGCTCGGTTGGAGTGCCAAGTTGTCGGGGTTATTGAAGGTTTTAATATCTTAGATCAAAAGTTGTGAAATGCTTCATTGGAAAATGCAATCACCAGTTAATATGGTAATTTTTCTCCTGTTTTATGAGTTGAGGATTATTTAGTCCTTGGGAACTCAACGGGGACAATTAGGGTAAAGAGAGTCATTTGAACTAAAGTGTGAAATTGAAATAATATGAGAAGGGTATAAAAATTGATACCTAATGTAGTAGCCAATGTATCATGTCATATATGAATTTGTAAATATACTATTCATTGCATTAGTGGCTTTAAAATGGCTTTTGGAAAGGGTTTTTTTGTTTTTTGCTTTTACAAAGTTCACTTTAAAGTATCTCTGTTTGTATTTGGGATAGCTAGCTTCTCCCTTTCAAGGGATAAATTGCCTTTCATAATGAGAAATTCTAACTCTTCAGGACCTCTCCCACATGGAAAGCTAATTAGATAGATTAGTTATCAGTTTCCAGTTGTTACCACCTGGAATTCAGCCAGTTGCAAGGGAGGAATTATGCAAGGAAGTGGGACCTAAGAAAATTGAGAAAAACCTTGCAGCCAAGCACTGTTCCAAGCATTTGTCACTATGTTCTGCAAAGAGATGTTCAATAAATACTTTGACTGATGGATTGATCAAAGTAGAGAGAGACCCTGGAAGCAATGTGGCCTAATGGACAGATCCCAGGCCTAGGAGTCATAAGGACCTGGGTTCTAGTCCTGGCTCTGCCCCTTGTCTTGTTCTTTATACAACTTTTGTTAATCTTAAATTTTTACACCAAGTAAATACTATTTATTCACATACTGGCTATTTATTCACAACCCTAGAGTTGGGGTTGGCAACATTTCTGTGCAAATGACTCAAACAAAATGAAGTATTTGAGCAGCTGTAGCTCAAGGAGTCAATTATAAAATTTATGAGCCTCCCATATGATATATGACAAAAGCAGCATCACTTAGGGGAAAGAGCACGGGCTTGGGAGTCAGAGGTTGTGGGTTCTAATCCAGGCTCCGCCACTTAGCTGTGTAACTTTGGGCAAGTAACTTAACTTCTCTGTGCTTCAGTTACCTCATCTGTAAATTGGGGATTAAGACCGTGAGCCCCAGGAGGGACAACCTGATTACCTTGTATCTATGCCCACGCTTAGAAATAGTAAGTGCTTAACAAATACCATCAGTATTATTATTATTATTATTATCATCCTGCAGGCTCATATGATTCCTATCCTAAAAAAAACCCTCTCTTGACCCTCAACTCCCTCCATCTCTCTTGCCCCACATCCCTACTTGAGTGAGTTGTCTAAACCCACTCTCTCCAGTTCCTCTCTTCCAATTATCTCCTTGACTCCCTACATTCTTGGCTTCTTATCTTTCACTTCAGAGAAACTCTCCTCTCAAGGGTCACAGATGACCGCCTTCTTGCCAAATCCAACAGCCTCTACTCCATCCTAATCCTCCTCTACCTCTCATCTGCCTTTAACACTGTTGACCAACCCCTTCTCCTGGAAACATTACTCAACCTCGGCTTCAGTGACACTGTCCTCTGCTGATTCTCCTATCAATCTGGCCGCTCTTTCTCAGGCATTTTTTGTGGGCTCCTCCTCTGCCTTCCACTTCCTAACATTGGTTCAGTTCTGAACCCCCTTCTATTCCCCATCTACACCCACCTTCTTGAGAACTTATTCACTCCCACCACATCAACCACCATCTCTATATGGCAGATTCCCAAATCTACATCTCCATCTTGATCTCTCTCCTCCACAGTCTCGTATTTCCTCATGTTCAGGACATCTCTACTTGGATGTTCATTCAATAGTATTTATTGAGCGCTTACTATGTGCAGAGCGCTGTACTAAGCGCTTGGGATGAACAAGTCGGCAACAGATAGAGACAGTCCCTGCCGTTTGACGGGCTTACAGTCTAATCGGGGGAGACGGACAGACAAGAACAATGGCACTAAACAGCGTCAAGGGGAAGAACATCTCGTAAAAACAATGGCAACTAAATAGAATCGAGGCGATGTACAATTCATTAACAAAATAAATAAGGTAACGAAAATATATACAGTTGAGAGGACGAGTACAGTGCTGTGGGGATGGGAAGGGAGAGGTGGAGGAGCAGAGGGAAAAGGGGAAAATGAGGCTTTAGCTGCGGAGAGGTAAAGGGGGGATGGCAGAGGGAGTAGAGGGGGAAGAGGAGCTCAGTCTGGGAACGCCTCTTGGAGGAGGTGATTTTTAAGTAAGGTTTTGAAGAGGGAAAGAGAATCAGTTTGGCGGAGGTGAGGAGGGAGGGCGTTCCAGGACCACGGGAGGACGTGACCCAGGGGTCGACGGCGGGATGGGTGAGACCGAGGGACGGCGAGGAGGTGGGCGGCAGAGGAGCGGAGCGTGCGGGGTGGGCGGTAGAAAGAGAGAAGGGAGGAGAGGTAGGAAGGGGCGAGGTGATGGAGAGCCTTGAAGCCTAGAGTGAGGAGTTTTTGTTTGGAGCGGAGGTCGATAGGCAACCACTGGAGTTGTTTAAGAAGGGGAGTGACATGCCCAGATCGTTTCTGCAGGAAGATGAGCCGGGCAGCGGAGTGAAGAATAGACCGGAGCGGGGCGAGAGAGGAGGAAGGGAGGTCAGAGAGAAGGCTGACACAGTAGTCTAGCCGGGATATAACGAGAGCCCGTAACAGTAAGGTAGCCGTTTGGGTGGAGAGGAAAGGGCGGATCTTGGCGATATTGTAGAGGTGAAATCGGCAGGTCTTGGTAACGGATAGGATGTGTGGGGTGAACGAGAGGGACGAGTCAAGGATGACACCGAGATTGCGGGCCTGCGGGACGGGAAGGATGGTTGTGGCATCCACGGTGATGGAGAAGTCTGGGAGCGGACCGGGCTTGGGAGGGAAGATGAGGAGCTCAGTCTTGCTCATGTTGAGTTTTAGGTGGCGGGCCGACATCCAGGTGGAGACGTCCCGGAGGCAGGAGGAGATGCGAGCCTGAAGGGAGGGGGAGAGGACAGGGGCGGAGATGTAGATCTGCGTGTCATCTGCGTAGAGATGGTAGTCAAAGCCGTGAGAGCGGATGAGTTCACCGAGGGAGTGAGTGTAAATGTCAATGTTCCACTGACACCTCAAACTTAACAAGTCCAAAACAAAACTCCCTATCTTCCACCCAAACCCTGTCCTCCCGGTGACTTTCCTGTCAATGTAGACAGTACCACCATCCTTCCTGTCTCTTCAGCCCGTAACCTAGGTGCTATCTTCTACTCTTCTCTCTCATTTAACCCAAATATTCAGTCTGTTACTAAAACCTGTTAGTTAAATCTTCATAACATTGCTAAAAATCCACACTTCCTCTCCATCCAAACTGCTACCAAGTTAATCCAAGCACTTATCCTATCCCCCCTTGATTACTGCATCAGCCTCCTTGCTGACCTCCCTGACTCCTGCCTCTCCCTGCTTCAGGCCAAATCATTTTTCTATAAAAAAATTCTATAAACGTTCTATACAAAAACTCTGCTACCCAAGTCATTTTTCTATAAAAATGTTCAGGCCAGTGGTTGTCCATCCACCTCCACATCAAACTGAAACTCCTTGCTATCGGCTTTAAAGCACTCAATCATTTTGCATCCTTCTTGCTTTCCTACTACAGCCCAGTCCACATGCTTCACTCCTCTAGTGCCAGCCTGTTCACTGTGTCTTGATCTCATCTATCTTTCCGCCAACCTCTCGCCTAATCCTACCCCTGGCCTGGAATGCCCTCCCTCTTCATATCTGGCAGATGTATCTGCCAATTGTCTGCTGTGTGAACTTAAGCAAGTCACTTCACTTCTTTGTGCCTGTTACCTCCTATGTAAAAATGGGAATTGAGATTGTGAGCCCCATGTGAGATAGGGACTGTGTCCAACTCATTTTGCTTATATCTGCCTAGAGCTTAGTACAGTGTCTGGTACATTGTTAGTGCTTAACAAATAACATTATTATTATTACATTTCAAAAGCCACAGGTTGCTGAGCTCTCTCCCAGTGAGTGCCTGAGAGGTCTGGTAGAGTGATCTGCTCAGGTAGGAAATTAACATGTGGCATTCCCTCCAAAACTCCATAGCTGGCCAAGAAGTCCAAGATCAGTTAGCTAACCTCCAAATGCTGCCCATGCTTTTTAGGGTGCAAAATCTAAGAGTCGGGGGAGGGGGGTGGTACCACTCTGCTGGGACAATACTGGAGGGCAATAGTGTAGAGCCCGACTCAAGAGACAATACTGGGGGGCAATAGTGTAGAGCCAGACTCAAGAGAGTGTCTCACACAGATGTAAGAAGTAGTGGGCACTAGGAGCCGGGTGCTCAGTCTGGCTAGCTGAACTCAAAAATGGCTGGCCAATTATATCAGACTCCATTTGTTTATATTCAGTTTATTCACATTTGGTTCCTTTACAACAGTACTCTCTCTTATTCCATCATGATGCCTTATTTATGCTCCAATATATCCTTCTGTGCCTTTTATTTTTATGCCTTACTCTCTACACGAATTTTTCCTATTTGCCCTTTTAATCTGAAGCTGTTTCTCCCCATCAACTCCCTTTCTTCTTTCTAATTCCCTTTTTAATTCTATGTCTTCCAGGAAATGCTGTTAATTACACAAAACTCCTCCTTCCAAAAGGGGGCCACAGAATGTAAAGGAAAGGAGTTTAAAGCTGGCTGCTGTTGTTCCTGTTAGCAGGATTCATTGCTTCAGTCACTGTGTATTACCTAGATGGCCATCTTCCCAACGAAATCCATTGCTGTTTCCTTATTCCCTGTGTGTCATACTGCCCATCCTCAAATGTGCATTAACCAAATTAATAATGCATTTCTACTTTATATCATATCAAGTTATTCAGGCAATCATTTGGGACTTTCAATAGTGGAAAAGGATCATTCTGATATAGCAGTGTTAATTATATGTCTCCAGCTAGGTAAACCTTTCATAATATCATGTTATTTCTTGTTCACTGCTCTTGGTAAACACAAACTGAATGCAAACAGCCAGCGGTTTGTTTATCTTAATGTGATTTTTTGCTGACAAATCAGAAATGCCCAGACTGATAGGGCCCATGGGCTAGATTCTTGTTTCTCTCCTCACCCCGCTACATTCTCCTTGTATAAAGAGGCCTCAGAGATCATTTTAAACTCAGTGAACAGTGGCAAATGGGTGTGGAGAGGAATTAAACTCAAGCTCTAACCTTCCCCCAGTGCCCTTCCAATTTAAGTTCTTTTCATATTTAAGGTCCATTCTCTTGTATTTTCTCCAGCATTCTACAGACAGCCCCAGTAAACAGACCATGGTGCTTGCTTTCTACTAATGCTGGGAACAGTTTATTATCATTATTATTATTTTTTCTTTTAAGCATTTACTATCTGCCAAGCACTGTACTGAGGACTGGGGAAGGTACCAGGTAATCAGGTCAGACACACTCCCTGTCCCACATGGGGCTCACAGTCTAAATAGGTGGAAATAGGATTTAATCCCCATTTTATAGATAAGGAAACAGAAGCCCAGAGAAATTAAGTAACTTTCCCTAGTTCACATAGCTTTAAACCTTTAAAATACTCAATCACCTTGCCCCCCACCTCACCTCGCTACTCTCCTACTACAACCCAGCCTTCATACTTTGCTCCTCTAATGCCAACCTTCTCACTCTAACTCTATCTCATCTATCTCACCGCCAACCCCTTGTCCACATTTTCCTTCCAGCTTGGAATGCCTTCCCTCTTCAAATCTCACTGACAATTACATTTCCTCCAAGAGGCCTTTCCTGAACAAGGCTTTCCTTTCCTCTTCTCCCCCTCCTTTCTGTGTCACCCTCACTTGCTCCCTTTATTCATCCCCCCTCCCAGCCCCACAGCGCTTATGTATATGTCTGTAATTCACTTATTTATATTAATGTCTGTCTCCCCCTCTAGACTGTAAGCTTGTTGTGGGCAGGGAATGTGATGCTTATTGTTACATTGTATTCTCCCATGCACTTTGGACAGTACTCTACATCCAGTAAACGCTCAATAAATACGACTGAATGAATTAATAACTTGTATGTGGCAGGGCTGAGATTATAACCCAGGTCCACTTTTTCCAGGGGCCTTGCTCTTTCCACTTGACCATACTGCTTCCCACTGTGAAAGCTAGTAGACTCCCTTCCCTAAATCATAGTTGCTTTCCTTCCCTGCCCTGTCCTTTACAGAGTATGAGAAAAACACAAGAAGAGCGAGGGAGAAGAGACAAAGGTTAGGAAATGCAAATTTTTTATAAAAGGAATATTTGAGAAGACGAATGATCGAATGAACCAAAAGACAAAGGCTTGATGAAGAGCGAAGCTGGGGGAAGTGAGAGCAGGGAAAGTGAAAGGGGAAATATCCTTGAAGATTAAGGAAGTATTTTAATGTTCACAGTGTTCTATTCTTTTTATTATTTCCTATTAGAAACTTCAGAAAATACCCCATTTATGATTGAATAAATGAAGGAACAAAGAGTTTTAAAAGTCACAGAGCAAAGAAAAAACAGCATCAGAACAAGGCACAGCACCCAAAACACTAGCCTGAAAGACTCAGTCTCTTTCTGTCATTTAATATAGAAGTAGATGTAAAGTGGTGGATTTTTTGTGTTTAAGTGACAAGCTAGCCAGTTATCAATTATCTCTCCCCACCTGACCCCGTGGGGCAAATAGAAAAACCAGTGGAGTGCTGCAAAGTAGGAGACCATCTAAAAACCCCAAGAGGCTTCCTGTTACAGACAGGACAGTGAAACAGTGATTGAGTCCCTTGTATTCTCCAAGTATTCTTCCAGACAGTTTACTTGATAAGACAGAGGTGATACTGGCTAATTAGGGAATATTCAAGGATGCAAAGTATGAAAAGATTTGAAAATTCTTAGTGATTCTAGTACCAGGAACCTAGTCATCAAGAGAGTATGACAGCTTTGGTTTCCCAGGAGTCATTCATTCATTCATTCATTCACTCAGTCACATTTAAAGCACTGTACTAAGTAAGCTCTTGGAAGAGTAAAACGTGACAATATAACAAAAGAGTTATTTACTGGAATCAGTCATTTAATTAATCAATTGCATTCAGGGAGTGCTTACTGTGAGAAGAACATTGTACTAAGCACTTGGGAGAGTACCATATAACAGAGTTGGTATAAATATTACCTGCCCACAATGAGCTAGAGAGACAGGCATATGCCCGAAAGACTGACTGGGAAGCTAATGGTTCTAGTAATGTTTGAAGATTAAAAACCTTAATTTGGGGAGAAAGGACTAAGAACTAGTAAAATGAAGGAAAAGTGGAAGGAACCTGTCACTAGGAAGGTGACAGGTAAAACTCTGGGCTTAAATTTCTGATTTCGGCTTTCATATGTGTCTACTTGCTGACCTTAATAATAGATATTCCATATGGAACGCTGACTTTCTTAAAAATTTGGGAAATGTTTATTATAATAATATATTATATATGTATACTTATTAATATAACAACTGTGATATTTGTTAAGTGCTTACTATGTGCCAAGTCCTGTATAAAGTGCTGGGGTGGATACAAGCAAATTGGGTTGGAGACAGTCCCTGTCCCATGTAGGACTCCCAGTCTCAATTCCCATTTTACAGATGAGGTAACTGAGACATCAAGAAGTAAAGTGCCATGCCCATGGTTACACAGCAGACATGGGTCGGAGCCAGCATTAGAATCTTCTGACTCCCAGGCCCGTGCTCTATCCACTATGCCATGCTGCTTTCTTGACTAATGTCTAGAAAAGGTGAGGACAAGTCTATTGAAATACAAGATGTGGTTATTGTTAAGATCACTAGTCTCTTGGAAGCCAACTTCCATCCATTATTTTAAAATTTCCTGCTAGAAGAAAAAAGTTTGAAGAAGTTTCCTCCAGTGCCCTATTTTGGCCATATATTATTGTGTCTTTGGGACTGTTATGCATTCATTCAATCATATTTATTGAACACTTACTAAGTGCAGAGCACAGGCTAAGCGCTTGGAAAGTACAATTCAGCAATAAAGAGTGACAATCCCTGCCCACACCAGGCTTACAGTCTAGAGGCGGGGAAAACCAGTTATGTAAAACCCCTGAGATCCTTGAGAAAGTTCTGGAGAGAGAAATGTTAAGACTGCATCTGAAAATCAGCAAAGTTAATTTTCAGTTGTAGGAACTGGGGCCCAGTGTTTGGAGGGCACAATTTCTTGCTCAAACTTTTAAAGAAACTGAGTCTGTTCATGGTAGGAAAGAGAAGGACTTGACCCTTTTTTTTCTGAAAGTGAGCATTTTTGCTTGGCATATCTTTGATAAAATTGTTTTCAATAAAGTGAACTCTATACCTGGACACAGGATTCCATTTTATCTCCCCACAGGAAAACATGATTTCAAACCACCGAAACCAAGTTGGTAAGAGTTATGCAATTCTCCTATGCTTCATATTTGTGGAGGTAAGAAACTTGGGAAACCCACGGTAAGAAAGTGTACTATTCCTCCAGAAAGTGACCTGTGCTAAAGAAGTGTGGCATTTGATAATGGTCAGGAAACCTTTTTTGAAACATTCTCTCCAATCTGGAACATCTTTTGCCGGCAGGATGGGACAAGGCTGCATGTTGTGAGAAAGGGTATGGAAATCGGCTACTCTATCATATACAATTCGAATTCAGATTAAAAAGAATGTTCACTCTCTCCCTGACAGTGTCCTGGTGGTTTGGATTTGGGGTACTAACCAGATCCATTAATATTTTCTACTCCATTCTGTTTTTTTTTTCTCCTCTGTTATGTTCCTTCCACTTTTCTTCCATTTTACTAGTCCTTAGTCCTTTCTTCCCAAAACTCCTATACCCGATATCCATTTGCTCTTTCATCTGCTGTCCCAAGAGTTGACATCAAAGCCAATATCCTTCTTGGGTGAGGCCAGATAAACTGGGGGCCTGGAATGATAGCTCAGAGCTGGGGTTGTGTGGGTGAGGCTAGCAGCAAGTATATTTGGAACCAAGTTTTTTGGGAGAGGGATGGACGAAGTCTAGAACTGGTAATATGGCCCTAGGGAAGCAGCATGGCCTTGTTAGTGGAAAGGACACGGGCCTGGGAGTCAGAAGGACGTGGGTTCTAATCCCAGCTCTGCCACGTGTTTCTGTGTGACCTTGGACAAGTCATTTCACTTCTCTGTACCTCAGTTACCTCATCTCTAAAATGTGAATTAAGATTGTGAGCCCCACATGGACAGGGACTATGCTCAACCTGATTTGCTTGCATCTACCCTAGTGCTTAGAACAGTGCTTGACACACAGGAAGCACTTAACAAATACCATTATAATTACTAGTTGTAGTAGTCATTATTTATTATTATAACTCATTTATATTAATGTGTGTCTCTTCCTCTAGACTCTAAGCTCATTGTGGGCAGGGAATATGTCCACCAAGTCTTTTGGATTGAACTCTCCCAAATGCTTAGTACAGTGCTTTCTACACAGTAAGGGCTTAATATATAACCCTGAATTATACTAGTAGTAATAGTAGTAGGAGTGGTGAGAGAAATCAGGGTAGTAGTTATTGAGCTCCCACTTAGTGCAATGCCCTCTACTAAGCACTTGGGAAAGTACAGCAGAAACACAAACGACGAGTGCCTTATACTCTCAATAATACTAATAATTGTGGTATTCAAGTATTTACTATATTCCAAGCACTGTATGAAGCACCAGGGTAGATGCAAGGTAATCAAGTCAGACACAGTCTCTGCAACACAGTCGAGGGAAGGAAGGCAAACCGATTTTGAATTCCCATTTTACAGATGAGGAAACTTAGGCACAGGGAAGTTACAAGGCACAGAGATTTGCCTAAGCTCTCATAGCTGACATAGTGACAGAGCTGGGATGAGAACCCTGCTCCTTTGATTCCTAGGTCTGTGCTCTTTTCTCTAGACTATGCTGTATATTTCATTGGGAGGCAGATTGGAAAATATTTTATTCATTCACTCATTCATATTTACTGAGCACTTACTGTGTGCAGAGCATGGTACTAAGCACTCAGGGGAGTATAATGTAACAATAAACATATATATTCTCTACCCACAAAGTGTTTATAGTCTAGAGATAATTGTGATATTTGTTAAGCACTTATCATGTGCCAGGCACTGTACTAAGAGTTGGGGTGGATACAAGCAAATCGTGTTGAACACAGTCGCTGTCACATGTGAGGCTCACAGTCCTAATGCCCATTTTACAGATGAGGGAACTGAGGCACAGAGAAGTGAACCGACTTGCCCAAGATCAAATGGCAGACAAGTGGCAGAGGTGAGATTAGAACACAGGACCTCTGACTCCCAGGCCTGGGCTTTATGCTATGCTGCTTCAAGAATGCGATGATATAGTTATTGCGCTGCCCAAAGTCACACAGCGGACAAGTGGTAGAGCCAGGATTAAAACCTTCTGACTCCCAGTCCTGTGTTCTATCCACTATTCCAGGCTGCTTTTCAATTTTATAATTGAAAAAACATACATACACTGGGGTGGAATAAATACAAAAGTGCTAGAGATGGCTGTATGTCTGACATAAATTGGGGTGGTGGGAATCAACTGCGGAAGACTTTGAGGTGGGATATTTAGGACGGCTTGGAAGGTGGAAGAATGAAAGTCTGGAAGTTTCAGTGGAGGCGGAGGTTCCAAACCAAAGGAACAGAAGAATTGAAAGACTGGAATCAGGTAAGGCAAAAGTTGGGTACAGTTAGCCAGAGGAGTTTGGAAGGGAGGAAGAATTAGAGCTGGGGAACAGCAGACATAGAAAGCCAATATGTAAGTTGGAGAAAGCTGGGGAAGGGCTCTGGAGCTAATAGTTGGAACTTTTCTTTAGTGTGGAGGAAGATGTGCAGCCACTGGAGGTTTCTGAAGAGTGGAGAGTTGTGTTGAGTGATGTTTCAGGAGGATGAACTGGGCCTCATTGTGGAGTGTGGTGCAGCAGGGGAGAGGCTGGATGTGGGGAAACGATGAGGAGGCTGTCACGAATGTGTGTGGGGTCCATTGTGCTGTTGTTGTCATATAGCCAGCACAGGTAGCTGTTTCTTGGGGGTTGCCCTGTGACAGGAGAAGATTATTTCAGGGGCCTTGGGGGTCTTGGCCCACCAGCTGTCAAAGAGAAATGAGCTGAATAACAAGCCCTTGGACGTTTATCTGGAACACTTTCCCATGTCATCGAGTCGGGCTTAGGCTCTGCACCCTGAACAGATTTAACAAAAACAAGTCATTTTGCCAGTTGTAGCTATGCTGTGAAAGATGTAGCTTTGGAGTCAAAGGATGTGGGTTCTAATCCCGGCTCTGCCACTTTTCTGCTGTGTGACCTTGGGCAAGTCACTTCACCTCTCTGTGCCTCAGTTCCCTCATCTGTAAAATGGGGATTAAGACTGTGAGCCCCACGTGGGACAACCTGATTACCTTGTATCTACCCCAATGCTTAGAACAGCACTGAGCACATAGTAAGCGCTTAACAAATACCATGAGAAGTAGCGAGGCTTAGTGGAAAGAGCATGGGCTTGGGAGTCAGAGGTCATGGGTTCTAATACCAGCTCTGCCACTTATCAGCTGTGTGACTTTGGGCAAGTCACTTCACTTCTCTGTGCCTCAGTTACCTCATCTGTCAAATGGGGATATAGACTGTGAGCCCCATGTGGGACACCCTGATTACCTCTATCTACCCCAGCAGTTAGAACAGTGCTTGGCATATAGTAAGCACTTAACAAATACCATCATTATTATTCATTGTCTGCATCCAGGGGCACAGAAGGGACTCAAGCCCCTTCCACTCTACTGGGGTAGGGGCTGGGGGCTCCTCAGTGAATCAGAACATTTCCATTCAAAACTGGGCCAGGTCACCCACTTTCACTTGTCAGTAAGATGAGAAGGGAGTGCCACATACCACAGGACAACACAATGAAAACTGACATTTGCTGGGACATTTCCCTCAGAATGAAAAGTTTAGTTACAGAAATTTTCATGGTCTTGATGACAGTTATAAGGAGAGCTGAAAGACAACAGAAACAGCAGGCAAACCAGCCTGGTAGGAGGAATTAGTGGTGGGGGGGACTCTTTTAGAACAGGAGCTTCAAGAATTCTACTTTTCCAAGAGACAAAACTACAAAACTACCTTAGAAATTAATAAATCCATCTGTGATTAAGGAGTTAGAAGCAGCGTGGCTCAGTGGAAAGAGCATGGGCTTTGGAGTCAGGGCTCATGAGTTCGAATCCCAGCTCTGCCACTTGTTGGCTGTGTGACTGTGGGCAAGTCACTTAACTTCTCTGTGCCTCAGTTCTCTCATCTGTAAAATGGGGATTAAGACTGTGAGCCCCACGTGGGACAACCTGATTCCCTTATGTCTACCCCAGCGCTTAGAACAGTGCTCGGCACATAGTAAGCGCTTAACAAATACCAACATTATTATTATTAGTTATTTTCACATGTACAAAGTCATATGTTAGTTTTATCCGTTATTTTAGCTCCCAAGGAAACATCTGTGGCAAAAGCAAAATCTTCCAACCCTAAGCCAGCTTCAAATATAAAACTAAGGGCATTATCTGAAGTTGAATTGTAGGATGCATGAAGTGGGAAGCAGCCTAGTGGAAAGAACATGGGCTGGAAATCTGAGGACCTGGGTTCTAATCCCAGGTCTGTCACTCATCTGTTGGGTGACTTTGGATAAGCCTCTTATCTTCTCTAAGGCTTAAGTTTCCTCATAAAATGCGAATTCAAAACCTGTTCTCTCATTTTAGACTGTGAGGCTCAAGTGGGACAGGAACTGTCTCCAACCTTAATATTTTGTATCTACCACACCTCTTAGAACAGTCCCTGGCAATCTAGTAAGTGCTGTGCTATATCCAACCTTACGTTGAATCTACCACAGCTCATAGTACAGTTCCTGGCAACATAGTAAGTGCTATACAAATAACACAATCATTATCATCAGTATTCTCAACTTCATCAAGAGGGTGGGTTTGGGAGTTCTGAGTCCTGCATTGGCAGGAAATGTCTATTCACAGTTGTGTGGAGCCATACGGCTTTGAAGGCAGGCCCAGGCCCATGTCCAGGCCCCAGCCCTTGTCTCTCTTTGGTCACCAGCAGTCACTCTCCTCTCACTCAGTAAATAGTATTTATTGAACACTTACTGTATGGTGAGCACTGTTCTAAGTGCCTGGGAGACTAAAGTATAACAATAAACAGATATATGACCTGTCCACAATGCCCAACTCTGCCACTTGACAGCTGTGTGACTTTGGGCAAGTTACTTAACTTCTCTGTGCCTCAGTTACCTCATCTGTAAAATGAGGATTAAGACTGTGAGCCACATGTGGGACAACCTGATTACCTTGTTGCAACCCCAGTGCTTAGAACGGTGCTTGGCACATAGTAAGCACTTAACAAATATCATCATTATTATTATTATTAGAGGGGGATACAGGCATTAAAATAAATAAATTACAGATATGCACATAAGTGCTGTCCCCTCTGAGGGTCGCACCTGAAGTTTCCAGTACTCTACCAGGCTCAACCTTAGGAGGGAGAGTCAAGCATCGGCATATCCATTCCATTCCTAGCTTGGGCAGTAGCTAGTGAACCTAGGCAATCTGTTACAAGTCAAAACTCACCTGTGCTGGGCAGAGACTCAGGTTTACTGCACAGTAGGAGGCAGTGGTAAACCACTTTTGTATTTTTACCAAGAAAACTCTATGGATCCACTACGAGAATGATTGCAGATGGAGGTGGGGTGTTCTGGGATAGTTGTGTCCATGGAGTCACTATGGGTCGGAGGTGACTTGACAGCATATAAGGCAAGACAAGACATAAGTGCTGTGGGGCAGGGATGGGTTGACTAAAGAGGGCAAGTCAGGGTGGTGCAGAAGGGAGTGGGAGAAGAAGATAGGAGGGCTTAGTCAGAGGAGGCCTTTTGGAGGAGATGTGCCTTTTCAGTGGCACATCCCAGCCCCAGAAAGCCTGGATAGCTGAGCATTATTGACTGGACTCTGGCCACAGATTCAATAGAATTTATTGAGCGCTTACTATGTGCAGAGCACCGTACTAAGTGCTTGATATGTACAATTCAGCAACAGATAGAGACAAGCCCTGCCCAGTGATGGGCTCACAGACTAACTGGGGGAGACAGATGGCAGAGCAAAACAGAACAAAACAAAAACAAGACATTATCATGATAAATAGAATCAAGGGGATGTACACCTCATTAACAAAATAAATAGGGTAATAAATGATATATACAAATGAGTACAGTGTTGGGTGGGGGGGGACCAGAGGGAAAGGGGACTCAGCTGAGGGGAGGTGAAGGGGGAATGAGGAGGAGCAGAGGGTGGAGGGGGAACAGAGGGAAAAAGGGGGAGCTCAGTCTGGGAAGGCCTCTTGGAAGGGGTGAGATGATATTTGTGATTTCAAATCATGCACAGAGGTGTCTCTATTCCCCTGTGATTTCAGAGGGATTACTCTAACATTTAGGAGGTAACAAAAACATTCTGGCCTAGTGGAAAGAGACCAGGACTGAGAGTCAGGGCACCTGGGTTCTAGTTTCAGCTCTACAACTGGATGGCTGTATAATTTGGGGAAAGTCACATAACCCTTCTGGGCCTCAGTTGCCCCATCTGTAAAATGGAGATATAAAAATTGTGTGTCACATCATTAGGTTGTAAACTCATCGAGAGCAGGGATTGCACATATGCTCTATTGCATTGTAGTCTCCCAAGTACTTAGTGTAGTGCTCTGCACACTGTAAGCACTCAATAAATACAATTGTTTGGTTGACTGACAGGGACTCTTTCCAATCTGATAATTTTGTATATACTCCGAAGTGTAGAACATGGTGCTTAATAAATACCATAATTACAATTATCAACTTTTCTCCATCCACCTCCCTTTCCAAAAATATGATAGTAGGAGTTTGCTGGCCATGGAAGTAAATAATCAACAGATATTTTTGATACAACTAAAAAATCAAATTCTATCTCTCTGGGTCCTGGAGGCTTGGGAAAGCTTAGACTATTGATGGACAAGGATGAGATGTCAACTCCCCCCTATAGTCAAGTACTAGAAAAAAACTCTTCATCCTGCAGTGTTGTCTAGGCAGGTCCAAAAATGCAAGAGTTCTCTGCTTTCTTTACTTTTTGCAATTCTGTAACCCTAGGGGTCACTATCCCTTCTCCCCAGTGATTAAAAAGGCCCTGTCAGAGGGGCAATAATGAGGAAAAAGGCCGACCATACTCAAGATAAAAGATCAGAGCTATGAAGAGAGGAGAACATTGCTAATAACTTTGACATAGTTTGGATAAGAAAGTTGTGTATCCATTACCTAAGTTCTGGTCTCTAAAACTTCTTCACAAACCCCCTTGAACTCTCAATTCGAGAAGCAACAGACTTGTGTATGCTGAAGTTGCTAAAATTGTCACAGCAAGAAGTAAAATCCAGAAGAGACTGATAATTTAATATTTCCAGTTCATTGAGAGTGTGAATTTCTTCACCAAAGAAGTACAAAAATCATGTTCGTTATGATTAAGACCTGAAACTGTAGAAATGGTAAAGTGTAACTTTATGGTGGCATAGTCCCTCATCTGTAAAATGGGGATTAAGACTGTGAGCCCCACATGGGACAACCTGATTCCCTTGTATCTACCCCAGAGCTTAGAACAGTGCTCTGCACATAGTAAGCGCTTAACAAATACCAACATTATTATTATTATCATTATAGTCATGTGTAGCACAAAATGCAAAAATTGCAACAGAGAGTTGAATATTCAGGTCTCTGCTAAATTACCCTTGGACCTATTTCATCACAGATTTAACTAAGTATAGTTCTGCTCTAAGGCAACCTCCTATTTAAAATAGCATCTTAGGTCCTCTTTTAATAACAATGGTCTCTACAACTGGCTAACTAGTGAGTCTTACATAATCAAAAACTACCAATTTGGAGGAACAAAGTAGGGAAGCATTATCTCGGTTGTTTTAATAATCAACTAATCTTCAAAAATTGAATAGTTGACATGTGATCTATCCTCCATGATCTCTTTCAGTGTTGTTTGGTGAGATTTTGTGTTATCTGTCCCAGGTTACCTGTTTATGTGTTATGTGAATACACTACTTAACACCCTGGTGAAAGGTAGTGTCTGCCACTCCTAATAGCCCACATGTCCCACTTCCAAGGTTGCCAATTACTGAGAATGATTCTTACAAAGAGTACTGATAGAATTATTGACTTTCAGATTTACTTTACTAACAATTCAACATTATATGATCCATTTCACCATTAAAGAAACTCAACAACATTTAATGTTTATGTATCCAAAAGTAATGTTAGTATGCATACTGGTTAGTGTCCCCAGTGATCTATTTTTTGCAAAGATAGTGTTATAGTTGTACTACAGTAGAAAAACCCTGGCAGCATCTTTCCATGACTCCCTTCTCTCCTCTTCTGGGCTCCAAGCAACCCCAGTGATGACAAGAAGGGCACCTAGATGTTTGGGGACGGTCATTTTGGTCTCCAAGTGACTGCTGACTTGGTTCTCCAGAGCCAGAATATGGAGGCTGAGAGAGGCCCAGAGAGCCTCTGTGGGTGGGCCCACCATCCCCTTGGCCAGGCCCCTAGAGCCACTCTGAGGCCCTCTGCCGAATGCAACTGAACAGAACCCCACCTCCCTAGAATCAAGACCTACTTACTAGGAGCAGTTCTCCTGAGGAAACCAGGAGTCAGAAAGGCCTGGCTTCTAATCCTGGCTTTGCTACTGTCTGGGTGACCTCAGATCTAGGAGCAGTTCTCCTGAGGAAACCGGGAGTCAGAAAGGCCTGGGTTTTAATCCTAGCTCTGCTACTTGTCTGCTGGGTGAACTAACTTCTCTGTGCTTCTGTTACCTCATATATGAAATTGGGAGTAAGACTCTGAGCCCTATGTGGGACAGGGACTGTGTCCAACCTGATTATCTTGTATCTAAGCCAGCACTTAGTACAGTGCCCGGCACATACTAAGCAAGTGCTTAAATACCATGAAAAAGAAGGGAATGCAGAGGATAGGGCACTGGGATAGTGGGGGTGGGCCTGGTGGGTATTTATCCTCCTTTCAAATGTCCTGTCTCTCAAAATGGCTCCTCTCTGCTCTGGTGCCTGCCTGAGTGGCTTGGGATCAGTCTAACAGGGCCCAGGGCAGAAGGACACTGGGAAACTTCCACAGCAGTCACTGACAAAAGTTGCACAATAAAATCAAACCTGTGTTGTGCAGTGGGACTAACACACAACCACCTCTGGTCAGCTCCCTGGAAGGCTGGCAGATCTTCTTCGTGGAATTTCTGCCCAACTCTGCCCACTCAGGGTGGGAATGTTACCCCTCTGCTCTCCCCTGATCTGCCAGCTCCTGGACCCAGCCCTCTACAAAGATCCTAAAGCAGGTGTAGAGGAAGAGGGGGGCCTCTGCGAGTACTTCATTGAGACACTTCAGTTCGACCACATGATTCTCTGCCCTATTACTCTTTCTCTCCATCTGGGCAGCAAACCATCTCCCTAACCCACACTTCTGGGAACTGGAGAGTCTGATGCTACTGTTCCTGATTGGTCGCAGATGGCAGGGCTCCCTCTCGCTCCCTTCCTTAAACAGAGTTGATTTCTGCCCCTACCCAGGCAATCATGGCCATTCAGTGCCCCTCAGAGAAGGGGCTCCCTGAAGGGAAGCATGTGCATATCCCAAAGAGGCACAGCTATAGTGCAGAGCAAGTAATTCTTTCCACTTTTACCCCAGTGTGGAGAAAGCATTATTTATGTACAGTGAAACATTTTTATGGGCTTTATCAACGTGGTCAATCTTAAGAGAAGAGAGACAGAGAAGCAGCGTGGCTCAGTGGGAAGAGCCTGGGCTTGGGAGTCAGAGGTCACGGGTTCTAATCCTGGCTCCGCTGCTTGTCAGCTGTGTGACTTTGGGCAAGTCACTTCACTTCTCTTTGCCTCAGTTACCTCATCTGTAAAATGGGGATTAAAACTGTGAGCCCCACGTGGGACAACCTGATGACCTTATATTCCCCTTGGTGCTTAGAACAGTGCT
This sequence comes from Ornithorhynchus anatinus, assembly GCF_004115215.2. Classification (NCBI taxonomy): domain Eukaryota; kingdom Metazoa; phylum Chordata; class Mammalia; order Monotremata; family Ornithorhynchidae; genus Ornithorhynchus; species Ornithorhynchus anatinus. Next base: position 89,773,780 of record NC_041731.1, read on the forward strand.
CTGCACTTAGTAAGTGCTTAACAGATGCCAGCATTATCATTATTGTGTGACTCATCAATTTAAAGATGGTTGACAACTCTGTTTCCTTGACTTCCTGGTGGTGTAGGGAGCTGCTTAAATAAGAGAATTCCTAGATGATGATGATGATGATTATATGTGTTAAATGCCTACTATGTGTCAAGCACTGTTCTAAGCACTGGGGTCGGGGGGTGAGGAGTTGTAAGGTAATCAGGTTGGACACAGTCCCTGTTCTATACAGGACTCAATGCTTAAGTAGGAGGGAGAACAGGCATTGAATCCCTATTTTACAATTGAAGAATCTGAGGTGTACAAGAGTTAAATGACTTGATCAAGGTCACACAACAGGCAAGAGGCAGAGCTGGGATCAGAACCCAGAGTCTCTGACTCCCAGGCCTGTGTTCTTTCCAGTAGGCCATGCCTTCCTTGTATGTGCTCAACATCATCCATGTTCCCCAACAGGGCTCTGTTCCTGAATGTATGCCTGCTCACTGCCTATTTTCCATCATGCAGTCAAGAGAGTTGAGATCAGGGTCTTGACATTAATAGGTAAACCTGTATGCTCTTGATAACTTTTCCAAAGTTCATGCATCATTCCAGAAGATTTCCTTTGAACACAAAGGAGGCCTCAAATGAATATTTGTTGGATACCTTATATGAAATATGATAGATTTTTGTACCCAGTCGGCCAATGGGTTATTTCAGTTGACAAATAACATATCCTCCACAAAGACTCATTTTTATTAGTCTCAGAGAATTCTAAAAGAATTCCTCTGGATTCCCTCTAGACTGTTAGCTTCTGTGGGCAGGGAATCTATCTACCAAGTCTGTTGTACTCTCCCAAGCACTTAGTATAGTGCTCTGCATGCAAAATCACTCAATAAATACCACTGCTTGATTGATTGAAGAATGCAGTTTGTCTAAGTAACTGCGTTTTGACTAAACCAGTCAGTTGGGTATCTCAGCCCCAGTGTGGGAGAGGAAGGAAGAAAGGAATAGGAGAAGAAGAAAAAGGAAAATTATGGAACTTTAGGAAGGGATAGGAAGAGGAGTGAGAGAACAATGCTTGCTGGAAAAAGTAGTGGAAGAATCAAAGAAAAGAAGAAATGTCAGTATTCCAACATTTCAAGCAATGTATATTTTTGGTGGCAAACTACTTTATAAAGACTGTTACAACCATTGCACTCAAATTCCATGGCCTTAAGCTGGTTATGAACTTAGACAATACACTCTAGGAGCTTTAAAAGCATGGAAATCATGTTGTCTGTGGCTTTTCCAGCACAAGAGAGCATAAAGAAAAAGCAATAAGTTTACAATGGAGACATTGTTGAGGTGTTTGAATTCATAACCCAAAAATAATGAAAATAAATTACCACTATTCCAAAGTATTTGAAAATGTCTAACAATACTGCTTTTTGTTGTGTAAGAAGTGATATTTGAAAAGCATTTCTAACAGGATAAGAAGAATGATAAAAGAGAGGGTTGAAAAATTGAGTAGGAGTAAAAAAATGACTGTACATACACGAACACAAAGAGCTTGAGATGTATTTATAAAAATACCCCATTTCCTTGGCATACATTAACGTACGAATATTTGATTATTTGTGGCTGTTTATTTTGTGCTGCTTCAAGATTGTGAAAATTCCAAAGAAAAGATGGCATTATTCAAAATATGCTAAAATCAATTTCTCTGGTCTTTTTACCATATATTAATTGCCTCTCTACAATGAAACTTGACTGAGAAGTGGAGAGAAGGTACATGTAGGAGTATTGAGCCTATTATTCTTCAAGCTAAGTATGCATTATTCCATTTTAACAAGCTGCACCTAAACAAAATATTAAGGTTCAGGATATTGTGTTCAATTTGAAATTACTCACGACTGGTATTGGTTCTAATCCCAGCCTTCTCAATTAAAAGATTATTTCAACCAATGAAGCGTATATTTGCATATGGTGTTGGCTAAGCTTAGAATAAAGAACACTTGCGGATCACTTGCTTGCAGCCTCAGTGTGCATTAATTGGTAAAGCATTCATTCTGATTCGTATCCCTGTGAAGGAAGAGAGCTAGATGCTGGAACTCTGTGGACTTGGCCATGTTTCTTTGAACTTATTTTGTGGCTGGCTTGACCCCAGCTCAAGCTATAGCTGTAGGAATGCCAGAGCAGTGAGGGCCCCTGCCTGGATTGGCTGGACTGGAGTGAGGGACAGGAGAGGGGCTGGGAGAGCCCCAAACCACCCTCCCCTTTCCCCAAACCTGCATAGCTATTGTGGAGGGAAGCAGGGAAGTGGGGAGAGAAATGGCTTCCCCCTTCTCCTGCCCAAGACCTCCACCAACACCGGGGCCATTTTGCCTGTGTCTTTATTCATTCTTCTAAGTGGAAGCAGCTGGGGTTGGGGAAGGGGGTGGATTGCAATTGGAGAAAGGATCAGCTTGGTTGTGAAATATGTCTGTAATGGAGTGTAAAAAAAAATCCCCCAAATGATGCTAGATTGGCAGAAAAGACTCAAGGTGGCAAGGAGAAGCAGCGTGGCTCAGTGGAAAGAGCCTGGGCTTGGGAGCCAGAGGTCATGGGTTTGGATCCTGGCTCTGCCACTTAATAATAATAATAATGTTGGTATTTGTTAAGCGCTTACTATGTGCCGAGCACTGTTCTAAGCGCTGGGGTAGACATAGGGGAATCAGGTTGTCCCACGTGGGGCTCACAGTCTTAATCCCCATTTTACAGATGAGGGAACTGAGGCCCAGAGAAGTTAAGTGACTTGCCCACAGTCACACAGCCGACAAGTGGCAGAGCTGGGATTCGAACTCATGAGCCCTGACTCCAAAGCCCGTGCTCTTTCCACTGAGCCACGCTGCCACTTGTCAGCTGTGTGACTGTGGGCAAGTCATTTAACTTCTCTGTGCCTCAATTACCTCATCTGTAAAATGGGGATTAACTGTGAGCCTCATGTGGGACAACCTGATTACCCTGTATCTACCCCAGCACTTAGAACAATGCTCTGCACACAGTAAGTGCTTAACAAATACCAACATTATTATTATTATGCTGATAAAGGAGAATGGAGAAACAAGTTGGGAAGGAGAAAAATTTTAGAGGGATGGGAGAAGACTGGGGATGGAGAGGTGACAGGAATAACTGATCTCCAGATGGAATCACCAAGAGTTGACATGTCCATCTTTCCTCTGATGTGCTGCCATTGGCAACCTGAACTAATATAGCAAAGAAAGATAGCACTGTAAAGTATTAGGAAACTAAAACCTTTGGCTGCACAAGTTCTGTTTGTTGTAACTCAAAATGTCATAAGGTGTTTACTACAGTACTATTCTTGCTTGCAAATATTCATAATAATTGTGGTACTTGTTAAGTGCTTCCCAAGTGCCAAGCTCTGTTCCAAGTACTGGGATCAAAACTAGTTAATCAGGTTGGACACAGTCCCTGTCCCACATGGGGTTCACAGTCTTAATCCCCACTTTGCAGAAGTCATTTCACTTCTCTCATGGCTTAGTGGAAAGAGCATAGACTTGGGAGTCAGAGGTCATGGGTTCCAAATCCGGCTCTGCTGCTTGTCAGCTGTGTGGCTTTGGGCAAGTCACTTCACTTCTCTATGCCTCAGTTACGTCATCTGACAGCCTAATTACCTCGTATTTACCCAGAATTTAGAACAGTGCTTGGCACATAGTAAGAATTTAACAAATACCATCATTATTATTATTATTCCCTGTGCCTCAGTTCCCTCATCTGTAAAATGAGGATTAGGACTGTGAACCTGCTGCAGGATAGGGACTGTATCTAACCTGATTTTCTTATATTCCCCCCGCCCCACCCCAGTGCTTAGTACAGTGCCTGGCACATAGTGAATGCTTAACAAATACCACAATTATAAATAATTGTATATTATAATTATTTGTTAAGCAATTACTATGTGCTAAGCACTATACTAATTACAGGGCTGGATATAATATCATCAGTTTGAACACAGTTCTTTCATTTTACAGATGAGAAAACTGATGGAGAGAGAAGTTAAGCAATTTACCCAAGGTTACACAACAGGCAGGTGGTGGAGTCAGGATTAGAACTCAGGTTTTCTATCCTGTTCTATCAGGCCATGTTGTTTCTCATTATCATTATCATTACATTTGAAATATGGAGTTGGCTTAGTAAGAACTGTAATGTAATACCATTTGTGCACTGCTTTTAGGAACTTAAGCTAAATTTGTTCTTCACTCAATCTCCACTAATCAAATTTACTTATAATAGAGTACACTATGCAAATGAATCACTACAAAGGCATGCAAGAACACTACCCTTTATGTGACCATTCATAAATTCAATGCTAACATCTTGGTGATAAAAAATCACTGCTTATAGAAAAACAAATAATGCATCAGCACCACTCCCAGCTTATAGTATCCTTTATGTGGACATGGAAATCAATCCATGAGGGTTTACAGCAACCCGCTTCAGGATATGTAAATCAAGGTAAGACACATGTTTGGCCAGTGGTGGAAACCAAAGTGGGAGAAAATCCAGTGTTTATCACAATTAACATCAAGTGGTAAGCAGAATCACAATTAACAAAGGCTGGAGTGAACTCAGTGTGGTAGCAGAGAAGCTATGGTCATTTCAAGACAGCTTTGCAGGGTGAGACTTGTGAGGGGGTTGGATAATAATGGTATTTGATAAGCACTTATTATGTGCCAAGCACTGTTATAAGTGCTGGAATAGATACAAGGTAATCAGATTGTCCCACCTGGGGCTCACGGTCTTATCCCCATTTTACAGATGAGGTAATTGAGGCACAGAGAAGTTAGGTGACTTGCCCAAAGTCACATAGCTAAGTGGCAGAGCCAGGATTAGAACCTACGACCTCTGACTTCGAAGCCCATGCTTTTACCACTAATCCTCGCTGCTTCTCGTGATATAGGATACCCAGAAAACCCCTACTGTGGTGAGTTGAAAGGGGACAAGTGGAACAGAGGAAACATTTGAAGAATTCAGTGACGTTCAGCCCTAAACTATGTGGTCTCACAGAAGAAAGCTGGAATATTATCATGTCATTCAGAACATCCTATGTTATCCGTAATCAAGGTAGGTCTGGCTCTTTGAGTGTATCATGAGATAAAGAGGGAAAAGTGAAAATAATCCCCGAGGCATCAACCGTAATATAACAACTCAAAAAAGGACAAAATTTGCACTCTCTTATTGGCCTCTGGTACTATGGGTAAACTTCAGCATTGGTGATGTTTTCTTTGAATATGAAGGTCAAACATCACCACTCTCCCCTCACCCCTCCCACTCATACACATACACACATCTGTATATGTCCACATACATGTGAAATTAAAAGGCATTATGTAGTCCAAAAATAATAATAATAATATAAAGTACCTTAAATGCTTTTTTTCCTCCAAAAAGTTTCCTTTCAGTAAGTTTTTGCTTCCTCAGTTTGCACTTGAAAAGAGAGTTCTTTCTCATTGAAAGCTCATTTTCTCCCACTGCTTCAGACACCTTAAATAATTATTTTATTTATTTTTAAAGAATTTCCAGAATTTAAAATTTCAACTTAAGGTGACTGGCAGTTATTTTGTCAACATTTATATGGACTGAAGTATTCTGGCAATGGAAGCTGTTACAGAGCACCTAGTTGCCAATCCATTTCAGTAGCACTTTCCCAAAGAAACAATTGCTCAGATTGGGCTCTCTCACTTTAAGTAAATGTGACTCACACTGTCCACCGAGGAGAAAATCATTTTTCTTGCTCTAATATCTAAATTATAATATCTATATAATCATCCTATTTAAAGCTATTTCACTAAGAATTTATTGGTTTTAAACAAAATGACCAAATCCTATACTTGGAGTATTTGATGTATTCAACTACTGGGTTTAGGAATGAAAAACAGTGTTATTTGCATTAATAAGCTACCTGGAAGAATTTTGCTCAGTAGGATTCAAAGTTAGAAAACACAACTTTGTATTGGTTTCAGCAGTATGAAAGTTTAAGTGATCTATGGCACAGAGCTGCATCTTTTGAATTCCAAAGCAACTTTTCAAAGTGATCATTAAATCTACCCCAGTGTTGTTCTGACAAATTTCAGCCCCTGCAATTTGTGGAAAATGCAGAAGCGGACTCGATCAATCTGTCATCTTGCTTGGTTCTCACTACTATTACTCAAAGAGATTCACTCCCTGTTATCTTGAGGTTGTGGCAGTGTGTGAAGGGAAATAGATGGCAAGAATAAATAGAAAGCCCTAAAGCAGTAAGACTACCTTCTAATACGGTCTTTCCACACCTTGAAAATTTACTTATCCTGTCACCTAGAGGTGGAGACAAAAGAAAACAAAACAATTGAATGTGAATAATTGGGGTGTGAGGGGTGCATCAATCAATTTCAGAATGCAAGTGGACTGAGATGGGAGAAGTTTAAGAAACCCTAGACCATTCATTCCCCAGACATAGCCATTCAAGGCTTAATAATTAAGCTACATCAGATTGTAATTCCTATTCAAAGGTGAACTAATGGCCTCCATCCCCCTATTGATTTAAAAAATTATTTTACACAAACATTATCATCTCCATCACCTTGCCCCCTCCTACCTCTCCTCCCTTATCTCTTTCCACTGCCCACCCCGCACTCTCCGCTCCTCGGCCGCCCACCTCCTCACCATCCCGTTCTCGTCTATCCCGCTTGTCGACCCCTGGGCCACGTCCTCCCCCGGTCCTGGAACGCCCTCCCTCCTCACCTCTGCCAAACTAATTCTCTTCCCCTCTTCAAAACCCTACTTAAAGCTCACCTCCTCCAAGAGGCCTTCCCAGACTGAGCTCCCCTTTTCCCTCTACTCCCTCTACCCCCCCTTCCCCTCTCCACAGCTAAACCCTCTTTTCCCCCCATTTGCCTCTGCTCCTCCCCCTCTCCCTTCCCATCCCCTCAGCACTGTACTCGTACGCTCAACTGTATATATTTTCATAACACTATTTATTTTGTTAATGAAATGTACATCGCCTCGATTCTATTTATTTGCTATTGTTTTAATGAGATGTTCATCCCCTTGATTCTATTTATTGCTATTGTTCTTAATAATAATAATAATGTTGGTATTTGTTAAACACTTACTATGTGCAGAGCACTGTTCTAAGCGCTGGGATAGACACAGGGGAATCAGGTTGTCCCACGTGGGGCTCACAGTCTTAATCCCCATTTTACAGATGAGGTAACTGAGGCACAGAGAAGTTAAGTGACTTGCCCACAGTCACACAGCTGATAAGTGGCAGAGCCAGGATTCGAACCCATGAGCGCTGACTCCAAAGCCCGTGCTTTTTCCACTGAGCCATGCTGCTTCTTCTTGTCTGTCTGTCTCCCCTGATTAGACTGTAAGCCCGTCAAAGGGCAGGGACTGTCTCTATCTGTTACCGATTTGTACTTTCCAAGCGCTTAGTACAGTGCTCTGCACATAGTAAGTGCTCAATAAATACCATTGAAAGAAAAGAAAGATTATAAGGACACATCTGAAATGACTCTGAACTTTATAGCTAAACCTCAACTCCATGGTAGCCCAGTGTTGGCCATCTCCATTTTGTAAAGGACATATCTGAAATGATGCTGAACTTCGCCAGTGCTTAGAACAGTGCTTGCCACATAGTAAGTGTTTAAAAAGTACCATAATTATTATTTCTAGCTAAACTTTAACTCCATGTTAGCCCAGTGTTGGACCCCTGGAGAGGCTAAGTGGGTAGTTGCCTGGAGACAAAGGAAAGGAAACTCAAAGAATCACTTGGTGCTGGAAACTCCCTACCTTCAATTTCCAAAGCTAGTTCAAGTTCTGGAAAAAGAGAAAGGGATCAAAGGACTTCTGGAACAGAACAAACTGGAACTTGGTCCGGGGTTCAAGTCAGTCATGTGACAACGTTACATCAGACTGTGAGCTCTGGACTGAGATTTATTCATTCGTATTTATTGAGTGCTTACTGTGTGAAAGGAATGTACTAAATGCTTGGGAGAGTACAATGTAACAATAAATAGAAACATTCCCTGGCCACAAGAACTTACAGTGTAGAGGGAGAAATAGATATTACTGTAAATAAATGAATTACAAATATGTACAAAGTGCTTGTAGGGCTGGGATGGGGGAATGAATAAAGGGAGCAAGACAGGGCATGAGATGAGTCAGACCACCAGTTCCGTGACCCCACTCTTACCCTTGAAGCTCCTGCTGAGAAACAGTAATAATAATAATAATAATTGTGGTATTCATTAAGCATATACTAAGTGCCAGGCACAGTACTAAACAGTGTGGTAGATACAATGTAATTTGGTTGGACACAGACCCAATTTGGGCTCACAGTCTTAATCCCCATTTTACAGATAAGCAATTGAGGGACAGAGTACTGAAGTGACTTGCCCAAGTTCTCACAGCAAAGTGACAGAGCAGGGTTTAGAACCCAGGTCCTTCTGACTCCCAGGCCCATCCTCTATCCACTAGACCATGCTACTTCACCAAGTATTCCTCAAGCCTGAAGGAGGGACATTTGTCTGGTTTTATTCTGGGGTGTATCTGGATTTCAACTGATGTGTCCCCTATCCTATTTTGACATAGTACTAGACTTTTATGTCCAATTTTAAAGCACTAAGCTTTCCTTTGTGCCTATTACTGTCACTGATCTCAGGGGCTCAGATGCATTGGCCTTGTTCATAAAGACCTTGGGAGGAATGAAAGCTTGGGAACAAGTGGGGGATTCAGGGATTCCCCAGAAAAATGCCCTAGGATAGCAAAAAAAGGAGTGTAGTTCCACAAAATGGGGCCTATGACATCAATACATTACTCTATATACCTAGCATAAGAAGTGTGAGATCAGTCAATCAGTGGTACTTATTGAGCACTTACTGTGTGCAAGAGTATAACAGAGTTGGTAGTCATGTCCCCTGCCCACAATGAAGGTCATGGGTAATTCCTTGTGCAGTATTCAGGATGGTCATCAGTGGCCTCCTTGCCCATGCCAAATGCATAAACTGATAGGCCCAGACCAGAGTTTCTGACTCATCTGTCACCTTTCCTGGGGCCAGGCCAATGTCATCTTCTTTATCCGGTGTGTTTTTTACCCAGACTGCAGCAGAACCTTAGGGTAATATTGACAGTGGGCAGAGCTGGCAGCAGTCCTTTGATGACTGCACTGGTTCAGCTTGGTAGTAATATATTTAAATTATTTCCCATGATTGTTAAGGAGATTCCATTACATCGTTCACATTGGCTACTTAATGCTAACATTTTCTGTAGTCATTGGTATAAAATATGAAAATATTAGCCTCTCAGATATATTTTATATTCAAGGTCAGTAACTGGATCAGATTTTTTACCTAGTTTGGTTGAGAAAATGCATTGAAATGGAAATGCTATTGATTAAACAATTCCTTTCCAATTTAAAAACTAAATTAACAAAAATTGCATTCATAGTAATTTTGAGAAATGAAATATTTGCTAACATTATAAACCAAAAAGACATTTATGAAGATGACTGCAATATTTTCATTTCCTGAGAATGGGTATTTCATATTATTTGGGTTAAAAACAGAGGGAGAGCAGATGAGAAATTCTACTGGGGTGATAAATATTAAAATAGCACGGTTCAGCATTAATCATTTCCCATTGCAAATTTTTTAACAAAAAATTAGAATCAGTGCTCCTAAAAATGCTTAGGGAATGATGGCAACTTTTTACATGTAAATGGTCATGTCCTTTATTGTCAAAATTTGTGTATTATGAAAGTAGAAAGGATCAATAAAATACAATATTAATGTATTTTCTTTTCATAATTATTCCAGTTCGCTGACCCACCTTTTGTTTGCTAAGTGGGCCAAACAATTTCTTCCTTTATGTAAAAATATTTTGAAGATTTGGGATAGGGATTAGAGAGACTTTTTTGGGTGTAGATATCTAAATTACCTTCCCTTGAAGACTAAATCTACACCCTCCTCAATAGCTCTTTACTGAACTCAACTCACTCACTCCCCTACCCATTTGTCAATCTCATAGCACTAATCCATAGCCCTGGATCATCTCCACAGTCCACTTCCTTCGTGCCTATGTATGAGCTGCAGAGCGCTGCTTAAAGAAATCCAGATATCAAGCCGATCTTATCCACCTAAAATTCCCGCTTCTCCTGATTTAACTCTGCCTTTTCCTGTGCCCAGCAACCTTATTTCTCCATCCATAATGACTCCCATGCCCACTGCCCTCTTCAGTTATTTTAGCCATTTTACACCTTCTTCAACACCCCTCTGCCTCCCCATATCTTGCCCTTAATGATCTAGCCACTTAATTGATAAACTGAAACCATCAGGCGTGATATCTCTTCAATATCCCATTTTTCTCCAGTCCTTTCCTCCTCCTGCCCCTTCTTCAACCCTCCCATATTTCCCAGCAGTATCTCAAGGAGATCTCCTGCTTCCTCTCAAAATTCACTCCCTCCACCTGGGTCTCCAACTCCATCTTTTCACTTCTTATCAGAATGTTTGCCCTCTCCCTGACCTCCATCTTCAGCAGTTCACTCTCATGTCGACTCTCATGTCGACTCTCATCCCGACTCTGCCCCTTGTCAGCTGTGTGACTGTGGGCAAGTCACTTCACTTCTCTGTGCCTCAGTTCCCTCATCTGTAAAATGGGGATGAAGACTGTGAGCCTCACATGGGACAACCTCATTCCCCTGTATCTACCCCAGCGCTTAGAACAGTGCTCTGCACGTAGTAAGCGCTTGACAAATACCAACATTTTATGTCATCTCTAGCCTAAAAAAACACTTCCTTGATGTCATGACTCCTTCCAGTTAGTATCCCAGATTCCTCCTACCATTCCTCTCCAAAATCCCTTGAGTGGGTTTGTCTACACCTGATGCCTCCGCTTCCTCTTTTTGACCCACTCCAATCTGGCTTCTGCCCACTTCATTCCACCAAAACTAGCCTCTCAAGATTCACCAATGGCCTCTACTCCATCCTAATCAACGGCTCAGCTGCCATTGGCACTGTTGACCACCCCTTTCTGCTTGAAACAATATCTTTGGTTTCCCTATCACTGTCATCTGGTTCTCCTTTTTCTCTGGCCACTCATTCTCAGTATGCTCTGTGGCCGCCTCCTCTGCCACCCACCCCTAACTGTAGGAGTCCTTCGAGAATCAATTTTGGGTCCCCTTCTATTCTCCAACTACATCCATTCCCATGGAGAACTCATTTGCCCTAATGGCTTCAACTACTATTACCAAGCAGGTAATTCCCAAATCTACATTCTCCAGCCCTGATCCTCTTCTTCTCTGCAGTCTTGTATTTCCTGCTGCCTTCAGGACACCTCTACTTGGATGACCCAATGACAGCTCAAACTTAACATGTCCAAAACAGAACTCCTCATCTTCCCACCCAAACCCTGTCCTCCCCCTGACTTTTCCATCACTATAGGCAGCACCACCATCCTCCTTGTCTCACAACCTTGGTGTTATCCTTGACTCATCTCACTCATTCAACCCATATATAGAATCTATCACCAAATCCTTTTAGTTCAACAGCATGGCTAAAATCTGCTCTTTCTTCTTCATTCAAACTGCTACCATGTGAATCCAAACACTTAGTCTATTCCAGCATAATTATTGAATCAGCCACCTTGCTGACCTCTCACTTTCCTCTCTCTCCACTTCACCCCATACTTTACTAGCTGACAATTCATTTTTCTACAAAACTATTAGGTCCATATTTCTCCACTCCTCAAGGACCCTAGTGGTTGACCATCCACCTCCGCATCAGAAAGAAACTCTTTACCATAGGCTTTAAAGCACACAATCACCTTCCCCCCTCATACTTTACCTCCCTGATTTTTTACTAAAACCCAGGCCTCACACTTCACTCCTCTAATACTCACCTACTCACTGTACCTCAATCTCGTTTATCTTACTGCCGACCTCTTGCCCGCATCCTACCTCTAGCCTGGAATGCCTTCCCTCTTCATATCTGAGAGATGATCACTCTCCCCACCTTCAAAGTGTTATTAAAAGCAGATCTCCTCCAAGAGGCTTTCTCAGTCTAAGCCTGCATTTCTTCTTCTCCCACTCCCTCCTGCATCACCCTTGCACTTGAATTTGCACCTTTATTCACCCCTCTCTCAGCACCACAGCACTTATGTACATATCCATAAGTTATTTATATGAATGTTGGTCTCACCCTCTAGACTGTAAGCCTGTTGTGGGTAGGGTAAGAGAAGCAGCGTGGCTCAGTGGAAAGAGCAAGGGCTTGAGAGTCAGAGGTTGTCGGTTCTAATCCCTGCTCCACCACTTGTCTGCTGTGTGGCTTGGGCAAATCACTTAAGTTCTCTGTGCCTCAGTTACCTCATCTGTAAAATGGGGATTAAAACTGTGAGCCCCACGTGGGACAACCTGATGATCTTGTATCCCCCCAATGCTTAGAACAGTGCTTTTCACATAGTAAGTGCTTAAGAAATGCCATTATTATTATTACCAACTCTGTTACATTGTTCTCTCCCAAGCACTTAGTGCAGGCCTCTACATACAGTCATTGCTCAAAAACTACAATTGATTGATGGATTAACTTTTATTTCACTCTGAAAAGCATGCCAGTGAAATTAGGAGATGACAAAACACACAGGTCTTTTCCAGTTAATATCACTGTAGTTGTGAAAATGAGCTCAATTTTCAATCCTAAAGCATTTCATTGAATGCATTATTCATGTATTTATAGATGATAAGTAATTATTAAGAAGTAAAAATATTTTTCATCATTGTAGACATCAGAAGCATAAAACAATTATGGTACTTATTAAGCACTTATGAGGTGGCAAACACTGTTCTAAGCACTGGGGTTGATACAAGTTAATTAGATGGGACACAAGCCCTGTCTGATATGGGGATCGCAGTCTAAGCATATACTAAATGCTATTTTCTTATGGTACTGTGCATTAGACCTAGATATTACCTCCTAGGACATTACAATTTGAAACAAGCAGTACTCCCATAGACAGACAGACATAATAAGGAAAGTCAGCTAATGGCAACACTGGAACAAATAGACATCATTTTACAGTACAATTTTTCATAAAATTAAATTTATCTAAGTTATTCCAGTCTCTCGTGTGGTAGAACAAGTCTTCAAGTCAGGGTGTACAAGACTACAGCTCTATTCCAGGTGACCTGGGGAATATTTTTTTATGGTATTTGTAAATTTGTTAATTTGTTCATATACCTGGCATTGTACTAAGCACTGGAGTTGATACACTAATCAAGTTGGACATAGTCCACATCTCACCTGGGGCTCACAGTCTTAATACCCATTTTACAGATGAGGTAACTGAGGCCCAGAGAAGTTTAGTGACTTGGCCAAACTAACGTAGCAGACAAATGGTGGAGCTGGGATTAGAACCCACATTCTTCTGATTCCCAGGCCTGAACTCTATCCTGAACCTCCCACAGTTTCCATAATGTATCAATCCATCAGTGATATTTATCAAACGCTTACTGTGTGCAGGTCCCTGTATTAAGCACTTGAGAAGAAAGTATAATACAACACATATTCCCATAGACAACACATAGACATATTCCCTTCCACTTACAGTCTAGAGAATGAAGACTCTTGAATTTACCACATAGCTTCATTGGAAATGGTACATGCCCTCTCTGCTTCCAAATTCCTGTAAAGACAGATACTTTCCTTTTGTGGCCTTCTTCAAGAGATTAATTCAGATCAGGGGCCATAACATGTGGCTGTGACTACAAGGCAGCTGACCACACTACTCGACATAGGTCAAAAACTCCACATTACCTAATGTCCCCACTCTTCAGGTTGATACAGTGAATCAAACACAGCCTTAAAACTATGATGGAGGAAATATATGGGAAAGATGGACTGGATTGGACTGGAAGTAGTGTAACAGTGAAAAGCGCAAGGACCTGGGATCTAATCCTAGCTGCGCCACTATTCTGCCGAGGTGACATTGGGCAAGTCACTTCGCTTCACCTGCATCCAGGTCTCTAGTTGCATCTTCCAGTATAGATGCATAGACTAAATTGAACAGAAATGGGCCAACTTAGCATCCCTGCTTTACTGGCAATAGGACACTTAACCAGCAAAGCACCCTTGGCTCAGACCAAGCCAGCCATGCCGTCATGAATTAGCCTCAGAATGTTAATGGAATTTTCAGTGCAGCCAAACTTCTCTTGTAATTTCCAGAACACTGATCTTCTTGTCGCACTAAATGCTTCTGTGAGGTCTATTATTATTGTTGTTGCATTTGTGAGAAGCAGCCTGACTTAGTGGATAGAGCATGAGCCTGGAAGTCAGAAGGATCTGGATTCTAATCCCATCTCTGCCACATGTCTGCTGTGTGACCTTGGGGAAGTCATTCAACTTTTCCATGCCTCAGTTACCTCAACTGTAAAAGGAGGAATAAGACTGTGAGCCCCATGCGGGACAGACTGTGTCCAACCTGATTAACTTGTATCTACCCCAGCAATTAGAACAGTGCTCACCACATTGTAAGTGCTTAACAAGTACTGTAACTATTAATATTATTACTATATGTTAAGCACTGTTCTAAGTCCTGGGTTGGATACAAGTTAATCAGGTGAGACATAGTCCCTGTCCCACATGGGACTCACAGACTACAAAAACTGTGTAGAAGTCTTGATCCTGTTCCTTGTATTTTTCCTCCATCTGATGCACAGCAAATCATGTCTGTTATGACATGTTGTGGTCTGAAGACATGTGATTCCTGGAGTGTTTAGTTGACAATTTTCTTTAGAAGCTGATCCATGAATATTCGGACTAGGTTCCTGCCTGTAGTGAGGAATAATGAGATTCTCTGATAACCGTGGCATCCTGATCTTTTGCCTTTCTTCTTCAAGAGGGAGATGATGGGGGAGTCTTTGAGACCCTATAGCATCAGGGTACTACATGTTTTGTACTTGGGTTTTTTTATGGTATTTGTTAAGCCTTTACCATATGCCAAATAATGTCCTAAGCACTGGAGTAGTTACAAGTTAACTAGGGTGGACACAGCCCCTCTCTCACATGGGACTCACTGGTAAAGTAAAAGGGAGAATAAGGATTGAATCCCTATTTTACAGATGAGGAAACCAAGGCAAAGAGAAATGAAGTAACTGGCCCAAGGTCACGCATCAAACAAGAGGTGGAACCCGGATTAGAGCCCAGGTTTTCTGCCTCCCAGGCTCGGGCTCTTTCCAGTAGGTCATGCCGCTTCTGGGTGCCATTCCAAGTTTGACAATCTTAGGAGGTTTGTCATTGACTCCGACTGCTGTGCAGACTTTCCTAATAGTTGGTCAAGTGCAATGTCTTTGCATAATGGAAAGTTTTGTATACTTTGCCTGGTTTCGTCTTCAACACTGGAAGACATGTAGAGGAGAACGTCAAAATATTCCCGCCTGTCTTTAGGATTCCTTTCTTGACTATGACGAACAGACACGGACACCATTTGTGCTCTATTGTTATTTCCGTAATGCAAACCCATGCCCCGGGGAGAGGCAGAGGGGAATACAGATTTACCATGTACATTTTGACTTAAAGAGAGTGAAGCCTCGGTATCTGACTCCTCTACTGAAAGGGCACAAGCCAAATTGGTTCACTGCCTGAGAGCACAGTAAAGGTAATGGGATGGATCTTCTGAGACCCAGGATCATCTCTTAATCCACATAATATGGGGATGTGTGTTCTATTGCCCCTTCTCCGTCCCCATACAGAACCGAATCTCCCTTTGTCAGTTTTCCATTCTTTTTAGTTCTCTTTATTTGTACTTGAGAAGGTTTTTTGGTATGTGGAATTAGGTAATTAGGATCTCCCTAATTAGGTAATTAGGACAAAGGATCTCCCTTTGTCAGTTTTCCATTCTTTTTAGTTCTCTTTATTTGTACTTGAGAAGGTTTTTTGGTATGTGGAATTAGGTAATTAGATGATCAGTTGGGACAAATCTGAGATAATGATCATTTCTACCAGCAGTTATGTGTCTCATTTTGCTAACTAGGATGTAAAATGCTCTCCATATGGACTTAAAACCTGTTTTTTTAATGCAATCTGACAAGGTTAGATTTCATAAATTTTGATCCTGCCAAAAGTATTATTATCAGTGGCCTTGAGCACCAGCAGCAACTGAATGTAATATTTTGGGAGAACTGATGAATCCCAAAGCAGACATCACAAAATAAAATAATAAGTCATTTATTCAGATGCAGAACACTGGGGAGGTCGGGCAGCTTTTGACAGTGAACTGTGCTATGAAGCCAGGTAGAACCTATGGATTGCCCTTGGCAAATGTTTTTTAACTGACAGCTTTATACTGATGATATTTGCTATTGCCGAACTTTACCTTGCCATTCTGGAGTAACAATATAGCATAGTGGATAGATCCCAGGTTTGGGACTCAAGAGATCATGGGTTATAATCTCAGCTCTGCCACTTGTCTGCTGTGTGATCTTGGGAAAATCATTTCACTTCACTGTGCCTCAGTTCCCTCATCTGTAAAATGGGAACTGAGACTGTGAACCCTTTGTGGGACAGGGACTGTGTCCAATCCGATTTTCTTGTATGCACCCCAGCGCTTAGTACAGTGCCTGGCATATAGTAAGCATTTAACAAATACACAGTTATTATTATTATTGTGTTTGGAGTATAGTCTTTTGATCTTTAGTTTATCCTCTAAGCCCTTTTAGGCCAGGATCCCTTCCTTAATTATTTTTCTTATACTTCATTCAAGCGCTTCATTCATTCAAACATAGTCATCGAGCGCTTACTGTGTGCAAAGCACTCTACTGTCAAGTCGTTTCCGACCCATAGTGACTCAATACTCTCCCAGGCGCTTGACAGCATTTGAGGATGAACACATAATAAGAACACATAATAAATGCTAGTAATAATAATAATAATAATGATTTTCCATTTATTTTCCTAAGTGTTTTTAATGATATTTCTAAAGCAGGTACAGTGCCAGGTACTGTACTAAGTTCTGGGATAGATACAAGTTTAACAGACTGGACACCGCCCCTGCACCAAAAGGGGCCCACAGTCTAATTTCACACTGTAAAGATGAGGTAACTGAGGCCCAGAGAAGTGAAGTGACTTGCCCAAAGTCACACAGCAGGCATATGGCAGAGCCAGGATTAGAATTCAGGTCCTTCTGACTCCCAGGCCTATGCTGTATCCATTAGACCTTCCAAGATGGAAGTGATTATCAAAAAAGGTATTTAAATCCAATTTAAACTGAAAAAAAGGGAAAGAAAACCACAAATTCACATTCTATGTTTGGGACAAATTAATAATCTTTGTGCAAAGGCAGCTTTGAGGCATTGTTTTAGAGACCTAACAATTGACTCTATCAGTACCGACAAGGCTTGATATGACATTTTCACTAATCATTAACAGTAGAATGGTAATATTAAATGAAGAAATTGAATTGTTCACTTTGGAGAAAACAAAATGAAAATTTCCTTTTTCTCTACTGTCTGACCAAAGAAATTTCCAAGGAAATAGATGATGAACTCCTTGAGAGAAGGGTTGTATCTTTTATTTAGAGAAGCAGCATGGCTCAGTGGAAAGAGCATGGGCTTGGGAGTCAGAGGTCATGGGTTTGAATTCCAGCTCTGCCACTTGTCAGCTGTGTGACTGTGGGCAAGTCACTTAACTTCTCTGTGCCTCAGTTACCTCATCTGTAAAATGGGGATTAAGACTGTGAACCTCATGTGGGACAACCTGATTACCCTGTATCTACCCCAGTGCTTAGAACAGTGCTCTGCACATAGTAAACGCTTAACGAATACCAACATTATTATTATTTTCTCATGCACTTAATACTTGGGTTGTATCTTTTACTTATTAAATTTTCCCATGCAGTAAATACTTCCTAAGTGCTTCCTAGAGTGTGTTGTAACCAGTGCATTCTCAATAAATATTGATAATACTACTACTTCCTAGTAGACTGTTCTGTAAACAGTAGTTGCTCAATAAATAGCAATGATAATAATAATGATAATAATTGTGGTATATGATAAGCACTTACTATGTGCCAGGCACCTTAGTAAGCGCTGGGGTGGGTACAAACAAATCAGTTTGGACACAGTCCCTGTCCCACATGGGGCTCACAGGTTTAATTCTCATTTTATAGATTAGGTTACTGAGGCACAGAGCAGTGAAGTGACTTGCCCAAGGCCACACAGCAGACAAGTGTTGGAGCTGGGATTAGAACACATGATCTTTTGACTCCCAGGCCCCTGCTCTAGCTACTATGTCATGTTGCTTCCCATGCTAAGAACATGGCATAGATATAACTGAAATGGAACTATTTTGATGCATATTGGAAATATTTTGAATTAGTTTAATTCCATATTGTCATCACTGCCTGGCACATGCAGAGTACTATTGCTAATAATAATAATGGGACTTGTTAAGTGCTTACTATATATGCCAAGCACTGTTCTAAACCCTGGAGTAGATGCAAGTTAATCAAGTTGGACAGTCCCTGTCCCCCATGGAGCTCACACTTTTAATCCCCATTTTACAGATGAAGTAACAGAGGCCCAGAGAAGTTAAGTGACTTGCCCAAGGTCACGCAGCAGTCACAGCGTGAGAAGCAGCGTGGCTCAGTGGCAAGAGCCCGGGCTTTGGAGTCAGAGGTCATGGGTTCGAATTCTGGCTCAGCCACTTGTCAGCTGTGTGACTGTGGGCAAGTCACTTAACTTCTCGGTGCCTCAGTTCCCTCATCTGTAAAATGGGGATTAAGACTGTGAGCCCCACGTGGGACAACCTGATTCCCCTGTGTCTACCCCAGCGCTTAGAACAGTGCTCTGCACATAGTAAGCGCTTAACAAATACCAACATTATTATTATTATTATTATTACATAGCAGAGCCAGGATTAGAATCGAGGTCCTTCTGACTCCCAGGCCTGTGCTCTATCCACTAAGCCACGCTGCTTTGCTTGTGAAAGTTCAGTAGAGGTGAAAGATGCAATCTGTCTTCTGAAATCAGTCAATGGTGTATACTGAGGGCCTACTCTATGCAGAGCACTGTACTAAGTGCTCGGAAGAGCCCAAAAGAGGTAGTAGACATGATCACTTCCCTTAAGGAAGTTTACAGCATAACGGGGGAACCAGAGAGTAAAATAATTTACAAGTGGGGGGAAGTAACAGAGTTTAGATATGTATATGTGGGTTACCAGTTGAGCTCGTGGAGGTGGTAGTTGGGGAAACAGTCTAAAGAGTGGCACCAGAATAGGGAGGAGAGTCCCAAGTACCCAGCTTTTTTTGCTTTGGTTGCATAAAGTGGATGTGCAGTTCGTCACCCTTACCCCAGGAGCCAAGATATTTCATGTGTCTTTGCTCCTACGGTAGTCTGGTTTAAACTTAATCTGGCTGAAAGATTTCTTTCTTCCTGTGAAGATCATTCAGAAGGTCATGATATGCACTGTGATGGGCTGTTCATACTCTTGGTTCAGCTAACCAGTTTTGCTTTATAGCCTCTCATAAAAAAAACAAGCCTGGGAAGAAGCTGTTAGCTAAATCGGACTGCTTGAAATTTAGGAACCAAGCTGCTACCTAGTCAGCTGAAGCAGTGACAGCCTTCTCAGGATATGGCTGGGTGTGAGGTCACAAAACCCAATACCATGACTTCATTGAAGCCTCCTTCTCTCCCCCCACACTAGAAGAGGGATGAGTAGTAACTGGCCCACAGCCCAGGCTCCCAATTTCCTGGCTAGTGACTAAGTTTTTTCATTTTCTTTTGCTGTATGTGGTATTTATTAAGTACATTGTGGGAAGGGAATATGTCTGTTATATTGTACTCTCCCAAGTGCTTAGTACAGCGGTCTGCATATAATAAGCACTTACTCAATTTGACTGATTGACTGGCTTACTATGTGCCTAGCACTATAGGAAGCACTGTGGTGGATAGAAGCTAATCAGTTTGGAACCAGTCCATGTCCCACATGGGGCTCACAATCTTAACCCCCATTTTACAGATGAGGCAACTGAGACCCAAAGAAGTTAAGTGACTTGCTCAAGGTGACACAGTAGAGATTAGAAGCCAGTTTCTTCTGACTCCAAGATCCTGGCTCTATCCACTAGGCAGAACAGCATGAAGTCCTCAATCCCACTCCTCTCCACTGCTCCTATTATCAAGGGTTTAATAATGATAATAATAATAATTGTGGTATCTGTTAAGTGCTTACCTTGTTCCAGGCACAGTGTTCTGCACCCAGTAAGCACTCATAAATATCATTGATTATTTTCATGGATTTGAAGGCTGATGGCTTCCCAGGACAGAGAACAGACATGCTAGTGTGTGGTCTGGGCCTCAGGGAGTAGGATGTGGCTTAGTGAATAGGGCATGGGCCTGGGAATCAGAAGGACCAGGGTTCTAATCCCAGCTCCACCACATGCCTGTTTTGTGACCTTGGACAAGTTATTTCACTTCTCTGGGCCTCAGTTTCCACAGTTAGAGACTGTGTCTAACCTGATTAACTTGTGTTTACCCCACAAGTTGGCACATAGTAAGTGCTTAACAAGTGAGATAATTAATTAATTAGGTCTGAGGATTTGTGCTTGTAAGCTTCTAAGGGATGACTCTGTTGCCACTAGAAATATGTGCCAATGCTGGGCATATGTTAATCAAAATTGGGACACAGAGTGAAGTCTGTAAATGTTCTTGTCTCGAACACATGGGATTTCTGATGTCCTAATATGTTCGCATTACTTTTGTTCCAGTTTACTAACAGCAAATGCTTTCGTGTTCTTGCTATCTCATTTGCAAGATTAGGTTTATGTATAATCAAATGAATCGCTTTAAATTTTAAAACCAATATGCTTAAGATAATCCTATATTGTTAATGAGCCCACCAAAATAAAAGTTGGATCCATATGGAATTCAGCAGGTCTATGACGCGACCTCCTATCTAGGAGTTAAGCATGGCAAGAAAATTATGGCCATAGTTCAAATTTGGCTTGGAACTCTACTGGAAAGCAGTGTTCCCTAGTGGAAAAAGCATGGGCCTGGGGGTCAGAGGACTTGGGTTTTAATTTTTGGTATTTGTTAAACAATTACTGTGTGCCAGGCAATGTACTATTCATTCATTCAATCATATTTATTGAGTGCCTACTGTGTGCAGAACACTATACTAAGTGCTTGGGAGAGGACAATACAACAATGAACAGACACATTCCCTGCCTATAGATATAAGTTAATCAGGTTGAACACAGTCCACGTCCCACATGGGGGTCACATTCTTAATCCCCATTTTACTGATGGGGTAACTGAGTCACAGAGCAGACAAGTTAAGGAGCCAGGATTAGAATCCAGGTCCTTCTGCTTCTCAGGCCTGTGTTCTATCCATTAGGCCACACTGTTTCTCCCAGACTCTTCTAATCCAGACTTCACTACTTACCTGCTGTGTGATCTTGGGCAGATCACTTACTATCTCTGTACCACAGTTCCCTCATCTGCAAAATCAATCCATCAATCAATTATCTGTAAATTGGGGATTCAATACCTGTTATCACTCCTACTTTGACTATGAGCCCCATTTGGTACCTGATGATATTGCATCCACCTCAGTGCTTAGTACAGTGCTTGGCATAAATTAAATTAGCACTTAGCAAGCACCATGATTTTTATTATTGCAAAAGTAGCTAGTACTTTGATTTCTGAAAAGTATTCTGTCTGGGGGGGACATTCTAGATTTAATGCCCCCATCCTTCCAAAATGGAGCTTGGGATCAGAGATTGAGGAAGAACAACAATGAGAAAAAATTAGGCAGTACTTGTAAGAACAGAAGTACAACTATTATATCCTGAGTTTGGGACATATTGAACACAAATGATTAAGAAGGATCAAGTCCTGTAAGTGCCCTGACCTCATTCTGTGTAATGATTCTCAATGCTGAAACTAGTCAGGGACTAATGGCAAACTTTTGTACCCACTGTGGTATACTTTTTTTGACCCACTTCCTCATAACATAGATCATTTATCAAAGCAGATTTAGATTTAACACAATGCTAGGCACTGAATAGCACTGAATAGGAGTTTGCCATCTAAATAATCAGTCACTCAGTCAATGGTATTTTTTGAGAACTTACTGTGTACAGATCACTCTACTAAGGACTTGGGAAAGTACAATATAATCTTTTTGAACAAGTACAGTACAGGGTCAGTAAAATCTTTATGCCTTGTCTTCGTAGAACATTTTCTGAGAACAGAGATGGTCTTTTACGTTTTGTAACATGCTGGCAGCCTCTTCCCCTTCCAAAATAGCAGGAAAGAGAGCACCCTATCAGATCCCTGAGTGGGATTGGAGGTGCAGGCAGTGAGGCAGATTACTTACTTAAGCCTGTGATATAATTATACACTTTAGTTGTGAGCAAATTGGTGAAAGGATGAAGTGACCCACAGCCACCGAGCTTTCCATTTAAGTTTTAGCAAAGTAACCTCCAAGAACACAATCCAAATGAATAATATTCAACATTAACCCCAAGCACAAATTCTGGAATTACTTGTAAAGGGAAGTCAAATGAGTTGCATCTGGGGGCAGAAGGAGTTCTTCAGCAGATCACTGATCCATGTAAGGTGCCTTGGAGAAAGATGGCATTTTAGGATCTTTTTGAATTCAAGAGAAGTAAGCATTTAGCACTTAAAGTGAAGGTGAAGGTCAGAAGGATATCCTGGGTATAGATTGTGCAGAGATCATAGACTCCTAGTGATGGAAAGGACTTGTGAAATCATCTTGCCCAGCCACCTGTAAACACACATGTGAATGAGCAAATCATTTACTACAGATTAATGCATATTCCAGTGTTTTATCCCTGATTGCCAAAATGTTCTTCCAGCCAAAATCTTCCATCTTCCAACTTAAATCTCCAGCTTTAATCAAGTCCACTGACTCTCTATCTGGTCTCTGGGCACATAGAAAACAACAGATCTATATTCTATCCAGATATGTTCAATCCAGAAAATCCCATCATGTAATTTGAAGTGAGTTATTAGGTCATCTTCATATTTTCATGCAAGTAACTCAAATTCCTTTGACATAAAGCCAGTTTTCCATATCTCTGTCTTATACTCTCCAAAGCATTTAGTACAGTGCTCTGCACATAATAAGAACTCAAATACCATTGATTAATTGATTAATCATTTTAATGCTCTTCTTTGGACCCTGGGGTTTAGTGTAGTTTAATAGCTAACACTATGCTTTAATGAAAGACTTATTAATATCTTTAAAATACTATCAATCAATCATATTTACACTAGGGATATTTCCCAAGTTAAAAGTAAGAGTTATTACTTCGCTTAGTATTTCTTGGAAAAAGTGTAAACTCAAAATGCAATTGCACACTGATTGACATGGAATTTATCAATAATATTTGAAATTTGTGAATTGCCTCATGGATTTACTAAGTTTTCTTAGGAATGCATTGTATTGATAGTATGATTATTAATAGCAAATATGAGTTCTTGAAAATAAGATCAAAATTTGGCTTGGATGATTTAGAATATGGAACTAGTCATTTAGGAAAATCAAATGGTAGGTGAGGTATTTAAAAAAAAGTGATTTTGTTTCTTGATCATATAATAATAAGAAGCATTGCATAATGAATAGAGATCGGGCCTGGGAGTCAGAAGGTCATGGGTTCTAATCTCAGCTCTGCCATTAGTCTGCTGTGTGACCTTGAGCAAGTCATTTCACTTCTCTCTGCCTCAGTTACCTCATTTGTAAAATGGAGATTGAAACTGTGAGCCCGATGGGGGACAGGGACTGTGTCCAACCTGATTTACTTGTATCCACCCCAGTGCTTAGTACAGTGCCTGACACATAGTAAGTGCTTTACAAAAACCATAATTATTATTATTGTTACAAAAATGAATACCAAAATTTTGGAATTAGGGAATCTAATGATCAAGATGGAATTGACTTCATGTACTTCCTTTTAAAATTACAACATGCCTTGGTAGTAGTAATAATAACATTTATCAAGTCCCCAATGGGTCCAATTCACTGTACTAAGCAGGCAAGCAGTACAAGACAAGCAAATGATACATTCCCTGCCAAGAAGAAGCTTAAAGTTGACTAGGGAAAACAGGCATAAAGACATTTACAAAGAGAGTAATCAAAATAAATAATTGAATGTAAAATTGAAAAGTTCATATACATAAATGCTGTAAGTACATAAATGCTAGATATGGTAGACAGGCTGATATAGCTCAGGGTGCTGGGAATTTATTGGGACCGGTTCATTGGAGGAGGTGGGCTTTCAGGAGGGCTTGGAGTTGTGGTCTGTCAGATTTAGGAAGGGAAAGAGTTTCAAGCTAGGAAGCGTGAGTGAGTAGATGGAGATGGAAGAGTTCAAAGGAGGTACAGTTAGGTTGTCTTGGGAGGAATGAAGAAAGTGGATTGGGGAGTAACAGACATATAAGATGGGGTGAATTGGTGGAGCCTTGAACTCAATTATAAGGAGTTTCTGCTTGATGCTGAGACATATGGTGAGCCAATGAATGATGCTGGCTTAGCCACCCTTCAGGACGATGCTCTGCACAGCAGCAGTTAGGGTAGTTTGGAGAGGGGAAAGGCTGGAGGCAGGAGAAACTAGCAAAAAATAACTTTTGGAGGGACAAAGTCATCTCTGTGTATGGTAGGTGAGTGTGGGGGTCTGTTCTTAGTGGAAAGAGCACAGGCTTGGGAGTCAGAGGTGGTGGGTTCATTCATTCATTCAATAGTATTTATTGAGCGCTTACTATGTGCAGAGCACTGTACTAAGTGCTTGGAATGAACAAGTCGGCAACAGATAGAGACAGTCCCTGCCATTTGACGGGCTTACAGTCTAATCGGGGGAGACGGACAGACAAGAATAATGGCAATAAATAGAGTTAAGGTGAAGAACATCTCGTAAAAACAATGGCAACTAAATAGAATCAAGGCGATGTACAATTCATTAACAAAATAAATAGGGTAATGAAAATATACACAGTTGAGCAGACGAGTACAGTGCTGAGGGGATGGGAAGGGAGAGGGGGAGGAGCAGAGGGAAATGGGGGGAAAAGAGGGTTAAGCTGCTGAGAGGTGAAGGGGGGGTGGTAGAGGGAGTAGAGGGAGACGGGGAGATCAGTCTGGGAAGGCCTCTTGGAGGAGGTGAGTTTTAAGTAGGGTTTTGAAGAGGGTAAGAGAATTAGTTTGGCGGAGGTGAGGAGGGAGGGCGTTCCAGGACTGCGGGAGGACGTGGCCCGGGGGTCGACGGCGGGATAGGCGAGACCGAGGGACGGTGAGGAGGTGGGTGGCAGAGGAGCGGAACATGCGGGGTGGGCAGTAGAAAGAGAGAAGGGAGGAGAGGTAGGAAGGGGCAAGGTGACGTAGAGCCTTAAAGCCTAGAGTGAGGAGTTTTTGTTTGGAGCGGAGGTTGATAGGCAACCACTGGAGGTGTTTAAGAAGGGGAGATCGAGTGACATGCCCAGAACCCAGATAGTGGGTTCCAATCCTGGCTCCACCACTCATCAGCTGTGTGACTTTGGGCAAGTAACAACTTCTTTGTGCCTCAGTTACCTCATCTGTAAAATGGGGTTTAAGTCTGTGAGCCCCAGGTGGGACAACTTGATTACCTTGTATCTACCCTAGTGCTTAGAACAGAACTTGGCACATAGTAAGCGCTTAACAAATACCATTATTATTATCATCATTATTATCAGTCAAGGATCCAAGATGATGCTACTGGAGGTGATATGTGAGCGACAGTGTGATTGATAGACTATGTGACTAACCAACCTCACTAGGTTGAGCGCATGTGAAGATTGTCTCTAGATGCATTTCTTTATTTGCTACCCATGGTAATTGCACCACCTAGTGCTAAAATCGCCCTGAAGCCTCTATTCCAAAATAATCAACCCTTTACTGAGTGCCACATGCCAGCATAATCTATCTCCTACTCTGCTCTGCCTGCTATTTTGCTGGAGGTTTTTCTTCAGTGTGGATTTTGTGACCATCTGCCCACATTTTTTCCATTTCCTCGTTGCAGCTTTCCAGTGAGCAGCCATAGCGTGTCCTCTGTTGTACAACTTATTAGATGAAAAGCATTGCTTTGATGCTACCGACTTAGTGAGGCATCAGGGTTTTTCCAAGACCTCATTTTTTCTGGTCCTGTCTGGATATCAGATATTAAATATTGCACATAGAAAGTGGTGGTGGATCTGCTCAAAACGTTGGATTTAGTGTGTTTTCAAGCTCTTCCTGCAATGGAAAGCTGACCATATAATAGAAATATGGGTACTATTGTTGATCTTTGGCCCTTAGGTTTGGTCTGAATCTTGATGCCACGTTGGCAGCGTATTTTATCAATCTTCCAAAGGTCATACTGGCTTTTTTTGAAAAAAAATAATGGTATTTGCTAAGCACTTACTACAAATCAGGCACTGTACTAAGCACTGCAATAGATACAAGCTAATCAGGTTGGACACAGCCTGTCCCCCATGTGGGGCTCCCAGTCTTGATCTCCATTTTACAGATGAGATAACTGAGGCTCAGAGGATATAATGACTTGCCCAAGGTCACATAGCAGATATATGGTAGAGCTGGGATTATAATCCAGTCCTCTGACTCCCAGACCCATCCTCTCTCCACTAGGTCACACTGCTTCTCTACTTCTTGATTCTTGATTTTCTTTTCTTCCATTTTATCTATCCTTCAGTCATTGAACAATGAGCCACCTAATATGCATAAGT
Source organism: Ornithorhynchus anatinus (assembly GCF_004115215.2). NCBI lineage: Eukaryota > Metazoa > Chordata > Mammalia > Monotremata > Ornithorhynchidae > Ornithorhynchus > Ornithorhynchus anatinus. Next base: position 89,800,544 of record NC_041731.1, read on the forward strand.
TACTGACATCTTTCAACATTAGCAATAGTAATAATAGTACTACTAGATATGCAACCTGGTCCCCTAGAGGCTCACGATCTAAGAATGAAGGGGGTAGGTGGTGGGTAAGAGAGACATATGGAACAAAAATATGAACGATAAGGATGACGATAAATATGACAGGAGTGTAGGGTTTCAGGATCTCCCTGGATCTAACCAAAGGTTGGAGGAGTTTCAGCTGCAGCAGTGGCGACTGGCCAACCTAATGTTTTAAAAGTTGAGAAAGCCACCTGCTGCCACCATTTGAGTCCTTCCCAGGCTGGAACAGGGACTGGTGGTAGTCCTGGTGGCTTGGCAGTGGGACAGCTTCTCTCCGGTGTAGTGGCCCCAGAAACTGAGTGTAAGGTGAACACAGCTCAACACAGTGCTATTTGTTTAGCAATTGGCCAGAGTGCTTTGCCGATGGAGAGTCATGCTGAATAATAATAATAATGGTACTTGTTAATCACTTACTTTGTGCTAAGCACTGTTATAAATGCTGGAGTAGATGTGAGTTACTCAGGTTGGACACAGTCCCTGTCTCACATGAGGTTCACAGTCTTAATCCTCATTTCACAGATGAAGTACTTGAGGCTCAGAAAAGTTAAGTGACTTGCCCAAAGTCACACATCAGACATGTGGTGGGAATTACTACTAATAATAATAATTATGGTATTTGTTAAGCATTTACTATGTACAAAGCACTGTTCTAAGCTCTGGGGTTGATACAAGGTAATCAGGTTGACCCACAAAGGGCTCACAGTCTTAATCCACATTTTACAGATGAGTTACCTGAGGCCCAGAGAAGTTACGTGACTCTGCCCAAAGTCACACAGCAGGCATGTGGTGAGAATTGGAACACAGTTCCTTCTAACTCCCAGGCTCATACTCCATTCACTAGGCCACACTACATGGCTTAGTAGTTTAGGGATGCTAGCAGGCCTTGCTCATCGGTCAAGGTGTCACCATCCAGAGTTTTTCTCTGGGATGAACCTCAGAAAAGCTTCAAAGTCCAGCACTATGCTCCTTGGGAAGAGAGTCCAAAGACAGCACCTCTGCTAAATTTCTATATGCATTATTTGATTACTAACACATAAGTGTAGTGAATTAATCAATTCACTAATTCATAATAATTTTATTTCATCAGTGGAGTCTGTAGAGCAACGTGTTTCCTATATCTCATTCACACTACAGAGTCAGCACGTACATTATCTCATACATACATCAATCAACCAATCAATCAGTGGTGTTTATTGAGCGCTTACTATGTGCTGAGCATTATATTAAGTGCTTGGGAAAGTACACTACAACAGAATTAGTGGAAATGTTCCCTTTCCATAATGAGATTATAGTCTAGAGGTAGAGAGAGACATTAATATAAATAAATAACATATAATTTAAAGATGTGTACGTAAGTGTTGTGGGTGAGGCAAATATCAAATGTCCACAGGTCACAGATTAAAGTGCATAGATGACACAGAAGGGAGAGTGACCCAGGGGAGAAATAGGATTTAATCAAGAAAGCCCTCTTAGAGGCGATGTGAATTTAACAATGCTCTGCAGGTGGAGAGAGTGTTGTTCTGGTGTATATGGAGGGGGAAGGAATTCCAAGCTAGGGGGAGAACTTGGGAAAGTGGTCGTCAGTGAGACAGATGAGATTGAGGCATAAATAGTAAACTGGCACTAGAGGAGCAGAGTGTGTGGGCTGGTTTGAGGTAGGAGATTAGTGCGGTGAGGTAGGATGGGGCAAGCTGATTGAGTGCTTTAAAGCTGATAACAATAATAATAATAATGATGGTATTTGTTAAACACTTACTATGTGCAGAGCACGGTTCAAAGCGCTGGGGTAGATACAGGGTAATCAGGTTGTTGAGGCTCACATTCTTAATCCCCACTTTACAGATTAGGTAACTGAGGCACTGAGAAGTGAAGTGACTTGCCCACAGTCACAAAGCTGACAAGTGGCAGAACTGCGATTTGAACCCATGACCTTTGACTCCCAAGCCCGGGCTCTTTCCATGGATTTTCTGTTTGACGCAGAGGTGGGTGGGCAGGAATGGAGAGATAGATTGAATGTTTTCTTAGAAAAGTGAAAAATAATAGAAAAAAGGGTAACACATATTTACAAATTGTAATCAATAAAGTTCCAACTTGGACAAACCATGGAAACTTTTGGATAATTGATTTTTCTGAACATTCAGAGTTAGATCTTCAGAATTCTTATTCTTCCTATTTGAGGCATTACCATGTTGACTTCGGGGAAAAAATCAGAAAAAATTCAACTGGTCCATAATGAGACATTTACGTCACATCACCACCTCCTACCAATTCTGTTATGCTGTACTCTCCCAAGTGCTTAGTACAGTTCTTTGTACACAGCAAATAATGGATTGATTGATTGGGTGTTACAGGTCTAATAGGTCACTGAGTATTGAATAGTTTTGGAGAAAGAGCATGCATGATATCTATTGACATTGGGTTTTCCCCTACCGAATTTCAGATTATAGTATCACTCATATTTGAAAGAGAATGACTAATAGTTTCTTGGGGTTGAAAACTTGACATTTTGCTTTCAAAGCTTAGAAGCTTCACCTTCTAGGGTAGATCTTTTCCTCATGTGGAAAACATGGCATCTTCATAACCCTTCAACTTGCTATCTCTGCTGGAGCATAAACTCCTTGAGGGCAGAAATCATAATAAATACTGATTGACTCATAAAGCTTAATGTCCCATTGTTGCTATATTTCATTTAACCATCTCCAAATAACCAATTTTGCCTCCTGAAATTGATTTCCTATTGCTAAACTTCTCTGACCCCCTCCAAATAACCAATCTTGCCTTCTGAAATAGATTTCCTACTTATCTGTTCATCCATGAGTTTTTGAATAATAGACAGAGAGTGGATTTGGTGACAGCATTATGTCAATTGCTGAGAAAAATCTTTGTTTGTGTGAAGAGTTTCCCGGAACATAACTTCATATTTCATCACACTCATTGTCAAGCTATTTCATTCTGCTCACTCTGCAAAGTCATTCATAATCATTTGCACTTCTTGTGTATGTGCCTCAAAAGCACCAATTCAGGACGCTGCCATTCCTAAATGACTGATTCAAAGACTTTGACCAAAGTTTGCAGGAAAGGTTTTCTGGTAGATTGGAAGTATATCGTTAAACCAAAGGTTCAAGTGCCTAGATATGACTTCCAACTTGGAAGTATAGCCTTGATTGAATAGATATGAATTGAGGTAGGGTTGTCACTCAACAGAGTGAATGAAGCTTTGTTATAATAAAGCTCCTCGTTGGTAGGGAAAGTGTCTCTTAACTCTGTCATATTGTACATTCCCAAACACTTATTTCAGTGCTCTGCACACAGTAAATACTTAATAAATACCAATGATTGATTGATTATAATATTGTAAGAATGAAGCTCACACGTGTAGTTTTCTGGCTTATCTGTTTTGAGTGAGGACACTAAACACAAGACTGTAAACTCCTTGTGGACAGGGAATGTGTCTACCAACTTTGTTATATTGTAATCTCCCAATTAGTGCAGTGCTCTGCACAAAGTAAGCACTCAATAAATATAATTGATTGATTCATCTGTCAATCTTGCATTAAAAATGGGTCCCACGGTGCAGTTGAATGAATAGCTTCAGATTGCAATCAAACAGTGTGTTTGAAACTGTAAGCTCTTAGATATAGTCTTTAAAGATGTTATATGCTGGAGATCGCTGCACCAACATTTTCTGTGATTTTGTGATATGTAGGCATTGTAATATGTAGGCTTTCTTTCCTGTTAAACAGGTATGTAGTGGAGGTGGAAAGGAGGAGGCACTGAAACTCATTTACCCAGTATGAATGTGTGGATTAACCAACTTTTATAAAATTTCTTTGTAGAAAATTTCTAAGATTATGATTCTGTTTCATATTGTACCTTATTATCTGTCAGTGAAAGATCTGTGGTGAGCACAGAGCTTCACACAGTTCTTTATCTGAAGCAATTAGATCTTGGGCACAGGGTTAGACAATCAGTGCTTTACACACAGTTCCCCATATCTTAATCATTTTACATCATTTCTTGCTAAATGAAAGCACATATAAGTCATTAAGACGTGCACAGTTTCAGTTTTGAAACCTCAGTGAGGTTTGTGTATTAAAATTATATTACTGAATACAATAGTCGGCCATTCTATTTCAACTCAAGCTTTAGAATTGATAACTTGTAAACCATCGGTTGGTTTCCACTTTATCAAAGTCCCAGCTGGGATTAATGGCACGATTTTACATTTTTAGGGAAACGTGATTAAAGATGGCTCTTTTAAAGTAATAAACTCTCAAGTGAAAACAGGGACAGGAACTGTGTTTGACCTAATTAACTAGGTTCCTACCCCAGGGTTTAGAACAGTGTTCCACAAGCACTGAGCACTAAGCACTTAGCAAATACAAGCAAAACAAGCAATAAAACAAGCAAACAAAGGAACATCACTAACAGCATCACACCTGTTACTCCACACAGTAGTAACTGCTGCTGCTTCAGCAGCAAAGGACAATATGCCATACAGCAATTGTAAAACTGAATTAAAATTACTTAAAATTTAATTTTTATTATTGCCTTTATCCCTGAATTGAGCAAAAGCTGATCACCTACGGTTGTTGGAAATTATATTATTGTGAGAAAGAAGCAGGTCTTTTCACATATTCTTTCCTTTTCTACTTCACTTGAACTTCCCTCAAGGACAGCGGGTTTTTCTGATCTATTACTAAAATTCTATTACTAAAATTCTATTACTAAAATTCACATTTTTATGTCATTATAGTAAATGAAAAATGTCAAATATAATTCTTTGGTCTTGAATGAATTATTCTAGTGTGCTGTGAACAATTCACACCATGTAAACACTTATTTCCTTCTGCGAATACAATTATTGAAATGGAGAAGCAGAATCAAGTTCAAGGAGGATGAAACATCATTTTTATCCACATGCAAGTGAATGTACAATTTGGACTTGTCACAGTTGAAAAAAGTCAGCAGCTGGTTTAGTTGTTTCTTGCTAGCATTTCTTCAGTACATTTAGTAACAACAAATAAATGCTTATTAGCATTTGCATTTGTATCCTTGACAAAGAAACAGCAGCTGTAGTCTGTTTAATTTTGCCTATATGCTCCCAATTTCTGCTTGGGGTGCTTCCCAGGAGCATCAACAATATTTGGACTTTACCCCAAGTGCTCACCATTTAGCACTGCATAAATCATATATAATTTTATTGAACTCATTTTTAGTTTGATTTTAAAAGCCCAGTTGTGCAAGTTCTGATACAAATACCACTTATGTTCAATTAGAGCTTTATTTGCCCTGTGAATACAAAGTTGGAGTATGTTTATGTAAGCTCCCCCTTTAGACTATAAGCTCCTTGTGAGCTAGGAACGTATCTACCAATTCTGTTGCATGATACTCTCTTAAGGGCCTAGTATAGTGGTCTTCACACAGTAAGTACTCAGTAAATACCATCGATTGATTGATTGATGTGCTGGTCCCAAAGTTAAAGCCACACATTTCTCTTCAAAGGCCTGTTCCTCTCAAGACAGAAACCACACTTATTTGAAAAAAGATCTTGAATTCACACGTAATTTACAGTGGAAATATTAAATCCTTCTTTTTGCTCAAACAAAAGAGGGAGTGGAAATCTGTTGATTTGTTTGAAATTAGGGAATTGGCGAGAAGCCATGTGTTTGAGGTTCTAAAAGTGGACACAATTATTAAAATCACATATCTTTCAAGAGGCCTTCCCCTAGTAAACACTCCTTTCCCCTACTTCTTCTTTCTGTATCACCATGCACTTGGATTTGTATCCTGGATTCACCCCAACCTCAGCCCTACTGCACCTATGCCCATATCCATAATTTATTTTAATGTCTGTCTCCCCCTCTAGACTACAAACTCCTTGTGAGCAGGGAACTTTTCTACCAATTCTGTTATAGTGTAATTACTAGACCATTTGGTAAGTGCTCTGCACACAGTAAGGACTCAATAGCTATGATTGAGTGTATCCTTCAGATCTTCCAAATAACTCCAAAATCCCGATTCCTGGCTGCTGTCCAGGATGCTAGTATTGCCTCTGAACTCATTCATTCAATCGTATTTATTGAACTCTTATCGTGTGCTAAGTACTGAACTAAGCACTTGGGAGAGTAGAGTGAAACAGTGAAAGGAAACATTCCCTGCCCACAACGAGATCCCTCATTCCACAGTCTGCCTGGACCCTGGAAAACTCCCAAGGTAGCCCAGTGTGCGGGAGAGCCAGAAATGCCTTGTTCAGTCAGAAAGATACTCTAAAAACATGATAACCAGGGGCGATTCCAAGAGGAAGTAGTGTACATGGGCTTGAAACCAGTACTTTTGTCAGAGCAGTCATCTTCCTGCATGTTCACGTTTGGTGCTGGGGGTAAGATTTGCTTTGTGCAGATTCAGGTCATAAACAGATATTAAAAATGAAAAATGTTTTTACAAAAATGTACTTGCCCTGGATACAGAAGGCTAAAGATTGTTCCAACCATCTCTTGGGAAATGTTAAGAAATCTTAACAAAGTACTGTATGAAATTCACAATGATAATTAGCACAGTCTGCCTTTTAGCACTAAAGTTTGTTATGAAAAGTAAATTTAACTTTGACAGGAATAAGGACTTAATTTTATTAGTATAGTAGTTAACTCATTTTGCTCTTGGTTAACAAATATTATGTTACATGACCCAGCATATACCTTATGTGAAAAACTCTGGCAACAACCCCCCTGCACACACACACACACCCCCCACATCTACACACATACATAACACGTTTTTTGATTGATTCCACCCTACAAAGTGTGCTTTTTCATGAACTGAAAATGTAATTTAGCTTTAAGATACTACACTGCTGGCAGCACCTTTCATTATTTGCAGTGAGGCATAGTGGAAAGAATGCGAGTCAGAAGACCTGGATTCTCATCCCAGCTCCATCCTGCTTGATGTTTGGCCTTGGGTACATAACCAAGCCCCTTGGCACTTAGCCTCTCTGTCTCTCAGTTTCTTCATCTTTAAAATAAGGATTAAAGACCTATTTTCCCTCCCCTTTAGACAGTGAGCCCCATGTGGAACAGGAATGTGTCCAACCTGATTGTCTTGGATCTGCTTCAGTACTTAGATCAGAGTGTGCATATACTGTGTGCTTAACAAACACCATGATTATCACTGTTATTTTTGCTAATCAGTCAACCAATGGTATTTATTGAGTGCTTACTGTATTTAGAGCATTGTATTACACTCTTGGAACAATACAGTTATTAATAAAGCAATTGCTCTCCATCCCTTATTCACCAATATGGTGGGAACTTTAGAGGTTCTAGGTTGCTCTTGCTGCTTCTCACTTGGAATATTCTGTGAAGTTTGAGACCCTGTAAAATATACCAGTTTTGCATTGAGAATATCTTACTTTTTTGCCTATTGTCTGTGACTTGGTCAACATATCATACGTGGTGTATTTGATCAATATTGTTTGCCCAACTTGATCATTCAAACCATACTGTGGCTTGAATGACCTAGTATGGCTGTCTAGGTTGATCCAAATAATCAAGCCAACCAGAAAATCTCCATTTCAGCTGCATGGTGTAGGCACCAAAGGTATGTTTAGCACAGGGATGGACACAATGCTGCCCAGATTCCACATCCAATTCACTGACTGATTCCTTCAGCTCAGCACTGTTCAGAAAACGGGAAATGCACTCAGTTCTCATCTGCTATGGAGGTTCCATCTGCAGAACCCTATACTGAGGAGAAATCTTACTGTAGAATGTACATGTTAACCAATGCCCTGCACATATGTACACCATTTCTTCATATCACGTTCTATCAAGACAGGGTGGGTAAAAATAGAACTGAGAGTCAATACTTGCAAAACAGAATTCTGTTACATAGACAGCACCCTATCCAACAATGCATTGATCTGTACAATGTATGGCCTAGTGGAGAGAGCACAGGCCTGGAAGTCAGAAGGACTCAGGTTCTAATCCCAGTTCTGCCAATTGCTTGGGCAGGTCACTTCATTGTGCCTCAGTTTCTTCAACTGTAATATGGGGATCCCTGTTCTCCCTCCTACTTAGACTGTGAGCTCCAAGCAGGACAGGGTCTGTGTCTGACCTAATTAAGCTGTACCTACCCCAGCTCTTAGAACACCAGCTCTGTGATGGTACTGCTAGGAAGATAGGGACTGTGATTGGTCATCGTTTTGTAAGCAAAAACCCGAATTGTTAGCTAGCAACATGTGAGGGGAATTTGCGCTAGCATTGAGTGAGAGGAATTCACTGGTATTCTATTCTATTTATTGCTCTTGATTCTATTTATTGCCCTTGATTCTATTTATTGCTATTGTTGTTGACTGTCCGTCTCCCCCGATGAGCTTACAGTCCGTCAAAGGGCAGGGACTGTCTCTGTTTCCGATTTGTACATTCCAAGCACTTAGTACAGTGCTTTGCACATAGTAAGTACTCAATAAATACTATTGAATGAATGAATGAATGAACAGTGTTTTACACAGAATAAGCTGTTAAATACTTAACCTCTCTGTGCCTCAGTTTCTGTATCTTTAAATTGGGGATTCAATACTTATGCTCCTTTCTACTTAGACTGTGAGCCCTTTATGGGACAGGGACTTATATCAGACCTTATTATCTTGTATCTGCCCCAGCACTATAGTGCTTGGCACATAGTAAGCACCTAAAAAATACCACTATGATTATGATTATTACACTAGTAACAACTTCTGCAAACCTAAAAGATAGCTAAAATCAATATAGTCTAATGGGATGATCACAGGCCTGATTCCAGAGAACCCCTTTGATAGCTATTTAACCTTGGGCTAGTGACTTAACTCTCTGTCCCATAGTTATTTCATCTGTAAAATAGGGATAAAATACCTGATCTCCCTTCCTATTAGACTGGGATCTGTGTATCTACCCCAGTGTTTATTATTAATAATAATAATAATAATAATAATAATGATGGTATTAGTTAAGCTCTTACTATGTGCCAAGCACTGTTCTAAGCACTGGGGGAGATACAAGGAAATCAGGTTGACCCACGTGAGGCTCACAGTCTTAATCCTCATTAAGCAGTCTTAATCCCCATTTTACAGATGAGATAACTGAGGCACAGAGAAGTGAAGTGACTTGCCCAAAGTCACACGGCAGGGATTAGAACCCATGATCTCCGACTCCCAAGCCCCTGCTCTTTTTCCACTGAACCACTTAAATATTATTGTTAGTATTATTATCTCTCTCAAGGTTCAAATATTGCATTTAAATGGTGTTTCAAGTGATAATTCATTCTCACAACATTTACATTTACACATAGAAAATGGTGGCAGACTTTATCTATAATCACTGCAGATTGTATTAAGTGCTGGAGTAGATACAGTGTAAGCAGATGGGACATAGGCCCTGTCCCACATGGGGGTCAGTATATTGCCACATTCTTAGACCTTGTAAGCAAGTTAACTAATGCTCGAACTTGATGAAATTAGCAGTATCTTTCTTAAAAACAATGATAAAACTGCATAGACTAAAACACTGCCAGCCAAGCCCTAAATACAACTGAGCAAATTATATTAGCAATATAGAGGTAAGTGACGTCCCACATATAGGCAGCACACTCATTGTTAAAGATGCAGCGAGAGATGAGGAAGTAGAAAACCTAATGAAGAAGACCAGCACACCCTTTGGGAGACTGTCATAGTGCGACACAGGGTTCTAGACCAAGTTAAAGTTCTGCAGAGTTGCAATGTCTATCTTCTCTGTGGCTGTGAGAACTGGACACTACACAGATTTCCCAATTTGCCACCTTGAGCAGTTCAATCAGCTTCATTTACAGACTCCACCCAACATCAGATGGCAAGACAGACTCCGAAATACTGAAATCCTAGAACTAAACTACACTCACTGCAACCCAACAGTGTTGGGTAGGACTTGCAAGGGGAATAGAAAACAGCATGATATTGAAACGGCTATGGAATGGTGAATAGGAATTGGAAACCGAAAGTAAGGTGGGTAGAGGACGTACGTATTCTAAGGATACATTAAACCAAAGCTTCAGATAATGCTGTATCCCAAGCAGAAAACTGGGAGTCAGTTGCAGCACAGAGAACAGAATAGTGAACAGTGATCAAGAAAAAAGAGGCTCTTTTTCACCAGAACTTTCATAAGGATAGTGAGACAAGGAGTCAAAAGTGAAAAGTATCCAGGTGTTACAAATAAACAAATATGCCAACATATCTAGGGAGACTCGTGTGTGTGGTAAAGACAATATGTCCCACATGGGCCTTTTCAGCTACACACATCTGTTGATGAATTTCAACATCAGTGACATCATCTTTGTCTATGTTTGTATGCTTGTGTGCATGTAAATGGAAAAAGGCTAGCATGGCTTGTATAGAATATGTCTCTAGTTTAAATCATAGTACTATAAATACTAATATTTTTCAAAATCTGAGTTTAAAAAAGAACCATTCCTCAAGTGAGAATAATATTTTGATTATAACTTTGATTTTTTTTTTTACATTGGTCAGTCTGGGGCATGAATTTAAGTTTAGTTCATTATGTTTTCTTCTTTGCATATTTACCTAATAGGGTCATGGGGATTTTTATTCCCTGAAAAAAATATTTTATATGAATTAATTTACACTTTTTTGTGGATGAGCAGGGCTACTCCTTAATTTGCAACTATTTTAAATGAAAAACTATTTATTCAGCAAGAACCTGCCATTTTTCTTCAATTATTCACTCATTCAACTTTCTAAACCAAAGATATTATCTGGGAAACATTGTGAAATAGCTTAATTACTTGGTTGATTAAGAATAATATTTCTTTTACTGTTGTTCTGCGAAAGGCAGAAGATGGAAAAAAATAACTTCCCAATGTGCTTTCCAGACCAATGATTATTTTCTGAATAATGAAATACCATTGTTTCTAGGATTTATAATTGGGCTATGGCTGTACCCAGCCCATCAAGATGCTGATTACTCTAGGAGGGTAAGGCTGGCTGTATTAGTGTTGGGGAAATAATAATAATGATGTTGGTATTTGTTAAGCACTTACTATGTGCCGAGCACTGTTCTAAGCACTGGGGTAGATACAGGATAATCAGGTTGTCCCACATGAGGTTCAGTCTTAATCCCCATTTTACAGATGAGGTAATTGAGGCACCGAGAAGTTAAGTTACTTGCCCAAAGTCACACAGCTGACAAGTGGCGGAGCCAGGATTAGAACCCATGACCCCTGACTCCTAAGCCCATGCTCTTTCCACTGAGCCATGCTGCTTCTGATTTATAAAAGACCCCTCCATCACCAGTAGAATAAAAGCAGGGCTCTAGAGTAGACGCTATCTTCATTCAACCTAATCCCCACAGCCACGTTTAAAGGACTCTGATATCAAGAGCAAAATTCCAATACTTTAAGAAACTCTTTCAGTTCAACAGGCTGAGAGCATCAGGCTGAGGAAAATCACTTGAACAGACCTGATCTGGAGGCACAGACCCACGAAATCGTGCATACGGTTATGAGCCCACTTCTCAGAATCAGCAAAGAACTATGAATTGCATTTAATCTGAAGATCAGTCAATCAGTGGGATTTATTGAATGCTTATTGTGGATACTAAGTGCTCAGGAGAGTACAATAAACACAGTGACTAGACAAAATCTCTACCTATAAGGAGCTTGCAGTCTAGACAATGCGGGCTATGCCTTGTTCCAACATTTAGCAAACCCTCTGTGTAAACAGGAGGGCAGCGTGGTACCCAAAATAAAGATGGGATGGGAGAGAAGGCAGTTGCTGGCAGAGTACGAGGAGAGCCTGGGCACAGGCTGTAGGGAGGACTAGAGCCTGTAGCCCTTCCATGCCCAAATAGGCAGGGGTACCATCTTCCCTCCCCAGCTGAAAGAGCTAGAGCAGTGGGTGGGGGCCTGCTTTTCCCCATCCCCACCTGGGAGTGGCCCCTGTGACAACCTTGCCTCGTCCAGAGCCCTGCTGACGAGTGGTCAGCTCTGAGACGTCTGCCTGGCACATGACTCCTGGTCCACCGCAGTTCAGACCCAAACTCCAGCCTTGGGCAAGACTAGCTATGTGTCAGGGCCAACCCCTTTCCTCCACACTGCAACAGTGCCAGTGAGGAGTGGGCTGATTGCCCAGCTCCTGCCTCTCTGTGGTTTTCCCAATCCAGAAGCATCAATTATTCTTCTGGGACCCCCAAATTGACAGATTTTTTAAATTATTATTATTAATGTGCTTTTTCAAAGACTTCCAGCTTTCAGCGTTGGCTTTCACAGGCAGATTACCATCATCGACAAAACCATCTCCAAACCTGAAGGTGACTATATACATCTAGAAGTTAGGTATGTAATTGTGTTGTAATTATTTTCAAAGGACTGGAGGGGAAAACTTTTAGGTTACTTAATGAAACCACCCTTGTTCAAGAGATAGCAGTAAATATCTCTAAATGACGGCATCCAATTTCCTACTTGGGAACCCACGCACATTTTAAGCACCTGTCCCAGAACTTCAAAAAAGCAACCTATATGGGGTGCAAAGTCCGGCTCTTGTTCAGGATAATGGGAGCCATTCTAACACTGTTGTGGCAGTGGAGGGAAGGGAGGAGAGATACCTACCTAGGCAAGAGGTCGCTTTTTTTTCAACATGGTATTTGATAAGTGCTTACTACATGCCAGACACTGTTCTAACTGCTGGGGTAGATAGAAGGTAATCCAGTTGGACCTAGTCCCTGCCCCACATGGGGCTCACAGTCTTAATCCCCATTTTTCTTTGAGGCACAGAGAAGTGACTTTCCAAGGTCACCCAGCAGGCAAGTGACAGAGCCAGGTTTAGAGCCCAGGTCCGACTGACTCCCGGGCCAGTGCTTTAACCACTAGGCCTCACTTGCTTCTCCACTTTCCCACTGCACCTGATAGACTCAGGCCTGGTGGCCCAGCTGCTTCTGGAGTCTGTGATTTTCTTGCCCAGGAAACCAAGATCAATCAACCACACAGTATTGAGCACTTACCTTGTGCAGAGCACTGTATTATGTGCTTGGGAGAGCAAGAGCTGGACGACAGTCCTACAGTGCTGGAAGTAACTTCTGGTAGCCGAGCGCAGCAGCTAAATCCCTGTTCCCACCCTGCTCTTATTGCCAAAGCTGCAGCTGGGCAGGGGCCGTTTAGCTAGTTTTTCTCTCTGTTGGCCCACGGTGGCCACTGAAGACAATCAGGTTGGGGCAAATTATTCAGTGTTCCTCTTTATATTTTGTTCCTTTCCTGTCCTCCCCTTCTTTCCCTCCATCTCTCCTTCATTCCTCCTTTCTTGGCCCTGCCCTGTGGATTCTGTCACTTTTCACTGTCGACAACTTTATTCATCAATTATACTTACTGAGTGCTTCCTGTGTGCAGAGTACTGTACTAAGCACTTGGAAAGTATAATATAGCAATAGAGAGAGACAATCCCTGCCCACAACCGGCTAGTGCTTATCAGGTGCCAGACACTGTACTGAGCACTGGGGTGGATAGAAGCATATCAGTTTGGACCCAATCTCTGTCATTCATTCATTCAATAGTATTTATTCATTCAATAGTATTTATTGAGCGCTTACTATGTGCAGAGCACCATACTAAGCACTTGGAATATACAAATCGGTAACAGATCGAGACAGTCCCTGCCCTCTGACGGGCTTACAGTCTAATCGGTGGAGACGGCCAGACAAAAACAATAGCAATCAATAGAATCAAGGGGATGAACATTTTATTAAAACAATAGCAAATAAATAGAATCAAGGCGATGTATATCTCATTAACAAAATAATAGAATCGTGGGGCTTACCATCTTCATCCCCATTTTCCAGATGAGGGGCCGGAGACCCAGAGAGGTGAAGTGACTCACCTAAGGTCACTACAGCATCACACTCCATCCACTACAACAGAATGAGCTGACACGTTCCCTGCCCACATTCATTCATTCATTCATTCATTCATTCATTCATTCATTCATTCATTCAACTGTATTCATTGAGCACTTACTATGTGTAAGTAGTACATATGGCCACTGGCCCACATCCTACCGCTGCCCTGGAATGCCCTCCCTCCTCACCTCTGCCAAACTCATTCTCTTCCCCTCTTCAAAGCCCTACTGAGAGCTCACCTCCTCCAGGAGGCCTTCCCGGACTGAGCCCTCCTTTTCCCTCTGCTCCTTCTCCCCTCATCGACCCGACTCCTTCCTTCTGCTTACCCCCTTCCCCACCCCACAGCACTTGTGTATATTTGCATATATTATTTATTACTTTATTTTATTAATGATGTGTAGATATGTATGATTCTAATTATCTTGATGGTATTGATGCCTGACTACTTGTTTTGTTTTGCTGTCTCCCCCTTTTACACTGTGAGCCCATTGTTGGGCAGGGATTGTCTCAGTTGCCAAATTGTACATTCCAAGCGCTTAGTACAGCGTGGCTCAGTGGAAAGAGCACAGGCTTGGGAGTCAGAGCTCATGGGTTCGAATCCCGTTCTGCCACCTGTCAGCTGTGTGACTGTGGGCAAATCACTTAACTTCTCTGGGCCTCAGTTACCTCATCTGTAAAATGGGGATTAAGACTGTGAGCCTCATGTGGGACAACCTGATTGCTCTGTATCTACCCCAGCACTTAGAACAGTGCTCTGCACATAGTAAGCGCTTAACAAATGCCAACATTATTATTATTAGTAAGTGCTCAATAAATACAATTGAATGAATGAATGAATGCAGAGCACTGTACTAAGCACTTAGAAAGTTCAAGACAGCACCTTGAGAAGTAGCATGGCTCAGTGGAAAGAGCACAGGCTTGGGAGTCAAAGGCCATGGGTTCTAACCTGGGCTCCGCCACTTGTCAGCTGTGTGACTTTGAGCGGGTCACTTCACTTCTCTGTGCCTCATTTCCCTCCTCTGTAAAATGGGGATTCAGACTGCGAGCCCCCTGTGGGACAACCTGATTATCTTGTAGCCCCCACCACTCAGAACAGTGCTTGGCCCATAGTAAGTGCTTAACAAATACCATCATTATTATTATTATAACTGTGAAGAGAGGCAATCCCAGCCCACACCGGGTTTACAGTCTAGAGGGGGTGGAGATAGACAACAACACAAGTAAACAGAGCCCCTTGTGGGGTAGGGATTGTCTCTCTCTGTTGCCAAATTGTACTTTCCAAGCACTTTGTACAGTGTACTGCACACAGTAAGTGCTCAAAGAATGAAGATAAATAAATGGAATTATAGGTCTATACATGGCATAGTGGCTAGAGCCCGGGCCTGGAAGTCAGAGGATCTGGGTTCTAATTCTGACTCCGCCACTTGTCAGCTGTGTGCCTTTGGGCAAGTCACTTAACTTCTCTGTGCCCCAGTTCCCTCATCTGTAAAATAGGGATTAAGACTGTGAGCCCCACGTGGGTCAAACTGATCAACTTGTATCTGCCCCAGTGCTTAGAACAATGCTTGGCATTCATTCATTCAATAGTATTTATTGAGCGCTTACTAGGTGCAGAGCACTGTACTAAGTGCTTGGAATGTAAAGGGCTTGGCACATAGTGCTTAACAAATGCCTCAGTGGAAAGAGCATGGGCTTGGGAGTCTGGGGTCATGGGTTCGAATCCTGACTCTGCCAATGTCAGCTGTGTGACTGTGGGCAAGTCACTTAACTTCTTGGTGCCCCAGTTCCCTCATCTGGAAAATGGGGCTGAAGATTGTGAGCCCCACATGGGACGACCTGATTACCCTGTATATACCCCAGCGTTTAGAACAGTGCTCTGCACATAGTAAGCGCTTAAGAAATACCAACATTATTATTATTATTGCTACATATATGTTCACCCAAGTAGACATATATACACAAGTAGTGTGGGGGGGGGGCAATGGCCCGCAGGCCTCACACTTCTGGAAAGAGCACAGGCTGGGAAGTCAGAGGTCATGGGTTCAAATCCCAACTCAGCCGCTTATCAGCTGTGTTACTTTGGGCAAGTCACTTCACTTCTCTGTGCTTCAGTTCCCTCACCTGTAAAATGGGGATGAAGACTGTGAGCCCCACGTGGGCCCCAGGTTGACCTGATCACCTTGTATCCTTCCCCGCGCTTAGAACAGTGCTCTGCACATAGTAAGCGCTTAACAAATACCAACATTATTATTATCATTATTATTATTACACATATATATATACCCAAGTATATCTGTTACCAATTTGTATCTGTTACCGATTTGTACATTCCAAGCGCTTAGTACAGTACTCTGCACATAGTAAGTGCTCAATAAATACTATTGAATGAATGCATGAAGTAGACATATATACCCAAGTGGTGTGGGAGGTGGGGATGGCCCGCAGGCCTCGCACTTCTCCACCCCTCCCGCCTCGGGTGGAACCCGCGACCCCCGCCGCCGCCGCTCCAGCCGGGTGCCGCTGGGGGGCGCTGCTCTCCCTGCCGCCCCCGCTGCCGCTCCAGCCGGGTGCCGCTGGGGGGCGCTGCTCTCCCTGCCGCCCCCGCTGCCGCTCCTGCCGGGCGCCGCTGGGGGGCGCCGCTCCACCCGCCCCCGCCGCCGCTCCCGCCGGGCGCCGCTGGGGGGCGCCGCTCCCCCCCGCTCCCTCCGGGCGCCGCGACTCCCCCCGATACCACCGCCGCTCCCGCCGGGCGCCGCTGGGGGGCGCCGCTTCCCCCCGCCCCCGCCGCCGCTCCCGCCGGGCTCCGCTGGGGGGCGCCCCTCCCCCAAGGCGGCGGCGGCGTCCTCGTCCTTCTCCCGCCTGAGCCGTTGCACGGCTCGGAGCCCCAGGGGGGCCCTGCACCTCCTCCTCCTCCTCCTCCTCCTCCTCCTCCTTTTCCTCCCTCCTCCTCCTCCTCCCGCAGCTTCCCCCGCAGCCCCCCGGCGCATGCAGCCGCCGAGCGACGGCTCCGCCGGGGAGGGGGGCTGCAGCGCCGGCCGCCGGCTCAGCCCCGGCAGGAGTGCATGCCCCCTCGGCTGCTGCTGCAGCAGCAGCAGCAGGAGCAGCAGCAGCTGCAGCAGGAGCAGCAGCAGCTGCAGCAGGAGCAGCTGCAGCAGCTGCAGGAGCAGCAGCAGCAGCCGCCCGCGCTCACCAGCATGCTTTACTTCCAGATGGTGATCATGGCAGGGACGGTGATGCTGGCTTACTATTTCGAGTACACGGACACGTTCACCGTCAACGTGCAAGGCTTCTTCTGCTACGACGGGGCTTACCGCAAGCCCTACCCGGGCCCGGAGGACCGCAGCGCCGTGCCCCCGGTGCTGCTCTACTCGCTGGCCGCCGGGGTGCCCGTGCTGGGGGTAAGCCCGGGGTCGCCCGCAACCCCGCCTCACCCTTCTCCCACGGCCCTGCCCCGGACCCTGCCCCTCCTCCCACCCCCCTCAGCCCGGACCCTTCATCTCCTTCTCCCCCAGACCCTTCTCCTCCTCTTCTCCAGGACCCTCCTTCCCCTCCTCTTCTCCAGGACCCTTTCTGTCCTCTTCTTCAGGACCCTTCCCCTCCTCCTCCCCCAGACCCTTCTCCTCCTCTTCTCCAGGACCCTCCTTCCCCTCCTCTTCTCCAGGACCCTTTCTGTCCTCTTCTTCAGGACCCTTCCCCTCCTCCTCCCCCAGACCCTTCCCCTCCTCTTCTCCAGGACCCTTTCTGTCCTCTTCTTCAGGACCCTTCCCCTCCTCCTCCCCCAGACCCTTCCCCTCCCTTCTCCAGGACCCTTTCTGTCCTCTTCTCCAGGACCCTTTCTGTCTTCTTCTCCAGGACCCTTCCCCTCCTCTTCCCCCAGACCCTTCCCTTCCTCTTCCTCTGGACCCTTCCCCTTCACCTCTCCAGGATCCTTCCCCTCCTCCTCTCCAGGATCCTTCCCCTCCTCTTCTCCAGAACCCTTCCCCTCCTCTTTTCCAGAACCCTTCCCCTCCTCTTTTCCAGGACCCTTCCCCTCCTCTTCTTCAGGACCCTTTCTCCCCTCTTCCCCAAGACCCTTTCTCTCCTCTTCTCCAGTACCCTTCCTTTCCTCTTCCCCCGGACCCTTTCCCTCCTCCTCTCCGGCCTCCCCTGGACCCTTCTCCTTCCTCCTCCCCCCAGCCGTCCTGGACCCTTCCCCTCCTCCTCCCCGAGCTCTTAGGAAAACGCTTGGCACATAGCGCTTGGCACAAATACCATCATCATCCCTTCCCCTCCGCTGACCCCGGCAGCCCAGGACTCTTCTCCTCCCTGTTACCGGCCTCCAGGGACCCTTCCCCTTCTCCTCCTCCTGTTCCCTGGCCGGCCCGGACCCCTCCATCCTCACCCCCTAACCCCTAGACCCCCACCCTCCCCCCCACCATGCAGGTCCCTGTCCTCCCAGTTCTCCAACTTGTTGGTCTTCTCCCCGTCACTCTCCGGCAGGGACCGGCCAGGGGCCGACGGGGATGGTGGTCGCTGGGCCGTGCCCAAGGCCGAGGGGCTGGTGGACACTAAATCCTGCTCCTTCATTTCGGTCCCTTGCCTCATTTGGGTTTCCCTCCTAACCCTCATCCAGCCCAGAGCCACCTGGGCCCAGGGTCATCTCCCTACCCCGGGACTCAGCCGTCCATCGGGAAAATGGGCCTGTAAGACCAGGGGACCTCTTTGGAAGAGGGGAAGGTGCTTCCTAAAGGGCAAGGTGGAAAATCTGTCGCCGATTCAGTGAACGAAGGGATGCCAGGGTCCAAGGATCACTTGCCGGACATGCTCAGAATACGCCAAAGCCGTTCAGGTTCGGTCCTTTAGGGCTTAGTACACGGGCATGCCTCGAGTTTATTTTCAGCATAGCTTACTCTCCTGGACACTTCTCTTTCTATTTAGAAAGGCTCCTTTAGATTGGCTTTTCGTATGGTAACAATTTACTTTGACTCACTGTGTTCTGGTGGATCATGCCTACGGACCTATAACCCCACAGTATTTGCCGATCTCCATAAGGTAATATGCAAGAAGCTGCAACATTTAAGCGTGATGTGGGCATATGCAAGATTGTTGAATCACAAACCAGAATAGGCAGTATTCCGTTTTCAGGAGTACATCTGGTGACACTTTTTTTATAATCCTTCAAAAGGTAGGTATCTTTTCTTGTCATTTTCCTCAATATAGGAGTTTACCAAATAAGGACTGACTTTCAGTGACTTGAATATTCTTGTTAGAACCTCAGTGCTAATATAGTGATCACAGAGCACACTGATATATGTGAAAAGAGGGAGAAAAAGGGAAAACATTGTAACTTTGGCCTTAGGCTTCATTTTAATTTTACAAGTTTCAAAAGCATCAGTTCAGCCATTTTAAGTTCCAGGGGAGAGGAAAAAAAAGTCTATTCATCTCTGACATATATTTGTCTTGTTCAGATGCTTAAAGGCATTTCTTTTCATGCACATATTTTCCAGTGGACTGAATAACTCAGGACATTTGTCAGGGGAATTCAAAAGCCTGTCACTTCCAGGTCACTGATTTGGTTATAGTCAGATCGATGGAGACCTTATCCCTTTACTAAGTAATCACTCCGTGTATTTTGAATCAATAATAATTTCAGCCCCACTCAGCTATCCCAATCACAAAGCTCGATCTTATGGAAAGGTCGTATATGACAGAAAATACTATGTTGGTCCCAAAAGCGGATTGCTCTCGTCCTCTGAGAGCTGGGCTATTGAAGTAGATGGGTTGCAGGGTCACCGTTGTGTTATATAACATACACGTGTATTAGTGTTACCTATATAGTGAGAGCAAAACCTTTTTTGGAGGGTAGTGAAGAGAGATTGTCCCAGACAGGGGGCAGTTACAATATGCACTGTACCAAGGTTTTGGAAGAGTACAATACACTAGAGTTGGTAGACACAATCCCTGCCCACAAGGAATTTACATCTACAAGGGGGAGACAAATGTGGAAATGAATTACAGGTGAATATGCAAATATCTAAGTAGCTGAAGCAATTCAGACCTAAATACATAGGCAGTGCAGAAGGTAGAGGGAGTAGAGGAAATAAGGACTTAATTGGGGAAGGCCTCTTGGAATATATGTGATTTTAGTAGGTCTTTGAAAGTGGGAAGAGTGGTGGTTTGTCCTATATGACGGGGAGGAAATCCCGGGCCAGAAGGAGGATGTCAGCAAGGGGTCAGAAGGGAGGTCGATGAGGTCAAGGTACAGTAAGT
This sequence comes from Ornithorhynchus anatinus, assembly GCF_004115215.2. Classification (NCBI taxonomy): domain Eukaryota; kingdom Metazoa; phylum Chordata; class Mammalia; order Monotremata; family Ornithorhynchidae; genus Ornithorhynchus; species Ornithorhynchus anatinus. The sequence goes on from NC_041731.1 coordinate 89,820,781, forward strand.
AGGTTGACGTTAGAGGAGCAAAGCATGCCAGCCGGTTTGTAGTAGGGAATCAGTGAGGTAAGATGTCGGGGGTGGGCGGTGGGGAAATGGGGGGGACAAGCTGATTGACTGCCTTTAAAGCCAGTAGCAATGAGTTTCTTTTTGTTGCGGTGGTGGGTGGGAAACTATTGGAGGTTTTTGAAAAGTGGGGAGACATGGACTGAACAGATTTTTAGAAAAATGAAATATACAGCAAAGTGGAATAAATACAGAAGGTAGGGAGGTGAGCAAAGAGTGAGAAGCCATATGGCCTAAGGATAGAGCATGGGTCCAAAGGTTACAAGGACCTGGAATCCTAGCTCTGCCACCTATCTGCTCTGTGACCTTGGGCAAGTCATTTCACTTCTCTGTGTCTGTTACCTCATCGGGAAAATGGGGATTAAGACTGTGAGCTCCATGTGGGACAGGGAATGTGTCCAACCTGATTAGCTTGTATCTACCCTAGCAGTTAATACAGTGCTTGACACATAGTAAGCACTTAACAAATGCCACTTAAAAAAAAAGGATGATGCAACAATTAGGATATGATAAGTGCTGGGATCAACATATTAGCAATTTGGATGGAGAGGAAAGGGTGGATTGTAGCAATATAGTGAAGGCAGAACCAACAGGATTTGATGACAGATGAAATATGTGAATTGAATGGGAGAGATGAGTCAAGGGTAATGCCAAGATTAAGGACTTGGGAGAACGGGAGGAGAGTAGTGTCCTCTACAGTGATGGAAAAGACAGGGGATGACAGTTTGGAAGGGAAGATGAGTTCTGGTTTGGACATGTTAAGTTTGAGGGGTTGGCAGGATATCCAGGCAGAGATATCATGAAGGCGGGAGGAAATCTGAGACCGAAAAGAAGAGAGGTCAGGGCTGGAGATGTAGATTAAAGAATCATCTGCAGAGAGATGATAGTTGAAGCCATGGAAGCGAATGAGTTTTCCAAAGGAGTGGGTGTAGCTGGATAATAGAAAAGAACTCAGCTCTGAGCCTTGAGAGACTCCAGATGCGAATGGGAGGCAGAGAAGGAACCTGGGAAAGACACTGAGAAGGCATAGCAAGAGATAGGAAGAGAAGCAGGAGAAGAAAGTGTCAGCGAACCCAAGGTCAGATCATTTTTCCAGGAGAAGGGGGTGGTCCACGATGTCGGAAAAAACTGAGATGTCATGGAGGATTAGGATGGATTAGAAGGCTTTTGGATTTCCGCTCCCAAAGATCAAAAATCAGGTATGTTTCACAATAGAGCTTTTTTTCTTACGGTACTAGGAGGGGAAAAACGTGTGGCAGCTGAATCCACAAACACACATTTATTTGAAAGTTGAAAACTTTAACTGAATCCACATGCTTAACTGTTGCATAGCATTTGCTTTGTAAGCAATTTAATGCTAGGAAGTGTGCTAACACAACCTTTTATTTTATTTCAAAGGGTTGGAAGTCACATTTTTTTCCTATAAGAGTATAACCTTGATATCTCTTGATTGATTCCCTCATTGATCTATTGGTTAGCAGAAAGTTGACTTATTTTAACTACTCTTCCTGTTGGCTTCTAGGACTTTAGAGGGTAGACTATTGGACACCAGAAGCCCCCCAGGAAGTTAGTTACAAGGACTGAAGGACACAAAAAGTCCAAAATGCCATGTCACAGAGATATGCTGATTCCAGAGTTTGTGGTGGGTAGAAAAGCACAAGAGTCAATGAGTACTGAAATTTGTTTGTCATTTAGGTTATTCTGTGCAGTTTTAGACCCACAAAAATAATCTTCTAATATAAAATTCCTTCAAATTTATTTCCTAGAATGTTTTTGGCATTTTGTAGATACAGATAGTAATTGTCAATTGTCATCAACAGGAAGAAAAGATAAATGGAGGGAAATGTAATTTTAAAAAAGTAATCTAATTTCGGCCACCACCAAACATTGTTCAATTTCCAGAACAAAAAATTTTGAGGAATCTTGTCCCTTACCCATCCCTTTCCCAGCTTGAAAGTCAGGCGAGGCTCTACAAGGTCTAAGAGTTCTGGGATCATTTTGTAGAAAAGAAGCTCTTGTTAGCAGCAGTGGTCTAGAGGAAACTCCTCTGTGAGAAACCTATTACAGCAATTAGTTCCTTCTGTCTGTTAAAGACAGCCCTCAGATTGTGAGGGTTTGAATTACCATAAATGTCATTTAAATTGTTTCTAAATTTACACCCCTTTTCAGCTTTACAATTTTTCAATTTTGACTCTTTAACACTACTCTGGTTTACAACACTGGTTATGATGACACAAGTGGGTAGCTGCCCGGGCAGTAAATGGGGAAATATTTTAATAGCTGCTGATGGGGAGGGGAAAAGCGGCAAAGTTTAAAGAAGATGATGAGGGAGAGGGGTTGGGGGGTGTTTAGTCACCAGAGCAAAGCCTTCAGGGAAAGTCATTGTTACATTTTATTTACTGTGAAGTAAAAGTTGGCCACCTAGTGGAAAATCTCTGATTCAGTTTGAATGAGCCTGTTATATTATTACCTATTCATAATTGATTGGGTAGAGGAGTCAATCCCCAGTTTCTAACAGTGTCCTATGAGAAAATTGGTTCCAAATTATCTTTCAACTTGAAGCAGTTTTCAGAAACCTATTGTCATATACCCAAGACCTGTCTGCAATTAGTAGTGCATTCTTATTTTGTTTCAGGAAAGAAGATAAATTTAGACAGTGAAAGGTGTTGCTCAATAAATTGACTATATTTATTGAGCCCTTACTGCATGCAAAGCAATATTTGAAGTGCTTGGGAGAGTACAATATAGCAGTGTAACAGGGTTGGTAGACATGTTCTCTGCTCCTTTCCTTCCACCCATTCTTCTTCATCTTTGGAGAATTAAAGTTATTTCCTTGCATGGTTTGCTCTCAGGGTTTGAGGTAGGGAAAGGCATTAAAATCTCATTCAGGTCTTTCACCCTTTCAGTTTCATTCCAGTGAAGCATAGGTTTAGTGTGTATTGAAGGAAATGGCTTTGAAACCTGATAAATTGGAAATGTAGAGCGGAAAGACAATGAAGGGATCTGAAGAAATTTGTGAACCTCAAGCAGTGCTTCATGACTTTACTGTAACCTCCCCAGGTAGCAGCCACCCTAGCCTAGGCTGTTCCTTCCTGAGTTAGTGAAGAGGCATGCCCTAGTGGAAAGAGCAGAGGATTTAGAGTTGGGAGACCAGCATTTTAAATCTGGCTCTGCTATTTGCCTCTCAGTTGACATTGGGCAAACCCCTCAACTTCTCTGTGCCTCAGTTTCCTGGTCTTTAGAATGGAGATAAAGAATGGAGATAGGAAGCAGCATGGCATAGTGGATAGAGCACGGGCCTGGGTTCTAATCCCGTCTCCACCACTTGTTTGCAGTGGGACCTCGGTAAGTCACTTCACTTCTCTGTGCCTCAGTTACCTCATCTGTAAAATGGGGATTGAGTCTGTGAGCTCCATGTAGGACAGGGACTGTGTCCAACCCGATTTGCTTGTATCCATCCCACCACTTAGTACAATACCTGGCACATAGTAAGTGCTTAACAAACACAAAAATTATTATTATAATTATTTGCCCTGCATCCCTTTTAGACTGTGATTGTCCTGTGGGACAAGGATTGTGTCTGATTCGATTATGCTTGTATCTATTTAGAGAAGCAGCGTGGCTCAGTGGAAAGAGCATGGGCTTTGGAGTCAGGGCTCATGAGTTCGAATCCCAGCTCTGCCACTTGTCGGCTGTGTGACCGTGGGCAAGTCACTTAACTTCTCTGTGCCTCAGTTCCCTCATCTGTAAAATGGGGATTAAGACTGTGAGCCCCACGTGGGACAACCTGATTCCCCTATGTCTACCCCGGCGCTTAGAACAGTGCTCGGCACATAGTAAGCGCTTAACAAATACCAACATTATTATTATTATTAAATTGTGTTACTCATTGGTGGTGGTGCAGAAGGAGGGTTTAACTGTGATTTTAAATCAATCAATTAATGGTATTTATTGAGTGCTTACTATGTGCAGAGCACTGTTCTAAGCACTTGAGAAAGAACAAACTCTCTCACTAAATTCAGTCACAAAACCAGTGTATGGATGCAAAACAGCAACTGAATGTATTCCAGTGCCACTTCTTCACAAATGCACTTTCAAAATCTGTGTGCTATTTAAATGACTTGTAATTGGAAGGGGGCAGGGATATTTTGCTAGCTAGCCCTGAAGCATCATCAGTGATAATGGAGTAATAAAAGAAAAGTTCTGATGATGGCTAGTAGGGTAATCATCCCAAACCTGTAAACATTTTTGTATCTGTCGTGACAACACCATTGTCCTTATCATCCACATTTTTTACCAAGCATCTACAGAAAACTGTGCACCATGTAAAGATAAACATGACACTCACTGCTCTTGAGGAGTTTATGGCCCATATGGTAAGACGTGCAAATATAAATTGGTGCATTTACAACCAGACATGAATTAATCAGTAATGGGTTAATTCAATCCGGTAATGACATTTCTTTTGTTATTATATTATAATGTTGCTGATGAGACTCATTGTCTAGAAGTGCATCAAAGCTCTTGAATAAGCAAAATCGTGCTGTGCTTAGCATTCCTTGATAAACAATCTGCATTTCAGGACCTTGGATGTGAAGTCTGCAGTAGTTTCAAGTCTAACAATTATACAGGAGATTGGGTAGAACTACATAGAACTGCACTGCATAGACTTCTAGTTTGGTCTGAAGTCCAAAGTCAAACGACTTTGCATACTGCCTGAAATCTCCCAAAGGCATTGGTCTTCATTTGGTTTTCGGTTTCTTTGCCAGTAGAAGTGTTCAGTGGGCTGATGGGGTAACAGGATTCAGTGAAGGCTTTTAGTCAGCTGCACCAATGAAAGTCTTTTTTGTGTGTAGGATTTTTCTGATGTAGGTTGGTACATAATCTTCAGGTTTATCATCTGCCAAAATTCTCTGCTGACCTTGTGGAATGTTTTTATCATTATTGTTTGTCTTAGGTTTGCTCCAGAGCAGTTATCATTATGTGGTGATCCTAGGATTGCTGTCTCCAGGATTTCCAGTGATGCTCATAGCCTGTTGAGTTGGAGTAGTTTCTGGGGAATGGGAAATGTATTTTCAGCCCAGTTTCCAGGCCCTTGGATGCATCCTCAATCATGGATGAATATAATAGACTACACTTGTAACTATTGAACAGACCTACTTCACTCAGTTATAATGGGGATAGGGTCTGAGAAGAGACTTTGATTGATATTCCCTCTGCTTCGCAAGCATTCAGAGAGCAGGGAGGTCGTGACTGTTGGGCTTCATTGTGGCTATAAGCTCCCTCTAGACTGTAAGCTCCTGTCGGCATGGAACGTATCTACTGCATTATATTGTACTTTCCCAAGTGCTCTGCACTCAGTAAGGACTTAGTAAATATCATTGATTGATTCCAGGGATAAGTGATGGATTATGTTCTCCTCTAGTACTTGCCGAGAGACAGCGGGTAGGATCTTGCTAACAGTGGAGAGCCGTCCTGATTTTCAGAGTCAACATTTCTAATTTTCACCTTAAAGATTGGATGTGGTTACAACTTTGAAACCCAGGGGTAATTTCTCAGTTTTTCATAATAAATGATTACATTAGCATAATGCCTGGTACAGTGGCACTATAAATCAGAACAGTCAATGAAACCCTTTTCACATTTGGCCTTTTGTATCCTTCAGTCAATTTTTCTTTGGAATTCAAGGTGTCAGCATTAGGTGAAGATTTTCTGTTCTTCTGAATGCCAGAGCAGTAATCTTTCCTTGTGTAAAAAGGAAGAAAATTATACTTTGAAAATGAAAAGAAATATACTTTTGATTGATGGAATTTAAAAATATGTGAATTGAAATTTTCTATTCAGTGCTATTTAAGCTGTTTCCAAAAATGCCAGTTTTCACTCAGCAGACTGGATGCTTTTTTTGGTCTTGTTATGACAGCTACAGTTTGAGAAAGTTAGTCTAATTAAATCTTTAGGATGAAAAATTTGAATATTTTTTCAATATAGTTTCTCATGTGGCTAAATATAAAAAGCAATATCTTCTTTAGCATGGCTCATTAAAAGTATTTAGTATTTCTTTAAAAACATTGAAATTCTCCTGGCCTATCATCCTAAACTTGCATTCATTTAGTCTATATAAAGTAACTGTGAATTTGCAAAAACCCTCTTGTAGAGCAAATTACCCGCTTATTTTAGTGATGTGTTTAATATCACTTCTTAACTCTTCCTATGGTTTAATGCTTATTTTTACTTTCAATTATCAAGTTTATAGTTTTAAACGATTTACAATGCAAGTATCATTCTTATCAGATTCATAACACATTTTACAGAGAATCAACCAGAAACTTAAAACATTTATTTTCATATTGACTGCCAAACTGTTGAACTCAGTATATATTCTTTGAGGACATGTCTCCATGCGGAAATAAAATTTAAAAAACAGCTAGAGAAATAGTGTCTTGGATTAATAGAACTGATTTATAGTAGATCAGTTCATAGACATCAATCAGTGGTATTTAAATGCTCATTCATGTGAGGAACACTGTACTTAGTGCTTAGGTGAGTATATTGATAATAAAAATGATAATTGCAGTATTTGTTAAGCTCTTATTATTTGTCAGGCACTGTACTAAACTTTGGGATGGATACAAGCAAATGGGATTTTTGCACACTCCCTGCCCCGCTTAGGGCTCACAGCTTAATCCCCATTTTACAGATGAGGTAACTGAGGCACAGGGAAGTAAAGTGACTTGCCCAAGGCCACATAGCAAACAAGTGGCAGATCAGAGATTAGAACCCATGACCTTCTGACTCCCAGACCTATGCTCTAACCATTACGATATGTTGCTTCTAGAGTACGTAGATATGTCCCCTGCTCTCAAAGAACTTTCAGTCTCTTCAGTAATAGAAGAACCATTCCAGGACAGCAGTGAATCATTTATAGAGAACATCTTTTGTGGTTGGCTCTTTCCTGTATAAATAAAGTGGAGAATTGAGATAAGTGGATCCATCAATTCAAGTTAAAAAAAAAAACAAACTTTCCCATTATTATCCTGTACATAATAGTAATAGTGATAATTTTGGTAATTGCTAAGTGCTTACTATGTGCCAAGCACTGTTCTAAGCGCTTGGTATATACAAGGTAATCAAGTTGTCCCATGTGGGGCTCACAGTCTTAATCCCCATTTTCCAGATGAGGTAACTGAGGCACAGAGAAGTTAAGTGACTTGCCCAAAGTCACGCAGCCGACAAGTGCCAGAACTGGGATTAGAATCCACAACCTCTGACTCCCAAGCCCGTGTTCTTTCCACTGAGCCCACACCGATTCCTCAGTATTAGAAGAAAAAGTTGTTTTGATTAAGGGAACAATGATGTAAACTATTTTCCACAGTATGCAGTCTTTTTTCCAAAAATAGAGGCAAATATCCTTAAATCAAAAGCAGAGAAACAGGGTGGTATAGTGGATAGAGCACAGGCCTGGGAGTCAGAAGGACCGGGGTTCAAATCTCAGCTCCGCCATTTGCCTGCTGTGTGACCTAAGGCAAGTGACTTCACTTCCCTGTGCCTCAGTTACTCCATCTGTTAAATGGGAAGTAAGACTGTTAGCCCTATATGAGACAGGGACTGTGTCCAACCTGATTACCTTGTATCTACCTGGGGACTTATTAAAGTGCCTGGCACATAGAAATTGCTTAACAAATGTCATAAAAAACGGAAAGCATTAGTGTGATAATAATAATAATTATGGTATTTGCTAAGTGCTTACTATGTGCCAAGCAGTGCTCTAAGTGCTGGGGTAGATACAGGTAATTGGGTTGAACACAGTCCCTTTTCCACATGAGACTCACACTCTTAATCACCATTCTACAGATGAGGTAACTGAAGAACACAGAAGTTAAGTGACTTACCCAAGGTCACACAGCAGACAAGCAGACCTTGGCTTCACGGACTCCGTCCTCTCCTGTTTCTCCTCTTATGTCTCTGGCCGCTCATTCTCAGTCTCCTTCATGGGCTCCTCCTCCGCCTCCCATCCCCTACCTGTAGGGGTTCCTCAAGGGTCAGTTCTTGGTCCCCTTCTGTTCTCCATCTATAGGCAATCCCTTGGTGAACTAATTCTCTCCCACGGCTTCAACTAACATCTCTACACAGATGACACCCAAATCTACATCTCATCCCCTGTTCTCTCTCCTTCCCTCCAGGCTCGTATCACCTCCTGCCTTCAGGACGTCTCCACCTGGATGTCCGCCCACCACCTAAAACTCAACATATCCAAGATTGAGCTCCTTATCTTCCCTCCCAAACCCTGTCCTCTCTCTGACTTTCCCATCGCTGTGGATGGCACTATCAACCTTCCCATCGCCCAAACCAGCAACCATGGTGTCATCCTTGACTCCGCTCTCTCATTCACCCCACATATCCAGTCAGTCACCAAAACCTGCTGGTCTCACCTTCACAACATCGCCAAGATCCACCCTTTCCTCCATCCAAACCTCTACCTTGTTGGTATAATCACTCATATCCCGACTGGATTACTGCACCAGCCTCCTTTCTGATCTCCCATCTCCTGCCTCTCCCCGCTTCAGTCTGTACTTCACTCTGCTGACTGGATTATCTTTCTACAGAAACACTCTGGGCATGCACCCTCCTCCTCAAAAACCTCCAGTGGTTACGTGTCAACCTTCACAAGAAGCTGAAACTCCTCACTCTTGGCTTCAAATCTCTCCATCAGCTTGCCCTCTCCTAACTCACCTCCCTTCTCTCCTTCTCCAGCCCAGTGCACACACTCGACTCCTCTACCTCTAACCTCCTCACTGTGCCTCGTGCTTGCCTGTCCCACCGTCAACTCTTGACCCACGTCCTATCTCTGGCCTGGAGTGCCCTTCCTCCTTACATCTGCCAAACTAGCTCTCTTCCCCCCTTCAAATCCCTACTAAGAGCCCACCTCCTCCAGGAAGCCTTCCCAGATTGAGCCCCCCTTTTCCTCTGTTCCTCCTCCCCTCCCCATCGCCCCTACTCTCTCCCTCTGCTCTACCCCCTTCCCCGCCCCACAGGACTTGTGTATATTTGTATATATTTATTATTCCATTTATTTTATTAATGATGTGTAACATCTTTGATTCTATTTATCCATTTTGATGGTATTGATGCCTGACTACTTATTTTGTTTTGCTGTCTGTCTCCCTCTTTTAGACTGTGAGCCCATTGTTGGGTAGGGATTGTCTCTATCTGTTGCCCAATTGTACTTTCCAATTTATTAGTACAATGCTTTGCACACAGTAAGCGCTCAAAAAATGCGATTGAATGAATGAAAGTGGCAGAGCCGGGATTAGAACCCACGACCTCTGACTCCCAAGACCTTACTCTTGCCACCAGGCCATGCTGCTTCCCTTTGATGAATTGTTAAAATTAAAGGAAAGGAAGTCAAGCTTGTAATTACAATGGCCCAGCTTCCCAGGATGGGGCATGTGAGGAGAATGGCTAACGGTAGGATTCCCAGCCTGCTGCTGCAGCACTGAAGGCTGTTTAAAAGATGGCAAAGCAGTGGATGGTTGGGGGACAACTGCTGCAGACACAGGAGCCTGACATTCACAAGAGGCCTTTGAACAGAGTTTTGGGAAGAAGCGGCAGCGTGCCCTACTGTCTTGGAAATCCATGGACCTGGGTTCTAGTCCCAGCTTTGCCATTTGCCTGCTATTTGACTGGGCAAGTCACTTAGCTTCTCGCTCTCAGTTCCATGTCTCTAAAATGGGGATACCTTACCTGTTCTACTTCCTGCTGTGAGCCCCATGTGGGTTATGAACTGTTTCTGACCTCATTAACCTGTATCTGTCCTAGTGCTTAGTATAGAGCTTGACACATAGTAAGCTCTTAACAAGAGCCACTGTAGATATATAAAAACAGCATCATGTTAAAAGAGACAACCATATCAACCCAACAATGGAAAGTCTTTAAGGGCAAAAAGTGTATGAGGGATTTTTCACACTGAATACTCTTCAGTTACATCACCGGTATGGATGAAGTCTAAATGTTGGTAGATCCTCGATACGGTTTATTTTATTGGCTGTCTCCGCCCCCTCCCCCCCCCCCCCCGGCCAGTAAATTATAAGCTCCTTTTGGTAGGAAGCAATTTTATTATTTGTATTATGCTTTCCCAAATGTGTAATACAGTGCTCTGTACACAGTAAGTGCTCCATTAAACCACTATTTTTTTTTCCTGAAGAACAGCACTCATTTTCTTTTGGGCTTTCTCTCCTTCCTTCTCTCTCTTCTGGTACCTGTCTTTCGGGTTACTGATCGCTGGGTCTGTCTGTCCTTTGAGTTTGTCTGTCTCTGGGTCTGCACATCTTTGTCCACCTGTCTCTGGGTCCTGCCTTTCTGTCCATCCTTTTCTGGGTCTGGCCATCTGTCTCTGGGTTAGCCTGCCTGTCTGTGTCTCTGTGGCTCTTCATGTCTCTGTGGCTATCTCTGGGTCTGTCTATGTGTGTGCGTCTCTGCCACTGACCATCTATGTCACTGTCCATCTGTCTTCCTGTCCTTGACTGTTGCTATCACTGACTGTTCTCTATTTCTCTTTTTCCCTCTTGATAGAGAACTATGTATGTATGTGTGTGTACTTGTATGCATATTTGTATAGTTTTATATATAGATATGTATATGCATATACACATTTTTCAAATAGAGTGTATACTTTGCTTTAAATTTCTTGTGCCTATTTCTACTGATAAAATTCTGTGAAATGACCACAGAAAGGAATCCTAATGTGATTTTTATTCCTTTCAGTGGACTAACTACGCTCCAAGGGGAGTTGTTTTAAAAACAACTTGGAAGGGCTTTTTTGTTAATCATGCTCGTTGAAGTAGTAAGCATCCACATGTGCTGTGTACTGCACAAAACTTTGAAGAAGTTGTATGGAAGATGTAAAACACAGTTCCTTTTCTCTAAAAGTTATAATCTGGGAGGAGAGCCTCAAGCTGTGACTCAGTTTCTGCTTGTTCCCTACTCCAGCAATGAATGGGATTTCTAGTCATGATGGTGAGTGGGCGTAATGGAATGGGGTTAGTTATGGGCTCTTAGATGCCCACCCCACACAGAGGTGTTGAGTGTCCAGGAGCAGAGAGGGCACTCCCACTGACTTCTGTCCTCAATCGAGAAGCAGCGTGGCGTAGCGAGTAATAATAATAATAATAATGTTGGTATTTGTTAAGTGCTTACTATGTGCAGAGCACTGTTCTAAGTGCTGGGGTAGTTACAGGGTAATCAGGTTGTCCCATGTGAGGCTCACAGTCTTAATCCCCATTTTACAGATGAGGTAACAGGCACAGAGAAGTTAAGTGATTTGCCCAGAGTCACACAACTGACAAGTGGCAGATCTGGGATTCGAACTCATGGCCTCTGACTCCCAAGCCCGTGCTCTTTCCACTGAGCCACGCTGCTTCTCATAGAATAGAGCACGAGCCTAGGGGTAAGGAGATTATGGGTTCTAATCTCTGATCCACCACTTGTCTACTTTGTGACCCTGGGTAAGGCATTTCACTTCTCTGGCCCTCAGTTACCTCATCTGTAAAATGGGGATTGAGACTGTGAAACCCATGTGGGTCAGAGATTGTGTTGAACCCTATTTGCTTTTATCCACCCCAGTGCTTAGTACGGTGCCTGGCACACAGTGAGCGCTTAACAAATACCACAATTATTACTATAATCATTACTATAATTCTGGTTCTATCACTTGTCTGCTATGTGACCTTGGGCAAGTAAATTCATTTTTCTTCTCTGTAAAACGGGTTTGAAACTGTGAGTTCCATATAGTACAAGGACTGTGTCCAACTTGATTTACTGTATCCACCCCAGTGCTTAGTGCAGTGTCTAGGGGTAAGTGTTTAACAAATGCCATTGTTATTATTATTGTTATTATTATAATTCAGTCCTTGATGGGGTGGAGCAGGATGTTTTTGTGGTGGTAATGGAGAACGAAAGGGAACCCCTTATCGTAGGACAGTCATCCTCTCCCTTCCCACTGCATTTCTGTAATTTTTTTCTCATTGCAATTTGGAATTGCTTGAATTTGAAACTCTTTGAAACACCCCATCTCCACTCTCAAGGCAGGGACAGAGCAGGATGATACCAGTGGAAAGAAAAAGAGAATCAAAAAATGGGAAAACTTCACAGCTCTCCCCATCTTAAAAGCCATTTTGAAATCATATCTCCTTCAGGAGGCCTTACCTGATTAATTTTTGATTTTCCCACCTTATATCCCCCAACTGCCATTCCAAAACCTATGTGGCAAAGTCCCCCATTGCATTTATTTGCACATCTTTCTACTTCATTACTTTCTCTTATTTCTAATTTATCTCACTGCCTGTCTCCATTGCATGACTGTAAACTCCTTGAAGGCAGGGCTCATATCTAATATTTTACTCCCCTAAGCGCTTGAGTTCTCTGTGCCCTAGTACTATTGAATGGAGATAGAAATGCATAATTTGTTACGACGACGTGGAAAGGAGTGAGAGATGAGAAAAAGTAGGACTTAGTCTAGAAAGTCCTCTTGGAGGAGATGTGCCTTCAGTAAGGCCTTGAAGGCGGACAGAGTGATTGTCTGGCAGATTTGAGGAGGGAGGGTGTTCCAGGACAGAGGCAGAATGTGGGCCAGGAGTTGGCGGTGAGACAGGCAAGATCGAGACACAGTGAAAAGGTTAGCACCAGAGAAGCGAAGTGTGCGGGCTGGGTTGTAAAAGGAGAGAAGCAAGATGAGGTAGGAGGGGGCAAGGCCGTGGAGTGCTTTAAATCCAATGGTAAGGAGTTTTTGTTTGATATGGAGGTGGATAGGCAGGCACTGGAGATTTTTGGGGAGGGGTGTGACATGTCCTGAACGTTTCTGATAATGATGATGGTGACATTTGTTAAGCACTTACTATGTGCTGAGCACTGTTCTAAGTGCTGGAGTAGATGCAGGTTAATCAGATTGTCCAACATGGGGCTAACAGTCTTAATCCCCAGTTTACAGATGAGGAAACTGAGGCATAGAGAAGTCAATTCACTTGCCCAAAGTCACACAGCTGATCATGACGAAGCTGAGATTAGAACCCACGACCTATGATTCCCAAGCCTGTGCTCTTTCCACTAAGCCGTGGTGCTTCTCTTAAATTTCTGTAGGAAGATAATCCAGGCAGTGGAGTGAAGTATGGGGAGAGGCAGGAGGTTGGGAGGTCAGCAAGGAGGCTGACGCAGTAATCTAAGTGGGATACCACATTATCTCTGCCCTGCCATTTGTGGGGAAGGAGTTTTATGCAACTGGAAAATACAGGTCTTGAGTGTTTGGAAGACTTATATTGAAAATTATCAGTCAGGAGTTTGGACCAGCCTGGATTTAAATCTTTGCAGACTCCTTTAGAGAAGAGATTATAGATGAAGAATTCACAATGATTATGAGTTAGGAACTGCATTAGTTACTAGTGGAGGGGATTGGCCACTTCATGGGGCTTTAATGCTCGTGTATTTTATTTCTCCAAAGTGGTCTTTGGAAGGCCAAATGACTCGATTTAGATTAGAATATTTTGGACACATAATTCGGAGGACTAATTTTCTGGAGAAGACACTATGTTAGGAAATGTCCAGGGAAAACGTGGAAGAGGCAAACCAGTAGCTAGACCTATAGAGACCATTCATACATTCAATCATATTTAATAATAATAATAATAATGTGGGTATTTGTTAAGCGCTTACTATGTGCAGAGCACTGTTCTAAGCACTGGGGTAGATACAAGGGTAATCAGGTTGTCCCACGTGAGGCTCACAGTCTTAATCCCTGTTTTACAGATGAGGTAACTGAGGCCCAGAGAAGTTATGTGGCTTGCCCACAGTCACACAGCAGACAAATGGCAGAGCCGGGATTCGAACCCTTGAGCTCTGACTCCCAAGTCCGTGCTCTTTCCACTGAGACACGCTGCTTCTCTATTTATTGAATGCTTACTGTGTGCAGAGCACTGTACTTAGTTACAACGATAGTGGAAGAACCATTAGAAGGGTTATGGATTATAACAGAGTACAGGATGTTCTGGAGAAAGTAGATCCATGGAGTCACTGTGAATCGGAAACGACTCAACAGCACTTAAATAAATAAATTTTATTCCTCAGCACTTACATGTGTATGTATATTTATTAGTTTATTCAGTTATTTCCTAAGCTCTTTCATCCTGACATTTCTTTACTGATATTCTCCTGCTCCCACTATTTGTAAATAATTTGTGTGTTTTTCCCACAAGGTTGTAAGCTTTTGGAGGGCAGGAATTGTGTGTCTCGCTTTTGTTCTGTAGTCACGAGAGCTTGTTTCAACACTTCGCCCTCATTAGGTGCTTAGTACCATTGATTGATGGATGTATGATACGGGCCAGGATAGGTCTTTCACATTATGTTGTCCAGAATCCAATCATTCCTCACAGTCAGTTCAGTAGAGGGTCATGAGACATAAGTACGCTTGTTCAGTCCATCTTGTTTGTTGAGGGGGACAGGGGCTATGTCTGATCCAGTTGAATTTGCCACAGTGGTTGACACAAAACAAGTAATTTACAAATGCTGTTATTATAGTTATTATTATCATCATCATCACTATTACTGTTATTAGGTAGGTAAATAAACTTAGTCATGAGAGTTCCTTGAATCTATTATTTTAACAATAACAATTTTAAAAGTTGGCTTTGCAAAATGTGATTTTCACTTTAAACCCTCATTTCTGACAAAACGATTCACTCAGCACTAAATCATCCTTTATTCATTCTCTTGATTAGAATCAGAATATATCATAACAACATTTTGTGGAATGACAGTTTATTATCCAGTGTCTTTCTTTCAGTTTTCCTCCCATGTTGTGATGATATATACAGGGAGAAACCACTCACCTCCAGTTAAGTGTTTCTTTATTTCTGTGTTTACATTCAGAGAATAGCATCCCCTGAGAATACCAGTCTTGATACAAAATGCCTGTGTTGCTTAAGCATGCTATGGTTGAGGTTAAAAGAAGGGACCAAATATTTGGTATGTAGATTTCATATATTTCCAGTGTAATTAGAATTCCATGAAATTAAAACTAATTTCAGCTGCTTATAATGTTTGCATATTGATGGTGATGGATGATGACTCATCTTGTGTCTCCTCAGGAATGATCAATGAGTCCTGCCAAATAGTAACCTGCTTCCCAGGTTAAACTTCTAAGAAAAGACATGTTAATTCTTTTAGATCACCAAAGTTTCCTTCTGTTCTGCCAAGAAATGGGAGATCAGGATGTTGCCCAGTGCATAGTCTACCTATGATTTAGAGCACAGTATATCAGTGCAAAGGAAAGAGGTAGGGGGAAAATGGAGTAAAATGAAGGATTGGAAAGAGAAAGATATTGATTCCCATATCTGCATCTCCAGCCCTGATGTCTCTTCTTCCCTGTAATCTCTTTTACTCCTGCCTTTACAATTTATCTACTTGAATTTCCCGCTGACACCTCAAATTAAACATATCTCAAACTGAACTCCTTATCTGCACACTCAACCCCCGTCCACCCCTTGTCTTTCCTATCACTATAGAAAACACCACTATCCTCCCGACTTCACAAGCCCAAAACCTTGGCATTGTCTTTGACTCATCTCTCTCATCCCACCCACATATTCGATCTGTTACCGAATCCTGTCGGTTCTACCTTCACTACATTGGTAGAATCTTCCCTTTCTTCTCCATCCAAACTGCTAACTCGCTAATCCAAACGCTTACCCTATCCCACCTTAATTACTGCATCTGCCTCCTCATTGACCTCCCAGTCTCTTCTCTCTCCCCACTTCAATCCATACCTTACTCTGCTGCATGAATTATCAACAAAAATGTTCAGTTCATGTCTCCCCACTCCTCAGGAACCTCCAATGGCTGCCCGTCCACTTCTACATCAAACAGAAACTTGGCTACAAAGCACTCAATCAGATTTTCCCATCCTACCTCTCCTCACTAATCTTCTAATGCCACATCTCTTCCAAGAGGCCTTCCCTGATTAAGCCTTCTTTTCCCTAGGTCACGCTCCCTTCTGCATTGTCTATGCACTTCAGTCTGTGATCTTTGGACATTTGATATTCATCTTACCCTCAACCCCTCAGTGGTTATTTATCTTTAAATTATATAATAATAATGTTGGTATTTAAGCACTTACTATGTGCAGAGCTCTGTTCTAAGCGCTGGGTTAGATACAGAGTAATCAGATTGTCCCACGTGAGGCTCACAATCTTAATTCCCATTTTACAGGTGAAGTAACTGAGGCACAGAGAAGTTAAGTGACTTGCTCACAATCACAGCTGACAAGTGGCAGAGCCGAGATTTGAACCCATGACCTCTGACGCCCAAGCCCAGGCTCTTTCCACTGAGCCACGCTGCTTAAATTACTTATTCATATTAATGTCTGTCTCCCCCTCTAGATTGTAAGCTCATTATGGTTAGGAAATCTGTCTGCTAATTCTGTTATATTGTACGCTCCCAAGCACTTACACGGAGTAATTGTTCAGTAAACATGATTGATTGATTGAAGGGCAGTGTAGGTTGAGAGGGAGAAGGTAAGACACAGAAATCTAGTACTGTGCTCCTGAAGTGATGTGAAGGTTTGAGAGTCTTCCAGTTAATTATATCTACGAAGACAAGTCAATTAGATATTTCAAGTGACACAGTCTATTTGGGACCTTGAATTACCAATAATATTTGGACTCTATATAGAGTAAATTCGATAGATAGTTGTCAGGTGCCCACTTCTCTAGGGCGGGATAGATCCAGAAACAGGGAAGGAGAGTGAGGTACTGGAAGATGAAGTTATATTATTCCAGACTCATCATCAGACTTTTCTAAAATGCTCTGTAATTTCCTTTTGACCCAATGGCTGTGGACAAGTACTTGTATATATGAATAGGATTTTGATCTCTAGTCTGCAAACTCAGTGTGGGCAGAGAATGTGTCTACAAACTCAGTAGTAGTGTACTCTCCCAAGTGCTTAGCACTGTGCTCTGCACACAATAAGCACTCAATAAATACCATTGATTGATATAGGATTCTTGAGGGCAGGGTCTCTGACTTTCAATTTCATTGTACTCTCCCCAGTGCCTAGAATAGATTTCTGCATTTAGTGATTTCTCAGCAAATCCTACTGAATGAATTAAATTTTGTAAGCTCATTCTATAAACTGTAAGCTTGTAGAGGGCAGGGAAAGTGTCTGCCAACTCTGTTGTACTCTCCCAAGTGATTAGTACAGTACTTTACACATAGTAAGCATTCAATAAGTACCACTGATTAATTGATATGCAAATAAGATTTTGATGTATTTGCCTATCACTTTAAATGTGATTTATAAATGTGTGCGTATATATGTATGAATGTGCATGTATGTCTGTATGTCTGTGTGTGAGCGTGTGTACGCCAGTAAAATTTTGATGTAAATTTGGAGTGCAGTAATTTGGAATAGGATATGGAATAGTATTCCAAATTACTCTGCCCAGACCCATCATTTGTTATCTTCTTTTCTATCTCTGCCAATTAATTTGAAATTCATTTGTAAATTTAATTGTATACAAGTTAAGGAATCCATTTCTAAATGTAATCAGCTCATTCATGTGTGAAAGGTATCACAATAATTTTTGCTGCTTAAATTTGCAAAATTATCATATTTTGATTGGAAATCTTCAATATGATTTTTGTTTCCCTTTTAATTGTACCCATCAGAGAATAGTACAACTTTAAATCAAATCTCTGTTTTATGCATATTTATCTCCTAAGATATTTTATCTGCAACCACTACACTTCTCGTTTGAATATTTCTGATGTTTTTATTTGATTAAGCCCAAGGATGATGAATAGGAATATTTTCTTTTTTTCTAATTGGGAAGGTTTACAAACAGATGGACTTCAAGAATGAAAAACATACTATTGTTACATTTACAAATTTTAGCAAGCAGGATTTAAACTTTATAGATCCAGATAGCTGTACAGGTTTAAATGGGATGAGTCATGGCTTCTTCACCAAGCATGGTCCCTCTTTGAGAAAATTGCTACACATTTTTATTAAGATTTTAAAATTAGAGGTGAACACATTTAATTCAATCAATCCCATCTATTGCTTTCTGTGAGCAGTTTCTTGATGTAGGATAAGGATGAAATTCCAATGTTAGAGGACTCTAATCAGTGCAGTTGGGGCAGGAAAGCAATTGATAATTTAAATCAACTTCAAAAATAGTTTTGCCCATGCAGAGAATAAGGGATTAAGCATTTAATTGAAATTTCTGATTTCCAAATCTTTAAAACACAAACCACATACAACTTTGCTGAATGGATGCAAATGGAAAGAGCAATTGTTCATATAAATGTTGAAAACCCAAATTAGAGGATCTTTTTCTGTCCTGGATTTTTCGGGATAAAGTCCTGCCCCTGGGGCTGGGTATGGTTGGTGGGGTCCTAATGAACCAATCTGGGATTTAACAAAGCTGAACCTGAAGGAAGGCCACAGCACTGATCCTTTCTTCCCAGCTTCCATCATTGTTTGCCCCTGAATTTTATCATTCCCATCTCATGTGGTCCCATCCAAGAGAGTTTGAAAGCTTGATGACTTTATATTTGGGAAGCCAATGGACTCGCACAGTGTTTGTATGTGGATTTCCTCTATACAGTAATAATGATAAGAGTAATAATAATAATAATCTTGCCATTTGTTAAGCACTTACTTTGTGCCAGGCACTGTATTAAGCCCTGGAATGAATAGTAGCAAATCAAGTTGGACAAGACACAGTTCCGATCCCACACAGGGCTCACAGTCTTAATCCCCTTTTTACAGATGAGGGAACTGAGGCGCAGAGAAGTTAAGTAACTTAACCAAGGTCACACAGCGGACGAGTGAAAGATAACGAGATTAGAACCTCAGTCCTTCTGACTCCCAGGCCTATACTCTATCCACTAGGCTCTTATGCTTCTCTAACTTGTTCATGGAATATTTAGAGTCAAGAAAAATACCTACAAAACTAATTGTCTTGACACATTATTCAAACAGATCATAGTCTATAGGAAGTAAGGCATGGACAAGGGAACTCTACACAGCAAATGAGGCAATTAAGTGGAGAGAGGAGGGGGTAGGAGGGAGAGAGGGGCCTAGTTCTGTGTTGAAAGTACGTAACTAAGATGTAGCTTATGGTGGTTTAAAAAACCCTATTTCTTCCCCAATTTTCTTGTTTTAAATTCAGGATAAATCCCCCAAACCCAGATTGTATGAGTGAGTAGGTCATGGATGAAGAAAATTTGTTGAGGACAAAGTGCAATGGTGACTTGATTGTCTTGTCCTAGTGGCAGTTTTTTTTTTAAATGATATTTTGCTCAGCACTTCACTATCTGCTAGGCACTCTAGTAAGCACTGTGGGAAATCCAAGATAATCAGGTTAGACACAGTCCATGACCCACATATGCCTCACAGTTCTAATCCCCATTTTACAGGTGACATAACAGAAGTACAGAGAAGTTTAAGTGATTTGCACTTAAAGTCACACAGCAGACAAGTGGCAGAGCCGGGATTAAACCCCCAGGTCCTCTGACTCCCAGGCCTGGGCCCTTTTCACTTGGTCATGCTCCTTCCTTTATGTTGTGCCGGAGATGGTGGAAAACTCTGAGTTATCCTCAAGGTCCAGGATCTAGCATCTAGCCCTAGGTACCCACTCCATACATAATATCCTCTACAATTATATGAACTAGATTTCCACACATGGTCTTCCCAGCTTTAGGAAAACATCTTCATTCAGTCTACTTACTGAGTGCTTACTTTTGCAGAACACTGTACTAAGCACAATAGAACAGTAAATAGGTACATTTCCTATCCACAATGAGCAAGAGCTTTCAATCCATGAGGAAATGATCCCAATTGGTTGATTTTGGGCTTATTCACTCTATGAAACCTGTTCCCTCCCACTCCTCATCCCCACTAAAATTCCTACCCTCTCTTGGCCCCTCAGATTCAAAATTAGAAGTTGACACGTGGGCTCTGTCACTTTTTCCAGTCCCAATAAATAGTGTTATTTCTCCACATTTTACAATCAGTTATTAACTATAATGCGAATGTTCATTTTGTGTGTAAATGCAATAGAATAAATAATCTATAAATAATCTAATAGAATGAATAATAAATGCAATTGTGACATCCAAATTTTTCATCACCAAGATGCCTATTAAAATATATATTTATGACTATATATTTATTCATATATGACTGTAGATATGTAATTACAAATGTTTATATAATACATGCCTAAATTTATGTGCTTATAGAGCTATATCTAATTAAATACCCTATCATAAAAAATAAAAATAGAGCATTTGTCTTATAACCCCTGTGTTTACATCTCAGCAATCTAAGAAGCTTGACAGACACATTCTTGAGGATAATTTGGACTGTTCATCCAAGATAATTTAGAACAATTTAGATTTAGAACTCTTCTCCTGAAGTGATGAACTTAATAGTCCAAATGTATGACAGGCTCTCTCTGGGTTTTCCCTTAGGCTGTCAGATGCCCAGGTGTTTCCTGATCTGTTTTACTTTTACTACTGTGAAATAACAATTTACTTAGTTGTTTAGTTTGAAATCAAATTTTATTCTTGCAAAACCCTTTTCCATTTTTCAAATCATTATTTGCAATATTGACTTGCTTAAAGGATTTCATTCATGACTTCAGAACTTGATTATATGCAATTAGAGCGAAGTTTGTTTTTGTTGGAATGCAAAATTAAAGATAAAGAAGCAAAGTTTTTTGATCCTTGTTGCAATGTTTTGCTGATGTAATTATATGATATTGAAGTTTTTCATTTTCTAAATTATCTATAAGATGTTATCACCTGTCAGATAAATTTCTCTAATCAAACCTCCAAAACCCTTCTATAAATATGATAGACGCTATTTATATGCTTCTCTAGAACTTCTTTGATTTTTGAAACTACTAAATATCATCTCTTTGCAATGATATATTTATTAATTAAAATGTTGAGCAGGAAGCCCACATTTTCCCATTTAGTTTTTCCATAAAGATTAAATATGTATTTTTTTCTTTTTGAGATGCACCATTTCTCTTAGTTTGCCATTTAAGTTATATTTACATTCATGGAATAAGTCTTTGAATATAATTTGAAACAAATCTTTATGCAAAGAGGTTTTGATTAGATCAATTGGTTTTGCATAAATTTCAAGCTAGTCATATATTTTTATTTATACCCTTACATATTGATCTCAAGGGATTTGGAAAGATTATTGAGAATTATTTTTAAAAAATAGGTTACTGGCATGGCATCCAAAGTATAGATATGAGAACTGTTGGAATAGAAATAGTATTTATGAAGTGCTTACTGTGTGCAGAAAACTGTACTACATGCTGGGAGAGAATGTACATGTAGGAATTGGACATGGTCCCTGTCCCTCGAGGGCTCACAATCTAAGAGTTTAAGTGGGGAGAAGGCAGTGGAGAAAGAAACATCAAGGGTGATGAACATTAAAACACAAGACTGATATATGCACAAAATAAAAGCAAAATCAGGAGGGAGCTGTATCTAGAGGAGGAGAATTTCAGATTCCCTGGGGGTTCAGAGTTCAGGGCACATCCACCAGCCACCAGTTTTCCTGGGCTTTTGTGGAAGCCTCATGCCATGGGTTGATGCAGTGGGCATGAAGCAAGCTGGGAACAGGGACCCATGGAGGGAGAGAAGACAATGGTGTCTCCATGCTGCTAATCTCAGTGGTTGTGGCAAGGTTTGAGAGCCCGTGGAAGCAGCCTTTTAGGAATGTGGAATTAGAAGACAATTGTAAGAGAAAATGTTGTGGGAAATCAAACAACTTTTTCCCATATCTCATTATTAGGGAAAAAGTAGGTGAGTGAGAAAAGGTATAGGAGCAACAGAATAGATGAGTATTGGTGATGCACACAGATTGAGAACAGTGAAATGTTCAATATCTTTGATGAGCCACTAAATGTCAGAAGAGAGATAACTGAAGAAATATATGAAAAAAAGTCCACTTGGGAGTCCAAAAATGAGCAAATTAGGATGTGACAGTTTTGGAAAGAGAGTTTGGATAAGATATAAAGACAGAGTTTGAGAAATATGGATCCAGATGAATCCTCGATAAACATTGCAAATGCCAGAATGAGAATTACTTACAAGAGAAAGGCTCCACCAATTATGCATAAGGGAAAAACAGGATTACCCCCAAAAGCCATTTTATTTAAATTTCAATATAGGTGCCTGCCAGCAGTTGATTAACCTTTGTTTCTCTGACTCCCTCACCATCTGTGTCATCTGTCCTCTTGTATCTGTACCCTTTGGGAATACGGTAACCACTCCATCCTCATCCCCACAACCCTGAGGTACATATATAAAAATTACAATAATATCTGTCTCTGCCTCTAGATTGTAAGCACCTCTGTGGGCAGGTAACTTGTCTACCACCTCTTCTCAGCACTTAGTTCAGTGCTCGGCACACAGTAAGCACTCATTAAGTATCACTAAGTGACTGAATGATAACACCAAAAAGAAAAACAAATAGTCCCATAAGAGGACTCTGTTGAATAGTACTCTCCCAAGCACTTACTATAGTGCTTTGCACACAGTTAGCACTCAATAAATATGGAAGATGGAAAACAAGATAGTAATAGTTCCATTTTCTGAACACCTGCTTGGTGCAGTTGATTATATTTGGTGGTTGGAAAGTGCAGAATAATGAAGCGATACATTTCCTGCTGTCAAGGAGCTCACATTCTAACTGGGGAGACACTCTCACTTAATAAGTCAATCAGTCAATGGTATTTATTGAACGCTTACGGTATGCAGAGCACACTACTAAGCCTTTGGAAGAATGCAGTCAGAGTTGGTAGATACGTTCCCTGCTCATAGTGAACTTAACCACCAAGAGCTTTTCTTGTTCCCATGATGGGTAGTGGTAATTTAGTAACTTTCCACCTAACCAAGCACATTGTAATATTCTGTTCCCAGAAAATGTCTCTGATGATAAGTCTATTAAATACATAAGTATTGTGGAGCGAGGGAACGGGCAGCTTCCACCTGTGTGCTGGTTTTACTGCTGAACTCAGTGAGATCTGACCGGAGAATCCCAGTTGGGCGTACTGGCACCAGCATCTTCAGTGACTCACTTGAATTTCATTTGGTTCCATTCCCAGGCTCGGTGATTGATGCGGATCGGAGTGTATGTTCCCGATGTAGAAAATGGGCAGAGGTGGTGTGTCTGCTGGGATCGGTTGTGGAAATGGTTAGGTTCCACTCTCCTGACTTGGGACTGAGTAGCAGGGAACTTCTCTTCTGGGGCTCATTGGGAATTTGGGCAAAAGAAGGGTGAGGGTGAGGAAGAGAAGTCAGGGGAGTGTGTGCAGAGCACTGTACCAAGCATTGGGGAGAGTACATTACCACAGACTTGGTGGACACAATTCCTGCCCACAGTGAGAAGTTAAATTAGCTATGAAAATCCCAAAATAGCCTTTGAAGATCAGCAAGGATAGGAGGGAAGTAGTAGATAGAGAATCACTTTTATGCACACCCCAACCCTACTGTACTTATATACAGATCCTTATGCTCTGCCGCTTCACCTATTTCTAATTTATTTTAATATCTGTCTCCCCTACTGCATTGTGAGATCCTTGAGGGCCGAGTTCATATATAGCAAACTTTTGCATTCTACTCCCAATAATTATAATGGTAATAATAATGATATTAATAATTGTGGTATTTCTTCAGGGAGTACTGTGTGCCAAGCATTATATTAATCGCTGGGGTAAATACAGGTTAATTAGGTTGGATGCAGTCCCTGCCCAATTGGGGATCACAGTCTAGAAGAGAGGAAGAGCAGATGAGGAAACTGAGGTACAGATAAGTTAAGTGACTTGCCCAAGGTCATAAAGCAAACAAGCAGCAGATCTGGGATTGGAAGCCGGTCCTCTGACTCCTGGGCCCTAACTCTTTCTGCTAAGCCAGTCTGCTTCCCAAATGCTTAATACTTAATACTTAATACTTAATGCTTAATGCTCTGAGTAGAGTAAGTGGTTGATAAATAACATTAATTGATAGGTCAATTTGAGAGTTTAAAAAAATGAAAACATATAAAAAGGAATGGAAATACTGGACTGTGAACTCTTATTCATAAAGAAAATAAGTAAAAAATGAGGGATCTTGAGCTCCTAGAGAAATAAAGAAACAACAAGGGAAGGAAAAACTCATGAGAAAAATGAAACGAATTGTTAATAAGTGAAATTGGAGGCAAAGCGATGGTGCAGTATGAAACAGCACTTTATTGAAAAAGATTCTCAAAAACATAAGGAAGGAGGATGGGATCCAGACTAATCAAATAGCAGTGAAATGGACATGGCCAGGCCAAGGAAATAAAAGGGACCAGTAAAGCATCACAGTGGAAAGTCTGTATCAGTTATGACTTCATAACTATCTTTTCACCACTGCCATAACCAGAGCAAGGCTGTCATGGATGGGCAAGTTTGAGTGTCACTGTGAAAAACGCAATTACCATACCAAATCGTGTTCCTTTTTCTCTTAACAACTTCAGAATGTGTGTCATCATTTCTGCCACCATGCTGCCAACAGTGCCAACCAACCTGCCACCCTGGTCCAAACACTTGAATCCCATCGTAACTGCTACCTGAGTAATCAACCTCCTCACTGATCTCCCCACACTCTTCACTCTGCCTCCCAGTTCATCAACATCTCCCCACTCATCGGTAACCGCCAATGGCTATCTTTTCCTCTCTGCATCAAGCAGAATCTCCTGATCATCTGCTCTTTTCCCTCTACTTAAACTTGCTCCACTCTCACTACACCTACACATTTCGCTTATCTCAATTCAAATTAATCACTGTACCTCAGTGTAGTCCCTCGCCACTAACTTGTCACTCACATCCTCCTTTCTGCCTAGAACTCCTTCCCCCATCATAGCTGCCAGACCACTGCTTTCTCCATCTTCAACACCTTTTGGCAATAGCAGCTCCTCCAGGAGGCCTTCATTGATTAATCTCTCATTTTCCCATCTCATTTCCCCTCCTACTGACCCTTCAGCTCTTCCAAGTCACCTGAAAACTTGGGCCCCTCTTTTCCCCCATTATCCTCCTACCACACACACAAACACCAGCTCTTATATACATAGGCTTAAACTCTGTTGCCTCCCACTACCTGTCTCCCCGGCTAGATTGTAAACTCCTTGTGGGCAGGGATTGTGTCCACTAACTTTATTGTACTCTTCCATATGCTTAATACAGTGCTTTTAGAGGGTAAATGTCAATAAATTCCAGTGATTGATTGTGCAGATTCTTGGACCCAAATTATTTGTGACTGGACGAAGACTCAGCCGTTGTTTCCGAGTGAAGGCTCCACCTACCTATTCACTTCCACCTATGTGATTGCAATTATCAAATTTTTAAAGTATGGCTGACTAGAGAAGATGTAGTTGAAGTTGTCTGAAGCGTTGTGAGAAATGCATCCGGCTGAAAGATTGAGCGCAATGAAATATCTTACATAGGAATCAGTGTTAGATTAAGATTTATTGCATCTCTTAAGGACCCTGTGCTGAATTCCTGCCAAAATAATGGTTTTTATTAAGCTCCTACTGTGTGCAAAGCGCTGTACTAAGCCCTGGGAAAAAGAACTCAAATGAGAATGTCATGTACTGATCTAAGCACTGATCAGGGAGGTGTAAAGTAGGAGGGGGTGAAGTGATTGAGTGCTTTAAATTCCCTGCTAAGGAGTTTAATGTACAGGTGGATGGACGGCCCCTGGAGGTTCTTGAGGGGTGGGGAAAGATTTTAATTTCAAAGATATTAGAACTGACATGAGCTCATAACACCCTTACAAAGAACTACATGGACCAGCAACGTAAAGAAGGGATCAGAGATCGTGCATAATTTGGACATTAAAAAAATCCTCTAAATGCATCTTTCAGTATAATATGTTGTCACGAAAGGTTTAAGTCATTTAACTACTAGTGTCAGCTGATAATCTCAAAGGGAACGAAAGAAATAATACGGCATTTCTTTGAACCAGAATTATCCTGGTTGCTAGAATACTTTTTGGGCCTGTAAATTAGTTCCAAAAAATTGACAGTAATATGCAGACTACAGCAAGCAAATATAATCTCTGTATTACTTTATTCCTCTTTTGAGAAACTATCTAAAATAGGAACTCCACAACAGGACTTGTCAGACTTGTTTTTCTTAGCAAGAGCATGTCTTTTATATTATGAATTCTTTGTGATAGCTTCACTTAAACGTAAAGACACAACTCATAGTTTTGAAATATATTGCAGGTGGCTTGAAAAGAGCTAATTGAATCCCACGGTTTTCATGTTGGCTACAGCGTACCTACAAGTTTTAAAAAAGGGAAACAAAATGGACACCTCCAATTAAAGGATTGCATTCCTAAATACTCAACACAATTTTCACAATTTTCCCATTCACGCCGAGGATGCCAAGAGTAACATCCTCCCAGGGAAGATAAGCCATTCTGTGCCCACTTAACAGATGGTCTCCTGTAGCTGCTGGCAGTGCCCACGAGGCTGCTGGCAACACAGATCTTTTCCATTGCTCTTGGTCTCCTGAAAAGAAGCCAATCTGAAGGCAACCCAGTGGTGACACAGCATGAAGAGTAAAATCTCTGATCAAGCGCTCAGATCGAGAAGCTGTGCGATCTAGTGGATAGTGATAATAGTGAGAGTAATAATAATTGTGATATTTCTGAAGAATTTCCTAGAACTCACAGAGCTCACATTTAATAGGAATTGAGGAGTAGGTATCTCATCCCCATTTTACAGATGAGGAAACTGTGGCTCAGAGATTTGCCCAGGGTTACCCAACAGGTCAGTGGCAGAGATGGGGTTAGACCTTGGATCAGCCTGTGCTCATTCTGTTGGATGGTGGCAGAAAGGGAAAAAAAATGCAACGTATAAAGAAAGAGCAGATTAGCAATTGGTGCAAGTTCTATCTTTCTCATTGCTGATAAGGAATATGGCCTCACCACATTTTAACTAAACATAATATACTGAATGTACATAATGTACATAGCGAACTGAACTGAATGTAACTGGACAAATACCGTATAAAGCCATTAATCTATGGAGAAATTGCATTTGTAACTTGTCTTTACCTTTAGGTTTGCTGAAAATGCTCATTGTTTAAAATTCAAAATTTCAATTTCTTTTTATATATCATAAATTCAGAAAACTTCGAACTAAAATAACCATGGGAAATTTGGTAGTGTCATATTTGCTATTTTCTAATTGACCATGGTGTATACTAACCCTTCTGATTTCATGTGATTGAGATTTAATGTAGTTTTGAATTTCCATCCCATCAGAATAATAATGATAGCATTTTTAAGCACTTCCTGTGTTCTGTAACACTGCTACACATTGGGTAAGATTATACTATAATCAGATCTGATAAAATTCCCGTCCCGTATGGGGATCACAGTCTAAGAGGAAGGGAAAACAGGTATTTTATCCCCATTTCAGTATTTAGGAGAGCACTGAGGCAGTAGTCAAATGAAAAATGCAGTGCTCAACGGATGTCTCGAAAAAGTTTATCAGAAGTTCCATTTGGACAGGAGAGTCATCTTTCTGCCACCTGACTGGTATAAGAGAGGACACATTAAGCATCCTGCTGTGGGCTAACATGCAGTGCTTGGCACATAGTAAGTGCTTCAAAAATACCATAATTATTATTATTATGTTGGGATGGAACTCCTCAGCCTCTCCCTCTAGTCTTGCTCTTCAGTGTGGGTGTGAGCAGCAGTCACTATGACCACCACAAGTCAATTGGTCCTGCAGGCCTTGAATAGGAGCCTCTGGTGCTGCAGGATGAGGCAAATGCCCATCATCGTGGATTTCCTATTCATAAGCTAGTTTAGTCATGGCTGGATTGCCATGATTGCCACTGCTACCTGCTGCCCAACTCAGGATTTCAAAGTCCATGACAGGGGTGGCTGGGAGCCAAGATGCTGGGCCTATGAAGTGGCAATTGGCAGAGCTTAACGGTGGTAGAAGTGAGCGATAGTGGGGAAGAGTTAATTATCTCCTGCCCCATCCCATCCCTAACTCTTCTATTTTCCTTGCGATTCCTGTGCTTTCCTATATTCCATCATCCCCATTCCACTTCCTCTTCGCTCTTCTTATTTTTCTTTCTTTTCCCTGGTGTCTTCTTAATTTTCCTATACTTTCTATTTTCCACTTTTTCATCTTGGTCTCCCTTCTTTCTTTCCTTCTTCTCTTTTTTTTACCTCTCCCTTCCCCTTTTCATCAATCCTTCAATCTGTATCGCAAAACAAAACTACTCATGTCCCCTCCAAAACTCTACTCTCGATGACTTTCCCATCACTATAGATAGCACCACATTCCTCCCTGTCTCATAAGCCCATAGCCTTGACCTTATTTTCATCTCATCTCTCTTATTCAACCCACATAACCAATTTATCACCAATTCCTGTTGGTTCTACCTTCACAGCATCGCTAAGATCTGCGCTTTCCTCTCCATCCGAACTGCTACCACGTTGATCCAGGCACTTATTTTATCCTGTTTTAACTTGTGTGTCAGCTGACCTCCCTGCCTCCTGTCTCTCTCCACTTCAGTCCCTATTTCACTTTGCTTCCCAGATCAGTTTCCTAAAAAAATCATTCAGTTCATCCTTCACCACTCTTCAGGAATCTCCTTGCCCATCT
Source organism: Ornithorhynchus anatinus (assembly GCF_004115215.2). Lineage (NCBI taxonomy): Eukaryota > Metazoa > Chordata > Mammalia > Monotremata > Ornithorhynchidae > Ornithorhynchus > Ornithorhynchus anatinus. The sequence goes on from NC_041731.1 coordinate 89,849,564, forward strand.
ACCTCCACATTAATCACTTTGGCCCCTCCAGTGTTATGTTGCTGATTTACTTCTGCAATCCATCCCAGTCAGATTGCTCCACCTACTCAATGTACCCCGATCTCTCCACTTATCTCTCACCCCTGTCCTACCTCAGGCCTGAAATGCCCTCCCTCTTCTAATCTGGCAGAACATCACTCTCCCTTCCTTCAAAACCTTATTAAAATCATATCTCCTTAAGAGGCCTTCCCTGACTAATCCTTCATTTCCCCTAATCTCTCTCCCTACTATGTCACTCTCACACTTGGTTTTGTACCCTTTATTCATTCCCACCCCCAGCCCCACAGAACTAAATGGTGAGCCACCTCTTGACTGTAAACTCCTTGTGGGCAGGGAACCTGTCCACTAACTCTGTTATATCATACTCTTGTGTATTGGGAAATGGCATGGCCTAGTGGACAGTGCATGGGTTGGGGAGTGAGGAGGGCCTCCACTTAACAATCTCGGGTCCTCCACTTGTCTACTGTAGGACCTTGGGCAAGTCACTTCCCTGTGCCTCAATTACCTCATCTGGAAAATGGGGATTAAGACTGTGAGCCCTATGTGGGATAGGGACTTTGTCCAACCCAACTACCTTGTATCTACCCCAGCGCTTAGTACAGTGCCTGGTACGTCTTAAGTGCTTAACAAACACCAATAATAATAATAATAATGTTGGTATTTGTTAAGCGCTTACTATGTGCAGAACACTGTTCTAAGCGCTGGGGTAGACACAGGGGAATCAGGTTGTCCCACGTGGGGCTCACAGTCTTAATCCCCATTTTACAGATGAGGGAACTGAGGCACAGAGAAGTTAAGTGACTTGCCCACAGTCACACAGCTGACAAGTGGCAGAGCTGGGATTCGAACTCATGAGCCCTGACTCCAAAGCCCGTGCTCTTTCCACTGAGCCACGCTGCTTCCACCACAATTATTACTCTCCCAAATCCTTAGTAGATAGCTCAATAGCTATTATTAATTCTTCTATTTTAGTGTTTCTTTCCCCCTCTGGACCGTAACTTCCTTGTGGGCAAGGAACATGTCTACCAAGTCTGTTATATTGCAATCTCCTGGGCACCTAGTATGGTGTTCTGTACCCAGTAACCACTCAATAAGTATGATTGATTGACTGATATATTTATTGACTGCTTCCACCATGGATAGCACTTCTATCCCTCCCTTTCCCATTCTCCCTTTCATTTACTCCACCTCCCCTCTCTCTGCCCCCTTTGACTTGGCCCTTTCTAGGCCCTTATGAGCTTTGTCCACAAATGGACAAATTTTCCAGGACAGCTACTACCTTGCAGTGGGCACCATGTTCCTCCACCTGGAGACTTTGCAACCATTTCAGAAGCACAGTCCTGTCCCTGTATTATCCTCTACATGTCCCCACAACTCCTCCTCATAATTTCCAGTTCCCACTTGTTCCAGAAATTGCCTGTCAACTCCACTTTCCATCTGTGTAGGAGGTCAGAGGGTCAGTTTTCTAGCAATCCCCTTGGCCTATCTGGTTTAGAATTGCATAACAAGGTCTAGATTTTAACTCTAGAAGTTCAATTCTCTGGAAATTACCCTGTGAAATTCATTCAGATAATTTTGCCCTGATAAAATGAATAGGGAAAATATGGAAGTATTAAAAAAATGTGATTTCACTTTAAAGTAAATCTATAGGAAATCTTAATAAATAGCAGCTTTGGTGGTACTATTCGAAATGACAGGCTCAACTAGTAAACCACAAAATGGGGTTCAATTTGCTGAATGTAGTATGAGGTGTTCAGTGTTAGGTATAATGAGCTTAGGGAGGATATAGGATATCCATATGGATAGGTCTTGGAAGCAAGAGGAAATGTAAGATTGCAGAAGATGTAAGAGAGATTTTGGGAGTCATCCGTGTCGAGTTGGTAGTTGAGGTCATGGGGCGAGGTAGCTACTGAATAAATGAGTTTACTGAGCCTCAGTCTCATCTGTCCTGCAGCTGATCTCTTTTTCGAGTTGAGACATCTGTCTGGAATTCTCTCCCCATTCTCACGTCAGATCACTATTCTCCCCATCCTCAAAGGTCTTCTAAAGCCACATTTCTTTCAGGAGACTTTCCCAGGTTGATTTCTCATCTACCATCTTGTATCTCCTACTGACATTTTCTTTCTTTCTTTCTTTCTTTCTTTCTTTCTTTCTTTCTTTCTTTCTTTCTTTCTTTCTTTCTTTCTTTCTTTCTTTCTTTCTTTCTTTCTTTCTTTCTTTCTTTCTTTCCTTCCTTCCTTCCTTCCTTCCTTCCTTCCTTCCTTCCTTCCTTCCTTCCTTCCTTCCTTCCTTCCTTCCTTCCTTCCTTCCTTCCTTCCTTCCTTCCTTCCTTCCTTCCTTTCTCTCTCTCTCTCTCTCTCTCTTTCTCTCTTTCTCTCTCTCTCTCTCTTTCTCTCTTTCTCTCTCTCTCTCTCCCTCTCTCTCTCTTTCTTTCTCTCTCTCTCTCTCCCTTCCTTCCTTCCTTCCTTCCTTCCTTCCTTCCTTCCTTCCTTCCTTCCTTCCTTCCTTCCTTCCTTCCTTCCTTCCTTCCTTCCTTCCTTCCTTCCTTCCTTCCTTCCTTCCTTCCTTCCTTCCTTCCTTCCTTCCTTCCTTCCTTCCTTCCTTCCTTCCTTCCTTCCTTTCTTTCTTTCTCAGAGCTGTTCTAAGTGCTTGGAAAGTACAATTCATCAACAAATAGAGACAATCCCTGCCCACAACGGGCTCACAATCTAGAAGTGGGGAGACAGGCATCAAAACGTGTAAACAGGCATCAACATAAATAAATAGAATTAAAGATGTATTCACATCATTAATATAAATAAATAGAATTATAAATAAGTACATATATACACAAGTGCTGTGGGGGGTTAGAGCAAAGGGAGTGAGTCAGAGTGATAGGGAGTGGAGGGAAAAGCAGAGGAAAAGGGGGGCTTAGCCTGGGAAGGCCTCCTGGAGGAGGTGAGCCTTCAATAGGTCTTTGAAGGGGGGAAGTCTAATTGTTTCAGCACTTCTGCATTATGTAAGTGCCAAAATATTCACATGCTTCCCTTTATATCTTCACACTCTAATACATCCCCCTTTATGTTTATTTTAATATCAGTCTCCATTCTAAGATGTTAAGATCTTTGACTTTAAGAGAATCATGTCTAGTGTGGCGTAGTGGAGATAACATGGGCCTCAGAATCAGAAGGTCATGGATTCTAATCCCGGATCTGCCATTTGTCTGCTGTGTGACCTTGGGCAAGTCACTTCACTTTTCTGTGCCTCGGTTACCTCATCTGTAAAATGGGGATTGAAACTGTGAGTCTCACATAGCACAGGGACAGTATCCAACTTGATTTGCTTGTATCTACCCCAGCACTTAATATAGTGCCAGGAACATAGTAAGCACTTAACAAATACTATCATTATTATTATACTGTATTCCTCGACGCATTTGATAGAATAGTATTATGTGAACAGTAGATGTTCAGTCAGTATTGTTGATTGAGAGTAGAAGGGGAAGCCAGAACAAAGCTCCAAGGACACCCACAGTTAGGAGATGAGAGGTGAATGAAGAGGTGAAAAGAGAGACCAAGAATGAGGGGCCAGAGAGTTAAGGGAAGAATGTTGAGAGAACTGACTCAGAGCAAAGTTAGGGAACATTTCCAGAAGGAAAGAAAGGTCCATGTGGCTGAAGGCAACTGAGAGGTCCAGAAATACTAGAAGAGTGTGGAATACATTAAAGCTGGCAGTGAGAGGGTATCCCTGGTAACACTGGAGAATACGATATCAGTAGCATGTGTGATCTCAGATGGTAGAGGGTCAAGAAGGAAGACGGAGGAAAGGAAATAGAATCAGCAGGTGCATTTAACACATTTGAGGAGTATGCACATGAATGGGAACAGAGAGATGGGGTGAAAATAGATAATAAACAGTTTTTACAGCATACTTCCTTTCTGATTGACTGTCAAACTTTAATCTCATATTCTATTATTGCTAGTTTATAAATTGAATAAATAAATGCATTAAATTAACTTTTTTCCTGGAAGTTATGTTATGTCAGTTTGTTCCCTGAATAGACAGATTGGTAAAACAAGGAATATGACATAGAATTATTGAATCTGGCTCATTGTTTTAATGGAATAGTTATTTCTCTATCATTAACATGTTTACCTGATGTATTCTAATATGCTTTTTGTATCTTTATATTTTTCCCCAAGATAATAGTTGGAGAAACTGCTGTGTTTTGTCTACAACTAGCCACAAGAGATTTTGAAAACCAAGAAAAAACTATTTTAACAGGAGACTGTTGTTATATAAATCCACTGGTGCGCAGAACTATCCGATTTCTTGGTATGTGTTCTTTTGTTGTGTTTTTGAAAGAATGATTATTTAGAAACTTAAACTAATGGGTAAATGATTAAGATTATAAGTGCCTTGTTTTATCCCTGCAATTCTTATTATAGCTTAAAGCAAACTCTTTGCACTATATACTAAATTTAGAGATAACCCCTTCTCAGAATCGAGACTCTATCTAATCTATCTATAAGAATAATGTACTATCTATAGAATCTTAATAAATCTGAAGAAATGAAATTTGATGAAAACATTGTAGCCTACAGATAATAAGAATTACAGAATCATGGAAGCATGTTTATATATTTAGTTTTTATTTGTTTTCTCTGAAAACAAAGAAAAACTTTGTTCCCCTTTAGACTGTAAGCTCATTATAGGCAGGAAGAATGTCTGCTAATCCTGTTGTATTTTTGCTCCCAAGTACTCCCAAGTACAGTGCTCTGCACATAGTAAGTGCTCAGTAAATGTGATTGTTTGATTGATTGATTCAAAGAAGACCCCTCCAAAGGTTGCATTCATCTGTTGGTATGTGAAGTGATGAAAGGACCTATATGAGACCCAAAGTCCTGATCAAAAAATGACTTCTCATGTTCAGTGCCTGAAATATCATTTCAATCTCATTTGAATTGGTCAATACCTATTTATTAGTTCTTCCCATCTAGACTCTAAGCTCCTTGAGGGAAGGGAACATATCTGCCAGCTCTGTTGTATTCACCCAAGTGCTTAGTACAGTGCTTTGTACATAGTACGTGGTCAGTAAATTCCATTGATGGATTGATTCTGCAATTCTCCATTAATGGTGTAATAATAATGGAATTAAGCACTTATGGTACTAAAGTTTGGTGGAGAAACTAGCTAATCAGATCAGACACAGTCGTTGTCCCACATGAGGCTCACAGTCAAAGAATATTTTATCCCCATTTTACAGTTGAAGAAACTAATGCCTTAGAGAGGCTAAGTGATCAAGCCCAAGGTCACACAGCAGGCAAGTAGCAGACCTGGGATTAGAACTGAGTTATCCTGAACCCCAGTATTCTCTCCCTTAAACCACCCTCCCTCCCATTATAATGCACTTTTTTAGCATTTTTTTGCAATAGCATTCTTGAATTTTAGTGATGGTTTTATTTACAGTGAAATAGTACTTTGAAATAGTACTGCAAAGTTTACACAGCCTTTTTATAAAACATCCTATTTGAAAATTGAATTCAAAATTTATTGGTATGTAATATCTTGCTGTTCAGTTATGTAACTAGATTGTATTTTTATCACTTTCTAAATTTTATAAGTTTAGATCAGTGTTTCTGGATCTTGGGAATGTGTTAATGCACTTTAATTTTTACTATAGGAACCAATTAAGAATCCCAAATTGGGGTATAGCAATATGTTTGTTAAAAAGAAGGAACCTTACCTCTATATGAAAATGATGAGGCTCAGATTTCGTAGCTTATATTTAATTTTCCAATCTACAATTGATTTCAGTATTTGTCATTGTCAAATTTTTGTATCTCATAGAGATGATCTGTAACTAATTAGTAACCCCAAAATGTTATCACTCTTGTGATGCTGTAAAATAAGAAGACATCTCCCTTTCTAGAGTTTTCCATGTATGAAACTCCTAGACTCTCTCCTCACAAATTAATGTTGCCTTCTATTGAGAGCCAAGGGGTACCTCACCCTTTTACCTTCTAGACTGTAAGCTTACTGTGGGCAGGGAATGTTTCTACCAACTCTGAGAGGCAACATACTGTAGTGGATAGAGCATGGGCCTGGGAGTCAGAAGGGTTCTAATCCCAGCTCCGGCACTGCTGGGTGACCTTGGGCAAGTCACTTAATTTCTTTGTGCCTCAGTTACCTCATCTGCCAAATGGGAATTGAGACTGTGAGCCCCACTTGGGACAGGGACTGTGTCCAACCCGATTTTCATTCAGTCATATTTATTGAGTGCTTACTATGTGCAGAGCACTGTATCCACTCCAGTGCTTAGAACAGTGCCTGGTACATAGTTTGCTAAGTGTTTAGTGAACATCATAATCATAATTATTATTATCCATTATTAACTCTGTTGTACTCTCCCAAGTGCTTACTACAGTGCTCAGTGCAAAGTAAGTGCTCAATAAATGAATATCATTGATTGATCAATTGATTGTGAGTGTTGGCCTAGGTTGTATGTTCTGGTGAGATTTTGATGAGGGTGGGGGTTAGGGGAGGCAAGGCTCATATTGGTTTTCTAATCCACCTTTGAGCCCTCTCATACTAGCCATGGAAACACTTCAGTCTCTCAGCGGTTTCCTCAGCCTAGTCCCAATTTCCCTCAGTGTCTGGGGTCATTTGAATAATAATAATAATAGTATTTGATAAGCTCTTACTATGTGTCAAGTGCTGTTCTAAGCACTGAAGTCAGAGCATGCCATCTGGGCCAACCTCAATATTGCTGAGTGGACTACAACCAACAAATCCTTGTCCTACTGGACTAGTAAGAGGAAGGAGGTATTTCTAAATAGCAAAAATAGCAAATGCCCCAGTATCATTAAGATAATAGACTTCCAGAAGATAAATCATAGTGTTTCAACCATTTTCACAGGAACAGTTGGCCCGATAACTTCATACACACCTGTATATCGTCGTATCTGTATGAAGGAATGCTAAATAGTCTCTCTTAATCACTTCCATGTTTAGTCAGATTTCTTAAGCCAGGCATACTTGCAAATCTATCACCTCCTTACTTATGCATGGATTTGTTTACACATCCAAATATGCTGCATTTGTTATTTGTTTGCAGTAATTCATTATATGAAATTTTGTCATAGAGTTAAGGTCTCCTGATTTCAATCTTTAAAACAATAGTTAATAAAATTTTTAAAAGGCATTTGTTTTACACACTTTAACCTCCCCAATTTCTGGATCACGTAGTAAGGTGCATGTTATATATTAATCATTAGCTTTTCCAGTACTCTATAACCTGTGTTTCCTACTTATAACTTTTTTCTGTTAAAGTAGGGAAGCATTCTGTGGGCTCTATTTTGCAGCCATTTTTGCTCTCTGATTTCTCTGCAGAAACCATTCCACATAATAGACCCTGAAGTTTTTCAGCACTAAATCACAAAAACTTCATCAAAGGACAGTGTTTAAAAATTCAAAGATAAGAAGCTTGAGTTTATTCTTGGAGCTCTCACTCCTCAGTGTGTGAATATCATGGGTGATAGTGGTGAGAAGAGGGATGTGAGAAGAACAGGGAACTTAGTTGGATTAAGGAAAAAGTCTATAGATGGCATTTTAAATGCAGAGCAACTGGGTTTAGGGAATAATCTTGTAATGGGGATTTCAGTAATACCCAAATAAAGGAAAACCTTTCTATCACCAGCTCTATTGTTGACTTCTTATGATCTTGGGAAGTTATTTAGCATTGCTTCAATTTATGTGTTCAAAGAGAAAAAGAGGATTTTCCCTTGACTGAAGCTTCAATAAATGAATGGCTTTAAAATGCTTGTTTGGGGAAGGAGTATTGAGTGTTTTAGATTAGCATTATCATAATGGACTTTAATTTATATTTTTAAATCAATTAACTTCCTAAATTTTTTTCTCTTTGAGTAGTGATATTTACGTATGTATTGATCAGTTTCAGTTGGGCTGGTACGATAGTTCATTAAATGATTTTTAAAATTTCTTTGAGCTATTCAGATGTTATTACGTATTAAGGTAAAATGTGTCTTTTCAGAGTGGGTCAGTGAAATGCCTGCATAAGCTCATTGTACCTCACAAAATTATCAACATTTTTAATATGGCCTTGTCATAGTGTGGGCCAACTCTACCTTATCAATTAATGAGTCAGTGGCATTTACTGAGCACTTTCTGTGTGCAGAGAACTGGGCTAAGTGCTTGGGAGAGTACAATACAGCAGAGTTGATAGGCAAGATCCTTGCCTTCAAGGAACTTAGAGTCTATCTTTCCTTGCCGGATCACTTCTTATCAGCAACCCCATGCAAAAAACAAACAGTTGAAAAGAAAAGCAGATAAATATCTTTAAATATTGTGAATACAGATAAGTAGCACTACCTTGACAAGTCACATCTATTGTTCTCTGTAGGTATATCTATCTGAAAGGACTGATAGGAATAAAGAGAAAATCCCAATTGACCAAGTTGTATAGTATTTATTAGATATGGGTAAAAATAAATGAAAAGTTAATTTTGGGTAATGTTGACATATTATTTTCAAAGACAAGAATATTGTCGTTTGCATCGCTATCCTTTTATTTGTAGGATACTTTTGTAGGGCTTCTGTGATCATGACTTAAGTGGGAGTTTCACTTATAACGGACAGAGGAATCTTGGGATCTGTTTTTTTGTTATTTTAATGGCCACAGCACGTCTAATTCCACGTTATGTAAAAATTACTTTATGTTTCCATTATCATTCCCACATTTTCCCATATCTCGGTCAATGTGCATGCATGAAGTAGCTATCAAATGAAAATGGTGGTTTCAAATCAAATTTATAACTCTTTCCTATCTAAAATTCGTTTTTCAAGCAATGCAGGTCTTTCTCTGAACATTTCTGGTTCATTTACATTTTGCTAGATATTGAAATGAAAACTGATGGCTTTGGGCTTTAGTGCTAATTTGCAACTCCAGAAAAAGAACTGCCTACCTGGATGGGGCTTTAGAGATGTTCATCAAAAGCTAACACATCTGTTCTGCCTTTGAGTAATTAAGTGACAGCATTTCCAAACCAAAAAAAAAATAAAGGTTCCCCAAATATATTTAGTTGGTGGTAAGTATAGACTTTAGGAAAAAGTTGCCTTAGATAAACTCTTCAAGCAATGCAGTTTTGGTCATTCAGAGTATATTTTTGTGCTTTACATTCTCTTATAAACCTGCTATGCATAAAAATGTAGCCAGTGGCAAACAGCTGAAGAAAACCATTGTTATAGTAAATAATTCAACCCTCCCTCCAGTGCAAACAGTGAAGGTTGGAGGAAAGATTCTTCTGTTCAAAATGCTTGTATTGCTAAAGTGTTGCCATTTTGCTTTGTTTAGTTGAGTCTCCCAAATAAAAAATTCATCACTTTGCTTTTCCCCAGGCATTTACACATTTGGACTGTTTGCTACTGATATCTTTGTAAATGCTGGACAAGTGGTAACAGGGAATCTGGCTCCACATTTCCTTGAACTCTGTAAGCCCAACTACACGGCGCTTGGATGCCAGCAGTTTACTCAGTTCGTCAGTGGTTCACAGGCTTGTACTGGCAATCCCGATCTCATCATGCGAGCCAGGAAAACATTTCCATCCAAAGAAGCAGCACTAAGTGTTTATGCAGCTATGTACCTGGCAGTAAGTAAACACAATTGCTATAAAATGTCATTATAATGTGTATTATCACTTTGGATTTGGTATCAATGGTCAGAATATCATTCATAACCTTAGTCCAATCAATGCAGTACCTACCTCAGGTAAAAGTAATAGACTGTTGGCTGGGTTTGGTAGAGGGATGGACAGCTTCGGGCATTTCTGTTTTAGAATATGATTGTCCCATTAGATAAGATGTAATGGAAACAGGGGTCTTTGAGCATTATTAATGAGCTTATTGAACCAGAAAGAAGACATCATGTTCAGCTATGGGTCTTATTCTTTCTTGATAATCCTAGCGTTAAAACCAATCCTTTATATTTCTTTCCAGGGTCATTCAAAGACTGCTTTTACACAAATATACCTTCATACTTCAAGTTGCTAGGCAATTCTTTTAATCTCACAGATTTCAATTTTAATTTTTGTTTGGCTCTCAGTCATAGACCAAACTTTCTCTGAGTTAGGATTAAAAATACTCACACATTACTCATATTGATATGTGTTCATTCAGTTTGCCCTAAAAGTAAGGCAGAAATGAGACATCTAGAAAAATGCAAATTGAATTTTGGTTTTGGTAAAATTGCTTCTTTCAATATTTGGTGTTGAGTTGTAAGCTCCTTGTGGTCAAGGGAATAAGTCTACCAACTCTCTTATTCTGTACGCCCCCTTAAGCACTTAGTACAGTGTTCTGCACATGGTAAGAGCTTAATAAATATGACTAATTGAGATGCAAATCAAGATCCAGCTTAGTGGGGAAATTTGAATAATTAAATTCACTATAAGATTAAAAAGTCTGCACTGTGTAATATAGTGGTTGATTGACAACCAAGGTTAATGGAAGGTTTTTTTCTTCACCAGTGGACTAAAATAGCAGTTTGGTGCCTGTGGAGCTATAAAAAATTTCCTCCAGAAGGCCTGACCATGTAACCTAGGGAAAATGCTACATCCAACTCCCATCCAAGTGATCAAGGCAGGGGGCTGGGGAACAATTTCATGCTTCAAAGCCATTAGTCTGCACAACCAGTGGGATAGCTTAGCAAAGCTGAGACTAACCTCTATTTCTGGAAGTTATGCCAGTGCAAGCATGTTTTTTTGGTTGTTTCCCATGTATGCCAGGCAAGTCTCATGCCAGGCACCTACCTTGTGAAATAAGCTGTTCGGACACAGCCGTTGTTTCTGGAGCCAGCGGCAATGGTCTCGTCTCCAAGGCAACCCCAGGAACCCGATATTATCTTGTCCCCTGACTGACAGAAAATAGCTCAGCATCCTCCATGTAGCAGCAGCTATCAGGAAGGCATGAACAAGTAATATTAAAGTCATCTTGCCTTCTTTTCTCGAGAATATCATAGAATTTTCCAGACCTACGGGGCTGAATTATGACATAGCCTTCTTTTCTTCACTGGCTAATGGTTCACGCCAGTGCTTTTAAGGAACTCCTGGAGTCTGTGAACTTGTTTTTAACTTCATAACAGAGTAGCATTGATGCACATTATGAGTGAAAAGTATTTTCGAATACAGTATTTACTCATATAACTCCATTGCAAAATTTCCCCTACCCAATTTTGGAGATAGGAATATAGGATTATTTTATGTATCACTTATTTATAAGCACTGGTAGCAGTGTGAACTGGGGGGAAGAAAGGATCAGAACCGGATAACTGGGCACAGCTGGTTTGACCAGGAGACAGTATTTCTCCACTGAAGTCTGGGTACTCCAGGGTAGGAAGAGGAGAAGGGGGATGGAGAAGGATCAACTCTTCAAGTGCCTATTAAATGCAATGCTTGTGTGAGTGCAATAGAAGTAAGAGATGGAGTCTCAAGTGCTCTCTTACTTTCCTCTTCCTTCTCCTCTCCTTCCTCCTCCTTTTTCCTTTTCCTCATTTGTCCTGTTCCCCTGGTTGCTAGACTTAATTCTTACATGACCCCACATACTAGCCCTACCCTGTTTTTGTGTTGCAAAAATGATGCAAAAAGTAAGGCAGTTATGCAAGTAATTATGGACATTCATTTAGGAGATAAATCTGTAATGAGAGATTGCTGAATGTCTCAGTGTTGGTGAAGAAAAATTAATTCTACTCAGCATTCATTATTATGTCCTCATTTTTGATCATTTTATGACTACTAAAGTTGTGTGGCTATTTCAATTTTAAGTAAATTTATGTATTTGAAGTACATTTACTATCAAGGAGATAATAGCTAAACCCTATTCTCAGTAACCATGCAGGTTACAAAGGGGGCCTTCTGCAGGACCAACTCTGAACTCTTCAGGAACCAAAAGTTTGTTTACTTCACAGGAAAATTTAATTTCTATGTAAGTAGGAGTTGGGATTTGACTAAGTCCAACCTGGCTATAAAAAATAATTTCCCTGGTATGGAACTAGTTCCTGGAGTCCCTGATCTGATTTTCAGCATCTTGGCATTTGTGTTGCCCTCAAAGATGCTCAGTGGGTTGAGGCATTCATAACGAAGTCTGGGCCTGGGAGTGGTAAAAGCCTCCAAGACTGTTCTCTGTCAGTCAACCAATGGGGTTTGTTGAGCCCCTATTCTGTGCACAATAATATACCAAGCCCTTGGGAAACTATAATAGAAAGTACAATAGAATTAATAGTCACAATACCTGCCCTCAAGGAGCTAATAGTGTAGCTCTGGGGACAGACACCAAAAAAAAAAAATACTGATAGGAACTCCACATAAAGTTCTTAATTTTTATAGTCTGTCTTTGTTGTCTCCTACTGCTTACAATCTTCCCTCTCTCTACGTTTCTATTCTCCCCACCTTGAATTGTGAGTCCCTTGAGGGAGACAGTGACTGGGACTGAACTATTCAGTAAATTTAATGAACACCATCACCATGGCATTCAGGTGGTGGAGGCTAAACCGCTAATGATGGTATTATTGCTAGTTTCAGAGAGTCTCTCTGAAGATGAAAGGATTAGCACTGAGTATCTAATAACTAGATATGTGTCTTTGGGGGACAAGTAGTGAGTGTGGGAACAGCAGAGACTCCTGAAACCAGTTTTCTAAGGTAGACTGAAAGGAAAAGTTCTAGTGCCTTTTGGAGAGCTATTCCTGAAACCCCTGATGTCCTGGGTATCTCAGGACAGCCTGATTAACTTAACCATCAGAGTTTATGTCAATATAGTATCAAATTCAATAGCTAGCTAGAATCAAAGCCAGATTTTGACAAAAAATATTTCCAGCAATCTTTCGTCATGCTTTTCCATCACTCCTTTCCAAAACATAAACTAAATTTCTATTATCTATTTTAGGCAGCTAGATATACACATATATGTGAACTTTTAAAATTGTATATGTATATATAGGTGAACTTTTAAAGTTGTATATTTGCGTATGTATGTATGTATGTATGTATCTATCTATCTATCTATATATTATTACAATGCATTTGTTAAGTGATTATTATGTGCCAGGCACTGTACTAAGCACTGGGGTAGATACAAGCTGTTTGGGTTGAATACAGTCCCTGTCCCGAGAGGAACTGAGACCCAGAGAAATTAAGTGGCTTACCTAAGTTCTCAGACCCACTCTCTATCCACTATGCCATGCTGCTTCTCTCTATATATAGATAGATACATGTACACAATTTAAAGTTCTGTGGAGTGTGAGAGCCTGCCTCTACCCTGAGCAATCTTTTCATGAGCGAAGCAGCGTGGCATAGTTGATACAGCACAGGTCAGGGAGTTAGAGGACCTGCTACTTGTCTCCTGTGTGACCTTGGGCAAGTCACTTAACTTCTCTGTGCCACACTTACCTCATCTATAAAATGGGGATTAAATCGTATTCCCTCCTACTTAGACTGTATGCTCCATGTGGGACAGAGACTGTGTCTAACCTGATAAACCTGTATCTACCCCAATGCTTAAAACAGTGCTTAACACATAGTAAGCACTTAATTAGTAGCATAATAAAATTAGTTGTTCAGTGAGATGCAATGCGTGGGCACTTGACCCAGCTACTGAGGAAGTTGCCCAGCTTCCAGAGCCATGAAAAATGAAGATACATCTTATTATTATAAATTTTACAAGCACTTAGAACAGTGCTCTGCACACAGTAAGTGCTTAATAAATATGATTGAATGAACCCAGTGGCAAACATGTGAAGGTCTTCCAGCATGGAGTGGAAACTCTGTTAAGTTCATTAAACAGGGTTTAAACACTTCCATAACCATAACTTCCATAGCACTTCCTCAACATGTCAAACACTGAGGCAGTGTCAACATCATCAACCTCTTCAAAAAGATCAGGTTTCAATTAGATCCATCTCATTCCTCTCTATTGCCTTCAGCAAGATCTCAACCAGAGGAGTCCTGTTCCATCTTCTAATTATTACCACTTGCCAAAATTTCCCAGAATCGCAGTGTGGCTTCAGATCACAATGTGGCATAGTGGACATGGTCTTTTCTGCTTGTCAGATAATTATAAGCACTTCCTATGTATCAAGCACTGGAGTAGATACAAGTAATTCAGATTGGACATAGCCTCTGTTCCACTTGGTACTACCGGTCTAACTAGGAATGAAAACAGGTATTGAATCCCCATTATATAGATGAGGAACCTGAGGACCAGAGAAGTTCAGTGACTTGCCCAAAGGCACACAGTAAGCGATTGAGAGAGCTGGATTAATACCTAGGTCATCTGACTCCCAGACCCAGACTCTTTTCACTAGGCCACATTGTTTTCCAAATGCAGGAGAAGTGCAGGGAGGTCTACCAGCATCTCTAGGCTGTTCTCAGTGACCTGACCCAAGCATTTAATCCTCTCAGCAGGTCTGAATCCTGGGAATGATTTAGCAAATTTGGCTGCCCCGAAGTTCATTGATATTTTGAGACTACTTCATGTCAGCATGGAAGGCTGATCAGACCCTGTAGTACCTTATCCGATTGATTCCCTGTCAGTGATGGAATGAAATAGGGATGCACGGTTGACTTAGTTTTCTTCAGTTTATTCTATGCTGTCATGTTGGAAGATGCAACAAGAGGCCTGGAAGCAGATGTTAGCATACACATTTTCACCTCCAAGAAACTCTTTCAATTTAACAGATTGTCACTTACAGGGTATACTCTATCTGCAGTTGTAGGGAGCCTTCCCAAAGCCAGTGGACCCAAGGTAGTGGTCCTTCTTCTCATTCATTAAAATGGCTCCTCTCAGGAATATGCAAAATAACAGCTGTTGTCCAGGGCTCATGTGTGGGTGTAAGATTGGTATTGCAATTAGAGAAGCAGCGTGGCTCAGTGGAAAGAGCCCGGGCTTGGGAGTCAAAGGTCATGGGTTCTAATCCCAGCTCCGCCGCTTGCCAGCTGTGTGACTTTGGGCAAGTCCCTTCACTTCTCTGTGCCTCAGTTTCCTCATCTGTAAAATGGGGATTAAAACTGTGAGCACCACGTGGGACAACCTGATCACCTTGTATCCCCCCAGCGCTTAGAACAGTGCTTTGCACATAGTAAGCGCTTAACAAATACCATTATTATTATTATTATTATTATTATTACAGGCCTCAATAGAGAAGCAGCTTAGCTAATGGAAAGAGCATGGTCTTGGGTGTCAGAGGACAAGGGTTCTATTCCCGCTCCGCCACTTGTCAGCTGTGTGACTTTGGGCAAGTCCCTTAACTTTTCTGTGCCTCAGTTATCTCATCTATAAAATGGAGATTAAGACTGTGAGCCCCACGTGGGACAACCTAATTAGCTTGTATCTACCCCAGCACTTAGTGCTTGGCACATAGTAAGACCTTAATAAATGCCATAATCATCATTATTATTATTATCTTTGTATTAACACAGCCAAAGCTGAGTTTTAGGGCCTGGATCTAAGACTTATGCCGAATGGATTCATGGCTCGCCTGGAACTTTCTAATGAAAAGTTCAACTAAGAAAGATGTAGCCCTGTTCTAGGTGGGGTGTGCCTCAAGAAAACAAGTATTTTGGCACTCTAGAACAAGGCATGGAGCCATGTGTGGTAGCATGTTAAAATAAGGGAGCTGAAGCTATCTAAGGCATGAACAACTTAAAGAGAATCTGCTGCCAATTTTAAACATTGTTTATCTGATTTATTAAACACTTACTATGTGTAAAACACTGTTATAAATGTTATGGTAAGTACAAGTTAATTAGGTGGGCTAAAGTTCCTGTCCCGCATGAGGTTCATAGTCTAAGAGGGAGGGATGATTCATACATTACACCTGGTTCTTAATGCATTTTCATGGTCTGCCTTTGTTAGTCAGGTACTGAAAGGGGATTGGCTGTTTAATTAAACAGCCCTGTAGTTTGACAGATATGGATATGTGAAGAAATATCCAGTGAGGGATATTGTAGCAGTATTAGGGCTCTTGAGGTAGTTGGATCAGAAACCAGGTTTGGTTGCTTCCAAAATACTGATTTCTGTGTTCTGCTCACTCACTACTCAAGCTAGGGAAGAAATTGTGAGTGAAAGCTCAATTTGCTTAGAGGTTGCCAGAAAGCAGATTTATTAATGCTGACAAAATGGTTTTGTATGAATGCAGTTAAGTGATTTTGCCATTTATCCCCACATGACTCTTGTATTGGCATGCTGCAAAAATACTGCAGGACTGTGTTCAGATCTGAAACTACATTGCATTCAGGTAGTGTCTGGTTAGCAGTATCTTTAGAAGCTTGTCCAAAATGAATGGTTAAAGCCCATGCTGGCACTGGAGAACTGAGAAAACAAAGGAGTTTCATACCAAGTCAGCTCTCTAAACTTTCTTCTTGAAGATAGAGAATATGGAGATGGGGGAAGGGCCATTAAAGACCTACGATCGTTATCCAGTATTCTACGGAATGAGGAATAGCCAGTGTAAATAATAATAATAATAATGTTGGTATTTGTTAAGCGCTTACTACGTGCAGAGCACTGTTCTAAGCACTGGGGTAGATACAGGGGAATGAGGTTGTCCCACATGAGGCTCACAGTCTTCATCCCCATTTTACAGATGAGGGAACTGAGGCACAGAGAAGTGAAGTGACTTGCCCACAGTCACACAGCTGACAAGGGGCAGATCCGGGATTCGAACCCATGACCTCTGACTCCCAAGCCCGGGCTCTTTCCACTTAGCCACACTGCATCTCTAAAGGTTTAAGCATAAAATCCCTTCTTTTCCTGAACTTCAGGAACACCATCAGATCCAGGAACTTGGCCACTTTACATGGATTTTAATGAGAGGCAATTTTTTTAGAGCACAAATCAGCATCAGAATTCAGGAATGGCCACCTAGGAGGCTCTTCCAATCCTGCTCCTTCTCTGAGCCTTGAGAAGCAGCCTGGCCTAGTGGAAAGTGCACAACTGTAAAATGGGAATAAAATTCTTGTCTGCCTTCCCCCTTAGACTGTGGGCTGAACACTATGTGGAATAGGGGCTGTGTCTGAGCTGATTATATTTGGTCTACGTGAGGACTCAACATAGTATTTGGCACATAGTAACCCTTCAATACCATTATCATCATTATCATTGTTACTATTATTACTATTATTATTATTGGTTTGCAGCTTTCAGTTTATTAGTCAATCATATTTTTTGAGCACTTGCTGTGTGCAGAGCACTGTACTAAGCACTTCAGAGAGTACAGTATAGCAATAAACAGACACATTTCCCACCCACAATGAGGTTACAGTCTAGTAAGGGCAGAGAGTCAACCCCAGCCCCTCCCTTGACCCCTGCCCCTCCGTCTCTCTAAATCACCACCCCTACCATAGAGACCAGCCACTCCAGTCCCTTTTGTTTGTTTATTTTGTTTTTGGTATTTGTTAAATGCTTACTCTGTGTCAGGCACTGTACTAAGTGCTGGAAGATATAAGGTAGGAACTGTCCCTATCTCACATGGGCCTCACCATCAATCCTCATTTTACAAATGAGGTAACTGAGGCATGAAAAAGTTTAGTGACTAGCCCAAGGTCACATAGGAGGTGGCAAGGCTGGAATTAGTAATAATAATAATAATAATAATGATTATGGTATTTGTTAAGCGCTTACTATGTGCCAAGCACTGTTCTAAGTGCTGGCGAAAGGTAATCAGGTTGTCCCACATGGGGCTCACAGCTTAGAGAAGCAGCGTGGCTTAGTGGAAAGAGCATGGTTTTAGGAGTCATAGGTTGTGGGTTCTAATCCTGGCTCCACCATTTGCCTGCTATGTAATTTTTGGCAAGTCACTTAACTTCTCTGTGCCTCAGTTACCTCATCTATAAAATGGGGATTAAGACTGTGAGCCCCAAGTGGAACAACCTAATAACCTGTATCTCTCCCAGTGTTTAGAACAGTGGTTGGCACATAGTAAGCACTTAACAAATATCACAGTCTTAATCCCCATTTTACAGACGCAGTAACTGAGGCACAGAGAGGTTAAGTGGCTTGCCCAAGGTCACACTGAAGACTCCCAGGTCCATGCTTTACCGACTAGGTCTTGCTACTTCAGTAGTCCCTTCCCCGAGAATGCCAACTCTCCACTATTCACTGCCACTTCCCTCCTCCCTACATCCAAAGCACCTGCTCTATGTTTCAATTAAAGGAACTTTTATCTTTCTGCAACTATGAACCACACTGGGATTTTGGTTTGTAACCTTTCAGTTTGAGGCTTGGCTACCCCTGTCATGGGTTTAATGCTTGGGATTTTAGCAGTCCTACATAAGAGCATAGGTTGGTGTTTCTGTAATGAAGAGGGTGTATTCCTGCAGAACCTTACGCTCACCAAAATGTATTCATTCATTCATTGAATTGTATTTATTGAGCACTTACTATGTGCAGAGCACTGTACTAAGTGCTTGGAAGGTACAATTCGGCAACAGAGACAATCCCTGCCGAACAGTGGGCTCACAGTCTATACGGGGGGACAGGCAACAAGACAAAACAGAACAAAACAAGTGGTCTAGTGTCAATATCATCAAGAAAAATAGAATCATAGATAGATACACATCATTAACAAAATGAGTAGAGTAATAAATGATATATGCAAATATGCACAAGTGCTGTGGGGAGGGAAAGGAGAAAGAGCAGAGGGTGGGAGAAGAGGGAATGGGGAGGGGAGGAGGAGCAGAGGGAAAGGGAGGGCTCAGTTTGGGAAGGCCTCCTGGAGGAGGTGAGCTCTCAGTAGGGCTTTGAAGAGGGGAAGAGAATTAGTTTGGCGGTTGTAAGGAGGAAGGCATTCTAGGTCACCGGCAGGATGTAGGCCAGGGGTCGATGGCAGGGCAGGTATGAATGAGGGACCGTGAGGAGGTGATTAGTAGAGGAGTGGAGTGTATGGGCTGGGCAGTAGAAGGAGAGAAAGGAGGTGAGGTAGGAGGGGGTGAGGTGATGGAGAGCTTTGAAGCCAAGAGTGAGGAGTTTTTGTTTCATGCAGAGGTTGATAGGCAACCATTGGAGGTTTTTTGAAGAGGGGAGTGACATGCCCAGAGCGTTTCTGTAGGAAGATGATAGGGCAGCAAAATGAAGAATAGACTGGATCGGAGAGAAACAGGAGGATGGGAGATCAGAGAGGAGACTGACACAATAATTCAGTTGAGATATTACGAGAGCTTGTACCAGCAAGGTATCAGTTTGGATGGAAAGGAAAGGGCGGATCTTGGCGATATTGTGAAGGTGGGACCGGCAGATTTTGGGGACGGATTGGATATGTGGGGTGAATGAGAGAGCAAAGTCAAGGATGATACCAAGGCTGCGGGCCTTTGAGCCGGGAAGGATGGTAGTGCTGTCCACAGTGACAGGAAAGTCGGGGAGAGGACATGGTTTGGGAAGAAAGATAAGGACCTGAGTCTTGGACATGTTGAGTTTTGCGTGGCGGGCGTGCATCCAGGTGGAGATGTCCTGAAGGCAGGAGGAGATATGAGCCTGGAGGGAAGGAGAGAGAACATGGGAGGAGATGTAGATTTGGGTGTCATCTGCTTAGCGATGATAGTTGAAACTTTGGGAGCGGATGAGTTCACCAAGGAAGTGAGTATAGATGGAGAACAGAAGAGAGCCAAAAATTGACCCTAGAGGAACCCCTACAGTTAGTGGATGGGAGAGGGAGGAGGAGCCTGCGAAAGAGACCAAGAATGAATGGCCAGAGAGATAAGAGGAGAACCAGGAGAGGACGGAGTCGGTGAAGCCAAGTGAGATAAGGTGTAGAGGAAAAGGGGATGGTCTACAGTGTCAAAGGCAGCTTAGAGGTCGAGGAGGATTAGGATAGAGTAGAAGCCATTGGATTTATAATATGAGCACCTCGACCCACACCATACACATGCACAAAACTGTTTCTCTGACACTATATTGTGCTATATCCAGACAGATTCGTGTGAGGGAGGACTGTTCCCTGACGTAATTCAAGTACTTCAGCAACTAGTTACACATCTACTCTCCACCTTCTCCGCTACCTGGGAATTTTCTTTTATCTGCTATCCAGGCTGTAAGCTCGCTATGGGCAGTTGTGCCAACTCTGTGGTATTGTACTCTCCCAAGCGCTTAGTACAGTGCTCTGGACATAGTAAGCACTCAGTTAATATCATGGCTTGATTATCTAAATGTTGGTCAGACAGGCAGAAATCATTTCAGCTCAAAGTTGCCTAGCCAAAGCAATCATCTGAGTTTGTTTATCTGAAAATGGTGAGTATGAAAGTAATCATATCTTCACTGCTAGACCACCTTGAAAAAAATTATTTCAATTGCTACTGTGCCAGATCTTCACTTTATTGTTGCTTTGATTTTCAAAGGCCAACTTTTCATCCTCTTTCTTCCTTTCCGGCTTTGTGACCTCTTGGTTTCACAAATGATTTTTATCCCATTGGCACTTTTTTCGCATGATATATTTTCTCTTCACTATTCACCTTCACATTACATTCTTCCTGAGTTAGCTCCTATCTGATCTGTAGTCTGATGACTCCCTTTCATTCCCTTCATGGTTCTTTTCAGTTCACCAGCTTACTACATGACATGCATATCCTCAGCTAGAGTGTGATAAATCCAGTCTTAAAATAAAAATTTAGGGCTGAATGAATCAGTAATCACAATCTGATGAACTGAGTACCCTAAAATTCATACATTTCATGTGCTCATTGGTCTATTTTTATATGTATAACACATCAAATATATACATAACCAGTATATATATATATAAAACATTTACATGCTGATGACATAATGAAAGTTATTACAGTGTATATAATCAATACATCAAAGCATGTTACATTGAATTACAGGGACAGCTCTAATTTCCTATATCAATAAAGGCAGAGCTAATCTGTGGTATGATGTGAAGCCAATTATCCCACTCTCATAATTTAAACTGTGTAACTCATCTATCAGAAAAACTGTTTTTTTTCCAAAATAATAGATTGAACTTTTTTTATATTATGTTTTTCCAAATAAGTGCAAAGTTAAGTATTTCCTGGCATTTCAGAGCCAGCACTATTCATGGTATGGACATTTATCACCAGGTCCCAACTCACTTCCTCTGCCCTTAGAGGGGGTTACAAGTGAAAGTTAAAGCCCAGGGCACAAAGTCCAGGAGTTTTATAAAAAGAAAGATTGGCAGGAAATGTCCATTAGTATGACATCCATAAACATTGTGTTACTTCAGAACTGAAATCAGACTGTCTGAATATAATTGCCATCGATGGACACTACCATTTTGTTAACTGTAGATTTTTTTATGCCTATCTCTTTTGCTTTCTCCATCTTGCTCACATTTTTTTTAGTGTGGGTGGGCTGCTATGGCAACTTTGAATTTTATTCCTGATTTCCTGATGCAAGCTTAGTTTTTGCAGACATTCTTGCTTTTAGATTTAAGCCTATATACAAATATATATATTTTTCAGCTTTTCTAGATACACCTTGGGAAATCTTTATAGCATAATACTGCAATGTTTCAAAATCCCTCCCAGCATTTTGATTTGTAGGTAAATAAGAATCTACACTCAGCCGAAGTAGCTTTATAGCCTTATTTAAATGGAGATATATTTTTAACAAGAGTGTAGGAGTTACGAAAGCATGTAAGTACATAAATAAAAAATAAGTAGCTCAAAAACATATGAAATAAGATCTGATGAGTTTTTTATGCTACTCGTAATTTAATAAACAAAGTCACAGATTCTCTTAGTCACTGATTTTACTTTCATTAAAGATTTCAAAGCGATGAAGAGTGAATAAATTACACTCAGTCTCTACCAGGAGCCTGATGGATAAAAATATGCTCTATCCATTAGAAAACATAGCTGTTGTTTTCTCCAGATACTCTCTCTGTATTCTCTGGAGAATTGTTTTTGACTCTCAGTGTGTGATTTAGAGATAAATGTATTGAAATTTCATCAAGCGTTTTCTAATTGAAAGTCATACCATCTTTGAAAGACATGGGAGTCAGAGAACAAGAGATTTGTGTTTGACTGTGATACTGAGAGCTGTGAGCAGAGGGGAGAAGCTTACAGTAGACATGAATGTTGCCACTGAGTCCCTCTTCTTCCCTAGAAGTCACAGCCCTCTTCCTTTAGTTTTTCTTTCCCTTTCTCTTTTTTTCCCCCACTTTTACTTTCTTCTTTCACTTCACACACTCACAATTCACTTTCCAAGTCAGTCTTCTCTTGCATCAATTAGCATCAACTTCCACCCACCTCTTGCCACTACCATAATGTAGAGCAGCTCAAATGACCCCTTTTCTCCTTTCAGTATTCATAGTGTAGGTCATTTCTTCCACTTTCTGAATTCTGAAGATGGAAAAATGGGGGATTATCATTCTATTTTAGAGAATGGCAGGAATTGGAGAGCATGGTCGCAGTTCCAGAGTGCTGGGAGAGATAGGAAGGGAAAAACCTTGAGGGTTCAGGACGTATGTTTGGTAGAATGTTTGAAAACCCTCTTGGGTAAAAAGTTTCTTCAGAGTTGCTAAACTTTGAATTTCTTGATATGTCCAGGTTCATCATAACAGGAAAGAAAACAACAACAAACAAACCTAAAAATGTACTTTGAAGTAGAATTGAGAAGCAGGAATAGACTGAAAGTCAGAGGATCTTAGTTCCAGTCCTCGTCCTGCCACTTGCCTACAGTGTGACTTTGGGCAAGTATGTGCCCCAGTTCACTCATCAGTAAAATGGGGATAAAATACCTGTTTTCTCTCCAACGTAGACCATTAGCCCCACCTGGGAAAGGGATTGTGTCCCACCGGATTATTTTAGTGCCGTATTTGGCATATAGTAAGAATTTAGGAAATGCCACAATCATTGACGTTACCATTATTAACAGTTATGGTGCTTGTTGAGCACTTACTATGTGCCAGGTGCTGTACTGAGTGCTGGGGTGGATACATGCAAATTGGGTTGGACACAGTCCCTTTTCCACAAGGGGCTCACAGACTTAATCCCCATTTTGCAGATGAAGGAACTGAAGCACAGAGAAGTGAAGTGATTTGCCTATAGTCACACAGCAGACAAGTGGCAGAGCCAAAATTAGAACCCAGGCCCTTATGACTCCCAGACACATGCTCAATCCACTAGGTCATGCTGCTTCTCTGAGAATATTCATATTTATTACTATAATTATTAATAAATTCCATTAACTTCCAAATAGAGGAAGCTTGAAACTAGGGCTTAGTTTTATTCCCCTATTAGATGAATGAGGGGATAACTGTTCAAATTTTTGAGTGTTTGCTTGTTCACCTTTAGCCCCGTAAAGACCTAAAAATTTACATCTCCCTGCCTTGTTTCATCATGACCAGTGAGGTATGAAACACCCTAAGGACTGATCTTGGTTTACCAGAACCAAATTGACTTTGATTTTAAATCTTATGACTCTCTGTGCTCTGTAGATAACTTGTAGTGTTAATTAATTTTAATTGCATTTTAAATAACTTTTAGTCACCTTTGAAGTCCTCACTATGTGCAATAGCAGGCCATGAGATTGAATCATATCCCTGATTAAAACTAATGTCATATATTACAAGGGTGGAATGGAAAATTGGTTCATGAAGTAATCTCAAAGATAGAATGGAAGAAAATGGCATCTTTAGAGCATGTAAAGAAGCAGTGTGGCCTACTGGATTGGGTACGGAACTGGAAGTCAGAAGGACCAGAGTTCTAATCCCAGCTCCACCATTTGTCTGCTAGGTGTCCTTGGGCAAGTGGCTTAACTTCTCTGTGCCTGTTACCATATCTGTAAAATAGGAATTAAGACTGTGAGCCCCATGTTGGACATGGACTGTGTCCAACTTGCTTAATTTGTATCTACCCCAGCACTGAATACATTGCCATGGTAAGCACTTAACAAATACCATAAAAAAAAAGCAATGTCTGTGTAGGTATTTGTCTTCAGGGTTTCTCTGGCTTATTTTTGTTATCAAGCAAGTGGCTTGGGCAGGTTCCTAAAACTTCATTTTTAAAAGAGAAGGCTCATTTTAAGGAAAAATTGGAAAACAAAATGATTGGAGACTAAATAGCCATGCTAATCCTTGTTGCTGTTGCTGATGCAAGGAATGTGTCTATTTATTGTTATATTGTACTCTCCCAGGTGCTTAATACAGTGCTCTGCACACGGTAAGTGCTCCATTAATACAATCAACTGCCTGAATGACTGACTGAAAAGTGATAGATGGGAAACCCCACAAATGAAAGTTAGTGGATTATGGTGTTTATCAAGGTCTTACTCTATGTTGTGAGCTTGGCCGAGGCCTGGACAGATACAATAAATAGCTCAGACACAATCCCTGGCCCACATGGAGATCAAAGTTAAAGTAGGGGAGGACAGACACATTGAGAAACAGAGAAAATTGTAAAGGATGCAGTGTCGGTTATCCCATCGTATTTATTATGTGCTTATTGCGAGCAGAGCACTTTACTAAGCACTTGGTAGAGTATGCTATAACAATAAGATACATTCCCTGCCCACAGTGAGTTTACAGTTTAGAGGGATGCAGAACTGAAGAAGATTACTTGGGAAAAGAGTTCCTAAAGAGGAGATCCTCAGAAGTCCTTGTCACAGCTCTTATTGTTATTAGTACTATTGTTATTCTTATTATTCATAATAATTGATTGTGTTATTTGTTAAGCCCTTACTCTGTGCCAAGATAATCAGGTCACACACAGTCTCTGTCCTACCATGGGCCTCACAGTCTAAGTAGGAGGGAGAATAGGTATAGAATCCCCATTTTACAGATGAGGAAACTGAGACACAGAGCAGTTAACTTGCCTAAAGACCCCCACATAGGCAAATGGCAGAGGGAGATTTGAACTCAGGTCCTCTGATGCCCAGGCCTGAGTCCTTTCCAAGAGGTTATGCTATGAAAGACTCTGTAAAAGTAGTAGTAGGAAGAATGATATTCATTTAACAATGAAGAGGATATCTCTGACGAGGGTTTCTATGAAGAGGGTTTCAGAAGCTCTCATTTCCTCTTCTCCCACTCCCTTCTGCATCACCCTGATTTGCTCCCTTTATTCACCCTGCCCCTCCGCCCCTTAGCACTTTTGTACATATCTGTAATTTATTTATGTTAATGTCTGTCTCCCCCTCTAGACTCTAATCTTATTATGGCCAGGGAGTATGTCTTCCAACTCTGTTATATCATACTCTTCCAAGTGCTTAGTCGAGTGTTCTGCACACAATAAGTGCTCAATAAATGTGATTGATTGATTGATGGAGCACCAACTGAGTGTGATGCACTGTTCTAAGTCCTTGAGCAAGATAACAGAGGTACAAGGCATATTTTCTGTCCACAAGAATCTTACTGAAATTGAAGAGAAACGCCTAGGAAATATAGAATAAACATAGATTCACATGTGCTGAGGCTAGGCTCAGTCGACTTACTATTTTTGTTCATTTCCCTTCCTTTATACCTTTACTAAAAACTTAAATTTAGATTTCCTGTTTTCATAAGAAGCAGAGTGGTTGGCTGGGAATGAAATAGAGATCATATTTTCTCCTGAGTGTGGCTCTTCCTACACTAATTTTTCTTTATCCCTTTTTCCTTTTTCCACGCTCTTCTGTCTTTCTCTTTTTGCTTTTTTATCTTTTTCCCTTTTAATAAGATAACATGGATTCAAGTGGTCTGTATAAACATACATAGGATACTATTTGAATAGTGGTTTTGCACATATCAGTGCTATCTATACTTTGAAAACTTACTTTCAAGGAAATGGGAATGGGGAACCCTTTAAATAGCTCATTGAAATTATTTAATTTCTCTTGCATCAGCAGACTGAAATTAATGATAAATTTGATGGCCAAACATATGTTTTGTCTTCAATTACCTGGATATTAAAATCCAAAATTGTCTTCAACCATTAATCAAATATAAAATTCAATCCAATTTTTGGATATGGTTTATCTTGATACAATCACTTCTATAATAATAGATTAACTGTGTTTATGAAGAGTTTTATGATTTTTTTATGGTATTTCTTAAGCACTTACTCTGTGCCAAGCACTGTTCTAAGCACCGGGGTAGATACAAGTTAAATCAGGATGGACCAAGACAGTCTAAGTAGGAGAAAGAACAGATATTAAATCCCCATATTTCAGTTGAGAAAGCTGAGGTATAGAGAAGTGAAATGACTTTCCTGAAGTCAGACAACAGAGCTGGGATTAGCACTCGGGTCCTCTGAGTCCAGGCCCAAGCTCTTTGCATTAGATCGCACTGCTTCCCAAATCTTTGGGAATCATAGTTTAGGGGTGGATGGTTTGCAAATACCACCTGGTCTGATGTTTCAGAACAAATTCCTGTTATTGTTTTGTACCCCTTGAGCAAAATGTAAAGTGTAAAATACTGCAAATATTGTAAAGTTGCAAAAATAAACATGGAATACTTTAAGGTCAATCAATTGAGCATATTAATTGAGCACTTCCTGTGTGCAGGACACTGTACTAAGTGTGTGGATGAGTAGAATACCACAGTGTAGCAGAAACATTCCCTGCCTGTCCAATAAAACTGAGGCATATTTGGGGAAGTAGAAACAGTTCAAGATTTTAAAATTTTATCTGGGTTTCACAATTTAACAAGAGTAATGAAAAATATTAACTGGGAAATAAAGGTATATTTATTTTCCAAATTCATTCAATCATAATTTTTGAGCACCTACTATGCACAGTACTGTGAATAATAATGATAATGCTGGTATTTGTTAAGAGCTTACTGTGTGCAGAGAGCACTGTTCTAAGCGCTGGGGTAGATACAGGGTAATCAGATTGTCCCACGTGAGGCTCACAGTTAATCCCCATTTTACAGATGAGGTAACTGAGGCACAGAGAAGTTAAGTGTCTTGCCCACAGTCACACAGCTGGCAAGTGGCAAAGCCAGGAATCAAACTCATGACCTCTGACTCCGAAGCCCAGGCTCTTTCCACTAAGCCACGGTACTGTGTGTACTAAGCACTAGTGAAGGTACAGTGCAGCAACAAAGAGAGACAATCCCTGCCCACAACGAGCTCACAGTCTAAAGACAGACATCAATACAAGTAAGCAGGCATCAATACATCAATGTAAATAAAATAAAATTACAGATATATACATATGTACTGTGGGGTGGGGAGAAGGGGGAAGAGCAAATGGAGAGAGAGTCAGGGTGAAGCAGAAGGGAGTGTGAGATGAGGAAAAGTGGGGTTTAGTCTGGGAAGGCCTCTTGTAGGAGATGTGTCTTCAGCAGGGCTTTGAAGGAGGGGAGAGTGATTGTCTGGCAGATTTGAGGAGGGAGGGCGTTCCAGGACAGTGGTAGGACGTGGGCCAGGGGTCAATGGCGAGACAGGCGAGACTGAGGCACAATGAGAAAGTTAGCACCACAGGAGTGAAGTGTGTAAGCTGGTTTGTAGGAGAGAAAGGAGATGAGGTAGGAGGGAGCAAGGTGATGAAGAGCTTTAAAGCCAATAGTGAGACATTTTTATTTGCTATGGAGGTGGATAGGCAACCATCGGAGATTTTTTAAAAGGGGGGTGGCGTGTCCTGAGTGTTTCTGCAGAAAGATAATCCAAGCAGCAGAGTGAAGTATGGACTGGAGTGGGGAGAGGTAGGAGGTTGAGAGATCAGAAAGTTGGTTGATGCAGTAATCTAGGCAGGATAGGATGAGTGATTGTACTAATGTGGTACCAGTTTGTATGGAGAGGACAGGGCAGATCATAGCGATGTTGTGAAGCTGAGACTGACAGGTTTTGGTGACAGATTGGATATGTGAGCTGAGTGAGAGAGCAGTGTCAAGGATGACACCAAGGTTACAGGCTTGTGAAAGGGGAAGGATGGTTGTGCCATCCCCAGTGACGGGAAAGATCGGGAGAGGACCGGGTTTGGGAGGGAAGAGAAGGAGCTCTGTTTTGGACTATTCAAAGATAATGTAACCATTGGGAAAGTTTACCTATGAGTGTGAATGTGGCTGCTGAAAGGGGTGTTGTGTGATTGATAGGAAATTAATCAGCATTATTAATTGAATGTCTACTACATAGTACAATAAGTTAATAGACATTATCCTTGCCCTCAAGGAGCTTATACTCTAGTAGGGAAGATGGAAATTGAAATGTCACAGATAGGAAAATGTAGATATGTATACATATAATGATAATAATAATTACGGTATTTGTTAAGCGCTTACTATGTGCAGAGCACTGTTCTAAGCACTGGGGTAGATACAGGGTAATCAGATTGTCCCACGTGGGGCTCACATTTTTTATCCCCATTTTTACAGAGGAGGTAACTGAGGCCCAGAGAAGTTAAGTGACTTGCCCAAAGTCACACAGCAGACAAGTGGCGGAGTCGGAATTAGAACCCACGACCTCTGACTCCCAAACCCATGCTCTTTCCACTAAGCCACGGCTATATATACATACACATATATATGTGCAGTAGAAGATTGAGCATGAACAAATGAGGAGTTTTGGAATGGTATTTGGGGAAAATAAAGCTAGGGGGAAGAGAAATTAATTTTGGAAGGCTTCTGGGCCTTAAAGATGGGTAGAGTAGTGGTCTGAAGGATTCAAATGAAGACAGTGCTCCAGGCTGGGTGATGAGCATAGTCAAAAAATCAGTTGCAGGAATAATGAGAACCAGGCAGAGTAAATAGGTGAGCTTGAGAGAAACAAAGAGGGAAGGGGTGGCAGAAGATTAGATGGTAGAAGGAAGTGAGCTGTTGAGTGCCTTTAAAGCCAATGTTGAGTTTCTGAGAAGTGGATAGAAGACCAATGAAGGTGTTTTAGGAGTGGGGAGGGATGTTCAGGGTGACATTTTAAAAAGATGGTAGCAAAGAAAAGTATGGACTGAAACAGTGTGAGACTGGAGGCAGGGAGATCAGCAGGACGGCTGATGCAGTAGACAGTCAGGGATATGACAAGTGCAGTTCTGGTGTGGTACGGGGGGGCATGAGGGGAAGGGGTGGATTTTAGAAATGTGGAAGAAGAATCAACAGGATGTGGTGACAAAATTAAATATGAGGTTGAAGGAGAAGGAGTAATGGATAATGACAAAGTTATGGGATTCATAAAGGGAGAGAATGCTGGTGTTCTCTTGCAATGGGAAAATGAGGTAAAGAAAAGGATTTGTGAGAAGAGATTGAGGAATTTAGCTTTGGACATGATGAGCTTGAGGTGCTAGTGGGATTTGGGATAGAATTTGTAGGCTCCACACATACAGAGATCACTCTTTGGCATCTCCTTAGTTAGATATTAACATCCAGCCAGTATTTACTTTGTTAAAGGTTTCGACAGCAGTAGCATTTGTAATGTTCCTAGCTACTATAAAGAATCGATATAGAATCTGCGTAGCACTTAACACTCAGCATATAAATTGCCGAGAAGGCTACAGTAGGTTGGTACAAACGGAACCTTAAAAAAGATCTGAGAATAGCAGCTTATCTCTGCTCCAGTACTTGCCCTAATTTATACTCTAAGCTCACTGTGGTCAGGGAACGCATTCACTGACTGTCCTTTCCCAAGAGTTTAGTATAGTGCTCTGCACAAAGTAAGCGCTCAATAAATACCAAGATGATGATGATGATGGTTATTGGCCCCAAAACATTTTCTTTCCTTAGTATCTCTTCAGTGGGCCTGCCTTACGTGGGTTCTTCCTTGGATATTGACCTCTTCTGAGCCACAGCTTTCCTGGTGAACTCCAGCTTCTGTCAACCATTCCCTTTGAATGTCTCCCTCAAGACTCTGGGTTCCTCGCTTCCTTTTAAGCTCCTTTACATAGAGCCCATTTCCACCCACATCAGCTCCAGCTCCAGCTGATGTCATCAAGTGAGTGATTGATATCCTGTCCAAATAAGCTTCGTCTCCAGCGTGACCTAGCAGATAGAGCATGGGCCTGGGAGTCAGAAACATCTAGTTTCTAATCCTGGGTCTGCCACTTGTCTGTTGTATAATATTGGGCAAGACCTCGAGCCCCATATGGGACAGGGACTGCATCTAACCTGATTATCTTGTCTCTACTCCATTGCTTAGTATAATGCCTGGCACATAGTAAATACTTAACAAATACCATAAAAAGGCTAGTCCTGAGGAGTATGAACAGTTTCACTGTCCTAGAAACCTCTGTCCTTTCCCCCTTTTCTCTGTGAGTAGTAGAACAGAAGGAAAAGAGTCACTGGAATAGCAGAAAAATAACAGTAGCTTGTATTAAGCTGTGACTTGGTGTGGTACATAATAATAATAATGATGGTATTAGTTAAGCACTTGCTATGTGCCAAGCACTAAGTGCTGGGGGAGATACAAGGTCATCAGGTTGTCGCACAGAGGGCTCACAGTCTTAATCCCTATTTACAGATGAGCAAACTGAGTCTTAGAGAAGTGAAGTGACTTGCCCAAGGTCACACAACAGACAACTGGCGGAGCCAGGATTAGAATGCACGATCTCTGACTCCCAAACCCGTGCTCTTTTCACTAAACCATGCCACTTCTAAGCATTGTATTAGATGCTTAGGGAGTACAGAATAACCAAGTGATATACACCCTTGCCATGAACATGGCCTTGTGGAAGAAGCCTAGGTGTAGGATCTGGGTTTAATCCTGGCTCTGCCACTTGCCTACTGTGTGACCTTGAGCAAGTCATTTAAATTCTCTATTTCTCAGTTTTCTCACCTGTAAAACTAAGTAACCCAGTTAAAACTGGAAAATATGGAAAATTAAGTATCCTAACCTTTGACATGGGACAAGAGACCATGTCTGACTTGGTTATTTTTTGCCTACCCCTGTGCTTAGTGTAGTGCTTGGCACATAACAATTGATAACCATTCACTGTCCCATTAGAGTGTAAACTTGGTGAAACCATCATACACAACACATAAAGACCACCCCTTCTTGTGCTCAAATGCTTGTCTGCACTCTAGTGCTTTTTTCATTTTTGTCACAATCCCATAATCCTCTTGAAACTCTATTTTTTTGTTTGCCTCACTTCCGGTTGTCTCTGCGTTAGAAATCTAACATATTGGCTTTTTCATCTTTCTTCTTTCTGCTAGCCAATTAATGCCAATCGCTGTTTGCATTTAACCCCCTGCATGCTAGGTCTTTCTCCCACTCCATACCCCCTTTCCTGTTTCACATTTTTGGTGGTTCTCAGCCTCTTCCTCCCCCTCCACTTCCCTTGCCTTCTTCTCCTTCCTCCCTTTCTCTCTCTACCTCCCCTCCTTCTCCTCCTCCTCCTTCCTGAGAACAGTGTAGTTGTCACTATTCTTTCCTGTCTTGAATGTTCACCCACTTTCAAAGTCTTTCCCACTCTGCCTCCCAGATTGCTTCACTCTGGCCACTCTTTTGAAGCTGCACTTCCCAGATAGCCTTATCCACCCTAATTACCTTTTTCCACTGTGTATCCAGCAGCTCAGAGAGGAATCTTTTAGCTGTTAAGGTTAGATGCATCTCCTTTGAAAGTGGTCCTCCCCTGTGGTTGATACAATGTTTAAATATCTCAAACCCTAAATACTAGCTATAAGAATTCAAATTAATATTATAGTAGTAATATAATAATAAGTATGAATTTGTTAAGTACTTAATATGGGCCAAGCACTGTTCTAATCCCTGGAGTAGATTCTAGGTAATCAGATTGGACACATTCCCTCTTCCACATGGGGCTCACAATATTAGTCCCCATTTTACAGATGAGTTAATTGAGGCACAGAGAAGTGAAGTTACTTGCCCGAGGTCATACAGCAGACATGTATCACTGAAGGTTTAGAACCCAGGTCTTCCAACTCCCAGGCCTGTGCTCTTTCCACTAGACTACATTTTAACTTTTGAACCAGCATGATATGGTCTCTTACTCATTCTGATTCAGCCTGATTAGTAGTTTTTGGTGAATCAATCAATCATATTTGAGTGCTTACGTCTGAGCAGACACTATATTAAGCACTTGGGAGAGCACAATAAAAGAGTTGGTGTACACACTCCCTGGAAGACTCAGTCCTGTAATTGAGTCAGGTCTTGACTTTGAGAGAAAGCAGTCTGAATAGATGTCAGAAGATGTCTTATGAATCTGCTCTCAATAGTTCTTGTTCTTACATTCTTGTCTCTTTTGTGCGGTTGTTTGACTGTTTTGCATGGTTGTTTGATGAACAAGCTTTGAATATTTTGTCTCTTTTTTTAAAGATAAAGGGATGTATTCTAGCTGTAGTCATTCATTCTTTGTCTCAGTGTGTTGTATCCTAAATTTTCATAGCACTTATTCAATGAGTCCCCACTTTCATTCATGCATTTTTTTTTGTTATTTAGTGCATTTCAAACTGGGTGGTTATTTTATTAAAAGAGTACCCAAAGGGATCGCCGCTTGGTCGTACTGGCCTATGTAGAAGCATTCTGTTTGCTTTATATCAGACTCATGAGAGCTTTTGAACTGAGCTTTATTCTCTGCTTCTATACACATTCTGGCTAAGTAATAGAGTAGCTTTCATCCAATTTGTAGAAAATGTGTAATACATAAAGTGCAGCATTTCCTACCCTGGTGTCACTGGTAGCAAAAATAGCAAAAGTAAAAGTCTTTTTGTTCTTCTGGAGAGGTGGAGCAAAGCCCAAACCAAATGCCCTATATACTTATTTTGGTTCCATCTAATTAAAATCAATTATGCCTGAGCTTAAATGATTAAGTAGAAACATATGGCAGAGTAG
Organism: Ornithorhynchus anatinus; assembly: GCF_004115215.2. Lineage (NCBI taxonomy): Eukaryota > Metazoa > Chordata > Mammalia > Monotremata > Ornithorhynchidae > Ornithorhynchus > Ornithorhynchus anatinus. The sequence goes on from NC_041731.1 coordinate 89,882,311, forward strand.
AAAAAATGACCACTGTTCACTTTGATGACATGCCTGTATAGATATGGTTTATTTCATATTTGTGACTCTGGTCTCACCCTCTAGACTATAAACTCGTTGTGGGCAGGGAATGTGTCTGTTTACTGTAATATTGTACTCTTAATACAGTATTTTGCACATAGTAAGCACTCAATAAATACAATTGAATGAATAAACAAATGAATTAATAAATGGACTATCACCCTAGGTAGTTTTTTTTTAATTCACCACAAGTGAGGACCTGATTATATGGTTGAACAAATCACTGTCAAAGCATTTCTAAGGGTGTCATCTGTGCTAGAATCATTTTACAGTCATTTTGTTAATACAGTCAATTCTGCCCCAACATGTGTTTTCACCACCTGTTTGGTCTAGTATGCTATTAGGGAACTAGCGATTAAGCTCCCTTTTCCCCTACTCCCTCACCCTTCTTCATTACTGATCCACTTGGATTGTACCCTTTAAGCACTTAATACTCACTACATCCTCAGTCCCAAAGCATTTATGTACATATCTGTAATCCATTTTAATATCTGTCCTCCCCTCTAGACTATAAATTCCTTGTGGAGAGAAAATGTCTGTACCAGCTCTTTTATACTCTTCCATGTGCGTTGTACAATGCTCTGCACATAGTAGGTGCTCAATAAGTACAATTGATTGATAAGAAACATTCATCTGGCAATTTCACACTGTTATTACGTTACCTTATTATGTTATATGGTAATAATGTTACCTTCTTACCTGCAGAGTGCATTGGAATGGGACTACAGTACAAGTTTTCCTTAACCTTAGGTTTTACCAGATTGCCTCAGGAGAACTGAGTGTATTTTGATACCATTAGTTTCCTAAAGAAGCTGTGAAAATTCCCTTTTCTTTGGTGGACCAAATTTACATTCATATTCAAAAAATAACTAGCAAGTCCCATCTGTGGGACTCTTTCTGTCTCTCTCTCTCCCTCCCTCCCTCTCTCTCTTTTTCTCTCGCTCACTTTCTCATTTCCTGCCACTTGGTTTGGATTGTGAGTTATTTAACAATAGAACAGATTGGGTTTGGGGGAGGAACCATGTTATTGTTGAAGAGCTGTGACTTGTAGACTTTTTAAGCAATGAGGTTAATTGCCACTAATTCGTCTTGATTAGCATGTGTGAATATGCCAGAGCTACAGGTATCTATTCATTATTTCTGATGCTGTCAAATTTTCCCCATTGTAATTAACTATTTTGTTGTAATTAAGATTTGCTTCATGTGATTAAAAAAAGTAAAGAACATCTATTAATAGCAGAGTCAGCATTTTGTTTTGGAACAAAATCTGATTTCAAACTAGCATGAACTCATTTTCTAAGTTTGCTTTTCCAAATATTTTATGTTTCATTGCTAATTTTGGTAGCAAATAGATTGTGTGTTTTCTGAACATATGACTAGAAAATTTCCAAAATTGTAAAAACTAGAGACAAATTTGACAAAATTAGAAGGAATGCATTACCTTATTGGTATATGAAACTTGGTATCTGACACTTCTAGTACCATTCAGAGAAGGCTTTCTGTTGATCATTTTAAAATATTAAGAGAAGGCAACTTCAAGTAAGTATAATTTAACAACCCACACTATGACTTGTTGGAAGGTTTATAACTATTCAAAATTACACTAATCAGAATTGTCTGGTTTGAAACATTTTAATTAGAAGGGAACCTGCATGATTGCTTATCTTTTTCCTTTTGCTATTTCAGATGTACATTACCAACACAATAAAAGCCAAAGGAACAAGACTCGCTAAACCAGTTCTATGTTTGGGCTTAATGTGTTTGGCCTTCCTTACTGGAGTCAACAGAGTAGCAGAATATCGGAATCACTGGTCAGATGTGATAGCAGGGTTTCTTGTTGGAATATCTATAGCTGTGTTTTTGGTAAGTACAATGAATTGAGTTAGACACAAAGGGTTGGTTCAGCCATTGATATTGCAGACATTACTTAGAAAAGTCTGTCTCTAAAACCAATAAACCAACCATTGTTGGGCTCCCTGTAGCTACAGTGACTAGATGCTCCACAATTCCCTGCCAGTGTCCACTGGGGCGACCAAAAAGTGCCTCCTTGGGACACATCCGGTGACCAAGGTAAATAATAATAATAATAACAGTGATGTTTGCTAAGTGCTTACTGTGTGCCAGGCACTGTACTAAGCACTGCAGTGGATACAAGCCCCAAGTGGGGCTCACAGTCTCAGTCCCCATTTTACAGATGAGGTAACAGGCACAGAGAATCGAAATGACTAGCCCAAGCTCACACAGCAGACAAGTGGCAGAGCAGATTTAGAAGCCATGACCTTAGATTCAAACTCTAACCCATGAGTGGATTAGGCCCAAGATCTACTCACAAGGGAGAAAAATTGGACAAAGAGATAAAAGATGCATATACATCTACCTCCACTGTAGCCTAATAATAATAATGATGATGATGATTATAATAATAACTGTGTTATTTGTTTAGCGCTTACTGTTTGCCAAGCAATGTACTAAGCACTGGGACAGATACAAGATTGTCATGTAAGATAAAGTCCCTGTCCCACATGGGGCTTACAGTCTAAACAGGAGGGAGAACAGACTTCTAGTCCCCATTTTCCAGATGAAGAAACTGAGGCACAGAAAAGTTAATTGATTTACCCAAGGTCATACAGCAATCAAGCAGCAGATCTAGGATTAGAACTCTGGTCCTCTTACTCCCAAGCCTAGCAATGGTGGAGACGGGATAAAACGTCAGAAAAGATGGGTAGACATCCCTGCTTCTTTTGGTTTTTGTGAATGACACCCACCACTATTATTCATTCACAAGCACCTTTTGTATATTCAAAGCCAGAGAATGAGCAACTAGCAAATGGCAGTCCTGAGAAACCAAACACCAATTTTCTGTTCATGAAAATCTAGTCTGCATACCATATGAGCTCATTATGGGGAGGGAACGTGTCTGCTCACTCTGTTGTACTGTACTCTCCCTAGTGTTGAGCATTTAGAACAGTGGTCTGCACGTAGTTCAAGCTCTCAGTACAGTGCTCTGCACAAAGTAAGTGTTCAATAAATATGATTGAGAGTCAGTGCTCAAAAAAAGCCATTCATTGATTGATTGTTTATGAGTACTCATGCCGGTTTGGCAGGGTTTGCCCAGTTGGAAGGGGCACTCAGTCAGCAGGTCCTGATGCAAACCAGAAAGTGCTGAGTCCTGCCACAACAATGAGCGGCAACTGAACTTAGGGCTGCCCTCTCTTCACTCAGCATCTGGGTGCTATTGGCAACCGGAAGTCAAGCCTTGCTGACCAGAGAGAGATGGGACCAGGCAAGTCTGGTGAGAGAGCAGTGACCAGGGGAGGATTGGAAAGAACAAAGCGGATCTCTGGAATACTGTGAAAGGGTTACAGTGTCTGCAGGAGAGGCAATATGGACCCATGTCTCCACAGCATCTGGGCCTCTGATTTGTATCCTAGGAGATGATCCTTCCCCATCACCGTCCCTATGGACTATCCAATGTGCAATCTTGGGGGTTCTCAGGACTTAGCTCTTCCAGAGCGGCAGGCTCTTTGCTATCCCACCTGTCACTGACCTGAAGAGGGGGGGCCTAGCCATGGCTGCTTTCGCCTTTAGGGGGTAGGACTCAGTGATTCCTGGCTACTCCATTCCTTCCTGGAGGAAAAGATCCAGCATCATTGATCCCGATTCATGCCGGCAATTTGGCTCGACCCTTAGTGGGTTGGGAGCGTGGGAGGGACAAGGTAGGTGAAAACTCCAGTGAAGACTGAATTTCTGCTAGTTTCTATAAGAAATCTAGAAAGAGGGAGGGAGGGAACAAAGGAGAGTGGAAGAGAGGGAGGGAGACAAAAGGGACTCTAGAGAGAATAAAAGTGTAGGTAGAGACAGTTTTCCCTTTATTCATATATTATTCATTTGGACTAAAATGATGGAGTATATAACTGTGGTTATTTCCAAAATCTCAGTTCCCTTATAAAACAAAACTGACACACAGTCAGAGGCTTAAGAATAGAACCAAATCACTTAACCCTGAACTATGATTCTAACCCCTGATTTTCAGACTGAAACAAAATGTGGGTTGAGATGGAAAATTCTGTCACTTCTTAAGATTAGTTTGCCTTACTGAGCATGCAAATTCGGTATTCAGCCTCCAGCATAAAACGTGGTAAGATCATTGATTGCTACATCCCTCCTTCAAAAATGTGTGGTTGAGGTGCTTTCTGATGGAGATTAGTTAGACCAAGTAAACAGTTGACTAAAGTGGCAGATCTTTAGTGTGACTTATGTCAGATTTCCTTCCCTGTGAAAATGGGGGGTGGCACAGGGAAGCCATCCTGGGACTGAGCATCAGCAGGGGACACTTAGAAGAGGTCAAGGAGGAAGCCCATCAAAGGGCAGGGACTGTATCTGTTGCCGATTTGTACATTCCAAGCTCTTAGTATAGTGCTCTGCACATAGTAAGCACTCAATAAATACTATTGAATGAATGAATGAGAAGGAGGGAATAGGAAAATGGGAAGAATAGGGAGAAAGGGGCAGAGGGGAAAGTGAGGGAAAGAGGAGAGAAGGAGAATAAAGGAAAGGAATAAGAAAGGAAGACAGAAAGGCGAAGGTAGATGAAGTTGAGTGGACTTGAAACTGTGCCTCTTCTACTGTACTCTGCTAGACAATATTGCACCCTACTGTACAGTTCTGTTCTATCAAAGCAGCATGGCTTAATGGATAGAGCACAGACCTGGAAGTCAGAAGGACCTGGGTTCTAATTACAACTCTGCCACTTGTCTGATGTGTGACTTTGGGGAGGTCACTCAAATTCTATGTGCCTCAATTACCTTATCAGTAAAATGGGGATAAAGACTGTGAGCCCGTTGTGGGTCGGGGACTGTGTCTAACCTGAGTAGCTTGTATCTCCCTCATTGCTTAGAACAGTGGTTGGCATAATAAGTGCTTAACAAATACCATTATTATTATTATTATTATTCCAAGTGTCAGTTACAATGCTTTATACCCCTATGCACTCAGTGTGAATCAACACCCCCCTACTATCCCACAGTCATGTTGCTGCATCTCTTCCTCCTCCAGTGCCACCATCATGTTTGTCATCACCAGACCCAAAGTGCACTGATATTAATAATGATAATAATAATAAAGATAATAATCATGGTATTTGTTAACCATTTACTCTATGCCAGGCACTCTTGTAAGCACTGGGGTGGCTATAAGCAAGTAGGGTTGAACACGGTCCCTGTCCCACATAGGGTTCACACCCTTAATCCCCATTTTACATATGAGGCAACTGAAGCACAGAGAAATGAAGTGATTTGCCCAAGGTCATACAGCAGACACGTGGCAGAGACGGGATTGGAGGCCAGGTCCTTCTGACTCCCAGGCCATGCTCTATCCACTAGACCATGATGCTTCTCAATTTACCCAGGCCCCGACATCCATGAGGATACCCAGACATCTGGAACTGTTGGGCTCCTTTTCTGCCCAGCTCAGCTGGCCACCCCTCCCCTGCCATCACCAGTGAGACCAGCGACCTTATGAATGAGCCAGCTGAGACAGGGCTCCGTGGCTCACCTTACGCTGGGGGCGATGGTCACTCTGGCTCAAGTGGTCCTTCCCTGACATCACTCCAGCTGGCAGGTTGTCCGTGTTTGCACTGGACAACTGGTCTACATACCTACATACCTGGGCCAGGAACAGGATGACATGATCCCCAAATGGGACTATATCACTCATTTCATCATGTTTCATTACTACGACTTATCTGTTAGGTCCTCATTCTTCATCCTATTTCCATTATTCTTTTAATCGTATTTGTTAATCACTTACTATGTGCCAAGCACTGTACTAAGGACTGGGTTATACATTTGTAATTATTTGGAATTATTTGTAATTAATTTACCTGTCTGTCTTCCTCATACTATTATAATCACTTTGAAGGCAGGGAATTTATCCTGCTTCTGTATTATTTTCCTAAGCAGTTACACAGTACTTTCCTTTCAGGAGGCATGCAATATATACCATTAATTGATTAGTTCATAGTGATTAGTTGTGGCACTTTGCTATCGGTGGTTTTCAGACATAAAGAAGCACTGTGACCTAGTGGAAAGAGCCCAGACCTGGGTTCTAAATCAGGCACTGGCCTGCTGTGTGATCTTGGGAAAATGACTTAATTTCTTTGTGCCACCGTTTCCTCATCTGTAAAATGGGACTTCAATGCCTGTTCTCCCTCCTATTTAAAGTGGGAGCACCTGGTGGAACAGGGACTGTGTCTGAACTGACTATCCTCTCTCTACCCCAACGCTTAGTATAATAATAATGAGAATGGTGGTATTTGTTAAGCGCTTACTATGTGCAAAGCACTGTTCTAAGCACTTGGGGGATACAAGGTAATCAGTTTGTCCCACATGGGGCGTAGAGGATTAATCCCCATTTTACAGATGAGGTAACTGATGCACCAAGAAGTTAAGTGACTTGCCCAAAGTCACACAGCTGGCAAGCGGCAGATCTGGGATTCAAACCCATGACCCCTGACTCCCAAGCCCAGGCTCTTTACACTGAGCGACGCTGCTTCTCTGTTTTGGCACATATTGTTTGGCACATAGTAAGTGCTTAACGATTACCACATTTATCATAATTATCACCATCATTATCAAATATACTATTGAATGTAATCAATTTTTTGTTGCCAGGACTATAGTTTGATTATGCTCTGTATCTGTCCTTCCCTCAACCTAATTATCTTGTATCTATCCCAGTGCTTAGTACAGTGCCTGGCATATAATAAACATTAAACAAATACCACAGTTTATACTCTCCTTATTGACTTTTCAAATATTGATATTTGGGTGATCACCCAAATGCTTACTATGGTGTTTGCCCATTGTTAAAAGTAGTTTAGGTTGTAATTGGGTCCCTAAACGTTAGCATTAAAACACTGAATGATCAAGTTCCTAATGATGGTTGTGAAAGACCTGAGGTCTTTATAAATAAGAGAGTATCTCAACTGCATAGAGTCCTTTAGATATGACCCTGTCCAAGGAGTGAGTGATGGGCTAGTTCAGAGGTCAGGAAACCATGGCTCTCAAGATAGTCTCTAGAGTAGGCACCCTTTCTGGAGAAAGACCCAGCATCATGAGGTGCCATAAAATCTTCCTCACAGTTTTCTGGGCAGCAAGTATTCATTCACTTATTCAATCGTATTTATGGAGTATTTACTGTGTGCAGAGCACTCTACTAAGTGGTTGGGAGAGTACAATATAACAATCAACAGACACATTCCCTGCCCACAACAAACTTACAGTCTAGAGGATCGGACAAGCACTAATATATATAAATGAATTACGGATACGTCCGTAAGTGCCGTGGGGCTGGGAGTGGTGGGGAGAGGAATGAAGGGAGCAAGTCAGGGTGACGAAGAAAGGAGAGGGAGAGAGGAGAGGAGGGCTTAGTCAGGGAAGGCCTCTGAAGGATATTCATTTAGTCGTATTTATGAGCGCTTAATGTGTACAGAGCACTGTCCTAAGCACTTGGGAAAGGATACGTGCTTGTTTGCTCTCCTACTCTTTGCAGCTGGAAAGAGGCCAATGGAGCTCCTTCCTTGGCCTCTACTGGTGGACGTGACCTTGGCCCAGAAAACAGGCCCCACTGTTTTTACCACACAGTAGGGCAAACTGGTGCTGCTCTCTTTCTCTGACCAGCATTCCCCTTCTGTACCCATGGAGAAGCAGCAGTGCCAAGGCCAGCCAAGCTTTCCACAGGTGCAGGCCACTGTGTGAATTGATGATGGTGGTGGTCAGCTGCATTCTGGGAAGGAAAGTCCAGGGGCAGAGGGCAAGAATAGTCTCAGCACTGGGTTCTGCATGCCCCATATGCTCTGGTCTGACTGTGGGGTGCTGCACTTTGGGCTGGGGGCAAGAGGAGTCTCTGACCTGGGTTTCATGTGACCATACACCCTGGCAGAGCTGTGATCTGCTACACTCTGGGTGGTTAAGAGGAAAGCCCAAAGCAGGCTAGAGGAAAAGATTCAACCCCCACCCCAGCCAGGTCCAAAACAGGAGAAGCAGACCAGGAGGAGGTCTCCGTCTAAACTGTAAGCTCACTGGGGGCAGGGAACGTGTGTACTACTCCCAAGTGCTTAGTACAGTGCTCTGTACACAGTAAGCACTCAATAAATATGATTGATAGAGGGACAAGGTGATGAGTTAGATAGAAGTCAACTCAGTACCCCTCTGGCCCCTTCTCTTCCCCCTTCTCATATAAACCAGGAATAAGGAATTCATTCCTTCCCCCTCTCCTTTACCCCTACACATCATTCTCTCCCGCCTCCCCCAACTCTCTGTCTTCCTTATTTCTATCTTTATCTCCCTTGCCCATCTCACCTTGTCTTCCCTTCCCCTGTTAATTCCTCTTCCCTCCCCCTATCTTTCATTCATTCAATAGTATTTATTGAGCGCTTACTATGTGCAGAGCACTGTACTAAGTACTTGGAATGTACAATTCGGCAACAGAGATAAAGACAAACCCTGCCCAATGATGGGCTCACAGTCTAATCCGGGGAGACAAACGGCAGAGCAAAACAGAACGAAACAAAAACAAGACAACATTATCACGATAAAGACATCTTTTATTTGAATTTTATTTATTGGCTCTTTGTACACCAACTTCTCAAAGGTTTCATTTAATGTTACTCTTCTGCACAAGAAGAATCAAGATCCCTGGGTAGGTAAACTCTCATGGTCCCTTAAAGCCCCTAGATCCTATGCAAAAGGAATAACCGGAACAGACCATAATGACTTTGGACAGGCCATTCCTCATTGACAGCGACAGCCACAGCTCATAATAAATGACAGTGGATACCAGTAATAATGCCTCTTGATGAAGGGATCTTTTTCCCACCAGCACAATTGTTCTTTACTTTAATCGTTCAGTCTTTTTTTGGAATGGCAGTGGCAATCCGTGGTCGTTGTTGTAAGTGTGCTATAAGTGCACCAAAAAGGAATGTTCTTTATCTGGCATAAATACCTCAGCTCATAGTTTTATTATTGTTCACAGTAGTTTTGCATGCAAAATTGGAGAGAAATCAGAATCTAATTGGCTATTAGGGAAAATTCAGTGGTAAAAGCCTCGCTAAATCAAAGGCTTGCCAATAGGAACTTTTGAACTTCATGGAATTTATAACTATACACTACACATTTATAAAAAATTATCATATCCAGTTGTAACTGGGTGTAATCTTCATAATTTTGTTTTACCATAAACCAAATTAAAGCAAATGTTATAAAGTGAACGGTGTGCAGAAAAATAGCAGGCAATAAATTGAACATCAGTTGCTCTATGCAAACAATAAATCATTGTGGTGTTTAATAATTGTGGTGTTTGTTAAGCGCTTACTGCGCGCCAGGTACTGTACTAAGTACTGGGGTGGATACAAGCAAATCAGGTTGGACATCGTCCCTGTCCCATATCGGGCTCACAGTCTCAATCCTCATTTTACAGATGAGGTAACTGAGGCACTGAGAAGTGAAGTAACTTGTCCAAGGTCACACAGACAAGTGGCCAGGGAGGGATTAGAACCCACAACCTTCTGATTCCTAGGCCCGTGCTCTAACCACTGTGATGCTGCTTCTCATAAGCATTATGAGTTTATTCATTGCATTACATTACATTACATTACAAGCTTAGCATTACAAGCACCTAATTTATATCAGTCAACCAGTAGGAAGTATTGAGTGCCTATTCTGTGTAGAACATTGTACTAAGCTCTTGGGAGGTACTGTAGAATTTGTAGATATACTACTTGCCCACAAAGGGCATACGATCTAATGGGAGAGACAGGCACATAATAAATTACAGATAGGAGGAAGAACTCATTCAGTTGTATTTATTGAGTGCTTACGGTGTGCAGAACTCTGTACTAAGCACTTGGGAGAGTAAAATATGACAATAAACAGACACATTCTCTGCCCACAATGACCTTATGGTCTAGAGGGGGAACTAGAACTGCATAAATAGTAATGCAAATCACTAAATACAAAAGTGCAACTATCTATAGGAAAAATGGTTACATTCATTTTAGTATATACTTTTGTATAGCCATTGGTCCAAAAGTTAATTTTCTCTTCTCTTAAGAAGTCTCTAGCAATTCAAGTGGGCTGTTCTTTAAATGTCAAGTGCATGAAACAAATGTTAAAACTTAATAAATAAAGATGAATGGAAGGAAAAGTACTGATTTGGAGAAGGTCAGTTGTTGATGAGGTATTAAATAAGATATTAAGTGCAGACTATATTTCAAAGCATTGTACTAAGTATTATGATAGAGGCGAGGTAATTCCATCAGAGGTACCGTGTGAATACAGTGTTCTTGGAGTAACCCAAAATTATTCACATTTAAGAAATAGTGAAGGTATGCATTTTGTTTTTGTTTTATTACAAGGTATAGATTTTAATCAATAGAGAAGGTACTACGGTACTTTAAAAATTCCTGACTCAATAAGTCTGTTTTTGTAATAATTAAGAGTAAACTTCTTCAATGATTCAAGTAATTGTTTTATTATAATTATATTATCAAATATGTTCAAGTTGGTTACCTTGAAATTTAGATAGATCATTTCATAATTTTAAATATTAATAAGGAATATAATATTTTGTAAATTGACTAGAATTGCATTAACCATAATGGTCAAAACCAGAAGCATGATGTTTTGGACTCCCTACAATAATTTTCTAAATCTTTTAGGTTGTGTGTGTCGTAAATAATTTTAGAGGAAGACAACCAGAAAATGAACACATTCACATGGACCCTCTAGCCCAGGTGCCGATGATCAGCATTCCTCGAGTAGAAAGTCCTTTAGAAAAGGTAACATCCATCCAGGTGATTCATCATTTAATTTCTAAAATTTCCTTCTTGTTATCTAGAATGAGTAAGTGATTATTCATGTAGATTTGGACAGCATGCACTGCTGATTTGATGAAAGAATCCTGGGCTAAACAGAGTTTGTGCCACTGAAGAGATTATTCATTTAACTTCGAGGAGCTGCTTCTATGAGCCATTGAACTGATCACCTTTACATAGAAGGAATAGGTCAGAACTTTACTTGCTAATTACAAAATATATGCTAGGCAGCCTGGCGCATAGATGAAATTAGTCAGAAAAATTATCCTGGGAACATAAACTGTGATTCTAAGACATACTCCTCCATATTAGCTTAGATATGAGTGTGTCCTGAGAAAAATATAAAAATATAGGTATAAGATGAATACATGCTATGTTCACATAAACCTGCCTTCCAGGGTTAAAAGCAGACATTATTGGAGGTGAATTATTACTGAGTGTGTCTAACACAGTGATGCAATACCGGTTCCCAAAGAATGCCCCTTGTATTGTAATTTTTGCCAGTGCCAGGTACCAAGTTTGTTTTCGCTTCTTGGTAATGAAGTCTTCTAGAAATCTTTGCTCCAAGATAATCATTTAAGATGTAGTTGCCTAGATGTCTTTATAGCTAATGAACTAGCCATTCACTACTACCATCTGTTTGTGTGTACTTGAAGAGCTCAATCATTCCATTGAGAAGTAGTGTGGCCTCGTGCATAGTCAAAAGGATGTGGCTTCTAGTCCTGGCTCCACCACTTGTCTGCTGTGAAACTTTGGTCAAGTCACTTAACTTCTCTGCACCTCAGTTACCTCATCTGTAAAATGGGGATTAAGACAGTGAGTCCCATGTGGGGCATGGACTGTATCCAACCTCATTAGCTGGTATCTACTCCAGTGCTTAGTTCAGCACCTGACATAAAGTAAGAAGAGCAGGGGCTTTGGAGTCAGAATCTCAGCTCTGCCACTTGTCAGCTGGGTGACTGTGGGCAAGTCACTTAACTTCTCGGTGCCTCAGTTCCCTCATCTGTAAAATGGGGATGAAGACTGTGAGTCCCACGTGGGACAACCTGATTCCCCTGTGTCTACCCCAGCACTTAAAACAGTGCTCTGCACATAGTAAGCGCTTAACAAATACCAACATTATTATTAACTTAACAGATACCATAAAAACATCAATCAATAGTATTGATTGAGCATTTCCAAGCACTGTGCTAAGTGCTTGGGAAATAACACAAGAGATTCCATGCTCAGAGAAATGTAATGACTTTGTGCAAGATGGCGCTGTGATTGTCTCTACACTTAAAACTGTTTGGTCTGGATCATTCTAGTCTAATTCAGGTTTCTTCTGTTCACCCTTTTTGTGACTACTGCATGTGACCTGTTTGGGTATGACTGTCACTCCTTCTCTTCCTGTGTACCTCCTAGTAAAGTGGAGTGTGACCAGTGTGCTTCATTGAAGGCGGTCTGGCTCACTGTTTGTCATCCTGCTTTACCACCATGTTTAATATTGCATTTAGGTGATGCTGAGGTAACTGCTGTAGAGGTCAAGTGTGACCTCTAAGAAAGATTGGACTTTATAGTTTAGTATAAATCTTGATGACATGGTGGCACTAACATTCTTTTCCCCAAATGCCATGTGTACCTTGTCAATATTTATCTATCCCATGCATCACTGGCCTGTGTGCTTCCTAAAGAGAAGAATTTAGTGACAAAATTCAGCTTCATATTGCTAATGGAGGTCCTTGATTGTTTTGGGTTTACAAGTTAGGAGCTGGTCTGTAACCTCAGTCTTCTTCAGACAGTGAGCAGTTTGAGCATTTTGCTGATTCTGAAAAGCAGCTCATTCTCATTTGCATGGCTGCTTAGATTTGTCCTCTCAAAGCACCTATGTGAGAGAGTCATGAGCTTTCTATGATGCTCTGCACCTGAGTTGAAAGTGTTTTTCTCAAGGAGCAGAGCTATATTCTGATGCCAGTTTCTAGGTTCCTCATGGGTTCCTCAAACATTGCTGGGTAGGCTGGCTTGAAAAAACCTGGACATACTAGCTTTTTTGAGATGCGGTATGGCCTAGTGGACTGAGCACAGGCTTAGGTGTCAGAAAGACCTGGGTTCTCATCCTGCTTGTTTTGTTCTGTTTTGTTTTGCTGTCTCCCCCCTTTTGACTGTGACCATGTTATTGGGCAGGGATTGTCTTTATCTGTTGCCCGAATTGTACATCCCAAGTGCTTAGTACAGTGCTGTGCATATAGTAAACGCTCAATAAATACAATTGAATGAATGAATGAATCCTGGTTCTGCCACATCTTCTGGGTGAGTCATTCAACTTCTTTGTGTCTCGGTTCCCTCATCTGTAAAATGGAAATGAAAACTGTGAGCCCCATGTGGGATATGGACTGGGTCCAACCTGATTAGCTTGTATCAGCCCCAGTGCTTAGTAAAGTGCCTGGCACATAGAAAGCGCTTAGCTAATATGAAGGACAACTATGTATCAGACATACAGATGGTATTATGTCCACTGTGCTTCACTCTGGTATGAAATAGAGATCTCCATGACCAATATGGGCTGTGAGTACTTGAACCAAAGATGAAGCTTGGGTCAGGTTATTAGTCTTTCTAGGCAGGTGCAGGTCCAATAAGGATTCATTCATTCATTCAATAGTATTTATTGAGCAGTATTTACTCTGTGCAGAGCACTGTACTAAGCACTTGGAATGTACAAATCGGCAGCAGATAGAGACAGTCCCTGCCCATTGACGGGCTTACAGTCTAATTGGGGGAGACGGACAAAAACAATAACAATAAATAGAATCAAGGGGATGTACATCTCATTAACAAAATAAATAGGTAATAAAAATATATACAATGAGCAGAGAGCACAGTGCTGAGGGGAGGGGAAAGGAGAGGGGGAGGAGCAGAGGGAAAGGGGGGAAAAGGGGGCTTACCTGAGGGGAGGTGAAGGAGGGGTAGAGAGGCAGCAGAGGGAAAAGGGGAAGGTCAGTCTGGGAAAGCCTCTTGGAGGAGGTGACCTCTCAATAGGGCTTTGAAGAGGAGAAGATAATTAGTTTGGCGGAGGCGAGGAGGGAGGGCATTCCAGGACAGCGGGAGGACGTGGCCCAGGGGTTGACGGTGGGATAGGCGAGAACGGGGGAACGGTGAGGAGGTGCGGCAGAGGAGCGGAGCGTGCGGGGTGGGGAGTAGAAAGAGAGGAGGGAGGAGAGGTAGGAGGGGGCAAGGGGATGGAGAGCCTTGTAGCCTAGAGTGAGAAGTTTCTGTTTCGTGCGGACGTTGATAGGCAACCACTGGAGGTTTTTAAGAAGGGGAGTGACATGTCCAGAACGTTTCTGCAGGAAGATGAGTCGGGCAGCGGAATGAAGAATAGACTGGAGTGGGGAGAGACAGGAGGAAGGGAGATCAGAGAGAAGGCTGACACAATAATCCGGCCGGGATATTATGAGAGCCTGTACGAGCATGATAGCCGTTTGGATGGAGAGGAAAGGACGGATCTTGGAGATATTATAGGGGTGAGACTGGCAGGTCTTGGTGACGGATTGGATGTGTGGGGTGAATGAGAGAGACGAATCAAAAATGACACCGAGATTGCGGGCCTGAGAGATAGGAAGGATGGTCGTACCATCCACAGTGATAGGGAAGTCAGGAAGAGGACAGGGCTTGGGAGAGAAGATAAGGAGCTCAGTTTAGGATAAAGAGCAGGCAGCGATTACTTGCTAAATCACAGTCTAGATCAAATCTTAATCCTTTCTGACCAAATAATAGCAAAGAGGAGTTCTGATTTATAACTCCAGGATAAAAACTTTAAAAACCAAGAGACTCGACCTATTCACGCTACTGTTTGGGAATCTGCATTGTCCTCACAGATAGGGGTTAAGCTGGGGAAGTAATCCTTCTTTTAAAGTACTGGTCAGACATGAACGAGGAGGTGATGCAGGTCAGATGTCGATGTGAAATAGAATATCCAAGCCCAGATCACTAAGGTCTCTAGACTAAAGTCTTATTGCAATCTTGAGAGCTTTTATTTGATTAAAATTGTTCTTTGGTGGTTGGTCCAAACGTGCTCAGCAGTGGAAACAGTAAGAGTTACAAGCAGTTTCTAAAGTCAGCTCTATTCGCTCCTATTTGGAAGTTAGTATAATGGTGATATTTTTAATCATTTTGGTATTTGTTATGCGCTTACTAGGTGTCCAAGACTATATTAAGTGCTGAAGTAAGTATAAACTAATCAGGTTGGACATGGTCCTTCTCGTCTTTAAAATCCAATACCCTTTCCTCAAGGTTCTGTTTGTTGCGGAAGAAATTGTACCGGTGACTCAGGATCACATTATCTTCCTCTATCTGGCTTACCCTGTCTGCCAGCAAATTTAGAAGATGATGGCCATTGTTCTTCGTGGCTCCCACTGCAGGGGACTTCACTAAGAGTTGGAGAAAAAGACGGGTCTTCTTATGTTGCCAGACAAACTAATTTCATAAAATGTTGTCTCCAGTAAAGGCAGATTTGGTGAGGGGAATCCTGGAAGTGTTTTTTTCTTTTTTCAGTCAATGGTATTTACCTAATTCCCCCTCCCCCTCAGATTATGAGCTCAATAATAATAATAATAGTACTTCATAAGTGCTTCCTATGTGCACTGTTCTAAGCGCTGTGGTGGATACAAGTTAATCGGGTTGGACACAGTCTCTATCCCACATGGGGCTCACACTCAATCCCCATTTAACAGATGAGGGAACTGAGGCCCAGAGAAATCAAGTGACTTGCTCAAGGACACACAGCAGACAAGTGGTGGAGCTGGGATTTGAACCCAGGTCCTTCTGACTCCCAAGCCCGTGCTCCATCCACTAAGCCATGCTACTTCTTCATAAGAAACAGAAACTGTGTCTGACATGATGATTATCTTGTATCTGTCCCCAGCTCAGAGTACAGTGCTGGACACATAATAAGCTCTTAATAAATATCGCAATTATCATTATTATTTGGGGAGTGCCTACTCTGTGCTGAGAGACAGGTGTTGCCTATCTCTTTAAAATTTCCTTTTTGGTGCTTTAGGGAGAAACTATCTCTGCTAGTTATTAGAACTGTGCTAGTGTGTAACCCCGATATACTCTTTAGAGATGGAAAGAAGCCCTTTGGTTTTCTGTCTGTGGAGCCTTGTTGTCCCACTGATTGTCTCACACATTTATTAGCCTGTCTGTATTCCTCCACAAAGGCTTTGTGAGGATATGCTGTTTCCAAGTTGCCTTGCTTGTTTCACTGCTATTAGTACTTTAATATCGGAGTCATTCTCATCAAACCATGCATGGGTTCTCTTCTGATATCACATTCACTCTGCTTTCTCCTGCTGGGCAGGAGAGAGTATCCCAGAGAGCCTCCCAATTCTTAGTTGCCATGAAGCAGCGTGGCTCAGTGGAAAGAGCCTGGGCTTGGGAGTCAGAGGTCATGGGTTTGAATCCCAGCTCTGCCACTTGTCAGCTGTTTGACTGTGTGCAAGTCACTTCACTTCTCTGTGCCTCAGTTACCTCATCTGTAAAATGGAGATTAAGACTGTGAGCCTCACGTGGGACAATTTGATTACCCTGTATCTACCCCAGTGCTTAGAACAGTGCTCTGCACATAGTAAGCGCTTAACAAATACCAACTTTTTTTTTTAGTTCCACTGCTAGAGAAAGATAAGATTTTTTTATGGTATTTGTTAAGTGCTTACTACATTCCAGGTACTGGACTTAGACCTGGGGTAGAAACAAGCTAATCCGGTGGGACACAGTCCATATCCCACATGGAGCTCACAATCTTAATCCCCACTTTACAGACAAGGTAACTGAGGCACAGAGAATTTAAGTGATTTGCCCAAGGTCACATAGTGGACATGTGGGAAAGTTGGGATTAGAGCCCAGGTCCTTTCAACTCCCAGGCCTGTGCTCTATCCATTAGGTCATGCTTCTCCTCCTCCTTCTTTCTTGTTCCATTGGGCCTGCTTGGCTGCCTGGGTGTGTTAGATTTCACTTTGTCCAACTTTGGTTTTATTATGTGAAAGTGTGCACAGTTACGGAGTGATCGGTTCAGCAGTCAGTGTTGCAAAAAGTAGTAATAGGTACATCATTCAGATCCTTTGTCAGACAGTAGGATAATCAATTACCGGGCCTCTGCTTGGACACTGGGCACATCGCCTCCTTCAGTAAGTGAACACCTGTCCTGGTTATTAAAAACAGATAGTTTTACACTACTCCAAGCAGGATTTGGCTTTTGGTGTTTATCTTACTCCTTTCATGTTGCCCACTGAATCTTCTCCAAGTTTCTCTATAACTCCTCAAATGGACATGGAAATCTCACATAATAATAATAATAGTATTTGTTAAGCATCTACTATGTACCAGGCATTTTAATAAGTACCGTGGGGGGGAGACAAGCAAATTGGGTTGGAAAGGGCCCCTGTACCACATCAGGCTCCCAGTCTTAGTCCCCATTTTATAGATGAGGAAGATGAGACATGGAGCAGTTAAGTGACTTGCCCATGGTCACCCAGTAGACAAGTGGTGGAGTCAGGATTAGAACCCATGACCTTCTGACTCCCAGTTCCGTGCTATATCCACTAGGCCATGATGCCATGAGAACTGATTGATCGACTCATTAACTATTGATACGGCAGCAAGGAGCTTATTTAGATTCTCAGTCATGCATTTACATTTTTTTCCCTTTATTCACCCATATCTTAGCACCACAACACTTATGTACATATCCATATTTTATTTATTCATATTAATGTCTGTCTCCCCCTCTAGACTGTATACTTGTGGGCAGGAAACATGTCTACCAACTCTGTTATATTGTACTCTTCCAAGCGCTTAGTAGTGCTCTCTGCAAACAGTAAGCACTCAGTCAATATGATTGATTGATTATTATAAAAATATATCTTTTCAGTCATTTCAGTCATTGTGGGGGAGTTGGGGAGGGAGCACATGTATTGAAAAGAATATTCCTTGAAAAATGTTTAACTGATGTCACCTGGGAACAAGAAAACTGAAAGTCTTATGCAAAATGCACATTATCTTGATCTCAAATTGGGTGCTCTGGAGGAAATCAATTTGAAAAGTATAACGACAAAGACAACATCAGAGGTGGGCTTGACAGAAATGAGAATTTCCAACAGAAATTAAACAATTTAAGAAAAGGCTAATGCCTACATCCAGGGCCCTTCCAGTAGTATACACTAGGCAGTAAAGATTCATCCTGTGGACAGCCTAAGGACCTGCACAACCATACATGCAGAGATAGTGTGGCTTCTCAGGGAACAGAACTCTGTTTTGTGGATTGAATTGCTGTATTTCTCTACCCTTAAAACATTCAATGTCATTTTATTTTATTTTTATGGTATTTATTAAGCACTTACTATGTGTCAAACACTGTTCTAAGAACTAGGGTAGGTACAATTTATGTCAGACACAGTCCCTGTCCTGCATGGGGCTCACAATCAAAGTAGGAGGGAGAACAGGTAATGCCATTTTACAATTGAGAAAACTGAGGCACAGAAAAGATAAGTAGTAATTATGGTATTTGTTAAGCGCTTACTCTGTGCCAAACACTGTTCTAAGCACAGGGGTAATAATAATAATGTTGGTATTTGTTAAGCGCTTACTATGTGCAGAGCACTGTTCTAAGCACTGGGGGAGACACGGTAAACAGATTGTCCCACGTGAGGCTCACAGTTAATCCCCATTTTACAGATGAGGTGACTGAGGCACAGAGAAGTTAAGTGACTTGCCCACAGGTAGATACAAGGTAGTCAGGTTGTCTCCCATGTGAGGCTCACAGTCTTAATCCCTATTTTAGAGGTGAGGTAACTGAGGCACAGAGAAGTTAAGTGACTTGACCAAGGTGACACAACAGATAGGCGGTGGAGGCAGGATTAGACCCCAGGTCCTTCTGACTACCAGGTCCATGCTGTTTCCACTCGGCCAAGCAGCTCCTTATGATATTTAGTCTTATATCGTCACCGTGCTTGGAGTTACGTTCCACTATCACAGTCAAGTTATGAGAGGACTACTTCCAAAGTTTCGAGTCGTGCTTTTCCTTCCAATATAGATAGTGGTATTAATAGTAGTAATGCTAGCATTTATTGAATGCCCACTTGGTGAAGTGCACTGTACTAGATGCCTGGTAAGTACAGAATAATGAAGTGACACATTTCCTTCCCATGAGGAACTTAAACTATAAGGGGGAAAACGAACATAAGAATATTTACAACACTGTCAACATAAATTGATCAAACAGATATAATCAGTGCTCAGGAAGGTGTAAATAATAATAATTATGCAGTAATAATCTACCAACTCTGTTAAATTATACTCTCTCAAGTTCTTAGTACAAGTGTTCTGCACAAAGTAAACAATAAATAAATAAGATTGATTGATCGATCCGTAACTCTGGTATTTGTTAAGTGCTTACTATGTGCCAAGCATTGTTCTAAGTTCTGGGGTAGATATAAATTAATCAGGGCCCACATAGGGCTCACAGTCTAAGTAGGAGATAGAACAGGAATCGACTCCCCATTTTGCTGATGAGAGAATTGAGGCATAAGGAAGTTAAGTGACTTGTTAAAGGTCACATAGTAGGTCAGTAGTGGAGCTGGGATTAGAATCCAGGACCACTGACTCCGAGGCCTAAGATCTTTCCACTAGGTTAAACTGCTTTACTATATAAAGTTCGTCAATGCTAAAGATGGCTGAAAGGCTGATAAAGGAGGTGGGATTTAAGGAGTAATTTGAGTATGGGGAAGACTGTAGTCTGATGTGGGAGTAAGGGATTTCCAAGCAGGGAAAATAATAATAATAATGTTGGTATTTGTTAAGCACTTACTATGTGCCAAGCACTGTTTTAAGCGCTGGAGTAGATACAGGGTAATCAGGTTGTCCCACGTAGGGCTCACAGTCTTCCTCCCCATTTTACAGATTAGGGAAGTAAGGCACAGAGAAGTTACGTGACTTGCCCAAGGTCACACAGCTGACAAGCGGCGGAGTGGGAATTAGAACACATGGCTTCTGACTCCCAAGCCCGTGCTCTTTCGACTAAGCCATGCTGACAGAAGCTGACAAAGATGACCAAAGTACAACTTAGTTTGAGAGGAGTGAAGACAGCAAATTGGAGAAGAGCAGGTGATGAAAGTAGATAAGGTGGAGACCAGATGCTGGGAAACCTGGAAATGAATTGTGATGAGTTTTTATTTGATTCCAAGGGAAACAGGAAGACTGTGGGGTGTCTTCAGGAGAAAGTGGACTAAGCAATGCTTTAGGAAGGTAATCCGAGTAGCAGCATGTAGGATAGATTGGGTGGGGGTGAGTCTGGAGTCTGGAAGACCAATGAGGAGGTTAATCAGTCAATCAGTGGTATTTACTGAGTGCTTCCTATGTGCAGATCACTGTACTAAGTGTTTGGGAGACTACAATGCAACAGAATTAGCAGACAAGTTCCCTGTCCCTAATGAGTTTACAGTCTATCCATGCAAACCATTGTTTGTAAAAGGGTGGAAGGGGGTGGTGGGAAAAGTTGTAATTGCTCTAATTTATTAAATGCAGTTCCAAAATGAAAAATCAATACATATGGTTTGTTATCATAGAGTTTATCTGACTGAAAATTTCCATTATAAAATGATGCATACATTAGTGTCATAGCAACAGCAAAAAAGGTGGCTTTTTGCCAAAACAAATAAGCCTCCTGTAAATAGAATCTTTTGAGATTTTAGAGTGCTGTGAATGAATAGCCATTGTAATCTAGTTAGTATTCAGATGCTTTTTCAGAATGCCAACTGCTGTACAGTTATGTAAATTGGAGCTGGGACCTTGTCAAAACAATTTCCGTAAAGATCGGCTGTTCGAATAGATTAATGTAAATAAGGAGACCAATATTTTACCTATTTT
Source organism: Ornithorhynchus anatinus (assembly GCF_004115215.2). Lineage (NCBI taxonomy): Eukaryota > Metazoa > Chordata > Mammalia > Monotremata > Ornithorhynchidae > Ornithorhynchus > Ornithorhynchus anatinus. The sequence goes on from NC_041731.1 coordinate 89,903,141, forward strand.
TACCTAAGTTTTTGGTTCTGACAAATTTTTTTGAGGTAACTAGCATCGTATGCCTTTTTCTTTATTTTTTTTAAATTTTGCATACTGAATTTAATAATCATCTTAAAATATTTCTGGATGAAAATCAGTGTCTTATTAATATTCACACATCATATTAATGCTTGCAAATGTATTACACTGGTCCCCGTGGGCATTTCTTATTTTATATCACTTCACCAATTGAAAATGTATAACCTTACATTTATAAATAATATATTATTTGGATGTTTCTATGAAACAGAGTACAGCGATTTTGACAATTGCTAACTTAATCTTCTCACCCCAGTAAATGTAGGTGTACTCCACTGTCGTCATGTCTGACAAAGATTTCAGCACACTGGCTCAAACAAGTAGTCCTCTTCAAATTATAGAATTCATTATATGATGATGGTGTCTCCCATCACTACTAATAGACGAACCCTCCATCCAAAGAATTCAGGGCTGAGAACCTGTGCGAAATGATTGATTATAATGCTAAGCACTCAGTTAAATCGATGGTATCTATTGAGTGCTTACTGTGTGCCGAGCACTGTGCTAAGTCCTTGGGAGAATAGAACAAAGTTGGTAGAGTCATTCCCTGCCCACGATGAACTTACAGTTTAGTGGATAATAGTAACTGCTCGCATATTGCCACTCATGCTGTCGCGTCCCTGCCAGGCACCTGTCCTCTGAGGCATGGCCTGCAGTGATAGAGTACGCAGACAGGAGTGCAACACACTGCCAAGGACACGTGACCTCAGCGGAGTATCAGTGCTGTGCCGTGATCCAGCAGGTGATTTCTCGGTAGACTCTGTGGACTCTTCTGCCCTTGTTAGGTATTTTTCAGGATTTCTGTTGGGCCTGTCCACTTGGTACAATGCCCCAGGCAACTTTTCAGCCACACATCTTCACCACTGATGGCGCAGCTCCAGAAGGCAGGCTGGCATTAGAACCTACATTTCCTTCGACAACAGAAAATCTAATTAAATGAGTAAATACACTGTAAAATATTAAAGCAGGATAAACCTGGGCTATAAAACCTTGACATTTAAAACGGTGGGTCAAATCGAAACTTTTGAGTGTCCTTGTTAACCGTCCTCTATAGCATGGCTTCTGAAGACTTGACTGTAAATATATATTTTGTGACATACAGTATGTACAACATAGAGAATAATAATAATAATGGTGGTATCTGTGAAGTGCTTTCTCTGTATCAAGCACTGTACTAAATGATTGGTAGTTAATCAGGTTGATGACAGGTTGGGCTCACAGTCCAAGCAGGAGAGATAGATACTGAATTCACATTTATATAAGTGAGGAAACTGAAGCTCAGAGAAGTTAAGTGACTTTCCCAAGGTCAAACAGCTGGCAAATGGTAGAGTCAGAATTAGTACTCAGGTCAACAGACTCCCAGCCTCACACTCTTTGTAATAGTTTACGCTGCTTCCTGACAAGCCAGAAGGGATTCCCTAGGCCATGTCATTCACCTCCCAACCACCCCCTCTTCCAGGAAGAACTGCTCTTGAACAACTCTAGGAAGATACACCTGTCTAATCCCATTCCTTGGAACTTCCATGGAAAATTCCGTATCCCCTCTTGATACCTTAGGATTTGAGAAAGAAGAGATAGTGGCTGTGTCTGCCACAGACAAAACAAGTATTTGTTAGGCAAATAACAGAAACAGTGGGTTTTTGAATGTTCCAGAGGCTACTAATGATAGTGAGATATGTCATTAACTCTTTGTTGTAAATTAGTATTAAAGGATGTCATCCAGGAAATATTGTTTTTCCCCTAAGAAGATGTTGGTATTTAATAATGTTGGTATTTGTTGAGTGCTTACTATGTGCAGAGCACTGTTGTAAGCGCTGGGGTAGATACAGGGTAATCAGGTTGTCCCACGTGAGGCTCACAGTCTTAATCCCCATTTTACAGATGAGGGAACTGAGGCACAGAGAAGTGAAGTGACTTGCCCGTAGTCACAAAGCTGACAGTGGCCGAGCAGGGATTCAAACCCATGACCTCTGACTCACAAGCCCGGGCTCTTTCCACTGAGCCACGCTGCTTCTCTGCCACCTCAGAAGCCACCTCAGGTATAGCTCCTGACTGCTTGCTGCTATCCCAAGGTGCTGACTCTTGTACTCGCTTCAGATAAATGGTGTCCATTACAGCCCAAGTCTGTGTAGGAACTGGGGAAGGCTTTAGGGCTCTTAGTGTAACTCTGACTTTTGTTCCAGGAGAGAGAACAGAAGCAATCACTGTAGTATCACCTGAACTGCTCCAGAATGATTTTGCTTTATTTCTTCCAAAATGAAGAATTTGGGGTCAGGCTCTCACATAACTGCCCCTCCGCCCTCAACCAGTTTGCCTGGGGTTCTGGAGGCCCTTCAGTGTTCAGTTAGGCAGTCCAAGATTGAAGCAGATTGGATGTGACTCTGGAAAGCCTGAAAGCATCTGGATAAATGCTGAGGCAGGAATGAGGTCATAGCTAAAAACCAATTACTTTCCTTGGTAAGGTTATCATATGCAGGTTTTGGAATATAGTCCAGCCTCTAGTGCTTAGTACAGTGCATTGCACCAAATGCGTGCTCAATAAATGCCATTACTACTAGTGATACCACGAGTAGTGCTCTGCATACAGTAAGCGCTCAATAAATACGATTGAATAAATTGTGGTATTTGTTAAGTGCTTACTATGTACCAGGCACTCTACTAAGCGCTGGTGTGGATACGGGTAAATCAAACTACTATTACTACTGCAGCTACTGCTATAACTGACTATTGAATAGATATCAAGTACTGACTAATTTATTTCATAATATATATTAGCTACTTGAGATGTTATATGATATGTGTTCATAAGTTTTGTAATGTTTGTGAACAGTTGATCTCTAACCAAGAAATAAGGTAGTTTCTGGCTGCCCATTTGCCTGGCTATGCCAGGATTTGGGATTTCATGACAGACTTTGCTAACAAAGGAGGGATTCTTTGAAAATACATTAGTAACACTGGTCATTTTTTTTTTCACTTCATCCCCATTCATTCTGCAGCTATTCTATTTGTGGGATAAATGAATTTCATGAACACTTATCATCTCTTCACAGATGTTTAAAATAACAGTATAACACAATAACTTTGTATTGATATATTCTGATTCTAAGGGAAGACTAAGCTATTTTTGTTTATTTTGACTATTTTGTTTAAAGGGCACAAGCATTCAAATTCACAGTGCTTTTATTCACACCAAGGGAGAGAATATTCTGCAAGCTGAGCTGACCTCATCATTATTATTATTATTACTTAGACAGAATCCACCTCAGCAACTGCCTATCAGTTGGTTCTGGACATTGATTTGTGGAGGATAGGATTGAATTCCCACCCCCAGTGGGAATTTTCAGGGGCACTATTGGGCAGACACGTATTCCAGTTTGGCTCCCTCTTCGATGAATCGATGATATTTTTTGTGCTTACTGTGTGCAGAACACTGAGTTGGTAGACATGTTCCCTGCCCACAAAGAGCTTACAGTCCAAAAGAGGTGTGTGGGTGTTGGGGTGGGGAGGGAGGGGGTGGGCGGCAGAGGTTGAAATATTTATTTCACCAACTGCATGTTTATACTACTTCTCTATCCATCATCCTCTCTTGGCCAGTCTTAAACAAAGGAAATACAAGATGAGTTTTGGAGGAGAAAAATATTCCATGACTTTCTTCTTGTCCCAAACTCCAAGTAAGAGAAGTAGAGGTGGATAACTGAAGCTTTTTCAATACTAGCCAAATGTCTGGTGAGCCACAAAGCAAGGAATGGTTTCATTGCTGGTGTAAATTAATCAATTATTAAATAATTTTCATTGAGTACTTACTGTGTGCAGAGCACTGTACTAACTACTTGGAAGAGTACAAAAATAACAATATAACACATTCCCTGCCCACAACAAGTTTACAGTTTAGAGGTGGAGACAGACATTAATATAAATAAATAAAATACAGATATGTACATAAGTGCTGTGGGGCTGGGGTTGCAGGGGCGGGAGGATGAATACAGATGGCAAGTCAGTGTGTCACAGAAGGCAATGTAAGAAAAGGAATAGAAGTCTAGTCTGGGAAGGCCTCTTGGAGGAGATGTGCCCCCAATAAGGCCCCAAAGCAGGGGAGAGCAACTTTCTGACGAATATGAACAGGGAAGGTATACCAGGCTAGAGGGAGAACATGGGTGAGAGTTCGGTGGGGGAAATCTGCCCCAGACTGACTGCTCCTGATCAAAATGTAACTGAAACTGTTTGGAAGGGATCCCACTCAACATTTATAGGACAGACCATTTGATGAAGTTGGGATATCAAATGGAAAAGGTAATGGTGAAATATGTTTACCCTAATACATGTTTATAGGTGCTACCCAACCAAGGTGTTGACAGTGGTCAAGAAGAAACAATACAGGACAGGTCTTTTAAAGACTGTCTCGCTAGGTTCTTCAGCTGGATAAGTGGAATCAATCGCTTTGAACACCTTCAAATTACAAGGCAATAAACGTATGTGCGCAAGTGCGCACTGGTTGTGTGTGGATTTGGTTTCCAAATAAAGCAGATTCAGGCCAGACCTTCCTTTTGTGCAGGCTCAATTGACAGGGCATAAGTAGTATTGATGATTTTTAATCTATTTTTCAAAATATCCCATGGGTGTCAATATTGAGAAGGAGGGGCTGAGGGGGTGGGAAATGGAGTGCAGGAGTTCTGTGTACAGTTTGCTGCTTTTGAAAACCAGATGAATTTTAGAATTCACAATTAACAATTAAGAATTTACAAGCTTGCACAAAGGAAGTGCTATTTTTCCCTCGGGAAGCCTGCACTCAAGGTTTGGCATGTAGCGGTTTGGCTTTCCTATTTGCTGTGGATTTAAATGATTTCTTTCAGAAGCCTCTTCATTTCAAACATTTCACTGTTCTTTTCACTTGATTCATACTATGTCCTTACAGTAAAAACCACTGAATGTAGTAGTGCCTCAATGTACTGGTGAGTTATTGTATTCCCAACTTAAGAAATGATATAACTATTTCTCCTCTCTATAGTTTGAGCTTTTTGCCTGCATTTTTGTCTTATTTAAACCTTGTGTTTGTACTGTTGCCTGTTAATGGGATTTACCCTTGCATGCACTGATTCCCAGGCCACAGTGTTGCCTTTGTTAAACAGTTCAACTAGTTTTTCAGTTAGGGAGGCTGTTTTTCAGAAAAGGGTTCCGTAGAAGAGAGATTCAGTTCTTGCTTTTGCTTTCAATTAGAACAGCTGATGTAAAACATAAGCAAATAACCATGCTTCCTTTGATAATGATGCTGCTGTATATAATTCAACTTAGTAGTGTCATTAGGTGATATCTAATTTTTTTATCTCTTTTTTAATGTGATTTAAGCCCTTACTATGTTCCAGGCACTCTTCTCGGTGCTGGGGTAGATACAAGCAAATCAGGTTGGACACAGTCCCTGTCCCACTTGGGACTCACTCATAGTCTTAATCCCCAGTTTACAGATGAGGCAATTGAGGCACAGAGAAGTGGAGTTACTTGCCCAAGGTCACCGAACAGGCAAATGGCAGAGCAGGGATTAGAATCCAGGTCCTTCTGACCCTCAGGCTCATGCTAAAACTATTAGATAACACTGCTTCTCTTTCTTATTCAGGGACTCATTAGCTTAAAGGTCATCCTGTTCACCCCTCCCTCCACCTATTCAGAGCTGTAGAGACATAGAGCCCCAAATTCCCCTAGACAGCTATTCTCAGGGTTCATGAAATGCACCCAGTTTGATTTTGTTAAAACCAAACTGTGCTATAGAAATCTTTGATTCAATAGGAAACAATGGATTAAGAGGAAGATGGGTTAAAACATAACCATGACAAACATTTTTTTGGTCCTAAACTCTTTAAAAATCCCAAAGCCCTATAGCATCTATATGCATTATGTGTATCTATATGTATTATGTGTATCTATATGTATTATGTGTACTTTTATATGAACATGAAGAATTAGTTGACTGTATTAAATTTGCTCTAGTAAAAAAAAAAACTAAAAACATAGAATTTGTTGCAGTTCTGTGAGCTTAGTGCAATTCCATAAACAGAGAAGCAGCATGGCCTAGTGGAGAGAGCACAGGCTTGGGAGTCAGAGGACATGGGTTCTAATCCCTCCTATGTGATCTTGGGTAAGTTACTTAACTTCTCTTTGCCTCTTTGCCTCAGTTACCTCATCTGTAAAATGGTGATTGAGACAGGGACTGTCTCCAACCTGATTACCCCAGTGATTAGAACAGTGCTTGGCAAATAGTAAGAGCTTAACAAATACTGAAATTACCTGCTAGACTCTGAGCTCATTGTGGGCAAGGAATGTGTCTGTTTATAATTATATTGTACTCTTCCAAGAGCTTAATATAGTGCTTTGCACACAGTAAGTCCTCAATTGTACAAATACAATTGAAAGATTGAATGAACAGTGCAGATGTTTAAGTCTGAAGGAGAGGAGAGGCCCTCCTCCTGAAGGAGAGGAGAGGCTGGGAAAGATCCCAGGTGCTCAACTCTTTACCTTTATTGTTGCCACTCCAAAGGAGGAATTCTTTGCTGATAATAATTATGGTATTTATTAAGCAATTACTATGATTCAAGCACTGTAGAAAGTGTTGAAGGAGATAAGATAATCAAGTTGGACATTGTTCATAATAATATAATACTATTATTATCATAGCAAGATAATCAGGTTTGTTCACAGTATACAGGGGTAGGATGGAGTAGGATTTTTATCCCCATTTAACCAAGGAGGAAACTGAAGCACAGAGAAGTTAAATGACTTACACAAGTTCACCAACAGGTAAATGGTCTTAGAACCCAGGTCCTCTAACTCCCAGGCCTGTGGCCTTTCCACTAGAACACTCTTCTTCTTGACCTTAATTGTCGATCACTTGGCAATCTAATCTGTTTTGTATCTGAAGGCCTGCTACAGGCTTGCTATAAGGGGTGGGGAAAAGGAAAAGTGGGGAAGAAAAGAGAAAAACGTTAGTACTCATGGGTAAATAGCAATTATGTCCTGGCTTAATTTTTTAATTTGGGGGTAGCAAAATTGGAGGGGTTAGGGGAAAAAACCACCCTGTCCCTCCTGCTACGAGAACCTCAGTACATGTCCTACTTCCCATATCAAAGGTAGGAAGTTTTGCTCCCATTTTCACAGTCTCCATCCCTCCTATACCAATTTACAAACGATCATTGGTGCTTTAATTGAGTGATCCTCCAGATTCCCCTCTTTCCCCAAACCAATGTGGTTTGGAGTCCCCTTTCCCTTCAGCTGAACCTCTCAGCTGCTACAGACACCAGGCCCAAATTCCAGTTACAGTGGTGATAAAACAATGTTTTTAAGAAATGAGTAGAATTTATTAAATGTCCACTGGTACACTTTAGGAAACCTTGGGACGTACAAGAAACACAGTTCCTATCCACATGGAGCTCACACTGTAAATAGGGAGACAGACCTACAAGTATTTACACACACTTATGATAAGTAAAGACAAAAGTGCCAGAGAAAGCTGGTGTGGACTTGTTCAATGTGGGATGCTGGGAATTAATCGAGGAAGGTGTATTGGAGGAGGGGGGATTTCAGTAGGGTTTTAAAAACTGGAGAGGGTTCTAGTCTGGTAGACCTTTTGAGGGAGGGAGTTTCAAGCTGGGGAAACAGCGCGAATGAGAGGGATGAAGACGAATGAAGATCGAGAGGGACAGCTAGAAGGTGAAGGTGGAGGGGATAAAGAGAGTGAGATGGGAAGAAATGGGTGAAGAGAGCATGTATCTCAAAATAGAAGGAGTATTGTCAAGAGCCTAAAAGCGAATTTTGAGGAGTTTTTTCTTTTTTACAGAGAATAGAGGGAACCAGTGGACCAAGTTATATTCTGGGAAGAAGATCTATCCAGCAACTTATGTATAGAAGCTGTGTGGCACAGTGGATAGTGCATGGGCCTGGGTTCAGAAAACTGAGTTCTAATCCTGCCTCCACCACTTGTCCATGTGTAACCTTGAACAAGTCAGTTCACTTCTGTGCCTCAGTTGCCTTATTTGTAAAATGAGGATTGAGAGTGTGAGCCCCATGTGAGACAGAGCCTGGATCCAACCTGATTAACTTGTATCTACCCTTGTTAGGAAAGTGCTTGGCACAAAGTAAGCACTTAACAAGTACCGTTATTATTATTTTTATTACTATTCTAATTAGATTGGAGAGGCTTAAGGCAGGGAGACTAGCAAAGGGGATGGAATGATATTCAAGTAGTGCTTTGGCCAGAGCTCATTCTGAGGGAGAGGCAGGGGTGGATCTCGGAGATGTTTTTTTGGAAGAACCAGAAGGATTTGGCTGTAGATGCAGTGTGAGAATTGAAAGGCAGTAATGCATGTTTAAAATATGAACAGGGTCTCCTCTGCAAGTGCTCCGCCACTAGTCTGCTGTGTGACCTTGGGCAAGTGACTTAACTTTCTGTGCCCATTACCTCAACTGTAAAATGGGGATTAAAATTGTGAGCCCGCTATGGGACATAATCCAACCTGATTAGCTTGTCTCTACTCTAGTGCTAAATACAGTACCTGGCATACAGTAAGTGCTTCAGAGATACCGTTAAAAAAAAAAAAAGGCTCTAACTTCTTTGTGGGACATCACTGGGCTGTCTTGGCTGAGAGAAGAAATATAACTAAAATAAATACAAAAGCAAGAGTCAGTAGAATCAGGCAGCTAATAGTGACATGTTCTAGTTCAAAAGTTCCCCAAAAGGTTTGCTGAACTCGCTTTTGCAAGTACTATAATTATTGTGTGTCATCACATCAATTTCTACCAATTCTATTAATTTGTATTTTCCCAAGTGCTTAGTACAGTGCTCTGCATGCACCTTAAGCACTCAATAAATACTATTGAGGATCTATTTTGTACGAAGCACTGCATGGTACATCACTGCCCATTTTTAGAAGATCCTGCAAATGATGATGTACCTGGTTATTTCAAATTGGGCAAATATTTGGAGTCATTTATCGTTTTATTGGTATTCTTGTCTACCCAGTCTGATCCCCTAGGATAGTTTGATAAGGCTTGTTCTTAATCAAGCTAAGATGATAAGTACCCAGTTAAGCCTTTTGTTGTCTTAAGTGCTTAGTACAGTGCTCTTCATTCAATAGTATTTATTGAGCGCATACTATGTGCAGAGCACTGTACTAAGCGCTTGGAATGAACAAGTCGGCAACAGATAGAAACAGTCCCTGCCGTTTGACGGGCTGACAGTCTAATCGGAGGAGATGGACAGACAAGAACAATGGCAATAAATAGAGTCAAGGGGATGAACATCTCATAAAAACAATGGCAACTAAATAGAATCAAGGCGATGTACATTTCATTAACAAAATAAATAGGGTGATGAAAATATATACAGTTGAGCAGACGAGTACAGTGCTGAGGGGATGGGAAGGGAGAGGGGGAGGAGCAGAGGGAAATGGGGGGAAAAGAGGGTTAAGCTGCGGAGAGGTGAAGGGGGGGTGGTAGAGGGAGTAGAGGGAGAAGAGGAGCTCAGTCTGGGAAGGCCTCTTGGAGGAGATGAGTTTTAAGTAGGGTTTTGAAGAGGGGAAGAGAATCAGTTTGGCGGAGGTGAGGAGGGAGGCAGTAAGCCTCAATGAATATCAATGATTGATTGTTTACGCCTTTCCTTCTAGGGATCAAAGATGCCATATAATAAGTTCTCCCAAACTCTTTATCAGACCATTTGGAAGCAGGTGGTATTATCGTTTGGTTGATGTTTCTCTGTAAGGAACCAGAATAGAGAGCTATATCTATTATTCTCCCACTCTAGGAGATGCTTTTAGGTTCACTGCATTGGCTCTATAACACTCCAAGAACTGTTCTAAAATAATGGTCGATTATAAATATTGATATTTATGCTTATCACAGTTACTGTCTTAAACTCAGATTCTTCTCTTCAAATTTTTCAGTAATTCACACGTGGGAGAAATTGTTTTCCCTGTCTGATAAAGGTTATTTGCTTCATCCAATTAGAATTGAGTAAAGAATAAGGTATAAAGCCATTTTGTTTTACAAAACCAGGGTTCCAGTATGATGTCAAATAGCACTTTTAAAATTAATCTGTGAAGTATGCTTTTTTTGGAAAAGAAGAACGTGAAAGCATCACATCTATCAGTCTAATAACTTAGGGTCTTCTTGACCACACTTTTAAAAACCGTGAAAGCAGACGAGTTCCAACCTAAACCTAAATATTCCATTATGGATTGTGCTTTGAAACCGAGAAAAGACACACAGAGATCCTTAGTAGTCTGACTACACATGCATCGTTGTATTTCAAAAGCTTAGAAACTGCACTGTTGAAGAAAGCAGAATAACAGCATATACAAAGAAATTGAAATTATATGTTCAGAAATGACTTTTGTCAACTAGTAAATGTCATTTGAGCTTGAGCCTTTCACCACTTCATTCTCTACCACCTGTCTCATGGGGCGCAATTAATTTAAAAATCCAACAAGCAACATTAAAATTCTGTTACTGTTGAGATTGAATATTAGCAGCTGCCTTGTCATTTCCATTTCTCCCACGTTTTAATTATGTCTGGTTCGTTGTTCTGAGTCATTTAAAAATAAGTACCACAGACAGCTAAAATGGTACAACAATTTCATATATATATGGGTTGAATACTGTACAGGCTGTGGGCTATAGAAGAAACAACAACACTACTGTAACAGTTTTTTGTTATTGTTATTAGACTCTGCTTTGTCAGAGCATTCAGAATATTTCAAAGGATACTAAACTCCTGCAGTACTTTATCTCACCAATCTGATTGGATGCTCTTCCCCCTCTCACTTATAGAACCACATCACTGCCTTCGCCGAAGTCACATGATGCTGAAGCGGATGATTTTTCACTTCATTGGACGTCATCCCTTTTCACCGTTCACTCATAATGTCCAGAAGGCGTTGAGAGCAAGAACAAAGTTGAAAAAAGAGTCTGGTCCATTCTCATTTTTACAGTTTTAAAATCCATGTCAACCTTTAAAGGAGTCTTCTTATATAGTTAATAGGTTCACCTTATTTTATCCCAGAATCATTGCACCTGCTCAGTGAAAGGAAACCTGGATATAGGCAGATTCCTACATGAGAACTCTGAGGTTAGTTTAGGTTTTTTTAATTATTCATGTAGCAATTCAACAGTATGTCATATATGGTTTGAACTGGCTTTTCATGTCTGTTTTGTTTTCCGCATGTTATTGTTTCCTTTCAGGCAAGTTTCAGTGTGTAAAACTTCTAAAAATTTAGGTTTTATTCTTAAACACTGTTTGCACATGGCATTATGCTGTATTTCACTTATATATCATTCATCCTGTACATCCTAAGACTGGTGCTTCTGCTATTGACGGGAAAATGCCAATTTTTACTGTAATAAGAAATGTATTATAATTAAAAATATTTATTTGGACTTTTTCCTGACAATTGTGGTTGAATTCTTGATATCAGTTTTTGAATATACATTGTATTTAGGATAGCTATAACATGAGGAATACAGCAGTGAGGTCGAATTTCTGCCCACCCGAGTAGAAATGTTTTCCCAACTAGGTTAAGGCCTCTGGGCCTTGTCCTTGTAAAGCTAAGATCCTTAAATGAGAGGAAAAGTATCTGACACATTAGATTAGCCTTTTGCATGATGTGAAAAATCACAAGACTGTGTTTGGCAGCATATCTGGCTCTGCCCTCGAATTCTGGGAAAGAGTTTGCTGAAGGGAAGAGGGATGTGTTCACCAAATCCCCAAAATGAGACTTTTGCTTCTACAACATTGATTTTAGAATCTTGAAAGACTGGAGCAGTAAAGTTAAGAATGTTTTTGAGGTAGCCAGGTCTGTGTTAGTACATTAGTGGTCTTGGGCAAACACAGCCCTGCTTAGTTGGGACTGCCTTTGCAGCAGAACTCTCTGTCACTCCATGTACTCCACTCCTTAATCCACTTGCTATCTGCATTGGACTTCAGAGGCATGAGTTCGGGGTGCATATCATGCCTTAGGTCCTGGAGTGAACCTCTTTAACTGCTCTTAAATTCCTTGCCTTACAAGCCCCAGCCTGTTTTTTTAAATTTTTTTTATTTTTTTTTGGCCTGGGGGGCTAACCCCTGTCACCCCACCTGGATTAAGAATGGTAGAGGCCAGAAATGGCAATCTCTAGCTCCTATCCACTTGAATCAATTATGCCTGTTTTAATGCATTGATTTCCCTTTTCTCTCAGTACCAGCAGTGATTGAGTCCAATGTACTCATTAAACAGAAAATTCAACTCTCCACCAATCTCAGAATTCTTTATAATTCAATCCATTTTGGTGGAATAAAGGTGGATTTCCCTTTTAGTCAAAAGTAGCAGTTGCAGACATCCAGAACAGATGACTCACCTTTCAAGACCCATTGGGGAACGGAAAAGGGAATAAAATTTCTCAGGCAACACAAAAAGGGAGACCAGGGCTAGACCAATGCTAACCAAATCCATTTTACAAAATTCATGGAGTTTCTGTCCACTCCTTAATGTTATGGTAAATATACCATAAATTCAACTTTATACAATTATGCAATTGTCCTCATTTTGACCAGCAGAAAGTTCTATAAAGAAAAATGCTGTAGTCAAAAACACAACCAGGTAAAATCTGCCCATTGGTCCTAATGAGGCCACAGGCTGTAAAAAAAACCTATTAGGCAGCTTAGATCCACTATTATTGAATAGCTAAAAATCCCAAAGGAAAGGGAAACCCTGTTTGGAAACAGATGCTAACATAAATCACTTAACCTGGTTGATTTTGTTCAGGTGAAAGAAAAACTGTGATTAAGATATCACTATCATGCAACAGTGATATGGATAAAGACACAGATCCACAGGGTACCTGAAGATATGTATCATTCGGATGTAGTAAAAGTTGGGCTCCACAAATTTGGACACCCTGAAAATGGAAATGAATTTTTTTTTTTGCATGACAAACTATTGACATTGTAACTGATTTTTAAGATGATTAAAAAGGCTCTTTTATGTTAAAAGAGGTGAGCCTTATTTATGGGACTGTTTCGATTCAGCTTCCAACTTGGCCTCCCTCTCTCTTCTCAGGATCTACCCCAGCCAATTGTTTAGTTCAATTTACCATGAACCTTTGTGAAGCAGCGGTGATAAAGGATACTCTGCTGTGTACTGTATTTTTCAAATAAAATCTAGAAAAAATAAATGAAATGAAAGTGTTATTTTTTTCCTCTGCATATGGATGACCCCTTATCTGACTCAAGAAAGCTCGGGGTTGGATTTGTAAATGAGATTTGTCACTGAATGACTGGAAATTTGTTATAGGCCATTAAACAGAGAGAAAGAAAAAGTTGTTTTTTGTATATATAAATGAGATGGGTCATACTAGAAAATCACACTACCTAGTTTCTCCTCAACCATTGAACCCCCTCAAGAAATAACAAGGACTATTTGGAGGGTATACATTTTGGGAGTGAATGAAAAACACCAGCACTTTGAAATCAATCATATTAAATTGAGCACTTATGGTGTACTGTATTAAGCATTTGGGAGAATACAACACCACAGAGTTTGAGTTGGTAGACTCATTTCCTGACTACAACTTTACATTCTAGAAGGGGGAAACAAACATTAAAATAAATTAGAGATATATCCATAAGTACTGTTGGGCTGAGGGTTGGATGAATAGTAGTTGCCTAAAGTGTTCAAATCAAAGTGTATAGACAATGCAGAGGGGAGCAGGAGTAATGAGGTATTAGTTGGAGCTAACATGATATATTCTAAAATATAGAGAAGGAGCATCTCCTAGTGGAAAGAACATGGGCCTTGGAGCCAAAAGCTGGGTTCTAATTCCAGCTCTGCCAGTTGTCTGCTGTGTAACCTTGGGCAAGTCACCTAACTTCTCTGTGCCTCAGTTACTTCATTTGTAAAATGGGGATTATGACTTTGATTCCCACATGGGGCATGTACTGTGTCCAACCTGATTAGCTTGTATCTATCCCATTCCAATGCCTGCCATATTGTGAGCTTAACAAATATCATAAAAAATTATTTAAAAATAAAAATCTCCTTGGCTCATGGCACAAGGTAGCAGTTCTTAATTTCCTATTCTGAGAGTCATTAGTTAGCCCTAGTGGAAATGGATGGATTTCCCCCCCACCCCCCGCCTTTAGACTGTGAGCCCATTGTTGGGCAGGGATTGTATCTGTTGCTGAATTGTACATTCCAAGTGCTTGGTACAGTGCTCTGCACATAGTAAGCGCTCAATAATACGAGTGAATGAATGAATGAATAAATATGTTTGAATGAATGAATTTCTTTTTTTTTTAATGGTATTTGTTAAGCTCTCACTATGCTTCAAGCACTGTTCTAAACTCTAGGGTAGATACAAGCTAATTAGGCTGGATATAGTCCTTGTCCCCCAGGGGTCTCACAGGCTAAGTAGGAGGGAGAAAAGGTATTGAATCCCCCTTTTGCAGTTGAGGAAACTGAGGCACAGAAAAGATAAGTTACTTTCTCAAGGTCACACCACAGGTAAGTGGCAGAGCTGGGATTAGGTTCTCTGTCTCCCAGTCCCATGCATTATCTACTAAAGCATTTTTTGGAGAAAATGCAAGCAGTGAGAATATGCTGGAAGACTGAACACTCGGTGATTTGGACTGGTACTACTGAACTTTTAAGGCACTTAGGTTGAATCACTTGATGTTTAATATATCAAAATACCAAAATGTGAAATGGAAGGTCTGATGTCTGTACATGTTAAATTCCTAATGGGGACAACATCTGGCTTAAATCTGCATCCTCACAGGCATCTGTCTTGTCTCTTTGGGTGTTTATGAATCTTGAAATGCACCGACCATATGGCTACACCAGCTGGGCTCCTCTGGATAGAGACTTAATTTAAGACTATTTATTTTAACATCGATTTTCAATGCATTTGGTGGGGGAGGGTTGTTACTTAATTGGGGGGTTACCACTTTGTAAAACTCTAGTTTCCAGGAATATGGCAAGGTTGGTGAGAGCAAAATTCAATGCTCTTTCTTGTCCTGTCAGTTTTGAAGTCGGCACTACAGCCCAAGTCCCTCAGGAAAAGCTTGTGGATATGTAAACTTTATCATGACAACCTAGCATAGTCAGTAAAAAGAATTTCAAACATTATCATTTCCAACCATCCATTTCCCTTGCCTTTCTGATACCTAGGAGAATTTTCCCAAGAACCAGTGGTAAAAGCTTAACAAATATTATTATTATTATTACTATTATTAGTAGTAGTAGTAGTAACCAAATAAAGAGATAGACCTTCACTATAAAGTGCACAATGCCTTCTTTGGCTCCTGGGAAGTTCACGGCTTATGAATTTGAATTAAAAAAACCCAGAATATCTAACATGAGCAGTTGTTTCCACATTGCTTTATGCCATAAGTCATTCTTTTGATTTTTAAGCACATCATCTATGTTAAGTGCCCAAATGGTTTATTTCACTTATTTCTCAAGTACTAAAATGTCTGATGAAGATTCAAGTGTTTTACATTAAATGCGGACTCGTGTACAATTCGAGTAACTGCTTGAAATGGTCTTAATGCTTTTTTTTGGATGTTGATTTTATAAAATAGGATAGAGTGGATGGCCCTTTAAGAAGATGAATTGCATCTTGATCCCTCAGGAATAAATTCATGGAACACTTAACAAAGAAATGCTACTTGGCCTTTTTTTCTGAATACAAATGTCTAGCTTCAAGTGATTCCTGTTAGAATTTCCCTATTTTCAAAGCCATCTTAAAATCACATCTCCTTCAAGAGATCGTCCCTGATAACCCTCATTGCCCCTATCTGCCACCGCCTCTGCATAACCTATGCATTTGGATCTGTACCCTTTTAAGCACTTTATATTTTTTAATGGCATTTGCTTAACACTTAATTTGTGCCAAGCACTGTACTAAGTGGTGGGGTGGATCCGTAATTTATATATCAGTAATTTATTTACATAATGTCTGTCTCCCCTTCTAGACTGTAAGCTCATTGTGGGCAGGGAATATGGCTGTTTACTGTTATATTGTACTCCCCCAGTTGCTTAGTACAGTGCTTTGCATGAAGTTAGCACTCAATAAATATGAATGAATGATAAATGAAAGAGCCTGGGCATGGGAGTCAGAGGTCATGAGTTTGAAACCCAGCTCTGCCATTTGTCAGCTGTGTGACTGTGGGCAAGTCACTTAACTTTTCTGGGCCTGTTACCTCATCTGTAAAATGGGGATGAAGACTGTGAGCCTCACATAGGACAACCTGATTACTCTGTATCTACCCCAGTGCTTAGAACAGTTCTCTATACATAGTAAGCGCTTAACAAATACCAAAATTATTATTATTAAATGAATGGTAGATATACCTTGATCAGGTTGGGAAGTCTATGTCCCATCTGGGGCTCAATGTCTTAATTCCCATTTTGTAAATAAGGAAACTGAGACACAGAAAAGTTAAGGACTTTGCCTAAGGTCACACAGCAGACAATCAGCATGGTGTAGTGGATAGAGCACCGGCCGGGAAATCAGAAGGTCATAGATTCTATTCCCAGATCTGCCTCATGTCTGCTGTGACTTTAGGCAAGTCACTTCACGTCTCTGTGCCTGTTATCTCATCTGTAAAATGGGGGTTAAAACTGTGAGCCCTATGGGGGAGAGGGACTATGTCCAACCTGATTTGTTTGTATCCACTCAAGGGCTTAGTACAGTGCTTGGCACATAGTAAGAGCTTAACAAATACCACTATTATAATTATTATGTGATAGAGCTGGGATTAGAATCCATATTCCTTGACTCCCGGGCCCTTGCTCTTTCCACTAGATCATGCTACTTCTCCACCCTCAGTACCACCGCTATTATACATATCTATAATTTATTTTAATATGTCTCCCCTTCTAAACTGAAATCTCCTGGTGGGCAAGGAATGTGTCTATTGACTCTGTTGGGTTGGGCTTTCCCAACCATGTAGTAAAGTTATCTGTGCTTAGTAAGCACTCAATCAATATCAGTGATGGACTGATTGGTACCAGATGGAGCCTTCTGTAGGAAACATAATAGCCACCACAAATAAAAGTTCTTGTCAATCTACCTTCTCCTAGAAGAACAGCTTGAGAAATGAGCACAAGACTGGAGATCATCGTTCTTTAATTGTCCCTGACTCCTGGTCTGACAGGTAAGGTGACACTAACCTCTTTAGCACATTGAATTACTCATCTAAAGAGACAGCAGATAACTGTGCCCGGTTGGGCACTTGGATGAAGAACTGAACTGCATGTAGCCTCTCTTCCCAAACAGAACTCTCCTGAAGCACAACCTAAGAGAAAGAGCCTGAGCCTGGGCCTGGGAATCAAAGGACCTCAGTTCTAATCCTCACTCTGTCACTTCCCTACTGTATGAACATACACAAGCCACTTACATTTTCTGTGCCCCGGTTTCCTCATCTTTTTTTTATGACATTTGTTAAGTGCTTACTATGTGCCAGGTACTGTACTAAGTGCTAGGGTAGATAGAACATAATCAGGATGGGCATAGTCCCTGTCCCATAGCAGGACTCACAGTCTAAATCCTCATTTTAGAGATGCACTGTTCTAGCCCAAAGGATGTCTGTTGCAGTGCTATGAATATGGACTCTTTTAAGTACTCAAATCCATTTGAAAGTGAAAACAAAAGAACCTTTCTACAGGCCTACTTTTCACTGATCACGACCACGGCATTTGGCTGTTAACTTGAATGATAAATATAGATAATGGATATCCAAATGAGAGGATATAGCCTACTGGGTAAATTATATATTTCAAATACTTTAAATCATAATACTGTCCAGGGGAATGGAAATTAAGTCCAATGAACTCTATGATAGAGGAGGAATAAAATATAAGATAAGCCTATTCATCAGTCCTTGTCGATCTGGACTTCTGGCTTAACTATATAGTTTTTGGTTCTAGGCACATCTTAAATCTTGAACACCAGACTCAGCTTTCTTTCATGTATCCTAAACTCCCCACTCTTTTCCTCCCCTACCCACCTCCCAATCAGACTCCTTGCTCCGAACCTCCATTCTTGGAACTAAAGAAAAATAGCAGGGAGCATGCCCACATTCTGTTGGATTACAATCTCTTTTACAGTTTCCAGAATCTTGTAAATATAAGTAACTTGAATTCTGGGAAATATAGTTAAAAGCAAGTTTCCTATTCTCCCTTCAGTCCCTAGACCTCACCTCTCAGAGAAAACTGAAACATTCTTCTGATACTCTTACAAAACACCATGTCCCACAACTCTCTTTTCTACAAAGATCTCTAGATTACCATATCTCTTCGTATTAATCAAAAATTTGTCACAATCTGCTTCAAGTCTCTTCTTCAGCTCACCCCACCATACTCAACCAATCATATTTTTTGAGCACTTACTGTGTACAGAACACTGTAACATAAGCTCTTGAGAGAGTACATTAGGACATTATAACAGACATTCCCTGCCCACAATGAGTTTACAGTCTAGAGGGGGAGACAGACATTAATATAAATTGCAGACACATATATCAGTGCTGTGGAGTGGGGGAGATGAATAAAGGGAGCAAATGAGGGCAGTGCTGAAGTGATTGGGAAAAGAAGAAATGAGAACTTAGTCATGGAAGGCCTTATGAAGGAGATGTGCCTTCAATATGGCTTTGAAGTTGGGGAGTGTAATTTTCTGTGGGATATGAGGAGGGAGGACATTCCAGGCCAGAGGTAATACATGGGTGAGAGGTTAGTGGTGAGATAGATGAGATTTAGGTACAGTGAGTAGTACCTCACTAGTATCAGTGAGAATGGAAGTGTGCAAGTTATGTTTTAGTAGGAGAGCCGTGAGAAGAGTAGAAGGGGGCAAGGTGATTGAGTGCTTTAAGGCTGATGGTAAAAAATGTCTGTTTGATGAGGAGGTGGATGGGCAACCACCGAAGATTCTGGAGGAGTAGGGAAACATTGACTAAACATTTTTGTAGAAAAGTCATCCAGGCAGCAGAGTGAAGTGTGAACTGGAGTGGAGAGAGAGAGGAGGCAAGGAGGTCAGCAAGGAGACTGATACAGTAATCAAGGCAGGATAGAATAAATGCTTTATTCAGTATGGTAGCAGTTTGGTTGGTGAGGAAAGTTATCAGTTGTCTTTGTCTGCTAATCTCAACTCACTGTTTTTGCTACTCTTCTTCTCTCTCAATTCTCCTGCCTCTATCCCCGTCACTCACCCCGTTTCTCCAGTTTGGAGCACCTTCCTGCCTTCCTGAATTCTCTCTCCACACTCAGAGTCTTAAATCCCACCTCCTCCAACTAGACTTTTCTGAATAATTATACACACCCCAAGTCTTAATAAACCTATCAGCCAGCCGTTGTCATCACGTATGAATTTATCTCTAGCCATCTTCAGTATTCTTGTATACATGTCTAGTCAATTGAACATTTGGACTACTCCTGTAAATATTTTCATCTCTCCCTCTAGAAGGTAAACTCCTAGTGCAGTGCACGGCACAGAGTGGGTGCTTGATCGATACTACGATCCTCCTGATTTCCCAGAATGGAGCAAAAGTCAATACCCTGTGAATTCCCTAAGGTTCCCAAGAGTCAAAAACTGAGGAAGAGGCTACATATGATGTGAAACTGGGACCAGAGACCAGGAGACAGGTCGGAATTTGGGGTTGGATTGGGGACTGGCCTAGAATCAGTCAACAATATTTAAGTGCTTACTATATGCAGAAGCAGCCTGGCTTAGTGGAAAGGGCACAGGCTTGGGAGTCAGAATTTGTGGGTTCTAAGCCCAGCTCCTCCACTTATCAGCTGTGTGACTTGGGAGAATCACTTAACTTCTCTGTGCCTTAGTTACCTCATCTGTAAAATAGGGATTAAATCAGTGAGCTCCACTTGGGACAACCTGATTACCTTGTATCCACCCTAACTCTTAGCATTTTGCATATAGTAAGAGCTTAACAAATACCAGAATCATCAGTATGTTAAATGCTTGGAAAAGTACCATATAATAAAGATGGTAGATGTGGCTGGTACTTGCTTACGTAGAGCTTACAGTCTATGGGGGGAGAAAAACATTAAAGTAAAAGTCCAGATGTGTGGACATCAGAATTGGTTTTGCTCTTGAGCAATCTGGATGCATTAGGTTACACTGTATTTTATAAAAATCCTATATTGACTGGCAAGGCTTGAGTCACAGCAGGACCTATTAATACACGTTCCTGTCACATATTTCTTCATTCCAGAACTTTATTTTAAACGAATTTCAAAGGTAACCTCATTCATAAGAGACTTGTAATATCATTGTAAATTGTCCCTTTCATCATTACAGTTCTGAAGGGATTTTGCACATTTCGCTCAATGCTGAGATGTACTCGTGATTTAGGTGAAAAATGAGAATTTTTTTCACCATGACAACTAGATATAATGCTAGGAAAAGAAGAGCATTCTGTGTTCAAAGTAAAGCGAAGTGGTGGTGGAATGGAGGGTGTGGGGGTGGTGGGAGGCGGTTGCTTCCAGCAGGCAATATAAAATGATTTGCTTCTGCAATTCTAATCTAAGGACACGATAAATGTTTGTTACAGCACCTAGAATGTTTGGGGAGAAGGGCATTCAATAATAATGATGCCTTTTACTAATGAACCCAATTATCCTTCTACCTAGTCTTATAACAGCTTGACTATTACATTAGCCTGTTCGTTGCTCTCCCAGCCTCCAGCCTCTCCCTACTCCATTATATACTACACGTTGCTGGGCGGATCATTTTACTGAAGCATCTCTCAGCTCTCTTCTCTCCTCAAACCCCCTGACTGGCTCCCTGTGTCCCTTCATATAAAACAAAAACTCCTCATAGTTGGCTTCAATACTCTTCACCAGTTGGACACAGTTTACCCATCTGCTCTCTTGTCTTGCTATCCACCAACTCACTGTCTTTGTTTCTCCCAACCCAACCTCCTAGCAGTACTCTCTATTCTCCTGCTTCTCTCTCCTCACTCACACTGTTTCTCTAGCTTGGAACACTCTGCCTCCCCACACTAGACAGACCCAAACTCTCCTCACATTTGTATCCCTCCTAAAATACCACTTTTAATACCACCTCTTCCAGCAGGCTTTTGCATATTAATTACCCAGCATCCTAAACCATTACATCCCTCCACCTAACTCTAGGAGAAGCAGTATCATCTAGAGGAAAGAACAAGGGACTGGGAGTCAGAGGACCTGGGTCCGATCCCTATTTTGAAAATACTTTGTGTGTGACCTTGACCAAATGACTCAACTTCTCTGGGCCTCAATTACCTCATCAGTAAAATGGGGATTAAGACATTGAAAAGCAGCGTGATTTAGTGGATAAAGCACAGACCTGGGAGTCAGAAGGTCATGTGTTCTAATTCCAGCTCCGTCACTTGTCTGCTGTGTGAACCTGGACAAGTCACTTCACTTCCCTATACCTTAATTACCTCATCTGTTAAATGGGGATTGAGACTGTGAGCCTCATGAGGGACAAGGATTGTGTCCAATCTGATTTGCTTGTATCCACCCCAGCATATTCCTACTATCAAGGAGTAGCTTTTAGCATGGAGTCCATATGACTAGCTGATACCTTTGGCCACTTACAGGTTTTGCATGTGCCTTCTTTCCCTTTTCTTTTCCCCCTGTAACCTTGAGTCTTCTTTATCTGCTGGTTGAGTGTGACTTAGGGAACAGGCATGCCAAGAATTTTATTTCCTTCACTTGTCAATTATCCTATCTTCTGCATACCCACCTTACCAATTCCCACAGAAAAAGGACTTTGCTTTTCTGGTGCTAACCTTCTCACTGTGCCTCGATCTCACCTATCTCGCTGCTGAATCCTGACCCACTTCCTGTTGGCCCACTTCCTGCCTCTGGCATGGAATGCCCTCCTTCCTCAAATCCGACAATTACTCTCCCCCACTTCAAGGACTTAACGAAGGCACATCTCCTTCAAGAGGCCTTCCCAAACTAAACTCCACTTTTTCTCATCTCCCACTCCCTTCTGGCTTGCTCTGACTTGCTCCCTTTGCTCTCCCCACCCCCCACAGAGCCCCACAGTACTTATGTATATACCTCTAATTTTATTTGTATTGATGTCTGTTTATTTGTACTGATGTCTATCTCCCTCATACCCCTGCCGGCCTGTTAGCTGGTTGTGGGCAGGGATTGTCACTCTTTATTGTTGTATTGTACCTTCCCAAGTTCTTAATACAATGCTCTGCACACAGTAAGCACTTAATAAATACAATTGAATGAATGGACATCCTTCCTTAGGCCTAAATTAAATTGACCCAACATTACATTCCCTGATCTTCCAGAAAGCCAAAAAAGCAATCTTTAGACACAAATAGCTAACCAAGAGACTAATAGTGTTAAGAGCCAAAGAAGAGACAGCAATGCCGAGTTAGACCAATATTCCATCCTACCCAGGAAAATCAAAATCCAATATGCTTAGGAGATACGAAGTACTAGTCAGTCAAATAAGCTATAAACTCTAGATTGTAAACTCTCCACACTGTAAGCTCTCTAAACTGTAACCTCTCTAAACTGCAATCTCCTTGTGGGCAGTGCTCTGCACATAGTAAGTGCTCAACAAATACCAACATTATTATCTACCAACTCTGTTATATTGTACTGCCCAGGTGATTAGTTCAGTGAACTGCACTCAGTAAATGTTTAGTAAATAGGAGTAATTGATGATTGATAACCTGAATATTGAAGTCAGGGCTGTCACCCGGGAGATTTTCATAATCAGAAAGGGCTGAAGGTGGAGGTCATGAAGTAGAGGAGGCTGTTTCTGAGTAGATTAGGAGATAACCTGAATCTGAAATTTAATAATAATAATGTTGGTATTTGTTAAGCGCTTACTATGTGCAGAGCACTGTTCTAAGCACTGGGGTAGACACAGGGGAATCAGGTTGTCCCACGTGGGGCTCACAGTCTTAATCCCCATTTTACAGATGAGGGAACTGAGGCACAGAGAAGTTAAGTGACTTGCCCACAGTCACACAGCTGACAAGTGGCAGAGCTGGGATTCGAACTCATGAGCCCTGACTCCAAAGCCCGTGCTCTTTCCACTGCGCCACGCTGCTTCTTGATTTAGTTATTGATATGTTGAGTTAAAGTCTTTTGCTAAATAGATGAGCAGAAAGTATATGCAGATGTCCTAGGGAGTTGTAAATTCCAGGATTTTCTGAATTTGGAGTTAGAGCAGAAGGGCTGTCATCATTGAAATCCACTCTCCTCACTGGACATGTACTTTTTAATGTGAAAACATTTCTTCTAAATCCTCATAATGGACTGGTTCTCCCCAAATCCCACGGACCTTTCAGGCTCCTCTAGCCAGGACTCCAGCCAGGGAGTATATGCTCCCTTTCCTATTCAAATTCATGAAATTCATGATAGTATATGCCAACTGCCTTGCTTTCCTTTCTGTTTCAATTCCCTATTATTGTTATTGTACTAAAAATGCTTTTTCTAGATGTTGAGCACTGTTTTAAGCATTCTTGATCAATTTTTTGTCCACCAGCTCACTATAATCAGGTTTTCACCCCTTTCATTCCACTGAAGTTGCATTCTCCTAAGACACCGATTGCCTCCTAGTTTGAATAATATATTTGTTAAGCACTTGCTCTGTGTCAGGCATGGGTATATATTAATTTGCGTTGGTCACAGTCCCTGTCCCACATGAGGCTCACGTTCTAACCCTTAGCCAATGATCTCCACTCTGCCTGCCCTAATTGTCCTTGATCTATCAGCCCCCACTGACATGGGGAACCATCCCTTTCACCTATTTTCAAACCCTTGGTTTCACCTGGTTCGTCTTCTGCCTCCCACCCTCTGACAGGAAGGTCCCCCAAGACTCAGTTCTATGTCCCTTTCTAGTCTCCCTATAGATCCACTCCATTGGAGAACTCATTTGCTCTCCTAGCTTCAATTACCATCTCTATGCAGATGATTCCCGAACTCTACAACGCCAGTCCTGACCTCTCTCCTTCCCTGCAACCTAGCATTTCCTCCTGCTTTGAAGACATATCTACTTAGATGTCCTGCTGACACCTCAAATTAAACATGTCCAAAACTGAACTCCCTATCTTTCCACCCAAGCCCCATCCACTCACTGTCTTTCCCATCACTGTAGACAACATCAGCAGCCTCCCTGCTTCACAAGCCCGTCATCTTGGCATTGTCCTCGACTCATCCCTCTTATTCCACCCACGTGCTCAATCTGTCACCAAATCCTGTTGGTTCTACCTTCACAACATTGCTAAAATATGCCCTTTCCTCTCCATTCATTCTCCATTCAAACTACCATGCTCATCCAACCACTTATCCTATCCCACCTTGACTACTGCATCTGCTTCCTCTCTGACCAAGGAATACAGCAGACAAGTGGAGGAGCAGGGATTAGAACCCAGGTCCTTCTGACTCCCAGAATCATGCTGTACCCTCTGTACAGATGATTCATAAATGCCAACTCTGTAACTACAGATGTCCTTTTGCTTGAAGGGCATCTCTAGGACATCTTCACTTAACTCATCAATACACAAACTTCACTTGATTAAACAGAACTTTTCACCATCTTTCCCAAACTCATGCCTCCTCCCACATCTGTGGATAACATCAGCATCCAAAAGTCAATAATCTTGGTGCCATCTGTTACTCCTTAGTGTATTTCAGGGTACACAGTCATCTGCAAAAATACGACAGGCTAATTTTCAGATCAATCTCATTTATTGAGAGACTAGTCTGTGAAGAGCACTGTAATAAGCATCTGAGGCAGTACAATAGAATTAGAAGGCAAGATTTCCATCCTCAAGGAGAGTGCAGTCGTGATATTGAAATAAAGTTAAGAGAGAGGAAATGGCAGAGTTAAAGAACATTCAATATGTGTTGTGGATTTGGAGTATTAAAGTGCTTAGGTGGCATGGAAGAGTTGAAAAGGCCGTTGAGGAAAATAAGGCGGGGAGATTAAAGACTAATTGAGGAAGGCTTCCTGGAGGAGATTTGATTTCAGAAGAGCTTTGAAGATAAATGGCCTAGTGGAAAGAGTGTGGCCTCAGAGTCAGGAGAGATCAGGCTTGAATCCCATCTCTACCTGATCTCACAATTTCTTTGTACACTTTTCTTATCTGTAAAATGGGGCTTAAATATCTGTTCTACTTTCCTCTTTGACTGTGAACCCCATGTGGGACAGAGATTGTGTTTGACCTGATTATCTCATATCTAACCCAGTGCTTAGTACAGCATCTAGTACATAGTAAGGACCTAATAAATTAATTTTATTATGGGAAATGAGTCATTCAATCAATAAATTGTATTTATTGAGTGGTTACCATTTGCAGGGCATTGTACTAAACACTTGGGCATGGTTCTTTCTCCACAACATTTTGCAGATTTATTTCTATCCACCAGAACAGCTATCATCCTAGTTGAAGTTCTCGTCATATCTTGATTCTGACACCTTCATCAGGCTTCTCATTGGTTTTGCTTCCTATAACTTCTTTCCCCTGTAGGCTATAAAGCAAACCACTGCCTGTATCATTTTCCTGAAATTTTCCCACCATCAACTCCTTGTTCACATCCTCCTGCTAGCTTCAAGTTCTCTCTTTCTTCATAACTGAGAGACCAGGCCCCACCTTTAAAATCCTCCAAAAACCACATCTCTTCCAAGAGGCCTTCCTTTACTAAGCTCTCTCTTTCCCTACCTGCCCTACCCTCTGTGTCACTTATCAACTCAGATCTGTATCCCTTAAGCTCTCAATATTCACTGTACCCTCAGCCCCTCAGCACCTATGTATATATTTTTACAGTCTGTCAATTCCTCTATCTGTACCTTAGTTCAGGTCACTGCACACAGTAGACACTCAATAAATGCCATTGATCCTTTGAAACAATGTTGCTTGATATACATCTCCATTCTCCATTGGATACCCATCTTCTTCTGCAGCAAGCAATATGCTGTGTGAATGACTTCAAGGCTCTTCACTAACCTTAATATATTTGCTTCTCTTCGCTCACTACTTTCCAGCTCACACTCTTCACTTCTCTCATCTCTCTTTTTAATTGCTTCTTGCTCCTTATTCTCTGGCCTCCTCCTAATTCTCTGGCATCTGAGTCTTTGCTTATGCTGTGACCTAAACCGCATTCTCCAAACATCTCAGATCACAGCTATCCCAGTCTTCAAGACCTTCCTAAAAACTACTTCTTCCTGAAAGTCTTCCTGGGTTACTTTACGATACCCCAATTCTCCATTGTAATAGAATGACTAAAGTATACATTTATATATATAGTCTATATCTTTACTCAATATGGTGGTCTGAGTCCAATTTAATGACTTTTTGGGAGTCGTTCATAGAAAGGATAGCAGGGATGATTCAGAGACACTCAGTCAATCAATAATACTTATTGAGCACTCACTCTTTGCAGAGCACTCTACTAAGTGTTTAACACTCTGCTTGGCACCGGGGTTCAGCAGGCCCAGGGTTATAAACACAATCTACTGTTTCTATCTGACCTCTGATTTTTCATCCCTCATATAAAATTAGAATACTATGCTGTCACATTTTATTCTCTCCATTATATTATATTCTTATGATACATCTCATTTTATCCTATGGCCTGAATGTGTCGGGAATTTAATTCTCCTTTTTCTGTGTAAACTGGGTTTCTTTCATCCTGTTTTGCTCTGCACTGACTTACATCAGAATGGCAAGTCTAACCCCTTTGTTTTCACAGCAAATGCCAATAGCCTATTACTTTCAAAAGTATTCTCACTTCAGAGCAACAAAAGACCAGTCAGACCATGGCAGCAGAAACTGGAATAATTATTTGGACATTCCTGTGCCCCTTGAAGATTTTGGATGAGTCACAGAACTGGCTTGAAGAGAAAGCCCAATTTCTCATTAGTGTCCTGGAGGCGCTACAATTGTCTCCTGCAGCTAGTCACCTTAGCATGAAATGAGAGGCTGCAGCCAGAGAGAAGGGGGAGGGAGTGGAACTCACAAAATGCTTTTCAGCCCTCTGGATATGTTTAGCAATCCTTAAAAGAGAATCACATTTTCTGGGACTTGGGATTTCCTTTTGGTCTCTAGGTCAACTTACAGGATCTGAAGACTCACTCTAAAGTCCGTGTCCTGAAATGACGATCTTGGGCACCTGGAACTGTCCTTTTTACTTAGACTGTGAGTCTCAAGTGGGATAAAGACTAGCTCCAATCTGCATTTACTGTATCTACCTCATTGCTTAGTACAGAGGTTGGCACATAGCAAGCACTTGACAAATGTGACTATATTATTTCTTTTTCAGTTTAGCTACCACAAATTTCAGATAACAAGAGGTGTCAAAGGAGAGACTTAGCTGTAGTAGTTTCAAAAGACAATGATAGACCAGCATCGTCTATTGGAATTTCGGAGATCTGGGACTTAGAAGGCCTGAATTCCAATCCCAGCTCCTCTATTTGCCTGATGAGTAATTTTAGGCAAGTCACAACTTCTCTGTGCCTCATTCTCCTTGTCTGTAAAAGGGAGATTCAATACCTATTCTCCCTCCCCCTC
This sequence comes from Ornithorhynchus anatinus, assembly GCF_004115215.2. Classification (NCBI taxonomy): domain Eukaryota; kingdom Metazoa; phylum Chordata; class Mammalia; order Monotremata; family Ornithorhynchidae; genus Ornithorhynchus; species Ornithorhynchus anatinus. The sequence goes on from NC_041731.1 coordinate 89,930,775, forward strand.
AGATTATGCTCCCCATGTGGTTCACAGACGGTGTCTAACCTGGTTATCTTGCATTTACTCCACCTCTTAGGACAGTGCTTGACACATAGAATGCACTTAAAAATTAATTACTTAATACTTAATAATAATTGTCAATAGTCGCTGTGGGCAGGGAACATGCAGACTGACTCTGTTACATTGTACTCTCCAAGCACTTAATAGAGTGCTCTGCACCCAAGCGTTCATTAAATACAATTGATTCCTTGAATATTCTAGTGCCAATGGGGTAGCAATGTCTTAGTTCAGTCAACTGTTGATTCTACAGGGGTTTCATTTGTCCAGAGTCCTTGATGGTCTAAATTCTAGAATCTTAAAGAGGCTTGCAGCTTAGAAGCTTTTCTCTTTCCCATCCTACTCATTACCTCCTCTCTCTCCTCCTGGAATGGGTCCTCTCATCTCTGCTCCTGCTTATCTTCCTGCTGCCTGTCCTGTGGCCATCTCCATCACTTCCTCTGGAGGGTAGGACTTCCTCTGGAGGGTAGGCAGGTAAATAAAGGAAAAGTGTAACATGTGAGAAACTAGGATCAAAACTTTTAAGGGAGCTCAAACTCTTTGACTAAAGAGTTTTGAATGATCTATGGACTTCAATTACCCACATATATCTGTCCCCCATGCCTCAAAACAGAAAATTAAGTGTTGATGTGAACATAAACTCAAATGTAAATCAATACCGATCTACAGGATCAAAGCCTTAACTGGTCTAGTTTAACTGTATTGAAGTTTGTTAAATGTTTGCAGAGTTCTTGACATAAAGTGGCTCCTGTCTACTGTAGTCAGTTCCCTACTTGCTTGCTGGGTGACCTTGGGCAAATATAATAATATTAATGATAATAATAATAATTGTGGCATACGTTACTATGCACCAGACACTGTACCAAGTGCTGGGGGTAGTTACAAGCAAATTGAGTTGACACAGTCCCTTCCCCACACAGGTCTCAAAGTGTCAATCCCCATTTCAGGGAGAGGGAACTGAGGCCCAGAGAAGTGAAGTGACTTGCCCAAGGTCACAGAGCAGACAAGTGAAAGAGCCAGGATTAGAACCCAAATCCTTGAGATTCTCAGGCCCATGCTCTCTCCACTAGGCAGCTCTGCTTTTCCCCGCCTCAGTTTTCTCATCTGTAAAATGGAGATTGATTATACCCAATAAAAATGGAGATTGACCAGCCAAAGAGTCTGTGCTATTGATGCTCAAATTAGTTTTAATGTGATCATGCAGGAGTACTCTTTCTCTGAAGCTGACTGACTCCTGGAAGAGATGGAAGTTTGGAAGCCTATGCTGTGCCTGAAAATAACAAATTATGAAATAGAAGCTTGCAATTGGACAAATGCTATGGCATGGCAAGTGGCATGGTATTTGCCACTGAGAATGAGCAACAACCTTGGTCCTTATTCCCTCTTCTCTCTCTCGTACCTCTCACCTTATCTTTTCCACCAACCATAGATCTCTTCTGGGAGTAAATGGGGACTCTTCAGCAGAAAATAAATGGTTTCTAGTTCTTCCTTCTATGAAGAAGAGTTTCTCTGAAATTGGTTTCAAAACTGCTTCCAGGATATTCCTCTGGACTTCTTCACTCTCTCTCTCACAGAGATGCTGGAAAAATATGAAACAAAGCATTATTTTAAGCCGAGGTACAATCATCAGTATTCCCTCCCTTCATATTCTGCAACTGTTTCAAGCAAACCATGGGAAACAGAAACAAATTTGGAGATTTTGATCATCATCATTATCACTATCAGTATCACCATCCATTCATTCAATAGTATTTATTGAGCACTTACTATGTGCAGAACACTGTACTATGCACTTGGAATGTTCAAAACGTCAACAGATAGAGACAATCCCTGCCCAATGATGGGCTCACAGTCTAATCGGGGGATGCAGACAGCAGAGCAAACAAAACAGAACAAAACAAAAACAAGACAACACCATCAAGATAAATAGAATCAAGGGGATGTACACCTCATTAACAAAACAAATATCACCACAGTGCCAACTGTGTGCAGAACCCTGTGTGAGATTCTTGTGAACATATAATCAAAGTAGGAAATGTGATAGTCTTTTATATACATAAAATCCTAGGTAAATAGTCTTTATAATACCATGAAGGTTGCATAGACCTCATCAAAGTGATATTTATACAATTCTTGAAGTGTAAAGGAACAATAGGCTGGAATTGTACCCTTAGCATGATGGAAGGAGGATCTGATGTGACACTGCTAATTCTTATAATTATATTTTCAAGTTGGGGAAAATGTAGAAACTCATTTCTTAGAAACCTTTGTTAACAAAACCTTTGTTAACTCAGTTTAGATAATACTGACCACTAGCAAAAGACGCCTCTGGCATTGTGCTTTTGATCAACACTAATTAACAAATCAGAAAACAAGGAATAAAATCTAACCTACAGAATGGTCTATTCATTACTGGGAACAGAATAAAAAGGTTTGCTTAGATTGTGTTTGAATCCATAAGAACTAATAAGAGAAAATTTTGCTACTCCTAGGAGAGAAGAAAATTTGGTTGAATTTACAGCTCAAATATTTAGCCAAATATTCAGGGTTCTGGCAGATACCACTGGAATAGTCCATTAAGCAGATTTATCCATTCAAATACATTATTGGGAACGCTAGGGTTGTGTTTTTGAAGAAACTCATGAAAAGGAAAACTCACATTTTAGTACTTACTGTTTCCAATGCCTTTTGTGCAACTGCTTCTTCTAACACTGTTTTCCATTGTAGCCAGACAGATTTGCATTGTTAGCAAAACGTTACCTAAATAATAATTATAATAATGACAATAATTGTGGTATTTGTTAAGCACTTATTATGAGCCAGTCACTGTACTAAGCACTAGGGTGGTTACAAGCAAATCAGGTTGGACACAGTCCCTGTCTCACATGGGATTCAGTCTCAATTCCCCTTTTACATGTGAGGTGACAGACACAGAGAAGTGACTTGCTCCAGACCATGCAGCAGACAGTGATGGACCCGGGATTAGAACTGATGACCTTCTGACTCCAAGGCAAGTGCTCTATCTACTACGTTATAATTCTGCCATTGCATTCTTTCCAAAGATATAGCGAGAACTCACATTGTGGGAGAACTGAATGTTATGTTTTACAAGGGTTTGGGGTTGTGTTCTGTAATTGAAGTTGGTAATAAAAGCTATATTTGCCAAGCATTTATTATGTGCCAAGAACTGTACTAAATCCTATGATAGATGCAATGTGAGCTGATTGGATGGAGTTCCTGACACACACGAGACTCACATTTCAACCTCTTCCTTGGGGTTTACACGAACCTTGGGAAGCTGAGGATTCCTCCTGCAAGAGGTGGCTAGTGGGAGAGACAGGCTGCTTCTTGTTTCCCACTCTATTTGGAGTGGAAGAGACACACAAACAGAAAAACCAGCCCATACCCAGAAACAAATAGGCACACACACAGAGACATAAATACACATAGGATACACACACAGGTGCATATCATAATGAAGAAAAACAAATACAGGGGCATATCCTTTCAAAGTATGCATGCTTCAAAAAATTTCAAATATGCAAAATATGAGACTCACGGACCAAACCTCTTAACATATCAACAGCTTGTATCTCAGGCTCACAAAATACAGTGTTCTCCAGAAACATGACAAGAGCATTATTTGAGGTTTTGCAGTATTAATATCATGATATACACTTGCTTTCTTAGACTTCAATCCTAATAAATACCCATAAAAATGAAGTGGAATTTTTAAATAATGAAAGCAGAGAGCACTGTGTAATCTCCAACTCTTGAAGTTTGGAGAAAATAAACTATTTCTATGGAATCGGGGAGGGTAGGGGAAGATGGAGTATTCATTCATTCAAGCGTATTTATTGAGCACTTACTCTGTGCTATGCATAGAACTGCACTAAGAGCTTGGGAGAGTACAGTATAATAACAACAAACAGACACATTCCCTGTCAACAAAGAGCTCACAGTCTAGAGAGGGAGGGAGACACAGCTTTTGTGTCACAGAAGGGAGTGGGAGAAGAGGAAGGGAAGGCTTAGTCAGGGAAGGCTTCTTGAAGGAGCTGTGCCTTCAATAAGGCTTTGAACTGGGGAGAGCAATTATCTGTCTGATATGAGAAGGGAGGGCATGCCAGACCAGAGGTAGGATGTGGGTGAGAATTTGGTGGCGAGATAGATGAGCTCGAGGTACAGTGAGAAGGTTAGCACTAGAAGAACGAAGTGGGTGGGCTGGGTTGTAGTAGGAGAGTAGTGAGGTGAGACAGGAGGGAACAAGGTGATTAAGTGCTTTAATGTCAGTGGTGAGGAGTTTTTGTTTGACGCGAAGGTGCATGGGCAATCTATCACTGGAGTTTCTTGACGAGTGGGGAAACATGATCTGAGTATTTTTGAAGGAAAATGATCCAGTCAGCAGAATGGAATATGGACTGGAGTGTGGAGAGACAGGAGGAAAGGAGGTGAGCAAGGAGGTTGATACAATAATCAAGGCAATATAGGATAAGTGGTGCATTAATGTGGTAGCAGTTTGGAGGAGAGGAAAGGCTGGATTTTGCTTAAGTTATGAAGGTAGAACTGACAGGATTAAGGGTTGGCTTGAATATGTGGATTGAATGAGAGAGAGGAGTCAAGGATAACGCCAAGGTTATGGGCTTGTGAGACAGGAAGGATAATGGTGCCATCAGTGGTGAAGTTGTGGGTAGTGGGTTGAGAGAGTGGGTTGAGGGGGTTGAGAGGGAATAGTGGGTTTAGAGGTCTTTCTAGTCAACTGATGGTATTTACTGAGCATTTACTGTGGGCAAGCCACTGTACTAAGTGCTTGGGAGAGTGCAATGCAATACAGTTGGTAGACATCATCCCTGCTCTCAGCAAGCTTTCAGTGTAGAGGACAGTGTACAATCTAGTCAGGCCAGGCAAGGAACTCAGTATGTCCAATCAATGCCATTTAGTTTTAGGCAGCTGAAATTGGGCCTCACTCTGGATCATCATCTGAAGTGGTAAAGCCCCAGTCAACATGCCCTGCAGTGCTGTTTTTGAAGGGTCAGTTGGTACTGGTCAAAATTACTCTACTTTCCCATCTTATCCCAAACCTCCCATCTTGGTTGGATCCACATTGGTTTGGATGTTCTGTGATTCAAGGTGCCCATTGTCAAGGCCAGAGGGAAAGCCTGAACAAGATGTTGGCACACTACTAACTCTGCAGGATTTTAACACAGCAGCAAATCACTGAAATGGATCAGGCTTTGTTCCAAATGGAAGATTAATCATCAAAGGTATTTACTGAGCATTTACTCTGGTCAGAGCACTGAACCAAGTGCTTGGGAAAGTACAGTTCAACAGTCAGCAAGCATGTTCTCTGCCCGCAACAAGCTTTCAGTGTAGAGGAACTTCAGTAGTATTGAACTTCTGTGAAATGAATGACCAAACCTCAGTGTGATCCAGGTAAATGGTTAAGGAGTTTAGAATCAAATACCCCAGAAAAATTGGAAAATTCCAATTTCCAATTCCATTGAATTGTTCGGGTGCTAAGCAGGCCATGCCAATGCCCGGGGTGGGCACAAACCCTACTGAGGAGTTGGGGCAGAGTTGCTTCAGTTTGCACCCACCCTTGTGCCCACCCCATAGTCCTGCAGAGGAAACTTTGCAGGTGCCCCTGCTGGGCAGTCCACAACTCCCGGATAAACATGACCCCAGTCAGCCTGGGTTCCTTCCTTCAGCTCTTGACAGAAAGGTCTGCCTTCCATATTCCTCGGTGCTCCAACCCTACCTCTCCAACCAAACTGTCATCATATTGGTCCAAGCACTTGTCATTGTTTGTCTCGACTTCTACATCAGCCTCCTCTTAGTCTTCTCTGCTTCCAGCTTTGCCCCACTCCAGTCCATACTTCATTCTGATTTCCAGATCATTGTTCTAAAACATCAATTTGCACCTGTCTACGCACTCCACATAATATTCCAGTGGTTGCTCATTCCTCCCTGCTGTCTTTACAACAGTCAGCTCTCCCATCTACTTTGCTTAACTCATCTCCCGCATTCCAGCTGACAGACCTCACTCATCTCAAACCTACTGTGCCTAATCCTCATCTCTCTCAAACTTATCTCTAACTCATATTCTTCTTTCTGCTTGAAACTCCCTTCCTCTTCACATCTGGCATTTTACTGTTCTCCCCATCTTCCAAGCCCTTTTGAAATAACATCTCCTTCCCTGATTGATGTCTTATCTCCCCACCTTATTTCTCCCGCTTCTGCCACTTCAGCATGTCCACATCACCTAAGTACTTGGAAACCCATCTAATATCACAAAAGAGCACGGGCTTTGGAGTCAGGGCTCATGAGTTTGAATCCCAGCTCTGCCACTTGTCAGCTGTGTGACTGTGGGCAAGTCACTTAACTTCTCTGTGCCTCAGTTCCCTCATCTGTAAAATGGGGATTAAGACTGTGAGCCCCACGTGGGACAACCTAATTCCCCTGTGTCTACCCCAGCACTTAGAACAGTGCTCGGCACATAGTAAGTGCTTAACAAATACCAACATTATTATTATCAATCAGTAGTATTTATTGAGAGTTTACCAAGTGCATAGCACTGTACTAAGCCCTGGGGAGAGTACAATACAACAGAATTAAGGAACATGTTCCCTGCCCATATGATATACAGAAGATTCTCAGTAAATGCCGTGGTGGAAGCTGCTGGAGCATGGCCTAGTGGATTAAGCATGATCCTGGAAGTCAGAAGGACCTGGGTTCTAACCCCAGCTTAGCCACCTATCTGCTGTGTGACCTTGGGCGAATAAATTAACTTCTCCGTGCCTCAGTGGAGTCGTCTGCAAAATGGGGATTAAGACTGAGAGCCCCATGAGTGACATGGACTGCATTTGTGATTCATATTCACAAATTGAAAATGAATCTTCCAGTAAGGGAAATGACTGGCCTTGTTGCAAATCTGGTATTAGGGAGACAGCAGAATGGACTCAGAGAAAAGAGAGTTTAATTGAGGAAGGCTTCTTGGAGGAGATGCAAATTTAAAAAGGCTTTGAATGTAGAACAGTAGACGAGTGTATAAAGAGGGGAAGGAAATTACAGGCCAGAGAGAGGATGTGGGAAAAGGGTAATAGTAGTCAGCCGTTCCTTTAAAAAACATTTATCAGAGGAATATGCATTTGAGGAAAATGCAACATTATTAGTAAAGCATCATATCAGCAATACAGGTTTAATGTAAGCTATTAGTTACATAGACTAGCCTTGCTTTGTATCAAGAAGAGACTGGCTAGGTCGTAGAAAGAAAAATGAAAGTCGGGGCAAAAATAAGTTATTCATTAGAAAGCTTCAGTGATGACTTACAATACTGATGGATTGGCTTCATGGCAACTCATTTACTTTAGCAGAGTACGAAGTAATCATTTTTCTACATATCACAAGATTGGCAAACTGTTGGCTCCAGTGGGAGGTGTTTGAAAAATGAATCTCAGAAGGTCTATTAGGGTCATGCCTGCTTCCTGTCATAATTTATTATGAAATTTGTTATTTGATTTACAAAATATATACCCTTAGGTTGAATGAATATAACAAATAAAGTGGAGTCCTCTTATAAAAGGGATACAGGCAAACACCATTGAGCATTGTGAGTAGTATTAAACCAGTAGAGGTAGAGTCAGAGAGAACAATTTAGTTTTAAACTCTTCTTCTTCATTAAATATTTATTTGTAGTTGGAACTTTAAACCCATTAGAAAAAAAACCCAATAAACCTAAGGTAGCCAGAAAATGTACATAACACATTTGAATTATACTTCATTCTGTTACCCGGATCATTTTTTCAGAAGAACATTCAGTCCAGCTCTCCGCAGACCTCAAAAGCCTCCATCGGCAGCCCATCCACCTCCACATCAAACAGAAACTTCTTACCATCAGCTTTAAGGCACTCAATCAGCTTTCTCCCTCCTACCTTTATTCATTGATTTCCTAATACAACCCAGACTGCACACTTTGCTTTTCTAACACCTATCTACTCATTGCTCCTAGATCACATCTATCTCACCACCGATCCCTCACGATGTTCTTCCTCTGCCCTTGCTCTCCCTCGGTCTTGTTATCTGGACTACTATATCCCTATCTTCAAAACTCTACTAAAATCACACTCCAAGAGGTCTTCCCTGATTAAGTCCTCATATCCCACATTCACCCTTTCAGGTACATCACCTAGGCACTTGGGTCTGTACCCCTTAAACACCTTTATATTCACCCTTCCCTGAGCCCCACGGCACTTATGTACATGCCCTTACACTCTGCCATTTTCACTGCCTGAAATTTATTTTAGGGTCCCTCTTAAGCTCTTTTATGTGCAAGGATCGTGTCTCCCAACTATATTGTATTGTACTCTCCTAGGTGGTTAGAGCAGTGCTCTGCACACAGTTGGCACGGAAGAGATTTAGGAAATGATTTCCTTCACCTGGTTTCCTATACAGGGTTGTGCCCATTCCCTGACTGGTGTTGCCTGGTGGGTTTTACCTTGTATTGTGGCCTACAAATCTTGGTCTCCGCTGGACTTGTGGAACACTTTATTTATTTAGTCTTACAGATGCTCAAATCTAGTATGTTTACCTGAAATTGGGGAGCAGAAGCCGGGAAGCATGCACTTGGTCAGTAAGGATTGGGGAAGGGAGGAAGAGAACCGATGCATTTAATCAGTCTAATCTGAGCTTTATTTTTGTGGAAGGATTTCTTATTTTTTTTAACTCTGTCCATGGCAGAAGGTTTGGCTGCTCCCAGAATCCTACTGTTCCTTTCATTTCATGGCCTATGGAAATAAACTCTGCGCGTCTCTATCTGGTTTGCACTTCCCTTCATGATTTCACTTATCTGCTGTTTGACCTTAGGCATTTCTCTGAGCTTCAGTTACCTCATCTGTAAAATGAGGTATAAAACTGTGAGCCCTATGCAGGAAAGGGACTGTGTCCAACCCGATTTGCTTGTATCCACCCCAGCGCTTAGCAGAGTGCCTGGCACACAGTAAGCACTTAAATGCCACAATTATTATTATTATGATTTCCCAGTGGATCTGTTTGCCTTTTGTTTTTCCATCCAGAACTGCAAATCCCATGCTCCTTGCTATTTGGGGGACTATGGTCCAGTGTGGAGAAGCAGCGTGGCTCAGTGGAAAGAGCATGGGCTTTGGAGTCAGGGCTCATGAGTTCGAATCCCAGCTCTGCCACTTGTCGGCTGTGTGACTGTGGGCAAGTCACTTAACTTCTCTGTGCCTCAGTTCCCTCATCTGTAAAATGGGGATTAAGACTGTGAGCCCCACGTGGGACAACCTGATTCCCCTTTGTCTACCCCAGCGCTTAGAACAGTGCTCGGCACATAGTAAGCGCTTAACAAATACCAACATTATTATTATTATTATAAGTACTAAATAAATACTGTTGATTGGTTTACCTATACTGCCATCTGTCTCCCCATTCGATTGTTAGTTCCTCGAGGGCAGGAATCCAGATCTTCTGACTCTCAGGGATATGCTTGTTCCACTAGGCTATGCGTTTCTCAGCCCACGCATGATCCTCTCCGTGCGTTTAGTTCAGTGCTCTGCACACAGTAAGCATTCAATAAATACCACTGATTGATTGCTTTTATTGTACACATTCACCCCTCATAGTGCTCTGCATACAGTAAATGATAAATATGAATAAAGGAGTGCTGCCCAAAAAGTGGTGGAGGGTGCACCAAGTGTCCCCTTTTTTCTGTGAAGAACAGGATGCCCATGACAGCAAAGGTGTCTGGGAGCTATAACAGCAAAAGTGTCTGAGAGCTTAGTGCCAGACAGGAAGAGGTAGCAGATGATGCAGAGAATAATAATTGTGGAATTTGTTAAGCGCTTACTATGTGCCAGGAATTATGCTAAGTGATGAGATAGATACAAGAAAGTATGTTGGACACAGTCCCTGTCCCAAGTGAAACTCACAGTCTCAATCCCCATTATACAGGTGAGGTAAATGAGACACAGAGATGTGAATTGACTTGACCAAGGTCACAACAGACAAATGGCGGGCCAGGATTAGAATCCATAACGTGCTCTTTCACTAAGAAAAGGGCGCTCCCTGTAGTATTCCACCTCCACTCCAATCCAGGAAGTCTGCTAGTGAAGCTATTCTGAAATGTCTTAAAGGTCTGGAGTGTTTATCTAGGTACACCTGCTTTAAAGGCATCACAGTAAATTGGGCTCCAGTTAAAAGTTGCACATTTGTTTCTACTTTCAATCGAGGTGTCCCAGGTCAGATTCCATAATCCATTACTGTAGGATGAATTTTTCTGAAAGCAAACAGTTGGCAGCAACAAAACCTTGTCAGTAGAGATTAGCTTACTGAGTCAAGAGTTCCCTGTCTGTCCTTAAATCTGTTCTCCAGGCCATATTCAGGTTGCCACCAGCTGGCTGTAAATCCCAAATCAGATGCTGGGAAAAGATGGTGGCTTTGGCAATACTTTTTTAGAGTGCCTGGCTCTTTTTTTTTTTAATGGTATTTGTTAAGCACTTACTGTGTGCCAGACACTGTACTAAGCAGTGGAGTAGATGCACAGTCCCTGTCCCACATGGGCCTCACAGTCTGAATTCCCATTTTACGAATGAGATAAGTGAGGCCCAGAGAAATGAATGAAGTGACTTACTTAAGGTCACATAGCAGAGAACTGGAGGTGAAGCTGGGATTAGAACCCAGGGCCTTCTGACTCCCAGGCCCATGCTCTATCCACTAGACCACGATGCTTCCCTGTTTCACTCCAAATAGCAGACCGTCATTTCCGGCTGTCAGTCCTGAGATACCTATACATTCAGGAAAAAAAAAATTCCTCAATGTGGGAGAAGTGAAACAAGCAAAAATTAAGTAAGGGGAAAGCCCCCCGCACACTATTCACACCAGGTATGGCTCCTTTCAGGTTCCTGCTAATTATTCAAAATGTAGGTAAAAAATAAGAAACCATGGGGATGCTGAGAACAGTTTGCCTGTTGAAGCCTGGCTAACCATTCCTCGAAAAACTCACCTGGGTCTGTGGGGCAGCCATGCTGAGCTCATCTGCTATGCGACGGCAGACACCGCTTGCCATTCCACGAAGGTCACTGTCGACAGTTGGTAGTTAATTTTCCAGCCTGGGGCGCTTGCTTCTTGCCAAATGTGGAAACGATACTTGTGTACACTTTGGGTTTTCACTCATCAGATACTTCAGCACTGCCAGGGAGAATCGTGGTTCATTTTCTGAATGACACCTCAGTAACTTTTCTGAACTCCGAGAAATGTTGTCACCGGGGCTTTCAGAAGATGAATTATTTTCTTGGCTGGCACTGTGGCCTCCAACATGCTCATTAGGGCTTTCTGTGGGAAGATCGGATGTGTGCTGTTGAATACTATGAAAAGGAGGTGATTTGGGTGAAATTCCTAATGGTCCACTGCTTCCATTTGATCTCTGAATTCCTAAGTAGTAGATCCTTCTGACTTGTCATTTCTATGACTGTTCTTTTCCAGCGATAGTGTCCTTCTTTTCCAAATTTTTCCCATCTGTTTTTATTTTTATTTTCCCACACAGTAGACAGGAAGCTCCTTTGTATATTTAACTTGTGAGTTCCTTGAGTATTGGGAACGTATCGACCAACTCCACTGTACCGCACACTCCCAATTGTCTTTTTTTAACAAAACGAAAGATATTTCTTAAGTGCTTATTATGTGCCAGGCACCATACTAAATGCTGGGGCAGATACAAGATAAACAGGTTCGACTCAATCCAGATCCCACATAGGGCTCACAGACTTAATCCCCATTTTACAGATGAGGTAACTGAGCCACCGAGAAGTTGACTTGCCCAAGGTCATACAGTTGACAAGTGCTTAGTACAGTGCTCTGCACACAGGAAGCGTTCAATAAATATCAGTGATTGATTTAGCAATACTGATAGTTTTAACTGGTCCTTAGCTAGAATTAAAAAGACATTTTTGTCACAAAGCGTAGAGGTTTCCTGAGCTTGGTTTTTCTAAGCTGGGCACTCAAATGTTATACCCAATAAGTGCTTCTCAGTATACATCGCATATGCTTGCTTTGGAGGCTTTCCCATTCGATGCCTTACCCAGAATTGTTGATGTATTGCTGGATACCTCTGATGGTTTTCTCTAAGTTCGCAGTTCTGTCCTGAGTTTTTACAAAGATCGATAGATATTCCAAACAGTGGTCATTTTCTGATGCATTACAAAGCAACACTATTTTCTTGATTTTTAATAAATATATCACATACAGCTGGTGACAAGATGGATTTTAAGATGCTTGCTTTGTGCTTCAAAAATACACATTCCCAGTGTCTTTACAGAAGCTCATATGCTTTATGAAGAGAAAAAGATAACAGTATGATATATCATTGATAAAACGATTAGCCAAGCCAAATAAATATTAGTGGAGCAAATAGAACATTCAACCTGAGAAAGAGTATGCACAGTTCACCAAAATGCATTCATTCATTCATTCAATTGAATTTATTAAGTGCTTACTGTGTGCAGAGCACTGTACTAAGTGCTTGGAAAGTACAATTCAGCAATGGAGATAATCCCTGCCCATACCAGGTTTACAGTTTAGAATGTGCATCTCCAGTCATCTGGTCTATTGCTCTATAACAGGGGTTGGCCCCCTTGGCTCCAGAGTCTTATCTGGTTCTTCTTGGAGAACTCATTCTCTTCTTTGGCTTCAACTGCCATTTCTATGCTGATGATTCCCAAATTTACATTACCAATCCTGATCTCTCTCCCTCTCTGTGGCCTCACATTTCCTCCTGCCTTCAGGACATCACTACTTGATGACCCACCAACTCCTTAAAACAGAAACATGTCTTAAACACAGAAATCCCTATCTTCCCACCCAAATCCTGTCCTCCCCTGATTTTCCTATTATTGCAAATCCCACCACCATCCTTCTTGTCCCACAAGTCCATAACCTTGGAGTTCTCTTTGACTCATTAAACCCATATATTAAATCTGTCACTAAATCCTGTCCGTTCAACCTTCACAACATCACTAAAATCCACCCTTTCTCTCCATCCAAACTGCCTACATGTTAAATCAAGCACTTATCCTCTCCCACCTTGATACTTGGTGATATGATAACCTTGTTGAATCAGGGCTGCCAATCTCTCAGATTACAAGAGTCCAATGTAGAAAACTAAAATGAATTAATGGGTGAATTTAAAACTTTATTTATTGAGATTTATCTTTATAGCTGACCTGACAAATGCTGATAAATAGATTTGTGTTCAGGAAGGAATGGTACTTTAGGGACTAGAATAAAATATAATGATTTGTGAACAAAGGCACAACCCCTTGGGGAAAGTATGCACATCTAATGGCTCTGGAGGCTGCATCATCTCTACAAAACCTGAAAACAGTAAAGACCACTGCACGTACTATTACATGCAGGGATTTATACCAACTATTTCCACTTACTAACTCTTTTCACCTGTTACTCCCTTCTTGTCCAAACCACCTTCTGGTTATACCCAACTCTCATTTTGCCCATCTTCAAACGCTCACTCGGATTGGTCCGAGGCCCAGAATGCCCTTCCCTGCAAAAACTGCTGGAAATCAGATTTCCTTAGCCCGCAGAACCTTCAGCAAATCTAGTCTGGCTAATTATCGGCACCCCAAAATCTACCAACCCTCCAGCTGCCTCTGGATCTTATGTATCTCTTTTCATCCATCTTCAGCACTTGTGTATAAATGTAAATTCAAATGAACATTCAGTTGTATTTATTATGATTCCACTAGTAATAAGCAGCAGCAGCAGTGTAACCTAGTGGAAAGGAAACAAACCTGGAAGTCAGAGGACCTGAGTTCTTATTCTGGCTCTGCCATCTGCCTGCTGTGGGATCTGGGAAAAGAAACTTAACTTCTCCGTGCCTCATTTTCATCATATGCAAAATGGGGAATAGAGGCCTTTTCTTCCATCCCTTTAGATGTGAGTCACATCTAGAACAGGGACTGCCTGGGATTCATTAACTTGTATTCATACATTCATACTAAGCACTTGGAATGTACAATTTGGCAACAGACAGAGACAATCTCTGCCCAATAACGGGCTCACAGTCTAGTGCTGTGTATGGTGCATGATGCATAGTAAACACTTAAATACCATAATTATTATTATTATTGCTGAATAAACATCACTATTGCTATCCTTCAGCAGCATTTTTTTTCTGGAGTGAAATGACCTTGTAAAAGACAGATGTTACCTTTCGGTGAAAATGGAGCTGTTCTGCTGTTTTTCTAAGGTTTGAGTTTGCTTCTATGTTTTGAACCCAGAATAATCAAGTAACAAACGCTACTCTTCTAAGAATCAGTGGTGCAGAGATGTTGGCATACTTAAAAGCTACGTAGTGTGCACTTGTAAAGTGCTGTGCTAACAGAGCTTAACTGGAATGTTGATTATTCAGTAGCAGTATCTACAAATACCACCTCAGCACACTCCCAGACTCTTGGAGATGGAGATGAAGTCTAGGAGCCCCTTTAGATCTGGGTAAATTATGATCCTGCAACAGAAAGCAGGAACTCATTTTCTTTGAAACCAACTCCATAGAAGAAAAATGTTCTCTACTACCCATTACTTGGTTATTACCTACCATGATGGTCCATTGTAAACTACTCCCCCATACACACCGAGAGATGGGAAGTTGGCCATTCACTCCCGGCCACCCCTCCCAGGAGAAACATCACTAGTAATAGACATTGGTCATTTGCATCAGGGCGTCAGGTGGAACGAGGCCGGGGCGGGGGGTAAAGTTAAAGAGAGCACCTATTGAGCTGGACAAGATGGAGAGCCACCCTAAGTCAGTTGGAGCTGTAGAGTGTAAGCTGCTTGTGGGCAGGGATTCTGTCTACCACCTCTGTTGCATTGTACTTCCCCAAGCCCTTAGTACAGTGCTCTGTACACAGTGAGCATTCAATAAATCCCATCGATTAACTCATTGATTGGAACAGAGGAATTCTCTGGGCAGAGTGATTCTTGGGACAGGCTTAGGAAAAGATTTTTCAGAATTTGTCAGGTCACCTATAGCTAAAGATAAATCTCAATAAATGAAGTTTTAAATTCACCCAGTAACAATTTCATTTTAGTTTTCTATGTTGGACTGGTATAACCTGAGAGATTCACAGCAGGGATTCAGCAAGATAATCATATCACAGAGTATCAAGGTGGGATAGGGTAAGTGCTTGGAGTTAACAGGATAGCAGTTTGGATGAAGAGAAAGAGTGGATTTTAGCGATGCTGTGAAGGTGTGAACATTTGGGGGCCCAAATGTTAGGACCCCAAAGAGTGAGGTTCTCCCAGCAGTATTGGCTAAGGAGAAACTGTGAAGGATGGTGTACAACAGGGAGATCTGAAACTGTACATTGCCAGGTAAAGAACCTCAAATGCAGGGAAGTAGGAAAGCCCAGGGAGAGTGGAAACACTCTAGTTTAGAATTTAAGTGTTTGAATTTGGATTTTCTTTAAAGACTTGTGCAACAATACTGTTTAGGGTCAGTTTTGTGTGAAATCCAGAAGCCTAAGTAAGACTTCTTTGTATCTTTTGCTGATAAACTGCCTTGTATGAGACGCAGTGTGGCCTCGTTGCAAGAGCATGGGCTTGGGGGTAAGAGTCCCTGGGTTCTAATCCAGGCTCTGCCACTTGTCAGTTGTGTGACCTTGGGCAAGTAAATTACCTTCTCTGTCCCTCAGTTACCTTATCTGTAAAATGGGGATTAAGACTGTGAGCCCCTTCTGGGACTACCCCAGTGCTTAGAACAGTGCTTGATAAATAGTAAACACTTAACGAACACCATCATTATTATTATATGGAAGGCAACCTATAATTACCTTGAAAGTAGTTAAAAATCAGTTAAGAAAACTAAACACAGGGTCTGGGTTTAGCGGGGGAGGTGAGGCCCATGCCAGGCAGAAGGCAAGGAGTGGGAACAAGAAAACATCTCCAAACTTTCATAAACTGGTCCTCCATACCAGAACTGGCTATCTGGACTCTGGGAGACTTCCTGGCTACCTGGGATGCTTAAAAAGAGAGTCAAAGGAGGAGTGATGTAGCAAACTGAAGGGTGAATCTGTGGGGTAACTTATCAGGGTCCCCTAAAAAATGCCCCATTCCTCAGAAACAAAATAAATGAAGATTTTAGGACCTCAGGGATTCCTCAGAGCATCTGAACCCTCTATCAAGTGGCTTAGGAACTAATTTTATCCAGAAAAAGTGTTGGAAGAACCGCTAAACTGTCCCACCTATCCAAAGGTTTCAGAAGCCATTTCCTTTTAGCAAAAGAGTACCTTTTTATACAGTTTCCATTTAAAAAAAAATTGGGCAACTTTTCCCATTGATTAAAAAATATATTCTTGTCTTTTGAGGCCACTACAATCAGGAGCTAATTAAGGGAAAAAGAGTGAGATATATCCAAAGGTTTTGCCCATGATTAATCATTTTCCAACAAACATGGAGGACAAAAAAGTAGCATGCAACTTTAGGGGGTATTTATTAGAACTGAGATAGAAGGCAGACCTCTTAGGTCCTTTTTATTTTTGGGGTCTTAAGCATGGTAATGTCTTTATTATGTTAAGAGTTCATGGGAAGAAGATCACCCATTGAAAATGTATTCATGAATTCTCCTTGAGGTGAGGGTGAATAATTTTTATTAACAAGAAATCTAATTCTGTGGCCCTTATTCATACTCCACTGAGGTTTTTTTCCTCATCTTTATGGAAGTAAACAGACTTTATCATGAAACCTCACGGGATTGATAAAGTCACATAATTCACAGTTGTGACAGGATGAAGAGATTGAGAAGTCATTTTGCATATGGGTCATTCAAGATTTTAAAATGTTCTGATACAAAGTCTTAATCCATCCATGAGATGTGATTTAAAAAGAAGTCTAAAATATTCCTCAAGCTTACCAGAAAGAATATGATCAGAATAAAGTATATCCTCTTAGATTTGAATCTTTTTGCCCCACACTGTCCAGTGGCTTTTTCATTCCCATGTCTCGGGGCCAAACATAGAAAAGTTGCAAATAGTGGAATACATTTCCATGCCTTGAAATTCTACAATGCACTGCATAGGTTCCTATATAACATATGTATGATAAATTAAACTTCAAAGCAAAAATCACATTACTTCTCATATACAAATACAAAATGCAAGTCTTACTTTCCTACCCAGCTGACAATGTAAAGACACAATCTGTTGGATGCAAATCTTCCATGAGACTCACCAACTTGGACACACACTCGATCTCATCCTCTCTAACCACTGCACAATCTCCACTCTCACCAACTCTGAAATCTCTCTCTCTGATCAAAACCTTCTCACTTGCCTCCTATCTCACACTCCTCCTCCACGTAAATCCGTACTATTCCCCCACAGATACCTCCGCTCTCTCAACACCATCCATCTCTCTCGGCGCATCACACCACGCCTTGCCTCCCTACCCATTCTACCCACTCGTGATGACCAAATAGATGCTCTCAACTCCACCCTCTCTTAACTCAACTCACTCTCTCCCCTAACCCTTCGTCGATCTCGCACCATTAACCCACAGCCCGGATCACCTCCACTGTCCTCCTCCTTCACTCTTAGGCTCGAGCCACTGAACTGCCACTGCCACTGAATTTGAGCCACTGCCTCACATTCCTCTCTTCCAAGTTTCTCTCAGACTCCCTCCAACCTGGCTTCCACCCACTCCACTCCACTGAAACCACCCTCTCAATGGTCACCAATGACCTCCAAGTCCAACGGCTCCTACCCCATCTTAATCCTCTTCAACCTCTCAGCTGACTTTGACAATGTGGACCATCCCCTTCTTCTCAACACATTATCCAACTTCAGCTTCACTGACTCCTTCCTCTTCTGATTCTCCTCTTATCTCTCTGGCCATTCATTCTCAATATCCTTCATGGGCTCCCCCCACTTCCATACCCTAACTGTAGGGGTTCCTCAAGAGTCAGTTCTTGGAGCCCTTCTATTCTCCATCTACACTCACTCTCTTGGTAAACTCATTCGCTCCCATGGCTTCAATTATCATCTTTATGTAGATGACACCCAAATCTATATTTCCTCCCCATTCTCTCTCCCTCCCTCCAGGGTCACATCTCCTCCTGCCTTCAGGACATCTCTATTTGGATGTCCTCCCTTCACTTAAAACTCAACATATCCAAGGCAGAGCTCATTATCTTCCCTCCAAAACTATCCTCTCCCTCACTTTCCCGTCACTCTTGATGGCACAGCCATCTTTCCCATCTCACAAGCCCACAACTTTGGTGTCATTCTTGATTCTGCTCTCTTATTCACCCCACGTATCCAATCCATCACCATAGCTTGTTGGTCTCACCTTCACAACATTGCCAAAATCCACTCTTTCCTCTCCATACAAACCACTACCTCATTAGTATAATAACTCATCCTATCCCGACTGGATTACTGCATCACTCTTCTTTCTGACCTCCCAACCTCCTGTCTCTCCCCACTTCAGTCCAAACTTTGCTTTGATGCTTAGATAATCTTTCTACAGAAACATTCTGGGCATGTCAACCCCCTCCTCAAAAATCTGCATTGTTTGCCTATCAACTTCCCTATTAAGCAAAATCTCCTCACTATTGGCTTCAAAGCTCTCCATCACCTTGTCCCCTTTTACCTCACCTCCCTTCTCTCCTTCTACATCCCAGCCTGCACCTTCTGCTCCTCTGGTGCTAACCTTCTCACTGAGCTTTGTTCTTGCCTGGCTCCCCATCGACCACCTGGCCCAACTCCTACCTCTGGCCTGGAATGCCCTCCCTCCTCAAGTCTGCCAAACAATCATATTTCCCCCCTGCAAAGCCCTACAGAAGGCTCACCTCCTGCAAGAGGCCTTCCCAGACTAAGCCCCCCTTTTCCTCAGCTCCCCTTCCTTGCTCCATCTTCCCAACTTGCTCTCTTTGTTGTATCCCCCTCTCCCCACCCCACAGAACTTGTGTATATATGTACATGTCTATCTATAATTCTATTTATTTATATTAATGCCTGTTTACTTGTTTTGATATGTATATGTCTTTAATTCTGTTTATATTGATGCCTGTTCATTTGTTTTGATGTCTGTCTCCCTCCTTCTAGACTGTAAGCCTGGTGTGGGCAGGGATTGTCTCTCTTTATTGCTGAATTGCACTTTTCAAGCACTTAGTACAGTGCTCTGCACACAATAAACACTCAGTAAATATGATTGATTGATTGAATAATGAATGAATGATTAGAAAGCACAGTAGGGCAACTTTCCCGAATCTATGATTTGGTCATTTTTCCTTCAGTTGCTGACTGCTCAGCACAATGCCTAGCCTATTATAAGCACATTGTGAATAGAGAAGCAATGTGGCCTGATGTATAAAGCATGGGCCAGGGAGCCATAGGATCTGGGTTCTAATCCCAGTTCCACCCCTTGTCTGCTGTGTAACCTTGTGTAAATCACTTAACTTCACTGTGCCTCACTTGCTTCATCTGCAAAATGGCAATTAAGCCAGTGAGCTCACTGTGCGACAGGAACTGTGTCCAACCTGATTGTCCCATATCTACCCCAGCAATTATTACAGTACCTGGTACCTAGTACATACTCAACAAACACCATTTTAAAAAAAGAAGGTTCCCAGCAAAATATGATTGGAGATGAATACCCCCAAATCCCTTTTCTCTGGAGCTGTGTCAAGGCACAGATACCAGTTTTTATAACGTGATAAGCATCAAACCAGAACCCCAAATTCAGGGTGATACATTGTTTAATGACAACAACAGCAGTTTGAAGGGCAATGTGAGAGCTATAATAGCTACTGAAAGAAAAAAGGTGGAACTCTTCTCTGTGGACCAAGTAAGTGGGTACAAAATACAAGATGATTCCATAAATGAAGTTTTCAAAGAGAACAGTTCAGACAACAACATCAACTATTGAAAAAGAGGGGACATCACAGCTGGACAAAGGATTTCAATGTCACGCTGCAAGTGCAATTCCATTATCCTAGGACTCTGCAGCATCACTGAATTAACTTTCATAATAAGAGCTAATGCTCCAAGCCAGTGCAGCCATGTGAAAGCACAACTGAAAAACATGAAGAGTTGGCAATTTTCTTTCTGAAACTGGCATTGAAAATCAGTCGGACAGATGGAAGAAAAGTATGTGATAAAAGTTGACATTTTATTTTACTCTGTATATTTGTTACGTTAATTCTTCTTATCATTCTCACTGACATTATGACTGAATGACAATCACATTGTGACAGCTTGTGGTTAATATAAAGATTATATTGTTTCCAGGGGCAAAATTGAGATTAAATAACAGGTAACAATTAATCATATGTAGTTAGAAATAAAGGTTCCAGTGATGATATAAGGAGGAAAGTAAACTTTACTGAGGGAACACTGACCGTATTTCAAAACAACAAAGCTTTGAACAATGTCAAAAACCTCTTTTAGTGGGACTGTTGTCGTTTTCCTAGATCAGATTTTGTCCATTGATTGATATTTTGAAACCTTTAAATTTACCAAGAAAATGTTGACCCTTCTGGCTCTTTTAGCCTTTTCCTCTTTCTGCCCTTTATTAGAATTATTCTTGTTCATGTCTCTTTTTTCCAGACTCCTCTTATGCTGTATTCTGTCATACTCCTCCTCCAAAAATCTATCTTTTGGCCAGTCTGTCATGTGCCATCCAAATCCGCATCACTATCAACTTTTCACGGTGCCATTAAATCTGTAGCTCATTCAAGGTCTCCAATTTTGCAAAGTGAAATCCTGGATGTAACACACTTTTACAAATCACTGCGGGATGTGTGGGAGAGTGTTAATTTTTTCAGGCAGGAGTGCTGAGGTCATAATTGAACTCTTCATGGCCAGGCGAATGTCCCCCAAATGGATTGTAATTCTAGTGGATGACCTAGAAACAGCATCACTGTATTACAGACTGAAGCCATGAAGACAGGCAGTGATGATTAGGAGATATTTGGAATTAGAACACTTGAACTTCTTCAACTCTACAAAAATTCATTTATTAAACAACATAATTGTGTTTGTCATTCTTAATAAATGCCTCCTTTAAAAAACCTGTCACTGACTCACCAGTTTTCTCCTAGTTGGATAGATCCCAGCATTAGCATGGACAATTTTCTTCTGCACATCTGCGAAGAAAATGCAATTAGTTAAACCCATATGTTCCAGAAAGGCGTAGGAAATTTGAAGACCATTAAGCCCAACAAATGCAATGCTTTTGTTTCTGCCCTTTTGTTCGCCTATTGTCTCTTCTCTCCTCTACTTCTCCTTGTATTCCCATCTTGTATAGAATATGTCATAGGATCTGTCTCCCCCACTACATTGTGAGCTCCTTAAAGACAGGAAATAAGACTTCTATGTCTTTGGAATGCTCCCCAGTGTTTAGTAACAGTGCTCTGCAGACAGTAGACACTCAATAAATACCATTAATTGATTGATCAGAATAGGCAGATAAGTAGATAGGTAGGTAGATGAACCACATTTTAATCTTATTCTGGTCATACCCTTCATGATTTCTGTGGACTTCAGTGATGTCTTCTCTTATCCTGGATCTTCACAAACTGAGACTCCTGGACCCATTCAGTCTGTTCTCCTATGCAAGCTCCTCTATTCCCCAGTCATGATGTGATGCTCCACTCTAAAAGCTCATCATCCTTGAGAGAGGTCAGTAGGGCAGATTCAAGGCAGGGTTGACTGTCAATTCCACCCGCCATTCGCTCTGAAAATAAAATAAATAAATATTTATTATAATATTAATATAAATTTTGATAGAGCAAATCAACCACTCCATCGAGTGCTAAATGAGTATAATGGCATCAAGAGGACACTGAGGGAGAGGATATGAGTCTCTGAATTAGCTCAAATGGATTCCCAAATGCACTTTGTTTCCTGACCTGAAAATAGACATTGCAAATTGCAGGCAGAACATAAATACCACCTCTCAAAAACAACAACTGACTCACCCAGAAGCTTCACGTTTCCTCTCTCCTGTTCTCCTCCCACTGTCTCCCTTTCCTTCAGTAGCTATTCAAGTATCCAACATCCAGACCCCTGGGATGCTGACCCTACCGTTCCTTTGGTTATATGATACAAACCAGCATGGCCTCCTCCATCCAATGCACTAACAGCCTCTTTAACCTTAGAGGCACCTTTTTGATTGAGTCACCTCCTTCCGATTTGCAAAGGTGAAAATTGTTATATCCAAATTAAAGTTTTTAACAAAATCAGGAAAAGTCTCTTTTCTTTCCCTTATCCAAAATATAAACTTTAAGAAAAATCACTTTTCAAGCATTTCTTATATCTTAGTCTCCCCTTTATTCTAGCTTCCCCCCACCCATTACAGACATCTCAGATTTATTTTTACTCTTTTCCCTGAAATTTGTTCCTCCTGTCAGGAATTTGAATGCAGATTTAAAATTTCAATTAATTTTTTCATAAAATTTCATGGACCATACTTCAAAGATAAAGTGCTCAGTCCTCGTTTTTGAAGCAGACTTGTGCCCCAACACTATTCCAGAAGAAGATTTTTATCATACCCTAGCTTAAGACCTCCCAGGAAGGCAACTCTCCAATCTTTGCCAGCCTCACCTTCCAATGTTTAACAACCTGCACTAGCCAGAAGTTCTTATGTCAAACTGAAATCTTCCTCTCTACAATATAAAATGAATAATTAACATACCATTTGCCTTTTTTAGACAAATAAAACTCACTCTCAAACCAGAGAGAAGACAACTGATCACTGAGCCATTAGTGTAACCCCAAACAAGTTGAAAATAATTGGGCAATTTTTCCTGATCTTTTACTTAGTTCAATTTTCCAAATCTTCAGAAACTCTCATGGTTCTTCTCCACAGTCTTTCCAGTGACTTCATAAGCTGCTTAGATAGGTATTAAGGAGACACAGGCATTTCCAATACTGATCATGCAACAGATTTCATTCATCAGGATTGACTGATGTGCAGAGCATTGAACTAGGGGCATGGAAGTGTATAAGAAAGGAAAAAGACATCATTCCGCCTTTGATAGGAAATACCAAATATGAATTTTGATGGTAAACAGTTTCTTTTTGATGTGGAGGTGGATGGGCAAAAACTGGAGGCTTTGAGGAGGGGGCAGATATGGACTGAACTGTTCTACCTTCACAACATCTCTAGAATCTGCTTTTTCCTGGGATCCCATGCAATACTACCAAAGTAAATAGAGAAAATGCCCCCAAATGAACTCAAGCAGATGTGTACCCATACACTAGAGCTTTGAATCCCTTTCTTCCTAGCATTCCAGTGCAGTGCCCAAAGCTAACATGATCCTTACTAATTACAAGGCTCTCCAGCATCAAGGAAACTCCATTTTCATTTCAGTTCTGACACACTACACTTAGTTATTTCCCCCTTTAATAACTGGGTTCCTCCTTTTCAAAAATCTTGGATTCATTACTGTTCTTTTCTCACACTAGTTGTTCCAAATCACAGTAACTCTCTCAACAATCCCCATTTCCATTTAGGGTTAACTTTAAGGTACCACGTAATTACAGGAATTTCACATTCTTTAGAAGCTGACTATTTTAAGACCTGTTTACCAGCTCATAATCTGAAACATCATTCAAAAGCAGCTTGAACTGATTGCATCCTTCTTTGGAAGGGAACATCCAACAGCGGAACATCCATTTGGAGCTGGTTGAGCTGCCCTATAATTAAAGCTCTGTTGCAGTCCTGTTCACAATGTGTTGATGCGATGAAAAACAGCTGAGATACTTGAGAGAAGATGTTAGAATATGTACAACGGGAATTGCATCTAAAATTTCTGAAACAATGTCAGGACATTTTCAATTCTAAATTTAGAGTGTAAGGATAATGATACCACTCAGATCATTTATCCACAGTCATTTCTGAAGAGTCAGTAAACAGTTTTCCTTGCTAACTTAATTATTTTGGAAATGCTTCAAATAACAACAGTTCAAAATCCAGTATTCTCAAGGGGAGTGCACTGTAAAAGAGAGGGCAGCATGTTTCTGAGTATGTATGCATATATGTGTGTGCATATATGTGTATGTATGTATACACACACTCGCCTATCCCGCTATACATACCCATTCTCGCCTATCCCGCCGTCGACCCCGGCCCACATCCGCCCGCTGTCCTGGAATGCCCTCCCTCCTCACCTCCACCAAACTAACTCTCTTCCCCTCTTCAAGGCCCTACTGAGAGCTCACCTCCTCCAAGAGGCCGTCCCAGACTGAGCTTCCCCTTTTCCCTCTGCTCCCTCTGCTGCCTTTCTGCCCTCCCCTTCACCTCCCCTCTGCTAAGCTTCCTTTCCCCTTTTTCCCTCTGCTCCTCCCCCTCTCCCTTCCCCTCCCCTCAGCACTGTGCTCATCTGCTCATTTGTATATATCTTTGTTACCCTATTTATTTTGTTAATGAGGTGTACATCCCCTTGATTCTATTTATTGCTATTGTTTTTGTCTGTCTCCCCTGACTAGACTGTAAGCCCATCAGTGGGCAGGGATTGTCTCTATTGGTTGCCAAATTGTACATTCCAAGCGCTTAGTACAGTGCTTTGCACATAGTAAGCTCCCACTAAATAAATACTATTGAATATACATTCATTCAATAGCACTTATTGAGCACTTACTGTGTGCAGAGCACTGTAAGTATATATACTTAATGTGCATTTGACTCTCCTGGAATATGTACATTTAAAAAGTTTCAAGTTTCAAAAATGTAAACTATATTACCCTTCAAAATCATATTTCATCAATCTGCCAACAAGAGAAGAAGTGTGGCTTAGTGGCTCCAGGGCTTAGGAGTCAGAGGTCTTGGGATCGAAGCCCAGCTCTGCCACTTGTCAGCTGTGTGACTGTGGGCAAGTCACTTCACTTCTCTGTGCCTCAGTTACCTCATCTGTAAAATAGGGATTAACTGTGAGCCTCATGTGGGATAACCTAATTACCCTGTCTCTACCCCGGCGCTTAGAACAGTGCTCTGCACATAGTAAGTGCTTAACCATTACCAACATTATTGTTATACATATATATTTGAAATATGGTAAAATATGATCTGGTTTTAGTAGGTAAGATGACAGCAGTAAGTTCCTCTGCTGATGATAATTTTACCCTTGTTTCCTAAAAAAAATTTGGGAGGGTGGATGGAACTTGCTCTCTCAGGGTATTTGATTCTAGAGAAATGGAGAACATGGTGCACGCCTTTCTAAATGTCTCTCAATTGCTTCAGGGATTGTCCTTACCCCTCCAATATCTTAGGTACTGAAATACTAAACAAACACTAAAGGGGGCAGGCAAGTTACATTATTCATGACAATGTTGGATATTTATATTCATTCCCTGGGTCTGGGTTTCATCCCTATAGTTTCCATCTATGAAAGAGTAGTAATATCGACTGAGTGCTCTGTTGCTGCACTGCGCTGAAGGAAGTGCAGAATAACAAAGCGTTGCATTCTCTGCCCATAAGGAGCTTATACTCGAATGGGTAAATGAATATAATAATATTTATAGCTAGAGAGATCAAAAATAAATATATTCAGGCTGGTGGAGGACATATGAACTGTGGGGTAAGAAGAGATGGGTCAAAATTTGATAACACCACAGCTATAGATTCCTGGAGATGTGCAAACTCTGAGGTAGGAAGAAGAGGAATGGATGGGGGCTTATCATAACTCTTTGAGAACCTACTGTAGGAAGATTTTGGGAACGTGGGATAGATATGAGACAGTCTCAACCAGATACTTGCTTTCTCTTCCTTCTTTCTTCCTTTCCTACTTTTTTTCTTCCTTTATTGTTATTCTACATGTATGGTAGACCCTTCTCTCTTTTGGAGTTGTAAATATTGTGCAAAAATATGGGCAATTATCAATCAATAATCACTGAGGACTTACTATTCATTCTATCACATTTATTGAGCACTTACTGTGTGCAGAGCACTATACTAAGTGCTTGGAATGTACAATTCAGCATCAGATAGAGACAATTCCTGCCCAACAATGGGCTCACAGTCTAATGCAGAGCGCAGAACTAAATGCTTGGGAGAGTACACCACAACAGAGTTGACAGGCACATTCCCTGCCCACAATGAGCTTACAAGCTAGAGAAGACAATAATTAGTATAAATAATTGATAATATATGATTTAAATCATATGTCCAGTAGAGCTGTGGGGTTGAGGGTGGGGCAAATATCAAATGCCCAAAGGTCACAGACTCAAATTCATAGGCAACACAGAAGGGAGAGAGAGCCAGGGAAAAGAGGGCTTAATAGGGAAAGGCCTATTGAAGGAGATGTGACTTTCATAATGCTCTGAATGTGGGATGAGTGCTGCTCTGGTATATATGTAGTGGGAGGGAGTTTCACGCTAGAGGGATGGCCTGGGAAAGTGGTTGGCAGTGAGATAGATGAGATGGGGTCACAGTGGGTAAGCTGGACTCTAGTAGGGGATCAGTGAGGTGAGGTAGGATGATGCGAGATGATTGAGTGCTTTAAAAGCAATTGAAGAGTTTTTGTTTGATGTGGAGGTGGATGGGCAGCCTTTGGAGGTTCTTGAGGAGTGAGGAGACTTGAATTAAATTTTTTTTTTTAGGAAAATGAACCACGCAGCAGAGTGAAGTATGGACCGGAGTGGGGAGAAACAGGAGATAGGGAGGTCAGCAAGGAGGCAGATGCAGTAGTCAAGGCAGGATAGGAAAAGTGCTTGGATCATCTTGGTAGCACTTTGGATGGCGAGGAAAGGGGAGATTTTAGGAATGCTGTGAAGGTAGAACTGACAGGGTTTGGTGATTGAATACGTGGATGAATGAGATAGATGCAGCATGGCTTAGTGGAAAGAGCACAGGCTTGGGAATCAGAGGACTTGGGTTCTAATCCCTACTCCAATTGTCTGCTGTGTGACCTTGGACAGTCATTCAACTTCTCTGAGCCTCAGTTACCTCATCTGAAAAATGGGGATTAAGACTGTGAATCCCAAGTGGGACAACTAATTACCTTGCATCTACCCCAGTGATTAGAGCAGTGCTTGGCACATAAGAGCTTAACAAATAACATCATTATTACTTTTATTATTATTATGAGTTGAGGACAACACCAAGGTTACAGACTTGTGTGACAGAGAGGATGGTGCTACCTGTCTACCGTGATTGCAAAGACAGCAGGAGGAGATGGTTTGGGTGGGAAGATGAGGAGTTCAATTTTGGACATGTTTAGTTTAAGGTGTTGGTGGGACATCCACATAAAGATTTCTCTAAGGTAGGAGGAAATGTGAGATTATAGGGAGGGAGAGAGGTCAGGGCTGGAGAAGAAGATTTGGAAATTATCTGAAAAGGATGGTAGTTGAAGCCATGAGAGCAAATGAGTTTTCCCAGGGAATGCAATCAATACACTTGTTTTACACACACACACACACACACACACACACACACACACACAATCCACTGAAAATTAAGAGGACCTCTAAAATTGTAAAATTGTTACCTTCAATATTCAGTTTGTTTGCTATCTCATTTTAGCTTCATGTTCTGACTGGCACATTTTAAGATTGCAGTTTTTAGCCACAAAACCTCTAATTGACCCATGATTTCTTGAAAGTAGGGGAGTCCCAGGTTTGGGATATCTAACCAAGGGATATTGAAGCCTTTATATTGCTGGACCTTCATCTTCATGGTTTTTCTACTTTTCAGTTTGCATGAATAACATTTTCCCATCAAGTCCAGACCTAACCTTCCTCAAAGTTGCAAAATAAATGTAATTATAGTAATTATAATAATTATTATTATGGTATTTGTTAAGAGCTTACTATGTACCAGGCACCAAGCGCTGGGGTAGACACAAGCAAATCGGGTTGGATACAGTCCTTGTCCTAAATGGGGCTCACAGTCTCTCAATCCTCATTTTACAGATGTAACTGAATCCCAGAAAAGTGAAATGATTTGCCCAAGGTAACACAGCAGACAAGTGATGGAGCCAGGATTAGAACCCACTGACTCCCAGGCCCATGGTCTATCAACTAAGCAATCGCTTCTCAGAAATTTTAAATACAAATTTTAAATTCCTAAAGTTTATTTTATTTTTTTTTCATCACAGAACTGGGTCAAACCTAGTCAATTCATTCACATACTGAAACTTCCCTTCAGTAGTTAAATGATTCATGACCAATGTTGCTTACCATATTAATGGCATATCAATCAATTATATTTATTGAGCTCTGCGTGCAGACCACTGTACTAAACTCTCAGGACAGTACAATATAACAGAGTAGGTAGACACCAAGATGCTCCCTTCCCACAGAGAGCTTTTGTAAATATAGTTCCCTGTTTTGCTAGTGGGTTTGTCCTATACAATCTCAATCTCCATTTTCAAGCCAGCCTCTTGGCAGCCTGACTGATGGGCAATTTAAGGAGTCCAACCTATATCCCACTGACTCTCCACCATTCTGTTGCAGTGGTCTCCCAGTCTATGGTCCATTGTTTGAGACCCAGCTTCTCTGGCTCTTTAAAAACGTTTAGAAGTCCTCCTTTAAGGGGGAGTGCAATCAATTATATGTGAACTAAATGTGAAGAAAACTATTGAATCCATCTATTTTTTTAGTTGCATTTGATAGCAGGGTATTGAGTTCATCCAAATCTGAGGCCCATCAAGTAACATAAAATCATAAAAAATGAAACCTTTGTGATAGGTTGAAATATAACCACCAAAAAGTGTTGTTTACACTATAATTAACAACTCCAACTCCATTAATGTAGCTAAATTTGGTCTGCCAAATCCACTGAAGTAGGTATGCTGTGAAGTTAGTGCTCTATCGGATAAATCAATCGCATTTATTGAGCACTTACTATGTGCAGGGTACCATACTATGCACTTGGGAGAGTGCGACACAACAATATAATAGACACATTCCATTAATTAATTAATTCATTCATTCAATAGTATTTACTGAGCACTTACTATGTGCAGAGCACTGCACGAAGCGCTTGGAATGAACAAGTCAGCAACAGATAGAGACAGTCCCTGCCATTTGACGGGCTTACAGTCTAATCGGGGGAGACAGACAGACAAGAACAATGGCAATAAATAGAGTCAAGGGAAAGAACATCTCGTAAAAACAATGGCAACTAAATAGAATCAAGGCGATGTACCTTTCATTAACAAAATAAATAGGGTAATGTAAATATATACAGTTGAGTGGACGAGTACAGTGCTGAGGGGATGGGAAGGGAGAGGGGGAGGAGCAGAGGGAAAGGGGGAAAAGAGGGTTTAGCTGCGGAGAGGTGAAGGGGGGGGGTGGTAGAGGGAGTAGAGGAAGAAGAGGAGCTCAGTCTGGGAAGGCCTCTTGGAGGAGGTGAGTTTTAAGTAGGGTTTTGAAGAGGGGAAGAGAATCAGTTTGGCGGAGGTGAGGAGGGAGTGCGTTGCTGGACCGCGGGAGGACGTGGCCCAGGGGTAGACGGTGGGATGGGCAAGACCAAGGGACGGTGAGGAGGTGGGCGGCAGAGGAGCGGAGCATGCGGGGTGGGCGGTAGAAAGAGAGAAGGGAGGAGAGGTAGGAAGGGGCAAGGTGATGGAGAGCCTTGAAGCCTAGAGTGAGGAGTTTTTGTTTGGAGCAGAGGTTGATAGGCAATCACTGGAGTTGTTTAAGAAGGGGAGTGACATGCCCAGATCGTTTCTGCGGGAAGATGAGCTGGGCGGCAGAGTGAAGAATAGACCGGAGCGGGGCGAGAGAGGAGGAAGGGAGATCAGAGAGAAGGCTGACACAGTAGTCTAGCCAGGATATAACGAGAGCCCGTAGCAGTAAGGTAGCCGTTTGGGTGGAGAGGAAAGAGCGGATCTTGGCGATATTGTAAAGGTGAAACCGGCAGGTCTTGGCAACGGATAGGATGTGTGGGGTGAATGAGAGAGACGAGTCAAGGATGACACCGAGATTGCGGGCCCGAGAGACGGGAAAGATGGTCTGCCATCCACAGTGATAGAGAAGTCTGGGAGAGGACCGGGTTTGGGAGGGAAGATGAGGAGCTCAGTCTCGCTCATGTTGAGTTTTAGGTGGAGGGCCGACATCCAGGTGGAGACGTCCCGGAGGCAGGAGGAGATGCGAGCCTGAAGGGAGGGGGAGAGGACAGGGGCAGAGATGTAGATCTGCGTGTCATCTGCGTAGAGATGGTAGTCAAAGCTGTGAGAGCGAATGAGTTCACCGAGGGAGTGAGTGTAAATGGAGAACAGAAGAGGGCCGAGAACTGACCCTTGAGGAACTCCAACAGTTAAAGGATGGGAGGGGGAGGAGGCGCCTGCGAAGGAGACCGAGAATGACCGGCCAGAGAGGTAAGAGGAGAACCAGGAGAGGACGGAGTCCGTGAAGCCAAGGTGAGATAAGGTATGGAGGAGGAGGGGATGGTCGACAGTGTCAAAGGCAGCAGAGAGGTCAAGGAGGATTAGAATGGAGTAGGAGCCATTGGATTTGGCAAGAAGGAGGTCACGGGTGACCTTAGAGAGAGCAGTCTCGGTAGAGTGGAGGGGATGGAAGCCAGATTGGAGGGGGTCCAGGAGAGAATGGGAGTTAAGGAATTCTAAGCATCGATTGTAGACGACTCGTTCTAGGATTTTGGAAAGGAAGGGTAGTAGGGAGATAGGGCGATAACTGGAAGGGGAAGTGGGGTCGAGAGCGGGTTTTTTTAGGATGGGGGAGACGTGGGCATGTTTGAAGGCAGAGGGGAAGGAGATTGAGTGGTTAAAAATAGAAGTTAAGGAAGGGAGGAGGGCAGGGCCGATGTTTTTAATAAGGTGAGAGGGAATGGGGTCCGAGGCGCAGGTGGAGGGGGTGGCACTTAAGAGGAGGGAGGAGATCTCCTCTGAGAATACTGCAGGGAAGGATGGGAAAGTAGGGGAGAGGGTTGGTGGGGGGAGGGGAGAGGCGGAGGGGTGACTTTGGGGAGCTCAGACCTGATTGTGTTGATTTTTGTGATGAAGTAGGTGGCCAGATCATTGGGGGTGAGAGATGGGGGAGGGAGAGGAACAGGGGGCCTAAGGAGAGAGTTAAAGGTCCGGAACAATTGGCGGGGGTGATGGGCATGGGTGTCGATGAGGGAGAAGAAGTTTTGCCTGGCGGAGGAGAGGGCAGAGTTAAGGCAGGAAAGGATAAATTTAAACTGTGTGAGGTCGGCTTGGTGCTTGGACTTTCGCCAGCAGCGCTCAACAGCTCGAGCATAGGAGCGTAGGAGGTGGTCAGAGGAGGTGATCCAGGGCTGTGGGTTAGTGGAGCGAGAGCAGCGGAGGGAAAGGGGGATGAGAGAGTTGAGATGAGTAGAGAGGGTGGAGTTGAGAGTGGAGACCTGATCATCGAGAGTGGGAAGTGAGGACAGGGCCGCAAGGTGAGGAGAGATGCTTTTGGAAAGACGGATGGGATCAAGAGAGCAGAGGTCTCTGTGGGGCAGTAGCGAAGATTTGCAGGGGGATGGAGTGTGAGAGATGAGGCAGGTGAGGCAGGTGAGAAGCAGCGTGGCTCAGTGGAAAGAGCACGGGCTTTGGAGTCAGGGCTCATGAGTTCGAATCCCAGCTCTGCCACTTGTCGGCTGTGTGACTGTGGGCAAGTCACTTAACCTCTCTGTGCCTCAGTTCCCTCATCTGTAAAATGGGGATTAAGACTGTGAGCCCCACGTGGGACAACCTGATTCCCCTATGTCTACCCCAGTGCTTAGAACAGTGCTCGGCACATAGTAAGCGCTTAACAAATACCAACATTATCATTATTATTATTATTAAGGTTATGGTCAGAGAGAGGGATTTCAGAGTTGGTGAGGGAGGAGATAGTGCAGCAGTAGGAGATGACGAGATCGAGGGTGTGACCGAGTCGGTGAGTGGGCGCGGTATGGTGGAGCAGGAAGTCGGCAGAGTCGAGGAGGGATAGCAGGCAGGCGGCAGAGGAGTCATCGGGTATATCCATATGGATGTTGAAGTCTCCGAGGAGACTGTCCACAAGGAGCTCAAAATCTAGAATATATATATATATATATGTGTGTATATATATATATATATATATATATATGTATGTATGTATGTATGTACATGTAATATACCTTTCCTGTCCATTACCCTTGCCCTACTCTCCACAACCCCTTGCCATCCACTAATCATGGCTCAAAGATACAAAATCATCCAGGAAGAATAAAACATGCCTAAAATTATCTTGAGGAGACACTAATGTTAGGAAGACGTGGAAGAAGCAGACCAGCAGCTAGATGGAAAGACCATAACAGTGATATTGAAAGAACCATTAGCAAGGTTACTGATTATGGCAGAAGACAGGACATTATAGAGAAAATATATCCAAAGGTAGCTATGAATTGGAAACTACTCAACAGCACTTGATAACAAAATGTGTATACAAGCTGTGCCTGCAGGGAATTCATTACTGGTGGCCTTAGGTGGCTGTGATTGAGAACTCCTTTAGAACAGCAGGGTACAACCCCTCTGGCCTGTGAGCTCATTATGAGCAGGTATTGTCATTCGTTATTGTTGTACTGTACTTTCCCAAGTGCTTAGTACAGTGCTCTGCTCACAGTAAGCACTTAATATGATTGAATGAATGAATCTCCTTGGATTAAATCTAGTGTTGCATTGTTATAAACCCTAAACCAACACCATAATCAGCCATCCTACATTTAAAAGTATCAAGGGAAGGTATAGATTTTGGAACTCAATCCAGGAACCCATTAATAAGGCTGAGTTGATGTCAGCAGCCATAATTGAACTACATTCCCAAACAGGAAAGCTAAAGAATCAGGATTTAATTGGTAACACAAACCAAGAGATTTAACACACGCTACTCAAAGAGAGGTTTGCACGGTAATGATTTACAGCACCCAAAGAGAAGCAGCATAGCCAAGTGGATATAGCACGGGTCTGGGAGTAAGAAGGGCCTGGTTTCTAATCCCAGCTCTGCCATTCTTCTGCTGTGTGACCTTGGACAAGTCACCTCACTTCTCTGTGTCTCTGTTTCCTCATCTGTAAAATGGTGATTAAAGCCACGAGCCCCATGATTAAGACTGTAAGCCCCTTGTGGGACAGGGACTGTGTCCAATCCAATTTGTTTCAATCCACCCCAGTGCTTAATACAGTGCCTGGCACATAATAAGTACTTAATAAGTGCATCAGTTATCGTGAGGGAAAGGAATTGCATTTAACTTGATTTGCTTGTATTCACTCCAGTGCTTAGAACAGTGTTTGACACATATTAAGTGCTTAACAGATGCCATTATCATCATCATTATCTTGAAGATTTTTAAAACAGATTAGCAGACGACCCATTTAGATGTCAGTTTGATCAGCAGGCTTGCTTGTTTGGAGAGTCCTCAGAAAATGGGTTAACCAACCAATCAGTCATATTTATTGAGAGCTTACTATGAGCAGAGCTCCATACTAAGCCCTTGGGCGAGTACAACAGAATTTGCAGACAGCTTCCCTGGCCATAACAACCTTATAGTGAAGAGGGGGAGAGAGATATTAACATGAATGAACAAGTAATTTATATTATTTAAAGATATGTATAGAAGTGCTGTGGGTTGAGGGTGAGACAAATATCAAATATCCAAAGACCACAGATTGAAGTGCATAGACAATGAGGAAGGAAGAGCGAGCCGGGCAAAAGAGGGCTTAATCTGGGAAAACCTCTGGGAGGAGATGTGACCACAGTAATGCTTTGAAGGTGCAGAGAGTAGTGATTTAGTATATATGGATGGGGAGAGAGTTCCAGCATAAGGGGATGGCGTATGAAAGGTCTAGGAGGATTAGGATGGAGTAGAGGCCATCAGATTTGGTGAGAAGAACGTCATCAGTTTACCTGAGAGAGAGCTGTTTCTGTGGAGTGAATGGGGCTGAATCCAGTTAGGAAGGATTTGGAGGATGGAAAGTGGAGATAGCGGGTGTAAACAACTACTTCAACAAGTTTAGAGAGACATGGTGGGAGGGAAATGGGGCGATAACTGGAGCGAGTCGTGAAGTCAAGGGAGGGTTGTTTTTTTTAGGACAGGGGCTACATAAGCATGTTTGAAAGCAATGGGGAAGAAGTCATTAGAAAGTGAATAGTTGAAGATGACAGTCAAGAAGGGAAGAAGTGAGGGGTCAAGTGTTTTTAAAAAGTAGGAGGGGATAGGGTCAGAAGCACAGGTGGAGGGGGTAGACAGAGAGAGGAGAGAGATTTAACTGAGCTACTGCAGGGACCACAGGGACAGTCAAAGAGGGTGGAGGAGAATGGGTGGTTTGGAGAGGAGCAGGGAGATTTTAGGGAGATCACACCTGATGTCAATTTTGTTGATGAAGTATGTATCCAGGTCATTAGAGGAAAGAGATGGTGGGGGCGGAGGATTAGGGGGTTTGAGAAGGAGTTTAATGGCTGGAACAGCTGGTAGGTCAGTAGCTATGGAAATGAATTAGGAAGATGTTTTAGTCAGACAGTAGAAAAAGGCTGAACTGAAGTAGATTAGAATGAATTTATGGTGAACAAGGTTAGAGAGATGTCTGGATTTCCTCCACCAGTCCTCCACAACTTGATCACAGGAACAGTGTCCCTGACTCTGGTGGTGATTCAGGGTTGTGGATTAGAGGTATGGGTCTGGAAGAGGGACAGGAGAGCAAGGGAGTGCAGTTCAGTAGAGAGGGTGATGTCGAGTGTGTCAATTCATCTTTCAGACTGTGAGCCCGTTGTTGGGCAGGGATTGTCTCTATCTGTGGCCAAATTGTACATTCCAAGCGCTTAGTACAGTGCTCTGCACAGAGTAAACGCTCAATAAATACGATTGAATGAATGCATCAGGAGAAGGTAGTATGGGTATGGAGATCAAATTGGGTAGGATGGCTTTAGAATCCTGGAGGGTGTAAAAAGAACAGCGGCCCCATGGGGGAAAAGGACAGAGTTATGAGGGGTGGGTGTATGGGAAAGAGAGCAAGTCAAGAGGCTGTGGTCAAATAGAGGAATTTCAGAATTGGTGGGGATAGAGATTGAACAGTTATTGGAGATTATAAAATCAGTATTTAGGCTGAAATTAGCCACAAATTATGCTTATGACCAAATGACTAACCCTTTTTTTCCCCATGGATGTAGCTTGGAGAGGAATCACTTGCCAAGTGCAAATTCTAATGGGTGGATCTCAAGGACAGCAGTCAGGCCTAGTGGAAAACGCATGGGCCATGAAGTCAGAGAACTTGGGTTCCAATCCTGGTTCTGCCATTTGTCTGCGATGTGACCTTGGGTAAGTCACTTAACTTCTGTAAAATGGGGATTCAATCCCTGTTCTTCCTCCTGGGTAGAGTCTGAACCCCATGTAGGTCAGTGACTGTGTCCAACCTTACCTTGTATCTGCCCTAGCGCTTAGTACAGTGATTGATGCATAATAAGAGGTTGACAAATACCATTAATTAGTACTGTTATCGTTATTATTGCTGGTCCATTCTCTGCATACTCCAAAAAGGATTCAGTTTCTCCTGCTCAACACCCACCAAAACTCAGCTTCATCACTAGGAAGGGTAGAGTTTGGGACTTTACAAAGCCAGGCCCTTCCAAAGTATTCCAAACTACCCCTAAGGGTTTGTCTTGTCTTAAGCCATCAAGTTATCTTTGACCCACAGCGATGTCATGGACACATCTCTCCTAGAATGCTCCACCTCCATCTGCAATCGTTCTCATAGCGTATCCAGAGTTTTCTTGGTAAAAATATGGAACTGGTTTACTACTGCCTCCTTCCGCGCAGTGAACTTGAATCTCTATACTTGATTCTCTCCCATGCCCTGCTTCCCAGCACAGGTGAGTTTTAACTTGTAGCAGATTGCCTTCCAATTCCTAGCCACTGCCCAAGCTAGGAATGAAAGGAATATACTTCTGCCTGATTCTCCCTCCCATAGTCGAGACTGGAAGAGCACTTGGAACTCTCCAGGTGCAACCCTGAGAGGGGCCTGAAGGATTTAGGGGAGAGATTTGCCTAAACCAACTGGTGGCATGGCTAACAAATTGCTATAACGGGGAGGTTTGCATTGCTAGGCGTAGTATCTTTAAACCTGCTACCTCTTGGATGTGCCCTGATCTTTCACCTTGATCCTATTGTCCGCGATGCTTAAAATCCAAACCAGGCTCATTTTTCAGCAGCATACCCATCACTTACTATGAGGGGTACATTTCGTCCGTTTAGAATTTATGAGACAAGAAAGGCTGTTTTATATTTCACCGGAACTAGTTTCCAGGTTAAAGCAGGCCATAAAGATGCAAAGAGAAACTTGCTATTGCATCTAGCTTTGGAGAACCCTTATGGGTTTAGCCAGTCAAAGACTATCCCACTGAGTCACTGGAAAACAGCTGCTGAATCCAGATTTCAAAGCTCTTCCCAGGACAGTACTAGCTTGAGATATTTATTTTTCCCTTTACAATGAAAGTCTGTGGATACGTTGCTGCTAAAATACTTCTGAAAACCGAACGAGACACCCTGGAGCTGAATTAACAGAATCGCACACAGCTTCAGTAAATAAAATTTGTAGTGCTCTAGAGACACATACCTAAAAGTTCTCTCTCAAATCATAAAACATCATACAGTTAGGGTTGAGCAGTAGCACAGCCATTTCTGACTGTTTTTTCTTGAGGGGTGAGGAAGGGATGGGAGTTGGAAGATCATTTAATTGTAAAAAAGACCCATATTTTTGATCTCCTCTTTGCCCAATCTAATGGAATCTCCCTAATAGCAAATTCTCTTTGAAACTTTGGCTACCTTTGACACCATGGACCACTCTTTGCTATAAGGAATGGTGCCAAATTTTACCAACCCAAAATCTCTCATGGGAGAGAACTCTTTCATGGGGGCAGCATGACCCGTTGGGAGGAGCATGGTCCTGGGAGTTTAAGGACCTGGGTTCTGATCCCAGCTCTGCCAGTTGCCTGCTGTGTGACCTTGGGCAAGACCCTTAACTTGTCAGTGCCTCAGTTTCTTCATCTCTAAAATCAAGATTTGAGACACATTCTCCTTCCTACTTAGACTGTGAGCCCCATGTGTGACAGGAACTGTGTCCAATCTGCCTATGCTATTATATTATATTAATAATGTTGGTATTTGTTAAGTGCTTACTATGTGCCAAGCACTATTCTAAGTACTCAGGTAGATACAGGGTAATCAGGTTGTCCCACATGAGGCTCACAATCTTAATCCCCATTTTACAAATGAGGTAACTGAGGCGGGGAGAGGTTAAGTGACTTGCCTAAAGTCACACAGCTGACAGGTGGCGGAGCTGGGATTATAACACATGACCCCTGACTCCTAAACCTGTGCTCTTTCCGCTGAGCCATGCTGCTTCTCTGTATCTACCTCAGTA
This sequence comes from Ornithorhynchus anatinus, assembly GCF_004115215.2. Taxonomy (NCBI): domain Eukaryota; kingdom Metazoa; phylum Chordata; class Mammalia; order Monotremata; family Ornithorhynchidae; genus Ornithorhynchus; species Ornithorhynchus anatinus. The sequence continues at coordinate 89,968,192 of NC_041731.1, forward strand.
GTAGTGCAATGCTTGGCCCTACGGTTTTTAGCAAATATATTATCATGGCTATCCTCTTCCATAGTCTTTTTACACTAGGTCTTCTGCCTCCCACCCCATAGCTGTGAGTGACCTGCATGTCTCTCTTTTGGATCCACTTTCCTTCTCACCTCACATCCACTCCCTTCAGGAGTGCTCTGCACACAGTAAGCAGTCAACAAATATGATTGAATGAGATCATCAGCTCCCACAACATCAGCTACCATCTCTAGGTGGATGACTCCCACAGCTTTCTTAGACTGCCCAGCAAGCATCTTAAATCTCAATAGTTATATAACAGAACCCCTCATCTTCCCTCTCAAATCCTCATCACCTAAATTTTCCTTACACTTGATATCCTTTAGTTGAGAGATCTTATCTTTTCACTCTCTGGTGGTCTCCCAAATATTCTGACCATAGTAAGCACTCAACAAATACTGTTGATTGAACACCACCAACACCCTTGTAATCCAAACCCACAGAACTTGGTATTTTCATTGTCACCTTCCTCTTTTTTGACTCTTACTTTGTCAGTAATTAAGTCCTGACAGTTTTTCCTCCACATTTCCCAGCTCTATCCCTTACTCTCCAATCCTCTTCCTGGTTCTCTGATGCACCTTGACTTCCGCATCCATTTCCTTACTGATCTCCCACCCTCCAGTGTCACTCCTTTTCCAGGCTATATCTCACCCTGCTTACAAGATATAGTCCTCTGAAACATAAGCTCCCTGTGGTCAGGGAACATGTCTGCCAACTCTGTTGTATTGCACTCTCTCAAGCACTTAGTATAGTGCTTTGCACATAGTAAGCACTCAATAAACAGCGTTTTTCAATCGTATTTCTAAAATGTCATTTTACACACTTCTTCCACTCTTCAAAAGGATCCAATGGTTATGCATTCCTCTCTGCATCGAGGAGATACTCCTAACCACTGGTTTAGAGCCACTGAAGTAGTTCTCTTCCTCCCACTTATCCTCTCTCTTCTCCCACTGCACCCCAGATTGCACTCTCAGCTACTCCAAGCCTAACCTACTCAATGAGCCTCTTTCTCATCTCTTCCGCTGCCAACCTCTTCTTATCCATGCCCTTCCCCCGTCCAGGATGCCTTCCCACTTCAAATCCAACAGACCACATATCTCCTCAACTTCAAAGCCTTTCTGAAATCACATTCATTCATTCAATCGTATTTATTGAGCACTTACTATGTGCAGAGCACTGTACTAAGCACTTGGAATGTATAGTTCAGGAACAGATAGAGACAATCCCTGCCCAACAACGAGCTCAGCTGCTCCCACCCACCCACCCTAGCCCCTCCCAACTACACAACATCTAATCCAAGAAGCCTTCCATTTTTGATTTCCATGCTCCTCAGGTTATATTTCCCCCAACTGCTACCTCACTCTTTCAGTACCCACTGAGCACTTGAGTATTCACAACCTCCCTTACCAATTATTTCCATATCTTCCAATTACTTAAGCATTAACCCAGGCACACATCTCCTTCTCTTTCCTCCTACCTATAAATCATTTTAGTGTCCATCTCCCTTGCTAGAATATGTACTATAGAGCCTCTGGAAGGAAACGAGATTCTGGATTGGGAAAGGGGGCATGGTGATAGGATTTAGAGGAAGAGAGAAAAGCAAGGGGAAGAAAGTAGAAATAGGGGTGCAAAAAATGTGCACTCCCTTGTATCCTCACTATCAAAAAAATCAAGTGTTCACTATGTATCAGAGCCCGGTGCTAAGCATTGGGTAGATACAAGATAATCAGCCCTGACACCTAGTACCTGTTCTGCCCAATATCGATAATAATAATGTTTATATTTGTTAAGTGCTTACTATCTGCCACGCACTGTTCTAGGCGCCAGGGGAGATACAAGGTAATCAGGTTGTCCCACATATGGCTCACAGTCTTCATCCCCATTTTACAAATGAGGTAACTGAGGCACAGAGACGTTAATTTACTTGCCCAAGGTCACACAGCTGACAGGCAGCAGAGCTGGGATTAGAACCTATGACCTCTGACTCCCAAGCCTATGCTCTTTCCACTGAGCCATGCTGCTTCTCAATTTAGAGGTAGGGAAACAAGTATCTTATTCCCAATTTCTAGATGAGATAACTGAGATTTAGCGAGGTTCATTGGATTGCCAGAGGTCACTCCTGTTTCCTTAATGTTCTAAGCCTAAAGAACTATATTGGGTTCATTGTGGTGTGAATGGCTACTGTATTCCAAGATTTCAGCCCAGTGAAAACTTGGCAGTGGCATATGTATAGTGATATAAGCAGAGTAATTTTTAAATGGACCATCCTGGATTACCATTCTCTTAAGACACCATTCCCTTAAGATATTAGAGTATTAGAGCCCAGTATGGCCTTTGCTTGCTCCAAGTCACCCATTGAGTCAGCTGAGAGTAGAAATCTACTCCCATGATTTCCAACGAGAGCTCCAGTGGCTACCAGCCCCACAACCAAATATCACTATGTGGTTTAAGCACATCCATGGTTCACCTGGGAGAGAGCAGGTTAAACTTCCTTGGAGCCATTCAAAGTAGATGTCAGTCATTTGACCACAAATGATGGTTGGCGAGTTCCTCTTTCCTGAGCTATGAATAAGGTATTCCCATGGCAACTGTAATTTTAACCTCTCCTCCACTATAAATGCTGTTACCCAAATTTCCTCAGTGAAGAAATTCACATTAAAAGACAAGATCACAATACTCGTGAGTGGATTGAATATCCCGAGATCAAAATATCCTTCGTGAACCATAGCTTGATATCAAATGCCCATACTCCCCCATTAAAGTCTTCTTCTCGATGATTACAATGCAGTGGAAAAATACATGAAAATGGTAAAAACCCTACACATGCCAAAGAACCAGAATCAACGGTGTTTCAGAATTTTGTTACCGAGCTGTCACACTGTCCAGGGAAGCAGCAACCCACAGAGTCATAGAAAATTCAATTCAAGTTCCACCATGTCACTTAGGACTGTCAGTTAAAGTAGGACCAGATCATGCCAACAGATATCAGAACAATCTAGGGTCTCCAAAACTATGGTGTTGGTCAATCTTACCCCAAATGCCACATCTAACTCTTCGAGCAGTTCCTCCAGTTGCTGGCAGACCGAAATCAACAGTAAGGAGCAAGACAGGATCTAAAACAACCGAGTTCTGGAGTCGAGTCAGACCTAGCATTGAGACCATTTTTGCCCCAGACCAGCTCCCCCAGGGTGGGACATGAGAAGTAGATGAAGAACCAAATGGGGGAAACCGAAGAAAGGGTGGAAGGGACACATTTAAGGATGCCATAAGAGATAGTCTAGGACTGAAAAGTGGACAATAAGTGCAGTGGGAGATAAAGTAGGCTGGTAACCTACAAAATAATGTGAGCTACTGAATTTTTTTAGCTTACCTACCAAGCTTAGTTAGTACTATTAATAATGAAGGATCGCCTGAGGTACTTAGTTTAGGGAAAACTTTTCTTTGTCGCTAAAGCAGAAATGAATGTCTCTATTTTGCTGCTGTCCCACATGACACAAAAAAACAATTATTGCATCAGCTCGGCTTTGCATTTTCCTGATCTTCTAACAACTGGGTGTCAGACTACTGGAAGCACAACACTCCCACAAGATAGTACATTCATTTCTTTATTTTTATTGAAATTTTTTAAAAGCTTAAAGGGATGCGTTAACTCCAACAAATATCTAGTATTCCTTATGCCAATGATGATATTCACTGATTGCAGGCAAGACCTCACAGGGGCAAAAAGCCTGCATTTTTCATAAAGGAGTGCACTGATCTACATTATGTTCATTGATCTCTAAAGGAATATAACATCATCTGAGTAGGGCTTAAAAAGAACAGTGCACTGCATAAGAAAAGCATCAATCAACTGAAAATGAAATGCCAAAGAATTACAAGCATAATTCTTTCATAATGCAATGTAAAACATCATAGCATGAATTGTAAAATAATTTTCATAAAACTACAGGGAACAGCACAGCCATAAAAGATCAGATAATTTTACAGATACCTGTGTGATTTAGATTTCATATACTCTACTTGCTCCTACGTAGTTAATATTTTGTTTTATGCCTAGGACTGCCCTCTGCTGTGCATTAATCCAGACTTTTTATAAGATGCCTCCTGGTGGCTAGAGACCTAAAAAAAGACTGTGGAAAATGGGCATTAGAACATATGAAATAAAAACTTGCATAACCATTCAGTTCACCTCCTGGAGACCTTCACTTAAATGTTTTAATGACCTAGTACAGGAGCAGACAAGCTTCAAACGTTACAGACACCTGTGTGATTGAATTTTCTTATAGTCTACTTGTTCCTATATATTTAATATTTTGTTTTGTGCCTGGGACTACCCTCTGCTGTGCATTAATCCAGACTTTTCATAACATTCATCCTGGTGTGTCGAGACTGAAAATGAAGACAGTGGAGGACAAGCAGCCAGGCATAGTAGATAGAGGGCAGGCCTGGGAGTCAGAAGGTCATGGGTTCTAAACTCAGATCCACCACTTGTCTGCTTTGTGACCTTTGGCAAGTCACTTCACTTCTCTGTGCTTCACTTACCTTCTCTGTAAAATGGGAATCGAGACTGTCACCCGATGTGGGACAGGGACTGTGCCCTACCTGTTTAACTCATATCTACCCCAGTGCTTAGTACAGTGTTGAACATGGTACAGTTCGGCACATTGAATTTAATTTAATGATGGCTTTTATTAAGCGCTTACTATGTGCCAAGCACTGTTCTAAGCACTGGGGTAGACACAAGGTAATGGTGATATTTGTTAAGCGCTTACTTCGTGTCGAGTAATGAACTAAGTGCTGAGGAATTATAAGGTAATGAGGTTGTCCCATGTGGGGCTCACAGTCTTCATCCCCATTTTACAGATGAGGTCAATGAGGACAAGAGAAGTGAAGTAACTTGCCCGGAGTCACACAGCGGACAAGTGGCGGAGGGGGGATACGAGCCCTTGACCTCTGACTCCCAAGCCTGGGCACATAGAAGCACTTACCAAATACCTTTAAAAAATTTGTAATAAAAACTTCCATAACCATTTATTTCTCCAGGTCCTGGAGACCTTCGTCCATTCATTCTATTGTATATCTTGAGTGCTTACTGTGAGCAGAGCACTGTACTATGCACCTGGGAGAGTATATCAAAATAAACAGATACATTCCCTTCCCACAACGAGTTTACAGTTTAAAGGGAGGAGACAGACACTAACATAAGTAAATAAATCACTTAGCTATTTTAATGACCTAGCACCGGAGAAGCCAAGTCTCACAAATGGATGAGCCACCAAACAAAAATGTCATATGGCCGAGAGCCGCAGACCCAAACAGAATTACTTTAACTAGAACGATGACCAGGCACTGCTGCGGGGAAAAGAGGTGAGTTTGGGGGCATAGGAAGTAGGGGATGGGTAGAGCTTTGGCCACCACAGAAAAATGCACAAGTTGTGTGGTCTAGTGGAACAAACACAGGCTGAGAGTCAAAGGAGTTGGGTTCTAATCCTAGATCTGCCACTTGTCTGCTATGGGACCTTGAGCAAGTCACTTCAGTGCCTCAATTTCCTCATCTGTAAAATGGGAATTCAATACCTGTTCTCCCTCCCTCTTTGGCTCCCTCTTTAGCCACAAGTGGGATGGGATTGTATCTAATCTGACCGCATTGTCTCTAGCCCAGAATTTAGTACAGTGGTTGGCATCTAATAAGTGTTCAACAAATACCAGCCTTACTATTATTTGCTACCATGTGATCTTGGGCTAAACAATTCCCTTTTCTGGGCCTCAATTTCTTCATCTTTAAAATGGAGAGTAAATCCTTTCTATTTCGATTTTGAATCCCATGTGGGACAGGCACTTTGCTCAACCTATCTTGTATCTACTCCAGTGCTTAGTACAGTTCTTGAAGCATAGTAAAAGATAAAATGAAAATACAATTGATAATAATAATAATGGTATTTGTTAAGAGCTTGTTTTGTGCCAAACACTGTTCTAAGCACTGGGGTTGATACAAGGTAATCAGGTTGGACAAAGTCCCTGTCCTGCATGAGGTTCACAGTCTTAATGTCCATTTTACAGATGAGGTAACTGAGGCACAGAGAAGTGAAATGACTTGTACAAGGTCATATGGCAGCCAAGTGGCAGATCCAGGGTTAGAACCCATGACCTTCTGACTCCCAGGCCTGTGTTCTATCTATTACACATACATTCTTATATGAATAGTCATATAAGACGATTCAGAATTCATTTATGCTTTAGGTGACAATGTTTTGCTTAGAATTGCCCCTTATTAGGCTAACTCCTGATTTATTTTTTCAAGAGAAAGGAATAGTAATTGACTGAAATTCTCATGCTTCCATATTGGGACTGAAGATTTTTTCCGTATTCATGTTTTATTTATGCTGTTTCTTGTAGATTCATCTCTTTGTTTATGACACCAGGTGTCCTCCACTTCCTCCAAACTCTTAAGAGTACGCTAAAGTTTACTCTTCCATCTGGCCCTTCCCTTCATTGTGAGGAAATTACACAAATGCAGAGCATCTAGATGGAGACTTTTCTAAGGGAATATTTACCATCCTGCATGAGGAAAATACTGTCTCTTTCCACCCTCTTATTGTAAACTGAATAATTCACACGAGTAATTGTGAATAATCTTTTTAAACTGCTCCTAAAACTTTCCTGACAGAATCTTTTGAGAATTCTAAGTGCCTAATCTTTCCTTTAAGTGTCCTTTTCCCAGTGAATACTCTATTTCGTGCTACTGAGGGGTTTTTCAAGATACTAACTCATTAAATGTGCTCTTCTCTATATGATTAGTTTCTTTTTTAATAAACTAATCCCATGTTAATCTCGATCTAATCCTATTCCATTCTTAACCCTGGTATAGGCTCTTTTATAAAGTTAATCCCTAATCTCTGACAGATTACACTAGCCTTTTTAAAATTGAATCAATCAGTGGTATTTACTGAGCACTTATTGTGTACAGAGCAGTGTACTAAGTGCAACGGAGTTGACACGTTCCCAAATTTACAGTCTATCACTATGATCATTGTGAAACAAGCTATGGCAAAATTTCAGTGACTGGCAGGATTTTTTTTCTTTTATCAACTTTTATTATTATGGTATTTATTAAGCGCTTACTATGTGCCACGTACTTTAATGAGCTCTTTGAGAGCAAGGATTATGTTCTTTTTTCAGACTGTAAACTCGTTATGGGCAGGGAACATGCCTGCTAATTCTGTTGTACCGTACTTTCCTAAGTGCTTAGTAGAGTACTCTGCACATAGTAAGTGCACAATAAATATGATTGAGTCATTTGCACCATCCGTGCACTTCACTTACTACAGTGTACTACCTGCAGTAGATATGCAATAAATATTACTGAGAAGAATTTCATAGAAATGTCCTCTTTGTCATTAAATGTACAACACACAGTAGGAAGTCGTAGGTGCCTCAAGGCCTAACAATGTCTTTCCTTTAAAGATTTAGGTTTTCTGGCAGCAAAATCTTTTAAACTACAAAATTATCTAGCCGGATGTAGAATTTTGTAGAGGACAAAAACTAGGTTTCCACTGATCCTGTTTTCTAATCTGAGCTAACCTAGCAATTAGCTCTCTCCCCAAGTACTTTCCTGTTTCAGTAATAATGATGATAATATGATTATCATGATTTTTGTTAAGTGCTTACTGTGTTTAAATGCAGGAATTAATCATTTGAGAACTTCCGGGCACCCAAAATTCAGAGACCCAGAAACAAGTTGCTTTCTGTGGACAGCTTCCACCCCACCCAACCAACATAACTCCTCATTCAGGATGTCCTTTGGTCGGCATCCTGGTTGTTTTTTTTTCTTCTTAGCTTGAGTCATTTTGGAAATATTCCTTTTATGTTTAAATGCAAAAATTATAGCTTTACACAGAGTACTTTTTCTTGAAAGTTAATTGCTTGATATTTTGATTGGATCAAAACCATGGTAGATCTGGAAAAAAGCCAACAGTTTAGTATTGCTTAATGACCAAATAGACTTAGTAGTTATATTCAACTGCCCTTTGTATTTGATAAAGATGCCACTAAAGGTGAAATTCAACGAACAGCTGAATGTGCAGGTGAAAAGGTCAATGCAGGACCCATAGTCCCAACCCCTTGTCTTTGCTGTGCTGATGTTTCTTGTTTTCCACATCTTAAAAAAAACCCAAACATAGTATTTGTTAAGCACTTACTGTGTGCCAATCAAGCATATATATTGAGCGATTACAATGTGCAGATTGTAATACAATGTGCAGATTGCAGATACTAAGCACTTGAGTACAAATATAACAGAGTTGGTAGACATGTTCCCCGCCCAAAAATGAGTTTACAGTCAATGGGGGGAGCAGACATTAATATAATGCATAGTGCCAGACACCAGGCTAAGTGCTAAGGAGATACAACATGATCAGCTTGGACAGTCCATATCCCACATGGGATTGACAGTATTAAACCCTATTTTACAGATGAGAATACTGAGGCACAGAGAAGTTAAGTGGTTTGTCCAAGGCCATACAGCAGACAAGAGATGGAGTTGGGATTAGAACCCAGATCCTTCTGACTCCCAGGCCCATGCTCTATCCACTAGACCACACTGGGAATGTTTTCACTACTCACAGAAACAAATCAAATGCATGCATTCTAATGAGAACACAAACTAGGTTATAGCTTATTAACATAAAAGCCCATCTCAAAGAGCATTCAAGGAATGTTTCACTAGATTTAGATATATCAGTGGTATTTACTGAGCAATTACTATGTGCAGAGCACTGTACTAAGTGCTTGGGACAGTACAACAGAGTTGGCAGGCACATTACCCTGCCCAAAAGGGGAGACAAAGTATTTTTTTAAAATGGTATGTGTTAAGCAATTACCATGAGTCAAGTGTTGTTCTAAGCTCTGGGGGTAGATATGAGTTAAGCTGGATACAGTCCCTATCCCACATAAGGCTCACAGTCAAAATAGGAGTGAGAACAGGTTATGAAGCAGTTGAGGATACTGAAGCACAGAGAAGTTAAATGACTTACCCAAGGTTATCCAGCAGGCAAGTGGTGGTTGGAATTTAAACCCAGGTCCACAGGTTCCCAAGTCCATGTTTTATCTGTTAGGCCATGCTGTTTCTGTAATTACAGATGCATACATTCTATTAATTCTTACTACACATCATTACCCACATTCAACAATTCCTCTCTGGACTGCATCCCCGTTCGACAAAGCTTTTTTTTTTTTTTGTATAGTACTTGTTAAGCATTTATTACATTCCAAACTCTGAATTAAGTGCTGGGATAGTTTCAAGAATATCAGGTTGAACACCATCCCTGTCCACTTGAGGCTCAGAATCTAAGTAGGAGGGAGTAGGATTGAATTCCCATTTTATAGATGAGAAAACTGAGACACAGAGATGTTAAGTGACTCACTCAAGGTCACAAAGGAGCCAAATGTCGGAGCCGGGATTAGAACACAGAACCTCTGCCTCCCAGGACCATGCTGTTTCCACTAGGCCAATACTCTTTCCCCAAACTAGACATCTCTTGATGCTTTTGCACTGAGGCTTACGAGATTGGCAAAGCAATTTTGTTTCAGGGATGAGCGATGTCATCAGATGGAGATTAATACCTCTGGGAAGACCTGGGAGGCCCAATATTAGTGACCGTGATTTCAAATCTAACCCTCAGTGGACACTATTTCAAAGAAGGATTACCACTCCAAAAGGTGCTATTTCCAGTGAGTACCTCTGTTAGCTATCCTTAATCAGGTAATTTAGTCTCTCTCAGTAAATATTCAATCAGTCAATCAATCAATGGTATTAATTGCATGCTTACTATGTGCAGAGCACTGTTACCCAGGCAGATAGCTTCCGCTTGCGTGACACCCTGTCCTATATATATTTTTATAGTATTTGTTAGGTGCTTACTATGTGTCAAGCACAATTCCAAGCACTGGGGTAGGTACAATTAATTAGGTCTGACACAGTCCCTGTCCCTCATTAGGCTCCCGGGCTACTTAGAGTAGGAGAGGCCCCCACGTAAACCATGCTGGTTGCTCTGTGGGGCTGAGACCAGGATCCTCATTATGGGCAGGGATTATGTCTATTTCTTGTTATATAATAATAATAATGTTGGTATTTGTTAAGCATTTACTATGTCCTGAGAACTGCTCTAAATGCTGGGGTAGATACAGAGTAATCAGGTTGTCCCACGTGAGGCTCACGGTCTTAATCCCCATATAGATGAGGTAACTGAGGCGCCAAGAAGTCAAGCAACTTGCCCAAAGTCACATAGTTGACAGGTGGCGGAGCTGGGATTAGAACCCATGCCATCTGACTCCTAAGCCCGGGCTCTTTCCACTGAGCCATGCTGCTTCTCAAATAATGTTGGTATTTGTTAAGTGCTTACTATGTGCCAAGCACTGTTCTAAATGCTGGGATTATATAGTACTCTCCCAAGCATTTAGTACAATGCTCTGCACACGGTAAACACTCAATAAATATGATTGAATGAATGAAGGATCCCAAACAGGGGCATACCCGCCATAGCTGTGGGATAGGAGTGGGGTGTTTTGGTGCTCCTGGGATGCAGACGAATGGCGTCACTGGCCAGGGCTGCTTGGGAATGAGTTGGTGTCTCACACATCATGCCAAGAGCTCAGGCTGCTGCAGCGGAGGTGGGACAGGGCTGCTTTGAGTTTGGGACACGAGTAGGAAAGAGGGCAGATTCACGCATCACGCAGATGGCCCCGGCTGCGTCGTGCCCATCCCCTCTCCTCGGAAATAAGACTCCTGGTTCCAGCCTCCCTTTAGCCCCTTCCTCTCTGCCCCACATGTTCAGGAGTCAAGTGGTAGATGGTCTTGACCTCACTCTCCACGGGGCCTCCTGCCTCTCCCACTTCCCAGCACTCACCTGTCCCCTTCCCTCCACCCAACAGGGCAGGGACCCAGGCTCTGTCCCCTTGAGCTTTGGAGTCCAGCAGGGGTCTGACCTGGGCCCTTCACCTCCACCCTAACACTCAAGCCCCAGACCCAGCCACATGGAAGCAGGGAAATCAGCATGGCGGGTCCCAGATGGGCCCCACAGGAGGAGAGGATGCTAATGGAGATGACCGCTACTTGGTTGAGGGAACTGATAGACCAAAGCAGCATGGCCCAATGCATAGAGCACAGGCCTGGAGGTCATTCATTCATTCAATAGTATTTACTGAGTGCTTACTATGTGCAGAGCACTGTACTAAGTGCTTGGAATGTACAAATCAGCAACAGATAGAGACAGTCCCTGCCCACTGATGGGCTTACAGTCTAATCGGGGTAGACAGACGAGTACAATAGCAATAAATAGAATCAAGGGAATGTACATCTCATTAAAACAATAGCAATAAATAGAATCAAGGTGATGTACATCTCATTAACAAAATAAATAGGGTAATAAAAATATATATATATAAATGAGCGGAGGACCACAGTGCTGAGGGGAGGGAAAGGAAGTGGGGAGGAGCAGAGGGAAATGGGGGGAAAAGAGGATTTAGCTGAGAGGAGGTGAAGGGGGAGGGTAGAGGGGCAGCAGAGGGAACAGAGGGAGTCACAAGGACCTGGGTTTTAATCCTGGCTCTGCCACTTGTCTACTGTGGGTGACTTTGGGCAAGTTGACTTCACTTCTCTGTGCCTCAGTTACCTCATCTGTAAAATGGGGATTAAGACTGAGAGTCCCATGTAGAACAGGAACTGTGTCCAAAGCAATTTGCTTGTATCCAACTCAGCACTTAGAACAGTGCCTGGCACATAGTAAGCACTTAATAAAAGCCACAATTATTATTATTATCAATGACAGCCCAGCAACCAATGGAAAGACATGGGGAGATTTGGGCCAATATGATGGTCTGGGGGAAGGATTAGGGAAACGGACAAAAAGCTGTAAAAGACCGGATTAGCAGTCAATACATGCTCACTGCATGGATCCATGGACATGTGCTGGGATTTTCCAGGAGGGACTGGGAATAAACAAGCTGCTGTTCAGCTGTTTTCTATGCTGCGCTCCTCTGGAAAAATACTCAAGAAAGTACAGTGCCATGGAGTTGGTAGATTTGATCCCTGCCCACAAAGAGCTCACTCATTTATTCATTCAGTAGTATTTATTGAGCACTTACTATGTGCAGAGCACTGTACTAAGCGCTTGGAATGCACAATTCAGCAACAGATAGAAACAATCCCTGCCCAATGACGGGCTCACAGTCTAACCGGAGGAGATAGACAGCAAAGAAAAACAGAACAAAACAAGACAACATCATCAAGATAAATAGAATCAAGGAGATATACGCCTCATTAACAAAATAAACAGGGTAATAAATAATATATACAAATGAGCACAGTGCTGAGGGGAGGGAAAGAGGGAAGAGCAGGGGGTGGGAGGGGGAGGAGAGGAGAAGGGGACTATAGCTTACAGTCTATAGTCTATAAATACCGTTGATTGATCATCACTATGAAATCAATTTTGGACCTGGCCATTTCACATACTATTTGCACTCACAAGTAAAGTACAGCTGGTGAGCCTTATACATGCAGTGCCAAAACAAACAGAAGAACAGACTGTGAGCCCATTGTTGGGTAGGGATTGTCTCTATCTGTTGCCGAATTGTACTTTCCAAGCAACTAGTACTGTGCTCTGCACAATTGAATGAACAGACATAGTAAGAAAATAACATCATGGGATATAAACACTTTATGTTAGTGCTCTACACACAGGAAGAACTCAGTAAATATCACTGATCAATGATGAAAAGACTATTAAACAGGTGATAATGATAGACCAACTTCAATCATGAACTGGCCAATAATACAACACAGAGTAAGCCTTAGTGTTTTGCTTAGAAGTCTTCACGACTCTGGTTTGGTAATGTTTAAAAATAGAATAAGGTCCCTTTAATTTGCTCTCTATCCATCTCCTTTATCTTTATGACACCCCATTGTCAAGTTATATTGCCCTAAAGAGAGGGTAAGATTAATAATATCCTTCTATAGCTTTTCCAGGAGTTCTTTGTTTAGACATTCAGGTTGTTTCTACGGTCTACTCACCTTTCTCCTTGAAGAAGTTGATGATAGCATTATTGAGAACGTGGTATTTCCTCAGTGGTTGTCCCATACGTTGAAGAATAACCTGTGGAGGCATCTATAATAATATCCTCATTTCTGTGTGGACACTGAATAATTCCATTCGCATTGCCATTTCACTTGGCTTCAACTTTGGTTATTACTCTTCAAATGGCAAAATGAAGGCAATGCCAGATCTTCATTCCTTGGCAGGAGATGGTTCAGTTGAGCATTATACTATTTCTTCCATCTCTGCAGGATTCACTTCTTGTCCATGTGTGGGAGGAGGAAGCTATGCTTTTGAAAGAGGAAGATAATCATATCGCTTCTTGGGCTAGGTGGCAGTAAACAGAGCTCTGGATAACTTCATCCTCAGGATCCCAACCATAGTCAAGCAATTTTCTTAGCTTTAGCTCCCTGAAATGCTTCAGGTCTTTTTTTTTTTTTACGGTGTTTGTTGAGTACTTACTATGTTCCAGGCACTGTACTAAGGGCTGGGGTAAGTACGAGCAAATCAGGTCGGACACAATCCGTGTCCCACAGCGGGCTAACAATATTAATCCAGTGCTTGGAACAGTGCTCTGCACATAGTAAGCGCTTAACAAATACCGACATTATTATTAATCCCCATTTTATAAATGAAGAAACTGGGCCCAGAGAAGTTTAGTAACTTTCACACGGCAGACAAGTGGCAGAGCTGGAATTTGAACTCAAGTTGTTCTGACTCCCAGGCCTGTACTCTATCCACTAGGCCATACTGCCAAGGTCTTGGCAGACGTCTTTTTACTCTGATAAGGGCCCACAATAATAACAAAAGCAGCATGGCTCAGAGGTCATGGGTTCAAATCCCAACTCAACCGCTTGTCAGCTGTGTGACTTTGGGCAAGTGCCTAAGTTACCTCATCTGTAAAAATGGGGATTAATACTATGAGCTCCATGTGGGACAACCTGATCACCTTGTATCCTCTATAGCACTTAGAACTGTGCTTTGCACACAGTAAGCGCTTAAAGATATTTAGTAATTGTAATAATGATAGTATTCATTAAGTACCTACAGAACTCCTCATTTTCCACCCAAACCCTGTCCTTCCCTTGATTTTCCTATCACTGTAGACAATACCACTCTTCTCCCTGCCCCACAAGCCTGTAAGCTTGGCATTATAGTAATAATAATAATGCTGGTATTTGTTAAGCACTTACTATGTGTAGAGCACTGTTCTAAGCACTGGGGTAGATACAGGGTAATCAGGTTGTCCCACGTGAGGCTCACAGTCTTCATCCCTATTTTACAGATGACGGAACTGAGGCACAGAGAAGTTAAGTGACTTGCCCACAATCACACAGCTGACTAGTGGCAGAGCTGAGATTCAAATCTTTGACCTCTGACTCCCAGGCCCATGCTCTTTCCATTGAGCCAGGCTACTTCTCTTATCCTCGGCACATCTCTCATTCAACCCACACATTAAATCTGTCACAGACTTTCATAAGCTCTAACGTCACAACACTGCTAAAATCCACCCTTTTCTCGCCATCCAAACAGCTACCATACTGTGATCCAATACTTATTTCCCACCTTGATCACAGCTGCATCAGGCTTCTCAGTGACCTTCGTTCCCGCTTCCTGTATCTCTCCATATTTCACTCTGCTGCCCGGATCATTTTTCTGAAAAACCGTTCAATCCACTGCTCAAAAGCTTCCAACTGCTACCCATGTTCCGGCACTTAGAAAGGTGCTTGACACATAGTAAGCATTCAGCAGGTACCATCATTTTAACAAATACCATCACTCACCACGACATACAACAGAAAATCCTTACATTGCTTTTAAATCACTTTCTTAGCCATCTTTCCTCTCACTTTACCTCTCCGATCTTCTACGACAACTCAAGCCACACGTTTCACCCTTCTAATGCTTACTTACTCTCTGAACCTCTACCTTTCATATCCACAGACTGCCACTCTCCCCAACTTCAAAACCACCTAAAATCACATCTCCTCCAAGAAACTAAGCCCTCATTTCCTCTTCCTGCCCCGACATCTACATTTTTTATGGTATTTGTTAAATGTTTACTATGTGCCAAGCCCTGTACTAAGTGCTGGGGTATTCATTCATTCAATAGTATTTATTGAGCGCTTACTTGTATGTACAAGCTAATCAGGTTGGATCCAGTCCATGTCCCTCATGGGGCTCACGGCCTTTATCCCCATTGTGCAGATGAGCTGAGGCACAGAGAAGTTAAGTGACTTGCCCAAAGTCACACAGCACAACAGTGGCAGAGCGGGGATTAGAACCCAGGTCCTCTGACTCCCTGGCCTGTGCCCTATCCACTAGGCAAAGCTGCTTCTGACTATGCACTTAGCTGTGTACCTCTTAAGCACTTTGATACTCATCCCAGCTCCACTGCATTTATGTATATATCCTTATATTCTATTTCCCCTATCTTTAATAATTTATTTTAATACCTGCCTCCCCCATACACTGTAAACTCCTTGTAGGCAGGGATCACATCTACCAACTCTATTGTACTGCACTTTCACAACAGTAACTCTGCACGCAGAAAACACTCAATAAATACCACTGATGGATTGATATTATATGTCAATCACTCCGCTGACCAAGAGGTACCATATAATAAGATAGGACACTATCCCCATCTCTCAAGAAACTGACAGTCTAAGAGGGAAGATGAACAGATATTTTATCCCCATTTTAGATTTGAGGACATCAATGATAATAATAATGTTGGTATTTGTTAAGCACTTACTATATGCACAGCACTGTTCTAAGTGCTGGGGTAATACAGGGGAATCAGATTGTCCCACGTGGGGCTCACAGTCTTCATCCCCATTTCACAGATGAGGTAACTGAGGCACAGAGAAGTGAAGTGACTCGCCCACAGTCACACAGCTGCCAAGTGGCAGAGCCGGGATTCAAATCCATGACCTCTGACTCCCAAGCCTGTGCTTTTTCCACTGAACCATGCTGCTTCAAACCCATCAAGTTAGAGATGTTAAGTGACTTGCCCAAGGACACGCACCAGGCAAATGGCAGAGCCTGGTTTAAATCAAAGTCTCCTGTCTCTTTCATTTCACCAGTGCCGGCAGTGTGACCTTGATTTACCCAGAGCTTGGTGTGTGCCTGGAAGGAACTATCACATCGACATTGCCCATTAGCTCTTCAATTGCAGGAGGGCTCCTTAATCTGAAAACATTGCTGGGTTGTGCTGTGCCTGACTGTCCCGCATGTGTCTTTCTCTCCAGCAGCTTGAAGTTTAGTCCCATCACGGCTCAGATGATTTTGACTCAGGGGATTTGGCTGTAAGCCCCATGTGGGACAGGGACCACATCCAACCTGCTTAACTTGAATCTACCCCAGTGTTTTGAAAAGTGCTTGGCACAGAGTACGTGCCTATTACTAATTACTAGTGTCTACATTACTTTCTGGCAGTGGGGCATGAATGTTTCATGTATTCTGCAGAACACAGCTTACCAAATGCTGGGCTGATTATTGCTTATAGGCCCCTTCAGGTTCTGGTTGGGTTAATCGTTACCACTGCTGCAAAAGAATCTGAGTTACTGGACTGAGAATTTAACATTTAGCTACTCTTAATAATAATAACACTAATAATGATGATGGCATTTGTTAAGTGGTTAATATGTGCCAAACACTGTTCTAAACACTGGGGTAGATATAAGGTAATCAGGTTGCCCCACGTGAGGCTCACAGTCTTCATCCCCATTTTAGAGATGAGGTAACTGAGGCACAGAGAAGTTAAGTGACTTGCCCAAAGTCATACAGCTGAAAAGTGGTGGAGCCGGGATTAGAACCCATGACCTCCGACTCCCAAGCCTGGGTTCTTTCTACTAAGACACACTGCGTCTCTTTGCAGATTAAACCAAAATATTCTGTAATCTCCCTGTTCTGATTAATTTCTTAGCACATCAACACTCCATTAGGCATGTGCAACCAAAAATTCCCACTTGAAAAATCTGCATTCTCTTCAGTCAATCATATTTATTTAGAGCTTTCTATGTGCTTGGGGGAGCAGAGTATATATAGTAGAACTGGTAGGGATGGTCCCTGCTCACAGTGAATTTACACTCTTGTTCAGAACAATCAAAGTCATTACCAGTGGTAAACTGGTTTCAGAAAAATCTAATCATATCCTATTAGGGTCCACGACTATCAAAATATTCCTTCAATTGTATTTTTTGAGCGCTTACTATGTGCAAAGCACTGTACTAAGCTCTTGAAAAGTACAATTCATCCACAAATAGAGACAATCCCTCTAGAGAGTCTAGAAGCGGGGAGACAGGGATCAAAACGAGTAAACAGGCATCAAAAGCATCAATATAGATAAATAGAATTATAGATATATACACATCATTAATATAAGTAAATAGGATTATAAATATAATTATAATGGTATTTAAGCACTTTCTATGTGCCATGCAATATGTACATATATATACAAGTGCTGTGGGGTGGGGGGTAGAGGAAAGGGAGCGACTCAGGGCGATGGGGAAGGGAGGGGGAGCAGAGGAAAAGGGGGCTTAGTCTGGGAAGGCCTCTTGGAGGAGGTGAGTCTTACACTAGAGCTTTGAAGGTTTGGGGGCAAGTGTGATATAACGGTTCATGACTTGAAAAGAACCCTGCAAGCTCCTTTGAGGGCAGGAACTGCGTCTTGCCTGGCACATC
The DNA here is from genome assembly GCF_004115215.2 of Ornithorhynchus anatinus. Classification (NCBI taxonomy): domain Eukaryota; kingdom Metazoa; phylum Chordata; class Mammalia; order Monotremata; family Ornithorhynchidae; genus Ornithorhynchus; species Ornithorhynchus anatinus. The sequence goes on from NC_041731.1 coordinate 89,986,029, forward strand.
GTAAGCGCTTATCAAATACCATCATCATTATTTAGCTTCAGTTGAATTTTCCCCAGCACCTGCACCAGTGCAGCACGGAAATGCTGCTGCTGAAAAATCTGTTTAGAGTGAAAAGATGACCTGTTAGATTTTTCCCCACCCTTTACTACATTTATTAAGGACTTTCTTAGCTGACCTTGCTTCCAGGAGGTAAAAATAAATAAAAAATAGAATTTTCAAACATAAAACACAGCAGAATGTACTTTCATCCCATAAAGTTGAAGAGTAGATAATTACAGTAGTATGGCTTCATTTTCCATTTCAGCCTTTCTAGGTTCACTGCGTGATGCAAATTATGCCATCAAAGCCATCTAGAGCTTTTTAGAGGTAGAACGCTGTGTTCTTTGAAATAGTAATTAAGAGGTTATTGTTTCCTTGAAAGAGCTCCATTTTCTTTTTGACCTTCCATTTCCAAAATGTCAGGATCTGAGTTTCCAATAAAGCCACGTAGTTTCTCAAACAATATGACAAACTCAAAAAAAAAAAGTGCCGATTAACCTCAAAAAATGATAACAACCAAGACCACATATTTCAGGGTGGAGCTTCTCAAGGGAAAAGAGTTTGGGAGAGTACAATACAATAGAGTTGGCAGTCAAGTTCCCTGCCCACAGGGAGCTTAGAATCTAGAGATAAAGAACAAATAGTAGAGGTATATGTATAAGAGTTGCCTCAGTGGATTTAGCAATTCCTAAGGAAACTAGTTTTTTGCCCTAATGATAACAAGACATAACAGCTTCACAAGTTGATGTAGCAAGTAATGGTTCACAGGTGAAAGAATTCCATTCTAATGAATTGGGACAAGTTTAAGATGCATAACTTTTTGAGACTCGTTTATTAAAAGAACCAGGTCCACTCTACTGTGTGTTTTCATTAATTTGGATAAAGCACGATGGAGGAATTGGGGGACATCGTCAACATAGCTAGAAATTGGCTCTAAATATCAATTAAATCAAGGGTATTTGGCATTTAGTGTGGAGTGCTTTCTCCAGAGCTCATACTTTTTGAACACACTGACTGATTTTGGCACACCTAGGAAGGATGGAGAGTCAAAGAAGATTCTGCCAGGTTTCCACATTGTTAGAGTGTAAACTCATGATCCCCTCTCAGGGTCACACCTGGAGAGTTTCCAGTCCTCTACCAGTCTTAACTACAGGAGGGAGAGTCAAGCAGAGGCCTGTCCATTCCATTCCTAGCTTGGCCAGTGGCTAGCAAGTGGAAGGAAGGCAAACTGCTACAGGTTAAAACTCAATTGTGCTGGGCAGCAGGAGCATGGGAGAGAGTTGAGGGTGGAGACTCAAATTTACTGTGCATAAAGAAGCAATGGTAAACCCCTTCTGTATTTTTACCAAGAAAACTCTACGGATTCACTGCTGGAATGACTGTAGATGGAGGTGGGTCATTCTGGGAGAGATGTGTCCATGGTGTCGTTATAGGTCGGGGACAACTCGACAGCATAAGACAAGACAAACTCATGGTGAGGAGGAGCACCTGAGGGCTCGGTTGAACTTTTGTCTAGCACTGAGTACAGTGCATTTCACCCAATGGGTGCTCAATAATTACAATTACTACAGTTACTAGGACTGCTATTTCAGTGGATAAGATCTTGTGGCAATTTATTCATTCATTCTTTCAGTAGTATTTACTGAGTGCTTACTATGTGCAGAGCACTGTACTAAGCACTTGGAATATACAATACGGCAACAGAGACAATCCCTGCCCAATGACGGCCTCTCCGTCTAAACGGGGGAGACAGCAGAGCAAAACAGAACAAAACAAAAACAAGACATCCTCAAGATAAATAGAATCAAGGAGATATACACCTCATTAACAAAATAAATAGGGTAATAAATAATATATACAAATGAGCACAGTGCTGAGGGGAGGGGAAGGGGAAAGAGCAGAGGGTGTGGGGGAGGGGACGGGAGGGGGAGAAGAGGGAAAGGGGAGGCTCAGTCTGGGAAGGCCTTCTGGAGGAGGTGAGCTCTCAATAGGGCTTATAAACAGGCCTTAGCATTTCAAAGGAAAACCATTCTACCATAATAAAAATTCATTATTGGTTAGACAATTATCTAAGCACTGGAAATTGGTGTCCGTTGAGAATTTTTTTAAATGGTATTTATAAAGTACTTACTATGTGCTAGGTACTCTGTTAAGCACTGGGGTAGGTACAAGCTAATAAGCTAATGAAGTTGGACACAGTCCATTTCCCACATAAGGCTCCGATGTATTCAGTTCACAGATGAGGTAACTGAGGCACAGACTAGTTAAGTGTCTTGCCCTAGGTCACTCAGCAGTCAAGTGGCGGACTCAGGATTAGAACCCAGGTCCTCTGACTCCCAGGCTCATGCTCTTTCTACTAGACCGTGCTGCTCTATGATATGAGCTGTAAATGACTAGTAATCAAGGTCAGATAGTATCAAAGAAGCAGTAGAGTTGGGTTAACATTTAGTTTCTACTATGTGCAAAATACACAACACCATCATTAATAGAATATATTGATTGCTTACCTGTACTGGACTAAGAGCTTGGGAGAGTACAACAGAGTTAACAAAAATAATAATGATGGTGGTATTTAAGTGCTTACTATGTGCCAGGCACTGTTCTAAATGCTGGGGTGGATACAGCAAATCAGCTATAACACAGTCCCTGCCCCTTCTGGGGCTCAAAGTTTAAATCCCCACTTTACAGATGAGTTAACTGAGGCCCAGAGAAGTGAAGTGATTCACCTAAGGGCACACAGCAGGCAAGTGGTAAAACTGGGATTAGAACCCATGACCTTCTGATTCCCAGGCTCGTGCTCTACCCATCAAGCCAATCCCTACCTACAGGCAGATTACACTCTACTAAGCTTTAGGAAAGAATAAACAAGCGAGAATCACCCGAAGTCCCTGGTCCTCGGGAGATTCACACAACTAAGGACAGGAGACTGGCAAGAGATAAAAGGAGAGATGAAAGACAAGAACATAAAAGATGAGGACAATAATAAATATGAGAAGAAGACTAGGGTAATAATAATAATAATAATAATAATGATGTTGGTATTTTGTTAAGCGCTTACTATGTACAGAGCACTGTTCTAAGCGCTGGAGGAGATATGGGGTAATCAGGTTGTCCCACGTGAGGCACAAAGTCTTAATCCCCATTTTACAGATGAGGTAACTGAGGTACAGAGAAGTTAAGTGACTTGCTCGAAGTCACACAGCTGACAAATGGCAGAGTTGGGATTCGAACCCATGATCTCTGACTCCCAAGCTCTTTCCACTGAGTCCTGCTTAGAGGAGCAGAGCCCCGGGCCATCCCTGGATGGCTCAGTGTCCTGGGTCCCTCGTGGCTCAGACTTCCTGGCCCCTCACAGCTGAGAGCCCAACATTCCCAACAGCCACAGCCTCAGCCACAGGACCAGCGGAGGAGGGGTCGGAGAGGGACCGGTGAAGTCCTGGTGCCTGCGGCTTCCTTCCCAATGATCTACAGGCTGAGGAGGCCTCAGGCTGCAGCTGCCGATTTCTCCCCTTTCCCCATTCGGAACAGGGGCCGACTGGAAGCCCTGATGGAGGGAGGGCAGGACACTGTCACCGGGCCTCAGCGTCCGGTGGTAAAGGGGGCCGGTGGGGATCTCCCACTGCTGACCCCCAGGTGGTCCAGAGGCCAGGTACAATAGGTGCTTCTCCCAAACTCCAGAACATAATAATAATAATGATGGTATTTGTTAAGAGCTTATGACAAGTCAAGCACTTTTCTAAGCGCTGGGGTAGAGAAAGAGCACGGGCTGGGGGGTCAGAGTCATGGGTTCAAATCCCGGCTCCACCCCTCGTCAGCTGTGTGACTTTAGGGCAAGTCATTTCACTTCTCCGGGCCTCAGTTATCTCAACTGTAAAATGGGCATTAAGACTGTGAGCCCCACATGGGACAACCTGTTCACCTTGTATCCTCCCAGTGCTTAGAATAGTGCTTTGCACCTAGTAAGTGCTAAACAAATACCATTATTATGATATTATTACTACAAGATAATCAGGTTGTCCCACTTGGGGCTGACAGTCTTAATCCCCATCTTACAGATGAGGTAACTGAGGCACAGAGAAGTTAAGTGGCTTGCCCAAGGTCATACAGCAGACAAATGGCGGAGCGGAGATTAGAACCCATGTCGTCTGACTCCCAAGCCTGTGCTCTTGCCACTGAGCCATGCTCCTTGGTTAAAGCAGCTTAGTCCCTCCCCACCTTCATCTGCAAAATGAGGATTGAGATGCTGAGTCCCAAATGGGACATAGACAACTTTCCTGTCACAGTAGACGGCACCACCTTCCTTCCCATCTCACAAGCTCTCTCCCCATTCAAAGCCTTACTGAAGGCACATCTCCTCCAAGAGGCCTTCCCAGACTAACTCCCCCTTTGCCTCATCTCCCCCTCCCTTCCGTGTCACCCTGACTTGCTTCCTTTGCTCTTCCCCCCACCTCTCCCTCATGTATAAATCTGTGGTTTTATTTACTAATATTGATGTCTGTTTACTTGTATTGATATCTAGACTGTGAACTCGTTGTGGTCAGAGACTGTCTCTCTATTGCTGCATTGTACTTTCCCAAGCACTGTATGGGAAAGTCGATCTGGGATGGGGGAAGACCAAAGGGTGCATGTCGGGTGACGCAGAAGAGAATGAGAGAAGAGAAAAGGAGGCTTAGTCAGGTGAGGCCTCTTGGAGGAGATGTAGAGTGCTTTGAAGGAGGGGAGAGTAAGAAGGGAAGGTCAGGAGAGGAGATCCAGGATGGCAGAGTGGGGAGGGTGGAAGGAGACTGGGATGTTTTGTTTGACTGGCCAGTGGGGTTGAAGGGCAGCTTGTGAGTACGATAGCTCACGTTCAACTCACTGGCTTCATGAGGCTTTTTCATCTACCTTCTTGATTTCCAACTAATGTGATAGAAGCCGTGTGCTATTTCAAATGTTCTTGAACCATCTCCCTTCAAACACCTTATTTCCCCTTGAAACAATTCTTAACACAGCACAGTTTGGGGACAACAAATTATACGAATGCAACCAAATTGCAGGAGAGATGCCCATAATTGAATATATCAATAAATACAGATGTACAAAATAGTGTTATGGAGAATGATGGGATGACAAACTTGTAAGTGGAGATTATCCAGAGAACACCTCTTGGACCCATTAGGTTTGGGATTGGATTGCATCAATCGGGAGTATTTATTGAGCTTTTACTGAGGGCGGAACACTGAACTAAGGATTTGGGAGAGTACAAGCATAATTGTCTACAATTTGACCAAAGATCTGTCCGAGTCAAATTGATGCATTACTCATTCACCACTTACTTCAGTATGAGCCGTTATTTTTCATTCCTTTAAAAAATACACCATTTGGCCAGATGGCTTGTTTTCACCATATTTTGGCTAAGAGAAGCAGCATGGCCTAGTGGAAAGAGCTCACATCTGGGAGTCAGAGGACCTAGATTTGAATCCTGGCTCTGCCATTTTTCTGCTGTGACCTTGGGCAAGTCACTTAATTTCTCCATGCCTCATTTACCTCATCTGTAAAATGAGAATTTGATCTTACTCCGTCCTACTTAGACTGTGAGCTCCGGTCTAACCTACTCTAACCTGATTAGCTTGCATCTATCCAGTACTTAGAACTAGTGCTTGGCATATAGGAAGCACTTAACAAGTACCATTATTATTATTAAAACACAACATCAGAGAGAGGAATTGGACTTCCAATACCACAGGTCTATCTGGACATACTGCAACATAGTGTCTAAAGAAATGGCTGTATGGGGGTGAGTTTACCTTAATGTGGGTTTATTCGAGGAACAACTACAATGACAGAGCACACCCAGTTACTGGAGAACTGGGTGTACTCCACAGCCCCCCACTTTTTCTCTGCTTCCCGCCCTCATCGCCTTAACGCCCTTTGCTCTACCCCTCTCCCCGCCCCACAGGACTTGTGTATATATGTATATATTTATAATTCTATTTATTTTTATTAACGATGTGTATATATCAATAATTCTATTTGTAGTGAGGCTACCGATGCCTGTTTGTTTGTTCTGTTGTCAGTCTCCCCAATTCTAGACTGTGAGCCTGTTGCGGGCAGGGATCGTCTCTCTGTTGCTCAATTATACTTTCCAAGCATTTAGTACAGTGATCTACATAGGTGGTGGGGAATTAGCGCTCGCTTAGCATACGAGAGGCAGCGGGATCGATGCCTGCATTCTCCAATTTTCTAGAGAAGAAACTAGGCTCAGTGGAAAGAGCCCGGGTTTGGGAGCCAGAGGTCAGGGGTTCGAATCCCGGCTCTGCCAGTTTTCAGCTGTGTGATTGTGGGCAAGTCACTTCACTTTTCTGGGCCTCAGTTCCCTCATCTGTAAAATGGGGATGAAGACTGTGAGCCTCACGTGGGACAACCTGATTACCCTGTATCTACCTCAGCGCTTAGAACAGTGCGCTGCACATAGTAAGCGCTTAACAAATACTAACATTATTATTAAATGCTCAATGAATACAAACGAAAGAATGAATAAATTATAGTTGATTTCATTAAAAGGCTCCAAAGAACTAAAATCTCTTCACCTCTTTGTTACAGTTTTAATAAACGAGAATCCTGAAGCGGTCGGAATTTATTTGCTCAGGCCTCACAAGTCAATGGGAGAATGGAGATTTGGAACTACGTTAGCGATTTCCTGTTTAAATGTTTTCACTGAGACATGCTGACTTCAAAGGTGATGGTGGGAGATGGTATCCAGGAAAGCCAGAATCTGTTCTGTTCCGTGCTGAAAAATGAATTCCAGGAGAATTCCAGGCATGGCCTAGTGGATAAAGTATGGGCCTGGAAGTCAGAGAACCTGGGTTCTAATCCTGACTCTTATCTGCTCTGTGACCTTAGGCAAGTCACTTTACTTCTCGGTGCCTCAGTGACCTCATCTGTAACATGGGGATTAAGACTGTCAGCCCCATGTGGCACATGAACTGTGTCCAACCTGATTAACTTGTATCTACCCAATGCTTAATATAGTGCCTGGTACATAGAGTTTAATGAATACAATAAAAAACCAATTCCTTAAATCAGCTTTGGAAGTACACTGACAGCCAGTAGAGGGAGCATACAACCTGTCAAACTCGTCAAACTCTAACTTTCAGTATGTTTTGCCTTGGACCTATTGCATTCTTCAAATGAGAATCTAAGTGATTCACGCAAGGAACAGTCAATCATATTTATTGAGCACTTACTGTGTGTAGAGCACTGTGCTAAAGCACTGGGGAGAGTACAATACAGTAGACATATTCCATGACCAAAACAAGCTTACAGTCTAGTGGACGAGCTTACACCTCCAGCATCTCCATTTTGGGTGACTTTGAAAATTTTAGCCTTTTTCCTTTTTTCAGGGGAGAAAAATGATATCCTCTCTTATATATCATGAAAGTAAAGAACAACCTAGGTAGAAAATGTAAAATGTCTTAGACGAGAATAACCAATTAGATAACAACAGATTGACAAGGAACATTACACCTTCGACTAAATGTTTTTCCTGTAATAATTGGACTCTTCAAAATTTCATCAGAAGTGATAGAAAATTAATGATCTGTAAATGTCAAGTAAAGGACATTTTCCCCACAGAATGTTTACTAGCACAAGACAGAGACAACATGGCAGCTGGACTGAACAAAAAGGCTTAATTATGAGACCAGTTTATAGAAAAATTGTAATCAAGGATAATTACCATCATCAATGATATTTATTGAGCACTTACAGTGTGAAAGGCACTGTACTAAGTGTTTGAGAGTACAACAGAGTTGGTAGAAGGGTCCCCAGCCCACAAGGAGTGCAGGAGAGGCAGGCATTAAAATAAATTATGGATATGATAATTGTATTTACTAAGTACTTACCATGTGTCAAGCACTGTTCTAAGCATTTGGGTAGTTTACCAGGTTGGATGAAGCTGCTGTCCACATGGGGCTCACACTTTAAGTAGGAGGAAGAACAGACATTCAATTCCTATTTTACAGTTGAGGAAACTGAGGCTGGGAGATGTTAAGTGACTTGTCCGAGGTCACACAGCAAGCAATTTTATCTACCCCAGCACTTAGAACAGTGCTTGGCACATAGTAAGCACTTAACAAATACCATGATTATTATTATTCAGAAGCAGCGTGGCTCAGTGAAAAGAGCACAGGCTTGGGAGTCAGAGGTCATGCGTTCGATTCCCAGATCGGCCAATTGTCAGCTGTGTGACTGTGGGCAAGTCACTTAACTTCTCTGTGCCTCAATGACCTCATCTGTAAAATGAGGATTAAGACTGTGAGCCTCATGTGGGACAACTTGATTACCCTGTATCTCCCCCAGTGCTTAGAACAGTGCTCTGCACATAGTAAGCGCTTAACGAATACCAACATTATTATCATTATTATTATTACAGGGAGGCCATGAGGGTGCTCCAGATTCCAACCCCTGACCCTTCTCCATTGCATCCCTGCTCTAATGGGCAGGGAACCTGACTACTGACTTTGTTGTACTATACTTTCCCAAGTGCTTATTACAGTGTTCTGTAAATACAATCTATTGAGTAATTTCTCACACCCAGTCCCTATCTGTGCTTGGGAGATAACAATAATAATAGTATTTGTTAAGCACTTACCATTTTCTAGGCAATGAGCTAAGAACTGGGGTGGATACAAGCAAATTGGGTTGAACACAGTCCCTGTTCCACCTGGGGCTCGCAGTCTCAAACCCATTTTACAGATGAGGTAACTGAGCCACAGATAAGTGAAGTGTTTTGCCTAAGGCCCCTCAGCAGACAAGTGGCAGAGCCTGGATTAGAACCCATGACCTTCTGACTCCCAGGCCCAGGTTCTATCGACTATGCCATGCTGCTTCCCCAGCCCCAGCTTGCACTTCAAAGGTCCCCAGCCCACGCCCACTCCTGATTCCCTTCCAGGACTGCCCAGGCTTCCTGGGGCCACGCGGACTCCAGCCCCTGTTGGTGCAGCGTCGAAAGACTCAACTGAAAGAGCTGCAGTGTGAGCTCCGCTTCATATTTAAGCACTTACTGTGTGCAGAGCACTGTCCTGTGTGTGGCAAGCTCATCTGGCTCATACCAACAAGGACCTTCCTGGACTGGGGGGAGCCTCGGCGACACTTATTAGAAGTCAAACCACACCACCGACCACCAAGGTTATCGTGGAAAGTTTTTTTTACTTAGTTTTACCAATGTGCAAGGGAGTGACACATACACACACTCATCACTCCACTCCACCAAGGATCCAATACCAATCTGCTGGTCAAGGGAGCTCGTTCTGCTGATGCTTCTTCTTTCTGCTTCCAAGTGCTGTTGCCTCCCGCTGCTTTCGAGTGCTGCTCTCCTGCTGCTTCAAAACTTGCTTCTCTGTGCTGCTTCTGCTCCAGGTGCCTCCCTCTGGGCGTGCGTGCGTGCGTGTGTGTGTGTGTGTGTGTGTTTACCATGTGCTTCCTCACGATTCAAAACAACCACCTTTTATCTTCCTTAGGTATCGCAGCTGTGGCTCTATTTGGCCTCATTGATTGGATCAGCTTCGTTACAGGGTAGAACAGGGAGAGAAGGCCACTCTTCCCTCCATGCTCCATCCCCACAGGCCAGCAATCACCTGTCTCAGCTAGAACCCATCAGTGCCTTAGCAAGTCTCTTCCTTATTGTTGTATGCAGTATCACAAACACTCACTGGTAAGGCAGCTAATTGTGGGCTCACCGCACTAAGCACTTGGGAGAGTACAATATAGATTTGATAGACTTGATCCTTGTTCGCAAGGAGCTTGCAATCGAGAGTTTTCAGATCCCCTAACCCAACTAAAGGGTAGGTCAGATAATTATGGCTACTCTTTCTGTCCCAACTGCAGAGGAGAAGCTAATGGTGTTAACCCCATAGTGACAAGTCCATGGGCCTTGGCCACCTAGGCTACCATGTTTCCCATAAAGCAGGGACCTATGCTGGGGGCATGGGAAGTTAATCAGGAAGAGAAGCAGTGTGGTCTAGTGGATAGACCATGGGCCTGAGAGTCAGAAGGACTTTCTCTGAGCCTCAGTTCCCTCCTCTGTAAAATTAGGATTAAGACTATGAACCCTATGTGGGACAATGTCCTAGCCAATTATCTGATATCTGCTCCAGTGCTTAGAACAGTACCTGGCACAGAGAAAGCACTTAAAAGTCATTATTCTTATAGGAAGGCTTGTGGAAGAAGGTGAAATTTTAGGAAGACTCTAAATATGGGGAGAGTTGCCAGATTTGGGGAGGGAGTTCCAGGATGGGGTACAGCTGGAATGAAGGGATGAAGGTGAGAGAAATTTAAGTTGAAAGTTGCCCTAACAGGAAAAAAGACAGTGACCTGGGAATAGTGAATGCAGAGAGCCAATATGTAGGATGGGATGAGTTGTTAGGGAGCCTTGAGGTCTATTGTGAGGAATTTTTGCTTGGTGGTGAGGAAAATAGGAAGGATGCTCTTATGGGAAGGGAACCTTTCTGCTTAATCTCTTGTACTGTACTCTCCCAAACACTTAGAACAGTGCTCTGCACATAGCAAGCACTCAGTAAATACCATTTACTAATTGAGGTTTTGAGGAGTGGGGGAGAGCTGTGCGCTGAACGATGCTTTAAGATGATCCATGCAAAAACAAGGAGTAATCTGGTATGTGTTAAAGTGTGACTTTCACACTCCCACTTCCATTCACACGAAACCAGTCATCAGATAAAGGCACTGGCGTTCTGGCATGGGAACGTGCAGTTTCTACAAAAGCCCCAAAGATCGGACAGGTGGGAGTATCTTCACTGGGATGCCCAGGTTGTCCAGAATCACACACATCCCCGAGGGCATTTGGGGATCCAGACAGCGAGTGACTTACCTTCCTTCAGAGCTCTCCTGGATCCACTCCTGGGTCACTCCAGCCTCGCAGAGGGTCAGCGACCACAACGCAGTCCCTCCAGTGAACCCCGAGGCACTTACAGGATGGGCACGGCAACACTGTACCGTGACACAATCTCTGAAACCGTGAGTAGCGGGAAGTGACTGTGTTTGTTCATTTTGGTCACAACCTTTAAACAAAACTATAGGAGACTGGAAATGGTCAGAAGAGTGACAAAAATGATTAAGGCTTTGTGAAATAAGAATCTAAAAATATAAGTAATGCCATTATTGGACCAAGTTGATTCAATATTGTGATTCTGATCAGGGAAGCAGGATGTTTGGAAGACCTGAATGATGGTTGGCCTTGTTAGCAGGATGCTTGGCCTATTGATATCCATCTTCACACTTAGGGATATAACATGTCTAACTTCTCCCACCTCTACATCTCTAGCTTTCTCTCTTTAAAGACCTCCTATCCATTAATTTATCAAAATCTCTCTTGAAAATGCCCTATTTCTAGCCTTCATCACCTTCTGTGATAATAAACTCCATACACTTAACCTACTGCAGGAAGAAGTTATTTTTTTTAAAATGGTATTTGTAAGTACTTCCCACGTGCCAGGCACTGTATTGTTATTATACGATTGTATTTCTTAGGTGATTATCATGTGCCAGGCACTGTTCTAAGCACTGGGATAGATACAAGTTAGTCAGGTTGGACAGGTCCTGTCCCGCATGGGGCTCACACTTAATCCCCATTTTACTAAACTCTGGGGTAGATATAAGCTAATGAGATTGGACACAGTCTATGTCCCACATGAGGTTCACACTCTTAATCCCCATTTTACAGATGAACTAATTGAGGCACAGAGAAGTTAAGTGATTTGTCCAAGGTAACATAGACAAGTGTGAAGCACTGAGCAGCAGTCTGGTCTAACGGATAGAGCACAGGCCTGGGAGTCAAAAGGACCTGGGTTCTAATCCCAGCTCCAACACTTGTCTGCTTCATGACCTTGGACAAGTCACTTCTCTCTGCCTCAGTTACCCCATCTGTAACTGTCCAACGTGATTAGCTTCTATCTAGATAATAAAAACCATTAAATAAAAAGAGGAGGAGCTGGGATTAGAACCCAGGTCCTCTGCCAGGTCTGTGCCCTTTCCATTAGGCAACACTGCTTCAATGTTACCACCCCTGAGTTTCAATTGGTTCCCTCTTGTCCTATGTTGTGAGATTTGGGGAACAGTACCATGTTTCTTGTGGGCAGGGAAGGTATCTATCACATCCATTAAAGTATGCTATCCCAAGGGCTTAATACAGTGCTTCACACATGATAAGAGCTCAAAAACTACAATTAAGTTAAGAACTTTGTCTAAGTTTGTGGAAGAGTTTTATGGACAGAATGCTGACCAGTTGCAAACCTTACCCCAAATCTACTGAATACCACACAAAAAGAAATAAGGTGCCTAACAGCTCCGTTGCACTGTATTCTCCCGAGTGCTTAGCATAGTGTTCTACACACAGTTAGCATTCAATAATTACCACTGATTGATTAAAGGACATAGTAAGAGCTGCCTGGTATTCCACCATTGGAGTGGGCTACCAAGAAAGGCTGTGGGGTCTTCAAACTTGTAGATCTTCAAGGAAATAATTTCCAGCTGCCTTGGAGGCTTTATGTGTCTGTTTATTGTCATACTGGACTCTCCCAAGCGCTTAGCACAGTGCTCTGCACACAGTAAGCACTCAATAAATACAATTGACTGTAGTCCAAGGATTGACAACCTATAGATCACAGGCCATATCTACCTCTTCTTGGAGACAAATATGGCTCTCAAACAGGACTTCAGACTAAGAGGCTATCCCCAGGAAATACCCAACAGCCTCCAGCGCTGTTATGGTGTACGGCATGGCAGCCTCAACCTTCTCAAAAGCCTGGCGGCAGGTGATGCAGGCTTGATGGGCTCCCCTGCTCCCACACAGAAGAAAGAAAGGCAGGGGACGTCAGCAACAAACAGCCTTCCACAAGCTTTTTTAAAAATGGTATTTTTTAAGCACTTACTAAATGTCCACCAACGTACTAAGCGCTAGCGTAGATACAAGCTAATCAAATTGGACACGGTCCATGTCCCACTTAGATTTACATTCTTAATCCCCTTTTTACAGATAAATGAGGCACAGAGAATTGCCCAAGGTCACCCAGCAGACAAGTGGCAGAGCCAGAATTTGAACCCAGGTCTTTCTGACTCTCAGGCCCGTGCCTTATCCACTAGGCCACGCTGCTTCTGTCAGAAAGCCAAGGATCCAGTCCCCTGCTTCAGGGGCTGCTGGGAGGGGCCAGATGCCCTTACTAAGTCACCCATCCTGAACGATTAGAATGGTGGAAAGCCAAGCTCCGTTCCAGCCACTGAGGGAGGAATGCCTGCCCCTTGTGTCAGCTGGAGAGAAACCGGAGTCTGCTGTGGCCACGGGGTAGAGAGGAAGGGCGTCCCACTCTCCGCTAGGGAGATGAAGAACCTACCTGTCCTTGGAGAACTCGATGCAGTCCCCTGGGGAAAGGGGGAAGAGACTAACAGATTGGCCTATTTTGCCACACTTCCCCCCTATTTCTTTTCCCTCTCCGTTAATAGTATTTTCTGAGCATTTACTGATCATCTACTGTGTGCAAAACCTTACAATAAGCACTTATAAGGATACATTAGAATTAAGAGACATGACCTCTTCTCTCGATGGAGTTTAATCTAGCTGGATAGATGGACACTAAAGGAGATTGCAGAGGAGGAGGCAAAATAGGGAATGAAGACTGGTACTTACACGCTACAGGGGGTTTGAGTAGATGAGTGCTTAGGCGAGGAGGCTGTGGCAGTCACGTTGGGGCTGGGGGGGAGAGAGAGGGTCTTGTCTTGTCTTATGCTGTCGAGTCATCTCTGACCCATAGCGACACCACGGACACATCTCTTCCAGAACTCTCTACCTCCATCTGCAATCGTTCTGGTAGTGTATCCAGAGAGTTTTCTTAGTAAAAATATGGAATTTGTTTACCGTTGCCTCCTTCCGCACAGTGAACTTCAGTCTCCGGCCCCGAGTCTCTCCCATGCCGTTGCTGCCCAGCACAGGTAAGTTTTGATTTGTAGCAGATAGCCTTCCACTTGCTACCCGCTGGCCAAGCTAGGAATGGAAAGCCTCTGCTTGACTCTCCCTCCAGCATTTGAGACTGGCAGAGAACTGGAAACTCTCCAGGTGCCACCCAGAAAGGGTAGGAGAGAGGCTATTATTATTCTTATGGAAATGAAAAATCAACTGGGGAAGGCCACCTGAAGGAGATGGGATTTCAGGAGGACTTTGTAGATGGGGAGAGCAGGGGCCAATCAATCAATCAGTAGTATTGAGTGGTCTTTCAGAGCCAAAGAGGATGGAGTTCCCAGGGGGTGGAGGACACAAGAAAGAGGTCAACAGTGGGAAAGACAAGAATTAAGCACAGTGAGTAGTACACTGTCCTCTTTCCTGTCTCCGCCCTTCCTTTTCTTTATCTTTTCCCCTCTTCTTTCCCTTCCCCTCTAGTAGCAACCGGTGTTGCTTTAAAGGAATGATGGTAAGCTCGTTGTGAGCAGGGAATGTGTCTATTAGACTCTCCCAAGTGCACAGTACAGTGGTCTGCACACAGTAAGCACTCAATAAATATGATTGCTCGCCTGGCAATGATATCAACATGATGTATTGGGGGTAGCATAACAACATCATATGTCACATATAGGGCCCTTAAATTGTAAGATGGGCTCTTTATGCACCTAATGTTCCAAGGTTTCATCTTATTTGGTTTTTATATCTGAAAAAAGTTTGAGGCCCCTGCTTTAGTCATTAAGGCTAGACCGTAGAATGTAGACTCTAGACTGTAAGTTCATTGAGAGCAGGGAATGTGGCTACCAACTCTGTTATATTGTACTCTCCCAAGTACTTAGTACAGGGCTTAGCCCTTAGTAAGCGGTCAGTAAATCCTATTGACTGAAGAGGATCCCAGTGAGCAGCTCCTTCCCTTGCCTCTCACCAGCAAGGTTCAGGGTCCATGCTGCCCAAGCAGGGGCTTGAGTCTCTGGGGGACCAGAAGAGCTGGGGGCTGGGGCGGAGGGTCTCCGGAGGAACATCCTGGCCTCAGTTCTAGGCTTCTAGGATATCAGAACTTTGCACCATGTCTTAAAATGATCTGCACGAGCTCGGTCCCGCTGGAGCAGGATGTAAAAAGGCAGCGGCAGAAACCCAGGGGACTCCTCCTCCTTCTCCTCCACCCATGGCTCACAGTCTAGGAAGACGGATTGCCCATTGGCCCATCATACTCCACCCTCATCATCATGGACCCTGCGCCCATCTCACTGCAGAGGGCTGGGTGGAAATAGAGAGTTCTGCACACAGTAAGCCCTCAATAAATACGATTGAATGAATGAAGTAGTGGTGGCCGAAGATCTGTAACAGCCTCTAGATCACTGGTAAGGTTGGGGATCCGTGGCACTGATGGTTTGGTGAAGAGCCCCGAAATGTCCATCAACTTCCAACTCTGTGCATTGTACACTCCCAAGTCCTTGCACTTGGTACGTGGTTCTGCACATGATAAGCGCTCAAAAAATACCACTGATGAATATCAATCAATCTTAATTGAGCTAGGATAAATGTCAATAAATATTATATAGTTTGTGAAGAGCACTATACTAAGCATTTGGGATGATACAATGTAACAGACACATTCCTTGCCCACAGTCAGCTTACGGTCTAGAGTCTTAGAGATAACTGCTACTGTCTAAATGGTTAATTTATTTGCTGCATTCCCTATAAAACAACTTGGGTGAGTTTGCTGTCTCTGCAGCCATTTCTTCTTTCAACTTTCTCCCTTTTCCGCTGTGAGCTCCATGTGGGCCAGGGACTGACTAAATTTTCATGCTTGTACTGTGGCCCAGAGCCTGGTAGAGTGCCCTGCTCCACACACACAACCCATAATAATGCTCACCACCGATCCCATCAATCCACTCTCTTTGCATTATCACCCTCATTTTCGATGAGGAAGCAGATCCTGAAAGGTCACTGAACAGATTAGCAACACTGGTGGAATGAGATCTTCTGACTCCCCCCACCCCCTACCCAGTGTTCTTCCCACAAAATGATGTTATCCAACTTAATAAGTGTAATCTGATTTCCCATCTGCTACACTGAAGGATTCTGTTTGTTGTCGTGCCCTCAGAAAAGAACATAACCAAGTAGGTATTTGTGCTCATGCTCTTGAGTTAGGGTCATTTCAGGAGAGCTGAGCTGCTGCATAATCCTCTGGAGTTGCCAAGAAATGGTGATCTCTGTAAGAGAGACTGCATAAAGAATAGAAAAACAGCATGGATTTTAGGTAATAGCCTAAATATTTGCCCACGTTTTAAAGAGATCTTTCAATCAACCACATATGGTTTTCCTAGACACAATAAATACTGCAGACCCAGTCTGTCACAGAAGTGGGTGTTAAGGGGAAGAGAGCAAAATCTAACACACTGCATTTGCTTTTATTAAACATTTTATTAAAATGAAGCCTTTACATCATATTTAAAATATTTTATATCCCAATTACAGAATAGTGAACAAAACAATTGCTATAAGGTCAATATTTGCAGAAAAAAATGTAGGAAGAAGGAATGTAAAAATAAGCAATGTTATACCGCGATTGAAATGGAGGTCAGGACCCTGGAATACCTGAGTCTTCAAATGGTTGGCTTTCCAGAAGTCATTGATTTTCCACAGAGTACATACAAGAATGCAGCTGATTTCATAAAGTGAGCACCTCTCTTTGGTTGGTAGGAACCATCCAGTAGTCAAGATATTTCATGGAAGGTCAAGGTTTATCTTCAGAGGCTTCTTCTAAGTGAAGGTCGGTTGTTTGGGATGCAAGGAAGGACTCCCATATAGCAAGGCACTTAGGAAAACAAAAGCAAAACACACCCACATGGTTAAGGCAGTATTAGTTCTTTGAAATGGACTGGTGTAGTGGTCAACTAATGGTATTTATTGAGCCCCTACAGTATGCAGAGCAGTGTACTATCCACTTGGGAGAGTATAATAGTGTTAGCAAACAGCATCCTTACTCTCGAGATTACAATTTAGTGGGAAAGACAGACACTAAAATAATTTACAGGTAGGAAGGAGGAAAGCAGATATTTAGATGAATGAGGTTCTAATATTAGGTTATGTATCAAAGTGTCCAACGGGTAGCTGGAAATTTGAAAGTGCTGGGGTGGTAACTGAGAGGGATGAAATCTGAGGATAGGATAAATCTGTGGGGCTAGCTTCCCTGAAGAGATTAAATTTCAAAGGGCTTACAAAGTGAGGAGAGGTGCAGTTTGCCAGGTATGAAGAAGGAAGGTAATGCCAGATAAATTCTAGTTTCAGTGGTGTTTTAGAGGATGGCAAAGTCAAAAGAAATTAATAATATCATGCCATGTTTGGGCAACGGTTTATTCAGCCATATTCTAATAGCACTGAAGGATGCTTTTAGGAACTGTTTGAGAGTCAGTATCTTTAACACCCCTAACACTTCCCACTAAAATCCTATCGTGTACCCACTGTTCTTGAATCTGTTTAGAGTTTGACTGAACTTTCCAGTATCATGTATCTCTCAAACTTATCTTTCATATTAGACCTCCAGTTCATAAATTTTGCTAAACATTTCTCATACTGATTAAGATTCTGCCTGGATAATTTCCTGTGATAAACTATTAGGTGAAACAATATTTCCGTTTGTCTGCTGTTCCTACCAATCTTACATAACTTGAACAAAGAAGCAAACAGTTATCACTACCTGTCATTTTCAACTATTTGTTTTTGAAATAGAAATGAAAGGTAAATACATATACTTGTCCCTCAATCCACTCCCTCTAATCAACTAATCCCTATCCTTCTTTTCCAACATTGCCCCTCATCCCCATCATCCCTCAGGCCATCCTCTCCCCCAGCTCACTGTTCATGGCCTCCTCACCTGCCTTCTCTTCCACATTTCCCATCTGCAAATCTGTCCTGCACCTCCCCCCCCAGATTTCTACCCCCTCCAATTTTCCACAGTCATCATGCCCTACTTGGTCACCATATCCAACCTACCATCCCGTTATGCACAAATCCACACCCTCAATAATGTTCTCTCCGCTTAACTCCTTCGATCCCCTATATTCCTCCATCAATCTGGTACTACCAATCCACAACCCTGGATCACTTCCAAAGTTTGCCTCCTCCGCTCATGTGCTCGAGTTGCAGAGTGATAATGGTGTAAATCCAGACCTCGTCCACCTCAAACATTCTCAACTGCTTTAACTCTGCCTTCTCCTCCACTGACAACAATACCTCTCTATCCTTATTGGCTCCCAAGCCCATTGCCCACACCAGCTATTTCAGACTTTTAACTTCCTCCTTAAGCCCTATTTCCCAGGTTCCCCCATCTCTTGTCCGTAATGACCTAGCTAACTAGGCATTGATCAAATTGAAACCATCAGGTGTGATCTCCCAGAAATCGCCCCTGCTCGGCTCCAATCCCATCCTCTTCTGGCCCACTCTTTGACTCTCCCGTCTTTCCCAGCAGTATCTATAGGGCGATCTCCCATCTCTTCTCAAAATTTCTTTCCATCTGCACCTTCAGCCCCATCCCTTCACACTATATCAAAGCAATTGCTCTCCCTCTATCACAATCTTCAATCACTTATTTCAATTGTTTAGTATCCCCCTATTTTCAAACATGCCTATGTATCCTCTATCTTAAAAAGAGCTTAGTACAGTGATCTGCACACAGTAAGCTCTCAATAAATACTATTGAATGCATGAATTAAAAAAACCCCTCTTCTTTGACCCCATCGCACTGTCCAGTTATCACTCCATCTTCCATCTACCATTCCTCTCCAAACTCCCCGAACGAACAAATATATCTATTGCCTCCATTTCCTCTCCTTGACCCCTAGCCATCCGGCTTTCTCCCTTTTACTTCATGGAAACTGATCTCTTTCAGGTCAACAGAGACCCCTTCTTGTTAAATCCAATGACCTCCACTTCAACCTAATCCTCCTAAATCTCTCTCCAGTCTTGTCACTGTGAATTAGCCTTTTTTCCTAAAACATTTTCTATCCCTAGCTTCACTGACACTGCCCTCTCCTCTTTCTTCTCTTATGTCTCTGGATGTTCATTCTCAGTCTCCTCCCTATGCTCTTCAGCCTCCCACCCTCTAACTGCAGGAGTCCCCCAAGGTTCAGTTCTAGGTCTCCTATTCTCTATCAATACACATTGCATTGGAGACCTCATTCACTCCCAGGACTTCAACTACCATCTCTATGTGGATGATTCCCAAATCTATCACTGCGGCCCTAATCCCTCTGCTGTGCACATTCATACTTCCTCCTGCCCTCAGTACATCTCTACATCTCTAGAGAAGCAGTGTTGCCTAGTGGAAAGAGCGCAGGCTAAGAGCCACAAGACCTGTGTTCTAATCCTTCTACTTCTAATCCATCAGTTGTCTGCTGTGTGACCTTGGGCAAGTGAACTTAACTTCTCTGTGCCTCAGTTCCTTCATCTGCAAAATGTTGATTCTGTCTGCCACTTAGACTGTGAACCCCATGTAAGACCTGAGTATCGTGTATCTACCTCAGCATTTAGTACAGAGTTTGACACATGGTAAGCACTTAACAAGTACTACAATTATCATTATTACTCATATGTTCCACTGACATCTCAAAGTTATCATACCCATAAGACAACTGATTATTTTTCTGAAAAACATTCAGTCCAGGTCTCCCCACTCCTCAAGAATGTCCAGTAGTTGTCCAATTGCCTCTGTAATTAATCAATCAATTGTATTCATTGAGTGCTTACTGTATGTAGAACTCTGTACTTGGGAGAGTAGCATGGTTTAGTGAATAGAGCAAAGGCCTGGGACCCAGAAGGTTATGGGTTCTAATCCTGGCTCTGACACTTTTCTGCTGTGTGACCTGGGCAAGTCACTTCACTTCTCTGGGCCTCAGTTACCTCATCTGTAAAATGGGATTGACACTGTGAGCCCCACAAAGGACAGGGACTATGTCCAACCTGATTTGCTTATATGCCCCCCCAGCGCTTAGTACAGTGCCTGGCACATAGTAAGTGATTAACAAATACCACAATTATTACTATTACAATATAACAGAGTTGGTAGACCCATATCCTGCCCACAACAAGCTTACAGTCAAGAGGCAAACAGAAACTCCTCACCATCAACTTTAATGCATTCAATCAGCACTCATTAAGCGCTTACTGTACTAAGTGCTGGGAGAAAATACACAGGTGGGAATTAGAGTCACTGCCTCTCAGAGTGCCCACAATCAAAAAGTAGGGAGAAGGGATTGGATCACAGATCACCACGAATTAAAACAGAACATAAACAAATGTATAAAATAGGTTCAAAGTTTATCAGGGATGGAAAAGTCCGAGTGTACGGGAGCGGCTTCTACTCCCAGCCCAGTGGGCAGGGAGCATGCTGGGAGCAGGGGCTCTCGGTGGCAGGGGTGAGGCACCAGTTACCACAGGTAATCATTCAATACGTTTCCCCACTCCTTAACAACGTCCATTGTTTGTCCATCTACCGCCGCATAGAACAAAAACTCCTGACCCTTGTCTTTAAAGCACTCAATAAGCTCGCCTCTTCCCTTACTTTGCTTATCCTACTACAGCCCAGTCCACAGACTTTGCTCCTCTAGCACCAACTTGCTCACTGGGCCTCAATCATATCTATCTTGCCTCCAACCCCTTTTGCTCTTCCACCCTCTGGCCTGGAACTCCCTCCTCTATATTTATGCTAGGCTGCACTCTCACCACTTTCAAAGCATTATTAAGGTTACATCTCTTCAAGAGGACTTTTACGATTAAGCCCTCTTTTCCCCAACTCCCTCTCCTTTCTGCATCGTTGATGCACTTGAATCTGTGACCACTGGGGATTTGGTATTTACCTCACCCTCAGACCCACAACACATTACCTAGCAATAAATTATTATTTATATTAATGTGAGTCTCCTCCTCTAGACTGTATGCTTGCTTCAGGCAGGGAATGTGTCTACCAACTCTCCCAAGTGAGTATGTACAATGCTCTGCACATAGTAAGTGCTCAATGAATACCATCGATTGATTCCACCATTGTTGATGGCAATGCACACCATATGCAAATATTCAAACATACAAACATTTAACATTGTATTATTTTTTAACCTAAGGGCCAACCCACTTTAATTATTCCTCACTTTTTCAATGGACAAATCATAAGTTAAATATTGAACTCTGGACAGAATGTCCCATTTATTAGAAATCATGTCTGATAAATAATCCAAATTGCCCCAAAGACAACAGCCTTGAGTTAAAAATATTTTTCAAGTAAGCTCTGCTTAAACCACCACAGTTTAAGGACAACCAAAACATTTAAAATTACACTTAATATTCATCAATATTGCCTGGAAACAGAGACCGTGATGAAGTCGGAATTTATAGAGGGTGAGGTGAAAGTCAGTAACCAGCAGAAGCAATAAAATCAATTTTACAATCTTAGACTTTACTCTGAAAAAAGAATAAACAACACATTAGACAAGGAAACAATCTACTTATAAGTACATAATGACTTGTCTACTCTTTTCTACTTCAGTAAAGCATAAAAGATCACTGTTCACAATGTCACAAGATGAAGCTGCATGGCCTAGTAGATAGGGCACTGTCCTAGGAGTCAGAAGGACCTGGATTCTAATCCTGGCTCCTTCACTTGTCTGCTATGTGATATTGGGCAAGTGATTTAACTTTTCTGTGCCTCAGTTACCTCATCTGTAAAATGGGGAGACTGTAAGCCTGATGTGGGACATGGACTGTGTCCAGCCTGATTAGCTACCCCAGCGCTTAGTACGGTGCCTGGCACATAGTAAGAGGTTGACGAATACCATAAAAAAACCAAACCAAAACAAAAAGTTATCCCAAGATTCTGTTGGCTTCCAGTATTGACTCAAGACAACTTTGTACCAATGAACAGGATGGTAAACAGCAAATCTTTTAGGATGAAATTGTTCTTAATTTAATAAGGAATCATTAGCAAATTACTGTTATGGTAATTAGAACATAAGAGTATGGAAATGGTACTTTCTCAATTTTTTTTTTTTAAATCCAACTAAATGAATACACATATGTACGCAGCTGTTTGAAAAAAAAAAAGGTTATTCAAGATTAATAAGTACTGATGTCCAAACTTCTATGTAACTGTTAGAAACTGTTCAACGAGAAACAAAAAATCAACACTGTTCCTAATCCCCTTGATCCTTTCATAGAGAAAGGAATGTTAAAATAGAGCTGCTCAGATGTCATCAAATCGGAGAAGAAAATAGTCAAGAGGAACTAAATTCCAGGTTATCCTTTAAGTCAAATTAGCCATACAAAAATTTAAATGTAACCAATGAATTCACTGAGTGCTTACTGTGTGCAGAGCATTGTATTACGGGCTTGGGAGAGTACAACAGAGTTGGTAGATATGTTACTTGCTCACAAGGAACTTATAATCTAGAGGGGGAGACAGACATAAAAATCAATTATGGATATGTCCATAAGGAGTGTGGGGCTGAAGGAGGGTTGAATATCAGGGGTACAAATCCAAGTGCAAAAGTGGAACAGGGGAGTGGAAGAAGGGGAAATGAGAAGACCTCTAGGAAGAGATGTGATTTCAGTAAGGCTTTGAAGGTGGAAAGAGTGATTTTCTCATTTGAAAGGGTAAGGAGATTCAGGCTGGAGGTAGGAAGTGGGTGAGGGGTTGACACTGAGATAGATGAGAACGAGGTACATGCCCATGTCTCCCCTATCCTAAAAAAACCCTCCCTGGACCCCACTGCTCCCTCCAGTTATCACCCCGTCTCCCTCCTACTGCTCTCCTCCAAACTCCTTGACTGAATTATCCACACCAGGTTTCTCAAATTCCTTGTCTTCTCACCCAAATCCTGTCCTTCCCCTGACTTTCCCATCCCTGGAGATGGAACCACCCTTCTTCCTTCTCACAAGCCTGGAACCATGGCATTATCCTTGACTCCTCCCATTTAACCCACGCATTCAATCCATCATTAAATCCTGTCGATTCTACCTTCATATCCACTGAAATCTTCCCCTTCCTCTCTATCCAAACCGCTACCACCTCAATACAATCACTTACCTTCTCCCGCCTTAATTACTCTATCAGCCTCCTTGCTGACCTGCCAGCCTCCTGTCTCTCCCAACACCAGTCCATACTTCTGAACGCTGCTGCCCAGATCACTTTTCTACAGAAGTGCTCAGGACATGTTTCTCCACTCCTCAATTAACTCCAGAGGTTGCCCATCCACCTCTGCATCACAAAAAAAACTCACCATTGACTCTAAAGCATCACCTTGTCCCCTTCTATGTCACCTTGCTACTCTCCAATTACAACCTAGCCCTCATGCTTCACTCCTCTAATTCTAACCTTCTCACAGTACTTCGATCTCATCCTAACTTGCCACTGACCCCTCGCCCACAATCTGCCTCTGGCCTGGAACATCCTCCCTTCTCAAATCTGACAGAAAATTACTCTCCCCACCTTCAAAGCCTTATTGAAGGCACATCCCCTCCAAGAGGCCTTCCCTAAGCCCCCCTTTTCCTCTTCTCCCACTACCTCCTGTGTCAGTCTGACTTGCTCCCTTTATTCATCAACCCTCCCAGTACCACAGGACTTATGTACATATCTATAATTTATTTGTATTGGTGTCTGTGTACCCCGCTAGACTGTGAGCTTATTGTGGGCAGGGAATACATAGTTTGACATATTGTACTCTCCCAAGCACTTAGTACAGTGCTCTGCATAGAGCAAGGCTCAATAAATACGACTGGATGAATGAACGAAGTGAGTAGGTTGGGATTAGAGGAGCAAAGTGAGCATGTTGGGTTACTGCAGTGAATCAGTGAGGTAAAATAGGAGAGGGTAAGGTGATTGAGTGCTTTAAAGTCAACGGTAAGGAGTTTCTGTTTGATGCTTAGGTGGATGGGCAACCACTGGAGGTTCTTGAGGAGCGGAATGAGGGTTTTTTTTTAAATAAAATGATAGCAGCAGAGTGAAGTAAATAGGGGAGAGACAGTAGTCTAGGAGGAATGGGATAAGTGATTGGACCGACAGTAACCGTTTGGATGGAGAGGAAAGGGAAGATTTTAGTGATGTTGTGAAAGTAGAACTGATAGCACTTAGTGACAGATTGAATATATGAGTTGAATGAAAGATATGAGTCAAAGAAAACACCAAGGTTACAGGCTTGTGAGGAAAGGGGGATAGTTGTGCTGTTTACGGTGATGGGAAACGCTTCATAGTTTTTCATAAAAAACAATCACAATTACTTTCCTAAAAATGGAATACTTTGAAATGAGCTAAAACAATGTAAAACCATGTCTCTGTGACGCAGTCTCTTTCTTCTTTTGGTGCAAGACATGAACCAGGGATTTTATAAATTTGTTAAATATTCTTGGATTACTTTAATTTGTTCTTCCTCATTTGCTTAATAGAAAATGATAACTGTTCCTAGGAAATGATCAGCCCCTAGAACCTAGGGAAATGTTAAAAGAAGTTTAACTTTCAGACCTTCCCAGTAAAGGCCATTAGTTGGGGGAAAAGCCTCATGATAAAACAGCACAATTAGCAAATGATGAATGTGTACTTCGTATTGTGATTGCTCTGTTGCACGATCATAATGACAAAAATTGCTGAAAGTTTGCTTTTTAAAAATTACCTCAATTATTTAATTCTCCAAATTTGAAAGTCAACAAAGCATGAGTCACACTGTCAAATGGCAAGACCAAGAGCTTTACTGTACTGAGATCATCGTTTTCCCATATTTCAATATCCTTTGACATTGACAGGAAACAATTCTGGGTCACCGCTCGGTCACCAAGGAAGCCAAGGGAAACTGATTCTTCTTAATGAATTGGACACCGGAACACTACATTAATTCCACCATTAAATAAAACCCCCATTAAGAAATGACAGGAGTACCTTGAATATTTAGGGCAACAATCACATTTTTCTTCCACGTATTCTTTGCCTTTTTTTTATCGTTTTAGGTTCTTAACTTAAAAGATCCACTTTGTACATAATCCTTAATCCTATCCTGAGCGTTTGCGTAGAGACGTATCCACTTAATCGGCAATTTCATCCAGACACATTCATCCGACGACCTGTTTTATCCTTGTCATCCCTCCTGAGTGTGCCATCTGTCCAAAATTGTGTCTGTCTCCCTCAGACCGGAAGCATGGAAAATGGCTGAAGTTGAGCAGTGATTTGGGTACCTTTAGCTATAAAAAAACTAAGAGTTTCTCTTTGTAGCCTGACTGTAAGAAAGGCTTGGCTTTTATGGGGTGAAAACACTTGACCCCAAACTGCACCAAGGAGACACAAGTAGGTTTGCATGTGGTGCTTCGCGGCCCTAAACGCCACCTCGTGGTCAATAGTCTTACTTATTCTTTCCCATTCCCAGCCTCAGGGAATGAGAGCTTGTTAACTATTAAAAGGATCACAAACTCTTGTCCAGTTGGGAATTGAAAAAAGAAATGACAAACCCTAGGGCACACTACCAGCCATGGGATTTCTGTTACCCTCTGGGACAGGGACTGTGTACCTATCGCCTGATTACAGAAGCAGCGTGGCTCAGTGGAAAGAGCCCGAGCTTGGGAGCCTGACGTCACGGGTTCTAATCCCAGTCTGCCATCTGTCAGCTGTGTGACTGTGGGCAAGTCACTTTACTTCTCTGTGACTCAGTTCCCTCATCTGGGAATGAAGACTGTGAGCCTCATGTGGGACAAACTGATTACCCTGTATCTACCCCCATACTTAGAACAGTGCTCTGCACATGGTAAGCGCTTAACAAATACCAACATTGATTATCTTGTGTCTACTCCAGCGCTTAGCATCCTCTAGACTTAAGCTCACAGTGGGAGGGAATGTGCCTGTTATTGTTGTATTGTGCTCTACCAGGCCCTCAGTACAGTGCTGTACACACAATAAGTGCACGACTGAATGAATAGTGCTTGGCATATAAGCACTTTAATACCTCAATTATTACAATTATTATTTTTAATCATGCAATTATCCAAAATGGAACCTTTCCATTTTTGCAGTCTTATGATGTCCTCTCCACAATATTCAGAGGTTATGAGATAACGTACGCCAAGATAAACCAGCATGTGAAATTCCTTCATGAGGGGCAAGGAATTCACTTGCCCCTGAAAAATGTTGCTTCACTACATTCTCAGCCATTTCCAGGGCTTTTCATGGGTGAGGGCCCTTCTTTTAATGTCAAATTGTTTACTTTCTGAATGAAAATTGATCTCATGGTTTTATCGCTTTCAAATAGGGATGTGGCAGAATGTTCACTTCCCCATGACTCATCTAGGCTCATTAAATCAAACATTCATATTTATTGAGCCTTTACTCTTTGCAGAGAGTAAGCACTTGGGAAAGTACAACACAACAACACACATTTTCCTGTCCACAGCGAGCTTACAGTCTAGTAAGATGTTTTCATCATTTGGATCTTCATACAGCGGATATGCATTTCCTCATATAATAAAATGGCAGTTTGGTAGGAAGAATTCTAGGAAAGACTGAGGAATTTGGGTTTCAAGAAGGAGCAGAATTATACTTTTGGATAATTTCTAATTAATTTTCACCCATCTCCCTTTCCAAGAGAAAAACAACCAGCCACCCATTCGTCCTCCATAGAAACAACAGTCAGAAAAGTTAAGGATTATTTTTACCTGTTTATCGTATAGTATTTTCTTGTAGAAATAAGTCAATCGATCATATTGATCAAATGCTTATTACGTGCAGAGCACTGTACTAAGCGCTTGGGAGGATATAACAGAGTTGGTAGATACGTTCCCTGCACCATGAGCTTACAATAGCTAAATACCCATTTCCTGAAATCTCAGTTATGAATATTTATTTTTTAAGGTGTCTCAACACTATTAATTACTGCTCTGGCTTCACTTAATTATATTAATGGATCTTTAATGACACTATTTGAAGCGTGGGGAATAAGTAACATGACATTGTTCAAATTTTTATACTATTTCCATTGAACTATATGAATTGGTGGAATATTTGCCCATGAAAATCTGAACGTATCTAGTCTGTGTTTTAAGATTAATGATAATTGTTTGGGGAAAAAAGTGTATTCCCTTTCTGTGACCCAAGATTTTAATCAAATGGCAAGTAAAAGGCATACACAGGTGTGATCTCTACTTTTCATTTCAAATTATTTAGTTTTTGAATGAAAATTGACCTTATAGTTGTAATAATAATGTTGCTATTTGTTAAGTGCTTACTATGTGCAGAGCACTGTTCTAAGCGCTAGGGGAGATACAGGGTAATCAGGTTGTCCCACTTGAGGCTCACAGTCTTCATCCCCATTTTACAGGTGAGGGAACTGAGGCACAGAGAAGTGAAGTGACTTACCCACAGTCACACAGCTGACAAGTGGCAGAGCCAGGATTCGAACCCATGACCTCTGACTCCGAAGCCTGTGCACTTTCCACTGAGCCATTAAATCAGACAAAAGTGGGACATATTTTCCAAATTTAAAGGTAAAAATAGTAATCTTTGTCATTCAAGGTTTTGGGGAAAATGTATACCAATCCAAATAAAGGCATCATGCAGATGGACCAGTCTTTTCTATCCCAAAAAACAAATTGCTAAATTCAGTTGGAAACGGATGAACTGTCTTTCTGGTTTCAAATGTTCACAGGACAAGGTTAAATCCTGGTCAGTGGGTTTGGTGTTCTAATTGTGGTTAAAAATATAAAATGTTTAAAAACACTACATTGACTTGGGATGTATCTCGTGATATAGAATGTCTACAAGGGCAGTTAGGTATATCCCCAAATATTTCTTAAACCAAAACTGCAGGCCCAGAGAAGTGTTTATAAAAGTCGGTATTTCTCAGCCATTGTTGTGCAAGTTTTGGGAATACACTATAGGAAGCAGAACTGG
Organism: Ornithorhynchus anatinus; assembly: GCF_004115215.2. Lineage (NCBI taxonomy): Eukaryota > Metazoa > Chordata > Mammalia > Monotremata > Ornithorhynchidae > Ornithorhynchus > Ornithorhynchus anatinus. The sequence goes on from NC_041731.1 coordinate 90,013,967, forward strand.
ATACTACAATCCCTGCTCCATTAATCACCCAATTCTCCTCTTAGAGGGGAGACAGACATGAAAATGAATTACAAATATGTATTAAAATGCTAGGGGCTGAGAGTGAGGTGATTTCAAGTGCTTTAAGGGTACAAACCCAAGGGCAAGGGCAACCCAAAAGACAGGGGAAGTATGGGAAATGAGGACTCAGTCCAGGAGAGAACAAGCTTTCGGGGGGGGGGGGAGTCTTACCCAGTGCTCTTCAAAACCCTAAAGTGGTCCTGAGCAAGAGGAATGAAAAGTAACAAGAGGGTAAATCTTGAGAAGGATGGAAACTCAAAGCTGAGTGGAAGAACTTAGGAGTAGGCTTCTAGAGTACCAAAATACATTCCAGGAGGCTAGCAGGATTTCCCTGAACAATGCTTTTCGGGAGAAGCATCTAAGGGGTGACTACATAATTGCTGAGGCAAACAGAGCTGAACATTGGCTGACAATAGCCAGGCTTCCCCAGTGTGTCGGTGTTTGCAATTTGTTCTCCTTGAAATCCACCACCAACTTTTCAATGTGCAATGATATTTGATCCACTGGCAGTGAAGTTCCAGGAGAGGAATCCCATCCACCATTCTTTCTGCCGTTACCCAAATGCCCTCTGAACATTATGGCGCTGCCATCGGCTTGCCGACCTTAACGCTCAAATAGCCTGGGAGGCACCAAATAAATAAAATGATCAATAACTTTACCCATGAACACTTGAGGGATATTACATATTGCTGGGTTTCAGAAATACAGCTCTACCCAAGTAGATTACAAGGGGAAGAGGAACGTTTTAATGACTAATTTAAAATTCATCATTGTACTCAGATTCAGCATTAAAAAACACACACCCGAAGCACAAAATATTACAAAGGCCAGATATGCCATATGAATCAACCTAGTGGGGTGAGCCATTTTTGTAGATCCAGAGTTATGACTAATTCAAGCAGCTCACGCACATCCTGAAACTCATTTTCTTCCGCCACTCTAAATTTTAATTTGAAGTTGTAATTAAAGCATGACTATCTTCTTTTTCAATGTAGGAAATTCCAAGGGCAGATGTTTACAGCGCGTCTTATCACTATGGGAACAGTGGCTTTTTTTCCCCTCTCCATCTGAATGCATGCAGATGAAAATCAGATATTATATGATTAAACTCTAATAGGAAATGGGGAGATTGGAAAATATTAGCTTCCCTTCTTCTTTAGGGTAGTTTCAGCTTAATACATAACAGATTGCCTATGCTCATGCTTCTAACAATCTGAGCCTTGAAAATTTTTTATTCAAATGGAATTTGGAAAAAAATAGAGCTGAAAGCCCAGCACTCTCTTACAAACTGTGCATGAAGACCAAAGGCAGCTGAAATGTAGAAATATTTCTTTTCAATTAAGTAGGCCACTTAATAAAACATCAGTACACGAGAACTCAAAAATGCACAATTATGTGGTAGGAATACTCATAGATTGATTTTATGGTATCCCTCAAGTAGCATTCCTCAGCTCAGAAATGTCAACATTTCCCTCTATGAGGTACACTGCCATTAGGAGGCTTTACTTCTCCTGTCCCCTCATGTGAAGGCAGGGGAATGCCATCCTAATAATAATAATTGTGGTATTTAAGTGTTTACTAAACGCAGGAATGGTTACAAGGAAATCAGGTTGGACACAGTCCCTGTCCCACACGCAGTTCACAGTTTCAATCCCCTTTTTACGGATGAGGTATCTGAGGCCCAGAGAGGTGAAGTAACTTGCTCAAGGTCACACAGCAGACAAGTGGCAGAGCCGGGATCAGAATCTATGACCTTCTGACTCCCAGGCCCGCGCTGTATTTACTATACCATGAGTCAGAAGCCACCCAGGGGGTCCCCCTCCTCTGGCTGTGTGTTCTGTGTACTCCTGCTTTATGGCGGTGGTGGTGAGCGACGCAGAAATCACTGCTCCCCCCTTCTGGTTGGGCACAGGGATCCCGCAAGAGAGGGGTGCGGCCCCCAGTCCCATCTCGTCCTCACCGCTACTCCCCACCACCTCCTCCCCGGGAACATCTTTGGTTCTCCGCCAAATTATGCATTTGGTTTGCCTCTCATAGGTTCACGAGGCTTGACCACCCCTGTTTCAGTGAGGTTTTTTTTAACGGTATTTGTTAAATGCTTACTATGTACCAGACACTGTTCTAAATGTTGGGGTAGATAGACGGTAATCAGGTTAGAAATAGTCCCTGTCCCACATGGGACTCACTGTCTTAATCCCCATTTTACAGATGAGGGAACTGAGGCACAGAGAAGGGAAGTGCCTTGCCCAAGATCACACAGCAGACAAGGAATGGAGACGTTATCAGAACCCGGGACCTTCTGACTCCCAGGCCCATGCACTATGTTAAGCCTCATTAGGAGTTCATCTTAATAAATGCCTGCCCTATATTCATTGCTTAGAACAGTGCTTGGCACACAGTAAGCACTGAACAAATACCATCATTATAATATAAAAGATTTCTAGTAAGAGAGCAAAATCACTTATTCATTCATTCATTAGAATTTATTGAGCGGTTACTATGTGCAGAGCTCTGTACTAAGCACTTGGAATGTACAATTCGGCAACAGATAGAGACCATCCCTGCCCAATGATGGGCTCACAGTCTAAACGGGGGAGACAGACAGCAGACCAAAAGAGAACAAAACAAAAACAAGACAACATCATCAAGATAAATACAATCAAGGGGATTTACACCTCATTAACAAAATAAATAGGGTAATAAATAATATATACAAATAAGCACAGTGCTGAGGGGAGGGGAAGGGGGAGGAGCAGAAGGTAGGGAGGATTGGAAGGGAGCAGAGGGAAGGGGGGGCTCAGTCTGGGAAGGCCTTTTGGAGGAGGTGAGTTCCCAGTAGGGCTTTGAAGAGGGGAAGAGAGTGAGTTTGGCGGAGGTGAGGAGGGAGGGCATTCCAGGACAGCGGGAGGATGTGGGCCAAGGGTACATGGCGGGATAGGCGTGAATGGGGGACAGTGAGGAGGTGAGCAGCAGAGGAGTGGAGTGTACAGGGTGGGCAGCAGAAAGAAAGAAGGGTGGTGAGGTAGGAGGGGGCAAGGTGGTGGAGAGCCGAGAGCTTTGAAGCCAATTTATTCGACAAATTAATTCAATTATATTTATTGAGTGCTTACTGTGTGCAAAGCACTGCACCGCAGAGAGTACAAAGTAAAACCAAACAGACCATAACTCTAACCCTGATAAGCTTAGTGTCTAGAGGGGGTGATAGACATTAATATAAATACATTAACAGATATGTCCATAAGTGCTGTGGCACTGGGGTGGGGAGGGAGGGTGATGAATAAAGGGAGAAAGGGTAATGCAGAAGGGAGTGGGAGAAGAGGAAAGGGAAATCCTCTTGGAGGAGATGTGCTCTCAATAAAGCTTTGAAGAGGGGCGAGAGTAACATGATGTTTGAAATGAAAGGCGTGAAGTATTTAAGAATCACCAAAAAAGATGCCAACTCAACCCAAACTTCCATATATTTGAGTTTACATTCTTAAGTGAAAAACATTGAGAATGCATATACTCTTGAATCCCCCAATTTTTTTTCTCTAAACTACTTCCAACTGATGGACAAAGCTGACTGAAGTGAGTGAGCAATTTAGTCACTTTCTCCTTTCAACAACTCAGCAAGCGTTAGATGAGGGAAGAGGTAATTGCCATAGGCTGAAAATATGGCTATTAATCTATTTTCCAAAATAGTTCCACTCTTTTTTCATTCCTGGAATTTACCTTCTGTATAAAAAATTACATACTCTATCTTCATAGGAAAATGACTAAGACAACCTTCCTTACACTATCTTGAACCCCAAATCTGTCTTCATATAGTTCGTGATGAAAATGGCTAAGAAACTATCTTAATTTTACCCACAAAGTGCAGTCTCTCCTGTTCCACTGATTTGTCACTGCCCAGATATGGCTGAGTTCAGCAGCAATCTAGCAGTTCTTATTGAGCACCTTGAAGATGTAATCTCCACCTGGATGTCTGCTATCGTCTAAAACTCAACATGTCCAAGACCGAGCGCCTTATCTTCCCTCCCAAACCCTGTCCTCTCCCTGACCTTCCCGTCACTGTGGACGGCAGTACCATCCTTCCTGTCTCACAAGCCCGCAATCTTGGTGTCATCTTTGACTCCGCTCTCTCATTCACCCCACATATCCAGTCCGTCACCAAAACCTGCCGGTCTCACCTTCACGACACCACCAAGATTTGCCCTTTCCTCTCCACCCAAACTACTGCAATGTTGGTACAATCACTCATCATATCCCTACTGGATTACTGCATCAGCATCTTTTCTGATCTCCCAACCTCCTGTCTCTCCCCACTTCAGTCTATACTTTACTCTGCTGCCTGGATTATCTTTCTACAGAAACGCTCTGGGCATGTCACCCTCCTCCTCAAAAATCTCCAGTGGTTGCCTATCAACCTTTGAATCAAGCATAAACTCCTCACTCTTGGCTTCAAAGCTTTCCATCCCTTTGCCCCTTCCTACCTCACCTCCCTTCACTCCTTCTACAGCCCAGCCCGCACACTCTGCTCCTCTGCCGCCACTAACCTCCTCGCTGTCCCCCGTTCACACCTGTCCCTCCGTCTACCCCTGGCCCACATCTTATCCCTGCCCTGGAATGTCCTCCCTCCTCACATCCACCAAACTAGCACACTTCCCCCCTTCAAAGCCCTACTGAAAGCTCACCTCCTCCAGGAGGCCTTCCCAGACTGAGCCCCCCTTTTCCTCTGCTCCTCCTTCCCTCCCCATCGCCCCACTCCCACCCTCTGCTCTCCCCCCAGCCCCCCAGCACTTGTGTATATATGTACATATTTAAGAATATGTATATATCTATAATTCTATTTAATTACATTGATGCTATTGATACCTGTCCACTTGCTTTGTTTTGTCTGTCTCCCCACTTCTAGACTGTGATCCCACTGGGTAGGGATTGTTTCTATTTGTCCCTGAATTGTACTATCAACGTGCTTAGTACAGTGCTCTGCACACAGTAAGAGCTCAATAAATACGACTGAATGAATGAATGCACTGTAATTAGTACTTGGGAAATACAAAAGAAGCAAGTGATAATTTCCCTATCCACCAGGAGCTTATACTCTAATTAGGGGAGACAAACATGAAAGTAACTACGGAGCAATGAAAACAAATAATTGCATGTACAGTTGAATAAAAACATGCATACAGCAGTACTGAGAATTTGTTTAAGTGGTTATTTAAGTGACGGTTAAGTGCTCTGGTCTCTAGATCATAAATAATCAGGGCTGCCCATTTTGGATTCCTTTCCTGAGAAACAGTGTGGATGCTGAAATCACAGAACCAAAAATGGTGTGCACTTTTATGTACTCAAATAATCAAGCAACTAGAGGCTTCTCATATCTGCTTGATCTATAACAGGCCACTTCGAGAAAGGTATTTTCATTAGTATTACAGACTAAGCCCCCCTTTTCCTCTGCTCCCCCTCCCCATTGCCCCAACTCGCTCCCTTTGCTCTACCCCCCGAACAGCACTTGTGTATATGGGTATACATTTATAATTCTATTTATATTTATTAATGATCTGTATATGTCTATAATTCTATTAATTTATACTGATGCTATTGCTTCCTGTTTACTTGTTTTGATGCCTGTCTCTCTCCTTCTAGCCTGTGAGCCTGTTGTGGACAGGGATTGTCTCTATTTGTTGCTGAATTGTATTTTCCAAGCGCTTAGTACAGTTAGTGTTAGTGCTTCGTGTTCTGCCCACAGTAAGTGCTCAATAAATACAACCAAATTCAATTTGTTAAACACTATGTGCCAAGCACTGTTCTAAGTGCTGGGGTGGATACAAGTTGATAAGGTTGAACCCAGTCCTGTTTGATATGGGGCTCAAAGTCTTAGTAGGAGGGATTAGCATTGAATCCCATTTTACAACTGAGGAAACTGAGGTGCAGAGAAATAAAGTGACTTCTCCAAGGTACACAGCCGACATATGGCAGAATTGGAACACTGACTCCCAAATCCATGCTCTTTCCACCAGGCCAGGGAGATGGGAATCAATGGTAAACAAAATCCAGAGAAGTGAAATACATTCAAAACATTACTTTTGAAGTATATAATTACCTCTTCATAATAGTGAACATTCTTCTCAGCCATATCTGTGAACACTGCCTTGATATCATTTTGCATGTTTTGTTTCCATCTGTCCCAATCTGCTTTGAGAGCATTATTTGCACATTCCATTTTATCTTCGAGCTTTCCAATCTCTTCTGAAAGCTGAAAAAAGTACAAAAAATGCTTATTTAATCACAGAATTATTTCAAATAGGTGGTTTCTTTCATTTTAGATTCTATATGGGGGGGTCCTTCAAGGCTCTGTTTCGAGTCTCCTTCTCTTCTTAAATTTCATTTCCTCCCTTGGGGAGCTCATTCACTCCCATGGCTTAAATTTACGCGCTCTCTGGAAATGACTCCCCAGTCTTCCCCGCTAATCCCGATCTATCTCCTCCTCTGTTTCCAGGACATGTCCATGGATGTCTCAAAGGGCATTTCAAGCTCAACATGGCCCAAGCTGAACTCATCTTCTCTTTCAAACCCTCCCTTTCTCCCGACTTTCCCATCACTACTGACACCACTGCCATTCACCTTTTTCAAGTATGCATTCTTGAAATGTTCACTGACTCTTCCCACCTCCGTATTCTGTCTGTCACCAATCTTGTGAGTTCTTCCTCCACAGTTTTTCCTAGATCTGTCCATTCTTCTCCAAACAGCCACGAGGCTACTCTAGACATCTGTAATTAGCCATTCTGACTTCTCCATCAAGTCTCCTTGATGATCTTCCCATCTCTAGTCTCTCCCCTCTCCAGTCCATTTTACTCTGATGTCATTATCTTTTTTCTTCTCATTCCCCCATAACCATCAAACCATCAGTGATGACCCATTCTTCTCCATATAAAGGGTTTAGGTGGAAATGAATGATTTCCACAGAACTATTTGAACAATATTTCACCATCTTCTGACCGTGCTTTACTTTTATCTCTTAAGACGGTGTTCCAGACCACATAAAAATTTAGACAATCAGTAGTTATTTGCTTAGCCAATGTCTACATGTAAATTTCCATTGCTTGTCTTTCTAAGTGCATATCTCTTAAACTAAACCTCATGGAATCTGAACATATCAAATAGGCCAGGGTGGGAAGAAGTAGGAACTGGTCAAAATGGGAGGAATAGCTGCTCTACTGGGTGAATAGTGCTAACCATTATTTTTCACATAAGAAATACAATATATGTCTGAAGAGGAGAGTGTAGGTTGTTTTCTAATAGAAAATACTTTTTTTCCCTAAAAGTGCATAGCCAGTCCACAGCCAGGCATTAACTCTTAACTGCAGGCTTGAGTAAAGAAGACCACACTAACATTTATGTTATCAATATCAGTAGTCTGGTTTCCTGCCCCACAAATTTTGATGTTGCCATATCCAACTGCATTTTAGGTTCTTCCATCTTCCCACCTATTTCCCTCCACAAACCCAACCTAGTATTTTTCATCATCAGTGGATAGTAGAAGTACAGATAGGTGTAACGATTTGTGTAAAGTCAGTTAATGCCTAAGGACTGGAGTTCAGAATTTTACCTTCTGAAATGGTAGTGATTTCAGAAAAAGAATCCAATCCTGGATAGTTTTAAGTATCAATGAATTGTTCTTTAGTGTTTTAATTTAAAAGTGTCCTTACTTTGGGTTTTATTTCTATCTATATCCTGTTTATCATCTGAAAATTTCCATACCGAGAATATACAGTGTCATTTTAAAAAGTGAGCTTGTCCTCAAACAAAAGTATGAGAAATACTGGGCTTCATGCTGATTCCATGCTGAGAGACCAGTTACATCTTAGAGCTGTTGTAAATCTAAATTATGAAAATGGTACTTGAGGGCTATTCTGTGCTTGGCTATGGTTTTGATTTTAAAGCTGACTTCTACAGCACACCAAGTCATTAGCGCAGAGTGGTGCTCTTAGTTCAAAAGGGTCCGTATACGGGAAATGGTAAAGATGAAAGCATTGGTCCAAACCCTTCAGGGTCTACTGTATTTCACAAGCCGATTTTCTTTCTCTGCTCTTGGCAGTCATTAAGGCCTTTCTAGTACTCTCCAAGCCTCTCATCACCTAACTACCCCTGATCAAGGCACATTTAAAATTAGCCTCCTAGTTATTTTATTGAAATCCAGGCATATGGTCAGCATACTCCATAACTCTTTGTCTGCATTCTTGCCCGTAAGATGGGAAAAATAGGGAGCTATTCATCAGACTGGATGCTTGACCTGTGCTTTTGCGGGTAAAAAGGGGACTGCTACTAGCTGTATTATTAATAAGGCCATTTTTTAAGCGCCTTCTCCGTGCAGGGTGTACTAAGCCGGGGAAAGAAAAAAGGACAATTGACAGTTTTAACAAGACTAATTTGACAAGAAAAATAGCTCATCAAAAACGGCCAACATAGCAGCAGCAGGACATTGCTTAGAAGAAATATTCCTGGAAAAGATATCTTTGGTTCACACTGTCACAACCTCCCAAACCTACTACTACTCTAACATTCGCTCCCCTTCCATTCCAACTGCTAGAGAACTCACAAGGTCCTCTGAGCTTTAGCATTCTGTGAGATAGGGAATATACTCATAGGGTAAGTGTGATATTAGTACTAATTTTTACTGAGCATATACTTGGAGCAATTCGTTCTTCACAAAACTAAGAAGTGACATAATCCCTGCACATAAGGGCCTTACAGTAACATGGAATTAATCAAAACAATGTTTTTTTGGCAGGGGTAGGGTGGGGGTTTGGTATTTGTTAAGCCCTTACTGTAAATCAGGCACTAAGTGCTGGGGCAGAGACAAGTTAATCAGATAGACACAGTCTTTGTCCCACAGGGGGCTAAAGTCACATAGCAGGCAAGTGTTGGAGTTAAGATTAGAACTCAGTTCTATGTCATGCTCCTCCAACTGCCATTTCCAGGTGATTTGGAGGGTTAAGGGTCTAGAGATACTTCGATATTTTTCATCTCAAACTCATTAGATGTCTAAAACTAAATTATCTTCCCTCACACACCTTATCCTCCACCTAACCTTTCCATAACAGCCAACACCACCACCCATCTAAACTCTCTAACCTGCAACCTTAGCATTATCCTTGACTCCTTCCCTTCTTTCAACTTTCACACTCAGTCTGTCGTAGTACCTCGCGGTTTTTATTCCACAGCATTTCTAAGATCTACCTCTTTCATCTAAATCCAAACAGTCATCACAGTGGTTCGGGCATTTATCTTGACTAATGCATCAGCCTCCTCATTGGTCTCTCTGCCTCCAGTCTCTAATTTCCTCTGATGCCCAGATCATTTTTCTAAAATATTGGTCTGCACGTGTCTCTTCACTCCTCAGAAACTTTCAAAGATTAATCAATCCTCTCTGCAAGAAGCAAAAATCCATGACCAATGGCTTTAACACCCTCAATCAGCAGTCTCCATCCTACTTAACCACTCCCTTCTCCCACTACACTCCACCTCTTTGTTTTCTTCAAATTAACTAATTCAGTATGTCTTGCTCTCATCTCTCAAGCCTCCACCCACTTGCTCACATCCTTCTTCATACCTCAGATCCTTAGTACAGTGCTAAGCCCTTAGTATACGGCTCTGCACCCAGAAAGTGCTCAGTAAATATGACTGAGTCAGAGAAACCAAGTTTAGACATTGTTTCCAGGAGAATGATGTGGTTCAGTGTCAAAGGTTGCTGAGAGATCACTGTCCTTTTCTTGTTCTTCCTCTACCTATCTGGCTAAAGATGGGGGGGACTCTCAAGACGCACCTCCGGGTCTCCCTCCTAATAATAATAATGATATTTGTTAAGCAACAGTGGGATTTGGTAGGTATATTATCTATTAACTCTGACTCTCTTGGGGAGTTCACCCACTCCAACAGCTTTAACTACCATTTCTACCCAGATGACTTCCAAATCTACTCCTCCAGCCCTGACCCCTCTCTTTCTCTGCAATCTCGTATTTCCTCCTCTCTTCAGCAGCTACCTCTACTTGGAAGTCCCACCAAAACGTCAGACTCAACAAGTCTAAAACTGAACTCCTCTTTTTTTCTGCCAAACCTTTTCTTCTCATTTTACGTATCTTTGTCAACAATACCATTATTCATTCAGTGACATTTATTCAGTGCTTTTTATGTGCAGAGCACTGTTCTAAGCACTTGGGAGAGTACATCAGAATTAGCAGACACGTTCCCTGCCCATAATGAGTTTACAGGCTGCTCTCCATGTCTCTCAAGCCTGTAACCTACCTCTAAGCTCGGTGCGGGCAGGGAACGTGTCTACCAACTCTGTTATATTGTGCTCTCCCATAAGCTTAGTACAGTGCTCTGCACACATTAAGTACTCCATAAATACATATGATTGATTGTAAATAATAATAATGGCATTTGTTACGTACTTACTATGTGCCAAGCACTGTTCTAAGCGCTGGGGTAGATAGCAGGTAATCAGGTTGTCCTACATGGGGGGCCAGGGGTCATGTCTACCCAATGTACTGTATTCTCCTAAGTGTTCAGTACAGTATTCTGCATGAAGTGCTGAATAATTACCATTGATTAACACTGGAATTATCCTTGACTCATCTTTCTCCTTCAACTCACACACTAAGTCACCAAAACCTGTCAGTTCTTGCTTTATGACATCTTCAGAATCTGCCCCTACCTCTCCATGCGAGCCTGTTGTTGGGTAGGGATTGTCTCTATTGCAGAATCGTACTTCACAAGCGCTTATTACAGTGCTCTGCATATAGTAAGCGCTCAATAAATACGATTGAATGAATGAATCTAAATTGCCATCCTGCTCGTACAAGAACTTATGTCTTGATTTGACCACTCCTCAAAAACCTCCAATAATTTCTCATCTACCTCTGCGGCAAACAGAAACTCCTTTAAGGCAATCAGCTTGTCCCCTCCTACCTTCCTCATTGATCTCCCATGACAACCTAGCCCACTCACTTTTTTACTCTAATGCCAACCTACTCCCTGTACCTTGATCTCATCAGTTTCACTGCTGAACAACTCACATCCTCCTTCTGGTCTGGAACTCCTTCTTCACAGCCAAAAAATCACCACTCTCTCCATCTTCAAAACCCTCCTAAAATCACATCTCCCTGAAGAGGCCTTTCCGAGTAACGTCTCATTTTCCCACTCAATTAATAATAATGGTAATGGTATTTGTTAAACGCTTATCACCCTCCTTTCTGCACTGACTGCGCACTTGAGTCTGTTTCCCTTAAGCACTTTGATATTCACCCCACTGCCCCCAGGCTCATAGCACTTATATACATATCCTTATACTCTGCCATATCTTCTCTATGTAATTATTTTCATAACTGTCTTCTTCCAATAGATCCTAAGCCCCCTGAGGGCAGGGAGTATGTCTACCATCACTCTTGTATTCTACTCTCCCAATTGCTTAGTACAGTGTCCGGCACACAGTAAATGCTCAAAACCATTTTACCAGTTTAAAACAATATAACAAAACACTTGGGAAAATTTTGAATTTGATGACTTGTAAACTCAAGTACGTTTTAATTTCAAAACACTGAACGTTTCTACGTTTTAAGAAAACTATTGCTTTTGTGTACTGTTTTTGTCTTTGTGATTTATATCTTCAAATGTTTCAAAGCAATCCTAGTTAGATTGCAGACTCGACAATGCTTTGGAAAATAGAATGAACTTAGAAAATAACAGTCAAATATCAAAAGACTAGAAAGTGCCCTAAGTATCCCACTCAACTCTGTGCTAAATACTAATGAAAATTTAAACTGTCTTTTGAATGTTACATTACCTCATTCTGAAGAAAGCATTATGAGGGAAATTTTCCTCATTTCGAGATACGTTCAACTAGACTTAAGAAAGAGAAAAAAATCTGGCTGCTTACACTTTTCTGTACTAACTCCTGAAGGCACAACTTCAACTTGGCCCTATTACAGCAAACTGTTTTGGAGAAGATGACATTTCTATCAATGATCTTCTGGAGGTATCAGTTGGTTAACATGTTTTCCTTCACTCAACACTTCCCAAAACTCTCTTTTGTGTCGGAATTTTCCATGCTTTGCCACTGCTTGACTAAAGTAAGTTCAGCTGCATAAGAAATGCAATTGAGGGAAAAACATGCTACATTTAAAATGGATAAAGGATGTACGATTTTTTCTGGCAGAAGACAGTTCTGAAATAGCTGAACTTTAAAAGCAGAAATATTCCAAGCAATCAGATTTCAGAGTGGTACTCTTTTCTCCTACTTGTTGGCATTTGCACATTTCAAAAATACATAAAACTACTCCCGCCATAATTTAGCTCATCCACTACTGATGTATGGGAAAAATCTCTAATTTATTTTATATCTGTCTCCCTTTCTAGACTGTAAGCTCCTTGTGAGCAGGGAACATGCCTACCAACTCTGCTGAATTGTACTCTCCCCAAGCTTAGTACAGTGCTCTGCATAGAGTGAGCACTCAATAAATACCATTGATTAATTTTATTCAGTGTATCTCCCCAACACACTCTGTACACTGTAGTCCCTTAGTAAGTGTTCACCCCTCTCAGGGTCGCATCTGGAGACTTTCCAGTCCTCTACCAGTCTTGACTACGGGAGGGAGAGTCAAGTAGAGGTCTACCCATTCCATTCCTAGCTTGGGCTGTGGCTAGCAAGTGGAAGGCAATCTGCTGCAAGTTAAAACTCACCCATGCTGGGCAGCAGCGGCATGGGAGAGAGTCAAGGGCAGAGACTTGAGTTCACTCCATGGAAGGTGGCATGGTAAACCACTGCCATAGTTTTACCAAGAAAACTCTATGGATACACTACCAGAATGATTGCTGATGGAGGTGGGGTGTTCTGCAAGAGATGTGATGTGTCCATGGAGTTTCTATGGGTCGGAGACGACTCGAAGGCTTAAGACAAGTAAGTGCAGTAATACCTTGTGGCATTTCATATATATTTGTATTATTACACTCTCTATAATAATGTACAATTTTAACATTTACCCTCTCCCCTTACCACTGCCCTCTCTCTCACACAAATAAATATATGTATATCCTCTGCTACTTCCCAGCTAATTTGTCTCTGCCTCTCAGAAATTGGTCCACATTTCTTTCAGCCAAGTTGGGGAAAGGGAAGTACTTCAGCCAAATTTTAATTGTTCTTAATTTTGTAGATACTGAAAGACTTCCTGGCAAGGTCTAAAATGAGTCATGCATAAGTGAAGAGATGCCAAAGGATGGAAAATACTCTGTGCTTACCCTATTGCTCTCCAATTCAATGTTTATAATCATTGCAATGTTTATTATCCTCCACCCCCCAAGTCTACCTCCTAGATTTCTTGGATCTTTTCAAACCCTTTAACTTCTGTTGTTTCTAAAAAAAACTATTATGATAATAATACTGGCAGCTGTACCAAGACTCCTCTAAAAATGATATTAAAGTTCTAATGGAAGCAAAAAATTGTAGGTGAACAAGTGCAGTCAAGACATGGAAACAGCTCTACTTGAAAGCCACAAAGTCTTCTGTCCTACTTACCTCTGGTTTATTGTCATCATCATTATCATCAATGATAATAATAATGGCAACTATAAAGCACTATTTCCCAAGCAGTGTAATAAGCCCGGGGGTAGATAGAAGATAATCAGGTCCCACAGCCTAAGTACAAGGGAGAACGGGATTTAATCTCCAGTTATGCAGATGAGGTAACTGAGGCATAGAGAAACTAAGAGAGGTGCCGGGGGTCACACAACAGGTAAGTGGTAGAGTCATTTATTCATTCATTTAATCGTATTTACTGAGCGCTTACTGGGTGCAGAGCCCTGTACTAAGTGCTTGGAAAGTACAATTCGGCAACGGAGACAATCCCTACCCAACAACGGGCTCACAGTCTAGAAGGGGGGAGACAGCAAAACAAAGCACTTCAGCCTAATTCTACTCCCATCATGGCTGTGCAACAGAAGCATGGGAAGCAGCATGGATTAGTGGATACAGCATGGGCCTGGGAGTCAGAAGGAACTGGGTTCTAATGCCAGCTCTGGATTAGAGTGACCTTTGGCAAGTCACTTTACTTCTCTGTGTCTCAGTTACCTCATCTGGAAAATTGGGACTGAAACTGTGATACCCATGTTGGACAGGGACTCTTTCCAACCTGATTGCTTGATTCACCCCAGGGCTTAGTACACTTCTTGGCACTGAGAAAGTGCTTAACAAATACTGTTACTATTATTACTAACAAACATCATGATTATTACTATTATTAATAATAACTCATGCCATACTTTGTGAATTTTGGTATGGTACAACTCAGTGAAAAGGGCATTCAAGGACAAAGCATCTAAGGCGAAGCAATTGCTGTACTATTGATGCTCTTCTTCCTATATTTTTTTGCTGTTGCTTTTTTATATAATGTAGCCACTTTAAAACTTATAAAAATGTGAATCTGTGTTCTATCCACTAACCCAAACTGTTCCCATGCTTCTATTGCACTGCCACGATGGGAATAGAGTTAGGCTGCAATAGTTTCAGTGGGCATATTAAAGATCTTTATGGGCTTTGGCAATGCACTGTTTGTGGCCACTACCTATATATCCTTCTTCTGGTTGCTTCTCTTTTTAGGAGGGAGCATGACAACTGGCCATAAAAGCCAAACCAGCTTACTCCTCTGACAGCAGCACCACCTGCTCCCTTCCACTGCTCCTGTTCTGCCTGGGGGAAGGACCAGGAAAATATCTAGAGCAAGTCAGGAGAAAGCAGAGAAGCAGCGTGGCTTAGTGGAAAGAGCACAAGCTTTGGAGTCAGAGGTCATTGTTCTAAACCTGGTTCTGTCACATCACCTGTGTGATCTTGGGCAAGTCAATTCACTTCTCTGGGTCTCAGTTTCCTCATCTGTAAAATGGGGATGAAGACTGTGAGCCCCATGTGGGACAGCCTGTTAATGCTGTATCTACTCCAGTGCTTAGAACAGTTCTTGGCATATATTAAGAGCTTAACAAAAACCACCATTATTATTATTATTATAATTATTAGAACGATACCAAGACTCACGGTGTGGTGAAGGGTTGATGGTGGCACTTTAGGTCAAAGAAAGTAGTTATGTGAAAGGCACTGGGGTTAAATGGAAGGACTGGAAAAAGATAGAGCCTGGGAAAGGCAGAGGTGTGGGAAGTCAGGGCCGGGGAGTGAGGAGATACAGCTGGAATGTACAACAGGTGGGAAATGTGGGGCCAGGATGATGAGAGCCCAGGGCAGGAAGTGAGTTGGTAGGCATAAAGAGAAAGTATCTTAAGTCAAAAAGGGTGACCGGGAGAGCAGAGGTGCAGTGGAACAGCCAAGGATGTGGGATCAACCAATCAATGGTATTTGTGAGCTTACTGTCTGCAGAATACCATACTAAGGCCTTGGGAGAGTACAATACCACACAGTTGGTAGACATGCACCCTGCCCACAAGAAGCTTACAGTGTATGGGAGACAAGGTTTAAAATAAATTACACGTTCATATATACGTAAGTGCAAAGCAGCTGAGGGTGGGGTAAAAATCAAGTGCTTAAAAGGTACAAAATGAAGCACAAAGGTGGCACGCAGGAGAGAAGGGATATGGAAAACAAAAGCCAAGTCAGGTAAAGGTGCTTTGGAGGAGATGTTGGAAAAGGTGGGGAAAGTGACATTATATCTTATAGGAAGGGGGGAGTTTCAGACCAGAGGCAGGAGGTTGGAAAGGGGTCAGTGGTGAGATAAAAGAGAGTGAGGTTCAGAGAGTAGGCTGGCATTAGAGGAGTGAAGTGAGTGGACTGGACTGTAGCAGGAAATCAGTTAGGTAAGGTAAGAGGGGTTAAGCTGATTGAGTGCTTTAAAAGAGTATGTTGATGCTTGTGGATGGGCAACCACTGGAAGTTCTTGAGAAGAGGGGAGACATGGACTGAATTTTTTTTAGAGAAAAAAATTTTTTTAGAAGAAAAAATGTTTGTTTTTTTTTCCACAGAGAAGCCTCAAAGAGCTTGGGCCTGAAAGTAAGGAGGACTGGAGCTCTAATCCTGGCTCTGCCATTTGTCTGCTATGTGACCCTGGGCTAGTCATTTAACTTATCTGTGCCTCAGTTACCTCATCTGTGATATGGGGATTAAGACTGTGATTCCCATGTGGGACATGGACTGTGTCCAACCTGATTAGCTTGTACGTAGCTCCAGTGCTTCGTGCATGCTTTGCACATAGGTATAACAAATAACATTTGAAAAAAAGAATGGTCTGGGCAGCAAAGTAAAGTATGGACTTGAGTGAGGAGAGAAGGGAGAGAGGGAGGTCAGCAAGAAGGCTGATGCAATTATCAACGTGGTATAAGATAAAGGCCTGGATCAGCACGGTAGCAGTTTGGATAGAGAGAAAGGGCAGCTTTTAGTGAAGTTGTGAAGGTTGAACCAACAGGATTCAGTCGCATGGAATATGTAGGTTGAATCTGCTCTGCACACAGTAAGCACTTAATAAATATGAATGAATGAGAGAGAAGAGTCGAGGCTAACGTCAAGGTTATGAGCTTATTTGACGGGAAGATTGGTGATGCTTTCTTCAGTGATGGGAAAGTGGGTTGTGGGGAGAGACAGGGTTTGGATGGGAAAACGAGGAATTCTGTTTTGGTGAGGGAGGACATCATAGAAGAGATGTCCTGAAGGTAGGAAGAAATGCAAGACTGAAGAGAGGTAGAGAGATCAGGCCTGGAGAGAACAGAAGGTCAAACACTCCATCACCTTTTCCCTCCTTACCTCACTTCCCTTCTCTCTTTCTACAACCCAGCCTGCACACTGTGCTCCTCTAGTGTTAACTTTCTCAGTGTGCCTTATCTCACCTGTTTCGCTGTGGCTCCTTGCCCATGTCCTGCCTCTGGCCTGGAACTCCCTCTTTCCTCTAATCTGTCAGACAACCACTCTGCCCCACATCAAAGCCTTAACTGAAGGCACATCTCTTCTAAGAGACCTTCCGAGACTAAGCTCCCACTCTCTTCCTTATTGCCCTGAATTGCTCCCTTTTCTTTTCCCCACTCCGAGTCCTAAAGCACTTAGGTACATATCTGCAATTTTATTTACTTGTATTGCTGTCTGTCTCTCCCACTCGAGGCTGTGAGCTCCTTGTGGGCAGGGAATGTCACTATTTATAGGGAAAGTTCAAAACAACAAGCGCTTAGTATAGTGCTCTGAACACAGTAAGAGGTCAATATATATGACTGAATGAATGAATGAACTGAGCTTTAAGAGATTCCCATAGTTAAAGGACGGAGGCAGAGGAGGAGTTTGCAGAAGACACTGGGAAGTCTTAGTCAGAGAGATAGGAGGAGAACCAGGAGAGGACAGTGTCAGAGAAGCTAAGGTTGGATAATGTTCCCAGGAGAAAGGGGTGGTTGACAGTGTCAAAGGCAGCTGAGAGGTCAAGGAGGCTTAGAATGGGTAGAGGCTGTCAGATATGGCAAGAAGGAGGTCACTGATGACCTTGGAGAAGGCCATTTCTGTGGCGTGAAGGGGGCAGCAGCCAGATTGCCCTGACTTACAGAATTGGAGGAGAGGAAGTAAGGCAGCATTGGTAAACAACTTGCTAGAGGCATATGGGGAGGAATGAGAGTAGGAAGATAAGCCAATAACTGGTGGGACCTGTGGGATCAAAGGAGGGTATTTTTAGGATAGGGGATACCTGAGCGAGTTTGCAAGCAGTAGCAAAGAAGATATTGTACAGTGAGTGGTTGAAGATGCCGGACAGGGAGTGAAGAAGGAAGGGGACAAGTATTTTCATAAAGGTGTGAGGGGATGGGGTCAGAGGTGCAGGTGAAGGGGGTAGAAAGAGAGCTGTGACCAATGGGGATGTGCCAAGGAGCAAGAGTAAATACAGCCTAGGCCAAGTGACAGGTGGATAAGGTGGCAAGATTATTCATGTGAAAAAGGCTGGGGAGAGGGAACTTAGCAGGGGGAGAATGGAGGGTGGGAGGGGGATTCTGGTGAAAAGGACCCATGCAGGCAGAGCCAGAGAAAGTTGATTTGAGGTCACGGAGGCCGAAATCTCTAACAGGACTATCTCTTCCTCTTCTCTTTTCCAGAGATGGTACGGGTAGACCTTTGCCCAACTGATGGTCCACCTATTGAAAATGTCAAATTTCTGTTGGGGAATTCCTCCAGAACAGGACAAGAAGGATAACGAGGGTAAATGGGAAAGGAGTAGTATCAAAACCAGCTCCTAACAAGGTTTCGTTTCTTGTCTTTATAAAGACACTTTTCAAACAACCCACGAGATGACAGGAGCTGCAGAACTTTAACCCAGTGCTGCTGAATGGTGTTCAGGGTTTCAGCTCATCAAATGATGGCATGGCCCTCTAGAAGATTTAGCCAATTTCCCTTCAGGTCCCTCTTTGTATTGGGGACAGTCTCCTGAAATGCTGAAGGTATCAATCTGAGCTCCATGTACAGCTTTAACAACCCAGTTTTGCTGAAAAGACTAGACAAAGCCAGAGGCCTCTGGGGCAGCTCAGTAGCTCCTGCTGATCTGTCAGCCAGGAGGGTGGCACAGGCTAATTTGCATAGCCTAAAAGCATCCTAAATCTAATCCCTCTTTTGCTACCAAAATTGAGTTTACTTTGTAAGTCACCTTTTCCTGGAACCAACCCCATTGCAAAGTGAAGGACAATCCCATCAGAGATATTCATTGTTACAATAACTGCTTCCCTTTAACAGTGAGAGGTTTAACAGCACCACAGTACACTTATCCATGTGGCAGAAGGTCACAGTGAAGGCCGGCACACCATCAGTTTACAAAATATAACCAAAATAGAACACCATCTACTCAGCCTAAAATAATCAATCATCAATCGATGGTAGGCATTGAGTGCTAAGTAACTAAGGACTAAATAGCTAAGTACCATACTATAGTGCTTACTGTACTAAGCACTTGGGAGAGTACAATATAACAGAGTTCGTAGCAACTCCCACAGGAAGTTTTGTCTAGACGGGGAGACAGACATTAATATAAATGAATTGCAGATAAATACATAAGAGCTGTGGGGCTGAGGAAGGGGTGAAAAGAGTAGCAAATCCAAGTGAAAGGGTGATGCAGAAGGTAGTGGGAGAAGACAAAATGAGGACTTAGTCAAGAAAGGCTAAATAAACGGATGTAAATCGCTAGTCCACCAGTTGATCACACCAAATTCTGAATAAACCTAAAGCCTGACTACTCTTTCTTAAAGGATTAAATACACTGCAGGGGATAGAAGAGGCTCTTAGCAGTAGCATTACTGAAGATTCTGAATTTTAAAAGGTACAGTGTAACTTAGATGAGATGCTTAAATTTAAACATTCTTTCTTGATGATCACAATATATTTTATATTTCTAATATTTTAATATTTTTAATTTAATATAATTAGTAACAGACCCAGTAATGTCCTTTGGATAAACTTTAACTGCATCAGAAACTAAAAACCGATATCCTTTCCCAATACTGGTCATTAATTCTTTTTTTTAACAAACAATGGAATTATACTGTCAGAACACATTCCAACGCTTGTGTTACTACCAAAATTCATTATCATAAACCACATCTCACAGTATCGAAGTGAGTTATTGGATTTGTACCTTTTATTCACCCCACCCTCAGCCCCACAGCACCTATGTATATATCTGTAATTTATTTATTTATGTCTATCTCCCCCTCTAGGCTATAAGCTCCTTGGGGGCTGGTAATGTGTCTACCATATCTGTTATACAGTACTCACAAGCCCTAATTCAGTGCTCTGCACACCCCAAGTGCTTACTAAATACAATTGCTTGACTGATCAAATCACTCCAGAAGAACACTGAGTATCCAAATGGCTAAAGAATAAAGAACACTGTGTTACTTTCTAAAAAGACTGGTATTTCATTTTCACTTATAGAGAGGTCAGAAAGGTTCAGTGGCTTCCTCTAGGTCACACAGAAAATCAGCTGAACAGGCAAGGGCCGATGATGGCTCAGGGGATAGATCCCGGGCTTGGGAGGCAGAAGTCGTGGGTTCTAAACCCGACTCCCCCACTTGTCAGCTGTGTGACCTAGGACAAGTCACTTCACTTCTCTGGGCCTCAGTGACCTCATCTGTCAAATGGAAATGCAGACTGTGAGCCCCAACTGGGACACCCTCATTACCTTGTATCTACCCCAGGGCTTAGAACAGTGCTTGGCACATAGTAAACACTTAACAAATACCTACATTATTATTTTTATATATGTTAAGTTGCACCACCTCATTTCATAATGAAATGCTCCATTAAAGCATGAGCAGTACCTATTAAATGGTAAGATTCAAATCCTTTCATCTTCAAAGTGATTCCAGGGGCTTTTTTGGCTGAGATTTATATGTGTATGTGTGTGTACATTTTCACTTATTTATTTTGACTACTCTTAGTTGTAAACATTTGTCATTCCCATTAAAAGTGTGAGCTCCTTGTGGGCATTGGAATATATTTTCATTTGGTACTTTCCAAGATCCTAGTCCAGTGCACTGTACCAAAAGCACTCAACAGTTTTATTACTGCTTCTAAAGAGGACAGGCCTAATGCCCAAGGCAAGCACAGTGAGTTCATCAACTACAGCAGAAATAAAATACAACTTTAAGTCCTTTTTGAGTCAGGGGAATGCTTTCGGGCTTCTTAAATGCACTACTATTTTAAGTATTTATTTTATGAAAAATGTGTTTTTGGTCCTCTTAAATCATGGCCTACCGCATGGAATTCTCTGACTATTTTCTAAGATTTATCTTTCAGAACCATAATCTACATATGAGCACTAATGAGTCCTTCAAAACCAAACCAATTTGACAGTATATTGGAGGGTCCAACATACTGATGGGCTCACGGCCCTCCCGCCCCCATTCCCCCAACACCCTGCCTGCCCCGACCACCCCCAGCACCACAGGGGATGGGATTGGAGACTCTTCAGTGGCAGACACCATGTCTTCTATCTCTGTCCTTCTTCCACAAGTGTCTCGTCTATTTCTCTGCCCACCGACGTCACTGAAAAAATACTGATGAATGGCTGCTGGGGGAAGTAGCCTGTAACCTGGTTTACAATGCTAACCACCACTCTACCAGTTCCCAGGCCATTCCCCTGCGATCCCCTCACCCAACCCCAAATCTCACTCAGAAAGGTGAGAAGAGTGAGGGGTGGTTAGCTCACGTTGTTGGATAGGGATTGTCTCTATCTGTTGATGAATTGTACTTTCCAGGGGCTTAGTACAGTGCTCTGCACACAGTAAGTGCTCAATATATACGATTGAATGAATGAATGAATGAACTGTTTTCTTTAACTAAACCAACTAGCGTCATCTCTTCTGCCGGTCAATAATTGACCGTGGCTAAGCTGGAACTTCCCCTGGAGGGGAAAGGGAGGAAATTCTGAAGAAGCTAGCTGCCACATAAACTTCTGTAATACCTTTCACAAAAAATCCTTCTCCATCTCCACCACTGACTCCTTGAACTGTCAGGAGTCCTCAAGGCTCAGATTTGGGTCCTTTCGTATGAAGTGCTGTGCTAGATACCAGATAAACAGGCCAGGCACAGTCTTTGTCCCACATGGGGCTCACAGTCTAAGTAGGAGGGAGAACAGATATTGAATCTCCCATTTTACAGATGAGGAAATTGAGGCACAGAAAAGTGATTTGCCCAAAGTGACATAGCAGGCAAGTGGCAGCGTCAGGATTAGAACCCAGGTCTGTCCAGTGCTTAGAACAGTGCTTGGCACATAGTAAGCGCTTAACAAATACCATCAGTATTATCATTATTATTACTGACTCCCAGGACTGTGCTCTTTCTACTAGGCCACACTGATCCACATTACACTCTTCTCACTTCACATTCACATAATTCGACTTTCACCTCTGTGGAGATTGTTCAAAATTTATTTCTCCTGCCCTGAACTTGCTCTATCATCCCAGCTTCAAATATCTTGTTTCTAGGATAAAGACAGTTGTATTAATCATTAGTACCTCAAACAACGCAAGAACTGAACTCCTAAGCTTCTCTCCAAACCGTTCTCTTATATTTGCCTAGTGGATAGAGCACAGGCCTGGGAGTCAGAATGACCTGATCTCCCAATCTGCCACTTATCTGCCGTGTGACCTTGGGCAAGACACGTCACTGGGCCTCAGTTACCTCATCTGTAAAATAGGGTTTAAGACTGTGAGCCCCATGTGGGACAGGGACTGTGTCCAACTCAATTTGTTGGTATCTACCTCGGCACTTAGTACACTGCCTGACATGTAGCAAGCGCTGAATACCACAAATACCCCAATTATTATTATTATTTACTACCGCTGTCAATTGTGCAACAAGTGAGGGTTAAGTTCAGTAAAACCTGGATGAAATGTTGATTAAAGCACTGAATATACAAAGCCTCTGTACTCCTGTACTTTCTCAGAGAGTTTCTTATTGGAGTTTTCCAGCTGCTCCATTGTGGTTTCCTCTCACAAGTCCTGACTGCACCACCTCCCCTTCCTTCATTGATCTCCGGCTTACAATTCCACCTCGTTTCCTGAAGTACAGAAAATGGTCTCTGGGTCCTAGCCATGGCGCTGCCCTGACTTGATCAGGGGCCTTAGGTGAGTCATTTAATCTCTCTCTGCCTTGGTTTTTCCACTTATTTCACAGGGACATTAATACCTGACTGCTTTCTACATCACAGGGGTATTGGGAAGATGAATGAAATGATGAATATAAGAAGGCTTTGAGCTTTTCAGACACAAAGCAATAGAGAAACCCAGCAGGATTAATTTGGGGGCACTCGTCTGTTTTTCCTGCCTTATGATTTGTTGGACCGTAGATTTCCAGACATGTTAATGTGTTATATTTTTGAGCTCGATCCCCTTAGAATTCAGCCAGGTCTGGCCTCAACTCCCTGGGGAGTCCAAACTCCTGGCCTTAACCCCAAGAAGTAATGTATTTAGTGGGAATGAGATAGCACCTTTGTACACATCCTTAAACTCTGTTGCTTCCAACAACCTGTAGTTTATTTTAGTGTCTGAACCTCCCCTTGATTCTATTTATCGTGACTAAATTGTCTTGTTTTTGTCTGTCTGTCTCCCCCGATTAGACTGTCAGCCCGTCAATGAGCAGGGATTGTCTCTATCTGTTGCTGAATTGTACATTCCAAGTGCTTGGTACAGTGTTCTGCACATAGTAAGCGCTCAATAAATACTACCGAATGAATGGTTTAATTGTAAATTCTTTGAAGATGGAAATCACATCCATTAACTCTAAGTGCTACATACAGTGCTCTGCACATAGTAAGTCCTCAATAAATACTATCTGTTGATGGATCTCCATTGCCCCAAGGTTCACACTCCCTGTCTCCACTTCCTCCCCTCCAATTATCTCCTAATTCCCCTCTAATCTGGCTTCTGCTGCCTTCACTCCAGAGAAACAGCCCTCTCTAAGGTAACCAAGACCTTCTTCTTGCTAAATCTTAACACCCACAATCGCTAAGTCTGACTGCCTCTATTTTATCCTAATGTCCTAGACCACCATAGACTACCACACTTCTGGAAACTTTATCCAACCTTGGCTTCACTGATACTGTTCTGTCTTGGTTCCCCTCCTCTCTCTCTCTCTGGCCACTTGTTCTCAGTCTCCTCTGCCTCCAACCCTCTGGCAATGGGGGTCCTTCAAGACTCATTTCTAGGTCCCCTTCTATTCTCCACCTCCATCCACTCCTGGGGAGAACTCATTTGCTCGCTTATAGTACAGTGCTCTGCACAAAGTAAGCACTCAATAAATATTATTGAATGAATTTGCTCCCAGAATTTCAATTACCATCTATATGCAGATAATTCCTAAATCTACACCTCCAGCCCTGATCACTCTCTTACTCTATAATCGCGCATTTCCTCCTGCCAACTGGACATTTCTGCCTGAATTCTTATCTTTTCACCCAAATCCTGTCCTCCTGAGTCTTTCCCACCACTGCAGACAACACCACTGTCCTCCTTATTTCACAAGCCCATAACCCTGGCATTGTACTTGATTAATCTCTCATACAATTCTTATAATAATAATAATGATAATGGTATTTATTAATCACTTACTATTTTACAGATGAGGTGACTGAGGCACCAAGAAGTCAAATGACTTGCCCAAGGTCACAGAGAAGACATGTGGTGGAGCTGGGATTAGAACCCATGAACTTCTGACTCCGAGGCCCATGCTCTATCCATTATGCCATGCAGCTTCACATATTCAATCTGACACCGAGTGCTGTCAGTTCTATCTCCAAGACACTGGTAAAATCCACCCAAACTGTTACCACACTGCTCCAAGCACTTAGCCTATCCCGCCTTGACTATTACACCTGCCTCTTCGCTGACCTCTCTGCCTCCTTCCTCTCCCCACTCCGGTCCAAACTTCACTCTGCTGCCCGGATCGGTTTTCTCCAGAACTGTTCAGACCACGTTTCCCCACTCCTCAAGAACCTCCAATGGTTGATCATCCACCTGCACATAGAACAGAAACACCTTACCTTTGGCTTCAAAGCACTCAATCAGCTCACCCTCTCCTATCTCACCTCAGTGATCGTCTACTACTGCCCTGCTCGCACACTTTGTTCCTCTAGACACCAGCTTACTCACTGTGCTCTGATCTCATCTATTTCACCACTGATTCCTTTCCCATGTCTACTCTCCGACCTAGAATTCCCTCCCCCTACATATATGTCAAGCCACCACTCTCCCCATCTTCGAAGTCCTATTAAAGTCCTATCTCCAAGAGGCCTCCCCTAATTAATACTTCATTTCCCCTACTTCTTCTCCTTCTTTGTTGTCTATGCATGTGGGTTGGTGACCTCTGGGCATTTGACATTCAGCCCACCAGAGCTCTTATGTACATATCTTTCAATTATATATCTAAATTTCATATTTATACTAATGTCTCTCTCCCCCTGTGGACTGTAAGCTCGGTGTGGGCAGGGAACCCGTCTACCAACTCTGTTGTGTTGTAACTCTCCCAAGCACGTACAGTGCTCTGCACATAGTAAGTGCTCAATAAATACCATCGATGGTGACGACGGCAGGGACATACATACAGTATGCCTCAGGACTCTCCAGGGTATCTCTAGTGCTGAAGGTGGATGGCCCACAGAACCAAATGGCCCTTCCTGATTACTTAAGGCTGGAGATGAGCCAAGTCTGATCGGGACACACGTGAAGGATCATGACAGAGAGAGCACAAGATGAAACTAATCCTAAACCAAATAGACAATATACGGCTACCTCGGCAGGTCACAGAAAATCAAGCAGAGGGCTCCTATTTCCAGGCTGTTACCTTTGCTTCATTGGTAAATTTCCTCAGTGTGATAATCCTGATCCTCAGATTTTAGCCGATTAACCTTTCAGACCAAACATTATGTCTGGAATGTTCCTCAATCCACCAAATTTCAAATGGCAACGCCTTACCATTGGCTTTAAGGCATGCAGTCAGTACTCTTCGATTTTACCTCACTGCTCTCTGCTCCTCTAACACCAGCTTACTCACTGTACTTCAGTCTCGTCTATCTCACCACCAATCTCTCGCTCACATTTGACCTTGGGCCTGGAACTCCCTTCCTCTTTATATCAGACAGACCACCTTCCCTACCTTCAAAACCCTAATCAAATCACATCTCCTACAAAAAAGAGACCTTTCCTGACTAAGCCCTTATTTCTCTTATCCTTCCTCCCCTCCCCTCCCCTCTGTGTGAAGATCTTTGATCCTCACCCCAGCCCCACTGTACTTATCCCTATATTCTTATACTCTATTTCCTCTATCTGTAATTTATTTTAATATCTCTCTTCCCCTGTAGACAAACTCCCTGCGGGGAGGGATTCATTCATTCATTAGTATTTACTGAGTGCTTACTGCGTGCAGAGTCCTGTACTAAGTGCTTGGAAAGTACAATATGGCACTAAAGAGAGACAATCACTGCCCACAACTAGATCACAGTCTTGGGGGGGAGGGAGACAGTCATCAATATAAGTAAACAGGTATCAATATAAATAAATAAAATTATAGATACATAAATAAGTACTTTGGGTTGGGAAGAGGAAGGAAGAGCAATGGGATCAAAGCACCACCTCTGTCACAGTGATAAAAATGGTGAAATAATTTCACAGACACAGGCAGATCTAGTAAATTCACTGCATACTGTTTGCAAAAAGCTCAATTATGAAAAAGTGAGCCAATACCACAGGCAGCATGGGAGTGTGGAAGGAGCAGCCAGTCAATTGTATTTATTTAGTGCTTACTATGTGCAGAACACTGTACTAAGCACTTAAGAGAGTAGAATATAACAATACAACAGACACATTCCCGGCCCACAATGAGTCTATAATAAGTATATAGTCTAGAGGAGCACAGAACATGGTTCCACTTCTGTCATTCACTGTGAGGTCTTGGGAAAATCAATTAACCTCCCAGGGCCTCAATTTCCTCATCTGTAAAATGGCGATAATAATATTTGCCTCAACTCACAGTGATGCCCTAAGGACAAAAGGAGATGAATGAAATGAAAGCACTTTGGAAAATTATAAATAAGTGCTCTAAAAAATCCAAGTACACCCAGTTGTCCTATAATGCAGAGAGGTTGTGTTTTTGCCAAGCCCTTCATTAAGAGAATGGTCCCACTGTACTACGTAACCATTTTGACCCCACACAGAAATTACTTCTTCCAACACCTTGCAATTGCTTGCAACTTGCCGAACGGGCTTGCAATTGCTGGACAAACATGACTTAATTCCTTAACAGTGACTTAGCCAAAGCACCCATTATGGCAAAACTGAGCACTTTTTAGTCAATGAGTAAGTTTCAACATTTTTCAAAATTGTATTTAAGTGCTTATAATGTTCCAGGCACTGTACTAAGCACTGGGTTTATACACAAGATAATCAGGTTGGACTTAATAATAATAATTATGGTATTTGTCAAGCACTTACTATGTGCCAGGCACTGTCCTAAGCACTGGGGTAGGTACAAAGTAATCAGGTTGGACACTGTCCCTGTCTCACATGGGGTTCACAGTCTTAATCCCCATTTTATAGATGAAGGAACTGAGGCCCAGAGAAGTTAAGTGACTTGCTCAAGGTCACACGCAGGCAAGTGGTGGAGCCAGAATTAGAACCCACAACCTCTGACTCCCAAGCCCACGGTCTTCCCACTAGGCCATGCTGCTTCTCATTACATATTACACCAAAGAGAGGTTTGGACACTTGATATTCTCCCCACCCACTGCCCCACAGCACTTAGGTACTTATTTTAAAATTATATATTATAAATAACTTATTTACCCATATTAATGTCTGTCTTACTCTCTAGACTGTCAGTTTGGTATGGGCAGGGAACGTATCTGCTAATTCCGTGGTAGTGTACTCTCTCAAGCATTTAGTAGTGTGTCCTGCAAATAAGTACTCAATAACAATGATTGATTGTTTAATCGATCTAGAATCCCTCTAGCATGTAAGCTCATTGTGGGCATGGGACATGTCTGCCAACTCTGTTGTACGGTTCTCTCCCAAGAGCTTAGTACGATACTCTGCACCTAGTATGCACACATTAAATACCACTGATGATGAGGATGAAAAAATAATAGATTAAAATGTAGCTTTGGGTGTTTTTCTTTAAATTGCCACCCAGGATATGATAATTAAATTGATTTCTACATCTATGATAATATTAGTCTGAACCATTTTGATTCAGAAAAAAATTAATTAGATGTCATTCATGAAATGCATGGGCAGCATAAACATTACTCCTTGGCAAAATAAAAGGACTTCTAAATTTTAAGTTGATGGAAGATAAATGAATATCACAATGGATATAATAAACGTATTTAAACTGAACACAGTCATCCATTAAATATAAGTTGTCTTATCTTGGCCCAAGAGTTCAAAATCTATATAATAGCTATTGGAAAGCAAAGTAAATTAAGCTGAATGTGGATATATTCCACAAGTCTGTTTCCTGGAGTTACGCTCAGCTAGATGTTGATAACAAACACTTAAAGTCAACCCAGAAGATATTCAAATACCATTGCTTTATAAAACTGATAATAATAATAATAATGGTATTTGTTAAGCACTTACTATGTGCCAGGCACTGTACTAAGTACGAGGGTGGATACAAGCAAATCAGGTTGGACACAGTCCTTGTCCCACATGGGGCTCATAGTCTCAATTCCCATTTCATAGATGAGATGAGACACAGTGAAGTGAAGTGACTAGCCCAAGGTCACACAGCAGATGATAAAAGCACACTCTACTTTTTAGAAGAATCGGAACTATTTAGCACTTACCGATTCCTTTTCCGTCTTTTTGGAGGTTAAAGCTTCAACTTTGGAATCCAGTTCAGCTTGTATTTGGTCTCTTCTTTTCATTACGCCCTGATATTAAAAAAAGTTAAAATCTAGTTTATTGCTTTTTAAAAAAGATCATCTTACATGTAAAAAATTCCCCATTTCAAAATTCTGATTGCAGATCCTACAGTAGCTAGTCCCTCTAGTTCATAAACTCCTAGTGAGCAGGGGTTGTGTTTACCTAAATATCTTTTCTGTTTTAAAGGTGTTTGTTAAGTGCTTACTATAGTAGTAGTAATAACTGTGGAACTCGTCAAGTGATTACTATGTGCCAGGCACTGTACTAAGCACTGGGGTTGATACAATCAAATCACATTCAGAGAAGCAGCGTGGCTCAGTGGAAAGAGCCCGGGCTTGGGAGTCAAAGGTCATGGGTTCGAATCCCGGCTCTGCCCCTTGTCAGCTGTGTGACTCTGGGCAAGTCACTTCACTTCTCTGGGCCTCATCTGTAAAATGGGGATTAAGACTGTGAGCCACACGTGGGGCAACCTGATTACCCTGAATCTCCCCCAGCGTTTAGAACAGTGCTCTGCACAGAGTAAGCTCATAACAAATACCAACATTATTATTATTACGTTCCCCGTCCACATGGGGCTCCTAGTCGTAATCCACATTTTACAGATGAGATAACTGAGGAACCGCCTCTCAGGGTCACACCTGGAGAATTTCCAGTACTCTATCAGCCTCGGCTATGGGAGGGAGAGTCAAGCAGAGGCCTACTCATTTTATTCCTAACTTGGCCAGTGGCTAGCAAGTGGGAGGCCAACTGCTACAAGTCAAAACTCACCTGTGCTGGGCTTCAGTGGCATGGGGGAGAGTCGAGGGCTGAGACTCAAGTTATTGCACAGAGGAGAGAATGGTAAACCACCTCTGTATTTTTACCAAGAAAACTCTATGGATATACTACCAGAACAATTGCAGATGGAGGTGGGGAATTCTGGAAGAGATGCATCCATGGCATCGCAATGGGTAGGAGATGACTCGACAGCATAAGACAACTGAGGGACAGAGAAGGGAAGTGACTTACCCAAGTTCCACAGCAGACAAGTGGCAGAGCAGGGATTAGAACCCAGGTCCATATGACTCCCCACCCACGCTCTATCCATTTGGCCACGCTGCTTCTCTATTGAATTGAACTTTCCCAAGTGATTAGTACAGTGTTCTGCACACGGTAACCACTTAATACCATTGATTGTGCTGCTCTTTTCTGTTAAAAATGAACTTGAAGGCACTACACTGAACCGAATGCTTTCATAACCCATTCTTTTCTTGAGACTGTTCCCCAGGCATATACTGCCTTGCCAAGTAAAATAAAGTATTTCTGTGAAGTCAAAATACAAACAGATGAAGAGCCAGTACAAGCAATACGCTCGTTCAGAGCGCTCAGTTGGTAGAACACGCAGGGCAGCTGCCCTGAGGGATCTACTACTAAAGAGAAGTTATGACTCCTGAAATTTTTAATCTCAGGGCTGTAAATGATTACAGGATGTCAGACCCCATCAGCTCACCAGTAACTGGGGAGTTATGTTCCTGCAGAAGGCAAACTTGAACTATAGGAGGCATGCTTGGAATAATACTACCTGTGATTGAGACTGTGAGCCCCGTGTGGGACAAGGCCTGTGTCCAACCTGATTTGCTGGTATCCACCCCAGCGCTTAGTACAGTGCCTGGCCCATAGTAAGCTCTTAACAAATACCATCATTATTATTATAACCAGACCTCCCAACTCTCACTGCATCTGGGCAGCTCGTGTTGTTAAATGAACCTTCTCTAGTTCCCCAACAGCATGCTATCCAAAGCGCCTGGTGAGAAAATAAGAAAATCGTGGCTTAGTGGAAAGAGCACGGACTTGGGAGTCAGAGGATGTGGGTTCTAATCCCGGCTCTGCCACTTATTTACTCTGTGACCTTGGGCAAGTCACTTAACTTTTCTGTGTCTCAATTACCTCATCTGTCAAATGGGGATTAAGACTATGAGCCCTACGTGGGACAACCTGACTACCTCGTATTTACCTTAGTGCTTAGAACAGTGCTTGGCATATAATAAGCGCTTAACAAATACCATTATTATTATTAATAATAATAAAATTGACTATTTCAATAATCACATTGAGTGCTTACTGTGGCGCAGAACACTGTACTAAGCACTTGGGAGAGTACAATTTAGCAGAGTTGGTAGACATGTTCCCTGCCCAACAAGGAGCTAACAGTCTAAAGGGGATATGTACTTCCATATCCACTCTTTCAGGGAGGATCAAATTGATCTAATCCAGGAAGAACCTCACCTATCTTTAAAGCCTGTGAAGAGGAGATTCTCCACCCCCTTAACTAATATTCTGGTGATTAATACTTCTCTCTTTTTTATGGTCTTGGTTGAGTGCTTATAATGCATCAAGCACCATTTAAATGTTGGGGTAGATACAAGTTAATCAGGTTGAACACAGTCCCACTTCACAAGGGGCTCACAATCTATGAGGTAGTACTGACACCGAATCCCTATTTTACAGCTGAGGACACCTAGGTACACAGAAGTTAAGCGACTTGCCCAAGGTCACACAGCAGGCAAACTGGTGGACTAGGGATTAGAAACCAAGTCCTCTGACATCCAGGCCTGTGCTCTTTCCATTAGGCCATGCTGCTTCTGATTTCTAATCCAAACCCTTCACACTGCACTGTAAACCTGTTCCTCTTTCTTCTGGTCACTATCAAATTATGTAGTCACTATCCCCTTTCCACAGTAATGCCATTTATTTAAGCCTCATTAAACCAGACTCTGATAATTTGGACCACTCTTTGCTCCTTTTAACGGCTGTCAAAATACTGTAGATTTTTGAGCTCGACAAGGAAGTTAACAAAACACCATTTAAGCAGCTAGTGGTAAGAGATATATGGAGATAGATGGGAGTCAACTGGGGAGCAGTGGCCAGTAAACACACTAGGATCTTTTGTCAATTCAGGCAGATTTACAGACATATACCTACTTATTAACAAACTAAGTTTATGTTTAGTCACCTAAAGACTAATCAATCAGTGGTATTTTTGAATGCTTAGTGGGTGCTGACGACTGCACTAACACTTGGGAGAGTACAATACAACAGAGTTGGTAGACCATGTTCCTTGACCTTAATGATCTTATATTCTAGAGGGGGAGACATACATTAAAATCGATTAGAGATATGACTGTAAGTACTTTGGTGGGGCATGGAGGGGGAGGGGTGTAGAAGACACCTAACCACAATACAATACACAGTCTGCGGTTAAAAGAAGAAAAGATTCAAGTTGCACTTGGGGTCCTCTTTCAACTTTGGTTTTAAATTACAGAGACCTTACTGTACATTTGAAGACTGTAACTATGTCCAAAAATGGTTTGTTAGGCAACTAGGGGAAATAAAGAAAGACATTAGTTGGGAATATCAATCAATCAATGTAATTTATAGAGCGCTTACAGGTGTGGATCAATGCTTAGGACAGCACAGTGCAATAGACACGATCCCTGCCAGCAAGGAGCTTACAGTCTAGAGGGGGAGGCAGACTTTAAAATAAATTATAGATGAAATACCAATGCTAACCAACATAAGCGTAGAGATCATTATAATAAGCACTTGGGAATTACAATATAGTGGATCTTTGCCCACAAAGTCTAGAGGTGGAGACAGACATTAAAATATATTAGATGAGGAATAACATGCCATTAGCCTATTTTGCGCAAAAGTGCACATATATATTAGTAAATTTATTTAGAATTATGGTGTTAAGGGCTTACTATGTGATGGATACATGACAAATGGACCAGATACAGTCCTTGTCTCACTGCCTAATAGAGAGGGAGAGCCACCTTCTCATTCCCATTTTCCAGATGAGGAAATTGAGACCCAAGGAGGTTAAGCGACTTGTCTACAGTCCCATGGTAGGCCAGTGGCCAAGCTGGAGTTGATTCCAGTTCTCCTGGCTCCCAGTGCTGTGCTCGCTTCTCTAGGCTTCGCTGGAATGGGACAGAGCTTAGAACAGTGCTTGGCATATAGTAAGTGCTTAACAAATACCATCACCATCATCATTTGAAGAACTGCAGCCTATTCTTTAGCCTGAAATTTGAGGATGTGTAGGAATTACAGTTCACAACTACAGCTGACTACACGGTCAAGTCAAAGGCATTTACTAAGCACTTGCTGAACGGTACACATTGTGCCCAATACTTGGAAGAGAATGTTACCAGGGTCTTCCCCTTTCTCTATATCCAAGTGCCCTCCACGTTGGTCATGGAGAATACCATATCCTGACTTGACTATTCCATCAGCTTCTGGCTGGTCTCTCTATCTCCGAATTCTTCCTTCTGCCATCCACACTCGATGCCCAGATCATTTTTCCAGAATCACATTCTGCCATCTACCACTTCTTGAAAAGAGCTAACAGGTGCCCATTCCTTTCCACATCGAACTAAAATTCCTAACAACTGATTTTAAAGGCACTGTCCGTTCTCTCCCTACCTATGCACTCTTCTTCCGTTATACCCCAGCTTGCATTCTTCATCGCTCCCATTAATAATTACGAAACTTGTTAAACATTTACTATGTGTTACTAAGGGCTGGGGTAGACCCAAGATAATCATGTTGGACACAGTTCTTGTCTCAAATGGGTTCACTGTCTAGGGTGGAGGAAGGAGAGAGGAGGGAGTTCTAATCCCAGCTCTACCAGATGGCTGCTGTGTAATCTTAAGCAAGTCAGTTTTTTATGGTATTTGTTAAATGCTTACTATATGCCAGACACTATATTAAGCTTGGGTAGAGATAATAGCATTGGTCACAGTCCCTCTCCCAAATGGGGCTCACAGTCTTAATCCCCATTTTACAGGTGAGGATACTGAGGCCCAGAGAAGTGAAGTGACTTAGCCAAAGTCACAGAGCAGACAAGCAGAAGAGCTGGGATTAGAACCCAGGCCCTCTAATTCCCAGTCCTGGGCTTTTTGCACACAGTTTGCATTCTCCCACCATCGAGAACACCCACTCATTTCATGTTTGGCAGACCTCAGTTCTCCCCACACTCAATGCCCTTCTGAAATCACTTCACCTCTGGAGGAATTCACCCATTAATTTCTCCTCTTCCTTGGTTTTTCAACTACCATCCCAGCACTATTCACCAACCATGTACTTCCATACTCACAAACATCTATAGAACTTTTTTTTTAACATGCCCTATTAAGTACTCACTCATCTACATATCCACTTTCCTTTTTCCTCCCTGAGTATGGTCCCAGTTCGACTGTAAACTCAAGGGCAGGGTTCATGTCATTTAAACCAATTAATACTCTCAGAATCATTTAACTAAGTGTTCTTCAAACAGTTGTCCCACAAACCCTGTTGGCTGGAAAGACAGTTACAAAAACACCAAGAAAATTAATAAACCAATCATATTTATTCCGTACTTACACTGTACTAAGCACTTGGGAGAGTGCAGTATACCTGCCATTTACCTGCTGTATGACCTTGGACAAGGCACTTAACTTCCCAGTGGCTCAGTAGCCACATCTGCAAAATGCAGATTCAATACCATTGCTCCCTCCTACTCATCAGTGGGACCTGATTATCTTGTATAATGCTTAGTATAATACTTGGCACATTGTAAGCATATAAAAATACCATGATTATTTTTATTCTTCTTGCTCAGAACTGTCATTATATTCTGTTGCTTAGTAAGTATAGGATACAATAATGCACCAAGGCAAAAAAAGGGAAAGAATCAAGGAGGTGAATATAGCATTCAGCAGACTACAAAACAGTCTGGGGTGATAATACGGCATCAAGCCTCTTGCCCGATTCCCCAGATGGTACTTGTTAAGTGCTCACTATGTGCCAGGCACTGTAACAAGCACTGGGACGGATAAAATCTAGCCAGGTTGGACACAACCCATATCCCACGTGGGGTTCAGTCTTAATCCCCATTTTCCAGATGAGTAATTGAGGCACAGAGAAGTCACTTGACTTGCCAAAGGTTACACAGCAGACACGTGGCAGAGCCGGAATTAAAACCCAGGTTGCCTGACTCCCAGTCCCATGCTCTTTCCATTAGGCCACGCTGATTCTCCTATCAAGCTCCATATCAGTTTGAAGGTCTACACAGGTACTGAGCTCATTATGGACAGGGAACGTATCTACCAACTCTTTTATACTGTACTCTCCCAAACACTCAGTAGCAGTGTGGAGCAGCGGAAAGAGCACGGGCTTTGGAGTCAGGGCTCATGAGTTCGAATCCCAGCTCTGCCATTTGTCAGCTGTGTGACTGTGGGCAAGTCACTTCACTTCTCTATGCCTCAGTTCCCTCATCTGTAAAATGGGGATTAAGACTGTGAGCCCCACGTGGGACAACCTAATTCCCCTGTGTCTACCCCAGCGCTTAGAACAGTGCTCTGCACATAGTAAGAGCTTAACAAATACCAACATTATTATTATTATTACATTGTTTGGCACGCGATAAAAGCTAAATAAATACGATTGATTGATATGTCCAACCTTCTACACCACTGTGAGACCTGAGCCTACTTCAGAAGACACATCCAACTCCTCCAGCTAGTGGAAAGAATAGGGGCCTGGGGTGCAGAGAACCTAGGTTCCAATCCTGGCTCTGCCGCTGCTCTGCTGTATGACCTTGGGCAAATCCTTTAACTTCTCCATGCCTCAGTTACCTCATCTGGAAAATGGGGACTGTTTCTTCCTCCTCCAATTTATACTGTGAGCTCCCGGTGGGACAGGGACTGCATCCCGGTGCTCAGTACAGTGCCTGGTACATAGTAAGGGCTTTAATGAATACCATTATTATTATTATCCAACCTTATTAGCTTGTTCCTACCTCATGCTTAGTACAGTGCCTGGAACATAGTAAGCACTTAAGTGTCATTAAACATAAATAAATAACATTCAAGTCCTGACCCTAGCTTTACCACCTTGGGCAAATCAACTTCTGTGGGTTGGATTTTCTCTTCTATAAAACGAATATGACATTCCTGTTCTCTCAGTTTCCAAGACTGAGAGGCCAGTGTGGGCAGGGACTCTGTCGGATTTGATAATCCTCTTCTCCATTGTTAGGCACAGACTAAGTGCTTATTTAATAATAATAATAATAATAATAATGTTGGTATTTGTTAAGCGCTTACTATGTGCAGAGCACTGTTCTAAGCGCTGGGGTTGACACAGGGGAATCAGGTTGTCCCACATGGGGTTCACAGTCTTAATCCCCATTTTACAGATGAGGTAACTGAGGCACAGAGGAGTTAAGTGACTTGCCCACAGTCACACAGCTGACAAGTGGCAGAGCCGGGATTCAAACCCTTGACTTCTGACTCCAAAGCCCGTGCTCTTTCCATTGAGTCACGCTTATTTAATACCATCATCGTGATCACTTATGAACCACTACTTAGCATTCCACGGCAGGACACTGGGTGGAACCAGACCTGAGGTGGGCTCACCAAATTAATTTCTATAGTTTTATGACAGTTGATGTGAAGCTGTTAGGAGAAGAATTATGTTATAAGGGAAAGACGGAAAGTGCAAGTTTTCTCAAATTTAGTAGGGCTAGAACGAAAAGGCTGACTTTCTATGTTTGAAAGAATGGTACCCGTAAATAATAATTTGGGTATTTAAATGATCTTACCATTAAGGTTTCACTGTAAAGAACATATTCATGAACCCCTGGCAGTAGGGTTTCTGAAAATCCTGACAACCTTTTTTCAGTAGCCTTGCAACATCTGTCAATGCAGTTGGCCACCCCTTTCAAGGATTCTACCAGATCCTCTTCTGATGCAGACCACAAGGTATGGATTGGTCCATATTCCTTCATTTCTTCAAAATATTCTAAAAGAGAGAGATTTAGTTATATGTGTCATCTGTACAGGCATATTTGAACTTGAATTGCAGACAAGTTAGTTACTGAAAACCTCAATGGACTGCAATTGTCAAAAACTACAACGCTAAAGAAAAAACCTTCATCTTGTTTTCTATTTTTGCACGAACCAATGGACGATAAGATTAGAATAAGCAATGGCCTCAAGCAATCTCTAGATTGAAAAGTTGCTGGGGGAAAATATCCAGCAAAGCCTGAAGAGAATGTAAACCAAAGCAGCCCATAGAACAACCAACATACAGGGAACCATCTCAGTATAACACGGAGCGTCTCTAATTGATTCCATCACCTCAGAGCTATCCTAGTTCCTAGACAGAAAAACAGATGTGTAGATTTTGCAAATTTAAATCTTCACTACATTCTCGGATAGTTGCGTCAGAATGTCATCCCCACGTGAGAATGCGACTGTGTCCAAGCCAATTAAGTTATATGCAGCACTTACTACAAGTCCTTGGCAGAGTAAGTGCTTAATAAATACCATTATTATAATTATTAGAGCTGTTACAGCTCCATAATCCTATTTTTAAAACTCCAGGCCAGTTAGTTACATGCAGCCAGTATCAAGTGGAAAAGATTTCAAGAAACATGACAAGCACCAACTGTGTCTGGATGTAATATTTCTGATTGTTAGATATGGTATTTCAAATATTTTTATCTTTATACTAAGATTGTGAAGCTCACACTTTCAGGTGACCTTTAGCTTCTCTATTCTTGGTTTGGTATGTTAATTAAATGGAGGCATCATTAGTGTTTGCTCAACAGAGTTTTCCCATTCAGCTATTCTAGAGTTTCCTAGCTAAAATGCACAGGAAACAGGAAGCGTATGCCGAAAAAGATGTCCCAGACTGGGAGTGTATGAGGTTATCCTATTCTTCTAATGCAAATAGATGTCTTCATTTTTACTTTTCTTTAGGAAAAAGACGAAGCAATGGATAGCAACAACACCACCAAAGAATCACAATCAACACCAAGACAGTTTCAATCAATGGCAAATTAAACAAAGCCAAAAAAACCAAACTATATTAGTTTAGTGTGTCCAGCTGTTCTGCAACTTGGGCTGTAGCCAAAAAAAATTTTCCCTTTCCATTAACTTGGGTGAGAGAGGGGAGAAAGAAACATTCTGATTATAACACAGTAACTGGGACAACTGTTTCCCAAAGCTACGAAACAGAAATAATCTAATCAATTTTAATGGGATGTTGACAAGCATATCTCACATTGAAAGGACAAAGTATGCCCTTAAGTTCTTCATGGTGACATTTAAGATGTTATATTTTGCATGAACATGAAAATAGCATAATGCAACTCTGTGAATGATAGCTCAAATTTACAGGGAAAATGTCTAGTTTTTTTAACTCAGGAAAAAAAATCCAATGAAAGAAATTATTTTCTGCCTTTGAATTTTGGACAGATTCAACCTGCCAAAGATTTTGAAGGTGGTAAAAAGAGATTATCCGATTTATTTTGATGAATCCTTTCAGTACAGTAATCACAAGTTTCTATTATGCTGCTAGTCCATTAAACTTTACAGCAGGGATGTTCTTATAAGCCCCATATACATGGAGTATTAAATATGTTGCATAAATGACTAGGAGAGTTCTGATCAATCAAACATTTATTGAGCACTGATTGTGTGCAGAGCACTGCACTACACGCATGGGAGAATACAACATAACGAGGCTACAATTGAGGCTGACTTTATAGACTGGCATCCTACTGGCAAGGAGAAGGTTGAAAGAGTGACAATTTGAAATCATCTGTAGGCAGAAAGCAATGTCAGATTGTAAGTTTTCTGATGGCATGGAATGTGTGTTTGGTTTCTGTTGAACTCCTTCCTCCAAAGTCTTACTACAGTGCTTTGCCCTCCATAGGCAAAGAAGCAACCTGAACTAATGGAAAGAGCAGGGCCCCAGGAGTCGGAGGACCTGGGTTCAAATCGTGGCTCTGCTACTTGCTTGCTGTGTGACCTTGGGCAAGTAACTTACCTGATCTGTGTCTAGTTTTCCCATATGTAACATGGGGATGAGACACCTAATTTCCCGCCCATAGACAGAGAGCCTCCAGTCTTTGATCTACCCCAGACCTCCTACAGTGCTTGATACATAGTTAGCTCTTAACAAATGCCACTATTAGTATTCAGTAGCACTGACTGAGATAGAAAGAAATTGTAAGGAGAGGCAGCAAGCAAAGTGGACGATTCTGGAGAAGCTGCTTACAGCTTGGATGTCAATATGAATCGGTCCAAGGCAGAAGCTTGAAGACCTAGTACGGAATAGTCAATCAACAGGCTGAAGGGATCCCAAAACCAAGCAGGTCACCTTTCCCAAGAGCAGGGAGAGCAGAAGGTGCCTCACCTCCAGAAAGGAAGGAAAAACTGAAGGGAGTAGGACCGAGGAGGAGAAATAAAGGGGAAACAGATGATAGAATGAAGGCACAAGATAATACGATGATATAAATTGTACAAAACCGGTCAAAAGTGAGGTGTCAGTGAGCGGTCTTCCCCGGGTGCAGCTCCGGGGCTCTGCTCCTCAAGGGAAAGACTGTACTGGCCGCCGGCAGCTATGTCCGTGATGCTCTGGGGCGTTCTGCCAGTGTGGGCCGGTGGACCTCCTGGGTGTTAAGCCAGATAGGCCATCTCCTACAGTGCTTACTGGACGTCTTGTGTCATGTGTTTGAGAAACAGCATGGCCTACTGGCTAGAGTACGGGCCTGGGACTCAGAAGGTCGTGGGTTCTAATTCTGGGTCCCCCACTTTTCTGTGTGACCTTGGGCAAGTCACTTTACTTATCTGTGCCTTAGTTACCTCATCTGGAAAATGCGGATTAAGACTGTGAGCCCCATGTGGGACAGAGACTGTCCAACCTGAATATCTTGCATCCACCCCAGTGCCTGGAACATAGTAAGCACTTAAATACCATTAGGAAAAAAAATGTGTAACAGAGCTCAAAGAAAGCATATCCTGCACTGACTTCTGGCATTTCTGGACATTCCTTGTGGTCAGTGTGGTGAGCTCTCCTGGGGCTTCCAGGGCAGAAGGGAGGTAGGTCACAGGCAGGTCCCCTTTAGGGGCTGGTCACAGGACAGGGAACTGATCATCCAACTCCCCCTTCACCAAAAATGGGAGGTTATTTCGGCCACAGACCACCCAGTATTAAACAGGGTTAGGCAATTGGGCCAATTCTAACAGGCAGGCTTGAGAGTTTTTTCTCTTTCCCTCAATTCTCACAGAAATCTTATCTCCTTCTGTCTCTGTGGCAAATCATTCAGCTACCAACTTGGGAGTAACACTTTGAGTAACACTCAACCTTCATGTGACCCACTGGCAGACTATCATCTCCTTGGCAATGCTCAAATAGCCATGCCCCTTGTGCCCTCTGAAATAAGATAATAATAATGATTATGGTATTTGTTGCCAGGCACTGTATTAAGTGCTGGGCATTCTCATAGACACTAACAACTCAAAGGACTTATGAGCGATCCCTCAGTCAAAACACTTGACTCTGGGATGGCATATATCCAGAGAAGATGGTGATCTACTCTTTCCTTAAATATATCTAGATGGACAGAATACAATCTCTCTTGAAACTAACCCCACTGTTTATCACCCTAACAGTCAATACATAACAGTATGTTCTACCAAAATCTCTCCTAATTTAAGGCTATTTCCTCTGGCATCTTTAAGATCCAAGCTGCTTCTCTCTGTATTATTCAATAATCTCCTTGATGCCTGGGCCTGATTTTCAAAACGCAGATATAGAAAGATGAATTATCATTATGATTAAGATGGTAATTGTTAAGAACTTATTACGTGGCAGGCACTGTTCTAAATGTTGGGGTAGATACAAGTTAAAAATAGACACAGTTCATATGCCACATGGGGCTCAGAGTCTTAGTAAGACGATCAGATATTGAATCCCCATTTTACAGATAAGGAAACTGAGGCACAGTGAAACAGTGTGGCCTAGAGGAAAGAGCACTAGCCTGGGAATCAGAGGACCTGTCACATGCCTCCTGTGCGACTGTGGGCAAGTCATTTCACTTCCTTGAGTCAACAGTTACCTCATCTGTTAAATAATAATGTTGGTATTTGTTAAGCACTTACTATGTGCCGAGCTGTATCAAGTTGTCCCACGTGAGGCTCACAGTCTTAATCCCCATTTTACAGATGAGGTAACTGAGGCACCGAGAAGTGAAGTGACTTGCCCAAAGTCACACAGCTGATAGGTGGCAGATCCGGGATTAGAGTCCATGACCTCTGACTCCTAAACCTGTGCTCTTTCCACTGAGCCATGCTGCTTCTCTGGGGATTAAATGGGGATTAGGACTGTGATCCCTATGTGGGACAGGGATTGGGTACAACTCGAGATTCTCATATCTAGCCCAGTGCTTAATTCAGTGCCAGGCACATAGTAAGCACTTAACAAATATTATTAAAAAAGTGACCTACCCTGAGATTAGAGCCCAGATCCTCTGACTCCCAGACCACACTACTCCTCAATTAAAACATTATAACATAATTTGGGAGATTGACTACTATCGAGAAGGACAGGTTCTGTACCATAGCCTGCCATTCCTTCAGACCAAGTACGTAAATCAGAGAGAAGACTAAGGAAATAGTGATCTGTTTTACTATTTCGTTTTTATTTTGAAGAATGCTTGTTATAGCAACAAAATCCTTTCC
Organism: Ornithorhynchus anatinus; assembly: GCF_004115215.2. NCBI lineage: Eukaryota > Metazoa > Chordata > Mammalia > Monotremata > Ornithorhynchidae > Ornithorhynchus > Ornithorhynchus anatinus. The sequence continues at coordinate 90,054,985 of NC_041731.1, forward strand.
TATTCCTCATCATACTGTGGAAAACTTTTACTAAAAGTCCCTTTTCACTTCTTATAAGATAAATGATGATCATTACATTGTAAGATCTTTGAGAGTGTGGACTATTTTTTTCCACTTTTGTTTTATGATCCCATTTGCTCAGTATAGATGCTGGAGGACATATCAAGAGACCCAGATGCAGGTGTTAGATTACCCTTTTGACCACTGGAAAACTTCCAACTCAAAGGATTCTTGCATCATCCAAAAATCACATAAACAGTGACTCAGAATTACTGCATGCAGATGATAGTGCCTTAAAGGCCACCCTCAAGAAAACGTAAAAATGATTGGGAACTACTCCACTGAATCAGCCAGGAAAAACTGGTAGTCAATGCTGTGGACAGATCAGCATGGCATACTGCTAATGAAAAACGAGTGGCTCTTTTCAAACAAAAACTTCATAAGGAAGGATGAGGCAAAAGAGAAAAAAGAGATCCAGGTGTTGCAAATATGACAACCCAACAAGAGGCAGCATTTTTGTGCACGCAACATGGCCAGGATTGTAGGTCCCGTGTTAGCCTTTTCAGCCACATGTGCAGTTTAGGTAAACTGCCTGGTAAATTGCCCTGGTGACTTCCTCAAATATGGAGGGCAAATAGCAAACAACAAATATATACAGTGCTTGATACAGTGGGTGGTCAATAAATACTCATGATGATGATAGAATCATACCCCTGTCCATTCCACAGAGCTAAGGTTGATTGAAGGTGACAAAGATGGGAGAGGGTTTGTCCCAGGGGAGAAACTGAAAGAAAAGGGACTAGAAAACGGGGAGCACTTTATTGAAGAATTCATACTTCTGTGGGGCAGCAAATATTAAGATCACTATGTGCCTTCCCACCCTCTGACAACCTCTTTTCTTGGAAAACTATAAAACCCACTACCCTCTGCAACAGCTCTCTAGCTTGTGGCCCAACTCTCCCCCATAAAACACATTCCCTTAGAACACTGCTTTTGAGATTCTACTCTCTTTACCCTCATGTCTGTCTTACCCCTATTCTGATGAGCTAATTAGGGTAATAAGAAGATTCCAAGACAACAAGCACATTTACCTATGTACGGGGTACAGCTTTTTCAGGCAAATTCTCAGCACTCAATGTGCAACACCCCCAGCAAATCTGCTATGTTAAACTACACTGAGAAAAAGGCAGCATTTAGTAGTTCCACCTACCCCTTTCTTCCTTGTAAATTCTATGAGATATTTTGTCTATCAAGTTTATTTTCTGGCTAAATATTTCCACGTAGTCACTCATTTCGATGAATTCATCGGGGCGGTTTTTCACCCCTCTCACAGAGGAGGCTACAGCTCTGACTGTTTGTCCCATCCGGCTAAGCAAGCCAGGACCTTGCTTCTTGTACGAGGAAAGTTCCTAGAATCAAAACACAACATTTGAAGTGGGACACGTGAAAACATTCCTTAGTTCGAAGAGGAAAACAATTGATAAAACACTGTAATTTATAAATCACATAACGTCGAGTTCCCAATTACTCTCTAGTCAGTACGGTTTGTGTCCATTATTTCCTTGCCCTGAATGGTACACTCCATTCCAGGCTTCTTTCTTTATTTGCATAGGGATATGCTGAAATGGAAAACGAATGAATACTGTGGCTTCTTTCAAGGCAGAGGGCTTGGAGAGGGAGAAGCAGGCAGTCAAAGAAGATTAGGAGTCTTCACTGCATAGTAGAGCTTTTATGTCTAAAGCTACTGCTGCTGTAGTTTGGCTTTAGGAAGCTTTGGAAGGCTTGATAACGTTTATGCCACTAGATTACTGGCTACAACATTTCAGAAGCAATAAATGTTGAAGTGACCGACTGTGCATGCAGTGACCCTTCTTTAACAATCAATAGAATTTACTGAGCACTTACTGTGTGCAGAACACTGTACTAACTGCGTGGGAGAGTACAATATAACAGATCTGGTAGATGTGACTTAACAGAAAGAGCACGGGCTTGGGAGTCAGAGGTCGTGGGTGCTAATCCCAGCAGTGTGACTTTGGGTGAGTTACTTCACTTCTCTATGCCTCATCTGTAAAATGGGGATTAAGGCTATGAGCCCCACCTGGGACAATCTGATTATCTTGTATCTACCCCAGCGTTTAGCACAGTGCTTGGCACACAGTAAGTGCTTAACACATACTATTATTATTATTACCCACAATGATCCTATGGTCTCTTTACCCGGAAATCCCATTCACCTGATACTGCTTAGGATCTACGACTGATCCTAGGAAATACTGAAGACAGCTAATCCCGTGAAGTCTCTTCTGCAAACATCAGCATCTTCTAAAGTTTCAATTTTTGAAAGTGGATTGAGACCATAAAATCAATTCCAATGCCTAAAACCTTCCAGTCTTTATGATTCTCAATCAGTATTGTCGGAAAATGATTTATATTCAGTAAAATAACTTTAGGATTCTTCTGTCCGACTTGCAGCCTCTTAAGTAGCGACTTAGGCTGGATAGTCATTGTCAGGTAATCTCTGCAATAAATTATCTAACGCTGACCCTTGTCACCAATAATCTTTCCTGAGGAGCTATGATTTATTAATTCATAAAAGATCACAACAGAGAGAGGGTTTTGCACTACAAAAGTCTTAGAAATGATGCCATGAGAATTAGCTTAGTCTTATGATGACATTCAGGAAAACTACACTGTTTTAAAGTAGCTTCCCTGTGAGATTCTTCTCTCCTAGAAGGGGCATGCTGGCAAAGAGGTATGCAAAAGGAATGGAAATACTTAATCTCCACCCATCCCTAACTGCCAACACATTCAGGCATTTGCTTATCAGTTAACAGCATACCTGAATAAACAGAACATATTTTTTAAAGTGCTGAGTACCAAAGAGCACCCATGTAATCTGCTTCCAGAGAGGAGGGGGGTAACAGAAACAACTCCCATTAGATAGAAAAGGTTACAGTCTGAGTCACCACAAAGGAAAGATTAACTCTCAAGCATCTCTGTAGCTGGAAGGGTGACTAGGCTTAGTACAGTGCTCTGCACAAAGCAGGTACTCAAATAAATAAATGAATCACTGACTGAATGATTGGGGATTCCATAAAGGTCTCCCTCCTTTAATCCTGCACTCTGAAAGAGCAGACTAGAACCACAAAGGTCCTTGGTCCCACATTTAGACCACTGCTATTTCAAGCTTGACTCCACTCTCTGTTGAATCAAGACTGGCATGCAACCCAAGTCAACAGGAACCTCAGAGGTACTTGGTACCAAGCATGGGTACATGCTTGGCCTCAGCAGCAGCCATCTTGAAAGTGTTAAGGGGTCATGGCAACATGTGGAACTATGGAGTTAAGTCTGGTCTACTGTGTTTGTGATTCCCACATTCCACTTCTCCCTTTCTGCATCCATTTCCACCTTACCCAAACCACCAAGAAGCCGGGGGAACTGGTTTTCTAGACTGCTAGCTCGCTGTGGGGAAGGAACGTGGCTGCCAATTCTGTTGTGTTGCACTCTCCCAAGCACTTAGTACGTTGCTCTGTACATAGTAAGTGCTCAATAATCATGCTCAATAATCACCACTAATGATGATGCTGCTTCCCAGCACCACTGAGGCCACAAACCAGAGTGTCGCCATCATGGTAGCCTCCCAAGAACACTGGCCAACCACAGTCACCCTCATAACTACTGCTCTATTCCGTGCCCTGAAGAAACTGGTCATCTGTGCTGACCTGCCTGTGCCCATGCCTGGATGGCTTTGTGTCTGCTCATTCCTATGAATAAGTCTCTGTACATAAGAAATCACACCAAGTGAAGCACAAGTGCTTTTGTAGTTTTATAAAGAACTTTGCATATTTCTAGTTATTTTTGATACTCTATTCTTCACACTGTGTGCTCACTTTGGAAGTTCAGCCTTTTACACGATTTCCACTTCCTCTGTGTAGATGACTCATAAATCACCATTTAAAATGCTGACCTCACTACTCTACAATCTCATATTTCTTCCAGCCTTTAGGAATCCCCATTCAGATGACTGGCCAGCAACTGAAACTTAACATTGCCTAAAATGATTATTCTTATTGCCCCGACTCGCTTCCTTTGCTCTACCCGCCTCCCCCACCCACAGCACTTGTGTATACATATACATATTTATAATTCTATTTATTTATATTAATGATGCGTATATATCTGCAATTCTATTTATTTATATTGATGCTATTGAAGCCTGTTTACTTGTTTTGATGCCTGTCTCTCCTCTTCTAGACTGTGAACTCATTGAGGACAGGGATTGTCTCTGTTGCTGAATTGTACTTTTTCAAGTGCTTAGTACAGTGCTCTGCCCACAGTAAGCGCTCAATAAATACAACTGAATGAATGAATACCATCCTCCCTGTCCCAGCAACTTTGGTGTCAAGATTACCTCTAAATCCTTGTTAGTTCTTTTGATATATTTCATTGTTCTACCCCATATTCTCTAATCACATAACTGCCATCCTTCATCCTTCACTCACCTCCTGACCTGAATTCCATAATAGCCTCCTTACTGACTCCCTGACTCCAGTTTCTCCTAACTACAGTCTACCACACTATCAGTCCTATTTACCGAGTACTTACTGTTTGTAAGACACTGTACTAAGTGCTTGGTAGAACACAAGAGTTGGTTGGCACGTCATCATTCTCACACCTGTTCTCCCTCCTGATCAGACTGTTCAAGACTGCATTTGACCTGATTAATTTGCATCCGCCACAGCATTTAGAACAGTACTTGACACAGAGTAAGTTCTTAAATACCATAAAAAAAAGGTCAGCCCTTATTTCCCTCTATAAATCTGTAATGGCTCTACAATCCTACCATATAAAGCAAAAATTTATAATCACTGCCTTCAAAGTTTTTCATCATTTGGTTCTTTCTTGCTTTTGTGCCCTTTTGATAATTAATGATCTATCATAATAATGATAATAATAATCATGATATCTGGTAAGCACTTACTATGTGTTCTAAGTGCTGGGGTAGATACAGGCTTATCAAATTGGACACAGTCCTTGTCCCACATAGGGCTCACAGTTTTAATCCCTGTTTTACAGATGAGGAAACTGAAGCTCAGAGAAGTGAAATGGCTTGCCCAAGCTCACACAGCAGACAACTGGGGGATCTGGGATTAGAAGCCAGGTCCTTCTGACTTCAAGCTCTGTGCTCTATCCATTGGGCCACATCTCCTCCAACACCTTAACTCAGTCTCCTCTCCTCTTAAGATGACCTAATTAGAGGCCTAATTCTCTGATCTCCTAACTATTGCTAGTTTTTTCCACTGCCTGGAATATTCCCTAACCAAATTACAGCTCCCCTTTGCTTAAAGTCCCCCTAAAACATCACCTCCTCCAGGTGGCAGGTCATGATTAATCTCTTACCACTTTACTGTTCTGTATCAGTCACTACCTGCATTTTTTCTCATTCATTTATTCACTTGCATCATGTTTAACGTTTGCATATTCATCCGTCCACCTCTATCTCCACCATTAGAATGCAGTTTCCACAAAGGCAGGGATTACATTTTCCACTTATACCGGATGTTCACCAGCCCCTATTATAATGTTCTGCATAAAGTAGGTACTCAATAACTACTGTTAATTTTAATGACCATGTTTATAATACGGATATCAGATTTTTAGGGCACTTGGATTACGTACAAATTTATTAAATATCAACATTTGCCTTATGCCGACAAAGATTATGGACAAAATCAAATCTTTCATTTACAATAACAGATCACGTAAGTAAAAATTGAAGCTCTTTACCCATGCTTGTGCAGTAAGAAACACCTTGAAGTCTTCATTGAAAGTTAAAGTTGGATGATCAGCAATTCGGTTTAAAAATTTATGTAATGCTTTTTTGCGAGTCTCAATGAAATCATCATTAAATCGTTCCACCATTCCTTTCATTATAAACTTTTCTGGCAAAGGCTAAGAAAAAGAAAAAAAAGAATCCCCAAATTATATTTAATAGCAAGTATAGATAATTCTCTGTTGTATGGCTCTAGGATTAGATTATATTACTTTACAAAGGAAAACACAAAATACATATGCACAATTCAATAACAGTGATGAATGATAATGAATGAAAACAAAAGCCTAAGACATTTGACAAAGTCTAAGAAAAAATGTAATTTGATCATTGTGTCCTCATATTCATTTATGAAGATTGTAATTAAGTTATTTTAAAGAGCTAAAAGTAAATCCTTAATTTACTAAATATTTCAGGATAAAATAATCGTGGTGGCATGACAAAGCAAAATACTTACAGGAATAATCAGAGTGGGATGTGCATCCTCAAGTTTACCTTTTAACCAAAGAAAATCTTGATAACGTCTTCGTACTTCATACTCACTAGCGTCAAACTCACCACGAGATGTCTGAAGAAGAACAACAAAAAAAATTAAACTCTAACTGCAATCTAAGTAGGTATTTGTTTTATGTCATTTAAAACATTCTGGAATAAATCAGAACTGCTAAGGAAAAGGAACATTAAATTATTCAGTGTGCCAGATGAACATTAATTCTGTGAAGTGATCTACTCTTGCTGCCGATGAAATAAACTTTTTTTCTGTATTTCCAAAAAGAAAGCAAATAAATTTAAAATCAAAGCAGAGAAAAAAAATCTCTTCGAAGGGCCAGCTGTCTTCCACAATTTATCAATCCACCAGTATTTTGGGCATGGTTTTCTTCCTAGCATGAGTGTACATTCTGATTTTAGGCATGAAATAGAATGTTTCCCTAAAATGATTAGAAGTCATAACTCTTTTTAGAACGTGAAGAATGAAAACCTAACCGAGGAAAATATTTTCCTCTATCTATGCAAATTAGGTAGCTCTTAGAAGCTCTTGCAGATGGAAAGTGGTATCTTGAATGGCAGTTGGATTGTTGTTTGATAAAATGCTATCGACGCACATTTGATTTCACAAGAAATCGTGCTGTCAGTTTTAATCTCAACTCACTTCCCAGGCAGCTTTGCATAAGATTTATATTTTTGCCCTTTAATAGATGCTGAGTAACCAACACATACATCCACATAAGAAGGGAACCAATTACATATTAAATCCCAAATTCAGAAAAGGACAGGACTGCATGCCTAACCCCTGTTTCCCAATCCAAATTCTCCAAGAAAAAAATACCAGAGAACATAGTTACCACCTTTCACAAGCATATCAATTGTATTTATTGAGCGCTTACTGTGTGCAAAGCATTGTACTAAGTGCTTGGGAGAGTACAACTGAGTTGGTAGACACATTCCCTGCCCACAATGAGCTCAGAAATTTCTCAGAAGAGATCAATACCTGGGATTAATATCACTTTGCAAAAGAGATGGATATTTTGATCAATTAATCCATAGAATTTTATCTATGTCTATGAATCCCCATTTCTTAAATTTCTCACATTTGAAGATAATGTTTACAATACGCAGGCACAAGGCTGCTGTTCTTGTGCTTTTTCTGAAGGAGGTGCGTGGGCTGAGGAATTTTAAAATTCCTTAAAACACTTTAAAATACTAGCTGAAAACTTTCACTGGAGTTAAACACATTTTTGAATTTAAGACACTTTAGATGAAACCATAGCTTTATTAACTGAATCATGATTTTTCTGCCAAATCTTTTAGAATACTCATCTCCCACTATATGACTGCCAATATTCTTTCTCCGTATACCATGCATTTATAAGAGCAACGTGCTTGAAGAGCTATGCAATGAGTGCATATCTGAGACTCTATACAAATCCTCAACTTTTTGGACCAAAAAAAACCAACAAAAAAACCCCAAGTAGTACCCTGGTGGAGATAATTATGTACTCTGGGAATGCTGCCCACATTGAAACAAAAAAAAAGAATCACCAGAATAAAGTGACTACAGATGTGGCTAGTAAAGCTCAGGAATGCATAACATGATAATCATCAATGGTATTTATTAAAACTTATTACGTGCCAAGCACTTAGGAAAGTACAATAGTTGTAGATATATTTCCTGCCCACAGTCAGTGCCCAGTGAAGTCACTCTTGCAATGACGAAAACACACAGAAGCAAGTAATAGGAGAAGCACACGAACTTGGGGGAAAAAGATATTTTTGGTCTTGAATTTCAACAAAGCGTTAGCAGCTGTGATGTGTTACATCTGGAACTATGAACCTCCACAGCCCAGCAAGGGAGAAGACACAATCAGATTCATTGAATGCTTATTCTAGGCAGAACACTGTATTAAATGCTTCGGGGAGTAAAATAGAATCAGTAGGCATGATTCTTACTTTCAAGGACCTGAAAACCTAGTGAAGGTGACTGGCTTGGGAGTCAGAGCACTTGGGTTCTAATCCTGGCTCTGCCATGTGCAAATCACTTCTCTTCTCTGCGCCTCAGTCACCTCATCTCTAATGTGGGGATTCGATACCTGTTCTTCCTCGTACTTTGACTGTGAGCCCAAATTGACTGTCATCCTGAATTTCCCCAGGGCTTAGAACAATGCTTGAAACACAGTAAGCACTTAACGAATTCCACAATAATAATTATTACTCTTCGATAATAAAATGAGGAAAACATGAACATAAATTAGTGCTTAAATAATAGGTTAAAGGAGTTTGGGAGTACATCCATTAAAGCTATTTGAGCATTTACTAGTGGGGGAGTTCTGATAGGAGGGGACTGCAGGGGCCATGTGACTGCAGTTTTTTCCCTACCCTGCTCTCCAGTGGGATGGGCAAGAGAACGGAAAGAGAATTACACAGTTGGAGGTTACAGATGGTATGTTATGGATCACTGGGGTGTTTAAGAAAGCAGAGAGAGACAGGATTTGACCTGGTCAGTTGGATTTGAATGGGATGTAAAGCTGGAAGAAGCATCACGGCCTAGTGGAAATATCAGGGGCCTGTTGAGTCAGAGGACTGCCAAGTGCTTGCTGTATGACCTTGTGCAAGTCACTTAACTTCACTGTGCCTCAGATTCCTCAACTGTAAAATGGATGAAATACCTGGTTTCCCTCCTACTTGGACAGCGAGCCCCAGGCGGGACAAGGACTGTGTCTGATCTAATTACCAAGTAACTACCCCAGCACTTTGTCATATGTGTTTGACATATAGTGAGTGCTTAAAAAAATACCATTTGAAAAAAATAAGAAGTAATAGCAGCGTGAAGCAGCATGACTTAGCGGAAAGAGCACGGGCTTGGGAGACGGAGGGCATGGGTTCTAATCCCAGTTCCACCACTTGTCTGCTATGTGACTTTGGGCAAGCCACTTAACTTCTCTGTGCCTCAGTTATCTCATCTGTAAAATGGGCATTGATACTGTAAAGCCCCCATGGGACAACCTAATTACCTTGTATCTATCCCAGCGCTTATAACAGCGCTCAGCACAGAGTAAGTGCTTAACAAATGCCATCATCATAATAATTCTAGTCAGTGCTAGAATGAGTGGGGTAGATCAGCAAGATTACCCCATGCCTGGGTACTTATACCCATGGCATAATCTCCCTGATTACATTGAGTCTGGGAAAAACAACTGGGGCAAGGGCAAATCAACCCCCCAAACAATGGCTCATGGGCCCACTCCAGGGAATATAGCAATGTAAGGAGCAGAATAAATGTAGTTACAAGTTGTTTTACTCCTCATATGAACTGTTCTCACCCCCGGACCAAGCCTGGAAGCAACAACCTGGCACCAATTAACTTGTTCCCAGCCTGCACTATCCCTCAGATGGCCTGTACGAGAACCTTGGAAGCCAGATTGTTGAGGGTCTAGGAGGGAGTTGGAGGAGGGCGGTGCAAATAACTCATTTAAGGATTTTGGTCAGAAATGGTACGAGGAGCATGGGACGATGGCTGGATTGGGCAATGGGGTCTAAAGAGATTCGTTTAAGGTAGAGGACATGTGGGTCTGTGCAAAAGCAGAGGGGGAATAAAAGAGCTATCAGAAAGCGAAGGGTTGAAGATGGTGGTCGGGGGGGAAAAAAAAGAGGGGACGTGTTAGAAGAAGCTGTGAAGGGATGGAGTTGGAAGCACAGGTGGAGGGCTGGATTTTGAAAGCAGGCAGGGGACCTCCTAAGAGATGGCAGGAAAGAATGAGAGAGTGGATGGAGGGATAGGATAGAGCTGGGAAAGTAAAGGAGATATTTGGGGGAATTCAGCCTGAATTAAGTTTTATTAACATGTCAGATACTGGACACATTTCACCTTCATTTTTTTGGAATTCCTCAATTGACAAAGGGCTTCTTTTTCGCTCCTCCTTTTGGGCACTTTCCAAAGGTGGTGTTTATTCCACACTCTTTATTAAACTAAACTAATCATTAGCTCACTTTAATACTAAGGGACTATTTCAAACATTCAAGAAATCAGTTAATGGTGTTTACTGAGCACTTACTGTGTGCAAAGCACTGTTTTATGCGCTTAGGAGAGTACAATAGAGTAAGTAGACAAGATCCCTTCCCCCGCAAAGAGCTTACAACCTAATGGGGAACAGGGATACTAAAATTGCAAATCGGGGGAAGTAATCAAGTTTAAAGATACGTACATAAATTCCTTGTGCATTCACTGCTACAAGTCACTTAATGGTCTCTCAGACTCAAAATATTTGATGTCACTCTCAAAGAACCAAACTACTATCAAGAAGTTAATATAGGTCTGGAAGACATTAGATATTTTGAATTTGGGCAGAATTCAGATCGGGAACAATTAAGGCTAATGATATGAATAATAATAAAAATAATCACAACAACAATATTTGTTATAGACTTTCATTATGCCAAGCACTGTGGTGAATAATAATAATAATGATAATAGAATTTGTTAAGCACTTACTATGTGCCAGGCACTGTACCAAGCACTGGGTTGGATACAAGCAAATCAGGTTGGACACAGTCCACATGGGGCTCATGGTCTTAATCCCCATTCCGTAGTTGAGGTAGCTGAGGCACAGGGAAGTGAAATGATTTGCTCAAGGTCATCTGGCAGACAAGCAGCAGAGCTGGGATTAGAACCCGGGTCCTTAAGACTCTCAGGCCGGTGCTCTATCCACTGGGACACACTGCTTCTCTTGTTGGGGAAGATACAAGTTGATCTAACCAGTCCCCGTCTCACAATCTAAGAAGTTAAGAGAATAGGTGTCTTCTCCCCATTTTACAGATGAAACGGAAGCACAGAGCACTTATGTGACTTGCTCAAGTTTGTGATATTAGAACCTGGATCTTCTGACTACCAATTCCACACTCTTTCCTCTAGGCCAGGGTGCCTTCTTATTCTGTGATGTGGGAAGTGAAGAAAAATAATTTGACTTTTGTAATGTATTGTCAGGGAAAGAAATCTGGCAGAAAGGCTAACAATTGAGAGATCCAGAAAGAGAAACACAGAACATAGCTGGATTGAGCTGTAGAACCCTGGCATCTTATTTGGATTTTTGATGAATAACTAATGGATAATTGACTATACAATATTATAGAGGCAGTGTGGTCTGGGAGAAAGGGCTTGAGGCTGAAAGATAAAAGAAAAGACAAGGTTCTAGGCCCAGTTCAGCACCTGTGACCTTGGGAAACACCTGACCTTTATTAAACTCAATTTCAAAACCCAGACCTGCTCTTTCCTAATCTGTAGGAAAGCTGTGCGGACAAATGAGATAAGATGTGAAGGGACTTTGAGTTCTTCCCCAGAAAGGCAGCATACAGTAGACAGTATTATTATATTATTTTGCATTTTAATGAAATGTTTTCTGTTCTGTAATTGCACCCTGAAGAGATTTTATCATGAAAGGAGCAATTATGTAAAGAGGAAAAATAAAAAATAATGTATTTATACGAATACTTGCAATGGCTGTGAATTGGGTCATTTTGCATTCTAAGCCAGTTTTGTACCAAGGGGTGCAATTTTCACACCCAAAAGCAAATTATCACCACATACACTGGCCCTACTAGATGCCATTTACTACCACAGCTTCCTCCACACACTCGGACTTCGTTGTACATTTAGAGAACAACGGAAGAAAAACGCCCATCGGCTAAAACCCCTAAACTGTGAAAAAAGTTGGACAAATAGTCAACAGTCATCAAATTTCAAAGGAATCACGTGGCTGAAAGTAGTTCGTAAAATTTACCTTAGTCGTGATTCTGTAAGTAATGAAAGTTTCAATTGCAGTAATGTGGCTTTCGGGATCATCGACGGTAATGAAGAGATCTTTCAGGTCTGGCTCATCTTCAAACTTATATTGGTTTACCATAGACAAGGGAGATGTTGGCAAAGGACTGAAGGAATTCATATCTGCCAATGAGGTGTCCTAATGAATAAAACATTTGAGACGTTATTGTCGGCAGAAAATTGTTTCTCATCCCATACTTCCATAATCCAAATAAAATCGATAGTTCCAGTAGCCAGAATTGACCAAATCCTGGTGGGCTAGTACCCACAGGACCCATTTGAGTTGCTTGGGACCGAGCAGCTCCTTGAGAACTTCTGAGGGTTAGGAAACGGAGCCTAAGTTTAGAGGTGGGTGGTGAGGCTTGATCTGTCACTGAGGCAGTCGTATTTATTAAGCACTCACTGTGTGCAGAGCACTGTACTAAGCACTTGAGTACCATACAATAATGTAATAGACATTCTCTGCCCACAATGAGCTTACAGTTCAGAGGGGGAGACAGACATTAATATAAATAAAGATATGCACACAAGTGCTGTGGGGCCAGGGGAGGGAAGATGAATAAAGGGAGCAAGTCAGGGCGACACTGAAGGGAGTGGGAGAAATGGAAAGGAGGGCTCAGTCAGGGAAGGCCTATTAGAGGAGATGTGTAAGGCTTTGAAGGGGTGGGGAGAGTAATTTTCTGCTGGATATGAGGAGGCATCTGCTTCTCAGTTGCTCTCCTGCCCATTCTCCCTTCAGCTTTCAAGGCTTCATTTCAGGGATTTCCTGCTAAGATTTTTCTTAGCCAGTCTGGGCCTTGGAACTGCTATTTAGAACAATTTATACTTGCACGCATTTACTACAATAATAATAATAATCATGGTATTTGTTAAGCACTTACGATGTGCCAAGCACTGTTCTAAGTGTTAGACTAGATATAAGGTAATCAGATTTTCCCACATGAGGCTCAGAGTCTTAATCCCCATTTTACAGATGAGGTAACTGAGGCACAGAGAAGTTAAGTGGCTTGCCCAAGGTCACACAGCAGACAAGTGGCAGAGCTGGAATTAGAGCCCATGTCCTCTGATTCCCAAGCCCGTGCTCTTTCCACTAAGCCAAACTGCTTCTCTATCACAAGTGGGGTGTTTTCTTAATACTTGCATGCCGAAACTCAGATACACATACTCATCTTAAATAAATCACTCAGCTTTGGAAAACATATTTTGCCTCTGTTTTTCCCCCCTGCCATTCACCTTTTCTACACCCAAACACAGAAAATCCCCAAAAGAAAACAAAAATCTATAGCTCTTCATGAAGGCCCTCCAGGAAGGGTCATGGAGAGTCACTGAATTCACCTCGTTAAACCATCAAGCAGAAGTGTACCTTTTACAAAACATCTAGCATATTGTATTGATCAGTGGCAAGTCATTTATGTAGTACTTTTTCCCAATTCCAAATTTTTAATTACAAAATCTACAAAGAAATAAAAAATTAACAGACTTTCAGTTCATGGAGCTGGATCCACTGTTTGCTGAAATTGCATGTGGCAATTTAGCCACATGATTTTTTTTTTTTTGGGGCTATGGAAACCTAATCATTGCAAACCACTTCTATTTTACTCAAGAGCATACGTAATTTAACTTTGTTTTTTCTGGATGAAAACATAGACTTTTTATAGAGCATAAAGACTGCAGAACTTCAGTGTGTTTGGGTGGTATCATAAATCTAACCAGGAGGAAATATTTTAGGCTTCATTTCAGAAAGTGAGAGAGACTTGTGAAAAGACTTGTTCCAAGTACCACTCCCTAAGCACTGAGCCCAACTTTAAAGCATCCAGAATATTTTGGTTTCATTATTGGACTGTTTAATCTTCAAAAGAACAAAAAGATAAACCTGCTTTAAGTAAATACTCAGTTCTTGGAAAATCTGTAGCGTAAGGTAACAAAGAAAAATGAAGCGTTCCAGTTTGGATAGAAAAGTTAATTAACTGGAATGACCTATACTTAAACTTTTCTGACTGGTTTTCTGACAGAGATGCAGTAATGGGGAGTCACAGTTTATTCTTTCCCAACAAAGGTCTTTAATCACTACTAAAACCCATGCCCGCTCTTTCGTAAGCTTTTGATTCCTTGGCTATAGATGTGGGAGGGAGACAATAGCTACGATTTTATGCACTTTAAACACTATTTCTCTTTTAGGGATTGGTGATGAGGTCATGACTAAAACCTCAATGTAAGTTTCCCCTTTCTTCTAAATAATTTTAAAAGTCTAGATTGTGAGCCTTGTCTGTCCAATTGCAGAAAAATCAAAACAAGGAAAGAAAGCTATTTAATTCTATTATTTTAAGCCAAAATTTACACATTTACTAACAAGAGTAACAAAATAAAAAGCAGCTCAATGATACATTTCAGGTAAACACAGTAGAAAGAAAATGGATCTTCTTTTGGAAGGAAATGCTTGTAGCAGGAATCTCTTGGTCATTAGATCATAGAGTGCCTCCTGAAAACGCCGAGAAGCAGTGTGGTTCAGTAGAAAGGGAACTGGCCTGGGAGTCGGGAAGGCTAACCTCGGTTCCACCATTTGTCTGCTTTGTGTCCTTGGGCAAGTCACCTCACTTTTCTGTGCCTCAGTTCCCCCATCTGTAAAGTCTATGAGCCCCATGCGGGACAAGGACGGCTTCAACTATCATCTCTATGCAGATGACACTCAAATCTCCATCTCCTCCCCTGTTCTCTCCTCCTCCCTTCAGGCTCTTATCTCCTCCTGCCTCCAGGATGTTTCCACCTGGATGTCTGCCCGCCACTTAAAACTCAACATGTCCAAAACTGAGCTCCTCATCTTCCCTCCCAAGCCCGGTCCTCTCCCTGACTTCTGTCACTGTGGACGGAACGACCATCCTTCCCGTCACACAGGCCCGCAACCTTGGTGTCATCCTTGACTCAGCTCTCTCATTCACCCCACAAATCCAATCCGTCACCAACGCCTGCCGGTCTTACATTTACAATATTGCCAAGATCCGTCCTTTCCTCTCCATCCAAATGGCTATCATGCTGGTACAAGCTCTCATAATATCCCGACTGGATTATTGTGTCAGCCTTCTCTCTGATCTCCCTTCCTCCTCTCTCTCCCCACTCCAGTCTATTCTTCATTCTGCTGCTCGGCTCATCTTCCTGCAGAAATGCTCTGGGCCTGTCACTCCCCTCCTCAAAAACCTCCAGTGGTTGCCTATCAACCTCCGCACGAAACAAAAACTCCTCACTCTTGGATTCAAAGCTCTCCATCACCTTGCCACCTCTTACCTCTCCTACCTTCCTTCTTTCTACTGCCCACCCCGCACACTCCGCTCCTCTGCCGCGCACCTCCTCACTGTCCCCCGTTCACACCTATCCTGTCGTCGATCCCTGGCCCACGTCCTCCCGCTGTCCTGGAATGGCCTCCCCGCTCACCTTCGCCAAACTAACTCTCTTCCTCTCTTCAAAGCCCTACTGAGAGCTCACCTCCTCCAGGAGGCCTTCCCAGACTGAGCTCCCCCTTTCTCCCTCTGCTCCCCCTCCACTCTCTGCTCCTCCCCCCTCCCCCTTCACCTCCCCTCAGCTGAGCCCCCTTTCCCTCTGCTCCCCCCCCACCCTCTGCTCCTCCCCCTCCCCTCAGCACTGTCCTCATTTGTATATATTATTTATTATCCTATTTATTCTGTTAATGAGATATACATCCCCTTGATTCTATTTATCGCGATAATGCTGTCTTGTTTTTGTTTGGTTCTATTTTGCTTTGCTGTCCTTCTCCCCCGCTTAGACTGTGAGCCCATCATTGGGCAGGGATTGTCTCTATCTGTTGCTGAAGTGTACATTCCAAGCACTTAGTACACTGCTCTGCGCATACTAAGCGCTCAATAAATACTACTGAATGAATGAATGAATCCAAACTAATTTGCTTGTGCCTAGCCCCACCCCAGCACTTAGTACGGTGCCTGGCACACCTAGTAAGTGCTTAAATACGATTAAGAAAAAAACAAACAAAACAAAAACACTTTTTTATACAACATTTGGATTCCAGCAAACTACTGCAAAGGAAAGCAGCCTGGCCTAGTGGATAGAGGATGGGCCAGGGAATGGGAAGGACCTGGTTCTATTCCCAGCTCTGCCGCTTGCCTGCTGGGTGACCTTGGGCAAGTCACTTCACTTCTCTGTGCCTCAGTTACCTCATCTGGAAGGGAGCCTGTAAGACACAGATTGTGTCCAAACTGATTAGCCTGCATATACCCCAGCGCTTAGAATAATGCTTTACGCATGGTAAGCATTTAACAAATACCATCATTATTAAATACTGTGTTATCAAAAAACTGCATTGTGTCAACCACTGCTCCAATTGGGAATAAGGAGCTAGGAAGAAGATGATATAAAAATTCCCAAACGTTTTGATTATTTCTTGTACAATTGGTATATTTTTCTTTTCTGCGTCGTATATTTTTCTAGACTAACGGTGTGCATTTGTTGGAATAACATTAGTTAATACACATAGAAATTAACATCAGTTGCAGCTGCACAAGTTGTTTGCCAACGAGAGGTAGGAAAACAGAACTGGAAGAGAAGGCATACCGAAGATACCTAAAGGCAGTCAACACTTTCTAACGTTTTTTAGACACTTTTAATTAAGACACTTTTCAGAAAAAACATCCATCTTCTGTTCTAAGTAATTGCTTTTCTCTTTGCTTCACTAGCACCACTATCACTGCGAACACCACATTTCCCCCCCACCCTTCAACTCCATGCTAAAATTATCATAAAGCGCCAGAATTGCATAAACGATGCAGACCTGAAGCAGTGCAAAGACAGAGTAAAGCCGGATAGCATCCCTCCTTGATTCCAACTACAGTTCCAGGATGGGTTGGCGCATTTGCACTACAACAGGTTTGTTAACCTGGCAAAATACTTCAAGATGATCTGAAGGATATATACCGGTTAACAATTGTTCGTCTTCAGCGTATATATTACTCAGCGCCTGATCTTCCGACCCAGGGGCAGTGACGGGGAAGAGGAAAACAGGGCTTTTCGTGAAGCTCCAAAGAAGGAAGAGACTTGAGGAAAGGGCTGTGAGCACAGCTAGCGGACTGTCCACCAGGGAGACGCCCACTTCCCTTCAAAACTGAAGTGGCTCTGTCCTGGCTTTCTCTCTGTATCCCCCGGTCCTAAAGGGACAGAGAGAAGACAGAGGGGCAGTGTGGAGGAGGCAGAGGGGCTGTGTAGGTCACAGACACACACTTTCCACTACTGGGGGAGGGACAGGTAGGCTGATTTTTTTTTAAACCATCCCTCCCCAGTGAGGCAGTTCAGGGCAGGGGAGACTCTCGAGCCAGGAAGCACAGCCTGGCCAGTGGAGGATGGTGGTGGCCTGTTCCTACAACCCAGCTGGCCTCAGCTGCCCCTCGTGTCTTGCCAGAGTTGAGCCCATTGAGGGCCAGCCCGTGCCTAGGGACCTAACACACCGGTACCCGATCCTGACGGACACACGTCCGGGGCTCCATCGCAGCTACGTGGACGTATGCTTTTGTACTGTACTCTCCCAAGCTCTTAGAACGGTGCTTTGCACATAGTAAGCGCTTAACAGATACGACCGAATGAACGTGGGGTTGGGTCTCAGACTGCCCTCTGTGACTGGCAGGGCGAGACAACACCATAATAACTCTTCTAGACCGTTAGCTCCTTATATTCTGTTATATTGTACTCTCCCAAGAGCTTAATACAGTGATCTGCACATAGTAAGTGCTCAATGAATACAATTGATTTGATTGATTCAACCCGTTCCTAGGGATTGGTACTAGAACTAAATGGTCCGCCCAGACAAATTCGGAAACCAACCAAACACCTCTTATGCACCTCGCTCTCCTGTCACGGATGCCTATTAGTATATTCCTACACTGCTCTGCTTCACATTCATTCATCATCACTATGTGCTTCGACTGTGTGACGACCAATTCAAAGCTGTGGTAAGGCTCGATGGTCCCCTATCCTTAGATAGTGTCAGGTCTGAATCGCACTCTGAAAAATCTCTATATTCTTCTATTAGGGCTAATTTCTCTCCATCTTCTGGTAAAATACCACCTTCACAAAAAATAAAAGCCAATGTCACTGCTTCCATGTCAGATTCTTCCAGGATGTCTCTAGTGTATTAATGGAACAAGGCACTGCTAATTTTCAGAAACTCCTGCCCAGGCCCAGGAATGTCTAATTTGGATCCTACTGTTTCCCCAGAAGGAGCTCGGTCTCTCCTGTCTTCTTGCCATTCCTCATCGTGGCTCTCAGGGCCCTCAGTTTCTTCCTTTATGGACTGCCATGCTGATTCCCGGGGATCCCAAACCAACGTCGCTCCGCACCATTGAGGAGATTCTATCCCAAGGCACTTTCACTACATTGCAGAGAAAAGCTACTGCAGTGCCTTCAGCGTCCCCCGCTGTCCACCTGCTAGCCAACCATGCTGCCCTCCCGGGATCACGCAGCAGTTCTCCTCCGAGGAGACTCTATCCATCCCACCCTGCCTCTCACCACCAGGTAGGAAAGAGATAAATGCCCACAGAATGAGGCCTCCACAAAACCCCGGGATGACTGGTGGTTGCTGTGTCTCTGGTTATGTCCTCAACACTGAGCTCTGAAGAACCTGCAATTCTGCTCCTCTTGCCACAGCACCCTGTTAATTTTGCTTTTATTTTGTGAATTTGTCTGATGTGTTATGTTTCATCATTCTGGATTTTTCTGTCTTCAATCCTTTCTCCTTTAGATTATGAGCCCCCTGAAGGGTAGGAAGCATGCCTGATACGCACCTGTGTATTCTCTCCCAGTGCTTAGTACAATACTCTGCACGCAGTAAGCACTTAATAAATATTACTACTAATACTTCCTGCTTCTCGTTCTCCAGTTCCCTCATTTGGCTCTCTAAATTAATAATAATAATAATAATAATAATAATATTGGTACTTGTGAAGCGCTTACTATGTCCCAAGCACTATTTCTAAACGCTGGGGTAGATACAAGGTAACCGAGTTGTCTCACGTGGGGCTCAAAGTCTTAATCCCCATTTTCCAGATGAGGTAACAGAGGCACAGAGAAGTTTAGTGTCTTGCCCAAAGTCCCCCAGTTGATAAGTAGCAGTACCGGGATTAGAGCCCACCACCTCTGATTCTCAAGCCCGCGCTCTTTCCACTAAGCCACGCTGATACTTCTATACCACAACAGCTCCCGCCACTGCACCAGCACCTTTCCTGCTGATTGGAAAAGCAGCATGGTTCAGTGGCTAGAGCACAGGCCAGGGAGTCAGAACGTAAATGGGTTCTAATTCCAGGCTCTGCCATTTGTTTGCTGTGTGACCTTGGGCAAGTCATTTCACTTCTCTCTGTCTCAGTTACCTCGTCTGTAAAATGGGGATTGAGATGGTGAGTCCTCTGATTTGCTTGTATCCACCCCAGGGCTTAGTATAGTGCCTGGCACATAGTAAGCACTTAAGAAATAACACGATTATTATTATGACTTCCTCTCCCTGGGCCCCTCCGCCCTCCCCAGGCCTTTCCGACTCCCTCTCAGGGTGTCCTGTTGCCACAATTCCTTAACATCACCTTTCCCGTTCACTCCTGGCCTTCCAAGGCAGGTAGCGTCCAGATTTGATTTTCAGGCCCGGAGTTGGGCATAAGCCCTGTAAAAAGCAAAACCTAGAAATTGAAAATGAAACAGCTCTCTAAATCAACTAGCCAATGGAAATCAAGTTTACTGGATGAAATTCCAATCATACTCTTATCCAACTGACAAGGGGGGTAAAAAGTTCTGAGAAAGAAAATGGCCATTCAGACAACAAAGCAGAAGGAAAACAAATCTAACTCCATTTTCCCTGGGAGATTATATTTCACAGTATCGTTTATAACTGTTCGTCTAGAGATAAAAGCAAGAGGGTATACTTAGTTTGTTTTTACAAATTAAACAAATGGGCAATCTAGTTTCTCTGTAGGTAACTGTGGAGATACTGTGGTGTCTTTTGTTAAAATGCTACTTGGGAACATCTTATGGTTATTAGATGCATCATACCAGATTTTCCTTTACATACTGTATGCTATCAGTACACCAAAATCTTCTCCAGGTAAAAGAATCATCCCTTTGAGAATCATACCAAATCAGGAAAGACAAAAAGGCCAGTCAAATAAAAGTGCTGAGGCAAAAAAAAAAAAAATAGGACATCTGAGAAAAGGCAACAAATGCTGAAAGGCTCTGTGAAACCATGCTATTCAGTAAGACACACATGCTTGATGGGTTTAAAATTAGACTTACCAGCTGTGTTTTGTTTCAATCTTTTTGTTTATACGGATAATATTAAAAATGATGAAGACTGGTCATAAACTCCATCTAATTAGGAATGTGACCTAGTGAAAAGTATTGCGGGAATTTACTATGTAACATGGAGCAAAATGCTTCACCTTCCCTGAATAGGAATTTCCTACTGCTTTCAGCCTTTTAATTCAGATACTCTGCAGTCAAGATGGGGCATGTGTTAGTGGATTAACTCTGGCTGGGTTCCAGTTTCACCTTAGGGGTGGGCTATGTCTTACCCCCACATTAAAGTTAGGTACTGCTGCTTCTCCTATGAACTGCAGAGTGAGTCTAAATTACCCTGTTTGTCACTGCACAAGCTGTAAAACACCAATCTCAAGCAGCGTGGCTCAGTGGAAAGAGCATGGGCTTTGGAGTTAGGGCTCATGAGTTCGAATCCCAGCTCTGCCACTTGTCGGCTGTGTGACTGTGGGCAAGTCACTTAACTTCTCTGTGCCTCAGTTCCCTCATCTGTAAAATGGGGATTAAGACTGGGAGCCCCACGTGGGACAACTCAATTACCCTGTATCTACTCCAGAGCTTAGAGCAGAGCTTGGCACTTAGTGAGTGCTTAACAAACATCATAATTATTATTAACACTATTGGAAAGCTGTGAAATTTCAAGGATGCCACTGACCCGAGCAACTCAAGGAACGATGTTATTTGAGCACTTATGCTGTGCAGAACACTGTACAAAACACTGGGGAGAGTTAGTCCGTTAGAGAAGCAGCGTGGCTCAGTAGAAAGAGCATGGACTTGGGAGTCAAAGTTCAGGGGTTCTAATCCTGGCTCCACCACTTGTCAGCAGGGTGACTTTGGGCAAGTCATTTAACTTTTCTGTGTCTCAGTTCCTTCATTTGTAAAATAGGGATTAAGACTGTGAGCCCCATGTGGGACAACCTCATCACCTTCTATCCCCCCCAGTGCTTAGAACAGTACTTTGCACATAGTAAGCACTTAACAAATACCATTATTATTATTACATTCAACTACAGCCTTACAGGCTTCCAACATAAAACATTCTGAGATACTCAAAAACACACTATAGGTGGCACATTTCATTCTGTACAGAAAGGGGGAGGAAGATAGAACCCTGGACCCTTTAAAGAATCCTGCTCCAGGATCTCCCCTCTCCTCAAGTCCCCAAACTGCACTCTGGTGACCAATTTCCAGGAGTTAGAAGGCAATGGGAAAGCAGGCTGGGAGAAAGCCAGAGAGAATGAGGAATGATGGTGCTCTCCTGACCAGAGGTCTTTGAGGCGCTTCCTTCTGTGCTTTCAGAAACACCTCAGGCAACCCTGAAACTGCTCCTTGCAAATCTGGCACCTGCCAGCTCTCAGGAGGAAGAGACACCAGGTTGTTTACAAGAACCTAAGCGTCCAGGCCCTGCCTCTGCCTCCAGGGAGACAGCTGCCTTTCTGGAATTAGGTCCCTGAAGTTAGGGTGAGGGAGAGCACTGGGGGAATGGAGGTCATCTCTCAGAGTCCCTCTGGAGGCTGGTACTCCATATATGATTAGGGCTAGATATTGGGTAAACTCATTCATTCATTCAACCGTATTTATTGAGAGCTTACCGCATGCAAAGCTCTGTACTAAGTGCTTGGGAGAGTACAATGTAACAATAAACACATTGATAATGGGGAAACCTGGTTAGAAACCAGGCTTAGGGCTTAACAAATTTGGGTTTAGGTTCAGCCAGACAAAATGACCGACACCCGATCCTCTCCACCTTTTTCCGTCTGGATGTAAGTGTGCCTTCTTTGACTCCTGTAGCCTTTTATGTTAATTGTACAGAGGACCACAGGAGCAACCGTTCCAACACCTTAAATCTTTTCACTGCCACGGAGGAGTGGATGAAGACCTTTTATTTCCCTATCAGCTTCAATAGTTGACTTCTACTTCTGATTAACTTAATTTAGCTTCTCATTCTACCTACCTTTTCAAACCCATCAACCAACGGTATTTATTGAGTGCTAACTGTGTGCATAGCGCTGTACTAAGCACTGGGGAGAGTACAATATAGCAGTTGATGGAGAGGTTACCTGCCCATAATCAATCAGTGATTGAGCACTTATGTGGGTGAAAAACTGTTCTAAACCCTTGGGAAAATTGCAATATAATAGAGTAGGCAGAAACAACCTTTGCTCACAGGAACTTACAATTTGGTGGGGGATATTATCTGAGTGATCCAAATCACGCTCCTTAAGAAGCACAAGTTTATTGTGTAACTCGGGGAACTCTCATAATATCTAATAACCTAAGACCCTCTTTAGATAAATCAAAATATCATCTTTGTCACAAACTGTTCTTGTTTGGCCCTTTATCATTAAAGGCTTACCAGCTGAGATTCCAGTTTTAATTTCCATGAAACAAGCAACTGTCAAAACCAAAACATTTTCAGGAAGAAAAATGTTCATTTTCCAATCAAATAATCTTAATCTCTCTGGATCAACCAAACTGAAGACAGAGAAGGGCAGCGGTCAGGGTTGGAGAGGTAGATTTGAGTATCACCTGCATAGAATCAATCATATTTATTGAGCATTTACCGTGTGCAAAGCATTGTACTAAGTGCTTGGGAGAGTACAACACTCTTACAGAGTTAGTACACACATTCCCTGCCCCAAATGACCTTACAGCATAGAGGGGGAGACAGACATTGTTATAATTGAATTACAGGTAATAATATTTGCCTTTGTTAAGCACTTACTATGTGACAAGCATTGATCTAAGCTCTGGGGTAGATATGATGTAATCAGGTTGTCCCACATGGGGCTCACAGTCTTAACCCCATTTTCCAGATGTGGTTACTGAGGCACAGAGAAGTTAAGTGGCTTGCCCATGGTCACACAGCAGACAACTGGTGGAGCCAGGATTAGAACCCACATCCTCTAACTCCCAAGCCTGTTTTCTTTCCACTAAGTGATGCTGCTTCTTCTCTGCACATTAGTGCTGTGGGGCTGAGACAGGGTGGTGGGTGAATACAGGATGCAAATCAGGGCAGTACGGAAGGGAGTGGGTGAAAAAGAAATGAGGGCTTAGTCAGGGAAATGATAGTTGAAGCCTTGGGAGTGAATGAATTCTCCAAGGGAGTGGGTGTAAATAGAGAATAGAAAGGCGCCTAGAACTGAGCCTTGAGGGACTCCCGCAGTTAAAGAGAAGGAGACAGAGGAGGAGTGTGTGAAAGAGACTGAGAAGGAGCAATCAGAGAGATAGGAGAAAGAGGAGAGGATAGTGTCAGTGAAGCTAAGGTCGGTTAACGTTTCCAGGAGAAGGGGGTGATCCACAATGTTGCAGGCTGCTGAGAGGTTGAGGGGGATTAGGATGGAGTAGAAACCATTGAATATGTCCTACAGAGACTTCTATATCTCATGATATACATATGGGTTCTATAAAATCACTGGCAGATTCGACTTATTCTTACCTCATCTTAAAATCAGGCTGTAGCCATACCACCGCTTTAACATGGATATCCCCCCCCCTCAATTTTTATTGGGTAACCATCAGGGAGAGTGGAGTGAAAGACTGGTGAGGGCCTTGTCTACCAAAGACTTGTTACCACCAAAGACTGGGAGAGAGGGAAGACCGGCAAGGGTCTGGAAATTTTCTTAGGAATTTTTTTTGGTCTTCAATCATATAGTCTCTTAGGGATCGCTTCCTGCGCTAGACCCTCAGTGGTGATAATTTATATGATGGACCAAAAGTATATATCGAGCACTTCTGTGAGAGCACTTTGCGAGCATACCAATAGAATTAATAGACTTGATTCCTGCCCTCACAAAATTTTCAATCTAACTGGGAAGATGGACATAAAGAGAAATTAAAGATGGACAGAAGTAATGAAGACATGAATGTTTACGGAGGGATATAAGAATCCAGGTTCTTAGGTGGCAATGAAGTCCCGAAGTGACAGATGGGGGGCACAGGACAGGAAGAAGATAAATTAACTGGATTACCCACAGGAGGAAAGTGAAATGGATTATCTTTCTCCAAAATTCCTCATTTGGAGTTCATGGGAATTTTTATGAGCAGTAACACAGGTCAAAATAACTTCAATAAAAGGTATTATTTCAAGACCTTCGTATTACAGAAATCCAAATTTAAAGCACAGCACACTTATGCCAGAGGAAATTATAAACAGTTAGTAATGTATGTTCAGTTGGTCCAGATTTTCAGCAACTGGCTATGTTTTATCTTAGGACACTTTTCTGACTTCTGATATTGTATAAAAGTGTAAAGCTTATCCTATGCAATACATTAAAATCTAAGTTCCCTGCAGTGGAATAATTATTAGCAGGAAGAGAAAATGATCTATAAATGTGCCCCTACATTAAAAACAAAATCCCTCCTTTAGTAAATTTGAGCAAGAAAGCGCTGATATCAATAATTTGAGATCTTCCGTACTATCGATTCAATCGTATTTACTGAGCACTTATTCTGAGCAGATCATTGTACTAAGTGCCTGGGAGAGTACAATCCCAGGGTTGGAAGGCACGTTCCCTGCCCACAAGGAGCAGTAAATCAATAGAATACTTTAGCAAATCAATATAACCATAGCACACAGTACGGAACAGCTAATATTTTCTTTTTGAAATCTGATTCCTCCCACTTCCCTGTTCATCTGAGAGAAATGAACTGGGTATTGTCAAATGTTGAGATGATGAGAGCTTTAGGCAGAAACAACAAAAAATAATAGAAATAATAATAATAACAATATGTTAGCACTTGCTAAGTGCAGAGTCCTGTACTAGGCCCTGAGGAAGATTAAACAATCACGCACAGCCACTGTACCAAAATTCTCCAGAGAAGTAAATAAACCTGCCCAAAGTTCCACAGCAAGCAAATGGCAAAACTGGGAATAGAATCCAGGTCTCCCAACTCCCAGTCTCATACTCTTTCTGCTAAGTCCTACTGGAAAGAAATGGTGTACTTTTGCCATTCATTTTCTCTCCCCCTCCACCCATTAATGAACAAATGCTCTTTCCACCGGGCCGCAGTGGGAAGAAACGGTGTACTTTCTTTTCACTTTCTCTCCCCTCTCCACCAAATAATGGGCAAGAATGTCAAAGAAAAAACGCTTTCATATACAAATGAGAGGAAAAACAGCAAAAACAAATACCTCAGTATGCTCTATTTTTCCTGATTACACCTACTACAGGTTATTAGGAAGTTCTGGGGAAGGAAAAAAACCCTCTTTTTTGGCTTCATTTTAATCCCAGTGAAACAGTCTGCTGTTGTTTTACAACTCCCCCAAATTCCTGCTGCAAAACAAATAGAAAAACCAGAGCAGCTTCCACCTACTACTTAATGGCCACGGTGGATCCTACCTTGTTTTCAATCCAGTGAAGAGAGGATCGGTTACTAGTATCGAGTCACTATTCCGTAAGATTTGCCTCGAGAACTCCCGGTTGGCACGAGTAGGCGCAGTGGTGCTTCTTGATTGGCTCGGTTATATGCACAGCCCTGGAAAGTTGATCTCCAAGGGAGTCCCGGGACACATTCGTTTACTTGGCAGAACAAATTCAAACCCACAGCCCTTGACCGTCTCACTGTTCCAAAGAATCCCAATCTACAGGGGGACGTCCTGAAGTAATTGCGATCTCGGGCGGGTTCATCTTTCCCACCTCCCGCAAATCACTCCTAGAAATGTGCCAGTTTCTAGTGACCAGAGTCATTAAAGAATAATATACTACTAGGACTAACAAAATAACCGAATTCACCACACCACTTCAACCAATAGGAAAAATCAGATTTTTTTTTTGTTAATGATATCTGTTAAATGATATCTGTTTAGGGCTTAGTCTGTGCAAGCACATAGCACTGGGGTAGAGACAAGCTAATCAGGTTGGACACAGTCCCTGTATGACATAGGGTTTGCAGTCAATCCTCAATTTACAGATGAGGTAACTGAGGCACGGAGAAGTTAAGGAACTCACTCAAGATCACACAGCAGACATGTAGCAGAGCTGGGTCACGTCCTCCCGCGGTCCTGGAACGCCTTCCCTCCTCACCTCCGCCAAACTGATTCTCTTTCCCTCTTCAAAACCCTACTTAAAACTCACCTCCTCCAAGAGGCCTTCCCAGACTGAGCTCCTCTTCTCCCTCTACTCCCTCTGCCATCCCCCCTTTACCTCTCCGCAGCTTAACCCTCTTTTTCCCCTTTTCCCTCTGCTCCTCCACCTCTCCCTTCCCATCCCCACAGCACTGTACTCGTCCGCTCAACTGTATATATTTTCGTTACCCTATTTATTTTGTTAATGAATTGTACATCGCCTTGATTCTATTTAGTTGCCATTGTTTTTCGAGATGTTCTTCCCCTTGACTCTATTTATTGCCATCGTTCTCGTCTGTCCGTCTCCCCCGATTAGACTGTAAGCCCATCAAACGGCAGGGACTGTCTCTATCTGTTGCCGACTTGTTCATCCCAAGCGCTTAGTACAGTGCTCTGCACATAGTAAGCGCTCAATAAATACTATTGAATGAATGAATAATTGCCTACGTACATCCACCTTTCTGATTTCTATTTTTTTGAAAGTCTGACTCTTCTGTGCTCTCTCTCTCACTTCCTTCCCTTCTTCCCTGTAGCTTTCACGAGACCCCTTAACCTCCACTGAACCCTGGACTAATCCCTTGTCTCCCCAGTTCCCTCTCCTTCTGCCCCCCATCCATTCACCATTCTCCATGCTTTGAATTCATTTTTGTATCTTCATTGCAGATACACAAGTCTGCTGAGTCCAATCAGGGACCTTGGTGGTGCTGCTGCTGCTGCTGCCAGGTCTGCAATAGAATATCACTTATACTTCAGTCGTATTTATTGTGTGCACGCAATATGTACAATATAACAATAAACGGACACATTCCCTGACCACAACGAGCTTACATTCTAGAGGGGGAGACTGAGAATAATAGAAATAAATTATAGCTACATACCTAAGTGCTGTGGGGATGGGAGGGCGGAAGAATAAAAGGAGCAAGTTGGGGTGACCAAAAAGGGAGGTAGGGAAGAGGAGAGGAGGGCTTAGTCAGGGAAGGCCTCTTGGAGGAGCTGTGCCTTCAATAAGGCTTTGAAGCGGAGAGAGAGTAATTGTCTGTCTGATATGAGGAAGGAAGGAATTCCAGGCTACCGGCAGGAGGTGGGTGAGAGGCCAGTGGCACGACAGATGAGATCGAGGTAATTTATACATGGGCCCAGGTCTCTGGCAGGGCAGGAGATATGTGTTCATGGCATGGAATCAAATTTTTTGATAGGCCCGTTCCAGGGCCCTTACCCCCATCACCCCACTGGTGGCAAGATCATAGGAAGCTTGAGTAGAAAACCAGGGTGACAGTGTGTCATAATGGAACGAGCCTCGGGAACTGCAGTAAAAATGCAACGTTAGTGCTTCCTGCTGGCTTTGGAGTCCAACAACCCTCACTAAAAACAAATAAAAATAGTCTCCAAAATAGCTAGCCTCCTAAAAGGAACACAGGCCAGAGGCAGCAAACTGGGTTCTAGTCTCAGCTCTACCACTCATCTGTTGTGCAACTTGGGACAAGTCACGACTTCTTTGGGCCTCTAGCTCCTCTCCTGTAAAATGGAGAGCGATACCCGCTCTCTCCAACTGGAATGCTCATTTGGGAGAGGGAGTCCAGCACTTGGCCCGATGTCAGGCACTCAGGAAGCATTTAATCTTGTAACGATTCCTAGTCCTTTGGGGAACCCAAGGGGTGGTGGTGGGGAATGAGCTGCCGGCCCCAGTGCTGCCCACCAGGCTCATGGAGGGGATAGGGTCAGGGGGAAGGTGGTGTCTTGGCCTCATAAGGGGCTGCCCCCAGCAGCTTCACCCAGTGCAGGACAGGGTGCTTCAAGCAGCGCCCCCAGAGAAGTCTCCAAAAGTCCTACTCACTCCTTGTGGCGACCCTGGAGGTCCACAAAGTCAGTCAAGTCCCAGTTGCTCCTGCTAGAGGGTTTACAGCTCACCCCAAATGCAGGGAATTGGGCCTGCAAAATGAGTAGGTGGGTTGATTTCAAGAAAACCATTTTGGAGCAGGGGGTAGGGTGCTGCACTTGGTCCCCCAAATCACCCCAAATCCCCTCCAGTAGAAAGGAGCCTCCCTTTCTGCTCCCTACCTCCAGCAGCCTCCCTACCCCCTCTCCCAGAGTCTGTGGCTGCCCAAGATGGCAGTGAAAAGGTAGGGAGGGAGGATGCAAACAGAAGGCTCTACCCCCATCCTCGGCCACCTTCCCTTCCCCAGTCCAGACTTTGCAGCTCCGGAGGGTGGAAACAGTAAGCTGCATAAATAGCCAGAACAGTGAAGTCAGACGGGGCAGCAGGAGAAAGGGTGGACCCACACCTGGGCACGATGGAGAAGCAATGTGACCTACTGGAAAGAGCATGGGCCGGGGAGTCAGAGGGCCAGGGTTCTAATCCCAGCTCTGCCAACTGCTTGCTGTGTGACCTTAGGCAAACCGTGTAACTTCTCTGTGCCTCTGCTTCCTCAACTGCAAAATGGGGATTTAATCCTATTCTCTCCCACTTAGACTGTGAACCCCATGTGACAGTGTCAGGCACTGTACTACGTGCTGGGGTGGGATACAAAGAAATTGGGTTGGATACAATCCCGCAGAGTCCCGGTTCCATGTGGGGCTCACAGTCTCAATCCCCATTTTACAGACGAGGTAACTGAGGCACAGAGAAGTGAAGTGACTTGCCCAAAGTCACACAGCAAAGTGGCAGAGCCAGAATTCAATTCCATGACCTTCTGACTCCCAGCCCCGTCGTACTCTATCCACTACACCACGCTGCTTCTCCCATCCTCTGACTTCATAGCCCCTATTAGCCACAGAAACGGCCAGGACAGGGGAGGCAGAAGCAGCACAGTCTCCAGTGGAACCTCACAGCACTGGAGTTCATTCAATAGTATTTATTGAGCGCTTACTATGTGCAGAGCACTGTACTAAGCGCTTGGAATGTACAAATAGGTAACAGATAGAGACAGTCCCTGCCCTTTGACGGGCTTAGTCTAATCAATTAACTCCAGTCTAATCTGAAGTTCTGATGAAGTTATAAATTAGAAAAGACAAAAGAAAGGAGAGAGAATTCAGGGGGACCATAAAGACAAAAATGTGAGGGGAGATTGGAGGGTTCAAAGTGTCACAGTGGGGCGCCTGGGAGGAGTGGGTATGGGGAGATGATTTCCCTAATAAACTTGCAAAAGCAGAGGCCCAACCAGCAATTCTGTCAAAAGGAAGTGAATTCTGTCCGGGCTGACATAGAACTGGTCTTTTACAGATGAGGACTCAGCCACAGAGAGCTGAAGAAGACTGCTCAGCATCATCTAAAAATAAATGGAACCGGGCAGGGTAGTGGGAAAGCGTAGGAAGATGTTTCATGATGAGAGGACGGAATAAAAAAAGGAGCCCTCAAGTGCCTTCACCTGTCTCCTCTCCAAGGAAACTGGGCAGTCAGTTTAAAATGGGACAGGAGAGAGGACAGGGGAAGACTTAATCTGTCCTTCCTGAGATTATGATTGTGTCAGGGGAAAGCAGCAAGTGCTGATGACAACAATCTCTGCTTGGATTTCCCACTAACACGTCAAAATTAACATATACAAAACATCATTAGAGAAGCAGCGTGGCTCAGTGGAAAGAATCCGGGCTTGGGAGTCAGAGGTCGTGGGTTCTAATCCTGACTCCTCCACTTGTCAGCTGTGTGACTTTGGGCAAGTCACTTCACTTCTCTGGGCATGTTACCTTGCCTGTAAAATGGAGATTAAGACTGTGAGCCCCACATGGGACGACTTGATCACCTTGTATTCCCTCAGTGCTTAGAACAGTGCTTGGCAAATAGTAAGCGCTTAACAAATATCATCATCATTATTATTATCATCCCAACCAAACCCTGTCCAACCTTGGCATTCTCTATCACTGTAGACAACACCACTATTTTATCTGTCTCCCAAACCCAAAACCTTATCATTGCCCTCAACTCATCTTTCTCATTCAATCCACACACTTAATCTGACACCAAATCCTGCAGATCCTGCCTTCACAACAATCGCTAAAATTCACCCTTTCCTCTCCTTGCAAACTATTCATTCATTCGTTCATTCAATAGTATTTATTGAGCGCTTACTATGTTTAGAGCACTGAATTAAGCGTTTGGAATGTACAAATTGGCAACAGATACAGTTGCTGCCCATTGACGGTCTTACAGTCTAATCGGGGGAGAAAGACAGACAAAAACAATAGCAGTAAATAGAATCAAGGGGATGTACATCTCATTAAAAAAATAGCAATAGAATCAAGGTGATGTACATCTCATTAACAAAATAAATAGGGTAATAAAAATATATACAAATGAGCAAAGTGCTGAGGGGAGCGGAAGGGAGAGTGGGAGGAGCAGAGGGAAAGGGGGGGAAAGAGGGCTTAGCTGAGGGGAGGTGAACGGGGGGGTAGAGAGGCAGCAGAGGGAGCAGAGGGAAAAGGCAAAGCTCAGCCTGGGAAGGCCTCTTGGAGGAGGTGAGCTCTAAGTAGGGCTTTGAAGAGGGGAAGAGAATTAGTTTGGTGCTAATTCTATTCTAAAACTATTACTACACTGACCTGAGCAGCTATTTTGCACCTGGACAATTTTATCAGCCTCCTAGCTGAACTCCCCGCCTCCTGTCTCTCCCCACTCCAGTCTATACTTCAGTCTCCTGTCTGGATCAGTTTTCTTCAAAAAAAAATTCAATCCACCCCTCTTCATTCCTCAAAAATCTCCAGTGGTTACCCGACACCTCCACATCAAACAGCTCAGCTTTAAAGCACTCAATCGGTCTGCCTCCTCCCACGATTTACACAAGTCAGTCACATATTTCGTTCCACTAATGGCCAACCTACTCACTGTACCTTGAGCAATAATATATATTGAGCACTTAGGGTGTGCAGAGCACTACGCTGAGGGCTTGGAAGAGTACGACACAATAATATAACAGAGAAAGTCCCTGCCCAAGCATCGTGGTATAATGGACAGACCATGGGCCCAGGAGTCAGAAGGTCATGGGTTCTACTCAACTCTCCCACGTTGCTGTGTGATCTTGGGCAAGACACTTTACTCTGTGCCTCAGTTACCTCATCTGTAAAAAGGGATTGAGATTGTGAGTCCCATGTGGGACCCCAATTTGCTTGTAACATTCCTAGTGCTTAGTTATGGTGTCTGGCACATAGTAAGCACTTAACAAATACCGTAATTATTTTCATTACGGGATAGAGGCAGATATTAATATAAGTGAATAAATTATGGATACATACACAAGTGTTGTGGGGCTGAGTGACACAGAGTGGGTGGGGAAAGAGGAAATGAGGGCTTAGGGAAGACCTCTTGGAAGAGATGTGCCTTCAATAAGGCTTTGAAGTGGGGGAGAGTAATTGTCTGTCAGATATGAAAAGGGAGGAGGTTCCAGGCCAAAGGCAGGGGGTGGGCTAGGGGTCGGTGGTGAGATAGACAAGGTCGAGGTACAGTGGCCAGGTTGGCATTAATGGAGCAAAGTGTATGGGCTGGACTGTAGTAGGAAAATAGCGAGGTGAGGTAGGAAGGGGCAAGATGTTCAAGAGCTTTAAAGCCATTGGTAAGGAGTTTCTGTTTGATGCAGAGGAGGATGGGCAACCACTGGAAGTTCTTGAGGAATGAGGAAAAATGGACTGAACGTTTTTGGAGAAAAATGTTCCTTTGATGCAGAGAAGGATGGACAACCACTGGAGGTTCTTGAGGAATGAGGAGACGTGGACTGAACGTTTTCGGAGAAAAATGTTCTGGGCAGCAGAGTGAAGTATGGTCTGGGGTGGGGAGAGACAGGAGGAAGGGAGATCGATCAGCAAGGAAGCAGAGACGGTAATCAAGGCTGGAGAGGATAAGTGCTTGGATTAGTGTGGTAAGAGTTTAGAGGTAGAGAAAAGGACAGATTTTAGCGATGTTGTGAAGGTTGAACCAACAGGATTTAGTGATAGATTGAATACGGGGGTTGAATGACAGAGAAGAGTCAAGGATAAGGCCAAGGTTACGGGCTTGTGAGACAGGAAAGATGGAGGCGTTGTTTACAGTGATGGGAAAGTCAGCGGGAGGACAGGGTTTGAGTGGGAAGTTGAGGAATTCTGTTTTGAACACGTTAAGTTTGAGATGACAGCAGTACATCCAAATAGAGATGCCTTGACAGCGGGAGGAAACGCGAGACTGCGCAGAGGGAGAGAGATCGGGGCCGGAGATGGAGATTTGGGAATCATCTCCATAGAGGTGGCAGTTGTTCCCATGGGTGTGAATGAGTTCTCCAAGGGAGTGGGTGTAGATGGAGAATAGGAGGAGACCCAAAAGAGAATCTTGAGGGAGCCCCCACAGTTAGTGGGTGGGAGGCAGAGGAGGAGCCCGCGAAAGAGATGGAGAACGAGCAGCAAGAGAGATGTTTGCAGGAGACGTGGCTGGTCCACAGTGTGGAAGGCAGCTGAGCGGTCAAAGAGGATGGACTAGACATTACTGCATTTGGGAAGGAGGAGATCATTTGTGACCTTTGAGAGGGTGTCTTTTATGGAGTAAAAGGGACAGAAGCCAGATTGGAGGGGTTCAAGGAAAGAATTGGAGGATAGGACCTGGAGATAGGAGGTGTGGACATCTCGATCAGGGAATTTGGAAAGGAACGGTAGGACTGTAAGCCCGTCAAAGGGCAGGGACTGTCTCTACCTGTTACCGATTTGTACATTCCAAGCGCTTAGTACAGTGCTCGGCACATAGTTAGCGCTCAATAAATACTATTGAATGAAAGGAGATCCGGCAATAGTTGGAGGAAGGTGGCGGGGAGTGGTCAAGGGAGTTTTTTTGTGGTTTTTTTTTTAGGACAGGGAAAAAAATTAACATGTTTCAAAGCAATGGGAGCAATGGGAAAGAAGCCCTATTTATCTATTTATTTTGTTAATGAGGTGTATATCTCCTTGATTCTATTTATCTTGATGATGTTGCCTTGTTTTGTTCTATTTTGCTTTGCTGTCTCCCCCGTTTACAGGGTGAGCCCTTCTTTGGGCTGGGATGGTCTCTATCTGTTGCCGAATTGTACATTCCAAGCGCTTAGTACAGGGCTCTGCACATAGTAAGCGCTCAATAAATACTATTGAATGAATGAAGCCCCGGAGAGTGAATAGATTGAAGGTGGCGTTCAGAAAGGGAAGAAGGGAGAGGCCAAGTGTTCTGATAAGGAGTGAACTGATGGGGTCAGATGTGCAGAGGGAAGGGGTGGATTTTGAGAGAAGGCAGGAGATCTCCTTTTGGGATACTGCTGGGAAGGATGGGAGAGTCGAAGAACGGGCAGGAGGCGAGATGGCCTGGAGAGGAACGGGGGGATTTTAGGGATATTAGATTTTAGGGATATTACATTGGATAGTTTCAATTTTCTTAGCAAAGTGGGTAGCCAGGTTATTAGGGGTGAGGGATGGGAGAGGCGTAGGGGGTGGGGTGGAGTGCGGATCACAGGGTGCCTGAAGAGGGAGTTGAACATCTGGAAAGACTGGTGAGGTCAACGGGCATGGGTGCCAATAAGGATGGACAAAGAATTTCGGCAGGCAGAGGAGAGGGTAGACATAAAGCCCACAAGGAAGAACTTGAGGTGGACCAAGTCGGCCTGCTATCTAGATTTCCGCCAGCAGCACTCTCTAAGTTAGGCACAGGAGCAAAGGAGGGGGATTGCGGAGGTGATCCAGGGCCGGGGGTTAGTGGGATGAGAACAATCTCATCCAGCTCACCACTGACCCCTTGCCCACATCCTGCCTCTGGCCTGGTACTTAGTCCTCCTTCATATATTACAGACCACCACCCTCCCCACCTTCAAAGCTTTATTAAAATCACAGCTCCTTCAAGAGCCCTTCCCCAACTAAGCCCACATTTCCACTACCTCCTCTTCCTTCTGAGTTGCCCCTGCACTTAGATTTGTACAGATTTAAGCACTTGATATTCGCCCCACTCTTAGCCCTACAGCATGTATGTCTACATCCATAATTTATTTTAATGTCTGTCTCTCCATCTAGACTGTAAACTCCTTGTGGACTGGGACTGTCCCTACCAACTCCAATGTACTGTACTCTCCTAAACACTTAGTACAAACGCTGTGCACATACTAAGCGCTCGATGAATACCATTGATGAGATCCTCCTAAATGAGACTGTGAGCCCCAGATGGGAAAAGGACCATGCCCAAATTGATTAACTTATATCTCCCCTCGCAGCACTTAAAACAGTGTAGAACATACAGTAAGCACTTATAAATGATAACAATGATAATAAATAATATTAAATGATCTCCCCAAGCAGCGATCTGCGAGTCTGTGTTTCACTAACGAACCTTATCTGATATTTAACCTGAACTACTTTTAAAGTGAAAGAATTCATTAAGTTGTCCTTCATTTAGCAGGTTCTGGAGGAATTCCCTAAATCAACGGCATTTTTCCATCAATGACATTTACTGAGCACTTCCATGCTACTTAGGCGTGGCTCAGTGGAAAGAGCCTGGGCTTGGGAGTCAGAGGTCATGGGTTCTAATCCCGGCTCTGCCACTTGCCAGCCGTGTGGCTTTGGGCAAGTCACTTCACTTCTCTGTGCCTCAGTTACCTCAGCTGTCAAATGGGGATTTAAACTGTGGGCCCCACATGGGACAATCCGATCACCCTGTATCCCCCCCGGCGCTTAGAACTGTGCTTTGCACGTAGTAAGCGCTTAACAAATACCACCATTATTATATTGACTCTAAGGGTACACAACACGGAATAGGAAGGAAAAGACAGCGTCGGTAACAGCTTAAAATTCTGTATCCAGTTAGCCTCTCTCTGGGGAGATTTCTGAAGATGTGGTATTTGTTAAGCGTAGCGTGGGGGTGGATACCAGCAAATCGGGTTGGACACAGTCCCTGTCCCACGTGGGGCTCCCAGGCTCAATCCCCATTTCCCAGATGAGGTAACTGAGGCCAGAGAAGTGAAGTGACTTGCCCAAAGTCATGCAGCCGACAAGCAGCAGAGGCAGTCTTAAAACCTAAAGGTGGAAACATCAGTTTACTGAAAAAAAAATAAATAAGGGGTTGTTTATAAAAAATTGACTTCAGAAGGAAAATAACATTAACATGTGGCAATGCTTATTTCCACTTACAAATGAAAGTTCCGCCAAATGGCGACTTTCAGTAAAGGCATCAATTAGAACTTACGGCATTTTTCCACTTTCCAAATGCAACTCTTCTGGCTGTCAGATAGTTATTCCGCTGACCTGAGCTGCCCCCTCGCCAAAGAGTTCAAAGTAACATTTAACACTGGCACAGGCTCTTTAGCGGTCATCTAGTTGTTTTCAACCCGTTTCCGCCTAAGACGAGAAGCTTTACAGAATAAGAAAATAACTGATCGAGGATTTCGCTTGAATCTCCCCAACTGTCTGTCGCTAAATTGGGCAAAGAAAATGCCAGGATAGCAGCTGCTCATTAGCCCGGTTAAAATAGGAGGAGGAAGAGGAGGACATGAGGGACTAACGCCCTCCCTGCATCCGGGAGTTCCCACCCGCCGTCCCGTCCTGTCCCGACTCATTCTTCTTTCTGGATTCTCGTTTTCACTCAATCTGTCCCAACCCGATAGAGTGGGCCCAGACAAAACAACGGCTCTGCCAGTGGCTAGATCCCGGCCTGGGAGTCAGAATAAGAATAAGAATGTTGGTATTTGTTAAGCGCTTACTATGCTCAGAGCACCGTTCTAAGCGCTGGGGGGATACAGGGTCATCAGGTGGTCCCACGTGAGGCTCACAGGCTTAATCCCCATTTAACAGATGAGGTAACTGAGGCACAGAGAAGTGAAGTGACTTGCCCACAGTCACACAGCTGACAAGTCGCAGAGCTGAGATTCGAACCCATGACTTCTGACTCCCAATCCCGTGCTCTTTCCACTGAGCCAATGCTGCTTCTCTAAGCACTGGGGGGATACGGGGTCATCAGGTGGTCCCACGTGAGGCTCACAGTCTTCATCCCCATTTTACAGATGAGGGAACTGAGGCACAGAGAAGTGAAGTGACTTGCCCCCAGTCACACAGCTGACAAGTGGCAGAGCTGGGATTCGAACCCATGACCTCTGACTCCCAAGCCTGGACACCTTCCACTGAGCCACGCTGCTATTCGAAGGTCCTGGGAGTGAAAGGTCCTTGGATTTAATCCCGCTCTGCCACTTGCCTGCTGTGTGACCTTGGGCTAGTCACTTCTCTGTGCCTCAGTTACCTCATCTGTAAAATGGGGAAGAAGACTGGGAGCCCCATGTGGGACAGGGGTTGTATCCACCCTGATTTGCTTGTAAGCAATCCGGCGCTGAGAAGCAGCCTGGTCTAGTGGCCTGGAGCCCAGGCCTGGGAATCAGAAGGTCCTGGGTTCTAATTCCGCTCTGCCACTTGCCTGCTGTGTGACAAGTTGGGCAAGTCACTTCTCTGTGCCTCAGCTCCCTCATCTGTAAAATGGGGATGAAGACTGTGAGCCCCATGCGGGACCGGGACTGTAGCCACCCCGATTTGTTTGTAAGCACCCCAGCCCTGAGAAGCAGCATGACCTAGTGGCTAGAGCCCGGGCCTGGGAGTCAAAAGGTCCCGGGTTCTAATTCCGCTCTGCCACCTGCCTGCCGTGTGGCCTGGGGCAAGCCACTTCACTAGGCCTCAGTTAACTCATCGGTAAAATGGGGAGACGGCGAGCCCCACGTGGGACAGGGACCGTGTCCAACCCGATTACCTTGTCTCCACCCCAGCGCTTAGTACGGTGCCTGGAAATGGTAGGTGCTCAAAAAATATTCATTCATTCATTCAATGGTATTTATTGAGCGCTTACTATGTGCAGAGCACTGGACTAAGCGCTTGGGATGCACAATTCGGCGACAGAGACAATCCCTGCCCACTGACGGGCTTGCAGTCTTATCGGGGGAGACGGACAAAAACAGTAGCGATAAAGAGAATCAAGGGGATGTACATCTCATTAACAAAATAAATAGGGCAATATTAAAAGCTCCGCCACTTGTCAGCTGGCTGACTGTGGGCGAGTCACTTAACTTCTCTGGGCCTCAGTTCCCGCATCTGTAAAACGGGGATTAACTGCGAGCCTCACGTGGGACAACCTGATCACCCTGTATCTACCTCAGCGCCTAGAACGGTGCTCGGCACATAGTAAGCGCTCAACAAATACCGGCATTATTATTATTACAGTGTCTTGAACATAGTAAGTGCTTAATAAATACCATAATAATCACTATCTGTATATATGCCCGTCGTTGCGCAGGGATCGCCTCTGTCGCCGAATTGTAGAATCCGAGCGCTTGATCCAGCGCTCTGAACATCGTAAGCGCTCAGTAAATGTGATCGAATGAATGAATACGGTGCCCGGAGCATAGTAAGCGCTTAACAAAGACGAC
Source organism: Ornithorhynchus anatinus (assembly GCF_004115215.2). NCBI lineage: Eukaryota > Metazoa > Chordata > Mammalia > Monotremata > Ornithorhynchidae > Ornithorhynchus > Ornithorhynchus anatinus. The sequence goes on from NC_041731.1 coordinate 90,092,865, forward strand.
GATTCTTATTATTAGCAGCCTAGCCACGCACGAGGGACCGTTCCGGCCGGCCGTGAACCCCGAGGATCCCAGGGGAGGAAGGGGCGCCCCCGTCTATCCAGCCTCCCTTCCTCGAACCCAGATCCCGGTGTCCCGGGCGAGGGGCGTCTCGTCCATCGAAGAGGGTCGGGGGGGGGGACTCGGCTTTCAAACGGGCGTTTTTGGGGCGTGGGGGAAAGGGAGCCCCGAAAGTGGAGGGGGTGCGGGAAGAGAAAGAAAAAAGGGGGGGACTCGAGGAGGAACTGAAAACTCTGCAAACCCGTCCTGGGCAAGGGGAGTCTCTACTGCTGGATTGCACTTTCCCAGCGCTTAGTCCAGTGCTCTGCACACGGTAAGCGCTCAATAAATAGGACTGAATGAATGAAAAGCAAACCTGCTGTGGGCAAGGGTCGACTGTCTCTATTGCTGGATCGCACCGTCCCAGTGCTTAGTCCAGTGCTCTGCACACGCACGGTAAGCGCTCAATAAATAGGACTGAATGAATGAAAACTAAACCCGCTGAGGGCAAGGGTCATCTCTCTTTCCCAGCGCTTAGTACAGCGCTCAGCACACGGTAAGCGCTCAATAAATAGGACCGAATGAATGAAAACCAGACGGTGAGCCCTTCACTGCGCAGGGATTGTCTCTGTGGCCAAACTGTAGACTCCAAGCGCTTAGTAGAGTGCTCTGCACATAGTAAGCGCTCAATAAATAGGACTGAATGAATGAATAAACCCAATGGGGTCAAGGGTGGTCTCTCTTTCTGGATTATTATATTTTCCAAGCGCTCAGTCCCGCGCTCTGCACGCGGTAAGCGCTCAATGGATAGGACTGAATGAATGAAAACTCAACCCGCTGTGGGCGAGGACTGTCTCTTCTTCTGGATTATTTTAATGATGATAATAATAATGATGGTATCTGTTAAGCGCTTACTATGTGCAAAGCACTGCAGTGCTTTCCCAGCGCTCAGTCCAGTGCTCTGCACACGGTGAGCGCTCAATCGATAGGACTGAATGAATGAAAACTAAACTCGCTGTGAGAGAGGGTTGTCTCTCTTTAGGGATTATTTTATTAATAATAATAATGAACTCATTTGTTAAATGCTTATTATGTGCAAAGCACCGTAGTACTTTCCCAGCGCTCAGTCCAGTGCTCTGCACACGGTGAGCGCTCAAACAATAGGACTGAATGCCTGAAAACTCAACCCGCTGTGGGTGACACTCGTCTTTCTTTCTGGATCACTGTAATAATAATGAGGATGATGAGGGCATTTCATTCATTCATTCATTCATTCAATAGCATTTATGGAGCGCTTACTATGTGCCAGCACTGGAATAATAATAATAATAACGTTGGCAATAATACTGATAATGGTGGTATTTGTTAAGCGCTTACTATGTGCCCAGCACCGTCCTAAGCGCTGGGGGAGACCCAGGGGAATCAGGTCGTCCCACGTGGGGCTCGCAGTCTTCATCCCCATTTGACAGAGGAGGGAACTGAGGCACCGAGAAGGGAAGTGACTCGCCCAAAGTCACCCAGCTGACAAGTGGCCGAGCCGGGATTCGAACCCGTGACCTCTGACTCCAAAGCCCGGGCTCTTTCCACTGAGCATTTGTTAAGCGCTTACTCTGTGCAGAGCACTGTGCTAAGCGCTGGGGGGGGGGATACAAGGTAATGAGGTGGTCCCCCGGGAGGCTCCCAGTCTTCATCCCCATTTTCCAGATGGGGGAACTGAGGCCCAGAGAAGTGAAGTAATAATAACGATGTTGGTATCTGCGAAGCGCTTACTCTGTGCAGAGCACTGTTGTAAGCGCTGGGGGAGATACGGGGGTCATTGGGTGGTCCCGCGTGAGGCTCCCAGTCTTCATCCCCATTTTCCGGATGAGGTCACTGAGGCCCAGAGAAAGTGAAGTCATGATACTGATGTCGGTGTCTGTGAAGCGCTTACTCTGTGCAGAGCACTGTGCTAAGCGCTGGGGGAGGAGATCCAGGGCCATCAGGCGGTCCCACGTGGGGCTCCCAGTCTTCACCCCCATTTTGCAGATGAGGGAACTGAGGCACGGAGAAGTGAACTAATGCCAATCCTAATGCTGGTAGCTGTGAAGCGCTGAAGCGCTTCCTCTGTGCCGAGCGCCGTTCGAAGGTGCTAAGCGTTGGCCCAGCGGCCCTTTCCGCCCCCGCCCCCGCCCCCCCGCCGGTCGGCACCTTACTGAACACCTCCAGATCGTCCTCGTCCTCGTCCTCGTCCTCGTCCAGGCGGAGGGGCGGGGGAGCCGCCTCCGGACCCAGGCTGCCGGGGTAGGGGTGGGGGTGGGGGTGGGGGCGCCGCGCCGCCCGCCCGACCCCGCTCGCCGCCTCCATCCCGGCCCGCGCCCCCGGACGCGCCCCCGGACACGCCCCCTCGCCCACCGCGCCCGCTCATTGGCCGCCGCCCGGACGCCGCGCCCCCCTCCCCGCCCTCTTCTCTAGGGCGCTCTCCTATTGGCCCGCCCCCGGACGCCACGCCCCCCGGCCACCGCCCTCCATCTACGACGCCCGCTCATTGGCCCGTCGCCCGGAGGCCGCGCCCCCTTCCCCGGCCTCTTATCTAGGGCGTTCTCCCATTGGCCCGCCGCCCAGAGGTCACGCCCTCCGCCGGACTGCGCCCGCTCATTGGCTCGCCGCCCGTAGACCACGCCCCCTTCCCCACCCCCTTATCTACGGCGCCTTCTCATTGGTCCGCCGCGCGCAGGCCACGCCCCCTACCTACGGCGCTCGCCCATTGGCCCTTCGCCCGCAGACCACGCCCCCGATCTACAGCGCCCGCCCATTGGCTTTCCGCCCGTAGGCCACGCCTCCCGATCTACGGCGCTTCCCCATTGGTCCTTCCTCCCGCCCCCGGTTTCGCATAGGCCCCGCCCCCGACACTCAGGAGCCTGCCCATTGGCTGGGGGCCCGACGGCCCCGCCCACGCCTCGCTCGGGCCCCGCCCCCTGACTTACGGCGCCCGCTCATTGGTCCGCCGCTGGGAGGCCACGCCCACCGATGTACGGAGCCTCCCCATTGGTCCCGCCCCCGGGCCCTAGACACCTCCCCATTGGGCCTTGGCCCGTCCATTAGCCTCGGCCCAGGGCTGAGGTCCGGGACTGGCGGGACCGGGGGCGGATTTGAGGGCTGGTCCCGGTGGGGGCGGAGAAGCCGGTGCAGGGGGCGGAGCCAAGGTGGGGGGCGGGGCCTGCGCCATGCCGGGAGCCTGCTTGGGGGCGGAGCCTTTGATGATGATGATGGTATTTGTGAAGCGCTTCCTCTGTGCCAAGCACTGTTTTAAGCGCTGGGGGAGATACAAGGTGATCAGGTTGTCCCACGTGGGGCTCCCAGTCTTCATCCCCATTTTCCAGATGAGGGAACTGAGGCACAGAGAAGTGAAGTGACTCGCCCAAGGTCACACAGCTGACAGGCGGCGGAGGCGGGATTCGAACCCACAACTTCTGACTCCCAAGCCCGGGCTCGTTTCCCTAAACCACGCTGCCCAGCTATGAGGGGGCGGAGCCTGGGCTTTCGGCGGGATCTGATTGGTGGCGGAGCCTTTGAAGGGGCGGAGCCTGTGCGATGGGCGAAGCCTGATTGGGGCTGAGCCTGTTTAGGGGGCGGGGCCTGGGTGGGGGCGGAGCCTGTGCCATGGGGGATCCTGATTGGGGACGGGGCCTGATTGGGGCGGAGCCTGATGGGGGCGGGGCCTGGGCGGGGGCGGAGCCTGATTGGGGCGGAGCCTGATTGGGGAGCGGGGCCTCGTTGGGGCGGATCCTGATTGGGGAGCGGGGCCTCGTTGGAGGCGGGGCCTGTGCAATGGTGGATCCTGATTGGGGGCGGGGCCTGGACGGGGGAGGGGCCTGACTGGGGGCGGGGCCTCGTTGGGGCGGAGCCTGTGCAATGGGGGATTCTGATTGGGGCGGGGCCTGAATGGGGGCGGAGCCTGGGGGCGGGGCCTGGGCGGGGGGATCCTGATTGGGGCGGAGTCTGACCGGGGGCGGGGCCTCGTTGGGGCGGATCCTGATTGGGGAGCGGGGCCTCGTTGGAGGCGGGGCCTGTGCAATGGTGGATCCTGATTGGGGGCGGGGCCTGGACGGGGGCGGGGCCTGGACGGGGACGGATCCTGATTGGGGCGGAGTCTGCTTGGGGGCGGGGCCTGGTCTGGGGGCGGAGCTCAATCGTATTGATGGAGCGCTTACACTGTGCAGAGCACTGGACTGAGCGCTCGGAATGGACCATTGGGCCGCGGAGAGACCAGTCCTGCCCAACGACGGGCTCACAGTCATTCAGTCATTCAGTCATTCAGTCATATTGATGGAGCGCCTACTAGGTGCAGAGCACTGGACTGAGCGCTCGGAATGGACCATCGGGCCCCAGAGAGAGACCAGTCCTGCTCCACGACGGGCTCCCAGTCATTCATTCATTCATTCATTCATTCATTCATTCATTCATTCATTCATTCATTCACGTTGGTATTTGTGAAGCGCTCACTCTGCTGTGCCGAGCATTGTTCTAGGCGCTGGGGGAGACCCAGGGGAATCAGGTCGTCCCACCTGGGGCTCCCAGTCTTCATCCCCATTTGACAGAGGAGGGAACTGAGGCACCGAGAAGGGAAGTGACTCGCCCAAAGTCACCCAGCTGACAAGGGGCTGAGCCGGGATTCGAACCCGTGACCTCTGACTCCAAAGACTGTGCTCTTTCCACTGAGCCACGCTGCTTCTCGCCAACATTAGTATTAACAAAATAAATAGGGTGATGATAACGATGGCACTTAAGCGCTCACTCTGTGCCGAGCGCTGTTCTAAGCGCTGGCTATTATTATTATTTCCAGGGTGTTGATGCGAAAACACAAGCTACGGGAATCCCATCCCTCAACAACTTTCAGTTTCTGGACGTGTTAAAAGGAAGGCTCGGAAACATTTCTTTTTTTTCATAAGTGTAATACTTTTGCACATTTGAAGTTCTCTAAGGACAGGGATCGTTAATACCGAGTCTCTCGTACTCTTCTGGGCACCTGGTACAGTGCCGGGTACCCAGTAATAACAACGATGATGCTGGCATTTGGAAAGCGCTCTGTGCCCAGCACTGTTCGAAGCGCTGGGGGAGATAATAATAATAATAATGTTGGTCTTTGTTAAGCGCTTACTATGTGCAGAGCACTGTTCTAAGCGCTGGGGTAGACACAGGGGAATCAGGTTGTCCCACGTGGGGCTCCCAGTCTTAATCCCCATTTTACAGATGAGGGAACTGAGGCACAGAGAAGTGAAGTGACTCGCCCACAGTCACACAGCTGACGAGTGGCAGAGCTGGGATTCGAACTCATGAGCCCTGACTCCAAAGCCCGTGCTCTTTCCACTGCAAGGCCATGAGGTTGGCCCGCGTGAGGCTCCCAGTCTCCATCCCCATTTTGCAGCTGACGGAACCGAGGCACCCAGAAGTGAAGTGACTCGCCCCAAGTTACACAGCTGACAGGCGGCAGAGCCGGGATTAGAACCCATGACCACCCACTCCTAAGCCCGGGCTCTTTCCACTGTCGCCTCCTGCGACACCTATGCCCTCGGATCCGCTCCCTTTGGGCACTTGCTATTCACCCCTCCAATCAATCAGTGGTAGTTTCTGAGCGCTCACTATGTGCAAACTCCTCACTCTAGGCTTCGAGGCTGTCCATCCCCTCGCCCCTTCCTACCTCTCCTCCCTTCTCTCTTTCCACCGCCCACCCCGCAGGCTCCGCTCCTCCACCGCCCACCTCCTCACCGTCCCCCGTTCTCGCCCATCCCGCCGTCGACCCCCGGCCCGCGTCCTCCCGCTGTCCTGTAAGGCCCTCCTTCCTCACCTCCGCCAAACTCATTCTCTTCCTCTCTTCAAAACCCTACTGAGAGCTCACCTCCTCCAAGAGGCCTTCCCAGACTCTCCTTCCCCTTTTCCCTCCGCTCCCTCTGCTGCCTCTCTACCTCCCCTCAGCTAAGCCCCCTTTTCCCCCCCTTTCCCTCTGCTCCTCCCCCTCTCCCTTCTCCTCCCCTCAGCACTGTGCTCATCTGTATATATTTTTGATTACCCTATTTATTCTGTTAATGAGGTGTACATCCCTTGATTCTATTTATTGCTATTGTTTTTGTCTGCAGGTCTCCCCCGATCAGCCTGTAAGCCCGTCAGTGGGCAGGGACTGTCTCTATCTGTTGCCCATTTGTCCATTCCAAGCGCTTAGTCCAGTGCTCTGCACCTAGTAAGCGCTCAATAAATACTATTGAATGAATGAATGACTGCAGAGCACTGGACTAAGTGCTTGGGTGAGCATGGAATATATTTATAGTAATGTGCATCTTCCCCCTGTAGACCTTAGAATCAGTGGTGCCTAGCAGATAGAGCACGGGCCTGGGAGTCAGAAGGACGAGACGCTTCTGTACATAGTAAGCGCTCAATAAATACGATCGAACGAAAAGGACCTCGGTTCTAATCCCAGTTCCGCCCCTCGTCCTCTGTGTGACCTTGTCACTTCTCTGTGCCTCAGTTATCACGGCGTGAAATGGGGATGAAGACCGTGAGCCCCACGGGGGAGATGGACTGAGTCCCAACTGATTAGCTTTTATCTGCCCCAGCGCTTAGTACAGCGCCCGGCATTTAGTTACTGCTCGACAAATACCTAAAAAAAAAAAAAACACCCCCGAACTCTACGCTTCTTGGGGACAGGGAATGCGTATCCCAACTCTGTCGCCTCGTACTTTCCCAAGTGGTCTGGTACACTGCTTGACTGGATTGATGGATTCTCTCTCTAACCCAAGAATGCTTATCATGCTTATAAATGCTTATAAAGTCTTGATGATTCCGAGCTTCCCAGGAAATTTTTATTAAGGGGAATAGGTTGCTACTCTCCCCATCACCTCTCAGGGTCGCACCTGGAGAGTTTCCAGGACTCCACCGGTCTCGACTACGGGAGGGAGAGTGAAGCAGAGGCACAGAGAAGCAGCGTGGCTCAGTGGAAAGAGCAGGGGCTTGGGAGTCAGAGGTCGTGGGTTCTAATCCCGGCTCCGCCGCTTGATCGGCTGTGTGACATTGGACAAGTCACTTCACTTCTCTGGGCCTCAGTGACCTCATCTGTAAAATGGGGATGAAGACCGTGAGCCTCACGTGGGACAACCTGATCACCCTGTATCTACCCCGGCGCTTAGAACAGTGCTCTGCACATAGTAAGCACCTAACAAATACCAACATTATTATTATTAAAATGGGGATTAAGACTGTGAGTCCCACGTGGGACAACCTGATTATCTTGCATCTCCCTCAGTGCCTAGAACGGTGCTTGGCACGTAGTAAGAGCTTAACAAATACCATTATTATTATTATTATTACTATTATTATTATACTCATTCCATTCCTAGTTTGGCCAGTGGCTAGCGAGTGGCAGGCCATCTGCTACAAGTCAAAACTCATCTGTCCTGGGCAGCAGCGGCATGGGAAAGAGTCGAGGGGGGAGATTCAGGTTAACTGCACGGAAGGAGGTAATGGTAAACAAATTCTGTATTTTTACCGAGAAAACTCTATGGATCCACTACCAGAACGATTGCAGATGGAGAGCAGGGTGCTCTGAAAGAGATGTGTCCCTGGCGTCGATACGGGTCGGACGTGACTCGACAGCGTAAGACAACAACTCTCTCCATCCTAGAGAAAAAGATGAGATCAGTATTCCTATGGAAAGTTACAATTACTAAGATCATGCTAGGAAGCAGCATGGCGGAGTGCGCAGAGCACGGGCCTGCAGTCAGAAGGTCCTGGGTTCTAATTCCCACCCTGCCATTTGTCTACTTTTGTGTGACCTCGGACAAGTCGCTTAAATTCTCTGGGCCTCAGTTACCTCATCTGTAAAATGGGGATGAAGACTATGAACCCCATGACTGTAAAATGGGGATGAGTAATAATAATAATAATGATGTTGGTATTTGTTAAGCGCTTACTATGTGCAGAGCACCGTTCTAAGCGCTGGGGTAGACACAAGGGAATCAGGTTGTCCCACGTGGGGTTCACAGTCTTAATCCCCATTTTACAGATGAGGTAATTGAGGCACAGAGAAGTGAAGTGACTTGCCCACAGTCACACAGCTGACAAGTGGCGGAGCCTGAATTCGAACCCATGGCCTCTGACTCCAAAGCCCGTGCTCTTTCCGCTGAGCCACGCTGCTTCTCTATGACTTCTCTAAGACTTCTTGTAGTCTTCTCTGTGAAGACTATGAACCCCGTGAGGGGCAGGGACTGTGTCTATCCTGATTAGCTTGTATCTGCCCCAGTGCTTAGAACCGCGATTGCCACATAGTAAGCGCTTAACAAGCACCGTCATTAATTACTAAGGTAGTCGCAAAAAGGAAAATCTCTAATGAAGCTTTGGGGAGAGCGAGAGACACGATCCCGGCCCACAGGGACTTTACGGGACACAAGGGCGGACAGACGTTAAAAGAAATTGTGGATACGTCCATAAGGGTTGCGGGGCTGAAGCTTGGATGAATAGCAAGTGCTTAAAGAGTACAGACGATAATGTTGCTATTTGTTAAGCGCTTACTATGTGCAAAGCACCGTTCTAAGCACTGGGGGATACAAGGTGATCAGGTTGTCCCACAAGGGGCTCACAGTTTTAATCCCTTTTTTACAGATGAGGTAACTGAAGCACAGAGAAGTCAAGTGACTTGCCCAAAGTCACACAGCTGGCACGCGGCAGAGCTGGGATTCGAACCCAAGACCTCCGACTCCCAAGCTCCGGCTCTTTCCACTGAGCCAAGTGCATAGGTGCTACAGGAGGATAAGTGAGGTGTACATCCCCCCATTCTATTAATCGTGATTATCTTGTCTTGTTCTTGTCCATCTGTCTCCCCCGATTAGACTGTGAGCCCGTCATTGGGCAGGGATTATCTCTAACTGTTGCCGAACTGTCCATTCCAAGCGCTTAGTACAGTGCTCTGCACATAGTAAGCGCTCAATAAATACTATTGAATGAATGAATGAATGAATGAGTAAAAAAGGGTAGAGGAAATGAGGGCTTGGTCAGGAAAGGCCTCTTGAAGGAGATGTGATTTTTCAGGAAGATTTTGAAAGGAAGGGAGAGTGGCGGACTGTCAGATATGAAAGGGAAGGGAATTCCAGGCCAGAGGGAGGATATGGGCGAGGGGACGGGATTGGGATAGGTGAGATCGAGGTGTCGAGATTGAAGTACCCAAAAACTAATCTTGTGAAAGTATGAAAAGTGGGTAATCCTTGGCCTCGTTTGTATGGTGTTTTTTTTCCATAAGAATGCATGAGAAGCAGCAAGGCCTAATGGAAAGAGCTCACGCTTGGAAGTCAGAGGACCGAGGTTCTAATGCAAACTCTGCAGTGTGCTGCTGTGGGCAAGTCACTTGACTTCATAAAATGAGGATGAAATACTCGCTCCTCAATAATACCTGTTCTCCGTCCTTAGGGTATAAACCCCAGGAGAAACGGGGACTGCATCTGACCCCCTGATTGTACATATCCACAACCCCAGTATGTGGTACTGTGCTTATTCATTCATTCAATAGTATTTATTGAGCGCTTACTATGTGCAGAGCACTGTACTAAGCACTTGGAATGGACAATTCGGCAACAAATAGAGACAATCCCTGCCCAATGATGGGCTCACAGTCTAAACGAGGGAGACAGACAGCCAAGCAAAACAGAACAAAACAAAAACAAGACAACATCATCAAGATAAGGTAGGATAATGCTTGGCCTATAGTGAACCCATAACAAATATCACATTTATTAATAAAATCATTAATGCCAATGAAAAGCCCTAATTTATTGTCCAGGTGCGAACTGTAGTATTTTTGAAATACACCTTTATCATTTAAAATGTTATTGACCATTGTTGCAGTTTTCCTACTTGCATGCAATTTTTTTTTTTCATTCCACTTCCTCCTCAATAGCTAATTTCTTATTTTCAGGTAGCATAATCCTTTGGATTGGGTTGCTATAAGAAATCACTTCAAGCCTCCTTGAAGTATTTCAGACAAGGAATCACAGAAAGTAATTGCCCTATTTTAAAAGTTAAACCGTGGTACTTTTTTTCCTTTGAATAGCAGGAAGTTCCAGAAAATTGTAATGGCCAAACAGGATAAAGAATTGAAACACATCTTCGCCCTGAATCGATTCCAAAAGCAGTTATTTCCATAGCAAAATAAAATCACTGATGGCACTGCATCCTATTTCCTCTATACATCTCTGTTTAGTAATTAAGATTTATTTCCAGTTGCAGATTCGTAGCTGCGCATCAATTTTTTCAAGGGATGTATTAGATTAGACCTAGAAAAAAGTCTGGTGTCACTGTGCTCTCTTTACTGCTTCCTAAATCCACTTTCTTGATCTATGTGCACGAAATTATCAGGAGTGGGGTGAAATTGGACCAGCGGACTTGAAAACTCCAGGAAAATGCTAAAATAGCGGTGAATTATTGTCGTTTTAAATGGACATAGGAAGCAGTGGGGAATATTTAAAAGTGATTGATGATTTCTAAGTCAACAGTGCAAATTTGTCACCACATTTTTGATTTAAAATAACCAACTCTTAACACTCCCCAAATATCTGCAGCTCTCAGAGGCGGAATTCTCAGCAGGCTGGACCGAGTTTCCGACATCAAAGCTTAACTCTCTCACACCGAGTAAAAAGTTAAGAGCAATGGGAAAGCAAAGGATTCCACGGCTATGGGAGGAAATGGATGATTAATAGTTTTGGAAAGGGAGCTCTTTCCAATAGGAAGCATCTGGCACTTCCAGTATTAGACCTGAAAATACCAGTTTTGAAGCCGAGTAGCCTCAAAAACATTAGAAATTACAGTAATTCCCAGTTGGCCACTTGCCAACCTTAGACCTAAAAGCAGAAACTCCAGGTGTGACTCCTTATGCGGAAGGAACTCCTTTATTTCTCCTAAATCGTCCCGTCAGTGAAGGGGGTCGTCCGCTTTAAGATTTCATTCTCTAACTGGCCTAATTTGATTTTGTCACGGGCCCACCTGGAATCCTCAAACTCATAAAATTGTCCTTTAATTTACTAATTCAGAAAAGGACTTGTCATCTTCGGGAGGCTGCTCCGTACCGCTCAAGCGTATGGTAATTGAGAGCGTATGGTAAATGTGACACTGACTTTGTGAAATGGATGACTCATTTTGCAACCTGGAAATACGCTTCCAAGCTTGGTAATAGTAGTCATGGAAGGGAAACTAACTCAAGAGCACAATCCAAGACATTTATGAGGCTTTTCACTTGGAAAATTTAAAGGGATTGACAGGCCATCTCCAAAACGGAACGAAAAATTCATCTCTGGAAAGAAAATCCCATCACTTTTAAGTCCTTCTTTGCATAAAAACTAACTGTATAGACCAGAGGGAGAGTTTTGTTCCAGGGTTCCCGTAAACACCAAAAGGAAGGCAACGCAAAGTGGAAAGATTTACGGTAATGTCATGGGGTAAAATTCCACCTTAGTTTAATATTACCATATAGAGTTGTCTTTTGGTTAAAAGACTGTGGTGAGATTGTGGGAGTGCTATGGAGAGAAGATTACTTGCACACTTCATCAAAAGAAAATACAGTAGCGCACATTTTCTGGATCATTACCTCAGCCCACAAGGAGAGCAATCTCGGATAGCAAAGTTTAGAGGAAATAGTTTGTTTTACTGCCAGTAGGATTCCCACTTCAGGTGCTTCCGCAGGTAGCTTTGACAGGCTCTCCTGATGCTCTGCACATAGTAAGCGCTCAATAAATACTGTTGAATGAATGAATGAATGAACCATCTACCCCCTGGCCCAGTCGCCCAGAGTCCCGTGGCATGTACTGCGAAATAGCTAGCAAGCAGAACTGATGCAGCGTGGGCTTAGACGACAACAACGTTGGTCCTGCCCTAACAACCTTTTACTCCATTTCGGCTAGAACGTGACAGTAGATTTATGGAACATTCTCCCCACAACGTGGACATGAATGGACATCAAGGTCCGTCTCCCCGCCGTCACAGAAGCTGCGTGGCTCCGTGGAAAGAGTGCAGTCTTGGGAGTCAGAGGTCATGGGTTCTAATCACGACTCTGCCTCTTATCAGCTGTGTGACTTTGGGCAAGTCACTTCACTTCTCTGTGCCTCAGTGACCTCATCTGTAAAATGGGGATGAAGACTGTGAGTCCAATATGGGACAACCTGATTACCTTGTATCCCCTCCCAGCGTTTAGAATAGTACTTGGCACATAATAAGCTCTTAAATACTACCATTATTATTATTATTGGACTGTAAGCTCGTTGTGGGCAGGGAATATATGTGTCTGTTCTCGTACTGCCCTCTCCCAAGTGCTTAGTACGGTGCTCTGCACACAGTAAACACTCAATAAACACACTTGAATGAATGAATAGATACAGGGTGATGCAGTGCCGGGCGATTAAGTGGCATTTTTTATGATGTTTGTTAAGGGCTTAGTACTTGCCAGGGACTTTGCTAGCTACTGGGGTAAAATACCAGTTGATCAGGTTGGACACAGTCCAGGTCCCGCATGGGGCTCACAGTCTAAATCCCCATTTTAATCCCCAGAAGCAGAGTGGTCTAGTGGATGGAGCGTAGGCCTGGGAGGGAAAAGGACCTGTGTTCTAATCCTGGCCCCGCCATCTGTCTACGGTGTGACCTTGGGCAAGCCACTTAACGCCTCTGTGCCTCAGCTCCCTCATCTGTGAAATGGGGATCGATTATGAGTCCCATATGGGACATAGACTACGTCCAACCTGATTATCACTGAGACATGCTGATAGAGAAGCGGCGTGGCTCAGTGGAAAGAGTCCGGGCTGGGGAGTCAGAGGTCATGGGTTCTAATCATAGCTCCGCCACTTGTCAGCTGTGTGACTTTGAGCAAGTCACTTAACTTCTCTGTGCCTCAGTTCCCTCAACTGTAAAATGGGGATTAAGACTGTGAGCCCCATGTGGGACAACCTGATCACCTTGTATCCTCCCCAGCACTTAGAACAGTGCTTTGCACATAGTAAGCGCTTAACAAATGCCATCATCATTATTATTATTGCTATCATTATCTCGCGTGCACCCCAGTGCTTAATGTACAGTGCCTGGCACATAGTAAACGCTAAACAAAGTCCATGAAAAAAAATTACAGACGAGGTAACTGAGACCAAGGGAAGTTAAGAGACTTGTTCAAAGTCACATAGCAGACAAGTGGTGGAGTGGAATTAGAACCCAGGTCCTTCTGACTGCCAGGCCCATGCCCTCTCCACTAGACCACGCTGCACTTTGAGAGCTTGTTGTACAGAGCACTATAAGAAGCACTTTGGGGAGTAGAGTAGGTAGTTGCAGTCTCTGCATCTAGTTTACAATCTAGTGGGATGAAAAGGTTTGTGTATACACAGCATGTTACTTTGTGAGCCCTACAATATTGGTTTTCTTTAACACCGGGCTCTACAAGGATGCAACCCTGGCACTAGAAGAGAACTCTGCAGATCTCAGACCTCAACTACAGAAGACACCACTGTGCCCTCTCTCTTTTCGTTGTTGCGTCTGATGCTTGGAATGGCTTAGTAAGCGTCGGGTTTTTACTGCAGAGAATAAGTGGCAAAACAAAACTGAGAAACAAAAGGCACAACAGAGAACTACTACATCACCACCAAAAAGCACAGCTGTCTGCACAAATGAAGAGGAGCCTGAAAATGGCAGGGGCATCAGAGCGTATAAGACGGGTTGGTGCAGGCTGCTTGGCTCAGCATCAGCAAACGGTCTCTTCAATGGCAGGGCTGATCCCGGCTAGAAACCGACAGTAAAATCACCCCCTTCCCCGCCCCCACAGCCGATTCCCCAGTGAGGAAAGACTTCCAAATTCCCCAGTGAGGAAAGACTTCCAAAGCAGAGTTCATTGATTCATTCAATAGTATTTATTGAGCGCTTTCTATGTGCAGAGCACTGTACTAAGCGCTTGGAATGTACAATTCGGCAAAAGATAGAGACAGTCCCTGCCCAGTGACGGGCTCACGGTCTCAACGGGGGAAACAGACAGCAAAGCAAAAGAAAACAGAACAAAACAAGTAGTCTGGCATAGATATCTTCAAGGTAAATAGAATCATAGAATCAAAGCGCATCCAGCGTCCAACTCACCCTTACATTCCCCTATCCTAAAAAATCCACCCTTGACCGCATGACCCCATCACCCTTCTACCAATTCTTTCCAAACTCCTCAAGTGAGTTGTTCCACCCACTGCCTTCATTTCCTCTCTGACAGTTCTTTTCTCTGACCCTTGCAATCTGCCTTGTGGCCTCTCCGCTCCACAGAAACTGCCCTATCTAAGGTGACAAATGACCTCCTTCTGTTCAAATCCAAAGTCCAACTCTTCCTTTCCATCTCTCTGCATTCCCCAAGAACCAGGTCAAGGTCCAGGAGCAGAGCTACAGGGCAGGGGTAAGGTCCAGCATGGAGTGTCCGAGGCAGGGAAGGGTGGGGGGAAAGAAGGCAAACTCCCATTCTTCCTGCCTCACAAGCCTGTCAGCTTGGTTTCATCCTCGACACATCTTTCATTCAACTTTCATATTCAGTCAGTCACCAAATGCCATCAGTTCCACCTTCATAACATCTCTAGAATCTGTCCTTTAATTGCTCTCCCCCACTTCAAAGCCTTATTTGAAGGCACATCTCCTCCAGGAAGCCCTCCCTGACTGAGCCCTCCTCTTCTCTTCCACCACTCCCTTCAGCACCACTCTTACTTGCTCCTCATTCATCCTCTGTCCCTTCATCACGGCATATATGTACATATATATGTTTATCTATCTATCTATCATGTATCTATCTATCTATCTATCTATCTATCTATCTATCTATCTATCTATCTATCTATCTATCTATCTATGTTAATGTCTGTCTTCCCCTCTAGAATGTGAGCTCGTTTTGGACAGGGAATGTGGTTGATGTTATATTGTACTCTCCCTAGTGCTTAGTATAGTGCTTTGCCCACAATAAGCACTCAATAAATACGATTACTAATTCATTCATTCATTCAATCATATTTATTGAGCACTTACTGTGTGCAGAGCCCTGTACTAAGTGCTTGGAGAGTACAATTTGGCAACAGATAGAGATAATCCCTACCCAACAACAGGCTCACAGTCTAGAAGGGTAATAATAAAAATGATCCTAAACTTGTTTCCATGCTGATCCAAGCACTGCCTTTGACACAGTGGACCACCACTGTCACCTAAAAATCCTATCTAACCTTGGCTTCACTGACACTGTCCTTTCCTTGTTCCGCTTCTACCGTTCCGGCCGCTCCTTGGCAGTGTTTTTCGTTGGCTCCTCCTCTGCCTCCCAACCCCTAACCACTGTGAGTCTCTCAGAGCTTAGTTTTGACTCTCCGGTCTCACATTTCCTCCTGTCTTTTAGACATTTAATAATAAAAATAACGTTGGTATTTGTTAAGCGCTAACTTTGTGCAAAGCACAGTTCTAAGCGTTGGGGTAGATACAGGGTAATCAGGTTGTTCCACATGAGGCTCACAGTCTTAATCCCCATTTTACAGATGACGGTACTCAGGCACAGAGAAGTTAAGTGACTTGCCCACAGTCACACAGCTGACAAATGGCAGACCGGGAATTCGAACCCATGACCTCTGACTCCCAAGCCCGTGTTCTTTCCCTTGAGCCACGCTGCTTCTCATTTTCAACTCAGATGTCCCACTGCTACTCCAACTTAGGTCTAAAACAAACTATATTTCCACGTAAATCCTGTCCTCCCTGAGACTTTTCCATTAGTGACGTAATAGTAATAGTACCGATTAAGCGCTTACTGGGTGCAGAGTATCAAACGCTAGGAGAGAATACACTGGTGGGAATTAGAAATGGGCCTGTCTCTTAGGAGGCTCACAATCTGAGTCTCAGGGAATGGAGTTTTGAATTAGGGTGAACATCTGGAGTCGTTGAAACTGGGGAGTGGGGATTTAAGGGACCAGGGTGGACAGAGTGTGGAGATAACGGGGGCAGAGAGAAGGCGGAAAGGGGCCAACTCAGGGAGTAGGGGGGAGGGGGAGGGGGAGGGTGGGGAGATGTGAGGCGTCCATTACAGCAGTTGGTTCCTCAACTCCTCCATCTATCTGCAACCAGTGCTCTGACTGTGCTCCCAACTCTGCCAGTGCCCTCTTTTTGCTATTGTTTTAATAAGATGTTCTTTTACATTCTATTTATTGCTACTGTTCTTGTCTGCCCGTCTCCCCCCGATTAGACCGTAAGCCCGTCAAAGGGCAGGGACTGTCTCTATCTGTTACCGATTTGTACATTCCAAGGACTTAGTACAGTGCTCTGCACATAGTAAGCGCTCAATAAATACTATTGAATGAATGAATGAATGAATCCTTCTGTACCCGTGACCCCAGCCCAGAACATCCCAGCGACCCTCCTCCCACCCTCACACCTTCCTTTTTATTTCTCCTGCATTCCCCAATAACAGAGTCAAGGCCAAGGAGCAGAGCCACACGGCGGGGGGAGGCCCAGCAGGGAGTGTACGAGCCAGGGGAAGGTAGGAGGGAAGAAGGCAAACCGTCATTCCTCCTGTCTCACACGTCTGTCAGCTTGGCATCATCCTCGGCACATCTTCCATTCAACTTCCTTTATTCAGTCAGTCACCAAATCCCGTCAGTTCTGCCTTACCAAAATCTCTAGAATCTGTCCTTTCCTCTCCATAATAGTATAGGATGATAGTATTGTTAAGCTCTTACTATGTGCCAAGCACTGTTCTAAGTACTGGGGTAGATGCCAGGTAATCAGGTTGTCCCACGTGGGGCTCACAGTCTTAATCCCCATTTTACAGTTGAGGTAACTGAGGCACGGAGAAGATATGTGACTTGCCCAAAGTCATACAGCTGATAAAGTGGTGGAGCTACGATTAGAATCCACGACCTCTGACTCCCAAGCCTTTGCTCTTTCCACTGAGTTGTGCTGCTTCTCCCAGACTGCTTCTCTGCTGATCATATCCCATTTATCATATCCTGCCTTGACTACTTTATCAGCCTCCTCACTGACCTCCCTGCCTCCTCTCTCTCTTCACTCTGCTCCCCAGATCATTTTTCTAACAAAACTTGTAGTCCACGTCTCCCCGCTCCTCAGAAATCACCAGTGATCGCCCAACCACCTCTCCATCTGTTTAGAGTTTCTGTTTAGAAACTCTTTCCAACAGCTTTAAAGTACTCAGTCTGCTCTCCCTCTCCTATTTTACCTGGGTAAAATATTCTTTGTTATTTCTGATTTCTTAATACAACCGAGCCTGCACGCTTTACTATTCTAACACTAATCAGCTCACTTGCCTTGATCTCATCTTTCTCATCATCAACCCCTCGCCCGCATCCTCCCCCTGGCTTGGAACTCATCCCCCTTCCCCATCTTCATATCTGACAGACCACCACTCTCCCCAACTTTAAAGTCCTGCTAAAATCACATCTCCAAGAGGCCAACTAAACCTTCACTTCCCTGTATAAGCTCTCCTGTGTTAACTTGGGTCTGCTCCTCTTAAGCACTTTTAATATTCACCCCTTCTCCGGCATCTTATGTACATATCCAGCTTTAATTTGTAATAATGCCTGCCTTCTCCTCTACTTGTTCTTCCCCTCCTCCCAGCACCACAGCACTTGTGTACATATCTGTAATTTATTTACTTATATGGATGTCTGTCTCTCCCTCTTTAGACTGTGAACTCACTAGCCGAGGAATATGTCTGTTTATTGCTGTACTGTACTCTCCCAAGCACTTAGTACGGAGCTCTGCACACAATAAACACTCAATAAATATGATTAAATGAATAAATGAATAAACACCTTGAGGGCAGGGATTATCTATGCCTACCTGTTTGCACTGTACTCTCCCAAGTATTTAATAAAGAGAGCTCTACGAACTGTAAGGGTTCAATAAATGCCAAATAATGGATTGATCTCTCTGAGGCATCTCTCATCAAAATATTATCTATTTATATGTAGAAGCAGAGATTTTTAAAACATTTGAATTGATGTCAAACTGATACTTGATAATAACAATGTCCTGTCTGCTTATCTAATTCATAAATAAATCAATTGAATTTACTGAAAGCTTATTGTGTGCGGAGCACTGAACTAAAAACTTGGGAGAGTAAGATATAACACTCTCCCAAGTCCTTAGTTCAGTGCTTTGCACATAATAACAGAGTTGATAGACACGTTCCCTGTAACTCATCCCACACACTTCAGTCCTCTAGCATAAATCTACTCACTGTGCCTCAGTTTCTGGCCTAGAACTTCCTATCCACCCTGCTCCTCCCCTTCCCCCCCCCCCCCATGATCTACACGCAGTAAGTGCTCCAAAAATAACACTAAATGACTGATTAAAAGCATATCTCCCCCCAAACCCTTCCATAAATAACCTCTCTTTTCCCCAATTTATTTGCCCTGTCTTCTGCATTGCCTAGGTATTTGGGTCTGAACCCTTTCAGCACTTTAATACTCATCCCACTCTCAGCCCCACAGAATTTATGCACATATCTCACTGTTCTGCCCCTTCCCCTCCCCATAATTTCTGTTAATCTCTCGCTCTCTCCACCACTAGACTGTAAACTCTTTATGGTCAGGGGTCGTGTTTACCCATTTGATTGTTCTGTACTCTCCCAAGTACTTACTACACTGGTCTGCACTCAGTGAAGACAATCAAAAGAAGCAATCAAAAATATCAGTATAGAAAGTGTTTACATGACAATAAACTCAGTAGTATAACAGGAATTAAAAAGGTGAACCTAAATGATCTTGTATGTAATAATCAATAGTAAAACAAATCAAAACCAGGAAGAAAAAAAATGATTTATTCAATTCCTGAACATGTTTTTCGGTAATACCAGAAAAACACCAAGTGTATTTGTTGTTATTTAGATGTTGATGTCTTTAAGGTCTTGAAGCCCAGGAATTTCTAATTATTCCCATAGTGATCTTAAAAGAAACCCCCCAAAAAGCTTAGCTAGATTCTTTAACTCCATCCTGCCTTCTGCTAGCCTTACAAATATTTCTCAATCTCAGAGAAGTAGCGTGGCTCAGTGGAAAGAGCACGGGCTTGGGAGTCGGAGGTCATGGGTTCGAATCCCGGCTCTTCCACTGTCAGCTGTGTGACTGTGGGCAAGTCACTGCACTTCTCTGTGCCTCAGTTACCTCATCTGTAAAATGGGGATTAAGACTGTGAGACTCACGTGGGACAACCTGATTACCCTGTTTCTACCCCAGTGCTTAGAACAGTGCTCTGCACATAGTAAGCGCTTAACAAATACCAACATTATTATTATTATTATCTTCTCCCCTGACATTTGTCACTGTAATTTTGACTCAACTGACAATGAGAAAGTCTTTAACACATCTCCAGAGACTTGAAATACTGTGGGGAGATATCATGAGAAATAGTTGGTTTTTCTAGTTTTCTACAGCCCTGAAAAACAGAAAACTATCAGCAGAAGATTAGTAATATCTGTAACATACAATTTATCCAATAATGTCATCAACTCTTACTGAGTGGGTTGCAAAGTTATAGATATGATCCCTGCCTTCAAAGAATTTACAGTCTAATGAGGTAGACAAGTGGGGACACCTATTTTATGGTATTTGTTAAGCTCTTTCTATGTGCCAGGCTGGGGTAGATTCAGTCAGTGCCCCACATGGGGCTCACAGTATTAATCTCCATTTTACAGGTGAGATAACTTAGGCACAGAGAATGAAGTGACCTGCACAAAGTCACACAGCAGACAAGTGGCGGAGTAGGGATTAGAATACAGACCCTTCTGACTCCTAATCACTTGCTCTATCCATCGGGCCACGCTGCCTATTCGTCACATTTGATGAATAATAATGTTGGTATTTGTTAAGCGCTTACTATGTGCAGAGCACTGTTCTAAGCGCTGGGGTAGACACAGGGGAATCAGGTTGTCCCACGTGGGGCTCACAGTCTTAATCCCCATTTTACAGATGAGGTAACTGAGCCACAGAGAAGTGAAGTGACTTGCCCACAGTCACACAGCTGACAAGTGGCAGAGCTGGGATTCGAACTCAATACACAATAGGCAAAATAGGCAATACACAATAGGAATTGAAATACACAATAGGCAAAAGAATAATTACATAAATGCCAAAGTTAAAAGGTAAAAGATAGCAAACAAAGAAATGGCTGCTTTGGTGGGGATTTACTTGGGAATGCCACGTCAATTAATGCTATTTTTTGAGCACTTACTATGTGCAGAGCACTGTACTAAGTACCCGAGAGAGTACAATACAACAGAATAGTGCTCTACACATACTAAGCGCTCAATAAATACTATTGAATGAATAAGTAGACACATTCCCTGCCCATAATGAGTTTACAATCTAGAGCAATTTAGATTGTGAGGAACATCAATCATGTCTAATTGCCACTTGTGTATATTTTCCCAGAGTTTAGTGCAGTGCTCTGCCCACAATAAGTACTTTATACATACTATTATTTGTACTATTAATACTCTTGAAAAATAGCTTTATAAAAGATGGCGAGGGATGTGATTTGACAGATTGAAAGGGGAAAGGTAATGATAGAAAAAACGGGGAATTTGTTAAGCACTTACTACGTGCCGAACACTGTACTAAGCATTTGGGTAGATGAAAGATCATCATCATCATCAATGGTATTTATTGAGCACTTACTATGTGCACATTACTGTACTAAGTGCTTGGAAGAGTACAATACAACAGAGTTGGTAGACACATTCCCCGCCCAAAATGGGTTTACACTCTATAGGGGGAGACAGACATTACATAGAAATGAGTAATTGATAATATATAATTTGTAGCTATGTACAAAATTCCCTTCTGCTGGAAAGCAGCGGCATGGGAGAGAGTCTAGAGCGGAGACTGACGTTCACTGTGCGGGAAGAGGCGAAGGTAAACCACTTCCATATTTTTATCAAGAAAACACTATGGATACACTACCAGAGCTATTGCTGATGGAGGCGGGGTGTTCTGGGAGAGAGATGTCCACGGCGTCGCTATGGGTCGTAGACAACTAAATGCCATAAGACATAAGTCCTTTGGGGTTGAGGATGGGGCAAATGTCAAATGCCCAAAGGTCCCGGATCCAAGTGCGAGATAGTAAAATAAAGGGCAAGATAACCTGATTACACAGAGCCAATTGCAAGATAATCAGGTCGGACCTAATGCCTGTCCACTGTAGGGCTTAGAGTCTAAGTGGCCAAATAGAAAAAGCACGGGCCTGGGAGTAAGAGGACCTGAGTTCTAGTCCCAGCTCCACCTCTTGCCTGCTGTACGACCTTGGACAAGTCACTTAACTTCTCTGTGCCTCAGTTACCTTATCTGTCAAATGGAGATTAAGACTGTGAGGCCCATGTGGGACATGGACTGTGTCCAACCTATCTTGGACCTATCCCAACACTTAGTCCAGTGGTTGGCACCTAGTAAGCATTTAACAAATACCATTAAAAAATTAAGAGGGAGAAAGGGAACAGGTGTATAATTCCCATTTTGTAACTGAGGAAACTGAGAAGCCAAAAATTAAGTAACTTGCCCAAGGTCACGTGGCAGGCAATTGGCAGGCTGGGATTAGAACCTAGGTCTTTTGCTTGTGATCTTTCCATTAGGCCATGCTGAAATGCCTTGAAGATGGAAAGATCTGTGAGCAAAGTAGAGTTTTAAGGCTAGGTTCAGAGGGGGCAAAAAGTGAAAGTAAGATTTTTGTGGAAATGGGAGAGTTTCCAGGTCAATAGTCAAGAGTTAGTTGGATGGGTTCGTGTGTTCTAATCCCGACTCTGCCAGGTATCAGCTGTGCGACTTTGGGCAAGTCATTTAACTTCTCTGTGTCTCAGTTATCTCATCTGTAAAATGGGGATCAAGACTGTTAGCCGCAAGTGGGACAACCCGATAACCTTGTATCTAGCACTAACCATATGTCTATCCCAGCGCTCAGAATACTGCTTGGCACGTAGTAAGCATTTAATAAATACCATCATCGTTCTTATTATACGAAAAGACATAAGTAGCCAATGGAAGTTTTTGAGGAAGGGAGTCATGTGTTCTAACAGACATTTTAAAAATACGATATGTAGGATAGGCTGAAGATGGTAGAGGTTTGAAGTGGGGAATACAGTAATGAAGCTATGAAAGTCCCTCTAAACTGTAAGATCCTGGTGGACAGCGAATGTGCCTACTAACTCTTTTTTCATTTTTTTAATGATATTTGTTAAGCGCTTACTTTGTGTCGTGCATTGTACTAAGCATTGGGGAGGATGCAAGCTAATCCGGTTGGAAAGAGTCTACGTGTCACATGGGGGGCTCACAGTTTAATCCCTCTTTTATGGATCAGGTAACTGAGGCCCACATAAGTTGAGTGACTTGCCTAAGGTCACGAAACAGACAAGTGGAGGAGCTGGATTTAGAACTGAGGTCCTTCTGTTACCCAGACCTGTGCTCTATCCACTAAGCCACATTGCTTCTCTCTGTTGTATTTTTCCAACTGCGTAGTACAGTGCTTTGCACACAGTAAGCACTTAATAAATAGCACTGATGGACTAAAAGTAATTCACTCATTAATTCAATCATATTTATTGAGTGCTTGCAGTGTGCAGAGCACTGTATTAAGTTCTTGGGAGAGTTCAGTACAATAATAAACAGACACATTCCCTGTCCACAATGAGCTTACAGTCTAGAGGGTATCTATTCTCTTCAGTCTTGCCTTGTGCCGTCGAGTCGTTTCCGACTCATAGCGACACCAAGGACACCTCTCTCCCAGAACGTCCTGCTGTCCATCTGCAATCGTTCTGGTGGTGGATCCACAGAGTTTTCTCGGTAAAAATCTGGAAGTGGTTTACCGCTGCTGCCTTCCACACAGTAAACTCGAGTCTCCACCCTCAACTCTCTCCCATGCTGCTTCTGCCCAGAACAAGTAAGTTTTGACTTGTAGCAGATTGCCTTCCACTCATTAGCCACTGCCCAAGCTAGGAATGGAATGGGTAGGCCTCTGCTTGGCTCTCCCTACCCTAGCAGAGGCTGGTAGAGTACGGGAAACTCTTCAGGTGTGACCCTGAGAGGGGCTATTCAGTCTAGAGGGGATCTATTCTATTCAGGAGGCAGTGATTCATCAAGAGCACCTATTGTGAAAGAGCACTGTTCTAAGCTCCGTACTAGGGTTAAGCACAAATAAGAGACCACTTGCTCGAGGTCACAGAGTAGGCAAGTGGTAGGACCCAGGTCCCTTGACACTCAGGTCACTGGGCCACTCTCCTATCATCGTTAAGCATCGAATAGGTGCCCTCTGGTCCTGGTGTTGTGAATTAGGTGAATGATAATTCTGTATTTGCCCTGTCCATTGCTCCCAAGTTTTTGTGAACTCCAACCTTCATCTCACCAGAATGATGAGTTCTAAATTTCTAAACTATTATTTTCCAGGTACTGTTCCATCCCCTGATGGCTTTGGTGCATCTCGATCCTTTATCCTTGATCCAGCTCTTTTATAACTCTTTCTTAAAATGCAGTGGCCAGTTTTATTATCATTAATCCCCCCTTGGGTGAATTGAGGTTTATATCCTGACAAAACTGTGGTCTTTGCTTTGCCATCTCTGATCATACTACTAATTTGTTAGCCTTTTTCACTGGCTACCAGGGTCGTACCTGGAGAGTTTCCAGTACTCTACCAGTCTTGGTTGCGGGAGGGAGAATCAAGCAGAGGCACACCCGTTCCATTCCTAGCTTGGGCAGTGGCTAGCGAGTGGAAGGCCATCTGCTACAAGTCAAAACTCACTTGTGCTGGGCAGCAGCGGCATGGGAGAGAGTCAAGGGCAAAGACTCGAGTTTACTGCATCAAAGGCAGCAATGGTAAACCACTTCTGGATTTTTACCAAGAAAACTATATGGATCCACTACCAGAACGATTGCAGTTGGAGGTGGGGTCTTCTGCGAGAGATGTGTCCATGACGTCTCTATGGGTCGGAAATGACTAGATGGCATAAGACAAGACCCAGTCTAATAATAGTAATGATAATTGTGGTATTTGATAAATGCTTAGTATGTGACAAGCTAAATGTTGGGGAAGATACAAGGTAATCAGGTCCCACGTGGGCCTCTCAAACTAAGTAGGAGGGAGAACAGGTACTGAATTCCCATTTTGCAGATGAGGGAACTGAGGCACAGAGAAGCCAGCGACTTGCCCAAGGTCACACAGCAGTAGAGTCAGGATTAGAACCCATGACCTCTGACTCCCAGGCTTGTGCTCTTTCCATTAGGCCATGCTGCTTCTGAAATCATTCTGTCAATGATTTCAATTTCTGAAGTTGTAGTTTTTCCGTCATGCTGGCTCATATTGGATCATACCGAATATTTTCTGTCCATTTTTTAAGTTATATGACATGTTTATATAGTAATTTTCTCAGCGTGACATTCTCCTTTTGGAGAGCTTAGTGTCTCCTGCAAACCTATAGATTCTCTTGACTACTCTTCCAGACCATTTAAGAAATGTTAAATAAAGCCAGGCCTAGCCCACATTCACAGCAGTCCTTGGTACCTAATGTAGTACAGTGCTTTGCACACAGTAAGCGATCAATAAATGCGATTAATAATGATAATATAATTAGGAAATGAACACAGATTTTGGGGGATTCATCTAGACTCCATCTAAAAAAGTGGTCACTTCTCCTTATCTTTTTTCTGGTATTTAAACCATTTTTTCTAAATGAAAAGAAAGCAAGAGCATTATGGTCCTTACTGCGGAGTGGCTCTCCCATATATACCTCCTGTACAATCAATTAATCGATAATATTTATTGAGCACATACTGTGTGCAGACCTTTGTACAATATGCTTGGGAAAGTATAACAGAGTTGGTAAACTCAATCTCTGCCTACCAGGAATTTATAGCCTACAGGGAGACATGGGCATTAAAATAAAGTAGGGATAGAGGAAATAATATAGTATAAGAATACTCACATAAGCATTTTGGGGCTGAGGTGAGTTTCCAGGTGCTTACGGGGTAAAGAGCCAAGCACACAGTTGACACAGAGGGGAGGGTGGCTAGAGGAAATAAAGGGCTCAGTGTGGGAAGGCCTCTTGGAGGAGATGTGATTTCAAGACAGTTTTGAAGGTGGGGAGAGTTGTGGTCCATCAGATATTAAGTGGAAGGGCCTTCCAGGACCAAGGGAGAATGAGGGCAAAGGGTCCGTGGCAGAATAGACAATATCGAGGTAACGGAGAGTAGGTGGATGATAGTGGTGGAATGTGCCCATTGGGTTGTAGTAAGAGATCAGTGTGGCTTGGTGAAATGGAGAGACCTGACTGAATACCTTAGAGCTGATGGTACTAGGTCCTTTCCAGTTCTCAGAATGAAATCCAGTAGTATCTTATTGTTTCCAAGAATTGAGTCGAGAAGTAGCGTGGCCTAGTTGAAAGAGCGTGGGAGTCAGAGGACGCTTGTCTGCTGTGTGACCTTGGGTAAATCACTTCACTTCTCTGGGCCTCGGTTACCTCATCTGTAATGTACAGATTAAGACTGTGACTCCCACGTAGCACATGGACGGTGTCCAATCTGATTAGCTTGTCTCCACCCTAGCCCTCAGTTCAGTGCCTGGCACACAATAAACACTCAACAAATATAATTAAAAAAAAAAAAAAGAATGATTCCAAGAAGAGCTGTTCCAGTAAAGTTAGTTACGGTTTTCCAAAGCTTCCTCTCCCTCTCTTCCTGATGAAGCTTACAACCAGTCCTGTTAGCTGCCCTTGACAGGGTTCTCCCTGATCACTTTGTATAACTCATTCGCCACCTACCTCTTAGTCACGTCCTCCCTTGCCTATCCCCCTTCACTTATCACATTATTCATTCATTCGGTCATATTTATAGAGCGCTTACTATGTGCAGAGCACTGTACTAAGCAATTGGGAGAGTACAATCCAACAATAAACAGACATATTCCCTGCCCACAGTGAGCTTACAAGTCTAGTCTACATCACACCACTCTTCTCATCTTCGAGAGGCTAATAAAATCATATTAGCTCCAGGAAATTTTCCTTGACTAAACTTTATCTCTCTAACCTAGTCATTGTGACCATGAGGCAGCCTTTATCCCCTAAGCACTTTGATCCCCCCTCACCCCAAGCCTGGCAGCACTTAAGCACTTAAGTATCCTTATACTCTATTGCTCCCCCATAGCTATGATTTATTTTAATGTCTGTCTCTCCAGTAAGCTTTTTGATATTCATCCAATCCCCAGGGCCACAACACTTAAGCACTGATGTATATATTCTACTACTCTAGTCTCCAGACCTATGATTCATTTTAACGTAAGCTCCTTGAGGGCAGGGACTGTGCATATTGACAATATTGTACTCTTCCAAGCATTTAATACAGTACTATGCACACAGTAAGAGCTCAATCAATACCATTTAATAATAATAATAATAACGTTGGTATTTGTTAAACACTGACTTTGTGCCAGGCACTGTTCTAAGCCCTGGGATAGATACAAGGTCATCAGGTTGTCCCACGTAGAGCTCACAGTCTTCATCCCCATTTTACTCAGTGGGTAAGTGAGGCACAGAGAAGTTAAGTGACTTGCCCAAGGTCGCACAGCTGACAAGCAGTGGAGCCAGGATTAGAACCCATGACCTCTGACTCCCAAGCCTGTTCTCTTGCCATGGAGCCACACTTCTCCTTTATTTAATGATAATAATAATAATGTTGGTATTTGTTAAGCGCTTACTATGTGCAGAGCACTGTTGTAAGTGCTGGGGTAGATACAGGGTAATCAGGAGATCCCAAATGAGGCTCAAAGTCTTAATCCCCATTTTACAGATGAGGTAACTGAGGCACAGAGAAGTTAAGTGACTTGCCCACAGTCACACAGCTGACAGATGGCAGAGCTGGGATTCGAACCCATGACCTCTGACTCTTTGACTCTCGGGCTATTTCCACTGAGCCACGCTGATGGACTGATGGGCCCAAGAATGCTTCTCAGGCTGTGATGCTCAATTCATTCAATAGTATTTATTGAGCGCTTACTATGTGCAGAGCATTGTACTAAGCGCTTGGAATGAACATGTCGGCAACAGATAGAGACAGTCCCTGCCGTTTGACGGGCTTACAGTCTAATCGGGGGAGACGGACAGACGAGAATGATGGCAATAAATAGAGTCAAGGGGAAGAACATCTCGTAAAAACAATGGCAACTAAATAGAATCAAGGCAATGTACAATTCATTAACAAAATAAATAGGGTAACGGAAATATATACAGTTGAGCGGACGAGTACAGTGCTGTGGGGATGGGAAGGGAGAGGTAGAGGAGCAGAGGGAAAGGGGGAAAAAAGGGTTTAGCTGCGGAGAGGTAAAGGGGGGGCTGGTAGAGGGAGTAGAGAGAGAAGAGGAGCTCAGTCTGGGAAGGCCTCTTGGAGGAGGTGAGTTTTAAGTAGGGTTTTGAAGAGGGGAAGAGAATCAGTTTGGCGGAGGTGAGGAGGGAGGGCGTTCCGGGACCGCGGGAGGACGTGGCCCAGGGGCCGACGGCGGGATAGGCGAGACCGAGGGACGGTGAGGAGGTGGGCGGCGGAGGAGCGCAGCGTGCGGGGTGGGCGGTAGAAAGAGAGAAGGGAGGAGAGGTAGGAAGGGGCGAGGTGATGTATAGCCTCGAAGCCTAGAGTGAGGAGTTTTTGTTTGGAGCGGAGGTTGATAGGCAACCACTGGAGTTGTCTAAGAAGGGGAGTGACATGCCCAGATCGTTTCTGCGGGAAGATGAGCCGGGCAGCGGAGTGAAGAATAGACTGGAGCGGGGCGAGAGAGGAGGAAGGGAGGTCAGAGAGAAGGCTGACACAGTAGTCTAGCCGGGATATAACGAGAGCCCGTAGCAGTAAGGTAGACGTTTGGGTGGAGAGGAAAGGGTGGATCTTGGCGATATTGTAAAGGTGAGACCGGCAGGTCTCGGTAACGGATAGGATGCGTGGGGTGAACGAGAGAGACGAGTCAAGGATGACACCGAGATCGCGGGCCCGAGAGACGGGAAGGATGGTCGTGCCATCCACGGTGATAGAGAAGTCTGGGAGAGGACCGGGTTTGGGAGGGAAGATGAGGAGCTCAGTCTTGCTCATGTTGAGTTTTAGGTGGCGGGCCGACATCCGGGTGGAGACGTCCCGGAGGCAGGAGGAGATGCGAGCCCGAAGGGAGGGGGAGAGGACAGGGGCGGAGATGTAGATCTGCGTGTCATCTGCGTAGAGATGGTAGTCAAAGCCGTGAGAGTGAATGAGTTCACCGAGGGAGTGAGTGTAAATGGAGAACAGAAGAGGGCCGAGAACTGACCCTTGAGGAACTCCAACAGTTAAAGGATGGGAGGGGGAGGAGGCGCCAGCGAAGGAGAGCTGATTGATTACTCAATTTGAAAGTCTATGGCAAATGGCCACATTAGTGCTAGTATCATATGTATAAGGCTTGCAGAGCAAGAAAGACCTGTTTGGGGCTAACCCATTAAGGTAGAAAGAAACTTCCTTTCTATTCAAGCAACATGGAAAGGAGCGTAAAGAAGAGTCCGGCGAACAGTGGTTTTCTTAATCACATTCACAGGCATGGTGAGTCAGTAGAAATCAGTAGTGTAATCTTCCAAAATGAAGTATAGCTATGTATGGGGCAATTAGGAAGCTTAAGAACATAGCTGTGAGTAGTCAGCCCCAGTGCAGTTCTGATAACAGCAGTGTTAAGATTGAATGAGTCTTGGTAAACGTCTAATAATTTCTCCGGTCAGCAGAGTGAGAAGCAGGATGAGGAACAGCTTGGTCTAGTGGATAGAGCATGGGCCTGGGGGTCAGAAAAGACCTGGGTTCTAATCCCAGCTCCACCACTTGTCTGCTTTGTGACCTTGGGAAAGTAATTTAACTTCTCCGTGCTCAGTTATCTCATCTGTAAAAGGGGGATTAAGACTGTGAGTCCCATGGGTGACATGGACTGAGTCCAGCCAGATATGCTTGTGTCAATCCCAGCATTTAGTACCATGCCTGGAACATAGTAAGTAGTAAACAAACACCATTAAAAAAAAGAATCAGAACAAGGTTGTGTAGGATGGATTTTTAACCGTGCTGCAATTACACTAGAATTACCCAATCATCTCTCCCCATCCTACCTTGTCTCACTCCTATCCTTCTACAACACAACCACACTCTTTGCTCCGCTAACACTTACATAATCACTGAACCTCCATCTCATCTGTCTTTCCATAGATCCCTTCCCCACCTCCTCCCTCTGTCCTGGAACTCCCCCATCAAATCTGACAGATTAACAGTCTCCCTCCACTAAAATCACATCTCTTTCAAGAACCTTTCCCTAATTAATCCCTCATATCCCCCACTTGCCCTCCCTTCTGTGTTGTTGCTTATGCACCTGGATCTGTACCCCCTAAACACTTGATATTCACCCCTCCTTCAGCCAGGCTGTGAGCCTGGGGTCTTCTTCAGTGGCAGGCTGGGTTTCTCCCCATCCTTACTTGCACTCTTTAACTTGTACTTATTTGTACTTGTACACTTCGAAGTGCTTAGTGCAGGGTGTCCGAGTGGAAAGAGCATGGGCCTGGGAATCAGAGACCTGGGTTCTATATCTGGCTCTGCCACACTGCTGTTGTGTGTCCTTGGGTGAGTCACTTAACTCCTCTTGAACCTCAGTTTCCTCATCTGCAAAGTGGGGATTCAACACCTATTCTCTCCCCTACTTAGACTGGGAGTCCCAGGTGGGACCTGATTTGCTTCTATCTACCCCAGCACAGTGCTTGACACATAGTAAGTGCTTAACAAATACTATTATTGTTATTAGTACAGTGCAATACTATCAAGTAAGCACTCAGTAAATATGATTGATTGATTGACTGATTTCTGCCCTCTTCCTGGACACTCTAGACTGGAAGTTCATTGTGTGTAGGAAAGGTGTCTATTTATTGCTATAGTGTACTCTCAAGCTCCTAGTACAGTGCTTTGCACACAGTAAGCACTCCATAGAGTTAATTGAATAAATGAATGTGAATGAACACACTTGCCCCTGAGGTAGTGGGGGCCACAGACAGCTGCCAGCATTCCAGATAGATTAGGCAGTCCCTGTCCCACATGGAGCTCACGGTCTTTATCCCCATTTTCCAGATGAGTTAAGTGACTTGCCCAAGGTCACACAGCAGACATGTGGCAGAGTTGGGATTAAAACTCACATCCTCTGACTCCCAGGCCCGTGCTCTTTCCACTAGGCCATGCTGCTTCCCTAGGAGGAGACCTACCTAAACTGTTTCTGCTGCTGCTTTATGGTGTGTGTTTGGGGGCAGTCCTAGAGTGACAAATTACCCAGATACTACAGAGTATGAATCAGATATAACTCTCTTCCAGGGAAAGAAAAGTCTTGCTGCAATATTAGGTTCTTGGAACGAACTTTGCTCAATACCCAGGGCATAATATAAGAGTCTATTTCCTCTTAGCTCTTTCCTTAATTACAAGATTACTCATTGACTTCATTGATTTGGTTTTCAAATTCAGGTTTATACATTCAGTAGTATATATTGGGTGCCTGTTGTATTCAGAGCACTGTTTTAAGCATTTAGGAGACTTCAGGCCATGCTTCCCCACTCGTCAAGAACCTCCAGTGGTTGTCCATCCACAGCCGCAACAAACAAAAACTCCTCACCATTGGCTTTAAAGCACTTAATCACCTTGCCCCCTCCTACCTCACAATTTCTCTCCATCTCAAAACTTTATTGAAGGTCATCTCCTCCAAGAAGCCTTTCCTGACTAAGCCCTCCTCTTCGCTTCTCCCACTCCCTTCTGCGTTGCTCTTACTTGCTCCTTGCTCCCTCCCATCTCCTCAGCACATATGTATACATATGTATATATCTGTAATTTATTTATGTATTTAACTTTTTTTTATATTAATGTCTGTCTTCCACTTAGACTGTTAGCTCATTGTAAGCAGACATGTGTCTATTTGTTGTTATACTGTATTCTCGCAAGTGCTTAGTACAGTGTTTTGCACACAGTAAATGTTTAATAAATAAAATTGAATGAATGAATGAAAGAGTGTAATGATCTGCTGGGTGGTCTTGGGCAAATTGTTTAGCCTCGGTTCCCTGTTCTGTAAAATGGGGATTAAGACTGTGAGCCTCATGTGGGACATGGACTCTGTTCAACCTGATTACCTTATATCTAACCCAGTGTTTGGCACACAGTAAGCTCTTAACAGATACCATTTAAAAAAAGACATAATTCTTGTTTTCAAGTAACTTACATTCAACTGAGTCAGACAGACCATATGTATACAGTAGAAGCAGGGAGAAAAATAGCAAGAGGTTGGAAAAATGAATGTGAATAAATAAGTATAGTGTTTAAACCTATATGTACAAAAGTTGAATGGTATAAGTGTTGAGGGCTGTCAGCCATTTGCACTAGATATTTGTAAAATGTAATCAAAATATTCCAAAGAGGATCACTTTTTACCCCTTAAAGAACAGGACTGCATTATTTACTCATTAATATCAAGAGAAGTTGAGTTGTATCTACATTTGTTTGCTTTCTTGTCACAGTAAGAATGGGCCCTACCAATTTTAGACACACTTCAATTGCTGGCAAGATTTTAAGAGCACACCTTACTTCCTACTTCAATTTTCGGGACGTGCAGAAGTGCCAGATGAGGCCCTTTGTTAACTTGTCCAGTGAGGCTAAAGTAACTTTAATTTACTGAGATATAAAAAGATCTCATTTTACTTGAAGATATATTTTAATCCAGCTTCCGTCCAGCCACCTTTCATTTTTTCGGCAGTTAAGCATTTATATGTTAGTGAGAGCTTTGTCTAGGATGAAGTAGCTTAACCTGATTAGTTGATCAAAGGGAATTCAATTTCCCCATTGACAGTAGACAGAGGCTCTTGAAACATGCCAAGTACGCATTCAGCCCATGAAGAAAACCATTATGTGAAAGTGAGAAAATGCAATTGCCCGTGCCTCAATTCAGAGAAAGAATACTGAGTTCCTAATAACTCAAAGTCCAGATATTCATGTATGGAAGAAACCCATTGGAAGCTGTTGAAAGTTGTGGTGAATGAAATCATCAAAGAAGGGTTCAATGATTAACTCTTCTTACCAGGCACACAAAGGAGGTAGGGTGGAGTTGGTATGGAGGAGAGAACAGAGTAACCTAGTGGAAAGAGCGTGGGCCAGGGAGGCAGAGGACCTGGGTTCTAATGATAATAATAATAATAATGAATATGGTATTTGTTAAGCATTTACTATGTTCGTTCGTTCATTCGTTCATTCATTCATTCATTCATATTTATTGAGTGCTTACTGTGTGCAGAGCACTGTACTAAACGCTTGGAAAGTACAATTCGGCAACAATTGCCAAGCACTGTGCCAAGCACTGTTCTAAGCGCTGGGGTGGATACAAGGAAAACAGATTGTCCCACGTGGGGTTCACAGTCTTAATCCTCATTATAGAGATGAGGTAACTGAGGCACAGAGAGGTTAAGTAGTTTGCCCAAGGTCACACATTAGACAAGTGGAGCCAGGATTAGAACCCATGCCCTATGCCTCCCAAACCAGGGTGGAGTCAGGATTAGAACCCATGTCCTATGACTCCCAAACCAGGGCTCTTACCACTAAGCCACGCCCAGTTCTGCCACTTGTTTGCTGAGTGACCTAGGGCTGTGCCTCAGTTACCTCAGATGTAAAGG
This sequence comes from Ornithorhynchus anatinus, assembly GCF_004115215.2. NCBI lineage: Eukaryota > Metazoa > Chordata > Mammalia > Monotremata > Ornithorhynchidae > Ornithorhynchus > Ornithorhynchus anatinus. The sequence goes on from NC_041731.1 coordinate 90,125,596, forward strand.
GAGGAGTAAAACTGAGAGCCCCATTTGGGACATAGACTGTGCAACTCAATTATCTTGTATCTACCCCTGCTCTTAGTATAGTAACTGGCACATGGCATTTGTTAAGCGCTTACTATGTGCCAGGTCCTGGAGATAATAATCCCAATGCTGCAACTAGCCTGCTGTGTGACCTTGAGCAAGTCACTTAACCTCAGGCCCCTCATCTGTAAAATGGGACCTCTTCTCTTGCCCCTCTGAACTATGAGACCCAGATGGGACTGGAAATGTGTCCCACCTGACTTTGTTGTATCTACCTACCATAACACTTAGTACAGTGCTTGGACATTGGCAAGTGCTTAATAAATACCTCAATTTTCATTATTATCACCATTATTATCAATATAATGAGACAGAAAATTTTGTTTCAATAAAATAGGATCTAACCCAAAGCTAAATTAAGAAGTAAACAACTAAGACTATTTTTGGTTAAAATCAAATGTCTTACTGAAATTAAAACCCACCTTTATGAAGGGTCTGTTTTCTTTTGATCTCCCACCTCAATTTTCTAAGCAAAAATTCATCTAATTTTGTTTCTTGTCTTTTTCTCATAGAACTATTAATTCAGATTGTTTTGTGCTAGGGTTTTTTCAAAAAAGAGGTTAGGTTTGGTTCAGAGCTTTCATTGAACCAGTTATGATAATTACAGTGCTTTATTACCAAAAAGTAATTATTACAAATTATTACAGATTATTTCACCAAAAATGCCAGTTTCTGTAATCTCAAAGTAGGCAGCTCTAAAGTTGAAGAGTCAAAAATGGAATTATTTTGGTGTAGAAAATTCCCCTAATCAATAAATGGTATTTATTGAGTGCTCACTGAGTCCAAAGCACTGTACTAAGCACTTGGGAGAGTACATCCCGGCCCTGCCACTTGTCTGCTGTGTGACCTTGAGCGAGTCACTTCACTTTTCTGTGCGTCATTTACCTCATCTCTAAAACAGGGATTGAGACTGTAAGCCCCACATTGGACAGGGACTGTGTCAAACCCAATTTGCTTGTATCCAATCCAGCATTTAGTACAGTGCCTGGCACAGAATAAGCACTGAACAAATATCACACTTATGAATTATTATTATTACAATACAATGGGCTTAGTAGACATATTCCCTGCCCATAACCAGTTTACTGTCTGGAAGGGGAGACAGACATTAATATAAATGAATAAATTACACAGCTGTACATAAGGGCTGTGGGGAAAGAGAGTAGGGTAAATGAGGACAGACTTAGGGAAGTCCTCTTGGAGAAGATGTGATCTTAATAAGGCTCTGAAGGAAAGGAGAGTGGTGATCTGGCGTATTTTAGGGGAGGGACGGGGAATTTCAGGATAGAGGGAGGATGTGGGATAGGGGTCAACAGCTAGATGGATGAGATAGGAGTACAGTGAGTAAACTGGTGTTAGAGGAGTGAGGTGTGTGGGTTGGGCTATAGGAGGAGATCAGTGGGATAAGATAAGATGGGGAAAGCTGATTTAGTGCTTTAAGGCCGGTGGAGTGGAGTTTGTGCTTGTTGAGAAGGTGGATGGACAACAACTGGAGGTTCTTGAGGAGTGGGAGAATGTGGTCTGAATGTTTTTTTAAAAAATAATTTGGGCAGCAGAGTGAAGTTCATTCATTCATTCATTCATTCATTCATTCATTCATTCGATCGTATTTATTGAGCGCTTTCTGTGTGCAGACCATTGTACTAAGCCCTTGGGAAAGTAGAGTACAACAATAAACAGTAACATTCCCAGCCCACAGTGAGCTCGGGGTCCTGAGTGAGGGAGACAGGCATCAGTACAAATAAATAAAATTACAGATATGTAGATAAGTGCTTTGGGCCTGGAAGCAGGGAAGAGCAAAGGGAGCAAGTCAGGGCAACAAAGGGAGTGGGAGATGAGGAAAAGTGGGGCTTAGTCTGGGAAGGCCTCTTGGAGGAGATGTGCCTTCAGTAAGGCTTTGAATGGGGGGAGAGTGGCTATTTGTGGGATTAGAGGAGGGAAGGCGTTCCAGGCCAGAGGCGGGATGTGGGCTAGGGGTCGGCGGTGAGACAGGAGAGACTGAGGCCCAGTGAGAAGGTTAGCACTAGAGGAGCTAAGTATGGGGGCTGGGTTGTAGAAGGAGAGAAGTTGGGTGAGGTAGGAGGGGGCAAGGTGGTGGACTGCTTTAAAGCCATTGGGGAGGAGTTTTTATGTGATACAGAGGTGGATGGGTAACCATTTGGAGTTCTTTGAGGAGCATAGTGACAAGACCAGAATGTTTCTGTAGAAAAGTGATCCAGGTAGCAGAGTGAAGTATACACTGGAGGCGGAAAAGACAGGAGGCTGGGAGGTCAGCGAGGAGGCTGTTGTGATAATCCAGGCGAAGTAGGATGAATGGATTAACGTGGAAGCAGTCAGTATGGACGGGGGAAAGGGCAGATTTTAGCAATGTTGTTAAGGCGGGAGTAAATGGATTTGGTGACCGATTGAATATGTGGGATGAATGAAAGAGAGGAGACAAGGATAATGCCAAGGTTATGACACTGTTCTAAACACTACGGTAGACACAAGTTAATTAGGTTGGACACAGTCTCTGTCCTGCATAGGACTCACAGTTTAAGCATTGGAGGAAGAACAGGGATTTAATCCCCATTTTACAGTTGAAGAAACTGAGGCACTGAGAAGTTTAATGACTTGCCCAAGGTCCAACAGCAGGCAATTGGCTAAGGCAGAATTAGAACCCAGGTCCTCCGACTCCCAGGCCTGTTCTCATTCTACTAGGTGTCACTTCTTCTCATTGGTTCCCTACTTTCAAGAGCAGCTAAATCACAATAGCTCATCTGGTGTAATAGATTCATGTCTAGACTGAATGAATCTATTCTGACAAATAACTTTCCCCAGAGCACAATAAGGTGATCTCTGATTTATGGTTCTGGATCAGTAGCAAAGAGCAAAGTCTAATATTCTCCTAAATTCTTTCTGGAAGGAACCACTAAAACACAGCCTAGTAAAATGTCATTGATTTAGATGTGTCCCACCTATCCAGGATTCCTCATCACTCAGCTGTGCTTCATGGTCCTGGCTTCTGCCTTTCATCTTCTGCTAAAGTAGGAATGTTAAAGCTCAAATCCCAGTTCTTCCAAGAGGTCTTCCCTGACTACTCCTTATTTCCCACTCCTAGAGAAGCAGCGTAGCGTAGTGGATAGAGCACGGGCCTGGGAGTCCGAAGTTCATGGGTTCTATTCCCGGCACTGCAACTTGTCTGTTGTGTGACCTTGGGCAAGTCACTTCATTTCTCTGTGTCTCAGTTACCTCATCTGTAAAATGGGGATTAAGACTGTGAGCCCTATGTGTTGGACGGGGACTGTGTCCAACCTGACTAGCTTGTATTTACCCCAGAGCTTAGTACAGTGTTTAGCACATATGAAGTGCTTAAAAAAATACGATTAAAAGAAAAAGAGTGTAGTGTTCATGGCCCTGACAGGTTTACTGCTGAAGCCCAGGCCAACCAGTGGGGTTCCAGCAGGCGCTCATAGACAACAGCCGAAGTGCAGGCCCAAGGAGCGTCGGGTCCTGGTTATAGTGATATAAATAAAATATCTCCTTCCCAGGAGCCACCAAAACTCTCCAGGCCCTGAGGTCATGGGAAAGTGACTCCTGCCCTGGCTGAGGCGGATGAGAAGAAAGGAAGTGGTAAGAGCATGGAGCTTGGAGCCAGGTGACCTGTCTTCTAATCCTGGCCCTACCACTAGTCTGCTGTGTGTGACCTTGGTCAAGTCACTTATCTTTTCCATGCCTCCAGTTCTTCTATTTAAATGGACATAAGTCACCCGACCCCCCTTGAATACTGGGAGCCCTCTGAAATCCTTGGAAGAGAAGGATCGGGTCTGATCTGATTATTTTGTATCTACCGCAGAGCTTGGCACATAGTAAGGGCTTAACAGATATCTTCTGAAAATGGCAAGATGATCTACTGGTTAGTGAAATAAACTTTTTAAAGACATAGTGAGACCCGGCTGCAAGCAACGTGAAATATCAGTGGACTGTAGATAACTACAGCAGGAAAGAGATTTTGCCTATTGAGTGGAAATTAACTTTCTCTCCTTAAGCATAAGTTTCAGGAACATCAGGCTACCAAGTAGCAATCTTGAAAATAGCAACAGGTCCTGAAAGTGGCAAGCGTGGAAGCCGAGGAAAAGGATGACTTTTACTTGCTCGTGATGTGCACTGGTCTTTTCAGCCAAACAAGCACACATGGATGGAATCTCATTGTCACTAGCATCACCTTTGAAAATGAAAAATACTTATATAAATATTAGCAGAATGGCCCACTGGAAAGATCATGGATCTGAGAGTCAGAGGACCTGAGTTCTAATTCTGGCTCTGACAGTTGCTTGTGGTGTCATCTTTGGCAAGTCATTTAACTTCTCTTTGCCCTCATTTTCCTCATCAGTAAAATGGGGGTTCAGTCTCCCTTCTACTTAAACTGTGCGACAGGGACTGTGCCCAACCTGATTATCTTGTGTCTACCTCAATGTCTAGTACAGTGCTTGGGATGGAGTATACAGTTAACAAATATTATTATATTATTTATAACCATGATAATTATAAGTGTATTTTAAAACAGATAAATCTGGAAGATCATAGCAACAAACAGGTGAAATGAAATGGTATCCTGTGGGTAATACATATATTTGTGCAGCAAGGGTCAGTCTTGACTTGCTCATGGTGCAAAAGGGATTGTTGGTTTTACCAACCAAACACAGTCACCAATAGTAGTAATTATATTTATTCAGTGCTCACTGGGTGCAGTGCACAGTGCTTAGCAGTTGGGAAAGTTTGACAGAAGCACAAGCCAGTTTCCCTGACCACAAGGAGCTTACATGTGAATGGTAGAGACAAAGCTATAAATATTTACAATGATATACTCAGAATCACCTCTCAGGTTTGCACCTGGAGAGTTTCAGTACTCTATCAGTCTCGATTATGGGACGGAGAGTTAAGCAGAGACCTACCCACTCCATTCCTAGCTGGGGCGGTGGCTAGCGAGTGGAAGGCAATCTGCTGCAAGTCAAAACTCACCTGTGCTGGAAAGCAGCGGCATGGGAGAGAGTCGACAGTGGAGACTCAGGTTTACAGCGTGGAAGAAGGCAATGGTAAACCACTTCTGGATTTTTATCAAGAAAACTCTATGGATCCACTACCAGAACAGTTGCAGATGGAGGTGGGGCATTCTGGGAGAGATGTTTCCATGGCATAGCTATGGGTGGGATACGACTCGACAGCATAAGGCAACAACAATACTCAGAATGAATCATTGAGTGTTCCAGTGGACAAATATATATATACAAATGGTGAGAGTGGGTACAATCAAACTATGAACTGCAGAGCTTAGCAGCTAAAGAATAATTCACAATTTGATCATTCATAAAACTAAAGCAGAAATTAATGCAATATGAGAGGAACTTGTTTCTCAAGGAACTTCTGATATTTCAAGGGCTAATGAGGTCATCTTGGGCCTTCTAATTTGGGGTGAGAACTAAAGCAGATGATTTCACATCTGACTTTATTTCTCAATTCTGAAATGGGAATGAGATTCTCATCTAGACAAGTGGCTAGCTGCAAGGGTCAACTAAAAAATGCCTCTCTAAAAAAGTTATAACTTCACTGGCATATAACCCTATCTCCATCTCAATCAAACCATCAGTAGAATTTATCGAGCACTTACTATGTGTAGAGCACTGTACTAAGTGCTTGGGAGAGTATACTGCAAAAGAAATAGTGGACACATTCTCTGCCCATAAGAGGGAGAAAAGTGGCTTATTCTGTAATTTCCTGGCTTAACTGAGCACCATTTTCTTCCTCAACTAAACCATGGTGTGGCATATTTTGCATCTGACCTTCCACTCATTCTCTCTCTCTCTCTCTCTCAGCCTTCCACTCCCCCATCACCCAAGACCTCATTCTTACCTGCAGCCCCTCAGAGAAACAGGAGCCTCATGGGAACCTCCAGCCAATCTGAAGATTCCAAATGGTGACACATCCCCCCGCTTTGTATATTTATAGTTCGAACTGCTATGTAAAATGAAAAACTCATAAATAATCCATAACGAGAACTGGGTCTATGCCTCCATTACCAGCTGTTCTCCTCAAGTCTTGAATATTCCATGAACAGTCCCGTTAATCTTTCAGGTATAGCGAAAACAATATAAATCGCTGACTGCCACTAGTGAGAAGTGAAAAGACCTAAGCTAAATACAAGCTCTCGCTTGACCCAAATTGATTCAAATTGATCAACCATTTCTTCGACCCCGGACACAGACTATAAACAGTGGTTATGTCATTCTCCTTATGTTCATATGGTAGCTTTTTTATGGATCTAGTAGTGGGCATAGTTGTAGTAGGGATGGTTTTTATTATACACCTACTGAATGCAAGATGTTGTACTCAGAATTTCAGAAAACTGGGAGAGTCACAAGACACAATTTTTAATGGTAACTGTAAAGCGCTTACCATGAGCCAGGCACTGTACTAAGCACTGAGGTAAATATAAGATAATCAGGTTGGACACCATCCGTGTCCCAGATGGGGCTCACAATATTAAGTTCCCCATTTTACAGATGAAGTAAATGAGAAAAAGAGAAGTGAAGTGGCTTGCCCTAGGTCACTTAGCAGACAAGTGGCAGAGCTGAGGTTAGAACCCAGGTCCTTCTGACTCCCAGGGCTGTGCTCTATCCACTAGGCCATGCTGCCGCTCTACAAATTTTCTATGCACAGAAAAATTACAGTTTAACGGAAGATTCACTGAGGGTAGATTAACTTGGGGCACTGCTATCAAGAAAGAAGAGGCATCTTTTGAGCCAAAGCTTCTTAAGGAATAAGAGGCAAGGAGACAAAGGTGCAACCAGTTCCATGCACTACAAGCTCACAACCTTGGTGTCATCCTTGACTCCGCTCTCTCATTCACCCCCACACATCCAATCCGTCACCAAAACCTGCCGGTCTCATCTTCATAACATTGCCAAGATCCGTCCTTTCCTCTCCACCCAAACTGCTACCTTACTGGTACAATCTCTCATAATATCCCGACCGGAATATTGCATCAGCCTCCTTTCTGATCTCCCATCCTCCTGTCTCTCCCTGCTTCAGTCTATACTTCACTTTGCTGCCCGGATTATCTTTCTAAAAAATGCTCTGGGCATGTCATTCCCCTCCTCAAAAATCTCCAGTGGTTGCCTATCAACCTGAGCATGAAGCAAAAACTCCTCACTCTTGGCTTCAAAGCTCTCTATCACCTGGCCCCCTCCTACCTCAGCTCCCTTCTCTCCTTTTCCATCCCATCCCCCACACTCCGCTCCTCTGCCGCCACTCACCTCATCACGGTCCCTTGTTCGCGCCTGTCCCGCTATCGACCCCTGGCCCACGTCCTACCACTGACCTGGAATGTCCTCCTTCCTCACATCTTCCAGACTAGCTCTCTTCCCCTCTTCAAAGCCCTACTGAGAGCTCACCTCCTCCAGGAGGCCTTCCCAGACTGAGTCCTCCCTTTCCCTCTGCCCTTCCTCCCCTCCCCATTGCCCCTACTCCCTCCCTCTGCTGTGCCCCCTTCCCATCCCCATAGCAATTGTGTATATTTGTACATATTTATTACTCTAGTTTATTAATGATGTGTATATATCTATGATTCCATGTATCTATTTTGATGGTATTAATGCCTGTCTACTTGTTTTGTTTTGTTGTCTGTCTCCCCCTTCTAGACTGTGAGCCTGTTGTTGGGTAGGGACTGTTTCTATCTGTTGCCGAACTGTACTTTCCAAGCACTTAGTACAGTGTTCTGCACACAGTAAATGCTCAATAAATACGATTGAATGAAGCATCAAGACAGACCACTACTTTTAATATAAGGACAACTGCATGTACTCGATGCCAAGCATTATGCGGAGTGCTGCATTTTAGAAGATGTATTCTTGAAGTGGTTGGAAATTTAAGAGTTTCGACCATCTTGACTCCAAGTAAAATATTCACAATAGAAACATAATTAGCTCTTGGGGGTCAGTCAGCTTTTTTGTGTGACCATAAGAAGACAGCAGAGACTCAGCATTGAGATTCATTCATTCATTATTCATTCAATCACATTTATTGAGCACTTCCTGTGTGCAGAGCACTGTACTAAACACTTGGGAGAGTACACTATAACAATAAATAGACACATTCCCTTCCCACACGAGCTTTAGGTTTTAGAGGGGGAGACAGACATTAACCTAAATAATTTACAGATATGTACATAAGTGCAATGGGGCTGGGAGGGGGGATGAATAAAAGAAGCAAGTCAGGGTGATGCAGAAGGGAGTGGGAGAAGAGAAAAGGGGGGCTTAGTCAGGGAAGGCTTCTTGGAGGAGATGTGCCTTCAAAAAGGCTTTGAAGAGGGGAAGAGTAATTGTCAGATTGGAGGAGGGAGGGCATTCCAGGCCAGAGGCAGAATGTGGGCGAGGGATTAGCGGCGAGATAGACGAGACTGAGGTAAAATGAAAAGGTTGGCATTAGAGGAGCGAAATGTGTGGGCCTGGTTGTAGGTAGGAGAGTAGCGAGGTGAGGTAGAGCTTTAACCAGGGTAAAGCTTCCATGTTTAGCTGCTAGTGTTTGAACAACTCCTTGGACAGGAAAGATGCAGGAGTTACTTCAATTTGGCTTAGTTTTTAGTTTTCAAACAAAACACCTGATAAGGAGATTTTAATATTTTAATATCTGCCTTCTGCATTTTGTGTAATATTCCATGCTATTATCATGGAATTACTTGGGGGATCATGGATGCCAAAATTCAAAGTGAAGAAGCAGCTTGGCCTTGTGGAAAGAGCAGTGGCTTGGGAGTGTCAGAGCACCTGGGTTCTAAGCCTAACCTGCTGTGTGACCTTGGGCAAGTCACTTAACATCAGGTCACCTTCCTATTTAGATTGCAAGTCTTACTTGGTTCAGGGCCTGTGGCTGACATGACTATCTTACACCTCTCTAGACAATAAGCTCCTTATGAGTAGGTAAAGTTTCTACCAGTTCTGTGTATTTTATTCTCTCAAGCGATTAGTATGGTGTACTGTACACATTAAGTGTTCAATAGATACCTTTGATCAATTAATCTATGCAAGCATTAGAACAGTGATTTGTTCAGAAGAGGTTAATAAAGACCACCATGATTATTATTATTACAATTATGGATTTTAATTAAAGTGATTCAGTCAGAGACCAAGGTTTCCTCTTCAGAGAACCCAGTTCTAGAAAGTTCAGATGATTTGGTGAAGTTTGGAGAATTGAATAATAATGGCATTTGTTAAGCACTTACTATGTGCAGAGCACTGTTCTAGGCGCTGGCGGAGATACAGGGTAATCAGGTTGACCCACGTGGGGCTCCCAGTTAATCCCCACTTTACAGATGAGATAAGGAGGCCCAGAGAAGTGAAGTGACTTGCCCACAGTCACACACCTGACAAGGGGCAGAGCCAGGATTCCAACCCATGACCTCTGACTCCCAAGCCCACACTCTTTCCACTGAGCCACGCTGCTTCTCAGCGATGAAGCTGAAGAGTCTCCCACACTAACCTCTAGGGTGCCCTATATTGAAATAGACATTAATACTTCAACACTTCAAAAACACTTCAAATTTATCCTTTCCTGCCTTAACTCTGCCCTCTCCTCCGCCAGGCAAAGCTTCTTCTCCTCCCTCATCGACACCCATGCCCGTCACCCCCGCCGATTGTTCCGGACCTTTAACTCTCTCCTTAGGCACCCTGTTCCTCCCCCTCCCCCATCTCTCACCCCCAATGATCTGGCCACCTATTTCCTCACGAAAATCAACACGATCAGGTCTGAGCTCCCCAAAATCACCCCTCCGCCTCTCCCCTCCCCCCCAACAACCCCCTCCCCTACTTTCCCATCCTTCCCTGCAGTATTCTCAGAGGAGATCTCCTCCCTCCTCGCAAGTGCCACCCCCTCCACCTGCGCCTCGGACCCCATTCCCTCTCACCTTCTTAAAACCATCGCCCCTGCCCTCCTCCCTTCCTTAACTTCTATTTTTAACCACTCAATCTCCAAGGGCTCCTTCCCCTCTGCCTTCAAACATGCCCACGTCTCCCCCATCCTAAAAAAACCCGCTCTTGACCCCACTTCCCCCTCCAGTTATCGTCCTATCTCCCTACTACCCTTCCTTTCCAAAATCCTAGAACGAGTCGTCTACAATCGATGCCTAGAATTCCTTAACTCCCATTCTCTCCTAGACCCCCTCCAATCTGGCTTCCGTCCCCTCCACTCTACCGAGACTGCTCTCTCTAAGGTCACCCGTGACCTCCTTCTTGCCAAATCCAATGGCTCCTACTCCATTCTGATCCTCCTTGACCTCTACTGCCTTTGACACTGTCGACCATCCCCTCCTCCTCCATACCTTATCTCACCTTGGCTTCACGGACTCTGTCCTCTCCTGGTTCTCCTCTTATCTCTCTGGCCGATCATTCTCGGTCTCCTACGCTGGAGCCTCCTCCCCCTCCCATCCTTTAACTGTTGGAGTTCCTCAAGGGTCAGTTCTTGGCCCTCTTCTGTTCTCCATTTACACTCACTCCCTCGGTGAACTCATCCGCTCTCACGGCCTTGACTACCATCTCTACGCAGATGACACGCAGATCTACATCTCCGCCCCTGTCCTCTCCCCCTCCCTTCAGGCTCGCATCTCCTCCTGCCTCCGGGACGTCTCCACCTGGATGTCGGCCCGCCACCTAAAACTCAACATGAGCGAGACTGAGCTCCTCATCTTCCCTCCCAAACCCGGTCCGCTCCCAGACTTCTCTATCACCGTGGATGGCACGACCATCCTTCCCGTCCCGCAGGCCCGCAATCTCGGTGTCATCCTTGACTCGTCCCTCTCGTTCACCCCACACATCCTATCCGTTACCAAGACCTGCCGGTTTCACCTCTACAATATCGCCGAGATCCGCCCTTTCCTCTCCACCCGAACGGCTACCTTACTATTACGGGCTCTAGTTATATCCCGGCTAGACTACTGTGTCAGCCTTCTCTCTGACCTCCCTTCCTCCTCTCTCGCCCCGCTCCAGTCTATTCTTCACTCCGCTGCCCGGCTCATCTTCCTGCAGAAATGATCTGGGCCTGTCACTCCCCTTCTTAAACAACTCCAGTGGTTGCCTATCGACCTCCGCTCCAAACAAAAACTCCTCACTCTAGGCTTCGAGGCTCTCCATCACCTTGCCCCTTCCTACCTCTCCTCCCTTCTCTCTTTCTACCACCCACCCCGCACGCTCCGCTCCTCTGCCGCCCACCTCCTCGCCGTCCCTCGGTCTCGCCTATCCCGCCGTCGACCCCTGGGTCACGTCCTCCCGCGGTCCTGGAACGCCCTCCCTCCTCACCTCCGCCAAACCGATTCTCTTTCCCTCTTCAAAACCTTACTTAAAAATCACCTCCTCCAAGAGGCGTTCCCAGACTGAGCTCCTCTTCCCCCTCTACTCCCTCTGCCATCCCCCCTTTACCTCTCCGCAGCTAAAGCCTCATTTTCCCCTTTTCCCTCTGCTCCTCCACCTCTCCCTTCCCATCCCCACAGCACTGTACTCGTCCGCTCGACTGTATATATTTTCATTACCGTACTTATTTTGTTAATGAATTGTACATCGCCTTGATTCTATTTAGTTGCCATTGTTTTTACGAGATGTTCTTCCCCTTGACGCTGTTTAGTGCCATTGTTCTCGTCTGTCCGTCTCCCCCGATTAGACTGTAAGCCCGTCAAACGGCAGGGACTGTCTCTATCTGTTGCCGACTTGTTCATCCCAAGCGCTTAGTACAATGCTCTGCACATAGCAAGCGCTCAATAAATACTATTGAGTGAATGAATAATAATAATGTTGGTATTTGTTAAGCGCTTACTATGTGCAGAGCACTGTTCTAAGCGCTGGGTTTTATGGTCACACAGCAGGCTAGGAATAGAACCCAGGTCCTCTGACACTCCAATGAAGAGTTCAGCAAGGGGATCAAAATTCTGCTTTAAATAGAGTCATTAAATTAAAACAGTTATGTTTTCTGACCAATAGGAGTCACTTAACTCTGGCTTTTAAGCCTTCTAAAATGGCTTATAAGTTCACCTCTGAGAGGCTTCATGTATTTAACAAATAATGGTTGGAATTTGCTATGATTGGAGATCATTGCATTAAATTAAATTTCCATTTGGATGAAAACTAAAGAAGTAGGGGAATTCTGAGGTCATCAAAGGGCTATTACTTAAGTAGTAAAGAAATTACATTGTCAGGGAAATATATTTACTCAGGCCAATTTTTGAAATTGTTTCCTGAAAGTGAGGTCTTTTAGACTGAGGAATTGATTCTTAAGGAAAATGGTGGAACATAAGTTGCTCTGAGAAAGACAAAGCACTTGAAGAAAAAGCAGTCGTGTTCCATGTAAATAAATCAAGTAACTATCCTCCTCTCCTAAGTGCAGTTTACAATTAACTTAAAGTCTCATATCAAAATATATATATTTGCATTACCTGGTTTAGGATGCTTAACTTGCTTTCTCAGTCATTCACTAATATGGAGAAAGCCCCATGTGCATTTTTAATGTCTGCAACTCTATTTATTTATGTTCGTATTTATTTATTTGTATTAATTTCTGTCTCCCCCCTGCCCCACCGAGACTGTAAGATGATTATGGGTAGGGAACGTGTCTTTTTATTGTTATTTTGTACTCTCCCAAGTGCTTAATACAGTGCTCCTCACACAGTAAGCACTCAATAAATATGATTGACTGACTGACTGACTGAATGAGCTGTGCTCTGGGAATCAGAAGATGTTGGTTCTAGTCTTGATTTGTACTGTAGCTGGCTGATTTAGGCAAAAAATACACACAAACTTCCCATGCCTTCCTGCCTCCCGACGTCATAATAATAACCATTAATAACGATTATGGTATTTGTTGAGTGCTTACTATGTGCCAGGCACTGGACTAAGCGCTGGGGTGGATAAGCAGCATGGCTTAATGAAAACAGCACAGGCTTGGGAGTCAGAGGTCATGGATTCTAATCCTGGCTCCACCACTTATCAGCTGTGTGACTTTGGGCAAGTCACTTAACTTTTCTGTGCCTCAGTTACCTCATCTGCAAAATGGGGATTAAGACTGTGAGCCCCACATGGGACAACCTGATTACCTTGTACCTACCCCAGTGCTTAGAGCAGTGCTTGGCACATAATAAGTGCTAACAAATGCCATTATTATCATTATTATTATTATTATACAAGCAAATTAGGTTGGACATATCCCTTTCCCACATGGGTTCACAGTGTCCATTCCCATTTTACAGATGATGTAACTGAGGCCCAGAAAAATAAAGGGACTTGCCCAAGGTCACCCAGCAGACAAGGCCAGAGCCAGGATTGGAACCCATGACTTTCTGACTCCCAGGTTCATGCTCTAGCCACTACGCCATGCTCTTTCCCTCAACTTATTTGTTGTACTCCATGATTTAAGTGGAACATGACTAGCAGGTACACCAGTACGATTAACACCATGCAAGTCACTAGTCATTCGTAGCTACAAGTTCTCCTGAAGCCCTCTCATTTCAAATGCTTTTTACAAACAAGACCATTCATATTTGAAAAATGGTTTCCACCTGAGGTTCAAAAAGATACCTAATAAAAATTAGACTGTCAAAATAAACAGAAGTAAATAGAGAGAGAGCGTGGCGTAGTAGAAAGAGCACGGATCCGGGAGTCAGAAGACCTGGGTTTTAATCCCAGCTCAGCCACTTGTCTGCTGTGTGATCATGGGAAAGTCCCTGAGCTTCTCTATACCTTAGTTTCCTCATAAAATGGGGAAAATGGTGTTCATTCATTCAATCATATTTATTGAGCTCTTACTGTGTGCAAAGCTCTGTACTGAGTGCTTGGGAGAGTACGATATAACATGAAACAGAACGATTCCCTGCCCACAGTGAGCTTATAGTCTAGAGGGGGAGACCGGAAATAATATAAAGTTCAGTAGCCACAGTAAAGAGACTGTTTGCAAATTATCTTATATCAATCCTTAGGGCTTAGTAGAGTGCCTAGCTCATAGTAAGTACCTAAAAAATACCATAAAATGTGGTACACGTCATTTCAAACATCATGAATAAGAACATTTATTTGGTCCCAGGCAACAGGACAACCACCCCCAGATACGGAGAGAGTTGAGACAACTTGTGAATTTGTTTATATTTCTTTAAAATCACAACATTATTTTCACTCCAAGTTGCTCTCTGTGTCTAGTTCTTAGTCCCACCATATAAGTCTCCATCCTTTGCATTCTTAGACCTGAGGCACAGAGTCAGTTTTGCTAGTGTGTTCTGTGTTTATACATATTATTCCTTGCCTATATTTCAGCTTAGAAATATAGAACACTGATATGGTAACGAAAAGCTATTAAATATACTTGAGAAAATATGGTAAGGAAGATAATAGTATTGTATGAAATAAAGGCAGTAGTAGAAATATTCACGTATTAATAGTAATAATAATAATAATAATAATATTGATATTTGTTAAGCTCTTACTATGAGCAGAGCACTGTTCTAAGCGCTGGGGGTGATACAGGGTAATCAGGTTGTCCCACGTGAGTCTCACAATCTTAATCCCCATTTTACAGATGTAGTAACTGAGGTACAGAGAAGTGAAGTGACTTTCCCACAGTCACACAGCTCACAAGTGGCAGAAGCAGGATTCGAACCCATGACCTCTGACTCCCAAGCCCAGGCTCTTTCCATTGAGCCACGCTGCTTCTCTGAGCAAGAGGGTGAATTTTGGGTGGTGCTCTGAGGAATCAGGGCAATGGGGGGGTGGAACTTCGAGGGGTCAGGGAGGAAGGTGAGAAGGAAGGAAAATAGGGAGGGAATGGAAGAGGGAGGAAGAAAAAATGGAAAGTGAAAAAGGGGGGAAAAGGGACACCAGAAACAAAAGAAGAAGCTCCTCCTCCTTCTTCACCTTCTCTCTCCTGGTTCTCACCACCTCAGGCCACAGCCATCTGCTCAATTGCCACACCTTCACCCGATGTGGTCACTTTACAGCATCTCATAAGTTCCATTACTGTGGCACTCCAAAAACTACTGTGACTTCAACTCCCAATCGTACTCCACTTGACCACGACCCCCAGCTCTCTGATCCCCCTACTCACACCCTGTCTCTGCTTGCTTTGTGAAAACCCCAGTCCATGATTTTTCCATTAGAGAGACCAGCCCAGCCCCCAGGGCATCCAACTCCAACTGGCAAGGACCAAATTTGAAGCCACCATCTTGGCTCATTTTCCAATTCTTTCCCAAGTTCAAAGGGCAGGGTGGGTTAGCACTGCTCCTCTTTCTTCCTGAAAGCCTACGGGGGCAGAATCAATTGTGTCATTCCCACGATGCCAGGCCCACACAGCGTGGCTCAGTGGCTAAAGCCCAGGCTTGGGAGGCAGAGGTCATGGGTTCGAATCCCAGCTCTGCCACTTGGCAGCTGTGTGACTGTGGGCAAATCACTTCACTTCTCTTTGCCTCGATTACCTCATCTGGAAAATGGGAATTAAGACTGTGAGCCTCACGTGGGACAACCTGCTTACTCTGTATCTCCCCCAGCGCTTAGAACAGTGCTCTGCACATAGTAAGCGCTTAACAAATATCAACATTATTATTATCATTATTATTATTATTAATGGCTCCAATCATTCTGGAAACACTACGACTTCAGCCTTTGGCCTATAATAAGTAATCATTCTTGTGGCCTATAATAAGTAAGCTCTTTGTCGGTAGAAAATCACATCTACCGATTCCATGGTATTGCACTCTCCCAAGTGCTTAGTACAGTTTTCTACACACAGTAGGTGCTCAATAAATGCCATTGATTTTTGAATTGATTGTAGGGACATCAAAAACTACAGGCCTTGATTTGATAGATTCTGTAGTAAACTCAAAATTGAATATTCTCAATGTCTTGCAACTCCCTAAAGTCAATATCGTTCTTTGACTGACAACATCTTCTGACCCTTTGGGAGAATTCGAGCCCCACGTGAAAGAAACGGAACCATTTTCTTATTAACTGTTTGTCAATTTTCTTTTAAAATCTAGAGAAAATAATTTTGAGCCGTGTTGCTTCTAGTTGCTAATTTTTCTCCTGTCAGCCATATACTTTATTACAGCAGCCAGTGTGTCCTTCCTGAGTTTTTGTGCAAATTAAATTTACAATTCAAACAGAACTAAACTATTTACATTCCCTATAGCTGCATGCAATTCCCTTGGGCCATTATACTACTTTGAATATTCAGTACTGATTTGCTAAGTTTCACTGACCATAAAATTATGTTCACAATTAATTCTTGCTTTGACTTATCAGTGATGTTTTCATATAATAAATGGATAGAGAGGTTCAGAGTGTCATCCTATGTTCAGGGGAAATGTCAAACATTACAACGTTCATGAAACTGAGTTGTTGATGTTTGTTACACAGGAATCATAAAAAGATGTCAAGAACAGTGCAGGCTCAACTGAAGATGAGGCTATAATAATAATAATGATAATAATCATATGGTACTTGTTAAGTGCTTACTGTGTGCACCAAGAACTGGATTACCGTGTCAGCCTCCTTTCGGTTCTCCCTTCCTCCTGTCTCTCCCCACTCCAATCTATTCTTCCTTCCGCTGCCCAGATCATCTTCCTAAAGAAACGCTCTGGGCCTGTCACTCCCCTCCTCAAAAACCTCCAGTGGTTGCCTATCAACCTCCGCACGAAACAAAAACTCCTCACTCTTGGCTTCAAAGCTCTCCATCCCCTTGCCTACCTCCATCCTCTTGCCAAAGCTCTACTACCTCACCTCCCTTCTCTCTTTCTACTGCACCCTGCATGCTCTGCTCCCCTGATGCCCACCTCCTCACCATCCTTCAATCATGCCCGTCCCGCCGTCGACCCCTGGCCCATGTCCTCCCACTGTCCTGGAATGCCCTCCCTTCTCACATCTGCCAAACTAACTCTCTTCCCCTCTTCAAAGCCCTACTGAGAGCTCACCTCCTCCAGGAAGCCTTCCCAGGTTGAGCCCCTCCCCTTGCTTCTGCTCCCCCTCTCTTCCCCTCCCCACCAACTCTCTGCTCTTCCCCCTTCCCTGCCCCTGAGCACTATGCTCATTTGTATATATTATTACCCTATTGATTTTGTTAAAGAGGTGTATATGTCCTTGATTCTAGTTATCTTGATGATGTCTTGTTTTGTTTTGTTCTGTTTTGCTTTGCTGTCTGTCTCCCCTTTTTAGACTGTGAGCCCATCATTGGGCAGGGATTGTCTCTATCTGTTGTCGAATTGTACATTCCAAGTGCTTAGTACAGTGCTCTGCACATAGACAGCGCTCAATAAATACTATTGAATGAATGAATACGAGTTAATCAGGTCAGACACAGTCCCTGTCCCACATGGGGCTCACAGTCTTAATGTCCATTTTATAGATCATGGAACTGAGGCATAGAGAAATGAAATGAATTGCCCAAGAACACAGAGCAGGCATGTGTCACTTATGGGCCATACTCAATATCCAATGGTACATATGAACAATGAACTTCTGGAATGTAGTATGTCTTCTTGCATTGAAACTACACTCATATTCATTGTGGTCAGGGATTGTGTCTACTAATTCTGTTATATTCAATCAGTCAACGGTATTTATTAAGTGCTTACTATGTGCACAGCACTGTTTTGAGTGCTTGGGAGAGTACAGTACAAACCAATAAGTGGGCATGTTCCCTGCCCATAATCAGCTTACGGTCTAGAGGGGAAAGACAGACAATAAGAATAAATAATTTCAAATACATTATTTAAAGATATGTACATGAGTGCTGTGGGGCTGGGGGTGGGGTGAATATCAAATAAAAATCATCATCATGGAACTTGTTAAGTACTTCCTATGTGCCAAGCACTGTTCTAAGAGCTGGGATAGATGCAAGGTGGTCAGGTTGGACACAGTCCCTGTCCCACATAGGGCTCGCACTCCTAACCTCCAGTTTACAGATGAGGTACCTGAGGCCCAGAGAAGCGAAGTGTCTTGCCCAAGGTCAAACAGCAGACATATGGCAGAGCCAGAATTAGAACCCATGACCTTCTGACTCCCAGGCCCATGCTCTATCCACTGAGACACGCAGCTTAGCTACAGATCCATGTGCAAAGACGATATATATAACACTCTCCCAACCACCTAGTACAGTTCTCTGTACACAGCAAGCACTCAATAAATGCAAATGAATGATTGACTGATTGATCTTACCACAGCTATGCTGGATGGGACATGTGAGGAGAATGACAGCAGAATACCAAATCAGCTGATATATAGAGAGCCGAAATGAGGAAACCAAAAACAAGGAGAGCAGAGGAAGCATTTTAAGGACGTGATAATACAAAGCCTTCGACAATGCTGCCTCCCAGCCGAAAACTGGGTGTCAGCTGCAGAGGATAGACTTGCATGTTGTCCTGCTAAGGAAGAGAATGACTCCATTTGAGTAAAAGCTCAGTACGGAAGGCCAAGGAGACAAAAAAAAAAGAGAAAACAACACCAGACACCGTAATCGCTGAGCACAATATGAAAAGGGACAACCTTTTGTTTGCCCAACACAACCATACCTGCAAATGTAGGTGAATTTCACCTTCAGTAATAATAATGATAATAATGTTGGTATTTGTTAAGCGCTTACTATGTGCAGAGCACTGTTCTAAGCGCTGGGGGAGATACAGGGTAATCAGGTTGTCCCACATGAGGCTCACAGTTAATCCCCATTTTACAGATTACAATAACCAAGGAGGGAGAGGATAAGTGCTTAACAAATACCAACATTATATTAGAGAAGCAGCTTGGCTCAGTGGAAAGAGCACGGGCTTGGGAGTCAGAGGTCAAGGGTTCGAATCCTGGCTCTGCCAGTTTGTCAGCTGTGTGACTGTAGGCAAGTCACTTAACTTCTCCATGCCTCAGTGACCTCATCTGTAAAATGGGGATGAAGACTGTGAGCCTCACATGGGACAACCTGATGACCCTGTATCGGCCCCAGGGCTTAGAACTGTGCTCTGCACATAGTAAGCGTTTAACAAATACCAACATTATTATTACTATAGCTACTATTTATTGAGGACCAATTTGGTACAAAGCACTGTAACTAAGTCCTTGACAGAGTACAATATAAATGAAAATACGGTCCCTGGGCTCGAAAAACCTATGATCTATGGACTGATAGATATAATTGAACAAAGAGAACGGGAACCGGAGGAAAAATATTCAATATGTATGTTGTGTACATACGGTTATATTACATATAGATATATCAGCAATGACAAGAATAGGGAAAGTTAAAAGAGTAGAAGAGGGGAGAAAGGGGCAGGTGGGGGGGAAGGAGAGAGAGAAATAAATACATATAGTTAAAGAGAAAGAGAGAAAGAGACAGAGAGCACTTAGGAGACTGAACTAGGGGTCTTGTCAGGAGAGGATAAGATCTTGAACCAGGAGGTAGCCATAAGCGTGGATCTGGGACATATTTTAGAGGCCAAAGCAGCAGTATTTGAGGCCAACTGAATGAGAGGAAATCGGAGAAGTCAAAAATGACAGCAAGTTACCAGCATCCAGGGCAGGGAGGATGTAATGTTGTCAACCGTGATGAGAAAAATAGGTGGAAGAAACGGTTCAAGAAGGAAGATAAAGTACATATTGAGCTTTCCCCAGAATTAGCCCAGCTGGGGATTCAAAGTGAAATGTATAATTTGTACTCAGCTCAGCCTTTTGTAGATTCCAAATAAGAATGTAAAGCTCTCTGGAGAGTAGTGAACTTGCATTGATTACGAACTAAATTATCTAATATACGAAAGTCCTAGGAGTAGTGTATTGTTCTTAAAATTGCAAAGTCCTTATAAAAGAGAATATAAGATCTTTCCTAGTATCTGCTAGGAGAGACTTTAATTTAGGTTATTAGAGTAAATTGGTTATCATTATTGTTTCATTTTTCATTTCTTACATTCATTATAAAGGGAAATATATTAGGAAAAATGGGTCCCCCCTTACTGGCTTAGGGAATTCTTCCATAGGCAAAATAATGATACTTGCTTCTATAGTTACAGATTTTTTTTGTGACATTTCATTCTCTAAATCCTGTGTTAATCAATATTTAGAGGTTTTTTATTTTAGGTAATTTTGCCAAACCCTAGATATAAATGTACACAAGCAAAAATTTATTGAGTCCTCCATTTTTTTCACAAGACCTAAAAACATTTCCTAGGACCCCTAGAGTTGAATGTATTGATTTTTTTAATGGCTATACTTTTCTCAAATGGGGCCCAGAATCAAAACACTGCATCTGCTTCTTTGTTGAAGAAGCAGTTTCTTGTTTCCAAGTAATTACTGCTCCTCTTTTGACTACACTTAAAGCTAGGACTAACAGTCTATATCTTTTATCCAGGAAATTTAATGCTGATCTTCCCGTCCAGAAGGCCCAAAGCCAGTACAATTTTAATATTTAAAAAGTTCAAAATGGTAGCTCAAATTTGTATCAGAAAACCAGATTATCAATTCCTGCTCTATATTCTTTGACTTGATATTTTTTCATTTATTCATACAGAAGATCAGTTCCTTATGTTATGGTACATACTATTCAGGGAAAATGGGGCGAAGCTAAAATCATAATTTGGATTTCAAAAACACTTTCATCTAGGAAGTTCACAATAAAAGGACTTTATCTCATTCTCCAATGGTCTTTAGAGCATCTCCTCTGCCTGGCACATACTAAGAGCTTAACAAATACTGTAATTATTATTACTGCTACATTTTATAATGCTGATTGCAATAGGAATGAGGAAAAGCAGAGTCAAGGAGCGGTTGAATGCGGAAGCAGGGAGCTCAAATCACACTGTGGCAAAGATGGGATGAGAATTCAAGTCTCTTTACTCAATAATGAATTCTTGATCAAATAGATCAGTTGTAGAAAACCCTGAGCACACACGCCAAAGGATGGTATGCTAGGCCAGATTGTCCGTCATGTCAATTCCAAATAGAGCTAGCAGACACAGTCTCTGTTCTCAAAGAGTTTAAAATCTAGCAGCTGAGACAAAGGTTAAAAGAAATTACAAATGGGTAAGCAGCTGAGTTTAAAGATATATGCATAATTACAGTGGTGGGGAGGTGGTGGGTTGAGGACCTAAGTGCTTTTGGATGAGGACTCAAATCATGGGTAATACAATAATCATGACAAAAATTTTGAGAAATTGTGGCTTAGTTGATAGAGCATGGACCTGGCAGTCAGAAGTACCTAGGTTCCAATTCTGGCTCTGCCACTTGTTTGCTATGTGACCTTCATTTTATTCATTCCATCATATGTATTTAGCACTTACTATGTGCAGAGCACTGTACTAAGCGCTTGGAATGTGCAATTCGGCAACAGATACAATCCCTGCCCAACAACGGGCTCATAGTCTAAACAGGGGAGACACAAAACAAAACTAAACAGAACAAAACAAAGCAAGCAGTCTGGTATAAATGTCATCCAGATAAATAGAATCACAGATATATACACATCATTAACAAAATAAATAGAGTAATAAATAATATATACAAATATGCACAGTGCTGTGGGGAGGGGAAGGGGGAAAAGCAGAGGGAGGGAGAGTGGGGGATGGGGAGGGGAAGAGGAGCAGAGGGAAAGGGGGGCTCAGTCTGGGAAGGCCTCCTGGAGGAGGTGAGCTCTCAGTAGGGTTTTGAAGAGGGGAAGAGAGTTAGTTTGGCGGATGTGAGAAGGGAGGTCATTCCAGGACCGCAGGAGGACGTGGCCCAGGGGTCGACGGCGGGACAGGCATGAATGAGGGACCGTGAGGAGGTGAGCAGCAGAGGAGAGGAGTGTACAGGCTGGGCTGTAGAAGGAGAGAAGGGAGGTGAAGTAGGAGGGGGCAAGGTGATGGAGAGCTTTGAAGTTGACCTTGGGCAACTCACTTCATTCTCTGTGCCTTTGTTATCTCACCTGTAAAATGGAGATTAATACTGTGAGCCCCATGTGGGACAAGGACTATGTCCAACCCTATTTGCTTGTTTTCACCCCATTGCTTAGCACAGGACAAGAGGGTGGTCCCCAGTTTCTAAGGCGGCTGAGAGGTTGAGGAGGATTAGGATGCAGCAGAGGCTGTTGGATTTGGGAAGAAGATTATTATTATTATCACTGTATTATTCCTGTATTTATTAAACACTTACTATGTGCCAAGCACTGGAAGCAGCATGACCTAGTGGCAAGAGCACAGGCTTGGGAGTCAGAGGTCAAGAGTTCCAAATCCCAGCTCTGCCACTTGTCTGCTGTGTGACCTTTGGTAAGTCACTTCACTACTCTGTGCCTCACTTCCCTCATCTGTAAAAGGGGGATTAATAGTGTGAGCCTCATGTGGAACAGGGACTGTGTCCAACCTGATTGTCGTGTATCTACCCCAGCACTTAGAAGAATACTTGGCACATAGTAAGCGCTTAACAAATACCATAAAAAAGCACCGTCTAATCGCTGGAGTAGATACAAATTAGTCAAGTCTGACAGAGTCTCCGTCCCACATGGGGCTCACAGGTATGCTTGACCCCGGCCTGTAAAGTCTGTAAACTTCAGTTTTGTAAAATAGCCTCAATTTGGTGATAGAAAACCATACAAAGCAATAATAATAATAACTGTGGTATCGGTTAAGTGCTTACTATGTGCCAATCACTTAATGATGATGCCTACTTGTATAGTTTTGTTGCCTGTCTCCCCCTTCTAGACTGTGAGCCCGTTGTGTAGGAATTGTCTCTCCCTGTTGCCAAATTGTACTTTCCAAGCACTTAGTACAGTGCTCTGCACACAGTAAGTGCTCAATAAATACAACTGAAATGAATAAATGAAGTATGTGTTAAACGCTTATTATGTGCCAAGCACTGTTCTAAGCGCTGGAGTAAGCGCTGGGGTAGATACAAGCAAATCAGGTTGGACACAGTTCCTGTCCAACATCGGGCTCACAGTCTTATCCTCCATTTTTCAGAAGAAGTAACTGAGGCACAGAGAAGTCAAGTGACTTGCTCAAGGTCACACAGGAGACAAGTGGTGGAGCCGGCATTAGAACCCAGGTCCTTCTGGCTCCCAGGCCCGTGTTCTGGTCACTAGGCAACACTGCTATCCACCATACAGAGAAAGGAAACCCACTGACTAATCAGTCTGTCCTAAAAATCCACCACTGAAAAACTCAGGGAAGAAATTCTAATCTTCAACACACAATATCAGGGGAAAATGCGAATGCGGTACCCACTACCACAAATAATGTCATTGAGTTTCCCGTGAATTTTGACAAAATTACAGGTGTCTGCACAACCAGAATGCAATGTTTGAGGCTCACCCTGAGAAAAACCAACTATGTGATCATGGTATCTCCTGTGCTAGAGAAATAAAATCATTTCTGATTTTGAGAGGGCAGTTTCAGTGGGGTGAAGTGGGTGAATACTAGTTTGGAGTATTTAAGGAGAGAACTGGAGGAGAGGAAGTGAAGGCAGTGGGTGTTAGCTAGTCCAAGGAGTTTGAAGAGGAACGGTAGGAGGGAGATGGGAAGACAGAGGGAGCCTTGGGGTTAAGGGAGGGTTTTTTTAGGATAGGGCTTTCATGAACCTGTTTGAAAGCAGTGGGGAAGAAGCCATCGGAGAGTGAACAGTTGAAGATGGAGGTCAGTGAAGGAAGATGGGATGGGGAGAGTGCTTTGAGAAGGTGCACGGGGATGGGTTCAGAGGCTCAGGTGGAGGCGATAGATTTTGAGAAGAGATGGGCAATCTCTTTTTTAGATACTGCTAGGAAAAATGGGAGTCGAAGAAGGGTCAAGAGAAGGGAGGGACTGGAGAAGAGCAGGGGAGATTTTAGGGAGATCATAACTGATGGTTTCAATTTTCTCAAAAAAATACATGGTCAGGTCATTAGGGGCAAGAGATTGGGGGGGGGGCAGGAGGATGAGGGGTTTGAGGAGAGAGTTAGATGTCTGGAACAACTAGCAAGGGCAATGGGTATGGGTGTCAATAAGGATGGAGAAATAATTTTGCCAGGCAGAGGAAAGGGCAGAGTTGAAGTACACAAGGATAAAATTGAGATGGACAAGGTTGCCCTGATATTTGGATTTCCATCAGCAGGTCCCTGCAGCTCATGCAAAAGAGCGAAGGAAGTGGACTGTGGAAGTGATCTAGGGCTTCGGGAGAGGCAGTGTGGCTTAGTGGAAAGGGCCCGGGCTTGGGAATCGGAGTTGTGGGTTCTAATCTTGCTTCTGCCACTTATCAGCTGTGTGACTTTGGGCAAGTGACTGAAGTTCTCTGGGCCTCAGTTCCTTCTTCTGTAAAATGGAGATGAAGTCTGTGAACCCTGTGTGGGACACCCTGATTGCCTTCTATCCACCCCAGTGCTTAGAACAGTGCTTTGCCCATAGTAAGCACTTAACAAAGTCATTATTATTAGTATTATTATTACTGGAACAAGATTGAAGGGATAGGGGAATGAATGAGTTGAGTTCAATAGGGAGGGTAATGTTGAGGACATCAATTTGGTCATCAAGGGAAGGTAGCTTGAGTGTGGAGACTAAGTGGAGCATGATGACTTGAGAAAATTGGTGCAGGTTAAAAAATTGGAGGTCTCTGCGGGGGAACAGGGCAAATTTGCAGGGAGGGGATGACAGGGAGAGGGAGGTTGGGGTCAGATAGAGAAATTTCAGAGTTGGTGAGGGTGGAGATTGTACAGTGACTAGAGATGAAATTAGAGTGTGTCTAAGTTTGTGAGTGGGTGAGGTGGGGTGGAGCAGGAGGTCAGTGGAGTTGAGGAGGGATAAGAAGGGGCAGCGGAAAGGTTTGTCAGGAACATTCTCATGAATATTGTACCAAGTATCAAGTAGGGAGGGAGAAATAGAAAGGAATCTGAGAAAGGGATCAAATGGTTCAGAAAGTTGGAAATGGGGCCTGGGAGAGGAGGGGGAGAGTTGACCTTGACTAGTAACTGGAGTGGTTGATAGAGCTGGATGATAGGGGCTTGAGAGGAATGGGGAAGGTGGTTAGGTGCACAAGCAGCACTGAGTAGCGAGAAAGAAGTCCAGTCCTCCCACTTTCCCAGTAAGTCTGGGGGAGGGGGAGAAGATGAGATGCCCCCCCAGAGAGAGCATAGGGGAGACAGGGAATCTGGGAAGAGCTAGATTTCCGTACTGGCGAGGAGGAGGAGTGACAAGTCAAGAAAAAGTCAAGGATGAAGGGAAGGTTTCTTATGATGGAGCAGCACCATGCTATGAGAGAACACA
The DNA here is from genome assembly GCF_004115215.2 of Ornithorhynchus anatinus. Taxonomy (NCBI): domain Eukaryota; kingdom Metazoa; phylum Chordata; class Mammalia; order Monotremata; family Ornithorhynchidae; genus Ornithorhynchus; species Ornithorhynchus anatinus. Next base: position 90,150,902 of record NC_041731.1, read on the forward strand.
CTTGTGGGAATTAGACACGGTCCCTGTCGTTTGGGGAGCTCACAGTTTAAGATTTTAAATGGGAAGAAGGCACTGGAGAAACAAATCAGGAGTGATAAAACATTAAAACACAACACAAAGTGACAAAGTAGGCTCAAAGTCATGGTGGGAATGGAGGAGCCCAGACCGCATGTAAGCATGCTAGGGGCTGAGAGAAAGTGGCATTTATTTGGTGCTTTTCTTGAGAGTGAAGGTGGCCCAGGGTATACAAAGGTGATTTTTTTTTTTTTACGGTGTTAAGCACTTACTGTGTGAAGGTGATTTTTTTCACGGTATTTGTTAAGCACTTACTGTGTGCCAGGCACTGTACTAAGCACTGGAGTAGCTAAAAGGTAATCATTCATTCAATCATATTTATTGAGAGCTTACTCTGTGCAGAGCAATGTACTAAGCACTTGGGAGAGTACAGTACAACAATAAACTGATACATTCCCTGCCACAAAGAACTTATAGTCTAGAGGCAGGGCAGATGAACATCAATATAAATAAATATATTACAGGTATGTCCAGAAGTGCCGTGGCGCTGGGATTGGGGAAGAACCAAGGTAGTTAATCACGGTGGCTCAGAAAGGAGTGGGAGAAGAGGAAAGGAGGTCTGTAGGCTAAGGTTGCCAAGGCCTTTTGGAGGAGGTATGCCCTCAATAAGGCTTTGAAGCTGGGGAGAGTAATTGTGTGATGGATTTGAGGAGGGAGGGTAATCCAGGTCAGAGGCAAGATGTGGAGGAGGGGTCAGTGGTGAGATAGGTGAGATCGAGGAACAGTGAGAAGGTTAGCATTAGAGGAGCAAAGTGTATAGGCTGGGTTGTAAAAGGAGAGTAGCGAAGTGTAGTAGGAGAGGGCAAGATGGTAGAAAGCCGATGGTGAGAAAGTTCTGTCTGATGCGGAGGTGGATGGGCAACCCCTGGAGTTTTTTTGAGAAGTGGGGTGACATATCCCATGGCTCAGTGGAAAGAGCCCGGGCTTTGGAGTCAGAGGTCATGGGTTCGAATCCCGGCTCGGCCACTTGTCAGCTGTGTGACTTTGGGCAAGTCACTTCACTTCTCGGTGCCTCAGTTCCCTCATCTGTAAAATGGGGATGAAGACTGTGAGCCCCTCGTGGGACGCCCTGATTCCCCTGTGTCTCCCCCAGCGCTTAGAACAGTGCTCGGCACATAGTAAGCGCTTAACAAATACCAACATTATTATTATTATATCCTGAATATTTTTTGTAGAAAATGATCAGGGCAGCTGAGTGAAGTATTGACTGGAGTGGGGAGAGACAGGAAGCTGGGAGGTCAGCAAGGAGGCTGATGCAGAAATCCAGGTGGGATTGATGAGTGATTGTATTTATGGCATAGCAGTTTGGATGGAGAGGAAAGGACAGATTTTAGCAATGTTGTGAAGGTGGGACTGGCGGGATTTAGTGACAGATGGAATATGTGGGTTGAATGAGAGAGTGGAGTCAAGGGCAACGCCTAGGTCAGGGGCTTGTGAGATGGGAAGGATGATGGTGCCGTCTACAGTGAGGGGAAAGACAGGGGGAGGCAGGGTTTGGGTGGGAAGATAAGGAGCTCTGGTTTGGATATGTTAAGCTTGAGGAGACGCGAGGACATACAGGAAGAGATGATTGGAAGGCAAGAGGAAATGCGCAACTGCAGAGAGGGAGAGAGATCAGGCTTGGAGATGTAGCTATGGGGATCATCCACATAGAGGTGGTAGTTGAAGCCATGGGACTGAATGAGTCCTCCAAGGGAGTGCGTGTAAATGGAGAACGGAGCGGGACCCAGAACTGAACCTTGAGGGATCCCCACAGTTAGGCTGTGGGAGGCAGAGAAGGAGCCCGTATAGGAGACCGACAATAAACGGCCAAAGAGATAAGAGGAGAGCATTTATCAGGTTGGACACAGTCTCTGACCCATATAGGGTTCACAGTTTTAATCCTCATTTTACAGATGAGGTAAATGAGGCTCGGAGAAGTGAAGTGATTTGCCCAAGGTCACACAGCAGACAAGTGGCGGAGCCAGGATTGGAACCCAGGGCCTTCTGACTCCCAGGCCCACTAGTAATAGTAATAATAATAATTATTATTAAGGCCATTGTAGAGCACTTACTATGTGCCAAGCAATATACTAAGCGCTGGTGCAGATGCACGGTAATCAGGTTGTCCCTCATGGGGCTCACAGTCTTAATCCCCAATTTTATAGATGAGGTAACTGAGGCACAGAGAGGGGAATTGACTTGACCAAGGCCACACAGCAGACAAGTGACAAAGCTGGAATTAGAACCCACGACGTCTGATTCCCAACTCTGTGATCTTGCCACTAGGCTATGCTGTTTCTCAACACTACACTGCTCCCCCATTTAATTGTAAGAAAACTTAAATAACTTAATCCTGATTTTAACTTTGAAATATTTGCTAGAGAAGTTTTAATTGTAAAACTTAGCGAACAATTTATGCTATAGCCTATAAATTTAGTCAAAACTTCTCAGATGTTATTTTTAGCATTTGAGACTAACTTTCAGAAATCCCCAGCTAACTTTGAGCTGTATTTACTTCTGCCTTGACAACCTGAAACATGCAATGTGTCATAATGATATATGTGAATATTGAAATGCCTGAAGGAGCCCAGTACTAGAGGAATAGAATGTTTTTGGTGATGAGAACAGATAAGGATAGAGTAATATAAAAGAAAAAGGAAAAAAAATTACATAATATGCCAGAATATTTGCTATAAGAACCAAAGATAAGAATTTCTTACTCAGAACTAGATTTAGGTAAGTGACCACTTTGCCAGAAAATGTTTTCTCCTGTCTAGATCATTGATGCTATTCAATGCTATCATGATTTGATTATAACGGAGATGGTACTGATAATATGGTTTCTCCTTGCCTTGAAATCCAATCTGAAATTACAAAAGCTCCCACTTCTGCCAAATATTACACTCTTATATTGAGATTAAAAAATGGGTTGCAAAAACATATATCTCATAATATGTTTTATTCTAAACTGGAGTGAAGTTTTTACCGTACTTTAAGTAGAGATAATTTCCTTCCACCTTCATTTTTCCATGAGAATGCCACCTGACTTTTCTTTATGTTACCTTGCTGGTCTTCTGAATCTGAAGTATTAGAAGATCTTTATCCAGGCCACATGATGTATCCATTCACTCATTCAATTGTATTTTTTGAGCACTTACCGTATGCAGACCACACTAAGCGGTTGAGAGAGTACAATATAACGATAAACAGACACATAGCCTGCTCACGACGAGTTTACAGCCTAGAGGGGGAGACAGATATTAATATAAATAAATAAATAAATTACACATATGTACATAAGTGCTGCGGGGCGGGGAGGGGAATGAATAAAGGGAGCAAGTCAGCGTGAAGCAGAAGGAATTGGGAGAAGAGGAAAGAAGGGATTAGTCAGGGAAGGGCGCTTGGAGGAGATGTGGAAAATGCTGTAATCTACCATTGATATTTTTTCAACCTGTGCTTATTGGATTGTTGTGAACATAAGGAATATTTGTTCAAGTCTGGGGAAATAACAACTCTTTTTTGAAACCCCAATATATCTAATGGGGGAAGAGTCTACACATTGTGATTAGCCACTTTTCTGTTCTTGTGTAAATGTGCATTGGGCAAGTAACCAGTCATTAAGCACAACAAAGAGAGAGCTTGGTTGGCAAAAAGGGTGCATTTTCCCACATCAGTATCTTTAATGATTACTTTGGGTTTGTTTAACAAGACAGACTGATTTATGCCTCCTAATCCTGCTTTCTGTTTCCTGGCTTTCCCCCCGAGTACACAGTTGGGGCCATTTTTTTCTTACATTTTAATTTGTTCTCTGATGTAGGAGCTCCTTTTCTAGTGGAAGGAATGGAATGCTGCCCACAATATGACAGGAAATGGAGATTTCAATCATGTACCTAGGTATTTGGAAAAATTAAATGACAGTGTTTTCAAGCCACTGCAGCACTTAAAGTCATTGAAATAGCCAAGTTACCATTTTATTCACCGTTAGCTATTTGGGCAGCAGAGGCATGGGAGAGAATCGAGGGCGGAGACTAGTTTACTGCACGGAAGAAGGCAATGGTAAACCACTTTCATATTTTGAGCAAGAAAACTCTATAGATATACTACCAGAATGATTGCGGATGGAGGTGGGGCTTCTGGAAGAGATGTGTCCACGACGTCAGCATGTGTTGGAGACGGCTCGACGGCATAAGACAAGACAAGCTGTTTGAATGTGTTTTATCCCACTTTTACAATTCTTTTCTTCATAACATCTTTAACGAAGGAGAAGCAGCATGGCCTTGTGGGGAGAGCATGGGCCTGAGAGTATGAAGGACATGGGGTCTAAGCCCGGCTCCACCACTTGTCTGCTGTGTGACCTTGGGCAATTTACTTCACTTCTTTGTGCCTCAGTTACCTTATGTGTAAAATGGGGATTAAAACGATGAGCACAAGAGGGGACAGGGACTGTGTCCAACCTGATTAGCTTACATCTACCCCACCATATAATACAGTGACTGGCACATAGTAAATGGTTAACAAATGCCATTAAAAATTTCTTATTTTTATTTGATGTTTAAGAAACAGCCATTAAGAACAGATATTTGAGAGACAACCCTGTCTTCATTTTTCAGAATTGGTTTTGATATGTTGGTCTTTCCAAGGCCAAAGTTGGAAGAAGCTTTCTTTACCTCCTGTCCAGGTTCTCCAGCTACAGCCAAATTTAGGCCTTCATAACTGCCAACAAGGCTCCTCTGGGTTTTCCAGGCCCTCCAGGTTAATGCTGAGAGGTTACAGTCTACATTTGCTGCTGTTGATCCTATTACTCCTGTCATGACATTCAGTCCTGGAGAATTGACAAATGGTAAGGCAAATGGGCCCAGTGATGTTGGCCGCCAACAGAGTGCACTAAGGGAGACTCTCTCCCTTTCTCCACCCACCCCAACACCATGTCCTTGATGCCACCTGAACAAAAGATGGCATCAAGAGCTTAATATGGTGCTCTGCACATTATAAGTACTCAATAAATATGATTGACTGATCCCTTTTCTTTCAAATATTTTTAAAATATAGCTTTAGATTACTCTACCAGTTGTGAAATAGCCTAAGGGCAAGCAGTGGGCTAATACATTTTTAAAAGTATTCATGAAAATGTATCATCCACTTATTTGCTGACCAAATGGGATATAGCTTCCATTTGACTTCTATCCACCCTGATCATTTGAAATCTTTCAATCAGATTTTTTTTTAACACATAGAAAACATTACCCTAAGATTTATAGTCCCCAATTCAGGCATTTGCCTTTAACCATTGTGCTGATTGCCACTTTTTTAAAAGCAATATTTGAGGCTTTACAATTATGACTCAATTTATTAAGTTTAAGGCCCAGACAGTCTAATTTCATGTAGCTTTTCCCTGCCTTTTGTTAGACTCCTTAGGGCAATTCTGCTGCCTGTGCACTTCCAGATTTTTCACATCTGCTGGGATGCTAGGGAGAAAGTAATTTCCTCTCATTGTTGCTGTGCCACATTTCCTGATAACTCCCCTAGGGTTCCCCGAGGCTAAGAAGTTGTTCTATGGTCAAGAGAATTCAATTGTTGTTGCTTTTTACCGCTTGCCAAGATTTTTTCTATTCAAAATCAAAGAAGTGCTGTAATATATGACAGCGGCGTTTAATATGGGCAACTCCTTTAGCTTCCATTCCCCGTTCATCTGCCAGAGCTTTATATTTTCAAAGTGACTCATTAACTGACTCATGCCTTTACCTGAAAATGGATTTTTTTTTTGGATGAAACTATTTGGTAGTTTAATTAGCACTGAGAGGGACATCTTCTTTGTGAAAACTACTGTGTCTCCAGCATGGCTTGGGAACTATATTTCCTTTTGACCTAAACTCTGAAGATGCTCCATCTTTTGGTCTGGAAGTGGCATTTCAAACCTCTTTCTTTCTCATGGGGAACAAAAAAATCCAGCCTCCCCATGAATTTGAGAATCTCAGAACTGAAATAGGGCAGCCAAAGTAAGGGGGATAGGAGGAAAAAATTAAAGTAGAAGAAGAGCAGCAGGGAAAGAGCCAGGGCCTGGGAGTCAGTTAACATGGGTTCTAATTCCAGCTCTGCCACCTGCATGCTCTGTGACTGTGGGCAAGTCACTTAACTTCTCTGGGCCTCAGTTTCCTCTACTGTAAAATGGGGATTCAATAAATGTTCTCCCACCTGCTTAGACTGTGAGCCCAGTGACAAAGACCGTATCTGATCTGTTAACTTGTATTTACCCCAGCACATAGAATAGTGTTTGACGCATAATAGTTGTTTAAGAAGCACCATAATTATTATGATTAGAGAGAGAAGCCTGGAACAGTTGGAAACTCAAAGACAGTTGTGGCAGAAAGACCAGTGTGGGGCATTGAAATCAAAAAAGGAGTAGCTCTTCATCAGCAGGATCAATCCATTAATGCTATTTATTGAGTACTTAATGTGTGCAGAGCACTGTACTGAGCACTTGAGAGAGCACAATACAGTAGAGTAGGTAGACAATATCCCTGCTCAGAAGAAGCTTACTGACTAGAGGGGGAGAAGAGTAGAAACTCTGAGACTAAGAGACAGAAGTGAAAACAATGTCAGAATCTGAAAACCACAAATAGATCAACAAAATGAGGGACAATTTAAGTGTTGTTTTACATTGGCTTCTTAAGTCTCCCTTCTTGCAACACTAGATAAATTTTACCTTTCACAGGAAAATGACACATATGTACAGTATGTTGAAAATTTTAATTCATCTTCTATTCCAAAATGTTTTTTCTACATTTTCTCACCTCTTCCAGAAGTACTTCCCCAATTATTTCTACTTGTACTCGAGTCATATTCTGAAACTTGCCTGATGTGTGACCTTGGGCAAGTCACTTACCTTCTCAGAGTCTTAGTTTCCTCATTTGTAAAATGGGGATTCAATAACTGTCCTCCCTCCCTTTTAGACAGTGAGCTCATGTGGGTTAGGGACTGTGTCTGTCTTGATTATCTTGTATTTACCTCTGTGCTTAGAGTTTTTACACAGAGTAAGCACTTAATAAATACCACAATTATTAAATACTTTGAGCACTTTTTCTCCACCTCTCTACTTACATACTCACGACTTCCCACAGCCCTTCTGTGCAAATGTATTTAGATAATTCTATTTGAAAGCATTTACTAATCCACTAATCCATTTTTCCAGTTTCCTTTTCCTCTTTTGTATAAATTACTTGGTGTTCATCATCTTTGTTGTAAACTCCTCCACAGCAGAAATCAAGTCTCCTAGCTCTCTTGTACACTCCCAAACATTTAGTACAATACTCTGCACATGATAGTTTTTCAATAAATACTCCTAATTGATTTTCCACCCACAGTAAAAATGTCTCTAATCTCTGCTGTAGGACAAGAAGAGTGAGGTGGGGACCATCAATCAATCAATCATATTTAATGAGTGCTTAGAGTGTGCAGATCACTAGAATAAATGCTAGGGAGAGTTCAGTATAACAGAGTTGGTAACACATCCTGTGCCCACAGTGAGCAGGGGACAGAGAATATTGAATCTGATTTTTCAGAAACATTCTCTCTTTTTGTCTCTGTATCCCACTATAGTATTTTAGATTTATAAGGCTTGCTTAGAGCTCTGATTTTTTGTCTACTGTAGAGAAATTTCTCTGTGGATGACACTGGAAATCAAAGATCTTTCCTGCCTAAACAATGGGGATATGTGCATGGTACAGTGGATAGAGTATGGGTCTGGGAATCAGAAGGTCATGGGTTCTAATCCCGGATCTACCACTTGACTGCTGTGTGGCCTTGTGCAAGTCATTTGAATTCTCTCTGACTCAGTTACCTCATCTTTAAAATGGGGATTAAGACTGTGAGCCCTCTGCGGGACAGGGACTGTGTCCAACCGATTTGCTTGTCTCCACCCCAGCGCTTAGTAGAGTGCCTGGCAGAGTAAGTGCTTAACAAATACCATTATTATTATTATGTTAACCAGGTAAATTGCCCAAAGGAAAATTGCCTCAGTTTCAAAGATAACGCCCTATCATCCTTCCAAGCACAAATAAAAGTCAGACACATATCTTGGGTTGAGAATAAATTGATGAATAAACTATAATCCTAGAAACAGTTTAGAAACAACCTCGGCCACTCGTCTCCTAGGTAAGTCCCAAACCTATGGACCTGGCTCTACTCTTTTTTGGCCAAAAACTGGCTGAACCCAAAGCACCGTGACTTGGTATGGTTTCCAGAGTGGAAAATCTATCATTTAAATCGTTCATACAAAAATCATGGACCTTTCATCTCTATGTAGTTACCTGCCCTGGACCAAAGAGCTGCCTCCACCCACCATAACTGATAAACTGGAGCAGGCATATATACATCAAATCATGGAAAATTCCCCAATTCTCACCCTCCTATCTGTGTCAGGTTGTGACAGATGAATGGCAGATGTTTCAAATGTAACAGATCCCATCTGCAGGACGCAATAAGAGGACATGGTTCAACGGAAGGATCAGCAATCGACCCCTTAACTGAGTGGAGGTCGATCAGATAGGTATGCTCAGGCAAATTCGTAATCCAGTCAGTCAGTCAGTTGTATTTATTGGGCATTTACTGTGTGCATAGCACTCTACTAAGTGTTTGGAAGAGTACAATATAACAATGTAACAGACACATTCCCTGCCTACAACAAGCTTACAGCCTAGAAAGACATTACTATAAAGTTACAGATATGAACATAAGTGCTGGAGGTTTGGGCGGGGGGGATGAATAAAGGGAGCACTCATACCAAAAACGGGCACTCGACCTCTCCTTGATTTCAATTAGGTCCATCATCTCTTCTTTTAGAGACAGGTTATTTTGAGCTGGTGATTACTTTCCTCACTGGATTTGCATCTTCCAGGCTTTATTGCAGACAGTTTTGAGCTTTAACGTTTGCCAGTCTCGTTCACAGTTACATTCAGAATTGTTCTTACCTGACACCTTTTGGTTTTAAATCAAGGGCTTCTCAATCTGCCCAGTTTGATAATCAGACATGACCTAAGGGTGAGTGCCAGCCCTATTTCTCTTTTTCCTTATTTCCTCTTTGCAACGGACCTATCTATTCTGACATTCCCCCAATGAAAATCATCCTTCTGCTGGGCGTATTTGTCCGCTATGTCATTATTTCCATTTTTAGAAACTCCTCCGATGTGGCTTGAATCTGTGGTTCCATAAGTATGCTAGCTTTTGCTTAAAATTTTGTTTATCCTATGCTGTGGAAGGGTTCTATCTTTTCTTGCATACCGAGAGGGTGAGTCAGAGTATCTCTGCCGAATAAAAGCTCTCTTCTGGCCCTTCATAAGAGGAAGTGAGAAACTATAACAAGAATCACAAGATTTACAATGACTCGTACTAACCTCTAATGGATGTTGTTTGAAAATATTTATAAGCAAATAGATTTCTTTCTCACTGGAGACACAGAGGTCTCCGTGGCATTATGGACTCTGGGATACTCTTTTACAGTAGACATCAGGATCATTCAAGAGCCATTTATTATGTAATGTCTCAAAGGGTTATTGTAAAGCACTCATTGTGCCTTTCACCCAGATGTTCTCGCCCTGAAAGAAAATAGCGATAATCTCATTCTCTGTGCTCCTTAGTAGCTGTGGTTGAGCCTGAAAGTGATAGCTGTGTGGGTGACTCTCCTGAACAATTCAAATCTCTCTTATTTAACTAAAAAAAAATTTAAATAAGATTTTACCAATAGACTGATGGTGTTTCCAGAGAGTGCTCTCTTCTTTTTAAAGTTGTTAGTGGTATTGGAAAATAATGCTAACTATAGATTGTGTATATAGTCATCATTATTTATTTTTTCATTTCTTCTAAGTTAATAATAATACTATTGGTATTTGTTAAGCGCTTAGTATGTGCAGAGCACTGTTCTAAGCGCTGGGGTAGATACAGGGTAATCAGGTTGTCGTAGATATAGGGTCATCAGGTTGTCCCACGTGAGGCTCGCAGTTAATCCCCATTTTCCAGATAAGCTAACTGAGGCACAGAGAAGTGAAGTGACTAGCCCACACTCACACAGCTGACAAGTGGCAGATCCCGGGATTCGAACCCATGACCTCTGACTCCCAAGCCTGGGCTCTTTCCACTGAGCCACGCTGCTTCTTCCCACCAGGCCTTGGGCAGGGCATTAGGAATCCTAGACATTGTCTGCTGTATGACCTTGGGCAAGCAAGTCACTTCACATCTTCGTGCCTGTTACCTCATCTGTAAAATGGAGATTAATACTGTTATCCCCATAAGGCATATGTACTGTGCCCAACCTGATTACCTTGTATTTGCCACAGCACTTAGTACATGACTGGCACATAGTAAGTGCTTAACAAATGCTATAAAAAAAGCAGGTCATCTTCAAGGGGCTCTAGGAAGAGCTAGATACGGACCTCAGGAAGCTTGGCTTAAACCTTGAGTTGATTCCAAGTTTGAATCTGCCTTAACAGGCCAGTAGGGAAGACTTACAGTGTAAGACAAGTAACCACAGCCAGGCTCTAAGGCTCTTGTTCCCAGGCCTGAGCAAAAAGCATAAGGGTATGCTGATTCTCATGAATATTTTGCAAAGTTGCTAAAATAAAAACATAGTTTCAATGGGCTTAAAACCCATAGAATTACTTATAATTCCTGAAGGAAAAAAGAGAAAGAATTCACATAGTAGCCATTAATCATTCCCAAGTTAATATGCTGTTCTATCTTCTGTAAAATTCCAGTTTATAGGGAGAGTACCAAAGTTCATCCTCGAGGTATTTATTTCCACTTAGTACAATGCTTTGCACACAGAAAGTACTCAGTAAAGGCAATCGAATGAATCGTATGAACTTATCAAAGAAGAAGTGTTCCTGTTGGGTTACCATAAGGATGCAGCCCACTGGAGTTTTGGGAAGAGTGACACTAAGTGTAAAATAATGATAAAGAAACACTACCACCTGAAGGTAGATCAATAAATTGGGTTATAAAGATTATTATGATCGCCTCACAGATTTGGCACAGGGCTGGGATCTGATAATAAGTTCGAAGAAGACTGGGTTTATGTGCCAGTTTACAGCTGGAGATGCTATACATAATTAAAGATTTTCATTGACAGCGCAGAGCTGATGTTCCACTCACTATGTTTATTCATTCACTAGTATTTATTGAGCGCTTACTATGTGCAGAGCACTGTACTAAGCGCTTGGAATGAACAAGTCGGCAACAGATAGAGACAGTCCCTGCCCTTTGACGGGCTTACAGTCTAATCGGGGGAGACAGACAGACAAGAACAATGGCAATAAATAGAGTCAAGGGGAAGAAGAACATCTCGAAAACAATGGCAACTAAATAGAATCAAGACGATGTACATTTCATTAACAAAATGAATAGGGTAATGAAAATATATACAGTTGATTAGACGAGTACAGTGCTGAGGGGATGGGAAGGTAGAGGGGGAGGAGCAGAGGGAGATGGGGGGAAAAGAGAGTTAAGCTGCGGAGAGGTGAGGGGGGGGCGGTAGAGGGAGTAGAGGGAGAAGGGGAGCTCAGTCTGGGAAGGCCTCTTGGAGGAGGTGAGTTTTAAGTAGGGTTTTGAAGGGGGGAAGAGAATTAGTTGGTCGGAGGTGAGGAGGGAGGGTGTTCCGGGACCGTAGGAGGATGTGTCCTGGGGGTCGACGGCGGGATGGGCGAGACCGAGTGACGGTGAGGAGGTGGGCAGCAGAGGAGCGGAGAGTGCGGGGTGGGCGGTAGAAAGAGAGAAGGGAGGAGAGGTAGGAAGGGGCAAGGTGATGGAGAGCCTCGAAGCCTAGAGTGAGGAGTTTTTGTTTGGAGCGGAGGTCGATAGGCAACCACTGGAGGTGTTTAAGAAGGGGAGTGACATGCCCAGAGCGTTTCTGCGGGAAGATGAGCCGGGCAGCGGAGTGAAGAATAGACCGGAGCGGGGCGAGAGAGGAGGAAGGGAGGTCAGAGAGAAGGCTGACACGGTAGTCTAGCTGGGATATAACGAGAGCCCGTAATAGTAAGGTAGCCGTTTGGGTGGAGAGGAAAGGGCGGATCTTGGCGATATTGTAAAGGTGAGACCGGCAGGTTTCGGTAACGGATAGGATGTGTGGGGTGAACAAGAGAGACGAGTCAAGGATGACACAGAGATTGCGGGCCCGAGAGACGGGAAGGATGGTCGTGCCATCCACGGTGATAGGGAAGTCAGGGAGAGGACAGGACTTGGGAGGGAAGATGAGGAGCTCAGTTTTGGTGATGTTGAGCTTTAGGTGGTGGGCAGACATCCAGGTACAGACGTCTTGGAGGCAGGAGGAGATGCGAGCCCGAAGGGAGGGGGAGAGGACGGGGGCGGAGATGTAGATCTGCGTGTCATCTGCGTAGAGATGGTAGTCAAAGCCGTGAGAGCGGATGAGTTCACCGAGGGAGTGAGTGTAAATGGAGAACAGAAGAGGGCCAAGAACTGACCCTTGAGGAACTCCAACAGTTAAAGGATGGGAGGGGGAGGAGGCGCTGGCGAAGGAGACCGAGAATGATCGGCCAGAGAGGTAAGAGGAGAACCAGGAGAGGACGGAGTCCGTGAAGCCAAGGTGAGATAAGGTATGGAGGAGGAGGGGATGGTCGACAGTGTCAAAGGCAGCAGAGAGGTCAAGGAGGATTAGAATGGAGCAGGAGCCATTGGATTTGGCAAGAAGGCCAGGTTTAGATAACCTGGAATGCTGCAATCGGAAGTGGAATGGCGATCGTTGAATGAAGGCTGAGAATGATAAAAATGAGTTCTTTGCACCAAAGGTCTACCCTTCTGGTGCCCAACCTTCTACATAGGGAAGTAGTGTGGGCTAGTGGCAAGAGGATGGGCTTGGAGTCAAAGGACGTGGGTTCTAATCCCCGCTCTGCCACTAGTCTGCTATGTGACATTGGGCAAGTTACTTAACTTCTCTGTGCCTCAATTTCCTCATCTGTAAAATGGGGACAAGGACTGTGATCCCCATGTGGGGCAGGGACTGTGACCAACCTGATTACCTTGTACCTACCCCAGCGCTTAGAACAGTGCTTTGCACAGAATAAGTGCTTAACAAATTCTGTGTTATAATTATTATTATTACATGTTGACCCTAATTCAGAAAGCATATTCAGTTTTCCAAACAATTGTATCCACCTCAATTATGCATCTTGGCCTAGTGGGTAGAGAACAGACTTGGGAATCAGTAGGTCATGGATTCTAATCCCAGCTCTGCCACTTTGCTATGAGACCTTGGACAAGTCACTTAACTTCTCTGTGCTTCAGTTTCCTCATCTGTAAAATGGGGATTAAGAATGTGAGCTCCATGCGGGATGGAGAATGTGTCCAACCTGATAACCTTATATCTACCCCATTGCTTAGTACAGGTGCCTGGCACATAGTAAGTGCTTAACAAACAGCATTAAAAAAATGCTCATCTCAGATAACCAGATCACAAGGTCACTACTAGTAAGGTCAACATTGATCAATCAATCCCTCAATCAACCAATCGATGGAATTTATTGAGCACTTACTATGTGCAGAGCACTGTAGTAAGCGCTTGGGAAAGGAGTGCCTTGATTGTCCCAATGCAGCTTCACTGAAATTGACCTGCAATGAAAATGGATGATTGCACAATAGCCTAGCAGGGTATCAGCCGATGCAAGTAGATAAGAGCACCAAGATTTTAAGAAGTAATGTCTAACAGAGTGATTTTTTTGTAATATTTGTTAAGCACTTACTATGTTCTGGGGTAAATACAAGTTAATCAGTTTAGACAGTCCCCTTTTCCCACATGGTGTTCACAGTCTAAGTAGGAGGGAAATATAGATATTTAATCCCTATACATGGGGTTCACAGTCTAAGTAGGAGGAAAAAACAGATATTTAATCGCCATTTTACAGATGAGGAAACTGAGGCACAGAGAAGTTAAGTGACTTGCCCAAGATCACGCTACGGGAAAGAATTAGAACAACCAGCCTGTTATGTAGCACTTAAAAAAGGACTTGCCATTTGCTGGCTGTGTAACCTTGAGCAAGTCACTTAATTTCTCACCTACAGAATAGTCCCTCTTTCTTGTACTGTGAGCACCATGTAGGGTATAGACTGTAACCAACCTATCTTATATCTACCCCACCACTAAGTACAGTGCTTGGCACATGGTAAATGCTTAACAGATACTATTATTAATATCATTATGATTTCATTGAGCAAAGATTTGGGAAGACTGAATCCCAAGAAACAAATTTGAAAACATGTGAGGCAGATGGCATTTGCATAGTGTAACAAAGGACTATTTTTGCAACGTGCAAAAGTTGGAAGCATATAAAGTCACACATACATTCTCACAGTAGGTGCTTCATTCACCAAAATGAAGGACAATGCTCCCTCTTTCATGTGTGCTCTTTTCTGCCTATCATGCACATGTTCTTTTTATCTTCTCTCCTCCACCATCCCCTTGCCCGCATCCTCCCTCTGGTCTGGAATGCCCTCCCTCCTCAAATCCAACAGGCAATTACTCTCCCCCTCTTCAAAGCATTCCTGAAGGCACATTTCTCAAAGAGGCCTTCCCTGACTAAGTCCTCCTCTCCTCTTCTCCCACTACCTTCTGCTTTGCCCTGACTTGCTTTCTTCATTCATCTCCCCCTCCCAGCCCCACTCCACTTAGGTAGAAAACTGTAATTTATTTATAGTAATATCTGTCTTTAGACTGTATGCTTGTTGTGGATAGAGAATGTGTCTGTTCATTGTTATATTGTGCTCTCCCAAGCGCTTAGTACAGTGCTCAATAAATACAACTGAATGAATGAATGAAAAGCAAACCATCTATACTCGCTGCCTCCATTTCCTCTCCTTCAATTCACTCCTTCACTTGGCATTGCCCCCTTCTCTCCATGGAAACTACCCTCTTTAAGGTCACCAATGACTTTTTTCTTTCCAAATCCAACAGCTTCTATTCCATCCTAATCCTCCTTGACCTCTCTCATCTACCTTCAACTCTGTGGGCCAATGTGGACCATCTGATTCTCCTGAGCAGACACTGTCCTCTCGTCTTTCTCCTCCTATCACTCTGACTGCTCCTTCTCAGTTATTTTGCAGGCTCTTCCTCTGCCACCCTCTCTCTAATAACGAAAGTCCCTCAAGTCTCAGTCCCCATTTATTCTCCATCTACACCCACTCCCTTGGGTGCAGATCTGCTCCAATAGCTTCAGCTACCATCTCTAAACAGGTGATTTCCAAATCGACCTCTCCTGCCCTGACCTCTCTCTTTGCAACCTCGCAATTCCTTCTGCCTTCAGATCGTCTCTACCTGGATGTCCCATCAATGCCTCAAGGTAAACAGGACCCAAACTCCTCTGGAATTGAGCCCCATTGTGGGGGCAGAGGGGAGAGGCCACTTGGAGTCCTCGGGGACTGAATCCATGGGGAGGGCCTTGGGGAGAAGCCACTGAGTTCACTGAAAACCCCAACCCCCCTCTTCCCCGGTGCCACACTCTGGATGTAAGATCGGGAGACTTCGTCGTTTAAACTATGAAGACATTTGATCGGGAACCGATATCAGCTGCTCGCGTGTCAGAGCATCTAGGGAGATTATGCCTGATTTACAAGTCTTAGCCCAAAATACACCAATCCAGCATGGAACCGTTTTGTGTAATTCTGAAGTTGTCCACATCCAGCAGGCCACGCTCTCTAGTCCCCTCAGGCATTCTAAGGAGTAATGAAAAATGATAATGAATTTATGTGCCTCACTGTTTCTGGTAGTAAAATAAATATCAGTTGTGAAAAAAGGCGTTAAACGGGCTGACCAGTGGTTGAAGGGGGACAACGAATAGACACGATGAAAATTTCTTACATCGTTGCCCAGAGCCGTGAAAATATGCCAAATGAAGGACTGTGGATGAATTTCTCAAGTGGAGCTTGGAATACTAATACTAATAATACTAATACTAATAATAACTGCAGTATTTCTTAAGCACTTACTGTATGCTAAGAACTATTCAAAGCAGTAGATACAGGGTAATCAGGTCCCACATGGGACTTACAGAGTAAATAGGAGGGAGAGCAGGTATTCAATTCCCATTTTGCAGATGAAGCAACTGAGTCACAGAGAAGTGAAATGATTTGCCCAAGGTCACACAGCAGGTAACTGATGGAACCGGTATTAGAACCCAGGGCCTCTGACCTCCAGCCAGGCTGCGACTGTCATCAAGTGATTGTGGAGGTGGCAGAGCAGCAACAGATTTGGCTAAAGGACCGCAGAACCCAAGAGCTGTTGGAGAAGAAACTGCTTCTAAGAGACAGATAAGAGCGCTTTCCACCCTGGAATCCGTTGAAAAAACACGAGTAGATTGTTCCCTTGGATTTGCGAGGCAGCGCACTTTTTATCATCTCCTTAGTGATGAGACCGTCATTGGGCAGGGATTGTCTCTATCTGTTGCCGAATTGTACATTCCAAGTGCTTAGTACAGTGCTGTGCACATAGTAAGTGCTCAATAAATACTATTCAATGAATGAATAGTTCACTTTCTTATAACTGAAGGCTCTCACTCTTCCTTCCACCCCTTTTCTCTCTGTCCAGGCTTATTTCCTATTGAAGAGAGAAGAGAGAGCTGAGTATTTAGGATTTACAGACTAGTTACTGTTATGGTACACCTCGTTACTTTTCTCTCCCTTCTTATCTACAGTATAATTTCCCATATGTGACAGTCAGTTATATGTGGGGGAAAATCAAGGCCTAAAATAATCCTTTATTATATTGCTCTCCTACATTCTTGACAAATACAGTTTCGAATGAGCCCCGTCAGCCAGATCCATTTTTCCTTCCTATGGCTCTGGCCTCCTGCTTTGGTTTCAAAATTATAATCTTTTTATGAGAGGGATATTTCAAAGCCTCTGACTTCTCAAAAAAGTTCCCATTCTTTTTCACACAACCCATCCAAGAGCAGTGATTTAATAGAAAATTATAGACAGCAAGTATTCAGAGAAGGTTAACAGGTAGGCCATGTAAAAAGAATGTCAAAAATCAATATGAAAAAAACCATAATTAAAGGTTATTTGGGGATATGCCCAAGCCCACATCGCCATTCCAAGAGTCAAAATGATTTTGTGACAAAGTAATTGCTGACAAAAATATTGCAATCCAAGATGTCATTTCAAAACAATTGAATTTCTGGCCTTTTCATTCTGGAACCTCAGCCTTCAAAAGTGATGGTTAGGGTTATAGTCCATCTTGCTGCCTTTTCCTAAAGATCATGGGTTATTTTCACAGCTGTCACAGTCTCCCAGAAGCTTCTCCTGTCAGCAGCTATTCCAACTGTTCTCTGAAGGCTGATATCTTCGGGCTAACTTCCCATAATATTTAATCATCACTGAGGTGAAGGTTACCTTTTGATACTTGAGTGCTTGCGGTGATGAAAGTTTTATCTGTTGACAATGTACAAGTGAAATTTTTATGCACCGGGGGGCAAGAGAAGGGAAAAAAATGAATACCTACAGCTTAATTTCCATGCATCAATGCTCGTGGTAGTGAAATAAATATCAGTGTGAAAAAGGTGTGTGAGTTAAACGGGCAGACCTGTGGTTGGAGGAGGACAATGAATAGACATGATGAAAATTTCTTATATCATTGCCCAGAGCTGTGAAAATATGTCAACCGACTGACCATGAGTGAATGCCTCAGTACAGGAGCAAAGGAAAAGTCTTAAAAAAAATATCGTTGTTTCTTACTTCCAATAAAATCCTTGGGTGCACCAAACTTCCAGCTTGTGAGCCCTGGCATTTAAATAAACGCACGTTACTGTGGTTATTTTCTGTACAGAATCTCAGCCAATCTAAATAAATGTAAGAGAGCATGTAAGAATGAAGGAATTGTGTTGCTTTATGATTCATTTGGGAGGTGTCCAGCAAAGTGTCATGAGCCTAAGGTGATTTTATATGTATTTGGAATTATCATATTTTATATATGTGTAATATATATAATATATATTATTATATTATACTGAGTTATATGTAGAATTCAGGTTTTTAAGTCAGTAATTATAATGATAAAATGGACTATAGGTTCCTTAGTATAACGAGATTCACCTGAGTGTATGTGCACAGTGATTTACTTACAACTGCAGACTTCTCTGTCGAGTGATTATTAGGCATCTAGTAACACAATGAAAGTTCTGATGTTATGAAGGATTTATATGAAAGCTAAACTCTGGAGGAAATTCAGGCGTGGGTGATTCGTTTGATTTACTCCTCTTGTGATGGTGGTTTGTATCGAAAGACTATACAGATTTTACGATAAATGAGATATAGCCCAATTTTAATTTGCACACGCCTTCAAAATAAAAATATTTTGCTCTAGATAATAAATGTGGAAGCTTATGCAGAAAAGTTATCCAAAACTGAAGGCAAGATTGAAATCCCTATAGAACTTTGAAACTGAGTTCAATTACTTCTACAAGTGAACTGTGTGGCAGGTGAAAAATAGCTGAAAATCTCTGGCAAACTAGGATGGTGGAGACCATGAAAGAGTACAAGCCCAGAACCCGAAGGACCTGTGTTCTAATCCCTGCTCCACCACTTGTCTGCTGTGTGACCTTGGGCAAGCCACTTTACTTCTCTGCGCCTCCGTTCCCTCAAGTGTAAAATGGGGATTAAGACTGAGCCTCATATAGGACAATGACTGTGTGCAACCTGATTAGCTTGAGTCTATCCCAGCACTTAGAACAGTGCTTGGCACATAGTAAGCGCTTAACAAATACCATCAGTATTATTATTATTATTTTCATAAATGCTTAACAAAGACCATTTCCCTCTAGACTGTAAGCTCACTGTGGGCAGGGAATGTCTGTTTTATTGTTGTATTGTACTCTCCGCAGTGCTCAGTACAGTGCTCTGTACACATTAAGTGCTCAATAAATACAACTCACTGGCTGATTGACCACACTGGCTGCTGACTCATGGTTCCACAGGCACAAAGTCGACACTTTGCTGTAGTAATTTATGCTGTTAGTAGGTTTTATACATGAAACCCATGCCTTTCACAATATGCTGCACCCTTATCCACCTAATCGCTGGTCAGACTCTGTGTTCCATTGGGTGTTCTAGAGAAGCAGGTTGGCTTAGTGGAAAGAGCATGGGCTTGTGAGTCAGAGGACATGGGTTCTAATCCTGACCCTGCCACTTGTCTGCTGTGTGACCTTGGGCAAGGCACTTACTTCACTTCTCTGTGCCTCGGTTACCTCTTCTGTAAAATTGAGGATTTTTCCCTTATTACCTTGTATCTACTCCAGCACTTAGAACAACCCTACTGAGAGCTCACCTCCTCCAGGAGGCCTTCCCAGACTGAGCTCCCCCTTCCCTCCCCCCCACCCTCTGCTCTTCCCCCTTCCCCTCCCCTCAGCACTGTGCTCATTTGTATATATTATTTATTACCCTATTTATTTTGTTAATGAGGTGTATATCGCCTTGATTCTATTTATCTTGATGATGTTGTCTTGTTTTATTCTTGTTCTGTTTTGCTTTGCTGTCACCCCCATTTAGACTGTGAGCCCGTCATTGGGCTGGGATTGTCTCAATCTGTTGCCGAAGTGTACATTCCAAGCGCTTAGTACAGTGCTCTGCACATAGTAAGCACTCAATAAATACTATTGAATGAATGAATGAACAGTGCTTGGCACACAAAGTGCTTAACAAATATTAGTATTATTATTATTACCAACAATCTTGGGGAAAAGGAGTCTGAGTGGCATGGTTCAAACCATTATCACTATAATCAATTGTTTTGTACAGGTTCATTGTCCTGAAGACTTCCTGTCAGTCAGCCAGTCATATTTACAGAGTGCTTACTATGTGCAGACCACTGTACTAAGCGCTTTGGAGAGTACGATACAACAAACAGACACATTCCCTATTCACAACGAGCTTATGGTCTAGAGGGGGAGACAGACATTCATATAAATAAGTACATTATGATTATGATTGATAATAACAATTATATCTTTTAAGCACTTACTATGTGCCAAGCACTGTTCTAAGTGCTGGGGTAGATGCACGCCAATCAGGTTAGACACAATCCCCGTCCTACATGGGGCTCACAATTTAATGAGGTTACCTCATTTTACAGGTGAGGTAACTGAAGCACAGAGAAGTTAAGTGGCTTGCCCAAGGTCACACAGCAGACAAGTGGTGGAGCCGGAATTAGAACTCAGGTCCTTCTGACTCCTAGGCCTGTGCTCTATCCGGTATGCCATGCTGCTTCTCAGCCTATGTACATAAGTGCTGTAGGGCTGGGAGGGGGAATGACACAAAACCCCTAGATTGATGGACAAAATATCAAAATAAAGACAACATGGCATTTTTAAAGTGCTTACCATATTCTAAGGACTGTTCTAAGCACTGTCAAAGATACAAAGTTATCAGGTAGGATGATGGTCCTACATGGGGCTGACAGTCTAAGTAAGAGGGAGAACAGCTACTGAGAAATGAAATGACCTGCTCACGGTCACACAGGAGACAAATGGTGGACCCCAGATTAGAACCAGTTCCCCTGACTCCCAGGCCTGCGCTCTTTCCACTAGGCCTCATTGACTGCGATAGGAAGCCCTTAATCAATAACTAGCAGGCAGTCGAGTTTGTTCATTGTTGAAAGTAAGCGACGGTGATGTTCCTTTGCTCTTTGCTTGATACGCATGTCCATTTTACAGAGAGTGTAGCTCTCCCCTTAAGGAGAAGAGGCAGAAAATGATCCCAAAATATTGCCTGCTTGGCATAGATTTGATGGCAGCTGCACCCAACTAGTCATCCATGTCAGTGATGAGGAATCAACGAATAAATGTTTCATTGTTTCTTGGAACATTTGCGCTCTGTCAGACAACTGCAACTGTCATGAGTGTTGAACAGGGATCATCACTAGGGAGCTGGCCAGGCACGACATCGACATGGCAGCTCTCCGGGAGGAGGTTGCCCGATAAATCTAGCTCGGAGGGAGTGGCGGGCTGGTGTTGGCTCTGAAATCACAGCATCTCTCATCGAACCCTTGAGTGTGATCCCGAGAGGAATCGACAGTCGCTTGAAGGCTTAGAGAAATCTTCCTGAACCTTCTGCAGCCACGATACACTACCAGCTTATATTCACCCCAATCTTGACCCGTTCTGAGTTCATCTAAGAGACCCAGAAAAGGCCGTCAAGGCATTCCCACAGAAGGACCGGCTCATCATTCCAGGAAACTGACACCGGAATTCATTGTGACTTCGGGGCCTTGTTCAGGTTCTTAGTTCAATCAATCAATCCATCAATCCATCATATTTATTGAGGGCTTATTATGTGCAGAACACTGTACTAAGTGCTTGGGAGAGTACAATGCAACAGAATTAGCAGACATGTTCTCTGCCCATAATAATAATAATAATGTTGGTATTTATTAAGCGCTTACTATGTGCCGAGCACTGTTCTAAGTGCTGGGATAGATACAGGGTAATCAGGTTGTCCCACGTGAGGCTCACAGTTAATCCCCATTTTACTGATGAGGTAACCGAGGCACAGAGAAGTTAGGTGACTTGCCCACAGTCACACAGCTGACAAGTGGCAGAGCCAAGATTCGAGCTCATGACCTCTGACTCCCAAGCCCATGCTCTTTCCACTGAGGCACGCTGTTTCTCAATGAGTTTACTGTCTAGCAGAGGGACTGTGGTACAAGAAGCGGCATGGTGTGGTGGAGAGAGCACAGGCCTGGGAGTCAGAAGGTCGTGGGTTCTAATCCTGATCCTCCCCTTGTCTACTGTATGGCTTTGGGCAAGTCAATTCACTTCTCTGGGCCTCAGTTACCTCATCTGTAAAATGGGGATTTGACACTGTGAGCCCCATGTGGGAAAGGGACTGAGACCAACCCAATTTGCTTGTATCCACCCAGCGCTTAGTACAGTGCCTGGCACTAGGAAGCACTTAACAAATACTATTATTATCATTATTACTTGTGGTACATGGATGATACTCTTAATATGTGTCGATTTAATCTGCGGATCTCAAACAATGCATTCCAGCTCGGAGCCTACATGGAGACACAAGTACTTCCATTACTCATCAGATAATTGACTATGTCATTGTGCAGCAATGACATATCAGGCTACGTCAGCCCATGTGATGTCTCAGTCCTTGTTCTAAGTAAAAAATATCCACCTCCATCTTGCTACCAGAAAACTGAGATTTGAGCTGATGCCATAATGACATCACACACCAGCAACCTCAAGGGAGCCAACAGCGGGCAAGTTGGCTATGGCTTCCATTCGCCACAAGTTGACACTATAGTCCTTGTTCGGATTGTATCTATCAATGGTGGGCAGCCTCGGACTCTCCAACGGTTCTGCTACCTGGACAGTCTACTATTGCGGGGTGGGGCAAGAAAGGCAAAAGGCACTGAAGGGGATCATAGAGTTTAGGAGGAGTGGGAATGATGACAGATCATTGCATACCCTCACTGCTTGTCCTTCCCTGTCTGTTCTCCTGCAAGCTTCTCTGGGCCAATTCTCCCCAGCCATCTATTACATAACAATGATAATAATAAAAGTGATGGTGACATTTGCTTATCAATCAATCTATGGTATTTACTGAGTGCTTACTATGTGCAGATCATAATAAAAATAATAATGAAAATGTTGGTATTTGTTAAGCGCTTACTATGTGCCGAACACTGTTCTAAGCACTGGGGTAGAAATAGGGGAATCAGGTTGTCCCATGTGGGGCTCACAGTCTTAATCCCCATTTTACAGATGAGGGAACTGAGGCACAGAGAAGTTAAGTGACTTGCCCACAGTCACACAGCCAACAAGTGGCAGAGCTGGGATTCGAACTCATGAGCCCTGACTCCAAAGCCCATGCTCTTTCCACTGTACTAAGCACTTGGGAGAGGACATTATGAAAAGCAGTGTGGCCTGGTAGAGCATGGACCAGGCAGTCGGATGGTCAGAAGGTTCTAATGCTAGCTCAGCGACTTGTCTGCCATGTGACCTTGGGCAAGTCACTTCACTTCTCTGTGCCTCAGTTCCCTCATCTGTAAAATGGGGATTAGCACCGTGAGCCCTTTGCAGGACAGGGACTCTGTCCAACCTGATTACCTTTTATCTAGCACTTAGAACAGTGCCTGGCAAATAGTAAGTGCTTAATAAATACCACAGTTATTTTTATTATCATTACAATTCAACAAAATTCGCTATGTTTCCTGCATAAAACAAGCTCGCACTCTAGAAGAAGCACTGACTATGTGCCAAGCACGGTACTAAAACCTGAGTTAGATAGAAAATAATCCAGTCAGAATCCCTGCACCTTAGGAGGCTCACAGTCTAAGCGAGAGGGACAGCAGGTATGGAATCCTCATTTTATAGTAGAGGAAGCAAGCACAGAAAAGTGAAGTGACTTGCCCAAGGTCACAAAGCGGGTAAGTGGTTTCTTCCAAAGTTACTGCTGCCCTGGGTCCCGCACAATGCCACTGTTCCTAGGCATTTGAAGGGGCCCGTAGATTTGTCTTGTGAGTTACAGCCTTGTGATTTATGGCTGTGACATTCCTAGATGTGCACTTGAACAGAGAAATGGGGGGTTTGGACCTGGGATTTCTAACTGTTTTGGGGCCTGGTTCTTTTTCAGAATGTTTGGCAAGGTTCATGGAAAAAGGCCCATAAACCTTGGCCTAAATTTCCTGCTGTGGGCAGGGAAAGTGTCTGTTTATTGTTGTATGGTACTCTCCCAAGTGTTTAGTACAGTGCTCTGCACAGGGTAAGTTCTCAAATACTATTGACTGACTGACTCTTTGATGAGTCTGAGAGAATCAATAAATCAATGACAGCTGATACCCGTGGCTAAGGGAAGGTGCTGGCAGATTTTCTCCATCCCGGGCTCTTGCTCCCTTTATTCATCCCCTATCCAAGCTCCACAGTACTTATGTGCGTGTCTGTAATTTATTCATATTAATGTCTGTCTCCCCCTCTAGACTGAAAGCTCTTTGTGGGCAGGGAATGTGTCTGTTTATTGTTATTATGGACTCTCCCAAGTGTTTGTGACCGTCTCAAACAAGGCCACAATATATTGGAAGCAGCATGGTGAGGGAGCATGTCTGGAGGGGGGCAAAGTCTGTCAATCAGTTTGACCCACCAATACTACGATTTCCCAAGGGAAGGTTGGAGGGTGGGAAGTTGGAAGTAGCCGTACCCTTCTGCCCGTGTCCCACCAACTGCTAGAATGAGTTTTCCACTGGGCATCACTCTTGCCCTGTGACTGAAGTAGAATTTACCATTGAAAAATACATTGAAGCAGAACAAGGAAAAAGGATGAAAAGCCTCCTGGAGAATCACGTGGGACTGAAGATTATACATTCAGTAAAAAATGAGATGGAAAACTGTAGAAGTCTATTGTTTTAGTAGTTGAGGAAGAGGCAAGCTAGAAGAAACAACTATTAAAGAGAACAATTCACCAGATTCTCATTCTATTCTGACACTCATAACCATCTACTCCGTGGAGACAAGCAGTACCGTAGGCTTTGTCTTATTCAGAGTTGAGCACATTGTCTGCACTCAACAAATAATAAGTTGTAATGATAAGTATCACATCCAATTTTAAACTGTAGGTGGGGGGGGATTCAAACAGCCCCAAATGCCAATGTTCTAAGGGTTAAGTCCCTCTGTGAAATACTTGTCATCCTAGATTTGCACATCCAAGAAATGATTCAAATGATTCCATTCTATTTTTAACCTCAGAAAGGGCTGTAGAGATTTTCCACCGAAGAATACAGCAGTAGCTTTCACCAAGCTGAAAAACAAGCTCTAATGTGATGATCCATACAGGACCAAACTTTATGAGAAATGTAGGGTGTTGCTATGGCAATTCCAATCGTTGGAATTTTTCTCTTGTTGGTTCACTTTGACATACATTCTAAAAAGAATTATTTGAAAAGGTGTAGCAGCTGTGATGAAGAAGTACATGGAGAGCCAAGATGAGGGAAAATTATCCTTTCTCCCCCTCCAAATTGTTAGATTTGAATGTAGACATGAATGTGGAGGTTGGCAAGTAGAGAGGTTGGCAAGTAATATTTGGGGGAGTCTTGGTGCATTTTTCTAATTTTGCTTTTAGTTAAGCACTTGCAATAATGCATAGACACGTGGCCATCAGCTGAACTGTCAAATGCAAATTGATGAATGGAATTCAAAGAGGAGTAACTTTTCGTTCTTAAAGTGATAATGCCTCATACTTTAGAGAATAGAGAACATCCATTTGCTCTCAACAGTAGCAACTTTTTTTTTTTTTAACCACCTATTCAGGTCAGGCACCAAGAAGGGACAAATGCAGATTCTGTCCATTTCTTCTAATAGAGGGACAAGCTTACGCACAGATATCTATAAATATTACAATTACACTGGCTTATTTCTTACATATGCCATTTCAAATCATCAGCCAGGTAGCCAAAAACATCTGTGAGTGTCATGTGGGACAGGGACTGTGTCTGACCTGGTTATCTTCTATCTACTTTAGCACTGAGTACAGTGCTTGGAACACCGTGAGCGTTTAACAAATTCCACTATATCACGTAGAAATGACATTAAAAATCATCTGGTCCAGCACCAGGGGAGGGGATGACTAAGGCATTATTAAGATATTCTATCCCTCCTTGACTTGGTTATACTGTGTTCTTCCAAGTGCTCAATAGTGCTCTGCACATAGTAAATACTCAATAAATACAACTGGTAATATTGACTACGGTACGTGCCTCCTGGCTGATCTCCTTGCCTCTTCTCTATCGCCACTCCAGTCTATACTTCACTATGCTGAATGGATTTTTTTCTTAAAGTTCAGTCAATGTCTCTCCGTTCCTCAACAACCTCCAATAGTTGCCCACCCACCTCCGTATGAAGTTAAAACTCCTTACCATTCACTTTAAAGCACTCAGTCAACTTGCCTCCTCTGACTTTACATCTCTGATCTCTTTCTACAGTCCAGCCTGCATATTTTGCTTCTCTAGCACCAGGTTACTCTTCATGCCCTAATTTCATCTATCGTTATCAATGCCTTTCCCACAAGCTCCCTCAAGCCTGGAATTCCCTCCCCCTCCATATATGCCGGGCCTCTAACTCTCCCCACTTTTGAAGCCTTCCCTAATAAAGTCCTCTTTACCCCAGCCCCCTTTCCCTCTCCTTTCTGTATCGTCTATGTAGTTGGGATATGATATTCACCCCACCCTCAAACTCACAACACGTAAGTATACATCTTTAAATTACGCACTCTAAATTATTCATGTATATTAATACCTCTCTAGACTGTAAGCTCACTGAGTGCAGGGAATGTGTCTGTCAACTCTGTTATATATTTTACTCTCCATTCTTAAGAAGCAGTGAGAGAAAGCATTCATTCAATAGTATTTATTTATTGAGCGCTTACTATGTGCAGAGCACTGTACTAAGCGCTTGGAATGAACAAGTCGGCAAAGCATGTGAGAAGCAGCAGGGTGTAGTGAGTAGAGCACAGGCCTGGGAGTCAAAAGTTTATGGGTTGTAATCCTGGCTCAGCCACTTGTCTGCTGTGTGACTTTGGGCAAGTCACTTTACTTATCTGGGCCTCAGTTCCCTCATCTGTAAAATGGGGATTGAGACTGAGAGCTCCACGTGGGACAGGGACTGTATCGAACCCAATTTGCTTATATCTACCGCAGTGCTGCTTAGTACAGTGCTTGGTACATAGTAATCATTTAATAAATGCCATAATTATTATTATTATTACAATTCTATCCTTGAGGCTAACTTGAAAAAATGTAAATAAATGTTGCATCTTGGGAAACTGGGGACAGACAGCCACCCCTAGACATTATAGAGAAGCAGCATGGCTCAGTGGAAAGAGCCTGGGCTTCAGAGTCAGAGGTCATGAGTTCGATTCCTGACTCTGCCACTTGTCAGCTGTGTGACTGTGGGCAAGTCACTTAACTTTTCTGTGCCTCAGTTCCCTCATCTGTAAAATGGGGATTAAAAGTGTGTGAGCCCCATGTGGGACAACCTGATTACCCTGTATCTCCCCCAGCACTTAGAACAGTGCTCGGCACCTAGTAAGCACTTAACAAATACCAACATTATTATATATGTAAGGCACTGCATGGATACAATTTATTCCTGCCATTCTTCTCTATTAGATTGTAAGTTACTGGAGAGTAGGGAATGCTCCCAGAGGGAAAAATCAGAGAACACTTTAATTCTTTTCATTTTATACTTTCAGAGGGAGTGAGTATAAAATGAGAAGAGCTGAAATGTTCCCTGATTTTTCCATTTCCATTTAGGACTCTCTATCTCCAGTTTTTATCTGCTAAAAACAAATTCCCCTCTTTATGTCTTAGAGTGGCAACCCCACGGGATCAGTCTTGAGTAGATGGTCTTTGGAAAAATTTATGCTCAAATTGAATATGGAATTACAGTTGATAGGGAAGCAATTAGCAATGAAAGACTTCATTCATGGCAATAAGATTGTGTCAACCTATAGAGGATTGGAATTGACTGCAGGAACTCAATTTATAAAAGTGAGTTCAACCTGATTCATGCCACCATTCTGAAGGAGATACAGACGAAGTCCTTTGAATAGGTTTTTCCCAGGAGGCCCAGCCACCAATAATCAAAGAACAAATGTCCTAGTGTCTGTGAGCATCTTTGTGACTCAAATGTAGAAAGCTCCCTGAAGGCAAACATCATAAAACAATAATAATAATGGTATTTAAGCATTTACTTTGTGTCACGCACTGTATTGAGCTTTACTTTACTGTACGCTCTGGGCATGTCATTCCCCTCCTCAAAAACCTCCAGTGGTTGTCTATCAACCTTCGCATGAAACAAAAACTCCTCACTCTTGGCTTCAAAGCTCTCTATCTCCTTGCCCCCTCCTACTTCACCTCCCTTCTCTCTTTCTACTGCCCACCTCCTACACTCCACTCCTTTGCTGCTTACCTCCTCATGGTTCCCATTCGCGCCTGTCCGACCGTCGACCCCTGGCCCATGTCTTACCACTGTCCTGGAATGCCCTCCCTCCTTACGTCCACCAAACTAACTTTCTTCCCCTCTTCAAAGCCCTACTATGAGCTCACCTCCTCCAGGAGGCTTTTCCAGACTGAGCCCCCTTTCCCTCTGCTCCTTCTCCCTTCCCCATTCCCTCCTCCCATTCTCTGCTCTTCCCCTTCCCCTCCCCTCAGCACTGTGCATATGTGCATATTTGTACATATTATTTATTACCCTATTTATTTTGTTAATCATGTGTATATCTCTATGATTCTATTTATCTTGATGATGCTGTTTTGTTTTGTTCTGTTTTGCTTTGCTGTCTGTCTCCCCTGTTGAGACTGTGAGCCCATTATTGGGCAGGGATTGTCTCTATCTGTTGCTGAATTGTACATTCCAAGTGCTTAGTCCAGTGCTCTGCACATAGTAAGCACTCAATAAATACTATTGAATGAATGAATAAGTTCTAGGGTAAATACAAGGTTATTGGGTTGGTCACAGTCCCTTTCCCACAAAGGACTCAGTCTTTAATCCCCATTTTTCAGATAATTTAACTGAAGCACAGAGAAGTGAGGTGACTTTCCCAGTGTAACATAGTAGACATGTGGCAGTCAGGATTAGAACTCAGGTCCCGCTGAATACTAGGCCTGTGCTCTACCCACTAAGCAATGTTGGCTCTCTCTCTCTATATATATATAAACTGTATCCTACGCATTCTACCCACCCAAGGGCTTAATGAAGTGATCTATACAGGTAAGTGCTCAATAAATACTTCTGATTAATTCATTTTGTCATGTTTATTAAGCATTTTCTTTTGTCTCTTACCCTTCTGGCTACCATTCATTCACTCAATAGTATTTATTGACCGCTTACTACATGCAGAACACTGTACTAAGTGCTTGGAATGTACAATTCGGCAACAGATAGAGCCAATCCCTGCCTAGTGATGGGCTCACAGTTTAATCGGGGGAGACAGACAGCAGAGCAAAACAGAATGAAACAAAAACAAGACAACATTATCACGATAAATAGAGTCAAAGGGATGTTCACCTCATTAACAGAATAAATAGGGTAATAAATAATATATACAAATGAGCACAGTGCTGAGGGAAAGGAATGGGGACGGGGAGGAGCAGAAGGTGGGGTGGGGAGGGGAGGGGGAGCAGAGGGAATGGGGACTCAGCTGAGGGGAGGGGAAGGGGGAAGAGCAGAGGGTGGTGGGGGAGCAGAGGGAAAAGGGGGGCTGCATAGTCTGGGAAGGCCTCTTGGAGGAGGTGAGCTCTCAGTAGTACCAGTCTACATTGGTCATTAGAGACTGTCTTGGGACAGAGCAGTGGATTTGAGGACAGAACTCCCAGGGCTCTCAAGGAGTCTGTCAGTCAGGAAATACTAAAAAAAATTGATCTTGTGCGCACAAAACGATCCCTCCAGATGTTGCATAGGTTTTGAACTATAGATTGTCCTTAATGTCGGTTTGGGTCCAAAGTGGAAAATGTTTTTAAGACACCATGCCTTTCTCATGTTCACAAGAACTTGGACCCATATCCTGTCCAGAGCTCAACCTGTTCTCTTAACCTACCCCTTGCAACTCCAGGTTGACAAACAAGATAAATGAGGAAAACATTTTGCACCAAGCAGTTATATAGTGGCAGAGAACACTTGCCTCAGGTAGTCACCCCTGCAACTCACTGCCTTTTTCCGACTCTGCTTCAACACCAAAGAGGTTAAAAAACAAACTGTCACTAAGTTGATTTTAGAGCCACACTTCGAATAAATCATCAAGAACAAAGGGTCCCCACAATTACTGACTTAAAGCGAGATATTTATGATTACATTTTTGCACTGAAAAAGCAACAAAACATTAGGCAGTTAGCTGAGTCAGATGTATTCTTAAAAGAAATATGTAGAACTCCACAGTACGGTATCACTGGGGTACAGTAGCACTTAGTAATTGTTCAGCACGTTGTTTTATTAGAATACTTGGCATTCATTAATGAATTAATCTTCCCAGTGTTCTCATAAAGCAGGATTTTCTGAAGGTGGCCCGTCCGTAGCTTGCCCCAAGCCACTCAGTGAGTCAGCCCAGGGAAAGTGACTTCGGAAGCATGCTGAAGTCTGAGCCACTAGAGGATCAGCACTTTTAGAGCTCCCAGACACCTCTGAAGGGATCGATCTCTGAAATCCAAGTGGTCACCCAGGGGGAGGGAACCTGGAGCTTTAGAGAGAATTGGTTGCTCGCTAGAGGTGAAGATTGTTCAGTCAGGTCTCTTTCTTACATACAGTAAGAGTTCAGTTGATTAATTATATGATAACCCCATCCCCATTCTCAAAGTGGTATTCAGGGTTCCTTTAACTTCCTAAGACCACTGTATGAAGTCATCTCAGAGTCCAGAGCTGAGATTAGAAGCCGAATAATAATAATTATTATTATTATGGTATTTGTTAAGCATTCACTATAAGCCAGGCACTGTCCTAAGCACTGGGGTGGATACAAGCAACTCTGGTTGGTCACAGTCCCTGTCCCACACAGGGCTCACAGTCTTCATCCCCATTTGAGGTAACTGAAGCACAGAGAAGTGAAATGGCTTGCTCAAGGCCACACAGCAGATGGGTGGCAGAGCTGGTATTAGAACCCATGACTTTCTGACTCCCATGCCTGTGCTCTATCCACTAGGCCATTCTGCTCCTACATGTCCTATAAATATTTCTTAATGTCCACTTTCTCCCCAGTTCAACTGAAAGCTCCTCGAAATTAGAAATCATAGCATGGCTTAGTGGATAGACCACAAGCCTAGGAGTCAGAAGAACCTGGGTTCTAACCCCAGCTCTGCCACTGGTCTGCAGTGTGACCTCGGGCAAGTCACTTCACTTCTCCGTGAAGATACCTCATCGGTAAAATGGGGATTAAAACCATGAGCCTCATATGGGACATGAACTGTGTCTAACCTGATTAGGTTATATCTACCCCATCACTGAATAAACTATCTGAAACTTAGTAAGCACTTTAGAAATACTGTAAAAAAAGAAAAAAAGCAGCTTTTACTTTTGTAAATCTCAGGTGCTTAGTATCCACTGCACACTGGTAGGAGCTCAATAAATTCTACTAGTTCTGGTGGAGAGTTTGAAGAATCTTATATGCAAAAGGAAAAAGTATTGATGAGCCAGTTCCTGATGACATTTGTGATAAAGTCAATGGGAGAAAAACAAAGCCACAATGCCAACCTTATGGACATCACTCACTCAGATGAGTAAGTAAAAAATGGAAAACATACACACAAAACAAGATGGAAGTAAATAGTCAAACCCAATGAAATATTGGGATTTAACTCTCCTTGAGTCATTTCCTTACTTTTAATGGACACCAAACTTGTGGCTAAAAGACCTAGTTTCAGGCTCTACCCAAAAAGTCTCACTGGCTAATAAAAATGTCAGATCACTACAAAGAGGAGGAAGCCCCTCTATAGGGACATTTGTCAGTGCTGAGGATGAATGAAAGGTAGGCTTGCAAGCCTGGATTGCGGGGGAAAAACACAGAAATGTCCCAAATTGATGGCATAAAAAGTGTGCATCTCACTCAAATAATGAAGAATTATTATTGAGGAATGATCTGTGTGTTGGGGTAGTACGCCTATTTCAATCATTTCTCAGATTGAATGCAGTTCCTTGACTCTGATCAATCTAAATCTGACTGGGTATGTAGGCTGGACAGAATCAGAAGATAGTGTCTCTTTGTGGAAGTCGTTTGTGGCCTCCACATCTCCTCAAAGCTACCTACCTTCCGCTGCTTTCGGGCCTGTTCAGCAGTTGCGAAGCGAACCTGGGGCTTGTTCAGGACTCAGACCAACATGAAGTCAAAATGGCATTTATTTCTTCTACAGAGGGATCACCTACAGGATGAGGATCTCTGACGGCCTCACGTAACTGAGAAAATCTCTGGTTAGGATGAGTCAAGGTAGGAGCGGAGCACTTCAAGTCTTAGAGAATGCCTACTGCATGGGCCTGGGAGTCAGAAGGTACTATTATTATTATTATTATTAATAATGGTTCTAATGGGTTCTAATCCTAGCTATTCCTCTTTCTGTATGTGACCTTGGGCAAGTCACTTCACTTCCCTGTACCTCAGTTACCTCATCTGTAAAATGGGGATTGAGACTGTGAGCCCCATGTGGGACAGGGACTGCGCTCAACCTGATAAACTTGTAACTATCCCTGTGCTTAGTACAACACCTGGTACATAGTAAGCACTTTACAAATACCACAATTATTATTATTATTATTATTACAGGATGGCAGCATCCATTTTTTCTAGCTTGCCATCATACTTTCTTAACCTGGCACCATTCCCAACCTTTCTTTGTGGGCTGAAGGGCGGGGAATCCTTTCTCCTTACTTGGGGTATTGCCTAGGGCTGCCCACTTAGACCAATGCAGAGGGGAGCTTGGCAAGATAGGGGATGTTAACAGGGAGGTGCCAGAAAAAGTCCTGGTTTGAATCGAGACTTTGAGGAGAGATCTGTGACTGTAATAACAATAATAGTAATTATGGTATTTGTTAAGCATTTACTATATGCCAGGCACTGTACTAAACCCTGGGATGGATACAAGCAAATTGCGTTGGACACAGGGCCTGTCACAATAGTGGCTCACAGTCTCAATCCCCATTTTTCAGATGAGGGAAGTGAGGCCCAGAGAAGTGAAGTGATTTAATAATAATAATAATAATGATGATGGCATTTGTTGAGCACTTACTGTGTGACAAGCACTGTTCTAAGCACTCGGGTAGACACAAGGTAATCGGGTTGTCCCAAGTGGGGCTCATAGTCTTAACTCCCATTTTTACAGATGAGGTATCTGAGGCACAGAGAAGTTAAGTAACTTGCTCAAGGTCACACAACTGGTAAGTGGCGGAGCCAGGTTTAGAACCCACGACCGCTGACTTACCCAAGGTCACACAGCAGACAAGTGGCAGAGCCGAGATTAGAACCCATGACCTTCTGATTCCCCGGCCTAAACTCTATCCGCTACATCAGACTGCTTCATTACCTGCTTCTCCTGTGTTGAGCCGTCGACGCCACTGCAAACCAATAACAAAGCCGACTTTTCCGACAACCCAACTTCATTTGCTCTTTGCATTCTGGAATATTTATCCCTCCAAAGACCCTCCCTTGGGTTTCCTCTATCTTTAGGAATAAACCCCAATTTCTCTCCCTGAATTGAATTATGGGGCTAGTTACCAACTGTAAAATTTAGGACTGGGTGCCAAATGGATGCTGTGCCCTTCAGCTGCCAGCCCTCTTCTACGACTTGCAAATTTCATATCCGTTAAGTGCAAAGTAATTTCCTTAGAGAAATCAAACTAAACTGCCCACTTGGGAAAGGTTTCTTTCTTCCTCCTTCGTGAAGATTTTCCTTCTCTCCTAAGATTCCCCCAGTTAGTATAAACCTACCCAATCAGCACTGGAGTATTATAGTTGAAAAATTGCAATAGAAAAGAACGTATAACTTAGATTTTAAAATGAAGAATAAATGAAAATCACATTTGTTCCAAAGCTTGTTCGAGTTCACCTTACAATTATTTCATAAAATTTTGGAGCTGAACTACAAACTAATGAGTATGATTTTAAAAAAAATGCAGAACAGTGACAGACCTCTAATTATCGGCTAGTTTCAATAAAAAATACACCCAGAAGACAGATGGAGTTTGTACTGAGTCTACATCCATCGCAACAGAAAAAAAGTGGAGGTAAAAGAATGTACAATTAGGAAAGGTCTGGGTGTTTCTTTCTGTGGAGAAATGTATTTGCCACTCCTGGAGAAATGAATAGTTCTCTTCGCCTCTTCTCCTGCTTCAAACTGTCAAATGACTGCTGTTATCTAAATAAGGGTAAGTATTTACTTGGGAAAAATCCCTTAGAATAAAATGTTAATATGCCTTACTGTAACATCGATGCATTAAATCTTATAATGCAGTACTGTATTTTTAATCTTATAAAGTTAATTCTCAGCTGCCTTTAGGCATCTTGAAATAGGTGAATTTAAACAGAACAAATGTAATACAATATAATAGCATCAAATTCATAGTATCTGTAGCCTTACATATGGTCTTAGCATGTCAGCTAATTGAATACTGCTGTCAAAGGGAAATCGGCACAAATATTTATTTTGAGGGCATAAAATATGAAACAATTGATCAATACTTTATAACTGGAAACCATGTACTGAGCCATCTCCTTAGTAACCAATTTTATTTATTTATTTTTGGGGGGTAAAGAGCGCTCAGAAATCTTTAAAACAATATTCTATTTGGAAGGGTTTCAGACAGTAAGGTCAACAATCAGTACTACTCAATGCTGATAGTAGTTGATAGCAGGATTCTTAATGTCATACATTTTGATAATCTGATTCCGAGCTTCTGATTTTGCTACGTAGTTTGGGGAAAGTTCTGAAAATTGAGCTTTACAGTAAAGACAATAATACATTTTGTAGGATGGAATAGTAGCAGAAGTCTACTAAAATATATATTTTTGATTTTTGCCAACATCTGATTATGGTATAAGACTTGATTGCTTGAATGACTTTGATCACACAACTTTTTTCAGAGGTAATAGGATGGCCTTGTTCAAAGGCAACAGGGTAGAATTAAGTGCTTGAAAGCCTGATCCGAAATGTGGGATCGGCTTTGCAGATCCCTTAACCTGACTACCAGAACCCGTCATTTTTTGTTAACGTTAGCTGTCACTCTTGCTCAAAAGGTGGGGACTTTCAAAACCTGGTCGGCACCGTTATCTTCCTAAATATCATGTCTGTTTGCACATCTCACATCATAACAGTACTGGTTCTTCTGCATCTTCTGTTTGGCTTTCTTGAAAAAAAAATGAGGGAAAAGGGAAGGGTTTTTTTTTTCCTTTTGGCTTCTTATTCTACCATTCTGTAGGAGATCAGAGTCCAAGTGATGGGCCATATTCCTTTTAAATAGCTTTAGTATAATGAAACGGATGGGGGGAAATTTTAATTAGAAAAGAAGCTCAGCGATGACTTTGGTTTTGTGTTACTAACGAGTCGTACCGGTGGCCACTAGATGGCACTGTTGTATAAGCGCAACCCGCCCAGGGATCCGGCTTTAACAATAACTCATTTATCTTAGAAATATTCGTTTTTAAGATAAATGAGTTTTTATATATTTTTTCATATGCATAAATATAAAATTAGGGTTTTGAAATGCCTCTTAAAATTAAAGATGATACCATTTCTGATTGGGCATATCTGCTAACCTCAACTTATAGGATTTTGGGTAAAGTAACTCGGCAAGGTTAAAATTTAGGAAGAGATAATCACATCTGTTGAAAATGGTCAAAATTTTGCAATAGAATGATCTCTCCGAAATGTGTGTACTCTACATCATAATTCAAAACACTCTGGGTCTGATCGTGATTCTTAAGCTTCTTTTAGTGGAGTTATTATAATGATCATATCAATCCATGTTGATCTTCAACCATTTTTAACTATTTTGTCAGAAACATTTGTTTCTTTCTCTTTCTCCTCCTTATTACTTTTTTCCTCCTTGTCCTCTCTTCCTCTTCCTCCATATTTCTGCCCCTTATCTTCTTCTGCACCTTCTTCTCTTCTCCTGCCTCCTTCCTTCCTCCTCCATCTTTTCTTCTTCTTTCTTTGGATTCAGTCACACAAGTCTAGTACCCAGAAGTAGAAAGATCAATTTGCTCGAGAAGTTAACAACAGGTCATGCACAAAACGGTTGCTTGGCTAAGAAACTTCGGCCTTCCAAACCACATATTACATCAGGCCAACATCTAAACTCCTGTGGTGGTGAGGCCAAAGGAGGAACAACTGACAGATAATTGCATACACTTCTCAGACAACTGAACAATCTACATTCAGGAGCAGCCTGGGTATTTCTGAAGCCCCTTGGAAGACTGGATCCATTAGTCAACTGTCACAAGTAGAGTTTTTTAAGTTCCCTAGCAAATTAGGTCCATTCCCCATGATCTTCATTCAGAAAGAATTTCCAAGTTAATCAATATAGCACAGTAAGGTATATTTCAGATAGTCTTCTTTTCCCGTTCATACTCTAACAGCCCAGGGAAGGGAATGAACAGAAATTATTGAAAGGAAATGTGAGAGGCTACTGAAGTGTTTAGTAGCATGTGATGCGGCTCACGGGAAAGTGCCAGACTCGTCAGTGATCTTTTTTTTCCAACCCAGGCATCCTTGAGCCGAAAGGCTGGCTTGGCTACACCTTTCACTTCAGTGAGAGATATGCCTTATTTTCCCAAGGCCGCCACTCCACAGATGATATTGTGGGTCCATATTGCTGAGGATACACTAGGCAGTGTTTTTTGATGGGGGTCTAGTATGTGACTATGGGATTAATCCAGAAACAAAGTCGCTATTTTAATTATGTGCCACGTGCAGAATTGTTTATAGAAAATGTTACTTGGGTCCACTAGAAGTGATTGTAAATAACCAACAACATCCTTAACGCATATGAGCAATGTCCTTCATTCATTCAATTGTATTGAGTGGCCACTGTGTGCAAAGCACTGTACTCAATGCTTGGGAGAGTATGATATTACAATAAGCAGACTCATTCCCTGCCTACAACAAGCTTATAGTCTTGAGGGGGGTCTTACAAGGTTGAGGCTCAGAGGAAGTGGATTTAAGTGGGTTTTTTTAAATTTTATTTTCCTTGCACTGTCCCTGTCTTTCCCCACATCTGTCCCTCTGTCCCTCCAGAAAGGGTTTCCTTTCCAAGCTTTTTTCTTCCAATATGGCAGCTGGAAGGTAACATAGAAGGGGGAGTCGCCCAAAGGGATCTGAAGAAAACTGGATGCTGTTTCAGGTTTAGGGATAGATTGGAAAATGGTAGCCAAAAACAGAGAGGGGTGATTAAAATGGGAACAAGTTACAATTTTGTGTATCTTGCTTCGGTTGATTTTCCCAAGTGCTGCTTAACATCAGTACCTAGAATTGATTGAATTGGAACAAGCTGAACAATCCTGCTTTAGCACAAAACTATGCAGTCACTCCTATGCATTTACATTTAACATATGTATGAAAATGAAGAGGGATTATTTCACTTAGCCCACTGTTTCACTAGGATTAATATCATTGAGATAAACAGTCAAGATGGTCATCAACTTCTCCTCCTTATGCTCTTTCAAGTGGTGCACAGGAAGAGAAAAGGGAAAACCAAATCAATAAATCCAGCTTGATTTAAGGGGTTCAACTGGCTGAACTCGGGGATTCATTCATTCATTGATTCAATTGTATTTACGGAACGCTTACTGTGTGCAGGGCGCTGTACTAAGCACTTGGAAAGTACAGTTCAGCAATAAAGAGAGACAACCCCTGCCCACAGCGGGCTCACAGTCTAGAAGGGGGGAGACAGACATCAAAACAAGTAAACAGGCAACCGTCGGTAATATCATCACTGAAGGGCAGATCTCTTTCTTCCCCTCTCGCCTCCTGTTTTGCTTGCTCTAAGATCATCCTGACCTATGGACTCAGTTCAGAGAAGGCCTGAGAAGTTAGCCCCAGTACAGCAAGACTAGAGAACTCCCATGCAGCAATATCTTCTCTAGGATAACCTGTGCTAACTGAGAAATGTTGATGATGATGGATGATGGATGGATGATGGACGGATGACAACGGCGATGAGGTTGAAGTGATGGAAGGGCCTCAGACCTGAGGCTTCGGCACGGAGAACATGTGCCTAGGGATTGATTGGAATGGCACAGCTTAATGCAACGTCATTCTCACTCTCATTCTCTCATCCCTGTCAATCTGGTTTCTCTTGGGGCCTAAAATACAATGAATGAGTCAAACAGGCAGGGTGGAGAACGTAGCAAAGTGCACCGAAAGGGTAGGGAAACAAAAAGAGACAGACACTTTGGTCTCTCCTCAAATAGCTGAACTTCCTGAGTCACCTCAGAATGAGTTTATAACCATCAAGGGTTCTCTGATGTGAGCCTAGGACTCTCTTAGCTCGGGGATCTTCCAATAGCAAATGTTTTGACTTGTAGCAGATTGCCTTCCACTCCCTAGCCACTTCCCAAGGTAGAAATGGAATGGACAGGCCTCTGCTTGACTCTCCCTCCCATAGTCAAGACCGGTAGAGGACTGGAAACTCTCCATGTGCAACCCAGAGAGCTGGTTTTCTTTAGACTAATCAGTCAATCACTCAGTGGTGTTTATTGAGCACTTAATGTTTTCAGGCACTGTCCTAAGCACTTGGGAGAGTTCAATACATAGGAGTTCTCTGCCCACATAGAGCTAATAGTCTAGAGGCCAAATGCTTAATTAACTTAGCAACATCAATTCCTCCAGTGATCAGTGATAATGATAAAAATAATAATGATGGCATTTGTTGAGCACTTACTATGTGCAAAGCACTGTTCTAAGTGCTGGGTCAGGTACAAGGTCAATTATGCTGTCCCACGTGGGGCTCACAGTCTTAATCCCCATTTTACAGATGAGGTAACTGAGGCAGAGAGAAGTTAAGTGACTTACCCAAAGTCACACAGCTGACAAGTATCAGAGCCGGGATTAGAAAACACGACCTCTGACTCCCAAACCCGTGGTCTTTCCACAAGTACTTCTACAGTGATTATTAAAGGTTTATCTAGTCATTTTTCCAGATGGCACAGTGTATCATAGAAATATATATGAGGAAATGGGAATCCGCATGGCCTAGTGGAAAGAATATCAGCCTAAAACTCAGAGGACCTGAGTTCTAATCCAGGCCCTGCCACTTGTCTGCTGGGTGACCTTGGGAAAGTCACTTCACTTCTCCGTGCCTCAGTCTCCTCATCTGCAAAATGAGGATTAAGACTGTGAGCCCCATATGGGGCAGGGACCAAGTACAGCTGGATTACCTTGTATCTGTCCCAGTGCTTAGTCCAGGGCACACAGGACATAGTAAGTGCTTCCCCCTTCTAGACTATGAGCCTGATGTGGACTTGGATTGTCTCTCTCTGTTAGTTAATTGTACTTTCCAAGTGCTTAGTACAGTGCTCTGAACACATTAAACGCTCAATAAATACCATTAAATGAATGAACGAATGAAGTGCTTATCAAATACAACACAAACACACAAAAACTACCAATGAACTCATAGATCACTATCACTTTCTAATTTACAACAGTTTTGTTCACTCATCCTCATGCTTTCAGAATGGGTTGAAAGAATTCTCTAGCTTCCTAGCTCCTTGAAGTAGAAATCACTGCAAAAGGAGAGGCCAGCTCTTCCTTTAATAGAGATTTTTAAAAATAAGATGAAACGGAACATCACTGGTCAGGCTAACATAGACACAGCTCTTCTCAAGGCAGGGGGATGGGCCCAGCAGGAGTTCAGGGCAGAGGGGTCCCTAAATGTCAGTTAAATCATTTGCCTTCCCAACACACAGTCTAAGCTCCTAATAGAATGTTTTGGAGAAATTTCTTTTATTTGGGATAGAAACAGATAGAAAGACTATCTATAGAGCCTTCCATCGCTTTCACAAACACCTCATATTCACAGAGTCAAACTTTATGGTTAGTTGACAGATTTCCTGCAATGTAGGCTTAGAGACCTTTTAGCAGCTCCACCCGGGGGAGCTAGGTACACCGAACAGCGTAGTACACGGCATTCTCTGCCCTTTCCTTTACGGAGATGGACAGAGGCACAGCGAGCTGGACTCCTGACTCCTGGGATGGTCCAGCCAGACAGGGGAGGTGCCTTTCAGGGCCACACCATTTGCAGCTCTGAGAAGGGGCAGAGAGAAACAAAGGGCAGGCAGATGGGAAACAGACCACAGGCACTAAGAAAGGAGAGACTCAGATCTTAATTTGTGCTGGCATTTTCCAGATGAGAGCCAGGAGACAATGTCTCCCTGTTTCTTCCTGGCTCTCTTCTCCTCTCCCCTGCTCCCCAACCCCACCTCCCTAATTCCCTCTGAACCTGAGATGATGGTGTAGTATTTAGATGGCACCTCTCCTAGGGAAATTAAACTCTGGGCAGATCAGGTCGAAAGAACTGCAATTCACACTTTGATCTTTTCATTACGGCCGGCCAGCCGGATAGTGATTCTCTCAGCAATCTCCAGTCCAAGGGACAATTAATGCTGATTCTTAAATTGGCTCAAGAGCCCTAAGAACTATAGGTTCTTTCTGGTGGCTGTGTAAGCTTACACAAAATCTGCGAATGCAGTAACCACGGTCACTTTTGCTTGCATTCTGACAATGACTCTCCTGCACCTTCAAAGCCCTACTGAATGCACATCTCCTCCAAGAGGCCTTCCCTGACTAAGCCCACCTTCCTCCTTCTCCCACTCCCTTCTGCATCCCCTGACTTGCTCTCTTTAATCACCACTACCCCCACCCCCCCCCCCAAGCCCCAGAGAAAATAAGTCCATATCTGTGACTGATTTATTTTCATGAACACCTGCCTCTCTTTCTAAACCGTAAGTTTCTCGGGGCAGGGAATGTGTCTGTTTATTGTTGTATTGTACTCCCCCAAATGCTTAGTACAGTGCTCTGCACACAGTAAGTGCTCAATAAATACGATTGAATGAACAAATTGCACGGCTGCAGCTGCATTGGCCTTCAAAATATCTGTGAATGCAGCGGCCACTCTCTCCTTTACTTACAGTGTTGCACTTCTGCATAGGCTTACGCAACATCTGGGAATGCAGAAGCCATCGTCCCCTTTGCTGGCATTGCCAGCTTTTTCAGGCTAATACAAGTAATGGCAGCTGTGACTGATGAGAAGGTTGTTGATCCTGCCATTTGGAGTGAGTGGTATATCTTGTCCTCACACTACAGCGTTGCTGGAATCACCAGGAAGACTGTTGAATGCAGTGAGAATTGGAGTGTAGGTTGAGTCCTGAATTCTCCTCTGTTTCCGCCCCGCGCCCTCCTCTTCCTATACAGTTGCCTGCCCCATCTATCTTGGGGTCTGAAGGTCAGTCCTCTGTAACCCTAAAGATGATTTTAATAATCAATCAGTGGTATTTATTGAGTGCTTACTGTGAGCAGAGCACTAAGAAGTCAGTGACCTGTAATATGAACCGTCTTCTCCCAGGACCATGTCTTATCAGAATTGCAATTTGGTTTCAGACCACAACCCGGCCCCGCAGATGTGGCCTTCCTGGGAAAACAATATGGTC
The DNA here is from genome assembly GCF_004115215.2 of Ornithorhynchus anatinus. Lineage (NCBI taxonomy): Eukaryota > Metazoa > Chordata > Mammalia > Monotremata > Ornithorhynchidae > Ornithorhynchus > Ornithorhynchus anatinus. Next base: position 90,192,125 of record NC_041731.1, read on the forward strand.
ACGGCCTGCTAATCTACAACTACCCCTAAGGAATGGCTTCTGGATAACTTTTCTTGATCGGATTCCTCTAATTTAAATATAGGTTGCTGATCCATCCCTCCTGCCACATCCTCAGGTTGCTCCCTCCGGGGAGGATCTGATTGATGGGAAAATCTTCCTGTTTGGTCGTCATGCCTAGGCTGGATCTAATTGGTGGAAAAATCCTCTTGTCAAGCCACCCACAGCCCCACACCAGGGACACAATCCTTTCCCATCAAGCGGTGTAGGGGGGTGGTCTATTCTAGGCTTGTGGCAGTTCCCAACAGCACCTCCTCTCATGTCCGCTCTTACAGTGTCTCTTCATTCATTCAATAGTATTGATTGAGCACTTACTATGTGCAGAGCACTGTACTAAGCGCTTGGGATGTACAAATCGGCAACAGATAGAGACAATCCCTGCCCACTGACGGGTTTACAGGCTAATCGGGGGATGCAGACAGACAAAAACAATAGCAATAAATAGAATCAAGGCGATGTACGTCTCTTAAAATGGCCAACCCATTTCCCTACCTCAAGCACACATACCAGGCCCTTATTCCCAGTCTGCACTCTTATCTCACTCAGCACGTACAGTATCCTCCCCGTCACCTGACAGCGGGCACCCTCAATTTCCCAGCTTTCCTGACTAGAAACCCCGTGGTCTTCCTGTAGAACTTTCAAAAGCAAAAGCTCTGGGAGAAGGAATACTGAACACGGCAGGTGGTAGGGGAAGGAGAGCAGTCTGGATAGGATGGTTGGAGTCTTGGGGGTCTCTGGGAGGAAAGAGGACAGGAAATAGTGGGGTCAGGATGAAAGGATCACCTTTAAGAGATACTCCTGGAAGCACAGAGGGGTGAAGAGGAGGAGGAGTTTTCCTCTTTTGACAACCCAGTCTTTCAATCCCTTTTTAAAGAAGCTGATAAGAATCCTGGCTCTGCCACTGGTCTTCTGTGGGACCTTGGAAAAGTCACTTCAGTTCTCTGTTCTTCAGTTTCCTCATCTGTAAAATAAAGATACCTGTTCTCCCTCCTACTCAGACTGTGACTCCCATGTCAGTCAAGGTCTATGTCCAACCAGTTATCTTGTAAATATCCCAGTGCTTAGAACAATGCCTGGAACACAGTAAGTACTTAAAAATTACCATTAAAAAAGAAAAACCCCCCCGAAGTACACCATGAAGTACAAAAAAGTGGAAGGGGAAAGGAGAAAATATTTTTCATCCCCTGTTCAAGGTTAGGAAACTTTTGTTTACCTTATATCTGCCCCAGCATTTAGAACAATGCCTGACACATAATGAGCACTTATCAAATATCACAATTATCATTATTATTATCTGGCAAGGGCAACAGGGAGGGTGAGTCTAAGCCACGTCCCTCTCTCTCAGGAGTCAGGACCCTGCCCCGTCCTGCTTTCTCTCCTAACTCTGTCCCCTCATCTTGGGGAGTACCAAAATCGAGCCTTACTCAAGTTGAGAAAGGAAACAATCATTTTCTGTGGCTGCCCCAAAAACAATCACTCATGGAAAATTCACCAGACATGAAGATCTCCATTCATAACATCAGATTAGCTTCATGGGTTCCATCTTCTTCGCCTGACAGATAAAGGAGACATGCAGGGAAACACATCAATATCAGTGGGTGCAGACCTGAACAAAGCATGTGGCTTTAACGGTAAACCCGATCTCCCACATTGCTGGAGTTTAGATGTCAGGCAGGCATATTTCACAGTGATACGATTGGCCACATCCGACGGCCTTTCCCCATCACTCACAGGGTCGAGCCGGGCTGTGTTCCAGAGCCCATCCTCTAGAACTTATGCAGATATGCTCAAGGAGGCCACAATTGACCTGCAAGCTGGGGTTCAGCCTATAATTTGATCTTCTGACCAGGTCGGTAAATCAAGTATGAAAGCATGGGTGACTCAACAGTGGGTGGAAGAGAATCACCCACAATATCATTTGATTACCTAAGATTTATTTTTATGATGTTTGTGATGCACTTATTCTGTGCCAGGCACTGTTCAAAGTGCTGAGGTACATACAAGGTGATCAGGTTGGGCACAGTCCCTGTCTCACATGGAGCTTATTACACCTTCATTCCCATTTTATAGATGAGGTAACTGAGGCATAGAGAAGTTAAGTGATTTGCAAAAGGTCCAACAGCAGATGTGTGGAGATTTCAATCCAATAAACTAGATGAAGTTGCAATTAGACCCCCCGCCAGATAGTCTTTTACTGTGGCTTTATTAAGTTGTAGAGTAAATTAAAAATCCACAGCTTCAGATTGGACAGTAATATCTGTCTCCCCCTGAAGACTATAAACTCCTTGAAGACAGGGAGGACATCTACCAACTCTGTTGTACTGAACTTTCTCAAGTGCTCAGTATAGTGCTCTGACCGAGTGATCTAAAACTAATGCCCAAGGTTGGGAAGTCTAGACTGGGAAGCAGCATGGCCTAGTGGGAAAAGCATGGTCCTGGGAGTCAGAAGAGCTGGGTTCTAATTCTGGCTCCACCATTTATCTGCTGTGTGACTTTGGACAAGTCATGTAACTTCTCTGTGCCTCAGTTACCTCATCTGTAAAATGGGGACTAAGAGCTGTGGGACATGGACTGTGTCCAATATGATTAGCTTGAATCTAGCCCAGCAGTTAGTACTGTGCCAGGCACATAGTAAGCACTTGACAAATACCACAAAAAACCAAACCAAACCAACAAAAACAAAATACCAAAGGATTAGATTATGTTGTCAGGCAGCCCATTCTTTGTAGAGCATTATCTTCAGTAGGAATTGAAAAGAGAGGACAGAGAAGCAGCATGGCGTAGTGGATAGAACACAGTCCTGGGAGTCAGAAGGTCATGGGTTCTAATCCTGCCATTGGTCTGCTTTTGACTTTGGGCGAGTCACTTGACTTCTCTGGGCATCAACTACCTTATCTGTAAAATGGGGATTGAGACTGTAGCCCCACGTGGGACAGGGACTGTGTCCAACCCGATTTGCTTCTATCCATCCCCGGGCTTAGTGCAGTGCCTTGCATAGAGTAAGCACTTAACAAATGCCACAATTACTATTATTAGAAATGTCAGCACTTATTAAGATCCTACCCTGAGAAAGTCACTGTGCTGGGTGCAGCAGTATTATCCAAAATGAAATTCAGATCTGGAGCTCACCACCTAAGTGGCAGAAGACAGATAGAGAACATTAAAAATATTAACCATTGAACAAGGAATGCAGGCTAAAATGCATCATTCAAAATTACCAACAAGTCTAAATGCCAGTCAGACACTTCTTGGAGAGGGCAGTGCTTGACACCTCACCGACCTGGATCAACGGGGCCAGATGACAATTTGCTCAACCTTCCCGTTGCTCCAAATGGACGGGAGGCAGCTTCTGCCTTGCTTGTGCTTCTCTGTGAGGGGGTTCTTTCTGATGCAAGGTGGGATGGCGGGATGGGGGTAGGTCTGGCCATTCGGCCTCTCCCCATACACCGACAGCACTGATGGAGGGGTGTTCGGGACTACGCCGTCCTGTGTTCCGGCCCACCCAATGCCCCGTGGAATAGGCGGGGCCTGTTAGCTGCATAGGTGTCTGTTGTCCTATTACACTCCCCCGAGTGCTTAATACAGTGTTATGCATACAGTAAGCGCTCAATAAAAACAACTGAATGAATGAATGTCTCCCCCTCTAGACTGTAAGCTCATTGTGGGCAGAGAATGTATCTGTTTAGTGTTATATTGTACTCTCCCAAACTCTTGGTACAATGTACTGCACACAGTAACTGCTAAATAAAAATGAATGAATGAATGAATGGGTGGAGCTCCAGGACCCCTTCTTTCATGGAGCGCTGCTCTCAACTTGGTGCCTTCTTCTTCTTCACAAAGTGAAGCCTATTGGGTGAATCATATGCCTTTGGATTGTTGAATGCTACTCTTCAATTGACCGCTGTTGATATGGCTAGGACATTACAAATTTTTCTTTGGCTGACTTTGGAGTCAGAGAACCGGGTTTTATCCCAGCTCTGCCACTTGCCTTCGGTAGGACCTTAGAGTGGTCACTTAACTTCTCTGTGTCTCAGCTTCCCCATCTGTAAAATGGGAGTGAAATACCTGTTCTTCCACCCCTTTAGACTGTGAGCCTCATGTGGGACAGCCACCGTGTCTAACTCAATTATCTAGCCCAGTGCTCAGTATGGTGCTTGGCACATAGTAAGTGTTTCTAGACTGTGAGCCCATTGTTGGGTAGGGATCGTCTCTGTTGCCGAATTGTACTTTCCAAGTGCTTAGTACAGTGTTCTGCACATAGTAAGCACTCAGTAAATATGATTGAATGAATGAATGAAAATACCAAATTCATTATTATTATCGCCTTTACTACTCTGATCAATCTGCATTACAAAGAGCCTAAGAGAGTCCTTTGAAGGTGGATTGGATTTACCATTCCACCAATTTAGGGGTAAAGGGGGCTACAGCCAAGAATTATGAAGGTCTTTCTCCTTTCTGTCACTCAGAAACTGAGGAGAGTTAGCAGAGTTCTCAGTTTAATCAAATGTTAAAGCTCACAGTGGTGCTCACTGGATAAAACACTGAAAGTTGAAATTAGTATTTAACATGGGTAATAGGCTCATACGCTACCAAAGATCAAGCTTGGATGACAAAAATAAGGCATAAAACTAAAATTATTTTTATAAGTGCAATTGACTGTACTTCACATGATGGGAAATTATTTCTTTATTATGCAAATATCTTCTGAGCTATCCGATATATCCTCCAACACTTGTGGTACTAGAAATTTGGAAGTGAGCGAGCCTCAGATATTAGTCTACGCTGGGAAGAAGTGTGATCTAGTGGATGGAACACAGAGTTAAGTGTCGAGAGACCTGGGTTCAGTTCTCAGCAATGGACTCAATCCATCTTGCCACATACTCCCACAGAACAGGAGGAATTTCTTGGAGGAACACAGAAAAAATATCTATCGACTTCCTTGTGACTGATTCAAGGTGAGACCCGGGGCAACTCACTTAACCTCTTCTTGCTTCGGCTTCCTTCTCCATAAAACGGGGCTGTAAATAGTTGCCACCTACCTACCTCACTATGGGAATTTGTGATGATTAACCAGCTGCTGTTTGCAGAGTATTATAAGCTTTGTAGGCAAAGACACAAATTTAAGACACCATAATAGTAGCAGTAATCACATTTATTAAATGCTTACTGTGTGCTGAGCACTGTACTAAGCACTGGGAGAGAATTCGTGGGTGGGAATTAGACGTGGTCCCTGTCTCTCAGGTGGCTAACAATTTAAGGATATAAGGTGGGGAGAAGGGATACAGTGACAGTTGCATAAGGTGAGATAAGACAATAAAAACACTGAAACAACATAAAAGGCAAGGACAAATGCTCAAAATAGAAACCGAAAAACAGTACAGCTCTGCGGCCAGAGTGGCAGAGTTTCAAATTGGGACTCAAAGCAGAGAATGTTCTGAGAGAGTCCATAGATCTCGGATTCTTCAGACTTAACTGGGCAGTTCCAGCTCCAAATAATATTTCTGCTACAACAGCTTGCAACATTAAAGTATATATTGTCTACTGGAGGCAGTAAGCAGAGAAAGCAAGAGAAAGAGAGAGAGACAGAGGTAGAAAGGGAGAAATGAGAGCTTGTTTATGATAAGCCTGGGGTGGAATATGTGGTTTGCCTATGGAGAGTATATTTTCACAGCTGATTTTTGAGTACGTGTGGAGGACAGGATGCGAGGGTGGAGGTAGGAATGCCCTTCCAGTGATACTTGTCGGAAGAAACGTTTTCATCCACGTGTCATGACCGACAAAGTTTTCAGGTTTCAGTGGGACATTCAAATGGCCATATCCTGGAGATAAGAGGAAATGTAAGACTGCACTGCCAGAAAGAAGCTGGGTCTAGATTTGGGAGTCTACAGAGAAGTGGTACTAAATTAGTAGTAATTATAGTATTTATTAAACACTTACTCTGTGGCTGTACTAAGCACCAGGAAAGAGTTGTCTTGTCTTGTCTTATGCCATCGAGTTGCTTCCGATCCATAGAAACAACACGGACATATCTCTCCCAGAAAGCCCACTCTCTATCTACAATCGTTCCCATGGTGGATCCATAGAGTTTTCTCGGTAAAAATCCGGAAGTGGTTTACCATTGCCACCTTCTGCGCAGTAAACTCGAGTCTCTGCCCTCGACTCTCTTTCATGCCGCTGCTGCCCAGCATGGGTGAGTTTTGACTTGTAACAGACTGCCTTCTACTCACTAACCACTGCCCAAGCTAGGAATGGAATGGGGAGGCCTCTGGTTAACTCTCCCTCCTGTAGCTGAGACTAAGTACAGGAAACTCTCCAGGTGCGACCCTGAGAGGGGACTTGGGAGAGAAGACACAGGTGGAAATTTGACATGGACCCTGTCCATTGGGTTGGGAGAAGGGTGAGAAGGCTGCTCATAATTTAAAAGAATAGGTGGGGAGAGGAGATTGGAGAAAGACACTTCAGAGATGATGAAACACTGTCACAATACATACAAATACACAAATTAGAAAGAAAACCAGTAGGGTGCTGTGCCTAGAGGAGCAGAATTTCAGGCTCCTTGAAGCTCAGGTTTCAGGGCACAGACAACAGTCTGTGGCTTAGTGGATAGAACACAGGCCTGGGAGTTAGAAGTTCATGGATTTTAATTCCAGTCCCGCCTCTTTTCTGCTGTATGACCTTGGGCAAGTCATTTCACTGCTCTGTGTCTCAATTACTTCATCTGTAAAATGGGGATTGAGACAGTGAGTCCCATGTGGGACAGGGACTGTTAACACGATTTGCTTATATCCACCCTGGCGTTTAGTATAGTGCCTGCCACATAGTAAGCGCTTAACGAATACCACAAGTATTATTATTTCCAGTGTTTGATGAGGGGCCTCATGCTGTGGATGGGAACAGTTTATATCCTTGACCCTTAAGACAGTATGCTGGGAGTAGGGACCCTTGGTGGTGAGAGGGGTTTCATTCATTCATTCATTCATTCATATTTATCGAGTGCTTACTGTGTGCAAAGCACTGTACTAAACGTTTGGAAAGTACAATTCAGTAACATATAGAGACAATCCTTGCCCAACAGTGGGCTCATAGTCTAGAAGGGGGGAGACAGACATCAAAACAAGTAAACAGGTATCAATAGCTATCAATATAAATACATAGAATTAAAGATATATATATACTTCATTAATAAAATCAACAGAATAATAAATAAAAAATATAAATAATAAATCTATATGTATACACAAGTGCTGTGGGGTGGCGAGGAGGTAGAGCAGAGGGAGGGAGTCAGGGCAATGGGAAGGGGAGGAGGAGCAGAGGAAATGGGGAGTTTAGTCTGGGAAGGCCTCCTGGAGGAGCTGAGCTCTCAGGGAGGAGTAGGGTTTTGGTAGTGATAGAGGGAACTCTCCAAGAGAGTAAAGAGAAAAGAATAGGCAGAACAGAACCACATGGGATAGCCACAGTAAGAAGAGAAGAAGAATGAGAAATCAGCCAATGAAACTGAGAAAGAGCAGTTGGAGAGATGGGAGGAAAACAAAATGCCTTCTGTGTCAGCCAAACTAAGGCCTGATAATGTTTCAAGGGAGAGAATGTGGTCAACAATATTGAAGGTGATTGAGAGGTCCAGAAGGATTAGATCAGAATAGAACCTGTATGACTTGATTTTGGTAAATACGGTTGATTGATTTTGTAGAGGTCCTTAATGACCTCAGAGATTGTTGTCACAGTAGAGTTAAGGGGCAGATAACCTAACTGGAGAGGGTCAAGAAGAGAGTTGGTGAAGAGGAAGTGAAGGCAAAATATAAAAATAACGCACTAAAGGATTCTGGAAAACAGTGAGAGCAGGGGAATTCAACAGTAGCTGGAGGAAGCTTTTTTAGTCATTGGGAGATTTGAGAGGTATGAGATAGAAAAAAAGAGGCCATCTGAGAATGAAACACTGAAAATAGTGTTAGAGGAGAAGAGAAAATTAGACACAAATGTTTTCAGTAAGTGAGAGAGGATGGGGCCAGAGACCCAGCTAGAAGATTGTAGATTTTGGGAGCAAGTGGGAGATCTCTTGAAGGGTAGATGAAAAGATGGGTAGAGGTGAAGACGGGGTAGCATAAAGGTGAGATAATGATGGAGGGACATAGGGAATTTCATACTTGAGGGTTGGTATTTTCCCAGCAAAATAGTCACTGAGGTCATCATGCGTTAGGGAGAGAGGTGGTTGGTGGCGTTGGAAACTACTATCTACTATAATAATAATAATGTTGGCATTTGTTAAGCACTTACTATGTGCAGAGCACTGTTCTAAGCGCTGGGGAAGATACAGGGTAATCAGGTTGTCCCATGTGAGGCTCACAGTTAATCCCCATTTTATAGATGAGGTAACTGAGGCACAGAGAAGTTAAGCGACTTGCCCACAGTCACACAGCTGACAAGTGGTAGAGGTAGGATTCGAACACATGACCTCTGACTCCCAAGCCTGGGCTCTTTCCACTGAGCTAAGCTACTATAGTCAAGAGAAGCAATCATAACTGCAGCCCTGTCACCTTGTGTTTCCCCGACCTCTTTCACCATGGCCAACTGAAATTATTGATAACACCTCTCTCTTCCCTCACCTCCTTTATCCCCCCTCCCAGCCCCACAGCTCTTACATCCAACCTTGTAATTTATCTATTTATATCGATGTCTTCTCCCCCTCTAGACTGCAAACTCATTGTGGGAAGGAAATGTGCCTGTGATATTGTTAAAATGTACTCTCCCAAGTTCTTACAGTGCTCTGCACATATAGTAAGTGCCAAATAAATGTAATTGACTGACTGACTGAAGGCCTGTTCTTCTGACGTGTTCTGTTCTTAGCAACCCAAGGGGTAGCTCATTTTGGGCAGGGAATATAACTGTTTATTGTTGTAGTGTACTTTCCCAAGTGCTTACTACAGGGGTCTGCACATAGTAATTATTCATTAAATATGAAGGAATGAATGAATAAGAATCAATCAAGTAATCATATTTATAAGTGAATTACTCAATAAATTCATTCATTCCTCCAATCTTATTAAGTGCTTACTGTGTGCAGAGCACTGTACTAAGCCCTTGGAAAGGGAGAGTAAAATAATGAGAGAGTTGGTAGACACATTCACTGCCCACGATGAAATTACAGTCTAGATGGGAAGACAGATATTAATATAAATAAATTGTGGATAAGTACATAAGTGCTGCAAGATGGAGGGAGGGGTGAATGCAAATCACAAATCCAAGGGCAAAGAAGGGAATGGAAAAAGAATAAATGATAGCTTATATGTGCCAGATACTACCAAGGGCCGAGACAGACACAAACCGATCAGTTTGGACACAGTCCGTGTCCCCATTTTACAGATGAGGTAACAATAGCACAGAGAAGCTAAGTGACCTCTACAAAGTCACACAGTAGACAAGTGGCAGACTCAGGGTTGGAACCTAGGTATTTCTGTCTCCCAGGTCTATGCTGTACTTATTAAGCCATGCTACTTCTTATGGCCTAGTGGATAGAGCACTTATAAATAATAATAATAATGGTATGTGTTAAGTGATGGCAGATCTCATTCTCAGTTTAGAGTTCCTACTCATAGTAATAATAATAATATTCATTAAGCTCTTACTAAATGTCAAGCACTGTCCTAAGCACTGGGGTGTATAGAAAACAGTCATGCTGGACATGGTCCCTGTCCCAAATAGGACTCGCAGACTAAGTACGAAGGAGAGCAGATATTCAATTCCCATTTTATGGCTGAGGACCCCAAGGCCCAGAGAACTGATGTGACTTGCTCAAGTTTACACAGAACTACTGCTTCATTCTCTAGGCATCCCCTCTGCCTCAAACCCGACAGCAGCCAAGTTGCCACTCTGGGCCTCATTGCCAGCTCTTCTCGGTGCCACTGAGGAGCTCCATCCCATCTGGCCAGCCCCTGCCTTGGAGGGAAAGAGAACGAGACCCACAGCAAGAGGTCTCCTCAAACCTTGGGAACACTGGTGACTTTTGGTAATGGTTGCTGTGACTATGAGTGGCCTTGAATTCTGAACCACAAGAAGCCTGAAATTCTTCGATAGCCACAGTGCCCTACTGCTTTAGAGTGGGTTTTTTGGTGTATTGGACCTTCCCTTTTAAGTTGGTTTAGTCTTTTACCATGTCATCGCTTCTCATGTATCTACTGCAAATCTCTTCTATCCCTTAAATTCATAAGAATTGTGGTTTTTAAGTTGGTTTAGTCTTTTACTGTGTCATCACTCCTCATGTATCTATTGCAAATCTCTTCTGCCCCTTAAATTCATAAGAATTGTGGTATTTGTGAAACACTTACTATGTACCAAGCACTTTACTAAGCACTGGGTTTGAAAGAAAATAATCAGATCCCACATGGTGTTCACAATCGAAGGAGGAGGGAGCACGGGTATTGAATTCCCACCTTGCAGATGAAGGAAAAAGGCACAGTGAAGTTAAGTAACTTGCCCAAGATCACACCATATGTATGTGGAAGAGGTGGGATTAGAACCCAGTTCCTCTGACTTCCGGGACCATGCTCTCTCCACTAGACCATGCTGCTTCATAGAATGTGAATCTCTTGAGGGCCAAGAATCAGTTCTAATTCCCACCTCTGTATACTTTCCCAGTACTTAGCACAGTGCTCTACACACAGTAATGCTTAATAAATATTATACTACTACAGGAGGGAAGTAAAGTTTGGGATAATTGACTGGAGATTGGGATATGGGAACTTACGAGGGAGGAATAGAAGTGTTGCTGAACTAAAGAAGAGAGGGCTGAGTTATAGCAGATCGGAATTCATTTGAAGAGGCAGAAGAAGCCAGAGGTGCTGAGATTATCACCACCGAAGCTCAGAATGGAATAGAACTAGTGCTGAGAGTTCTTGGAGTGAGAATGAGGGAGTAAAAGAGGACAAGGGAGTTGGGTTTGGTGAAAAAGATGTCGCCATGGTGTGGGGAACAGGGACAGAACTTGGGGATGAAGAGATGAAAGGTGGTAGTCACCTAGTGGTATTTTCAGAGAGAGTGAGGTTAGTGGTGGAACAGTGACCGGAGATGATGAAATGTAACATGTTCTTATCTATGTGAGTTGTCATTGCAATCTACCTTAATTATGACTTCACCAAACATTATCAATTTCCCCATGTCATCTGACATTTCCTGATCCCTTTTCACTTCCAGGTCAGCCGGCCTAAAAAATGCTCCTACTCTGATAGTCTGTTTGGAATTTTATTTTTTTTATGGTATTTGTTAAGCACTTACTATGTGCTGGGCACTGCTCTAAGTGCTGGGATAGATACAAGGTAATCAGGTTGAACACATGGGGCTCACAGTCTTAATCACCATTTTACAGATGAGGTAACTGAGGCACAAAGAAGCTGGGATTTGCCCAGATCACACAGCAGACAAGCAGTGGAGCTGAGATTAGAACCCAGATCCTTCTGATTCCCAGGCCTGGTCTCTCTCCACTAGGTCACTCCTCTTCTCTAATTTCATTCCAAGGGAATTTCATTCAAAGGGACTTGGCGGTACGCCTCTCGTCCCTTAAAATGTTTTCGTTGTGTCACATACAGGGCTCCATCCTCACCCTTGCATGCACCTAGGGACTTTCCTGTGGACTTTAGTTTTCTTCCTTCCCTCAAAGTCTTTCAGATGCCACTCATGTTCAAAACATCATAAGCTGCCAAGCATTGCTATTCATTTTATTTTTGAGCCTCCTAGCATTCACATAGAAGCACTTGTGTACTGGGTCTTTGTGTTTGGCCAAACCCCTCATCTCCTATTTGATGGACAGTCTATTCTGTTCACACCATTTTCTTCAATTGCTGCAATGGATTCCTCTGAGACTCCCCAAGCACACTCTTAGCCTCCAGCCACTTCCCTCCTCCTAAGAGGTCTGTCAATCCAGATCTTGTGCTATCCTGTGCTCCTCAGTTTTCCCCCACAAACAGCAATGCTTCTCTCCTCCTCCTCCTCCTCTGCAATTCCCTTTTTCCTCATCTACTGCCACCTTGATTATTCAGTCCCTGGTTACCCAGATCTCAGCTGCAGCTGGCCATTTAGGGTTCGGTATCCCCTTAGATTCCCTACTCTATGTGGGTGCAGAAAGAATGTTTGTTGGGTTGTTCTCAGGACGTCCACTGCAGGAATTTCTATTTAATCTACATCCAGTGTCAAAAAGGTCAGCAGGGAAGCCCACCACTGGAAAGATTGATAGATGGATTGGAAAGAGAGTTGGTCATATGGAGGTGAGACGAGCATTTCCTTTCTGCTCAGCATGAGTTCTGATGACTTATTAGCTCTTCTGCACTTCACTCCTCCCCTTTGCTGACATTCTTGCTTCTGTAGCAGCTCTTATCGGCTACGGCTTTACCCACCACCGCCGCCCATACCGCAGGATGGGGCCCTTAGATGAATACATCCAGGATTGTGTTTAAGCAGTGCACTATTAAATGTGCCTTTGGATGGCATCGATTTTTTGTTGCTCATATCTATTCAGGGTGTTTTGTGTATGTTCATTGCTGGGATGAATTCCAATTACCAGAAATTACTGTCCCTCTGCCAGCACAAGCCACCAGACTACAGCGTCAGTTAAGACTGAGTCATCAGCCTGAAACTCTGACTCTATTTCAACATATTTGTCCTGCTTATCCCTCCACCATAGTCATGACAATCCGCCAGATACCTTAGCACTTATTTTTGTACCTATTTATCCCTGTGGTATTTAATTACTTAGTTGTGTTCTCAGCATTTGTATTCATCCTCTTATCCTTTTACCTAATGTATGGTGATTCTAGACTGTGAGCCCATTGTGGGCAGCAGTTGCCTCTATTTGTTGCTGAATTGTACTTTCCAAGAACTTAGTATAGTGCTTTGCACACAGAAAGCTCTCAATACATACGATTGAATGATTTTTAGCTCTCTCCCCAATCAGATTGTAGGATCACTGAGGGCAAGCCTAGTGCCTTTAACCTGTGCTATAAGTACTCGACTACATAAAACAGAACTCTGAGCCCAATAAATACGTTGATGTGAAAATACCTAGAATTTTATATTTCAAGAACATTTTGGTTCCAACAGACCAGAGGATAGTTCCCATTTTCTAATTCACTTATTAATTAATAAGGATGTTTCTCAGAACCAAACTATCTATTCACCTTAGGAAAAAAAGGGTGAGAATGGTAAGATGATCAACAAGCATTTATTAATTATCCATAAGGTGTACTGTGTTTGGTATGTGATCCTCATATGTTGATTATAAACAGTTTCATATCCGACAGTCGACCACTCTTCCAAATCACATCTCTTCCAATGGACTATCGTTAATTCCTCAATTCTACTATCTGCCCTCCCCTCTGTGTCTACTATGCACTTTGATACTTACCCCATATCCAAAGCACTTAGAAAAAAATCCTTATTCATTCATTCATTCATTCATTCATTCATTCATTCATTCATTCATTCAATCGTATTTACTGAGAATTTACTGTGTGCAGAGCACTGTACTATCCACTTGGAAAGTGCAATTTGGCAATAAAGAGAGAAAATCCCTTCCCCATCAGGCTTACAGTCTAGAAAGGGAGAGACAGACATCAAAGGGAGTAAACAGGCATCAATATAAATAATTATTATTATAGATAGGTACACATCAAAGCAAGTAAACAGGCATTAATATAAATAGAATTATAAATGTGCACATGTATACACAAGTACTGTGCTGAGGGAAAGGGAGGTAGAGCAAAGGGAGCAAGTCTGGATGAAGTGGAGGGGAGGGAGAGCTGAGGAAAAGGGGGGTTTAGTCTGGGAAGGTCTCTTGGAGGAGGTGAGCTCGGGGGATAAATATCCTTATACTTCCACTACTTCCCCTATCTGTAATTCATTTTAACGACTACATCTTCTTGTAGACTGTAAACTCCTTATGGTACCATGTCAACTAACTCTGTTGTACTTTCTTAAGAGCTTAGTATAGTGCTCTGCACAGTGAGTGCTCAATAAATACCATCGATTGACTGATTGATTGATTGGACATAAGCTTGGGAGCCTGGGAGGGAAAGTTGATTGGGAGAGTCCATAAGAGGTCAAAACATTACAGGGCTCGCATCTGAGGACATGAGAATAGACATTTAATGGGGGGCTTGGAAGGTTCTGAAGTTCCCTAAATTTGCATTTCACAGCAAAGAGCTATTGAAGTCGAGATGAGTTATGAATGACTCAGCTGAACGAACATTTCTCTCCCTGGGAAGTAAAGCAGAAAGGGGAGGAGACTTTCTGGATTGTAAGTCTGCCTTTCCCTCTGCACAAAAGGAGCAAACACAGAAGCTGCCTTCGTCCTCCACAGGATTCTGGATCTAAGCCTTCAGCTAGTTTATATGGACAAAGTTGAGGACATTTTATTTCCTTTTTCCATTGGTAGAAGCCAAATACTAGTAAGCGTCACTGATTTTAGTCCAGTAACTCTCAATAAACAATTTAAGACTAAGAACTTGGTAAGAAGAAAATATGGAAGTGCTGTAATGGAATCCTATTGACATTTTATTTTTAGCTGGGATTTTTATTTTAGGAGACATGGGCAATAATGGGATGAGTGCACCATTCCATTTTGAGACTTGGAAATGTTGTGTCTTTATAGAACAGGAATCAAAACACATTAATTTGAAGAGCCACAATGGTAGCGATCCAAATCTTACTTCTTACGTTGAAGCTACACAGTATGATAATGCAGTTGTACTGCATATTCAGTTTTGCTATGTAACCTTTGAAATAAATTGGAATATTTTTTCTCCTATCTGGCACACACTGAGTGATCATAAACAATAATCTCATAAAGGTCACTTGCTCAGGAAGCACAGCTCAAGGCAAGATCTGTACAGACTATTCAAAGGGTTCATTTTTACCTTGTGATTTTTAATTCATTTTTATTTGCTTTGCAGTTCCAACCACACCAGTCTGCTTGTTCCATGTGAAGTTGCATAAGCTCCTTAATGTTTATTATCTTTCACCACCTCTATTCATGTCCATATGTGCATACATATATGTGTATATATTCTATATACAGAGTTCTCATCAAGCTGTACGTATATATTGTATAAATAAATGTATATTAGATATTCATATATACATACATATATGCATACACACATAAGTATATGCACAACATAAAAATAAATCTAGTCCAAAAAGCAACATTTATAGATTCACTTGGATGCCTTTGGGGCTATGGAACACGCCTCCTTGAAACTCTCTTTAACCTTGTTAGTTTCTGGTCCATTCCTCTCCTGGTTATTTTCCTACTCTTCTGACTAATCCTTCCTAGTCTCTTTAATCAGCTCTTCCTCTGCCACCCAATCCCTAATTGTGGGTATCCCTCCAGGCTCAATCCTCTTCTAATCTCAATCTACATTCTCTTGCGAAGCTTATATGTTCCCATCCTCTACACGGATGATTTCCAAATCTACCTCACTAGGCCTATCCTCTCTCCCTTGAAATCTTGGATCAATCAATCAATCATTTATTGAGCACTCACTATGCTCACAACAATGTACTAAGCACTTGGGAGAGTACACTATAAAAGAGTTGGAAGACACATTCCCTGCCTACAACGAGCTAACCGTCTAGAGGGATCTCCTCCTGCCTCTAGGATATCTCTCATATGATGTCTCACTGGTACCTCATGGTCAACATGTCCCAAATGAAACTAATCGTTCTTAGTCCCAAAAACTTTACGTCACCTACCTTCTTCACTTTCCCATCACAGTTGTCAAAACCAACTTCCTCCTTGTCTCTCAAGCCAGGAACCATGGCATTATCCTCACTTTTTCCTCTCTTTCAATCCCTCCTTTCAGTTTGTCATAAATTTCTGTCAGTCCTTCCTCCACAATATCTCCAGATGCTGTGACTTCCTCTACATCCTAATTGTCTCCACACTGCTTCAGACACTCGCCCAAGTTTAACTCATATCTTTGCTAATCTCCCTGCCTTCAATCTTTTCCCTTTCCAGGCCAAACTTTACTCTGTCTCCTGGAAATGTTTTCTAAAATATCATTCTGCTCATAGCTTTCCTCTTTACAAAGAGCGCCAATGGTTACTCATTCCTCTTCGCATCAAGAACAAACTCCAAACCATAAATTTTGAAGTACTCCATCAGCTCATACTGCATATTTATACTCACACTACAAACCAGTTCCTCTCAAACTAAGTTCTACACTGTGCCTTATTCCATTCTTTATTGCCACTGACTGCCTATTCACATCCTCCCTTATATTGGAACTCCCCGCCCCCCTCTTTCGCATCCAGCAGACTGTCACCTCCCCATCTTCAAGCACTTCTGAAATCATAACTTTTCTTGAGGGACCACCCTGATTACACTTTCTCACTTATATCCACAACCCCAACAGCGTACATGGTACATGAACACTCAATCAATCAACCATTTTTATTTACTGAGTGCTTACTGTGTGTGGTGCACTGTCCTAGAAACTTGAGAGAATACAATATAACAAGACTGATAGACATGTTCCCCACCCACAAGAAGCAGGAGATGTACATAGTGTTGTGGGGCTGAGGGAGGGATGAAAAAAGAGTACAAATCCTCATGCAAGGGTGACACAGAAGGAAATGGGAGAAGGTGAAATGAGAGCCTAGTCAGGGAAGGCCTCTTGAAGGAGATGGGCTTTTAAATAGGTTCTTAAGGTGGGGAGAATGATCATCTGTTGGATATGAAGCAGGGGAGCGTTCCAGACCAGAGTGAGGGCATGGGTGAGAGGTCAGAAGAAAGAAACATGAGATTTGTACAGTGAGTAAATTGGCATTGGAGGAGTGGAGTATGTGGGTTATGTTGTAGGAATTTCAGGGAGGTTAGGTGGGGGGGCCAAAATGACAGTGTGCTTTAAAAACCTGTGGTATGGAGGTTCTGTTTGATGTAGAGGTGGATGGGCAAACCCTGGAGGTTCTTGAGAAAAAGGGAAACACTGCCTGAATAGTTATGTAGAAAAATCATCCAGGTAGCAAAGTGAAGTATGGACTGGAGTGGGGAGAGACAAGAGGAAAGGAGGTCAGGAAAAAGGCCGATGCAGTAATCAAGGCAGTATAGGATTAATGCTTGGATTAATGGAGAGGAAGGGATGTTGTGAAGGTTGGACCTTGAATATTTATTATTCCCTCCACCCTCATCCCTATAGCACCTATATGTATATCTTTAAATTCTATATTATATTCATATACTATATCATATAGTATCATATATATTATATTTGTATATTATAAATTACTGATTTATAGTAACATCTGTATCCCTCTATAGATAAACTCATTGTGAGCAGGGAAAGTGTCTGTTAACTCTGTTGTATTATGCTCTCCCACATGCTCAGTATAGTGCTCTGCACATAGTAAAAGCTCAATAAATACTATTGAATGATTGAACCGACAGACTTGGGTGACAAACTGAATTTGTGGGTTGAATGAGGGAGATGAGTTGAAGAAAACACCAAGGTTATGAGCTTGTGAGACAGGGAGGAGGATGGTGCTGTCTACAGTGACAGGAAAGACACAGAGAGAATAGGGTTTGAATGAGAATGTAAAGAGTTCTATCTTGGACATGTTAAATTTGAGGTGTCAGAGGGACATGCAAGTAGAGATGTCCTGCAGATAGGAGGAAATGCAAGACTGCAGAGAAGAAGAGATATCATGGTTGGAGATGCAGGTTTGGGAATCAACTAAATAGAGATGGTTGTTGAAGTCATGAGAGCAAATGAGTTTTCAAAGGGAGTGAATGTAAATGGAGAATAGAAGGGAACTGAGGCTTGAGGGACTTCCACAGTTCAGGCATGGGTGACAGAAGAGGAACCTGCAAAAGAGATCAAGAATGAGCTACCAGAGAGTTAGGAGGAGAACCAGGAGAGGAGTGTCACTGAACCCTAGATTGAATAATGTTTCCAGGACGAGGTGGTAGTCGACAGTGGTGAAGACAGCTGAGAGGCAGAGGAAGATTAGGATGCAGTAGAGGCAAAAGGATTTGGCAAAAGGAGATCACTTCTGAACTTTGAGAAGGCACTTTTTGAGAAGTGAAAGATTTGCTTGGGTCCGCTCAGACTTCTCATATATTATATGGTATTTGTTAAGTGCTTACTATGTGCCAGGCATATATATTAATTATAATATACATATATATACTTCCTATTTGTAATTCAGGTAGTATATGCTTCCCCTTGATAGATTTTAAATTCCTAGAGAGCGGGGATCATAAATACCAAATTCTATTATACTTTCTCAAGCATCTTAGTTCAGACCTCTGTAAACATTGCTTAATAAATATTACTAATAGACAGATGTATATAACAAATGCAGGCATGCACACACACACACACACACACACACACAAAATAACTTTTAAGGCTTTCTTTATGTGATAATCATCAATTGCAACTTGCCCCATTGCAAAGGTGATTTCAAAAGTGACCACATATGTAAAATGAGGCTAAGATATCTCCATACAGTTAACTCAGGATCAAAACACAGGGCAGTAAACTGACATTTTTGTTTAAAACTAGGCTATTATGACAGTTAGCCCATTCATTCTTTATTCATCAGCACTGAAGCCTCAATCAATACCTTTCTATTTTCAGATGGTGGTTATTTTAAGGAGATCTTCAGATAGTTTACTGCCAAATAATACTGGAGTCATTTCCTCTATCCTACTCATACCCAAGAAGAGGGCACCCTTAACTACTCTTAGTAGACTCTGTATGATGACAGTCAACCAGTTTGGACCCCGCAATCTGCAATCTTTTATAGGAGAATCCAGTAGTTTCATTCAATAAGCAGGGAAAATAGAAGATTCCAAAGAGTCTACTTGAAAAGCAATGTGGCCTAGTGGACGGAGCAAGGACCTGGATGTCAGAAGGATCTGAGGTCTAATTGCAAGTCACCAGTGCTTAGAAATAAGTTCTGCAGACTTTCCTTGGTCTTCTATCCCAACTCATTTTCACATGACATTCTTCCCAAATCTACCTCTCAGGTCTTCCAGGGGAGGCTCCAGACCTGGCTTCAAGACACAACCTTTTGCTTCCCTGATTGGAGCTGGAAAGATCCAGGAACCTTAGCATGGCCTAATGTCTAGAGCACGGACCTGGGAGTTAGAAGGACCTGGGTTCTAATCCCTGCTCTGCCACTTGTCTGCTGTGTAACCTTAGGAAAGTCACTTCAAATCTCTGTTCCTCAGTTACTTCATCTATAAAATGGGGATTAAGAGTGTGAGCCCCATATGGTTCAGGGACTGTGTCCAATCTGATTAGCTTGGTGCCTGGTACTAAGCGCTAAACAAATACCTAAAAAAAAAAGAGTCATCTATGAGAGGATCCCAAGTCTCTTCCCAGGAAGCTAACTTTTGTCCTGATAGAGGAAGTTTTGCAATCTACACAATCAGTACCAATGAAATCAGAAATTTTTTCAGCGCATGGGCCAGAAAATAAACTGAAATGATGAGCAACTTTATTTCGCCACAGAGCTTATTTTGAAACTATGAATTCCAAGCTTTGAATTCTTGTAAATACTTAGAAAAGAAATTAAGTTGCTCTTGTATCCAAAGAAAAGTTTTTTCATTGTCTATGTGGACCAAACTGATAAAGAATCAATATTTTGTTAGCCTCTTGTGGGACAGGGGCTGTGTCCAAACTAAGTAGCATAACACAGTCTTTGGTTCATTGTAAGCATTTAATAAATGTCATCATTATTATTACTATAGGGGAACCATTTTTCATTGATGTGTTGTCTTCTAAGTTTTTAATTAGAATATACATAGCAAGAGGAAGAGAGAACACTTCTGTCTGAGAGAGAATGAAACAAAGACTGAGGGAGAGAGAAATAAAGTCAGCGTATTTGTCCCATTCTAGTCTTCAATTTAATAATAATTTTGGGCTAATGATATAGAAGAGCAGTGATTCTAAATTTTGAGTGAGACGTTTGATACCTAAAAGGAAAATACTCATGCAAATAATGTGGAAAAGCAGACTGCAGACTTCCTCTAGGTCACAGGCATTGTAATATAAGGCTACAAACATTATCATTTAGTATAATAGGATATCACTTTTTAAATAAACTGAGAATACAACTTGAGAGGGAAAATGTTTTATGTAGGAAATTTTATTTGTGAATACACAGATGAATTTTATAAAATATAACTGGTTCTTCAGAGGAATGTAAGCATTCATTCATTCAGTAGTATTTATTGAGTGCTTAGTATGTGCAGGGCACTGTACTAAGAGTTTGGAATGTACAAATCGGTAACAGATGGAGATAGAGGTTTTTAAGAAGGGGAGTAACATGCCCAGAGCATTTCTGCAGGAAGATGAGCCGGGCAGCAGACTGAAGAATAGACTGGAGCGGGGAGAGAGAGGAGGAAGGGAGATCAGAGAGAAGGCTGACCCAGTAATCTAGCCGGCATATTACTAGAGCCTGTAGCAGTAAGGTAGCCGTTTGGGTGGAGAGGAAAGGGCGGATTTTGGCGATATTATAAATGTGAGACCAGCAGGTTCTGGTTTACGGATTGGATGTGTGGGGTGAATGAGAGAGCCAAATCAAAGATGACACCAAGGTTGCGGGCCTGAGAGATGGGAAGGATGGTGGTACCATCCACGGTGATAGGGAAGTCAGGGAGAGAACCGGGTTTGGGAGGGAAGATGAGGAGCTCAGTTTTGGTGATGTTGAGTTTTAGGTGGCGGGCAGCCATCCAGGTAGAGACATCCTGGAGGCAGGAGGATACGAGCCTGAAGGGACGGGGAGAGGACAGGGGCAGAGATGTAGATCTGTGTGTCATCTGCATAGAGATGATAGCTGAAGCCATGAGAGTGGATGAGTTCACCAAGGGAGTGTGCTTAATTCCATATAACTAAATCCCACTTCAAAGTGGTATAGTCTCTTGCCCTACTTCCACAGAAAGAAAATATATATGTGAAGAGAGACGGAGATGGCTTATTGTTCAGACCTTGGGCCTGGGAGTCAGAAGTACCTGAGTTCTAATCCCTGCTCTGCCACTTGTCTGCTGGGTGACCTTGGGCAAGTCACTTCGCTTCTCTGTGCCTCAGTTACCTCACCTGTAAATTGGGGATAACATTGTGAACTCCATGTGGGACAACCTGATTACCTTATATCTACCCTAGTGCTTAGGACAGTGCTTGGCACATAGTAAGCACTTAACAAATACCATGATCATCATCATCCAACCTGATTAGCTGGTACTGACCTCAGTGCTCAGAACAGTGCTTGACACATAGTATGCGCTTAGCAAATACCATCATCATCAACCAAGATATATACATACAACCAGCCCAATAACGAATGAAAGTATAGAAACAGGTATTAGATTAAGATTAGAAATTGTGGATGCAGGTGGATGCGCAATTATTCCTCATCATGTGAAGATAAACGAGCTAGAGTGTAAGTTCCTTGTGAGCAAGGAATATATCTCTTTATCATATTATACTTCCTAAGCACCTTCTGCAGTGAACTCCACCAAGAGGGTACTTAAGAAATCTTACTCCTATTACTAGTACTACTGGCTTTATTTCTTGGTTAATGCAGCCTAAATGGAATAATCAATTTTAGAGACGTAATTACTTTTTGTCCATTTTTATCAGTATTTATTATGCAATTTAGATAGAGAATGCTTTTTTTGTAAGGAAAAAACCCCAGAGGTAGACCAAATTTAGAGTCCAATATTCCTACTAGGATCCCTTACCTTCACCATTTGAATTTGAAAGAGTCAACTCAGACAATGATGATGATGATGATGGTATTCATTAAGCACTTACTATGTGCCAAGCACTATTCTAAGTGCTGGGGTAAATTCAAGGTTATCAGGTTGTCCCACTTGGGGCTCACTGTCTTAATCCCCATTTTACAGATGAGATAACTGAGGCAAAGAGAAGTTGAGTGACCTGTCCAAAGGCACGCAGCTGACGAGTGGCAGAGCTGGGATTAGAACCCACGACCTCTGACTTCCAAGCCCATGCTCTTTCCGCTAGGCCGTGCTGCTTCTCAGATCATGGGACTAAATCAAAACACTCACACATTTTCAAGGAGGCAACAATATCAGATCAAACACATTTCTTAGGTCTACTACATGTCAGTTAGAACCCATTAATTCCTTCCTGCTCCGTTTTCATCGACTAGCACCTATAGACAGGCACCTGAAAGAAATGACTTGCCATGATGTTCATGCAACCTCTAAGAATTTGAATTGGCTTTTGTCCCTAGAATAATAGATAGCAACAGACTTCTCTGGAAATACTCTAATGAATCCTTCAGAACAAAACAATTTATCCCTTTCCTTACCTTATAGAATCAGGTGTCAAGTGACCCTTTCCCAGGTAGCTTATATCTCAGGCATTTGCTCTACCGACTATTAAATGCTGAAGGCAAAGAACAGAAAATCCCTCAGGGGGAGAAACATTACAACCCTTATTAATAGAAGATATGGAAAAAGAAACCAAAATAGGTAACTTCTGAATGCACTGTCCATCTTCTCCCATCTTTAACTCACCTAACAATTCTGAAAGAGCACACCCTCTTTTCTCGAAAAGAAGGAAAATTTTACCAAGTTGTCAAACTCAACCAGCTTGTTATTAAGTTTATGCATTGCAATGGCTAAGTCTTCCAGGCATAAGTAGCAGTCCCCAGTGGTTGCTGGATGTGGGTTTTTCCACATTCAAAATAAGCCTCTTGGCACTAAGTAGAGCAACGGAGACCTATTTTCTAAAACTCAGGACCCAAGAGTATTTTCGACAATCTCTGCCCAGATGCCAGTGTGCAGATGCATATTTCAGACTTTTTTTCTCTGATTAGCATGCAGCAAGCACACCTGTTTGGATACCTGGAGGAATCACGGCAGAAATGAAGACACACCTGCATTGTCAAATATTTGCACTGTATTTATAAACAGCTTTCTTTGCATGCACATTACCCCATCGGTGCAAATGTATGGAACTGGATTCATTAAAAATTGCTAGGTTCAATTAGCTTGGCTTCTGTATATGTTTTCTTCCTCTTGCCCCACCTTACAACAAAAACACACCAGAAATCAACCCTCCCTTCCCTCGAAACCTTTCTAAAATCCTACCGCCTCTATGTGTTCCCCAGCTAAGTATCAGAACATCATTTTTTTCTACCCCTTACCTGCCAGTTGCACTTTAGTATTTATTCTTTAGATGTCCATCCTCAGCAGTTGTGCATATTGTACATTTTAAGAGAACTTTGAATTTTATTTATTCTAATTCCACTGCATGTCAATACTTTCATGCTTGTTTCATTAGAGGGAAAGCTGTATGAGGACTGGGAAAGCATCTTAAACTTGGGTCGTACTTCCCAAGCTCTAAGCAATTAGTGCATTATATTCATTCAGTTGTATTTAACACTCACTATCAATCAATGGATCAATCTTTGTTACTTATTGAGGATTTACTATGTGCAGAGCACTGTACTAAGCACTTGGGAGAGTACACCACAACAGAGTTGGCAGACACGTTCCCTGTCCACAATGAGCTTACAATGTAGAGGGTGACACACAATATAAATCAATGATTTATATGATTTAAAGATATTTGCTATGTATGGGGTATGGTCCTAAAGGTTTGGGAGAACACAATAGAATTCGCAGTTATGATTCCTGCTCTCAAGAAGTGTGCAATCTAACTGGGAAGACAGACACTAAGACAAATTACAGGGAAGAAGAGGCAACAGAATATAAAGATAATTGCTACCTGTGAGATGAGAGTATACAATTTCTTAGGAGATCCAGCAGTGCTGAAGTAGAAGTTGTGGGAATGTTGGATGAGGACATAAGAAATCAATGAGGGAAGGCCTCCTGGAGGAGACATGATTCCAGAATGGCTTTGAAGATAGGGAGATCGGTGGGCTGACATTTGTGAGGGTGGAGGAAGGACATGAACAAGAAGTGGTAGGAGAGATGAGAACAAGGCACAGTGAGTAGGCTGGCTTGAGATGAATGAAGAGCATGAGCTGGACTGTAGGAGAAGGCAGTGGATAACTTGGGAAGAATGCTGATTGAGTGCCTTGAAATCAGTGGTGAGATGTTCCTGTTTGATGTGGTGATAGATGGGCAAGAAATATTGGAGTTGTGGAGGAGTGGGAAGATGTGCTCAGAATTTTTTTTTAGAAAAAAGGAGCAGAGTGAAGTTTGGACTGGAGAGGGGAAATACTGTAGGCAGAGAGATCAGTGGAAAGGCTGATGCAGTAGTCAAGATAGAACATGGCTAGAATATTATCTGTCGTATCTGAAAGACAATACGTCTCCCTGCCTTTAAAGCCTTCTTGAAGGCACATCCCCTCCAAAAAATCTTCCCTGACTAGACTCTTATTTCTTCTTCTCACACTCCCTTTTACGTTGCCTTAGGACTTGCACCCTTTATTCACCCCTCTGTCAGCCCCACAGCCCTCATGTACATAACTGTAACTTATTTATTCATATTGGTATCTGTCTCCACCTCTATATTGTAATTTTGCTGTGGAGAGAGTATGTGTCTACCAACTATGTTACATTGTACTCTCCTGAGTGCTTAGTACAATGCTCAGCACATGGTAAGTGCTCAATAAACATGATTAATTGATTGACTGATGGTGGGCTTGGATTAGCATGGTGGCCATTTGGATGGTGAGAAAGAAGAGGAACGTTGTAGAAGAAGAAGGGATTTGGTGTCGGGTGGAATATGAAGGTTGAAATTGAAGGACTGGTCAAAGATAATTCATTCATTCAATTCAATCTTATTCATTGAGCACTTATTATGTGCAGAGCACTGTTCTACTGCATTGAACTCAGTGAGTGCTCAATCAGTAACATTAACTGCTACTGAAAAGCAGCATGTCCTAATGGATTAAGCATGGGCCTGGACAACAGAAGGACCTGGGTTCTATTCCCGGCTCTTCTACTTGTCTGCTGTATGACCTTGGACAACTCACTTCACTTCTCTGTGCCTCAGTTACCTTATCTGTAAAATCAGGATCAATATTGTAAGCCCCATTGTGGTACATGGATTGTTTCTCACCCGATTAGCTTGTATGTGACCTATAGGGCCTGGCTCATAGTAGGCACTTAACAAAATTGGTATTGGTATAATACCATAAAAAAATTGGTATTACTATACCACCTTCATTCATTCATTCAATCAAATTAACTGAGTACTTACTGGGTGCAAAGCGCTATACTAAGCATGGGAAGTACAATTCATCAATAGAGACATTCCCTTCCCATTCATTCGAGAAGCAACATGGCTCAGTGGAAAGAGCCTGGGCTTGGGAATCAGAGGTCATGGGTTTGAATCCCAGCCCTGCCACTTGTCAGCTGTGTGACTGTGGGCAAGACCCTTACTTCTCTGTGCCTCAGTTCCCTCATCTGTAAAATGGGGATTATGACTGTGAGCCTCACATGGGACAACTTGATTACCCTGTATCTACACCAGCGCTTAGTACAGTGCTCTGCATATAGTAAGCACTTAACAAATACCAATTCAATCATATTTATTGAGCGCTTACTGTGTGCAGAGCACTATACTAAATGCTTGGAATGTACAATTTGGCAACAGATAGAGACAGTCCCTGCCCAACAACATGCTCACAGTCCAAAAGGTGGAGACAGCAAAGCAAAGAAGTCATGCATCAATACCATCAAAATAGATAAATAGAATCATAGAAATATATACAACATTAATAAAGTAGAGT
The DNA here is from genome assembly GCF_004115215.2 of Ornithorhynchus anatinus. Taxonomy (NCBI): domain Eukaryota; kingdom Metazoa; phylum Chordata; class Mammalia; order Monotremata; family Ornithorhynchidae; genus Ornithorhynchus; species Ornithorhynchus anatinus. The sequence goes on from NC_041731.1 coordinate 90,217,910, forward strand.
AATAAATAATGTGTACAAATACGCGTAAGTACTGGGGAGAGGGGAAGGGGGTAGAGCAAAGGGAGTGAGTCGGGGCAATGGGGAGAGGAGGGGAAGGGGAAACAGAGGAAAAGGACAGCATAGTCTGGGATGGCCTCATGGAGGAGGTAGGTGAGCTTTCAGTAGAGCTTTGAAGGGGGGAAGTGTGATTGGCAGATTTGAGGAGGGTGGGCATTCCAGGCCAGAGGTAGGCCATGGGCCAGGGGTCAAGGTGGACCAGGTAAGAACGAAGCACAGTGAGAAGGATAGTGGCAGAGGAGTGGAGTGTATGGGCTGGGATGTAGAAGGAGAGAAGGGAGGTGAGGTAAGAGGTGGCAAGCTGATGGAGAACTTTGAAGCCAAGAGTGAGGAGTTTTTGCTTCATGTGAAGGTTGATAGGCAACCACTGGAGATTTTTGAGGAGATAGGTGACATGCCCAGAACATTTCTGTAGAAAGATAATCTGGGCAGCAGAGTGAAGTATAGATTGAAGTGGGGAGAGACACGAAGTTGGGCGGTCAGAAAGGATGCTGTTGCAGTAATCCAGTTGGAATAGGATGAGTGACTGTACTAAAATGTTAGCAGTTTGGATGGTTTTCTTCAAGGGAGATCTGGCTCATACTACTTGCTCTGTATGTAGAATCACTATTCAAACCTGATATAGTCTTTTAGGCTGTAAGCCCGTTGTTGGGCAGGGATTTTCTCTATCTGTTGCCAAATTGTACATTCCAAGCTCTTTGTATAGTGCGCTGCACAAAGTAAACTCTCAATAAATATGATGGAATGAACACAATCTTTCTCTGCCAGGGCAACCAAGAAAGTAAAGAAGAAAACTCACATGTCATTTCATTTGGTCAACTTCCTTCAAAAAGCTCAACATGTATTCTTCAACATGCACTATTCATCAACACTCTTCTAATGCATCCAAAGTGATAGAACATCGAAATGAGCAGTCTGTGTTCTTCAGATGTAAATGGAGCCTATTTCATTAAGGGTTTTTTTAAACAAAGAAGGAAAATTATTACCGTCTGTCTCAATGAAAAGATAAAAAATGTGTGGGGAGTGCTTTGGGACTACCAAACTAAGGAGTGCAGCAATTACAAGAGAGTCTACTGTCATGAAATTCCTGGTGTGGCTTGAGCAAATAAATCTGGGGAAGTTCAGCCACAGATTTCCAGGCTAACGTCATATAAACACTGAGTCTCCAGACTTTAAAAGTTTATCCATCACTGCTTCTTCTAAGCCGTTCTTGGCAGAATTTATATTCTTCCAAATTACCCAAAATTGTGATTATTAGAATCAAATCTTTAGTAATAGATTCTAGATGGTTGACCTGAGTCATTTGTAAATAAAGTGGTGTACCCTACAGCCTGCTATGGGAATGGAAATCCTTGAATGGGAAGCTGACAAACTCATGGAACAGAAATGTAGCTTGGTCCTATAGTTTCCCTTAATCTTTCAAAATCAGTTGGGCATTTAAGTCATGGTATTGAATGTCCAGGGAGTTTCATTGTTTTCTATTATTCTTTTGACAAAAGTAAACAATTCCTTTTGAAACAGAAAAGAAAAATGCATCCCACTGAGCTGATGCTGTGAGCTATTCTTTACAAGAACATATGTGAAATAAAAAAATGAGAAATTATGGATCAAATAATGATGTTGGAGCTTCATAGATAAACAGTGAAGAACATTTTGGATGAACCCCAAATACCCTCACTATTGTTTAATTTTAACCCCTGTCTTATATCTGCCTAGAGTAGTAAGTGTCAAAGATAATGATGTCTCACAAGACAGATACAAAATACACAAGAAAATTATCCAGCTCATTTATTCGATTTACTAGTGATGTTAGGCCACTGTTTTTCAGTTGACTTCTCCAGCAGTGCTTTTTGCATCACCCTCTAAGTAAGTTTCTTTGAAAACCAAGTGGTAGTTTACCAGTGTCTTCATCTCTCTGAAGGACAGATCATCCTGCTCCAGAGCTTGGAACTGATCTAACCATGATGAGGTAAGAATGATAGAATGTGCTTTGATTTGTCCTAATGAATTTAGAAACACACATACACAAAATTATGGATATTCAATGCAATGCAGCCATTTACTGGAAATCACAAAATTCCAATTAAAAGAAATGGACGAAAGACGGGTGCCAAGTCATTCAGCCTGAGATGATGAAAGGCAAGACTGCCAGCAAATTTCAGCTCTATTCCCTAAAATTCCTTCCAGGAGCCAATACATTACACATAACACCAGCTAAAGGAGGAGAAACAGCACCTACAAGAGAACATTTACAGAATCTGATGTATAGACCATACTACAGTCTCTCAGTTGTTCCATATTTAAAATTAGGCATTTTTGTTCAGATTTGTTGAGGAAAAATAAACCCAAAATCATGAGTCAAACATACAGTAGAAACAAAGAAGACTCTCTCTCTTTCTCTCTTGGAAGGGATCCATTTCACCATTGTACAATCTGTAAATTTAAAAAGGAAACTCTGTCCCTTTTGTTTGAGAGCAAAGACCCAAATCCTAAGTAGAACTGAACAGGATCTGCCTTTCCATCACTGACAGTTAATAATTAAATCAAACATTATATTCAGCAATAGAACATATGCATCAGCTTCTTTCAAATTGCATTTCCTTCCTGTTAGTTCCATTAGTGTAAACCAGACTGCCTTTAGAAAAGCCCTTATTGCTGCTGTCTTTCAGCACAGTTCCTGAAATGGATAATGTGGTACATATTATGGGCAATTACACAGAACTCCCTAGTGATAGGGTTTTAGAGTTACAGAATGAAACAGCTGGAACTGTAGAGTTATAAGCTAATCAGAAAAATAGGAAATAGTAAAAAAAAAATCCCCTAAAATAAACTCAGGCTCCATTATTTCTTCCTGAACAAAGGATAAATAGGAAACATGGAAGATTCTGCAAAATCATTGTTCTAGTATAGTAGTCTCTATATAAAAAGTCTCTAAGGTTTACCATGTAAAACTATTTCAACATCAATTTTATGAAAAATCACACTTCTGTAGCTCAGCCAATATAAGAAACAATTTTTCCCTAAACATTTAGCAATGAAAAATGAGGATTTTTTTAATACTTTTAGTATTATATTCCATTATTAGAGATGGCTCACAAAACTAGCACTTTGGGTTTCATTCACTAAATGAGTTTCATACTCAGTATTTTCACCTGGTCATTTTGTTAATAGTCTAGGTGTGAAATGGTCACAAGTTCACTTTAAGAATTTGAATAATTTAAACCATAGTTTGATTTGCATTTTACAACAGTTTTTTTTATATACCTGAAATTCAAATAATAGATTTAGGGACAGACCTGAGAGTAACATTAAAAGTGGGAAAGACCCATTTTGACCTTTTCCAAAATTAAAAATCTACATACACATTTATATGTATGCATGTACATACCCATTTATTTTTTATAGTAAATTTGATACATAAGTTTGCTGCAGGTGAAGTGCAGTCTTTGTTCTCAACTCTGGAATCTTTGGAAAAATTTCAGTAAAATGCTTTTGACACTAAGAAAATAACTGAACAATTTGCAAAGTAATGATACAGTGAAATGAAATCAGATTGGATACCATAGAATACTTAAAAACAGTCCCAAAACCCATTTTTTTATTTCTAAAATGTCCTGCAAAAAATTCAAGATGGGAAAAACAGAAGGTTTGCTCAGTTCTAGCAGGTAAATTAGTTTTGTCTATAAATCTCTAAAGATGGATTACCTAGTCACAGTCAGATTTATGTGGCTACTTATACACTTTCATAAGGATTCAGTTTCCAATCTGTGTTTCAGTAACAATAAAATGGCAGCAAGAAGCTAGACATAAAACATTATCCAGCTTGCTATCCTTTAAAGTCATTGTCTCTCTCTTCCCTTAAGAGCAGCGATTCTTTGGGGCGCTTTTCCTTTCCAGTAAAAGCTTTATTATGATAGAGTGAGACAAGGAGAAACCAAGATATTAACAAGACGAAAATGTTAAAGCTCAAGCAAGACTACGTTTTCTCATTATAAAAAGTAATGTTCACTTTAACAGTAAAAACCTCATTTGTTTACATTATTGAAGCTACATTGGTGGATATTCCATATAGGAAGAAAATGCCACTGCATATTTAGTGTGTTATGATTTGCTATGCAGAAATACTTTACTCGGGGTAAGTGTCCATTTTGCCTGTGTTTTTCTTGGGAAAGGGAGGTTGAGTAGGGACATGGGGCAGATGGTGGGAGACAGAAACATCGAAAATGAAGCATCTTTGCCTTTAGAGGCCTAGTTTTGCCCAGAGGGAACTGGGTTGGGGGTGGGGGGCCTTGTTGATTTCCCTCCTCCTGTGACCCCTTTGTGGAAAGGACACTGCTACCGTTGAAAGGGAAAAACAGGAAACTGTTCTTTACCCTATGATTCTGAATGGCCAGTCCCTCCTCTCTCCCTTTAAACCTCTCTCATAGAGAGACAGCTCAGTTGTTCTATGGTAACACAATTCAGTGCCCATTAAGCCAATCATCTGTGAGGGGTTTGCTTGTTAACAGTGCATCATGCAATCATCCCTGAAGGATGTAGATAGGAGCTCTCTGCTGTTGCTCTTCTTCCCAAATCAAGTCTGGGACTGCAGATTTACCACTGAAACTGGTTCTTCCAAAAGATAATGATAGACAGTCCATTTGGTAAATTGCTTCTACATAGACTAATTGATTTATTGATTTAAAATAAGTTGTCTCCCTGGAATCGTCTTTTTTGTTTATGATCAAACTGCACGCATCGCATTCTTCTGGGGAAAAAAAAAGCTTCCTTGTTTGGCTGTAGTAACCATAAAATCCCCAACGTTGCCAAGCAAAATGTCCTTCAATTTTCCAGCCGAAACTATATATAAAAATTCTGCTTGAGTACAATGCAGGCTATCATTTAGAATGAATTAGCTCTGCATTCGGGCTTTCCATAGCATGTTTAGTTTCCCATAAAGATATTTATAGTGGGCCTTAGAACAAGATTTTTGGTGCACAGTTTAGTGAGGTGAAGTGCAGTGAAGAGGTGTTTTTTATCCCTCTGGCAAGAATGACCACAGCAGGTACTGAAGCTTTGAAAAATGTTTCTCTTTCGCTCCATCAGGAAATCTTTGAGGTGATATGCTCAGCAGCTTCTCATCTGGAAATCAGGCTGAGATCTGGATGAGAGCCACATTTCCAAATGGGCCTTTTGTCTTTATTGGAATTTTGCATTATTAATGATCTACCAGTTCTCTAAGCCTTAATTAGGTGATGAATGGAAATAATTCTTTGGAGAGGTCAGTGGCATCAGAGGAATTGCACTGTAGATACAAGCAGAGGGAATCGCAGGTTCAAGAGTAGCACATAAGGAAACAGAATTGAAAAGTCCAGCTTGGCTTCTGGGAAAGGGAGAGGGTTTCACACCCGCGGATCATAAGGCTCTATTGCAGCTGAAGATCTATAAGGCTATAATGATGTCTGCTAAAAATGGCTGCAAGACCCAGTCCTACCAAAGATGACAGCTTCATCAATGCCACCCACAGACCAGAAGCAACGGGCAGGACAAGTGCACCAAAAATGAAGTCCTGGGATACAGCACACCACTCATCCATTGTGGACTAGAATTTCTTAAGTTTATGGTATTTATCTTCAGCACTGAAGCAATGTTCCCAGAAACTAAACTCCTCTGGAAAGAACACATGAAAGAAGGGACGATAGCAGGATACTCAACTAGCTTGGAGAAGCAGCATGGCTTAATGGAAAGAGCCCGGGCTTGGGAGTCAGAGGTCATGGGTTCGAATTCCAACTCTGCCACATGACAGCTGTGTGACTCTGGGCAAGTCACTTCATTTCTCTGGGCCTCAGTTACCTCATCTGTAAAATGGGGATTAACTGTTAGCCTCACGTGGACAATCTGATTACCCTGTATCTACCCCAGCGCTTAGAACAGTGCTCTGCACATAGTAAATGCTTAACAAATACCAACATTATTATTATTATTAGCAGTGCTTGGCACACAGGAAGCCCTTAACAAATACCAGCATTATTATATTGACCCAAAAGGGAATACACACAACCTGGGACAGTAAAAGAGACAATTTAAAACCATGGTGAAGCACAGTTTTAAACAAGCTGACATAGAAGTTCACTCTTGGGAAAACACTGTAGAAGACAGCTCCTTCGCATGCTGGCCTACTGGGAGAGAGATTAAGTGGAGATTTTGTGAGGAGTGTATATTAAGTTACAGGCTTCCAATCTGAGATTGGCTCTGTATGGAACAATCACCTCAGTCCAATAAGAAACTATCTTAACACCCAGTTATACGGTAAACTCCTTGAGAGCAGGGCTTGAATCTTTTCTTGGTCTCATATTTTCCTAAGGACTAAGTGCTCTGTACTCAGTAAGCATGCAATAGTGTTAATAATAATAATGATGGCATTTGTTAAGTGCTTACTATGTGCCAAACACTGTTCTAAGTGCTGGGGTAGATACAAGGTAATCAGGTTTTCCCATGTGGGGCTCACAGTTTTAATCCCCATTTTACAGATGAAGTAACTGGGGCACAGAGAAGTTAAGTGGTTTGCTCTAGGTCCCACAGCAGACAAGTGGTGGAGTCTGGATTAGAACCCACGTCCTCTGACTCCCAAACCCGGGCTCTTGCCACAAAGCCAAGCTGCTTCTCATAGCACTGACTGACAGATTTATGGATATACCATGTAGGTGGATGATTCTGTCATATATGAATCTCTTCAGCCAGGGATAATAATGTAATATTTTATAAGTACTTATGTGTTGAGTACTGATATCGGTGCTAGGTAAATACAGTATAGTCAAATGAGATCTAGTCTCTGCACCTCACAATCTAAGGCGAGGAAGACTGGTATTTAATCCCCATTTTACAGATTAGGAAATTTAGGCCCAGAGAAGGGATTTGACCAAGGACACACAGTAGGCAAAAGCAGAGTCAGAATTAGAATACAGGTCGCTGGATTCCCAGTCCTATACCCTATTCACAAGATATTATGTTGGTATTTGTTAAGCGCTTACTATGTGCCAAGCACTGTTCTAAGCGCTGGGGTAGACACAGGGGAATCAGCTTGTCCCACTTGGGGCTCACAATCTTAATCCCCATTTTACAGATGAGGTAACTGAGGCACCGAGAAGTTAAGTGACTTGCCCAAAGTCACACAGCTGACAAGTGGCCGAGCAGGGATTTGAACTCATGACCTCTGACTCCAAAGACCATGCTCTTTCCACTGAGCCACGCTGCTTCTATTATATTAAGCACTGGATTGTCAGTGAAGCCTCACTGCTTCACTTATAATTGTTTTGAAGATGAATGACAGCATATATACCATCACAAGAGCCTTCAGCCTTTCATAGCATATTAACTAAGAGGTTGGCATGTCCTTTATTAGAAAGCCCTATATTATAATTGATAATAATAATAATAATTGTGGTATTTCTTAAGGACTTTGTGCCAAGTACTGTATTTAACACTAGGGAAGATATAAAACATAATTAGCTTCGACATAGTCTTTATCCTACATGGATCTCAGAGTCCAAAGGGGAAGCAAGAACAGGTATTTAATAACCATTTTACAGATGAGGAAACTGAGACCAGAGAATGTCCAAGGTCATACATCAGGCAAATGGGAGAGGGATTACAACCCAGGTCTCCTGACCTCCAGACTTATGCTTTCACCACTAGGCGAAGCTGCTGTTATATACAGTGAAATAATTTGTTCTTCTAAACTTCAGTTTTTAATAATTGAAGAGTGTTTGCAATGACTGGCTCAGGCAGCATTATAAAATACATTTATACAAAATTATCCTGTAGCTGTCTTTTAAATGAGTAAGTCTGAACAAATTCACACCGATTCTGAAGGCCACCCTCCTCAGTCTATGGGATGCGATACATCTGCCCCATGGTTCCCATAGGGAGTCATAAATGTGTGAGTTCTATCCTTAAAATATTGATAACAAGAAGTCCAGTTCTTTGTGGTGGCATTAAAGGTGGTCCTTAGAATTTCTGTACCTCAATCTTGTCTATCTTGCTGCTGATCTCTCACCCTCCTGTCTCTGGCCTGGCATGCTTTCCCTCCTCATATCTGACAGACACATACTCTCCCCCCATTCAAAACCTTCTTGAAGGCCCATCTACTCCAAGAGGCCTTCCCTGACTAAGCCATCCTTTCCTCTTAGCCCACTCCCTTCTGCACTGCCCTGACTTGCTCCCCTTATTTATCCCCCCTCCCAGCCCTACAGTGTACCTAAGCCTACAGCACTTATGTACATATCTGTAATTTATTTATATTGATATCTGTCTCCCCCTTTAGACTGTAAGCTTCTTGGGGGCAGGCAATGTATCTGTTTATTACTGTACTCTCCCAAGTACTTAGTACAGTGATCTGCAGAAAGTAAGCGCTCAAAAAATACAATTGAATGAATGAATGAGTGAAGTCGTTTGTTCCTTAAGGGTGGCATGGGAGGATCTGGGCATACAATGGATTACATATGGATCTGGGCCTCTTAGGTGGGTGTGTGCCCGTGCCACTTTGTGTCATCAGGAGCCCAGCCCAGCTGGAAGTGGGAGATGAACCCAGAATGGAATTTAGGTAGGTCCTTTTCCTCAAGTTTCTCAGTGATGCTGGCACCTGGTAACTTCTGGACTCCCAGGACTATGGGCCAAGTCATATTTTCAAGGCTTTGGCTGGCCTGGACAGTGACATGTCAACTCAGCCTACACACCTGTCTCCTGTAACTCCAACCTTCTTACTCTACCTTGATTTTGTCTATCTTTCCGCTGACTTCTTGCCTCCCTTTCTCAGAGTAAGCTCACTGTAGGCAGGGAATGTGTCTACCAACTCTGCTGTATTGAACTCTCCCAAACGCTGCGTCCAATGCTCTGCAGATGGTAAGCATGCAATAAATACCTTTAATGATGATGTCCTTCTTTTGGCCTGGTGCTGTCTCCCATTTCATATCTATCACTCTCCCCAACCTCAAAGTCCTACTAAAATCACATCTCCTTCAAGAGGCCTTTCCCAAATAAGCCCTCATTCCCCCTACTCACCCTCCCTTCCACATCTCCTTTCCATCTGGATCTGTTCCCATGAAGTCTTTGATATTCATCTCAACCTAAGTCTCCCAGCACTTATGTATATAGCCATAATTTATTTTAATTTCTGTCTTCCCCTCTAGGCTGTAAATCAGATTGTATCATATGACTGACAGCAGGAGACAACTCCATGTTCAGTTGAAGTTCAACCACTTCTACTAAAAATCATTGATTTGGTAAGATGCCTAGATAAATTTATAATCCATCCTGACTCCTCTTATGCAAATCACACCAACATCGTAGACACCTTAAAAGCAGTTTGATGTGGAGGTGGATGGGGAGCCACTGGAGATTTTTGAGGAATGGGAAAATATGGATTAAAATGATTTTTTTAGAAAAAATGATTATGGTAGCAGAGTGAAGTCCTTACTGGAGAGGGGAGAGAGAGGATGCTGGGAGATCAGCAAGGAGGCTGACACTGTATTCAAGGATACGATAAGTGCTTGGATCAGTGTGAGAACAGAGGAAGAGGCAGATACTTGAGATATTGTGAAGGTAGAAAGAACAGGAATAGGAGAGAAACTGAATATACTGACTGAATGATTATTTGAGCATAATGCCAAGATTACAGGCTTGTGAGACAAAGTGAATGGTTAGGTTGTTTACAGGACAGGGTCTGAGCAGGAGGATGAGGCATTCTGTTTGTACATATTGTGTTTGATATATTGGTGAGACATCCAAGAAGACATGTCCTGAAGGCAGGAGGAAATTAGAGATTGCAGAGGAGAGGTGTGAGACTGGAGAGGTGGATTTTGGAATCATTTGTTGAGATGGAGAAGCAGAGTGGTACAGTGGAAAGAACCCGGGCTTGGGAGTCAGAGTTCATGGGTTCAAATCTCAGCTCCGCCACTTGCCAGCTGTGTGACTTTGGGCAAGTCACTTCACTTCTCTGTGCCTCAGTTACCTCATCTGTAAAATAGGGATTAAAAACTGTGAGCCCCACGTGGGACAACCTGATCACCTTGTATCCCCCAGCGCTTAGAACAGTGCTTTGCACATAGTAAGCGCTTAACAAATGCCACCATTTTTTATAATAGTTGAATATGTGAGAGTAAATTGAGCTCTCCAAGGAAGGAGGCATGACATTTTTCCCTTCTGTACTCTTCTCTTTTGTCTATCTGTAATCTATATCAATGTCTGTTGATTGTTCTATATCTATATCAAGACTGTAAGCTTGTTGTGGGCAGGGATCACATTTACCATCTTCGTTGTATTATTCTTTCTCAAGTGCTTAGTAAGCTGTTCTGAAAACAATAAGCAGTCAATAAATAGCATTGATTGATTGATTGAGTGGGTATAGATGGAGAAGAGAAGGAGGCCCAGAACTCAGCCTTGAGGGACTCCCTCGAAGAGAACCAGCATGCCGAGAAGAAATATGGCCTAATGGATAGAGCATGGGCCCGGGAAACAGAAGGATCTGGGTTCTAATTCTGCCTTGTCTGCTGTGTGACCTTGGGCAAGCCATGTGACTCCTCTGTGCCTCAGTTATCTCACTGGTAAAAATGGGGTTTAAGACTGTGAACCCCATGTGGATATGGACTGTGATCAGGGTGATTAGTTTGTGTCAGTGCTTAGTAGAGTGCCTGCCTCAGAGTAAGCTTTTAAAAAATGCCATAAAAAAAACAATGGCAGAGGAAAGTACCAGTGAAGCCACAGTTACCTAGTCTTTTCAGGAGAAGGGGCTGGTCCACAGTGTCCAAGGCAGCAAAGTGATAGAGGAGTATTACAATGGAGTAAAGGCCACTTGATTTGGCCAGAAGGAGGTCACTGATGACCTCAGATTAGGTAATGTCTGTGGAGGGGGAGTGGTAGGAGCCAGATTGCAAGGGATAAAGGAAAATATCGGAAGAGAAGGAGTTGCCGGAATGGGTGTAAGTCAGTCTTTCAAAGAGAGTGCTGCGAAATGAAAGGAGGTTGTTTTTTGTTTTTATGAGAGCATACATGTGCTTGTTTGAAAGTGGTGGTAAAAGAGCCTTTGAAAATAAAAGTCAGGGAAGGAAGAACTGAGGGGGCTCAGCTCTGAGTCTCCTTCTATTCTCTATGTACACCCCACTCCCTTGGAGAACTCATTCACTCACATGACTTCATCTACCATCTCTATGCGGATCTTAACCAAATTTACAACTCCTGCCCTGATCTTTCACCTTAGCAATCTCAAATTTCCTACTGACACCTCAAAGTTAGCAGGTCCAAAATGGAACTCTTCATCTTCCAACTCAAACTCTGCCCTCCCCAAGACTTTCCCATCACTGCAGACCAACACCACCATCCTCCATTTCTCACAAGCCCAAAACCTTGGTATTATCCTTGACACATCTCTCTCATTCAACCATAAATTCAATCTGTTACCAAATTCTGTCAGGTCAACCTTCACAGCATTGCTAAAATCTACCTTTCCTCTCCATCCAAACTGCTACCATGGTAATCCAAGGATTTATCTTACCTTGATTACAGGGTCAGCTTCCTAGTTAACCTCCCTGCCTCCTGTTCTCCCCACTCCAGTCCATACTTCATTTTCTACAAAAATGTTCAGTCCAGATTGTTCCACTCCTCAAAACCTCCAGTGGTAATCCATCCACCTCCACGTCAAGTAGAAACTCCTTACCACTGATTTTAAAGCACTCAAAACCTTGTCCCCTTCTATTTATTCAATTGTATTTATTGAGCACTTACTACGTGCCAAACACTGTCCAACCACAACCCAGCCCAGACACTGTGCTCCTCTAATGCCAGCCTATTCACTGTACCTGAATCTCGTCTATCTCATCACTGATCTTTGGCCCATGTCCTGCCTCTGACCTGGAATGCCCTCCCTCTTCATATCCTCCAGACAATCACTCTCCCCACCTTCAAAGCTTTCTTGAAGGCAAATCTTAGATAGGAATTATAGCAGGTGAGGATGAGTTTGAGATGGATGAGGTTGGCCTGCTGTCTGCTGAGGAGCAGCGTGGTTTAGTGGAAAGAGCACGGGCTTGGGAGTCAGAGGTCGTGAGTTCTAATCCTGGCTCTGCCACATCAGCTGTGTGAGTTTGGGCAAGTCACTTCACTTCTCTGTGCCTCAGTGACATCTGTGAAAATGGGGATTAAGACTGTGAACCCCACGTGGGACAACCTGATTTTTTAAAATTAGAGAAGCAGTGTGGCTTAATGGAAAAAGCAAGGGCTTGGAAGTCAGAGGACATGCATTCTAATCCTTGCTTGCCATTTGTCTGCTGTGTGATCTTGGGAAAGCCACTTAACTTCTCTGTGCTTCAGTTAACTCATCTATAAAATGGGGATTAAGACTGTGAGCCCCATGTGGGACAACATGATTACCTTGTATCTACCCCAGCCCTTAGAAGAGTTCTTTTCACATAGTAAGTACTTAACAAATACAATAATTATTATTATTATTTCACCAGCAGCACTCCACAGCTCAAGTACAGGGGTAGAGGAAACATTCAGTGGAGGTGATCTAAGGCTGCAGGCTTGTGATGTGAGATTGATGAAGGGACAGGGGAGGGAGGGAGTGGAGTACAGTGGAAACAGCAGAGTTGAGGGTGTGGATTTGTGCTATAGGAGAAGTTAAGTTCGCTACGGAAACCAAATTCCATAATTTTCTAACAATTCCTTGATTTCATTAATGATATACCTAAAACACTTGGTGAAAATACTTTTTTTTTTTTTGCAAAACTATATGTGCACGGTTTTAACATTTTCAACTATCTCTATGGAATATATTACTTTGATATTGTCTGTAATTAGGGATGTCTCTTCGTGCATTTGGTCCCAGTGTTCAAAATTAAAAAGGGCAACGATAGAAATGGCTTATTTTGTCAATGAGTAAGACCCAGTGAAACTCACAGTGTGATTTGAATCACATTTTTAGTACCTAGGAAGGATTAGTAGATGCTAATCAAAAGTATTTTTTGACTGCCTCCACTGGCACAGCACTGTACTAAGCACTTGGGAAAGTACAATGAAATTAGTAGATGAGATCCCTGCCCACGAGGAATTTACAATCTAGTCAGGGAGAATATAGCCTCATGCTGTTCACCTCCCCACTATTCTGAAATTCCTTCCTTCCCAAACCTGACAGCCTTTGGCTCCTTGTGGGAAGGGAACAGGTCTACCAACTCTGTTATCTTGTAATCTCATAGGTGCTTAGTACATAGTGCTCTGCGTTCTTTAAGTGCTCAATGAATATGATTGATTGCTGGGTTGACAAATGCCTCTTCTCCACGTCAAAGCCCTCATAAAACCTTATTTTCCTCAACAAGTTTTCTTTAAGCAACTCAGCGTGGCCTAGTTGATAGATCATGGACCTGGGAGCCAGAGGACCTGGGTTCTAAACCCGTTTCTGCTCCTTACTGGATGTGTGACCTTGGGCAAGTCTCTACTTCTCTGTGCCTCAATTACCTTATCTATGGGAAAAAATGGTGACTAAGACTGTGAACTCCACCTGAACAGGGACTGTGTCCATCCTGATTGGCTTGTATCTACCACAGCGCTTAGTACAGTACCTGTCACATAGTAAGCACTTAAACACAATTAAAAAACAACAAAAAACTCAAAAATCCCCACACTCAGTCATATTACTCAAAAGCCACCTCTTAAAGATATTTATTTTTACTTTTGTTTCATTCACAGCTTGTGCCATGCTTCAGTCAACAGCTAATTTTTAATATCTTAAAATTTTCATTTGAATATACCCTCAAATTGAACCTTTATACATAATAAAAACAAGAATTGCAGTATTTGCTAAGCACTCACTAGGTGCCAAGCCTTGGAATAGATACAAGACAATTAGATCAGACACAGCCTCGATCTGACCTGAGGGTCAGAGTCTAAGAGAGTGGAAAGATATTCAATCCCTCCTTCACAGATGAGGAAACTGAGGCTCAGAAAAGTTAAGCGACTTACCTAAGATCACACAGGCAATTGGCAAAGACAGGATTCGAACTCAAGTTCCCTAATTCCTAGGCCTATGCTTTTATCACATGGTGCCTCCTTTACAATTTGTATACAACCATCTCTCTCTCAGAGCATGTTGTCAATAACATTCCATTCTATATACCACTGGTAACAAAAGAGTGAGCCTTCTTTCTGCCTTCACTGACATTTCATTATCCCAAAATGAGCTTGTGATTTTACTGAAACTCATTCATGTTGCCTTGTTCTTCTGCTGCATTTGCCACCAAATGAGCTAGCTTTGTTTATTTTCTGGCCAACAGTAGATGTATCTTTCCACTTTTTTATTTCTTTACTTTTTCATATGAATTGATCATTTTGAAAAGTACTAATTGCTTCTTCATGACTCTTTTAGAGAATTCATTTCTAACCCAATTTATGCTGCAATTCTTATTCTTTTTCTTTTCCAATTCTGTAAATATCCTTTTACTCTACTATTTCCCCAACCTTAATGTATTTTAATGTTTGTCTCCTCCTGTACACTGTAAGCTCCTTGTGGTCAGCAATCATGTCTCTGAATTCTATTAAATTGTATTTTCCCAAGTACTTAGTGCAATTTTCTGAACCCATTAAGCCATCAATAAAGAACACCGATTCACTGATTGACTGCAGAATCATTTAGGAATATAGCACAGTTGTCTATGAATAATGAGGATTCTAATCATTTGCAATAAATACTGATAAGACAGTACAGTGCTCTGCACACAGTAAGCACTCAATAAATATAATTGAATGAATGATGATCTCTTCTTCATTCATTCAATAGTATTTATTGAGCACTTACTATGTGCAGAGCACTGTACTAAGCACTTGGAATGAACAAGTTGGCAACAGATAGAGACAGTCCCTGCCGTTTGACGGGCTTACAGTCTAATCGTTATAAGGAGTCCATATATGGCACTGGGGAGATTGTACCAACCTGCCTGACAACTCTACAAAGATTTACACAGAATAATGTTGGTATTTGTTAAGCGCTTACTATGTGCAGAGCACTGTTCTAAGCGCTGGGGTAGACATAGGGGAATCAGGTTGTCCCACATGGGGCTCACAGTCTTAATCCCCATTTTACAGATGAGGTAACTGAGGCCCAGAGAAGTTAAGTGACTTGCCCACAGTCACCCAGCTGACAAGTGGCAGAGCCGGGATTCGAACTCATGACCTCTGACTCCAAAGCCCCTTCTCTTTCCACTGAGCCACGCTGCTTCTCTATAAATTGCTGAAAGTTAGGATACCTAAACACTGCATCTTATCTACTCTAAAATTCTATGGACTAAATCAATTCTGTTTTCAATGAGAACATCAAAAATGGCATTGAATTCCTATTCGTTGAATACTTGTAGGAATTGATGGATGAAAATCAAATTAGCTAGACATTCTTTATATTTTTCTCTTAGCTGATGGATGATATGGGTGTGGTCAACTGTTGAGTGGAATCCTTAAAAGAATCTGGTTGTCCTCGGTTACTGAGCAGCTCTGGATCATTCTTGATATCGAGCAAATAATTTGGGAGAAGACTTTGTTTGTTTATGAGATAATCATTAGATGAAAGTTTCAAATACCTACACTCACTTGGGTTTTCATCAACAGTTTCCCCTTTCTTGTTTTCCACAGAGGGATTACACTTATTCATGATGCATATGCTGAACCGCTATGCCAGAAATTTAAATGGAGGTATACCTCCTGCTCTGAGATACCATGACCATATGGTATTCCTGCCTGGTTATTTTCTGGGTTTCCCAGTGTGAAAGGCATATTCAACCTCTTCCCAAACTACATCTGGGAATGGTTCCAGGTTTGTTCTTGGCTAACTGTGACCTACTGGGACTTTATACGAAGCATTGTAGAGTTTTGTAAATATTTCATCCATCTTGATTCTGTTTGCGGACACGATCCGTTTCTGCCTTTCAGTGCCAGCAGGATATTCTGTTTTAGTCTTACCAGTCTATCAGACCTCTTCAAGCTCTCCTTTATATTTCTTCCTGGTTCTATTCAGTGTTTATGCAAGAAGAGTTCAAAGTCAGCTTTCAGGAGTGTCCAAAATCATTTTCAGCACTATCTCCTTGACCGATCATTTCTTCTTTGGAGCTGTTTTCACTGGTACACTTGGTTCTCTCAGATACTTTAATTTGGTCTTCGTGCCAGTGGTGGATTTCCCAACTGGCCCTATAAGCTTAACTAGAGCAGTCAATTTTGGGAAGAATCGTGGAAATTTTGGGGGAAAAATAGTCAAAAAGTAATTTGTATTATTCAAACGAATGATTTTATGTTCTTTATATTTTTTTCATTTAAATTTATGTCCAACAATTAGTCACCTCTCAGGGTAGCATCTGGAGAGTTTCCAGTACTCTACCAGTCTCGACTATGGGAGGGAAAGTCAAGCAGAGGCATATCCATTCCATTCCAATTTGGGCAGTGGCTAACAAGTGGAAGGCAATCTGCTACAAGTCAAAACTCACCCGTGCTGGGCAGCAGCAGCATGGGAGAGAGTCAAGGATGGAGACTCAGGTTTACTGCATGGAAAGAGGCAATGGTAAACCGCTTCCATATTTTTACCAAGAAAGCTCTATGGATAAACTGTCAGAATGATTGCAGGTGGAGGTGGGGCATTCTGGGAGAGATGTGTCCATGGTGCACTATGGGTTGGAAGCGACTCAACAACATAAGACAACAACAACCAGCAAGTAGACAAGAATACTGCATTAGAGGAACCAAAGTGGTGGGATTCCATGTATTATAAATTTACCCCAAGAGCAGTGTGTTTTTATGGGCAAGAGAACGTCTTTTTGTTTTTTAATGTGTAAGAAGAAAAAGATGGATTTGAGCTTTATTTCTACATGCTAAAGTAAAAGTGATTTAGATCTATATATCACTCTCTGTTACTTGACATTTTACACATATTTAAAGTCTCATGAATAAACAAATTTAGGGGAGACAATTAACTTAATAATAATGATAGTATTTGTTAAGCATTTACTATGTGCCAAGAACTGTTCTAAGCTCTGAGGTTGTCCCACGTGGGACTCATGGTCTTAATCCCCATTTTACAGATGAGGTAACTGAGGCATAGAGAAATTGTGACTTGCCCAAAATCACACAGCTGACAAGTGGTGGAGCCAGGTTGAGAACCCATGATCACTGACTCCCAAGCCTGGGCTCTTTCCACTGAGCCACTCCTAGTTTCTATGAGTAGCAAAATGACAAATCCACTTCTTGGGCACTGAATATCTTGAGCTTGGATTGCTGTCTTTTTTCATATTCATCAGTTTGTAATGATTTCAGTTCAAGGTGATGCCATTGTGGATTACCCAGGTCTACTCCCAAGGCTGAGTTTCTTCAACAGTAGATTGGGGAATATATCAATCAGTGGTATTTATTGAGTGCCTACTACGTGCAGAGCACTATCCTAATCTCTCCTACTTAGACTCTAAGCCCTATGTGGGAAAGGAACTGTGACTAACCTAATTACCTTGAATCTGCACCTGAACTTAGTAAAGTGCTTGACATAGTGAATGTGCTTAAAAAAATACTAGAGTTTTTATTATCATTCCTCTTAGCATATAGATGCCAAATTGGCCTCAGCAAAATAATTTTCTTGCTTCCCAATGTCCTCATCGAATACCAATGAAGTTTTATAGGTTACTCTCAATTTGTCTTATTATAATATTTTAAAAGTTTCCTTGTACTTTGGTATTAGTTGTCATCCTTTAAAGAACATCTTCCACAACCTCAGAAAATCCTTCAGTAATCTGCTTACAGGTTTTGGTCACAACCAATCAAGAGCTGAATGAAGACCGAAAGGCTGGTCCTTCATCGGGCAGAAAGGAGTGGAATGTAACCCCTTTTGGGAAGTGCTCTCTTTATTCTGCAGGAATATCAAACAATAATAATAATAATGTTGGTATTTTTTAAACACTTACTATGTGCCAAACACTGTGCTAAGTGCTGGGGTAGATACAAGGTAATTAGATTCTCCCAAGTAGGGCTCACAGTCTTCATCCCCATTTTACAGATGAGGTAACTTAGGCAGAGAGAAGTTAAATTACTTGCCCATGGTTACATAGCTGACAAGCAGCGGGGCTGGGATTAGAACCCATGACCTCTGACTCCCAAGCCCGGGCTCTTTCCACTAAGCCACACAATGACATAGTTCAGTATCATTTGGAAGTCTGCTCTACTGATGGATGGAATTTTTAGTCTGATTCAAGTGTTGATTGAAAACATTTGCAGACTTATAAGAACTGGAAGACGAGAGTGAATCGGTATTGGAGAAATGATTGAGATATTTTGGGTGGTTAAAAATAGGTGGAGAACAAAGTTAAATCAATCAATAGTAGTTACTGAGCATTGATGGTTTGCAAAGCACTGTATTTAGTGCTTAGGAAAGTACAACTCAACAGAGTTGGCAGGTGTGATCTCTGTCCTTAAGAAGTTTACAGTCTAACAAGATAAACTTCTTGCTAAAAAGCTATCAGTTGATGCATTTTAGCTGTCACTGACCTGTGGAAGGAATACATTTTAGAGTTGAGAGCTTTCTATAGAAAGAGTAATAGTAAAAATAGTACTAGATGGAGTAGTACTTATGAAGTGCCAAGAACTGAATAATAATGTTGGTATTTGTTAAGTGCTTACTATGTGCCAAACACTGTTATAATCGCTGGGGTAGATACAGGGTAATCAGGTTGTCCCACGTGGGGATCACAGTCTGAATCCCTATTTTACAGTTGAGGTAAATGAGGCCCAGAGAAGTTAAGTGACTTGCCCAAAGTCACACAGCTGACAGGTGGAAGAGATGGGATTAGAACCCATGACCTCTGACTCCCAAGCCCGGGCTCTATCCACTGAGCCACACTGCTTCTCTACTAAGTACTAGGAAAAAAAGATACACAGGTGACACTAGGCATGATCATGAGCCACAGGGGCTCATAATCTACAAATGAGGAGGGAGAAGAAGGACATGCCAACAGGCAGATAAGGAAACACAAAACAATAAATATGCAAAACAAAAGGCAAAGACCAAGATAAATATAGAAATTTTAAGCAAAAGGGAGCATTAGGTTACCTTGGTTAATGGGGAGAGCTTAAGACTCCTAGAGGATCAGTAACTGTCCCAGTAGCCATCACAGCTCCTTAATCTGCCCTTTCCTCTCTGTTCGCACTGCCAGCATCCTGGTCCAAATATCTGTCATATCCCGTCTTGAGTACCACATCAGCCTCCTTGCTGACCTCCCTGCCTCTAGCCTCATCACTTTCCATTACAAACTTCACTCTGTTGCCTGGATCATTCTCCTTTTCGTCTCTCACTGCTGACCCCTTCCACACACTTTTCTTCTGTCTGAAACTCCCTCCCACTTCATCTCCGGCAGACCCGCTCTCTCTAACTTCAAGCTCCTTCTGAAGTCACCTTTCCTCCAGAAGGCATTCCCTGATTAACTAATCATTTCCCAGTCAATCAGTGGTATTTGTTGAGTAGTTTGTGCACAGTACTATACTAAGTGATTGGGAGAGTTCAATACAGTTGGTAGACACGATCCTTGCTCTCAAGGATATTAGCGAGAAAGATGCTAAAGAACATTACAGAAAGGGGAAGCAACTGAATGTAGAGATGCACATAAATGTCCTGTGGGTGAGGCTGGGTGGTGCTTAAGTACTCCTCTCTCTATTTCCTTCCATTATCCCCTAAGCAATTCAACATCACCTAAGGACTTGGGTACCCACACCCTTTCATTACAAGTTCTTACATATTTTAACCTCTATTGCTTCTTTTTTTAAAGTATTTGTTAAGCACTTACTATAAGCACTTACTATACATAGTAAGTGCCTGGCACTGTTCTAAATACTGTGGTAGATACAAGGTAATCAGGTTGGACGTAGTCCCTGTCCCACTTGAGGCTCACAGTTTTAATCCCCACTTTACAGATGAGGTAACTGAGGTACAGAGAAGTGACTTGCCCAAGGCCCCACAGCAGACAAACTGGAGGAGTCAGGATTAGAACCCAGGTCCTTCTGACTCCCAGGCCCGTGCTCTATCCCTTAGACCATGCTGCTTACTCCTACCTGTAAATTATTTTAGTATCTGTTTCCCCTATTAGATTGCAAAATCCCTAAGGGCAAGAACCAATTCTATTATCTCTAATCCTCCCCATCAAGTGTTCAGTACAATGCTCGGCACAGAGTAAGCAAATCCTCGATAAATACTATCGGTTTATCATGTCCTTTCCAACATTGTACATTATTCATTCATTCATTCATTCAATAATATTTATTGAGTGCTTACTATGTGCAGAGCACTGTACTAAGAGCTTAGAATATACAATTAGGCAACAGATAGAAGCAATCCCTGCCCAGTGACAGGCTTACAGTCTAATCAGGAGAGACAAACGGACAAAAGCAAGACAACATAATCACGATAAATAGAATCAAGTACACCTTACTGTTGGCTTCCATCCCATCCTCTGGAAAAGAGCAGGTTAAGATTGAGGTCGTTGGATGGAACGGAATAGAGGGGCCAGGAGACAATGGTGTATATTTGTATATATTATTTATTGCTCCATTTATTTTATTAATGATGTGTACATATCTGTGATTGTATATATCTATTTTGATGGTATTGATGCCTGACTACTTGTTTGTTTTGCTGTCGGTCTCCCCTTCTTAGCCTGTGAGCCTGTTGTTGGGCAGGGATTGTCTCTATCTGTGGCTGAATTGTATATTCCAAACGCTTAGTGCAGTGCTTTGGACACAGTAAGTGATCAATAAATACGATTGAATGAATGAATATTCCTAGAATCCAGGTCGGTTTATTTACTGGGAGCCAGAGTGTGGCTAGAGAAGCAGCGTGGCTGAGTGGAAAGAGCCCGGGCTTGGGAGTCAGAGGTCATGAGTTCAAATCCCAGCTCTGCCACTTGTCAGCTGTGTGACTGTGGGCAAGTCACTTAACTTCTCTGTGCCTCAGTTACCTCATCTGTAAAATGGGGATTAACTGTGAGCCCCACGTGGGACAACCTGATTACCCTGTATCTACGACAACCTGATTACCCTGTATCTACCCCAGCGCTTAGAACAGTGATCTGCACATAGTAAGCGCTGAACAAATACCAACGTTATTATTATTATCTTCTCTGGATGAGAAAATAAGAAGAAATGGCTCCACCATGTACTATTATAGAAAAACAAATAGAGTGGAACAACTTTAAAACATATAGTGCATTTTAACTCTAGAAGCCTACCCACTACATACACAGCTCTTGTTTATTAAGCTATTCATAAAAAATAACTCCTCTGTTTTGTGCACTGTGCTGTATGTACATAAGAAGTTATCTACTAAAAATAGAAGTACAGATATGCATCCAAATGTAGTGATTAGATGACAAGAAATGGTTTCTAATCTGAAAACGAAATGTGTGTGATAGGTGAAACTGATAGAATATAAAATCAAGGTTGTGATTACTATAAATTTGCCTCCAGTAAATATATCATAAATAAACATTTTAGTCCTTTTCATTATTGTATCCATATTAACTTGAACAAATAGAGAGAATACCTCTGTTCTGAATTATAAGAAGTGGTTTTAGTTTGTAGATGGACTTTGAGATAAGGATTTAGGCTTTGCAGGAATATCAATATGCAAATTAATTTGGATCACCATCTTTTTCCAGTCCATGGAACAGGTTCGTGCCATTGTTTCATACAAAGCATGTGTTCGCATTTAAATATTGGTTCAAGGGGATGTACCTAGTCACCTGAAAATGAAGCTTAAATCAGTGACATCATTACAGAAGGTGTATATCTCTAATATTTGTTTGTTTTAATCAGTCTCATCTGTAGTTTTTATACACTAATTACTGTACATTTCCTGTAGACTTTCTTAGATTCTGATTTATGTTTGGTTTCAACTGAATATGCTACCATTCTCTTAAATGGTCAGCTTTTCTTTTTACCAAGATGTACACCAGGAACCAATGCAATAGTATTTATTAAGTGCTCACTGGCTGCAGAGCATTGTACTAAGTGCTGAGAGAGAATAAACAGGTAGGAATTAGACATGACCCCTTTCCCAACAGGAGTAAATCGTTCTCCATCACCAACGTTCATTATACATGTATGTATAGGTGAATGGCACTGAGGCTGGATCTATTCAGAGTAACTCAGTGCTCTGACATCCAGAAAGTCATGTTCTGCCCTGTTGAATTGAAAAGCCATTAGCAACAAAATAGAGCAGGCTCACATCAGTTCCCTACCAGATTATCTAGGGAAACCCTGGACAAAAATTCATCCCTTGGCCAATAGCAATAAAAATTTCAAGAAATCGGTTTTAGAGCAGGTTATGTGTCCTGTAAACTGACTTATTTTCCCAGAATCCATTTCAGCATTCTCCAAAGGTATTCACTGGTACATCCTCAAGTCCCTGTTCCCCCAACTAGCACATCTCTTGCCCTTAACGACCTCACCGGCTATTTCATCCATAAACTTTAACCTATTGTCATTGTACTGTAACTATTGTTATTGTAATAACTGTTACAATGTTGTTATATTGTACTCTCCCAAGCACTTTGTGAATACAGTAAACACTCAATAAATACTACTGACTGATGTTACTGTAACTATTGCTACTGTAATTACTGTTACAGTGTTGTTATATTGTACTCTCCCAAGCACTTAGTGCATACAGCAAACACTCAAATACTACTGAGTGACTGATGTAGATATTCCTAAAGTCTCCCTAGCCCTTGTCCAGGTCCTCCCCACTCCTGGCCCTTCTTTGATTGCCCCATCTTTCCCAGTAAGAGGAGAACTCCCCCATCTCTTAAAATGTATGACACCTATCTGCACCTTTAACCCCATCCCTTCACACTTTACTAAAACTCTTGTCCCTTTCCCGATCGCCATCTTCAGTGGCTTCTTCTCCACTGCTTTCAAACCCACCCATTAATTCCTTATGGTAAAAAAAAAAATAAAAATCCCTCCTTTGCCCCATGGAACCCTCCACTTATCATCCCATCTCTCTTAAAAGTCCTTTCCAAGCTCCTCTTTTAAACCCACTGCCTCCACCTCCTTTCTTCCAATGCACTCCTTGACCCCTTGCAATCTGGTCTCTTCTTGCTCTACTCCAAAAAGACGGCCCTCTTGACAAATCCAATGGCCTCTAATCCACCCTAATCCTCCTTGACCATTCAGCTGCTTTCAAAGCTGTGGACCACCCTTTTCTCCTGGAAACAGTCTCTTCTTGGCTACACTGTGTGGCTCAGTGGAAAGAGCCTGGGCTTCGCAGTCAGAGGTCTTGGGTTCAACTCCCAGCTCTGCCACTTGTCAGATGTGTGACTGTGGGAAAGTCACAACTTCTCTGTGCCTCAGTTACCTCAGCTGTAAAATGGGGATTGACTGTGAGCCTCACGTGGGACAACCTGATTACCCTACCCCAGCGCTTAGAACATTGCTCTGCACATAGTAAGAGCTCAACAAATGCCACCATTATTACACTGACAATGTTGTCTCCTGATTCTTCTCCTACTTTTTTGCTGCTTGTTAGTGTCTTTCTCAGGCTCCTCAATGGTCTATCTTCTCCCCTCCCCACAACCCTGGCCCCAAACCTTCAGCACTTGCATATGTAGATACATATCTATAATTCTATTTATATTAGTGGCTCTTTATTTGTTTAGATGTGTATATGTCTATAATCCTAATTATTTATATTGATACTACTGATGCCTGTTCACTTGTTTTGATGTCTGTCTCCTTCTAGACCATGAGTCCATGTGGGCAGGGATTGTCTCTCTTTGTTACTAAATTGTTCTTTCCAAGCACTCAGTACAGTGCTCTGCACACAGTAAGCACTCAATAAATACAATTGAAAGAATGAATCAATCAATCAATCAGTGGCATTTACTGAGTGCTTACTATGTGCAGAACAGTGTACCAAGTGCTTGTGAGAGTACAACAGAGATAGCAGACACTTTCTCTACCCACAACGAGCTCACAGTCTAGAGTAAGCTCCTCCTCCAGTCAGCTTCTCCTCTGTTTTCCATTCATGGTATGGAATGCTATTTTTCCTGGTGATCTGAATGGTGGGTGGAGGTCAGAAGGTCATGGGTTCTAATTCCTGCTCTGCCATTTGTCTGCTGTGTGGCCTTGGGCAACTTTGCTAATCTGGGCCTCAGTTTCCTCATCTGTAAAATGGGGATTGAGTCTATGAGCTCCTCATGGGACAGACTGTGTGTAGACCAAATTTTTTGTAACCACCCCAGCATTTAGTACAGTATCTGGCACATAATAAGCACTTAACAAGAATAACTATTATTATTAAGAGGGGAAACACCTTTAAAAGAAAGAACGCGGTTTCATTTCTATCTACAATCATTCACCTTTGTGCTGTAGCTGCCAAAAGGGTGTCAATTAGTATTTCCAATTGTGTTGGTGTTTTACGGCTCTATTCATCTTTAATGAACTGTAGCCTCTCTCACTGTAGAAGCTTAAAAATCTTGGCTCTGTCCCAACCTGTCTATTGATTTGAAGTTTGGCCGGCAACCAAAATACTTTGTTTATTTGTTTTTTTAATTATGTGGCTCCAGGCAGGGTGAACTGAATTAGATGGAAACTTTAGAGAGATGAGTGGCACCATTTCTACTGTGTTTTTCCAGGGGTCCTAAAAATGGAGATTTTCCAACATGTAAAGGAGATCCCAGTTTGTGATGGATGTCCTGCCTCCGACCCTACCATACGAATTAAGGATTCCAACAGTAGTTATAATAACAGTTCAGTTGCAACCCGAGTGCCTCAATATCACATCAGTAATCAGAGATATATCTACCTCCAATTACAAATTACAATTGTGTGTGATAAATATATATAATCACACATTCACCCACAAGCACATATTGTGGCTTAGTGGAAGAAGCATGGGCCTGCCTCAGAGTCAGAGGACCTGAGTTCTAATCCTGGCTCTGCCACCTACCTGTTGTGTGACCTTAGGCAAGTCACTTAACTTCTCTGAGCCTCAGTTTCCTCATCTGCAAAAAGGTGGTCTGTTCTTCCTCCTACTTAGACTGTAAGCCCCATGTGGGATCTGATTAACTTGTATCTATCCCAGTGTTTGAAACATAGTAAATATTTACAAACCTGCAATTATTATTATTCATTCATTCAGTATAATTTATTGAGCGCTTACTATGTGCAGAGCACTGTACTAAGTGCTTGGAATGTACAAATCGGTAACGGATAGAGACAGTCCCTGCCGTATGACGGGCTTACAGTCTAATCGGGGGAGACAGACAGACAAGAACAATGGCAATAAATAGAATCAAGGGGAAGAACATCTCATTAAATAGAATCAAGGTGATGTACATCTCATTAACAAAATAACTAGGGTAATGAAGATATATACAGTTGAGAGGACGAGTACAGTGCTGAAGGGATGGGATGGGTGAGGGGGAGGAGCAGAGGGAAAGGGAGGAGAAGAGGGTTTAGCTGCGGAGAGGTGGGGGGGGGGTAGAGGGAGCAGAGGGAAAGGGGAGCTCAGTGTGGGAAAGCCTCTTGGAAGAGGTGAGCTTTAAGTAGGGTTTTGAAGAGGGAAAGAGAATTAGTTTGGTGGCGGTGAGGAGGGAGGGCGTTCCGGGACAGCAGGAGGACGTGGCCCAGGGGTCAACGGCAGGATAGGCGAGAACGGGGGACGGTGAGGAGGTGGGCGGCAGAGGAGCGGAGCGTGCGGGGTGGGTAGTAGAAAGAGAGAAGGGAAGAGAGAAAGGAAGGGGCAAGGTGATGGAGAGCCTTGAAGCCTAGAATGAGAAGTTTTTGTTTTGTGCGGAGGCTGATAGGCAACCACTGGAGGTTTTTAAGAAGGGGAGTGACATGCCCAGAGCGTTTCTGCAGGAAGATGAGCCTGGAAGTGGAGTGAAGAATAGACTGGAGTGGGGAGAGAGAGAAGGAAGGGAGATCAGAGAGAAGGCTGACACAGTAGTCTAGCCGGGATATTACGAGAGCCTGTAACAGTAAGATAGCCGTTTGGGTGGAGAGGAAAGGGCGGATCTTGGCGATATTATAAAGGTGAGACCAGCAGGTTTTGGTAACAGATTGGATGTGTGGGGTGAACATGAGAGCCGAGTCAAAGATGACACCGAGGTTGCGGATACTACAGTGGCCATAATGTATAATGGTCAGCTGAAATTGGGGTATGCAAAAGTGTAAAGTTTCTGCATTATTTCATTCATGGCATAAGTAGGTGCATGTTGGCATTTAAAGGTTAGAACAGCCTTGAAAATCAACATATACATCAATTGCATTTATTGAGCACTTGCAGTGTGCAGATCACTATCCTAACCGCTTGGGAAATCACAGTACAACAGAGTTGGAAGACACATTCCCTGCCCATAGCAAGCTTTCTATCTAGAGAAGAACATGAACTCACAGCCCTGGAGTCTAAAGGAAGTGAGGATAAACCATTTGAGAATCAAATAATCAACTTCATGAGCAATATACATACCCCCTGCTTTTTTTTTTTTTTTTTAACAACTTTATGTTAAAGTTGCATGGAAACTACTACTTTAGGAAAAATTCATAGAATATTTCTTTCCTGAAATACCCATAACCTATTTTGTTTGCTGATTGGTTGGGTAGAAGAGTAGCCATAATAAATGTGGGTGGGATCAGTCCAGAATAGGCAGGCCAAAATAAATTTAGGGATCCCAGTTATTTTTTAAATAATCTGCACCAAATAATTTTACTTCCATAGTTGCCGACTAGGCTCAAAGATGACACTTTTGGCACAGTGATTCTTTTGGATTTTGAACATTCCAAGCACTTATTACAGTGCTCTGCACACAGTAAGCGCTCAATAAATGCAATTGAATGAATGGATGGATCAGCGTACATGAATGAGATTGAGAAGGTATTTTTATGTAACAATCCCATCTGCATATTGTCTTGAAAAGAGTGCCCTTTGCTGAACTTTTTTACTGGTTATCCATCATAACTGGTTCCATTTTTGTTTCTTGTCATGTCATAATTTTCCCAAAGCTTTTTATCCAAGAGAATTACCCCATTCTGATCTCTGCATTACAGGCTGATCAGTTTTCTGATCTTTGACTCCCTTTCCTATTAACATAGCACATTTTGATATGTTTTGTTTTACTCTAAGTTATTTCTTTTGCCCCCGTCTTTCTACAATTACCCATCCCATTTCATCTCCCCGCAGTCATTTGGGTAGCCTGCTGATGGTCATTTTCTTTATGTCAGATCAGTAAAGGTGCAGTGTGATGAGAACTGTTTGTATACTGGAGGTCTGACTGCATTCCAGGACTTCTTCATTTGTGAACCTATCTTTCCAGTTGATGAGGTGGAAGTTTCAATTATTAAAGAGCCTGTACACTATGATATAGCTCATCAGTTTGGTCTGAATCTGGAAACCATACTTTGTCTTCCAAAGAAATGAGTAAACTTCATTATTCTGTTTTCTAACTCACTGTCTATTCTTGCTGACAATTCAACAGAACTCAACTGGTGTCAGTGATGGTAGTCTTTAGTTGTATATAGAGATTTTTGTAAATGGTATTTGTTAAATACTTACTTATGAGTTAAGCACTCTTCTAAGTGTTTTATCCAATAGGCCATTCTGTTTCCTGGAGATTGACAGGTCCTGGCTGGGTCCAAAATATAAACTGTCAATCCATGGAGCTGTGCTGATTCTGAGAGACAGTTCAAAATAAACATTTGTTCTGATATGTATGTTAAATGCAGTACATATATATATATGTGGTAGCAAATAGGAGCTGCTGCTTACATTTAGAGAAGCAGCGTGGCTCAGTGGAAAGGGCACAGGTTTAGGGGTCAGAGGTCATGGGTTCTAATCCGGCTCCACCGCTTGTCAGCTGTGTGACTTTGGGCAAGTCGCTTAACTTCTCTGTGCCACAGTTACCTCATCTGGAAACTGTGAGCCCCGTGTGGACCTGATTACCTCATAATAATAGTAATAATTATAGTATTTGTTGAGTGCTTATTATGTTCCGGGCACTCTTTTAAGAGCTGGGGTAGATACAAGATAATATGGTAGGGCATAGTCCCCGTCCCACATAAGGCTCACCGTCCTAATCCCCATTTTACAGATGAGGGAACTGAAGCACAGAGAAGTTAAGTGACCCATCCAAGATCACCCATCAGACAAGTGGTGGAGTTGGGATTAGAACCAATGACTGTCTGACTCCCAGGGTCATGCTCTATCCACTAGACCACACTGCTTCTCTCTGCAAATCCCAATTAATATGACCAGCAACCTCCCCATCTCTGATGGTCACAACCTTGACATTATCTTTGACACTTCTCTCTTTCAATCCACAGTCATGGGGCTTATTGAGTGTTTACTCCATTTAGCGAATGTCCTAATCACTTAGGAGAGTGCAAGTGAGTAGACATGATCTCTGACTTCAAGGAGATTGCATTCTAGAGATAGTTTTATAGTGTTCAGTCTGTCATTTCTTCCTCCAAAACATTTCCAGAATCCACTCCTCCTGCTCCACTCAAGCAAAGAGAAACAGCATGGCCTAGTGGCAAGAGCCCAGGCTGGGGAGTTAGAGGATGTGGGTTCTAATCCTCACTCTGCCATTTGTTAGCTGTGTGAGCTTGGGCAAGTCACTTCACTTCTCTGTGCCTCAGTTACCACATCTGTAAAATGAGAATTTAGACCATGAGCCCCATGTGGGACAAACTGATTACCTAGTTTATACTCCAGCGCTTAGAACAGGGCTTGGGACATAAGTAAGTGCTTTAGAAATAGTATAAATATTACTATCCTCCAAACTGGTCCACACACTCTTTGTATCCCACCTGGGC
The DNA here is from genome assembly GCF_004115215.2 of Ornithorhynchus anatinus. Taxonomy (NCBI): domain Eukaryota; kingdom Metazoa; phylum Chordata; class Mammalia; order Monotremata; family Ornithorhynchidae; genus Ornithorhynchus; species Ornithorhynchus anatinus. The sequence continues at coordinate 90,246,815 of NC_041731.1, forward strand.
TTCGAAATCCTGTGTCACTGCTGCATATGTTGAGGTTGAATCTGCTCAGAGGACAAGCAACATATCTCCTCCCCGCTAGTAGATTTTGGATGCTTGGTGATCGGATCTGGGAGTCTTGCCATTCGACATGGCTCTGACTTCTGCGATGACTTAATTAAGTATTCAAGTGAATGGCATAGCCTCACATGTTGGCAGGCAAATTATTCTTGGTAGAGAACAGTGATGTGCTGATGCCAGTTCTTAATCAGTAGTATTTATTAAGTACCCAGTGTGCAGAGCACTGTTCTAAGTGCTTGGAAGATTACATACCTCCATAGAAGGCAGAGGGTGGCAGAAGGTTGATATGACCTGGGAGATGGGAATTAGTAAAGGCATGTTTGGAAGAATTAGGATTATAGGAGGGCTTTGAATAAATGATTTATTCACATCAATGTCTGTTTCCCCCTCTAGACCGTAAACTTGTTATGGGAAGGGAACTCATCTGCTAATCCGAGTGAACTGACCTCTCGCAAGTGCTTAATAAAGTACTCTGCACATAGTAAGTGCTCAATAAATACGATTGACTGATTGATTGAATGTGGCCCTCTGGGCCTGTGATCTGAGGAAGGAGTGCATTCCATCCAGTGCATGGGGAAAGACAGAGGCAGGGGAATTGAGAGGGTGGTAACAGGTTGGCTTGAGAGGAAAAAAGAGCTGTAGAAGAGATATATAAGGTGGATAAGTCTGCATAGCTCTATACTACTTCAGTTTTTTTCATATATTTGTCTATGTCTTATGTTATCTTAGAGTTTTGTTTCATCTCTCCTTGTGTTTGTTGCCAGTCTCCTCTCCCTCATATTTTTTTTTTTATATTTTTGAGCTCCTTGAAAGCCAGGGATTGTTCCTAATTCCCTCATATGTACTTTTTTTTCCCAGCACATGGTAGTGTTGAACACCGTATTAGGTGCCTAATAAATACTATTACTCCTCCTCCTCCAGCTTAGCATCCCAACCCTAAGCATGCATGTTTCTTAGCTCTTTCTGTATTCCATCATAGAAGCTTCAGTAAGCATCTCTTTTGTCAGGATTTGTGAGGATCTGAGAAGATTACTTGCAAACCCTTGCCTGAGCGAGTTGTTCAACCGCACCTTGTGGAATGGTCAATTTGAGCATGCAATTGCATCATTATTCATTCAGTTACTTTCTTGGCAAGAGTAAATGCAGGATTTTGCCAGTACAAACTCCCTCAACTATAAATTTCATGAAGATACCTTAAAAACTGGTGCTTCACATTTACTTTTTTCCTTATTTTGATATCCAATTTCTCCGCATGAACCAAGGCTTCTTGGCATTATCCTCGACTCATCTCTCTCATTCAACCCTCATATTCAATCTGTCACCAGATCCTGTCAGTGCTACCTTCACAGCATCACTAAAATCCAACCTTTTCTCTCTATCCAAACTGCTGCTCTGCTGATCCAGGCACATATTTCCTACCTTGACTATAGCACAAGTCTCCTCCCTGATCTCCCTTCTTTCTGAGTCTCTCCACGTGAATTGAACTTCACTCTGCTTACTGGACCATTTTTCTAAAGGAACATTTGGTCCACATCTCCCCATTCCTCAAGGATATCCAGGAGTTGCCCATCCACCTCTGCACCCAACGGAAACCCCATGTCATAGGCCTTGAAGCACTCGGTCAGCTTGCCCCCTCCTGCCTCGCCTCACTGATTTCCTACTGCAGCCCAGCCCACATAATTCACTCCTCTAATGCCAACCTACTCTCTGTACCTCAGTCTCATCTTTGTCACCACCAACCCCTTTCCACACCTTCCCTGTGTCCTGGAGTTCCTTCCCCCTCCCTATACACTAGACCACCACTCTTCCCACCTTCAAAGTCTTATTAAAATCACATCTCCTCCAAGAGGCCTTCCCTGATTAAGCCCTCTGTTTCCCTGCTCCCTTTCCCTTCTTCAGTGCCTGTGTTCTTAGAGCCGCACTTTTCAAACACTTGATATTCACTCTCCCCTCAGCCACACAGCACTTATGCACATATCTGTAATTAAATGATTGATATTGATGTCTGTCTCTCAATCTAGATTGGATACTCCTTGTGGGCAGAGAACATCTACCAACTCCATACATGATACTGTTCTAAGAACTTAGCACAGTGCTCTGTGCACAGTGAGTGCTCAATAAATGCAACTAATTGATTCTTGGAGAAGGGTTTTTTGATAATGTAGTAATGTCTATGTATAAAGAAGGAGCATGCCTAATGGATGGAGCCTGGGTTTAGGAGTCAGAAGGACCTGGGTTTTAATCCCAGCTCCACCACTTGTTTGTTGTGTGACCTTGTGCACATAATTTAACTTCTCTGTGCCTTAGTTGCCTCATCTGTAAAGCAGGGATTAAGACTGTGGAACAGGGACTGTGTCTAACCTGATTAGCTTGTACCTACTCCAGCCATTAGAACAGTGCTTGACAAATAATCAGTAATAATCAATGACAGTATTATTAGCATTGTAGAGCCATAATAGAGTCTTACTCAAAGCAAGGAATTGACAGTCTTGCCATTCTGCCAAACCTGGGGTTGCACCAGAACAAGTCTCTTTCTTGCTCCTTGCTAGCATTCTACTTTCCCTTTGATGTTATCACATGTAACTGATTTTCCTCCAACATTTAAGATCTTCAGAATTCATCATTATTACTTGAAACTACTTCTCTCCACCTTCTTTGCATTTTTGTGCATCAGATACATTCTGAAAAACCCTCAGCTACTGAAAAGGATGAATGTCTTCCATCTTATGTGCCTCACCCCAACAGACCCTTTGCCATCACTGTTTTGTGGATTTTACTCTCTATAGCTCATTGTAGGTAAGGGACTATCTACCAAGTCTATTCTATTGTATTCTGTCAAGTGCTTAGTATAATATAATAATGATGGTATTTGTTAAACACTTACTGTGTGTCAAGCACTAAGCGCTACGATAGATACAAACTTAACAGGTTGTCCCTTGTGGGGCTAACAGTCTTGATCCTCATTTTATGGATAAGCTAACAGGCACAGAGAAGTTGGTGACTTGCCCAAAGTTACACAGCTGACAAGTGGCGGATCTACCCGGAAGCACTTAATAAATAGCACTGATTGATGGTAGAATCTTTCTGTCCAGACTTCTAAAGACAATCTTTAATGACCATATAATTTCCAAACTGTAGTGTAGTTTCAGTCCAACTGTAACATAACAGACATCTTTGCTGCATGAGAGATACCAGAAAAGTATATTAAACCACTCAACCTCTCTAAGTTTTACTTATAGATTTGACTGCCATCAATCCAACAAGACCCTAAGCTTATTGTCAAAGGGAATGAGCAGTTGAGTCATACTAAAAGTGCCTTTTGGAGTTTTACCCCTTATTATCATTGGAATAAAACAGGGCTACCTGGTAGGTGCAATTCTACCTTGAAAAGCAGTGTGGCCTTCTGGAAAGAGCACAAACCTGGGAGTCAAAAGGATCTGGGCTCTAAACCCAGCTCTGCCACTTGTCTGCTGTGTGACCTTGGGCAAGTCACTTCACTTTTTTCCAATCAGTTGTCATGTGTAAAATGGGGATTAAGATTGTGAGCCCCATGTGGGATAGGGACTGTGTCTAACTTTATTATCTTGTATCAACTCCAGCATTTAGAACTGTGCCTTAAATAAGCACTTAAATACCATTTAAAAAAAAAAGTTATCTAAGGGAAGTCAGGTGCCCAAGGAGCCTGACTGCAAAGGTGCCAGAATGTCCAGAGAATCTGGCACCTATTTTTGGTTTGTTTATTTTTTATGGCTTTCTTTGCATTTTATACTGGTATCCTAAATGAATCTGTCTATGCTAATGATGTGTCTGTATTTTTAACATACCGAAATCTTTGAACCAGTCTGCACCAAACACACAAATACCTCCAACTTCAAGGCATAGTGTAACAATCAAGTCTTGGAAATCAGTGTGCTTTTCAGAATTTAGAAAGAGTTACTCTTAGCACAGAGACTTCAGTAAACTTGGGGTGACCAGAGAAGGTTTATAGCTGTGATAAGCACTGGAGACGGCAAATACATGAGTAGGGAAAGGTGGAGTCTTTATATGCACATAGTACTGAATAGTTTTTAATCCATATACATGTAATTGAATGTCTAAAATAGGATCTCTCAAGATCTCTCTTCAAGACACATACATGCACACACAGACAGTGAAATGTTTTAGTTTTATCTAACTTTATGTCCTAAGATAGTTCATTAGGATGGATTATGTAAAAGGTTAAAATTACAAATGCACAGAATCCAATTTAAATTGGATTTTGTTTGACAGTTTCCCTATGGACATTCTGGGTTATAATATACACATATGTATATTCTTAGGTACACATACACAATCTGTGTTTAATTAATTCATTTTTTCCACAGGTAGTGTGAATAAGTATAAATTAAACTTTATTTCAATTCAAAATAACATTTTTGCAGGAGTGGTTTAACATTTATAAATATATCTAAGATGAGGTAGAACTCAGAATGTGATTGGGAAGGGTGGGATAGAATAACACAGTTCCCAGATGACCCGGCCCTGCCAAATACAAATAATTTAATTGGGTTTAAATAATTGAATTTTAGAATAAGTAACTTCCATTCCCACCAACAGAACTCAGAAAATGTAATGAGATCTGGGTTGGCAGTGCGCCAGACATGGATTTGGGATCCTTCTCTCCAAAAGACATGGAAGTCAGCTGGTAGTTGGAAGTTGGTGCTTCCAGGCAGTTTTCAATGAATTAAAGGATAAGTAAATAAAGTATTTTAGGAGAAAAAACTGAGGTCAGAGATAATGGGGTCAGAGAGAAAAGTGACCCTGAAAGTGAATTGGACTGGGGGGGCTTCCATCACGGCACAGTTTATCCTTCTTTTAATAATGATAATAATAATAATGGTATTTGTTAAGCACTTACTATGTGCCAGGCACTGTACTAAGCACTGGGATGGATACTAGCAAATCAGGTTGGACACAGTCCCTGTTCCATGTGGGGCTAACAACCTTACTCCCCATTAATCACAGTATTAATGATGAGGATCAATACTCTAAGCATTTACAAGAATTCAAAGCTTGGAATCCATAGTTCCAAAAGAAGATCTTGTGCCAAAATAAAATTCCACATCATTTCAGTTTATTTTCTGGCTCAGGTTCTATTTTCTGATTTCACTGGTACTGACTGTGGAGATTGGAAAACTTCCTCTAACATGAAAACAATTAGCTTCCTGGGAGAAGACTAGGGATGTGCTCATAGATAACTTCTTTTGGGTTTTTCTGTTGTTTATTTTATTTTTTTTTGTTGGTATTTGTTAAGCTATTACTGTCTGCCAGGCACCATACTAAGGTCTGAGGTAGATACAAGCTAATCAGGTTGGACACAGTCCCTTTCCCAAATGGGGCTCACAGTCTTAATCCCCATTTTATAGATGAGGTACCTGAGCCCCAAAGAAGTGAAGTGACTTGCCCAAGGTCACACAGAAAAGTGATTGTGTCAGGATTAGGTCCCATGACCTTCTTACTCCCACACCCATGCTCTATCCACATTGACATACTGCTTCTTCAAACCAAGGTGCTATTCCATGACAATTGCCACCTGCAAATGGGAAGATCACAGGCCTGGGAATCAGAGGTTCTGGATTCTAATCCTTGCTCTGCCACTGGACTGCTTTTTGACCTTGGGCAAGCCACTTAACTTCTGAAGGCCTCTATCTCCTCATCTGTAAAATAGAGAATCAGCACTTGTTCTCTCTTCATCTTCCATAGTCTGAGAGCCTTATGAGGGAGAGAGGCTGTGTCCAAACCGACTATCTCGTATATACGATACTTCACGTAGTAATCACTTAATCACTTAAAATATCACCACTATCATTGGCATAATCCACTGATTTTAGGACACCGTGGGTTAGTCACTTGTGTAGGCCTTATTTTGGAAGTTGTTTTCCTTTCCTGTGGTCTCCTTCCTTTTCTTTATTTTCCTTGTTTTATCTCCTTGCTTTGTGGGTTTTAATATATGTTTCTGGGAAAGTTGTAGGTCTGCAATGATAGCATTGAGCTCTCTAATCCCCTTGATCTAGTCCCTTACCTCTATGCAGGTGCATGATTAAAGCCACTCATAAAAGATGAATGCTTATTTTTTTGTTTTTTGTTAAAAAATCTCCATGAATAAAGAATAGAGTTGGTAGACACAATCCCTGCTCACAACGAATTTACAGTCTAGAGAAAGACCTTTCAATCTGCCCAAATGAAGCACTCAAATCCACTGATGAATTAAAAAAAATCTCTGGAGTAAAGCTATCACTATCTTGGAGAAGCAACATGGCATAGTGGATTGAGTATGGGCCTGGGAGTCAGAAGGTCATGTGTTCTTAACCTGGGTCTGCCACATGTCTGCTGAAGAAGTCACTTCATTTCCTTGTGCCTCAGTTACCTCATCTGTAAAATGGGGAATGAGACTGAGAGCCCCACATGGGATAACCCTATTTGCCTGTATTCACCCCAGGGCTTAGTACAGTGATTGGCACATAGTAAGTGCTTAACATATCACAGTTATTATCATCTCAGTTGGTCTGCTCTGGACTATAGATAGAAGCATGCAGGGTCCAAACTATGAAGGAGTGAGGAATCTGTAAATTAAATCACACCCAACCTAGCTAATAAGGCCGGATACCACTTAAGACATTAAGAAGCAAAAATTGACAGTTTTTCCTGTGTAAAAATTTCTTTCTTTGAGAAACTACACAATGCATTGGTTGAATGACAAGCAGTATGGCCTGGTAGAAAAAAACATGGGCCTGAAAATAAGGGAACCTGAGTTCTAATCCTGGCATTGCCACATCTGTTGAGTGACCTTGAGGATGTCGCTTAGCTTCTCTATGCTACTTCTCCCTTAGACATGTGAGACATAAACTGTGTCTGACTTGATTCTTCTCTAGCTGAGTGGTGAGATACAACATAAGCACTTGAATATCACTTGCAGTTATTGTTCATGGTTTGTATGACTTTACACACATCTATCCTTCATTGTTGAAGGGATTCTATTATGAGATAACTTGAGAACTGTGCGATTCTGAAACCCAACTGAGCAGTGTGGTCTAGTAGAAAGAGCGTGAGCCTGGAAGTTAGAAGAGAAACTGGGTTCTAATCACAGATCTGCCACTTATGCTGTGTAATGTTGGGCAATAATAATGATGGCATTTGTTAAGAGCTTTCATTCATTCAAGTGTATTTGAGCTCTTACTGTGTGGAGAGCACTGTACTAAGCACTTTGGCAACTGAGACAATCCCTGTTTATGTCCTGAGCACTGTTCTAATAATAAATGATGGTATTTGTTAAGTGCTTACTATGTGCCAAGTACTGTTTTAAGCGCTGGGGTAAATGAGGTAATCAGGTTGTCCCACTTGGGGTTCACAGTCTTAATCCCCATTTTACAGATGAGGTAAATGAGGCACAGAGAAGTTAAAGACTTCTCCAAAGTCACACAGTGGACAAGTGGCAGACCCTGGATTAGAACCCAAATCCTCTGACTCCCAAGCCTGTGTTCTTAGCTTCTCCATGCCTCACCTTACCTCATCTGTAAAATGGGAATTAAGAATTGTGAGTCCCACATAGAACACAGACTGTGTCCAACTTGATCAGCTTGTATCTATCCATTACTTAATACAGGGCCTGGCATGTTACAAAGTACTTAAAGAGTTCATTAAAAAAAATGTAATGCTAAACTATGGCAGTTTTGAGATTGTCATTTGATACTTTTATTTGCTATTGTTTTAATGAGATGTTCATCCCTTGATTCTATTTATTGCTATTATTCTTGCCTGTCCGTCTCCCCTGATTAGACTGTAAGCCCGCCAAATGTCAGGGACTGTCTGTTACCGATTTGTACATTCCAAGCACTTAGTACAGTGCTCTGTACATAGTAAGCACTCAATAAATACTATTAAATGAATACTTCCACTTAATTTTCCCTGACTCTTGGTAACTCCTGAAGCCTTTGTTCAAGGAGACCAATCTGTGATTACTGCACACACATCTGGTCTGTCCACTGCAATTAGTTGATAAGGTCTCTTCCTATGAATTGTTTGAAACAGTTTCCCAAACAGTTCTTTTTAGTTCTTCACAGTGCAACTTCTTGGCTCTTCCATTCATCTGACAATGTTCTCATAATTATTACAATACTAGCAAAGGGATGGCATTCCAGGACCTTGTTGTTGGTGAGCCTTTTATTAGGCTTAATCTTGTCAGAATGTCTCAAATAACTATTAATACTCCACATAAGGAAAAAAATGGAAGAGTCCATTACACCTTCTAGATTCAATCTATGGCCATAATATTCACAAGCAATAGTTTACTCAGAGGAGTGGAACTCATTGAGAAAATGAGGAAAGTCACCAAAAACTTCAAACTGTAGCTGTCTGGCTCACTATTTCCCATAAGACATTAGCAGGAAAAAGGCCAACTTACCACACAGATAGTTGTGAGGGGAGTGGATTCTCAGGGACAAAGGCAGCACATCTGGAGTCAGAAGACGTGGGTTCTAATCCTCATTCTTCCACTTGTCTGCTCTGTGACACTGGGCGACTCAACTTCTCTGAGCCTCGGTCACTTCATTTGTAAAATGGGGATTCATCATGGGAGCCCCATATGGGACATGGACTGTGTCCAAGTGGATTAGTTTGTATATACCCCAACTATTAGTACAGTGCCTGGCACAAAGTGCTTAACAAATGCCAAAAAGCAAAACAAAAAAATTGAGCAGGAACAAAGTGAAGATGAACAATCAGCAAGAAGAAGAGGCAGAGGAAGAGAAATAGTGAATGGAAAAGGGCAGTTTAACATTGCTATTTTGACATTCCATCTAGGAACACAAAGCAACCCCTATGGTTTCTGGGAAAAGTCTTACTCTTTTCCCTGCAGTCTCTTAGCCCCTCCTCTACCAAGAAGAGATAACACAGCCCAGTGGTTTTCTTGCTAATTGAAATGGCACTTGATTTTTAGGTAATACCATTAAAACTCTTCAAGGGACTCATTTAAGAAGCAACATGGACTATTGGGAGTCAGAGGACTTGGGTTCTAATGCTGCTCTGCTACTTGCCTACTATGCGACAGGTCCAGGTGCATAAGTAACACAAAAGAAAGAGGGAGTAGGAAAGGATGGCTTAGTCGAGGAAGGCTTCTTGGAAAAGATATGATTTTAACAAGGCTCTGAAGATGGGGAGATTGTGGTGTTATATATGAAGGGGGAGATAGTGACAAGCCACAGGGAAGATAATAATAATGCTGGTATTTGTTAAGCGCTTATGTGCTGAGGCACTGTTCTAAGCACTAGGGTAGATACAGGGTAATCAGGTTGTCCCAGGTGAGGCTCACAGTCTTAATCCCCATTTTACAGATGAGGTAACTGAAGCACAGAGAAGTTAAGTGACTTGCCCAAGTCACACAGCTGATAAGTGGCAGAGCAGAGATTAGAACCCACCCATGACCTCTGACTCCTAAGCCCATGGTCTTTCCCCTGAGCTACGCTGTGGTGAAATAAGATAGAGAGACAGTGTGTAGGTTTGTGTTAGAGGAGCAGAGTTTGCAGGCTGAGTTGTGATAGGAAATGAGGGAAGGTATAAGGGGAAGAACTGAATGAATCCTTGGAAGCCAATGGTAAGGAGTTTGATATGGAGAAAGAGCAATCAATCATATTCACTGAGTGTTTACTGCATGCAGAGCACTGTATTAAGTGCTTGGGAGAGTACAATATAACAGAATTGGTAGACACATTCTTATCATGAACCCACCGGACCCAGCTCGTACCTGCCAGGACCTTCCTGGACTGGTGAAGCCTCAGTGACACAAAGTGAAGTCAAACCATATCTCTGATCACCAAGGTTACTGTGGAAAGTTTTTTTACTTAATTTTACCAACATGCAAGGGAGTGACACATACACACACTCACTCCACTCCACCGAGGGTCCAATACCAGTCTGCTGGTCAAGGGACTGCATTCTGCCGATGCTTCTCTCAGCTTCCAAATGTGGTTACCTTCTTGCTTTTCCTCTGATTGCTTCTGCTGCTCTCTTCTTCAGTGCTTGCTTTTCTGTGCTGCTGCTTGTTGCTTGCTGTCTTCTGTGTGTGCTCTTTGCAGGCCTCTACTTATGCCTCCTCTCCATTCAAAATGAGCACCTTTTATCTTCTTTAGGCATCACAGCTGTGTCTCTATGTGTCATTGATTGGTCCAGGCCTATTACCAGGTAGAACAGGGAGAGAAGGCCATCCTTCCCTCCATGCTCCTCCCCCACAGGCCAGCAATCACCTGCCCTCAGGTAGAGCCCATCAGTGCTTTCACCAATCTCTTACTTCTTGTTTGTGCGATCGCAAACAGTCATGAATAAAGCAGCTCTTTGTGGGCTCACCACAGTTCTCTGCCCACAGATAGACTGTAAACTGTCACTGGGCAGGGATTGTCTCTATCTGTTGCCGAATTCTACATTACAAGTGCTTAGTATAGTGCTCTGCACATAGTAAGTGCTCAATAAATACTATTGAATGAATGATAGTTTAGAGATGGATGGGTAACCAACCATTGGAGGTTTTTAAGAAGAGGAAAGAGAAGGACTGAACTTTTTTTAGAAAAACAATCCAGGTAGCAATAAAGACTGGAGTGGAGAGAGGAAGGAGGTAGGGTGGGCAGTGAGGAGGCAGGATGTGGTAAGTACTTCGATTAGCATAGTATCAGTTTGAATAGAGAGGAAAGGGCAGATTTTAACGATGTGAAGGGAAAACCAATAGGATTGGTGACAGATTGAATATGAGGGTTGAATTAGAGAGCTAAATTGAGGATACAGTCTTCTTTATCTGTTTTTCCCTGACTAAGCTCCCCTTTTCCTCTGCTCCTCTCCCCTCCCCATCACCCCCACTCGCTCCCTCTGCTCTACCCCTCTCCCCACCCCACAGCGCTTGTATGCATATAAGTACATATTTATAGTTCTTTGTACTTTATTAATAATGAGTATATAGCTATAATTCTATTTATTCATATTGATGTTATTGATGTCTGTTTACTTGTTTTGATGTCTGTCTCCCCACTTCTGGACTGTGAGCCTGAATTGTTGCTGAATTGTACTTTCCAAGTGCTTAGTACAGTGCTCTGCACACAGTAAGTGCTCAATCAATATGATGGAATGAATGAAAGGATAATAATTATAATGGTAATTGTTAAGCGCTTACTAAATTCAAAGCACTGTTCTAAGCGCTGGGGGGATACAAGGTGATTAGGTTGTCCCACTTGGGGCTCACAGTCTTAATCCCCATTTCACAGATGAGGTAACTGCAGCACAGAGAAGTTAAGTGACTTGCTCAAAGTCACACAGCTGACAAGCAGCGGAGCCGGGATTAGATCCCATGACCACTGACTCCCAAGCCCGTGCTCTTTCCACTGAGCCACGCTGCTTCAGGGGTGGTCCTATCTTCAGTGATCAAGAAGGCCAGGAAGAGGACAGGATTTGGATGGGAACATGAGGACTTGCGGTTTTGAGCATGTTAAACTTAGTATGTGGGAGGGATATGGAAGTAGAAATGTCCTGAAGGAATGAATGCAAAACTGCGGAAAAGGAGGAAATCAGGGCTGGAAAGGTAGAATTGGGAATTATCTCAGGAGGAATTTCTTGAAGCATACTGGTACATTTCTTCTAACCTGACTTATTGTCAGTATGATATGGAAGGTACAATTACAAACTGTTGTAAAATATATTATGTACAACTCCATATTGAAGGTACAATAATAGATTAATATAAAATCAATTTTACCACAATTTTGATTATTAAAAAATTAATCCAGTGCAGAAACCTTTCAATAGATAATATATTTAACCAAATGTTCTGGTAAAATAATCTCTTTTATTTTCTGCCTATACCAATTTGTTGCACCCATATGCTTAAACTGTAAAATTATTCCCCACTAAATGCAATTTTAAAGTGTCCTTTCTTCACAGAATAAAAACATAAATATGAATAAACTTGAAATCTAAATCAAGTCCATAATTTTACTTCAGTGGCCACTTTGCAAATTATTATTATTGAGTATTCAAAGTTGGAGAGAAAAATAGCTTTTAAGACTTGAATGGCTCTAGTAGAGTGGATTAAAATTAAAATCTAAATAAATGAAAAACACCCTACCTGGATATTTCAGAAGCAATATCACTTAAAAGCTAGTGTTTCAGAATTAATTATTATGTGCTTAATATCAAATTGGTAAATTGTTATCATTTTAAACAGATGTGAAATGCGGCAATGACTGCTTCAAAGAGGAAGTTACCTAGAATTGAGCTTTTCCCAATCGAGAGCATAAGATTGTAAATCTGGAAGTGGCTGATTTCTTGACCTCCTTAAATAATTGTTTCTATCAAAATGCTGCATGCTTTGTTTGAAGACTTTCCATCATCTTACTTTTCTGCATGTATGCACCTAAATAATGTTAAATATAAAAAAGGTGCCAAAGATAAGATGTGAATGTTCTGACTCTCATCTTATCTTTATGCTCCTGTTATGATCTGTTAAAATCTTTATTATTCCAACACTAAGTGGTGAAAACAGTCTTTAGGCTATCATTTTCATTACCATTTACAAATGTTTCTTCAACAGCCAATCAGGATTTGAGCCACATTTTGATGAATTGTTCTATAAGCCTAAACCATTCCCCTGTTAAAAGATGAATGCCCACATGTAATTAGAATCATGTAACTATCGATTTAGTTTAATGCTCCTAAATTCAAGATGACAAAGGTTTTGGATCAGTGACCTAGTCGGTCAGCAAATATAGTATTTGCTTTTTTCCCCTCAGTGAGCATAACATTAGATTAACCGCCTCCATGTTTTCTCCATGGAAGAGAAGTTTTGACTCCCTCCTCTGACCAATTTTGCAAGTGTTTTGCTATAAGTAATTTCCACAGTTTTCAGCCGCCTCACACAATATTGGGCTCTATCAATCTCCCCTGCTTCCACTTACCACCTCTCCAGGCAACTCACTTTGAGCTGCATTTCTAGCAATAGCTTTGTGACCTAAATAAAGTTCTTGTACTCTTGGGATTCAGGCTCACCAGTGCCCTCTGTAATTCAAGTCACTGCTCATGACTTTGGAAGTGCTGCTTCTAAATCTTAATGGGTTTCCTCACAACATGTGCTAAGGGTGGGGCTCTGAGAACAGCTAAGGGAGGATGGATCATTTATTAATGGTGGTATTTGTTAAGTGCTTACTATGTGCCAAGCACTGTTCTAAGAACTGGGGGAGATGCAAGGTAACCAGGATGTCCCACGTGGAACTCACAGTCTTAATCTTAAAATGGGACAACCTGATTACCTTGTATCTCCTCCAGTGCTTAGAACAGTGCTCCGCACATAGTAAGCACTGAATGAATACCATCATCATCACCATCCCCATTTTACAGATGAGGTAATTGAGGCATAAAGAAGTTAAGGGACTTGCCCAAAGTCACACAGCTGCTAAGTGGTGGGGCTGAGATTAGAATCCACGACCTCTGATTCCCTAACCCGGGCTCTTTGCACTAAGCCAGGCTGTTTCTCTAGCATCACCCATCACAACACATCCTACTAGCATTGATGGCTTTTCATTTACCCTGAAGTCCTATGTCCATAGGGGACCGAGGGTCTTTGTTTCCCTGTGCCCAAGTCACAGTGGCAACCCTTGACTCTAGTGCTCAGCTTTTAGAACAGTGCTCAGTGCTTAGAACCATACTTGGCACATAGTAAGTGCTTAACAAATGCCATCATTATTTTGATTATTACTATTATTATTATTTATTGAGCGTTTATTGTATGGAAAGCACTTTAGTAAATGCTTGGGAGAGTACAATATAACATCAGACACATTCCCTGCCCACAGGGAGCTCATGGTCTAGAGGGGGAGATAAACATTAATATAAGTGAATAAATGAATAAATAAATTACAGATATATACAGATGAGTGTTGGACTCTCCTAATCAATCACTCAAATGTATTGAGCGCTTACTATGTGCAAACCACTGTATTAAGCCCTTGGGAGAGTACAATATAACAAGGTTAGTAAACATGTTCACTGCTCACAAGGAGTTTACAGTCTCGTGGGGAAAGACAGAAATAAATTAACTACAGATATGTACATAATTCATTCATATTTTTAGAGTGCTTACTGCGTGCATCTATAATTTTATTTATATTGATGCTACTGATGCCTGCTTACTTGTTTTGATGCCTGTCTCCCCACTTCTAGACTTTGAGCCTGTTGTGGGCAGGGATTGTCTCTATTTGTTGCTGAATTGTATTTTCCAACACTTAGAAAATTCTCTGCACACAGTAAGCATTCAGTAAATACGATTGATTGAATGAATGAATGAAAGACAGGAAGCCGGCAGGTCAGAAAGGAAACTGATACAGTAATCAAGGTGGAATAGGTAGGATTAAAGTGGAGCACTTTAGATGGAGACAAAAGGGCAGATTTTATCGATGTTGTGAATGTTGAACTGACTGGATTTGGGGGACATATTGAATATGTGGGTTGACTGAGAAAGATGAATTGAGGAAACTGCCATGGTTAGATGCTTGTGAGACAGGATCATTTGGGCAATAGAAGCAGCATGGCCTAGTGTGGCAAGAGCAAAGACTTGGGAGTCAGAGGTCTTGGGTTCCGATCCCGGCTCTTCCACTTGTCTGCTGTGTGACCTTGGGCAAGTCATTTCACTTCTCTGTGCCTCTGTTACTGCATCTGTAAAATGAGGACTAAGACTGTGAGCCCTATGTGAGACAGGGACTGTGTCCAACCTGATTACCTGATATCTACCCCAGCGCTTAGAACACTGCTTGTCACATAGTAAATGCTTAACAAATGCCATAATTATTAATATTATTAGGAGGGATGGTGGTGCTGTCTATGATGTTGGGAAAATCATAAATAGGACAGGGGTTGACTGGGAAGATAAGGAGTTCTGTTTTAGACAAATTAAGTTTGAGGTGTGTTTCAGCAGAACATTTGATTAGTCTTGTTCAGACTGTGAGCCCATTGTTGGGCAGGGATTGTCTCTATCTGTTGCCGAATTGTACATTCCAAGTGCTTAATACAGTGCTCTGCACATAGTAAGCTCTCAATAAATATGACTGAATGAATGTTCTGAAGGCAGAAGGAAATGCGAGACTGCAGAGAGAGAGAGAGAGAGAGATCAGAGCTGGAGATGCAGATATGGCAATCACTGTCATAGAGATTGTAGTTGAAGCCATGGGAGTGAATGAGTTCCCCCAGAGATTAGGTGTAGATGGAGAATACAAGGGGTCCCAGAACTGAACCTTGAGGGACTTCCACTCTTAGGGGGCTGAAGGCAGAGGAGCCCACGAAAGAGACTGAGGATGAGCAGCCAGAGAGAAAGGAAGAGAACCAGGCAAGACAGTGTCAATGAAACTAAGGTTTAATGTTGGTATTTGTTAAACGCTTACTAGGTGCCAAGCACTGTTCTAAGCGCTGGGGGAGATACAGGGTCATCAGGTTGTCCCACATGGGACTCACAGTCTTCATCCCCATTTGACAGATGAGGGCACTGAGGCACCGAGAAGTGAAGTGACTTGCCCACAGTCACACAGCTGACAGGTGGCAGAGCTGGAATTCAAACCCGTGACCTCTGGCTCCTAAGCCCGGGCTCTTTCCACTGACCCACACTGCTTCTCTAAGATTTGATAATGTTTGGAAGGAAAAGGGGTAGTCCATGGTGTCAAAGGCAGCTGAGAGGTCTAGGAGGATTAGGATGGAGTAGAGGCCGCTGAATTTGGCATGAAGGAGATCATCGTTGACCTTTAAGCGGACCATTTCTGTGGAGTGAAGGAGGAGCAAGACAGATTATAGGAATTTCACCTAAGACAGGAAACAACTAGAAAATGTACATCAAATTATGCCATAAACCTCGTTTTCACTCCTTGTCTTGGTTAGAGATATTATGAGAGAATTCAGAAACGTTCAACTGACAATGTGAGCCTGTTCGGAGCCAGGGCACTACAGTGTGAGTAGGAACGGTTGTTGCACATGTTCATGGAGTTGGATTGGGTGACTGTCATAGTGTGAATTTTCCCGAAAGTGCAGTTTGGCAAGAATACATCCCTGTATTCTTATCAGAGAACTAGTTACCCTAAAAATGGACTGTTTCATTAACTCAAAATAAGTTCATCAAGGAACTGGGGAAGTACTGTGGCCAAGCAAAAAGAGAACAGTTCTGAGAGTAAGACGAAGCTAATCCTAAACCCAGTTCTGCCACTTGTTTTCTGTATGACCTTGGGCAAGTCACTTAACTTCCCTGTGCCTCAGCTTCCTCATATATAAAATACTGTAAAATCTCTAAATAACTGTCCTGTCTCCCACTTGGACTGTGAGCCCAATGTGGGTGAGGGACTGCATCCAATCTGATTATCTTGTGCTACAGTGCTTAGTACAGTGCTTAGTGTACTTAACACTGCTAATAATACCACAACCATTATTATCATTTCACTAGTGGTCAGTTTTAACCTTATTTTCTGCACCTCCTTTCTTTAGTTTTTGAAAATGTAAATGTTCTAATGATTTGACTGTGTGTTTGATGCTTCCCTCTTTTGGCCATGGTAAACTGACTTGGGTAGTGGCTTGAACACATGCAAACAAAGAGCTGAAAGACAGAATAGGGACAGTGAATTTGAAGATCATCTAGGCAAAATGCCAGTTGAAAATAAGTCTAATATTCTTCATACCAAAAACTTAACTGGTAAGTAAAATAGAAATAGAGTAGGTGAGATTTCTTGGGTATTTGATCTGAATTTTTTAAAAAGCAAAACGTATTTCTAAACTACAGATGCTACTGTTTTATCCATTCTTTGTTCCAGGCTGAAATATGATGCTTTGATATTTCTTTTACTCAACTTTAGAACTGGCAGTGCTCCTCAAGGTCATCTCATTTCTTTTGGGTGACAAGTCATCTTCTAAATTAGTGATTTTCTTTAGTATTTAATACCCTTTCTCCATTGTTTCTGCTAGTGGAGAGGAAACTCATAAACAGTTGGTTTTCTCGCCATTAAAATGCTTCTGAGCATACTACCTTTTTAAATAATAAAAGGTTAATAAAAACTATGAATACTTTGTTTAACTGCCTTTTACAAAAACCAACCCCTTTAAAGGTTATCCTAATCAAAATTTCTATAAGCTGTTCAAATCAGCAGTGAAAACCTGACATATCTAGTGGCATTTGGAGCAGAGAAGTGCTCAAGATCAAACAAATGAATGCTAAGAGCCCAGATATGGATATTATTTATGAACTCCTGTCCTACACTGGGCCAGCTTTTTTAACATGTTTAACCATACATCAATTGTCCAGATATGTCAGTTGCAAACCAATACTAAGAAACATTTACCAAATATAAGAAACAGGAACTATGAAATGGCTTTCAGAAGATTAGCTTACCTTTAGAGAGAAAATCTGGCCTGGAAATGAAGAGAAAGAACCTTAGTAAAAAGGGTTGACCAACTAAGAAAGGCAGAGAAAAAACAAATGTTGATATAAAGCCAAATGTGCAAATGTAGTAAAGTTGATTAAAGAGAGTTGGGCTTTCTTCATATGCTACAGGGGGAAAGGTAACATTAGAGACAGGGGTGGAGAGAGAGAATATAGGCTAGAATATAGGCTGCTAATTAATTGAGGGACACAGTATTAATGACAGTTAATGACAATTCTAAAATGACTAAAATGGGTCTTTAACAAGAAAAATGAAGCCAAGGAATTTGGACAGTAGTAGAACAAGTAGATCTTGGCAGAAAGAGTCATTGATAAACGACAGTTAAGGGAGCACTTGAAAACCTAAATAAGGGCAAAATTTAGTAGGTTGGGCTGACACGAAGCAGAGGGAATTCATAAAACTAGATAATATCCTTTCTGAAAAGCATTTCTGAAATATCTTCTAGAAAGAAGAACCTTGGTCATACAAGAAGAGGAAAAACAAAAACGAAAGTGTGATTGCCTTCAGAATTAAAAAAGTGATCCTGACGATCACTGCTTGGTGAGTATAGTTATATAATGAATCAGTGAATAGGTTTAAATGTCTGAAAAGCCAGTTAATGAAAGTGTAATGAACAATAAGCTATTTGGATTTCTTCAGAACAAATACTGTCAGGCCATTGTATTTTCAGTAGAATAAGGTAGTCAGTAGTTCCCATCTGTGTGATTATGGACATCCTACTGCAAAAGAGCACTGGAATTCTAATCATCAACTCAGAGGCTATTGTTTCTGAAGCAGGCACTACCTATTGTGACCCAAAGAAATCCTGCCAAGACCATTTTGTTTGTTTTGAACTTTTTTAAAGTGGTGTTTGTTAAGCCCATTATTATGTGTCAAGGGTCCCTGTCCCACATGATGCTCACAGTCTAAGTAGGAGGGACTGTTAAATGCATTCTTCTATTTATACAGATAGGTTAGACACATAACAACCCTACTTTTTTTTTTCAACTCATGCAAAGTTGATCACTGCTGTGGCAATAAACCTGATACCTATATTTACACTGTTCATACCAAGTGAATAGTGCAGCCTGGAATGTGTCGTAAATGACGAGAGCTGGAATTAAGGCTTTAATGCAGCTTATATACTAAATATCCCATATAATAAATTTTAAAAAGCTGTTAATAACCTCAGTCCATCCATCTTTATAAAATCAGTGCACATGGAAAATCTTAAATCTTTAATGTTTTTATGTCTGTATTTTTGCTCATACATGAGCAGGTCTGGACTGTTGTGCATTAATTAAATTCAAGTAGGATTTTTAAGTCTGTGGCCCTGATTTAAATCTGCAGTAAAACATTTCTCCATTAAGGCTCTTGCTTTTGTGTCATATTTCATATACTAGTTGTCTCTTAATTAAATCATGATGGCCCACCAACACAAACTATTAAAATAACTATACTTTGCACTTGACATATTTATGAGACAGATTCGTAAGAGTATAGGCTGATTCTTGAACTACTCTCTGAGAAATGCTAATAAGATTATGATGAAGGTAAGATTAAAATATTCTCTTTTTTTCCTAGAGATTAATTTTTTTAGTTGCACTTCAATTTTAGATTTCTAATGTTTTTTTTTTTACAGGCCAACCAAGAGTCTTTTCACTGTAGAATAAGTACAGATTAATAGTTACAATGTAGATAACAAAATGTTCATTTCTATCCCATCAAAATGTATAAATTGGGGTGTATTTATCCCTCTGAGATGCAGCATATAAAATATTCAGTTGCATGTGAAGAACTTAATCTAGATTTATATTTGTCCATCTTTTGTATTGTTGAATAGAAGAGAATTTGCAGGGACAAGCATGAGAAATATAACAAAAACAAGATAGCAGTTAACTTTTAAATAGGATTTACAGGAATGTTGTGCATGTGTCAGATATCCATGTTCTGCATTTTAATGTGTTTTGGCTATACAACTGTGTGCAGTTCTGGGGATATTGTTTAGCTATTATGGTCTGATTTTGGCACCAGGGAGCTCCCATTCTCTCAAATCCAATGTTGTTCTCTCATATGCAACTCGTAACAGTGCTGTTTTGTTCCTCATTGTTTTATTTCTCATGGTAAATTGGTTGGAATGTAGGAGGAAGGAGAGTCTGGAGAGGAGTACAGGTGAAATTTCCAATTGATTGATTGTGTGTGATTGGAAATCTAATCAACAGAAACAAGAGACATAGCATTTGTCAAGTGATAAAATGGTGGGAGGGTATTATCTGCAGTGAAACGTCCTTAATTGCTGAATTCATTTCTCTCATAGTATAAGTACATATTCATTACCTTTTGAAAATGGCTGGGCAAATGTATACTTCTGGTTCAGTTTTATTTAGCAAAACTTCAATACAAATTAGAAGTTTATTTAAAAAAAATAATCCAGAGCATGAGAGCTATGAACATTGAAGCTATCTGATATACCCTCTTGCCTTGTCAAGAAAACCAGCTACAATTCAGGCAGCTTCACTAAACACATTAAATCTAATAAAATCACCCACACGTACTCCTGACACTAGTAGTAATTAAAATAACTTGTTTCAAAAGATTGGTCCTATACATGAATACTTATTGGCAATTATTTCTTAGTTCTTCAAACCAAAGATAACATAATTTGATTTCTCACACAATTTTCTTGTAAATGTAGTTCATATTGGGTTTTATATGCAGCTTAAGACTGTTAATTGCCATTTTGAGGCTCACAGTAAAATAGAGTTCAATATGTCGTTTTTCTCAAGCATAGAGAAATGTTTGAGAAATGCTTGTCTTAGTCTAATGAACTGTGAATAATTTACATTTGGAGTCCTATTTTTCAGTATAAGTGGTTCTGACTTTTCTTAAAGCTTGCAATGTCTAATCAACTTGTTATAGACATCTTATTAAAGAAATCTGTGGTGAAGTATAAAGTACAAATTCAGTACTTCCCGAAGGCACTTTTTTTAAAAAGAGGAGAAAAAAAGGATTATTTCTTTCTCATATCTTTTTCCTTTTCCACTCGGGGCAGCCTCTTCCAAAAAAATTAATTTATGATCTTGTATTTGTGAGTAAATGTGCCTACCTTAAAAAAATTCTGAATTTTTTTTACCTCCTGGCAGGCATGCTGTATAATTTTCTAAATTTACACAGGCGTACCCTTCCTGACAGAAAGAAAAAAGAGCTGTTTCAGATTGTGAACATTTCTCATATCTTAAGGACTCACGAATATAACACTCCAGGTAATTCTAAAGTTGGGTACTCAGCAATGCTGTCTGTAGAAGATCAAGAAAAGCTAAACCATGGTCTAGTAGAAGGTTCTTTGGGTCCTGCACCACTGGTGATCAGGCTTCCAGGAAAGGCTCTGTCATTGTACTGTGTCTTGCCCAGCATCTCAAGGAAGAAAATGCAATGACCTCAGACTCATCATTGGACTCTAAACCACCTACTCCAGAAGCCATTATTTCACTTTGACCTGCTATTTTTTAGCTGTTCGTTAGAATAATTTAAGTGTGAAGCGAGGTAAATACCATACTAAATGATCTTAGATGAGGAGGTGTGAAGGAGAAGAATTGGAAGGGAAGGAGAGAAAGAAGCTAACAGGCTTCCAGATTCCTTTCAGGATATTGATAATTCTATCCTAGTAGGATCCTAGTAGTATCCTAGTAACAGAGCACTGTTCTAAGTGGGTGGAAGAGTTAAATACAACATAATTAGTAAACACATTCCCTGCCCATAACGAGTTTACAGTCTAGAGGGGGAGACAGACATAAATATGAATAAATAATTTATAATACATAATTTCAGATATATATATTATAAAATGATCCACTTGAGGAAATCATGCTATCAGCAGTATAATTCCCATTCTCCTGAAAGAATGAAAGTTAGTGAGGGTTTGGCCCTAATGGGGTGAGAAGCAGGTCTGTAGTAATAATTCTGGGGATTCAGTTCCTGAAAATAAGGGTTTTCTGTATTTTTCTATATTCTCTGGCTTCGTCATCACAGACAGAACTCTATCCCAGTCCATAACCTCCATTAACTAATTGATTCACCAATCAATTTGTGTATCAAACTTTGTTGTTTCTCTTCCCTTTGTAAATATGGACATACCTACTTCTACGGAACACATTAGTGGCCATGTTCTCATATTGAAAAATAGTTCCTACGTGTTTCCCCCCTCCCATGAACAAATCTGCTAAAGTTTTAAATAAAATAAAATTAAGGTGGGTTCTCCTGTAATCTCTTGGGTTTGTAAAAATTCCTCGACCATAGAAGGGGAGCTGAACACGGTGTGAATTTGGGTTCCAATTCGAAATTGATGGGATCGGGCTATTTCCATAACATTTCTAAGAGGATCATTTTGGTTGAACTTCTCTCTTTTGAGGCTATTTTTGAGTTTATCATCAAAGATTTCAAAGCAGTGGGCGACGATCTTATGTAGTGTCTGTTTCATTTAACCAACTTCCTCACTGAGAGGAAGTTTCCTGATAAAGGAAATGTCAAATCAGATGCCTGGCATATGTTATCTTCCAGAATCTCTAAAACTTTTGGAATAGGATGTCTTCCCTCTATTAGAATCTGACCCTCAAAGTTTGTTTTGTTCCTTCATATTTTCAGGTCTCTTGAGTTATTCAGTGTGATTTTGAGATGAGAGGTTTCCAAATTTTTTTAGAGACCCTATTAAGAGACTTATTTCTCAGATAATGCTATTTCTGGAATACTTATTTCTAGGACATTTGAGATAATGGGCTACCTCCTGCCAGCTGCAAAAGGTACAAGGTACTTCTTACCTATGTTAGACACTTTGGAAGAAAAAAAAACAGTATTGTAGGGATGGAAACGAACCGGAGGTGTCCATTCGATTCATCTTCCCACCTCAGTGTACTTTAAACCATCCAGATCAATGACACACAGCTGATTTCTAAAGATCTCTTGATGTGGGGATTCCACCATCTCTTTCAGTATCTTATTCCACTATTTAACAATCCTGGCTCTCAAAAACACCTTCCTTATTGTTGATAATTTCTCCCCTGTTTCCAATGAAAGCTTTCTTCCTGTGGTCATGGTCACGAGAAGAGTTGACCACTGTCATTTCTATAATGACCTTTCCTGAAAATATTCATGAGGTTACTTTTGATGACTTCTCTTCTCCTGACCTGGAAGTGGTCGGAAATTGGCTTCTGGAAGACTTTTAAGTTGTGAAATCCTCAGAAAATGTTTCCAGTCATTTCTGGTTTGGTGTCCTCTGCTTGAAAAGCAGGCAGGGATTATAGAAATATAATGGGACAGAGATGTATATAAGCATAGCTAGTCTGTGAGAAATGATATTTATTCATTTGAATTTTTATGGCATTTCTTAAGCACTTATGGAATGGGTCACTTGTGGTATTTGTTAAGCATATATGGTTTGGTCAAGCACTCTTCTAAGTCCTCTTGTAGATATAAGTTACTCAGTTGAGACAATTCCTGTCCCACATGGAGCTCACAGTTTAAGTTGGAGGGAGAACAGGATCTGAATCCTCATTTCATAGTTGAGGAAACTGAGGCACAGAGAGGTCATGTGACCTGCCCAATATCACACAACAAGAAATTGGCAGAGTTGGGATTAGAACCCTACTCCTCTTATTGCCATGCCTGTGCTCTTTCCACTAGGCCATGCTGCTTCCAGTGTTTATTGTGCTAAGTACTATGCTAAGTGATGAGTTAGATTCAAATTAATCAGATCGGACAAAGTCCTTGTCCCACAGGGGAATGCTAGTCTTGGTGGGGCCAGATATATTGCAGTTAATTGCTAACAAGCAAGAGAGTCAACAAACCAAGCCAAAAATGTCAAGAAATGTGAATGAACAGTTCTTGGATGGGGAAAGTCTGAGGACTCCCATGTACCCCATTCAAGCAGGAAAGTATATAGAGAAGAGTTAAGGAATGAAAATGAGAGAGAAAAAGAAAAAGGCACTGAGAGACAGAGGGGAGTCAGAAAAAAGGCGGGAACTATGAAGAATGGGATGTAGGTGCAAAGGAAAAGAACAGTAAGGATAGGTGGCTAGGAGGGAGATGAAAGCGAGTGTGAGCCCACACTACCACATGGGCAAATAGACACAGACACTCAGGCATACACATACTCATATCTATGCAATGTGCCACACTTGAGATTTTGCTCCATTATGTCTTTAAAACAATTCTTCTGTCAAATCTGCTTAGCGTTACCCTATTTTAGCTCACCTTCGAGTCTTCAATATATATGTAGGCAGAGATGCTGAAAAATCCACGCTCTAGATAACATGGAGTTGGTAGAGAGGAGGAGCCAGACATTTATTGGGGTGGGGAGAAGGGAAGGAGCTAAGAGGGAATGGAATCAAGTAAGTGAGGAGACTTTGGATTAAAGGAACAATCTGGGAGAGGAGGAATGGAGAATTAGGAAGCTAATAGCAAGGGAAACAGCAGTGGGAAAACTGTGGAGTTACCAGCTGGGAAGAGACTATTCATTCAATAGTATTTATTGAGTGCTTACTATGTGCAGAGCACTGTACTAAGTGCTTGGAATGTACAAATCAGTAACAGATAGAGACAGTCCCTGCCTTTTGATGGGCTTACAGTCTAATCAGGGGAGACGGACAGACAAGAACAATAGCAATAAATACAATCAAGGGGATGAACATCTCATTAAAACAATAGCAAATAATTGGAATCAAGGCGATGTACATTTCATTAACAAAATAAATAGGGTAATGAAGATACTTAAGTTGAGCGGACGAGTACAGTGCTGAAAAGATGGGAAGGGAGAAGGGGAGGAGCAGAGGGCAATGGGGGGAGAAGAGGGTTTAGCTGCGGAGAGGTGAAGGGGGGCTGTAGAAGGAGTAGAGGGAGAAGGGGAACTCAGTCTGGGAAGGT
This sequence comes from Ornithorhynchus anatinus, assembly GCF_004115215.2. Classification (NCBI taxonomy): domain Eukaryota; kingdom Metazoa; phylum Chordata; class Mammalia; order Monotremata; family Ornithorhynchidae; genus Ornithorhynchus; species Ornithorhynchus anatinus. The sequence continues at coordinate 90,271,243 of NC_041731.1, forward strand.
CTCTTGGAGGAGGTGAGCTTTAAGTAGGGTTTTGAAGAGGGGAAGAGAATTAGTTTGGCAGAGGTGAGGAGGGAAGGCATTCCGGGATCGCGGGAGGACGTGGCCCAGGGGTCGACGGCGGGATAGGCGAGAACGGGGGACGGTGAGGAGGTGGGCGGCAGAGGAGCGGAGCGTGCGGGGTGAGCAGTGGAAAGAGAGAAGGGAGGAGAGGTAGGAAGGGGCAAGGTGATGGAGAGCCTCGAAGCCTAGTGTGAGGAGTTTTTGTTTTGAGCAGAGGTTGATAGGCAACCATTGGAGGTTTTTAAGAAGGGGAGTGACATGCCCAGAGCATTTCTGTAGGAAGATGAGCCGGGCAGCAGAGTGAAGAATAGACTGGAGTGGGGAGAGACAGGAGGAAGGGAGATCAGAGAGCAGGCTGACAAAGTAATCTGGCCGGGATATTACGAGAGACCGTAACAGTAAGATAGCCGTTTGGGTGGAGAGGAAAGGGCGGATCTTGGCTATATTATGAAGGTGAGACTGGCAGGTTTTGGTGACAGATCAGATGTGTGGGGTGAATGAGAGAGATGAGTCGAAGATGACACCGAGGTTGCGGGCCTGAGAGATGGGAAGGATGGTCGTACCATCCACAGTGATAGGGAAGTCAGGGAGAGGACAGGACTTGGGAGGGAAGATGAGGAGCTCAGTTTTGGTGATGTTTTGTTTTAGGTGGTAGGCAGACATCCAGGTAGAGACGTCTTGGAGGCAGGAGGAGATATGAGCCTGAAGGGAGGGGAAGAGGACAGGGATAGAGATGTAGATCTGTGTGTCATCTGCATAGAGATGATAGTTGAAGCCATGAGAGCGAATGAGTGCACCGAGGGAGTGAATGTAGATGGAGAACAGAAGAGGGCCAAGAACTGACCCTTGGGGAACCTAGATTAGACCCAACTTCATGTCTCTGGACCAAGGCCTCCTACCCCAGGTTCTTCCTCCTCAGCCCAATTCCTTCATCCTCTGGAAGCAGCTTGGCTTAAGGAATAGAGCACAGGCCTGGGAGTCAGAAGGACCTAGGTTCTAATTCTGGATCTGCTGCTTGTCTGCTGTGAGATCTTGGGCAAGTTACTTCACTTTTCTTTGCCTCATTTACCTCGTCTGTAAAATGGGGATTAAGACTGTGAGCCCCATGTGGGACAGGGACTGTGTCTGACCTGATTACTTAGTATCTACTCCAGTGCTTAGAGCAGTTTCTGGCCCATTGTAAAGGCTTAACGAGTACCATAAAAAAAAATCAAAACACTATCTAACCTTATTTTCTCCTATCCGTTTTTCTCAAATAACCTTATTGGCACATATCTATAATTTATTTTACTATCTTTCTCCCTTTCTAGACTGTAGGGTCCATGGGGGCAGGGGAACCCATCTGTTCACTCTGTGGTATTGCACTCTCCCAAGTGTGTAGTGCAGTGTTCTGTGAACAGTAAGCACTGAATAAATATCTTTGATTGATTGACTGATTTGGCTGGCTCTTCCTTTGCCTCCAGTACTCTAACCATGGGAGTCCCTGAAAGCTCATTTCTGGGTTCCCTTACCTCTGTAATTCTCTGCGGTCTCATATTGGTTCTATGATAGGTCGGTGGATTTTCCCCTACAGCACATTAATCAGGGGAAATCCTTCAAAATTATCCAGTAAGCGAGCAGTCCGTAGTGGTGCCTGATTGACTGTCTTCATAGTTTAAATTATGAAGAGAAGCAGCATGACTTAGGGGATAGAGCACGGGCCTGGGAGTCAGAAAGTCTTCGGATCTATTCCCGGCTTTGCCACATGTCTGCTGTGTGACCTTGGGGAAGTCACTGGGCCTCAGTTCCTCATTTGTGAAATGGGGATTAATAATGATAATAATGATTAAGACTGTGAGCCCTTTGTGGGACAGAAATGTGATTGTTTATGGATGTACTGTGCTCTCCCAAGCACTTTCTATAGTGCTCAGCATGCAGTAAGTGCTCAATAAATTTGAATGAAATGAATGACAGGGACTGTGTCCAACACAATTATCTTCCCCACTCCTAGACTGTGAGCCCATTGTAGGCAGGGATTGTCTCTATTTGTTGCTGAACTGTACTTCCCAAGTGCTAAGTACAGTGCTCTGCACACCATTAGCTCTCACTAAATAACGATTGAATGAATGAATGAAGTTATTTGATCTTTCAACTGGGGGTGGGGCCAGAAGAATAGGGAGGCAGGACTTTACTTGAAGGAAGGGATCCAGGATGATTGCTGGTGTGCAGAGTGGGAGATGGAGATGAACCACAGGAGATGTGCACACATGTTTTCCTCCTCTAGACCAAGTGGCATGTGCATCCGCCCTTTCCTCTCCACCCAAACGGCTACCTTACTGCTACAGGCTCTCCTAATATCCCGGCTAGACTACTATGTCAGCCTTCTCTCTGATCTCCCTTCCTCCTCTCTCTCCCCGCTCCAGTCTATTCTTCACTCCGCTCCCTGGCTCATCTTCCTGCAGAAACAATCTGGGCATGTCACTCCCCTTCTTAAACAACTCCAGTGGTTGCCTATCAACCTCCGCTCCAAACAAAAACTCCTCACTCTAGGCTTTAAGGCTCTCCATCACCTTGCCCCCTCCTACCTCTCCTCCCTTCTCACTTTCTATTGCCCACCCCGCACACTCCACTCCTCTGCCGCCCACCTCCTCACCGTCCCTCGGTCTCGCCTATCCCGCCGTCGACCCCTGAGCCACGTCCTCCCTCAGTCCTGGAACGCCCTCCTTCCTCACCTCCACCAAACTAATTCTCTTCCCCTCTTCAAAACCCTATTTAAAGCTCACCTCCTCCAAGAGGCCTTCCCAGACTGAGCTCCCCTTCTCCCTCAACTCCTTCTACCACCCCCCTTCACATCTCCGCAGCTAAACTCTCTTCTCCCCCCATTTCCCTCTGCTCCTCCCCCTCTCCCTTCCCATCCCCTCAGTACTGTACTCGTCTGCTCAACTGTATGTATCTTCATTACCCTATTTATTTTGTTTAATGAGATGTACATCGCCTTGATTCCATTTATTTGCGTTTGTTTCAATGAGATATTCATACCCTTGATTGTATTTATTGCTATTGTTCTTGTCTGTCCGTCTCCCCCGATTAGACTGTAAGCCCATCAAAGGGCAGAGACTGTCTCTGTTACCGATTTGTACATTCCAAGTGCTTAGTACAGTGCTCTGCACATAGTAAGCGCTCAATAAATACTATTGAATGAATGAATGAATGTGCACACCAAAGAGGCTCTGTCCCAGCTTCTCAGGAGGAATCATGCCCACTATCCAGGAGACAAGAGGTCACTGTGGCAGGGGCAGGGAAGACCAAGGTCTGTAGCCCCAACTATCAGCCTGGGCTCCAGAACTGCAGCCCGAGAGGGGAAGCTCTTTTCATTCATTCATTGATTGAATCGTATCTAGTGAGCACTTACTGGATGCAGAGCACTGTACTAAGCACTTGGGAGAGTACAATACAACAATAGACACATTTCCTGCCTACACTGAACCTATAGTCTATGGCATAGTGGATAGAGCACAGGCCGGGAGTCATGAGGTCATGGGTTCTAATTCCAGCTCCACCACTTGTTGGCTATGTGACCTTGGACAAGTCACTTTACTTCTCTGTACCGCAGTTACCTTATCTGTAAAATGGAGATTGAGACTGTGAGCCCCATATGAGACAGAGATCGTGTCCATCCCGATTTGCTTGTATACATCCCAGCACTTCCTGGCACATAGTAAGCGCTTCATAAAATACCATAATTATTATTATGGGGGGGAGGGGAAGACAGACATAAATACAAAAAAATAAATTACAGATATGTCCCTAAGTGCTGTGGGGCTGTGGGGAGGGGAGGAAACAAAGGGAGCAAGTCAAGACAATACAGAAGGGAGTGGGAAAAGAGGAAATGGGGGCTGAGTCTGGGAAGGCCTCTTGAAGGAGATGTGCTTTCATTAAGGCTTTGAAGAGGGGGCGAGTGATTGTCAGATCTGAGGAAGGAGGGCATTCCAGGCCAGAGGCTAGATGTGGGCAAGGGGTTGGCGGTGAGATAGGTGAGATCAAGGCACAGCGAGAAGGTCTTGTGAAAGGAAGACAAGACCTGCAACTCCTAGCTAGACCTGGGGCACTCTGGCCTTGTCTCTGGGTCAGGTTCCATGTTCTCTGGTGCCATTTTCACCTGCCCCTTTGCAGAGGACTGAGTCTGCCCCCATACAATGGGTAAAACAAGAAGGCTTTGTGTTTGTTGTCATTTTATTTAAAAAAGAAAAAGAAAATACAGCTCGGTTTGACTTTACTTTTTACTAGATGGCCCCTGGGGGTCGCCCCAGCCAAGGAAAGGCCTGCCCCATCCCTAGTTGGGTTATTCAAGTAAGGATGATCCCGTGACAGGGATGCCTGTGGCCATGGTCCGGCCCAGTGGGGTGAGGTTGCCTGTTCCTCCATCCCAGTTGGCCTCGGCTGCCTCTGCCTGAAGTCAAGTGACCCCACCAAAGACTGGCCTGAGCTTTGGGGCCCAGCAGCCCCATCTTGATATCTGCATCGGGCCCTCTCCCATGCCTCTAACGCAGCTGCATGAATGTGTGTGGGGAGCAGGTGCTAGGCCAGTGTCAAATCATGACCTATGACTGGCACATATCAATCATAGGGGAGGCAGTGACATGTTGGCTTGCAGTTCTACCTCTTTTCCCAGGGATTGATAATTGTTAAGAGTGCCCAGACACGGTCATAGTCCAAACAAACCTCGGTTATGGAAAATCAAACCCCCTCACATCTTCTCCCACTTTTAGGACATCTACTTGGATATTTGGTCAACATCTGAAGTTCAACATGCCTTAACTGAACTACTCCCCTTCCCTCCCAAACCTTCTCCTTCTCGTGATGTTTCCCTCACCACTGACAGAACCTCTCTGTCGCACATGCCTAAAATCTTGGCATTACCCTTGACTCATCTCTTACCACCCACCCATATATTCAGTCTGTGACCAAACCCTGTCAGTTCTGTTTTCACATCTCCAAACACCTCCCATTCCTCTCCACCCAAGCTGTCACCATGCTAGTCCAAGTATTTGGTGTATTCCAACTTTGAGTACTGTATTACCTTCTCACTGAATTCCTTGCCTCCAACCTCTCCCCTTTCCAGTCCATACTTCATTCAGCTGTCCAGATGACTTTTCTAAAAAGAATTGTTCTGCACATCTCCCAACCCTTCAAAAATCTCCAATAGTTGCCCATCTCTCTCTGCAATCGATCAACCATATTTATTGAGTGCTTCCTGTGTGCAGAACACTGTACTAAGCACTTGGGAGAATATAACAGACCTATTCCCTGCCCATGAGAAGTTTACAGTCACACAGAATCTTCTTTCCATAAACTCTAAGGCACTCAATCACTTCTCTCTTTCCTACTTATCCTTGTTCCTCTCCCATTACAACTCAGCACTGAAGGAAAGATTTCTTTCCTTTCACCACTGGACATCTGTAAAGCCTAGCACTGGCCCTCATTCTGACCAGCCCCACTCCAAGGGTTGGAAAGAGTAGACAGCCACCCAGGTCCCCCTCTAGTGATCCCAGTACCGCCCATTTCTGGACAGGGATGTAGCCCCAATCCCACTCATCACTGGCCCAATCCACAGGGCCCCATATTTGGTGGGCAGCAAAATAACAAATTAGTAGAGGGGGGTGGGGATGGATGGGTGGTTATAAATACTGTACCTGAACAGCTCTCTAAGGGCAGCATGAGCAGGATCAGAGGGCACAGAAAAGCAAAGGAGTAAATTGGTTTATTTCCCTCCCTATCCATCAGAAATGGCTACTTAGCCACTAAGTCCCATAGAGAGATGAGATCTCTTGCAGGGTTGAAGGTTGGGGGTGTGGTGGGAGACATCTATGCCGGAGAGCATGTGGATCTGGGTTTCAGAAACTAATTTCTTCATCTGTGAAGTGAAGCGACCCCTCTCAGGATCACACCTGGAGAATTTCTAGTACTCTACCAGTCTTGGCTATGGGAGACAGAGTCAAGCAGAGGTCTACCCATTCCATTCCTAGCTCAGGCAGTGGCTAGCGAATGGAAAGCAATCTGTAACAAGTCAAAACTTACCTGTGCTGGGCAGCAGTTGCACAGGAAAGAATTGAGGACAGAGACTCAGGTTTACTGTACAGGGAAGAAGACAATAGTAAACCCCTTCTGTATTTTTACCAAGAAAACTCTATGGATATGCTACCAGAACCATTGCAGTTGGAAAGTGGGGTGTTCTAGGAGAGATGCGTTCATGGAATCGCTTTGGGTTGGAGATGATTCGACAGCATAAGACAAGACAAAGTGAAGTAAAGGTTTCTGCTCTCCCTGCTTCGATTGTGAGACCCTTGAAGGGAAGGGTTCATGTCTAATTTCCACCTGCACACTCTTTCCTAGTGCTCTTCACACAATAAGTACTTAATACTTTTACCCTCCCACTCGCTAGAAATTTTCTTCTCCTTAACATCCAGCAGGCCTCTAATCTTCCACATCTTCAAAGTCCTACTAAAGTCATATTTCCTCCAGGGAATAGGAAAGAACAATCTCTAATCTTTTGCCCTCTTCCTCCTCTCCCCGCACTTAAGTATTCCACCTACAGCATGTACAGACTTTTCTTTAAATTCAGTTGCTTCGCTCTATCTCTCTATCTCGATTAGTTTTAATATCTTACTTCCCCTGCTAGACTGTAAGCTCCTTGAGGGCAGCGATTGCTTCTACTAACCTCCAAGTGTGCTCAATTACTATTGATTGATCTTTCTCCCTAATTACCTCCTCCTCCTCCAATGCCTATTAAATAAATGATGCCTCATAAATACTTTGATGGGCCTTGCTGGTGGTCTTTAAAACAATCTCTGTCTGTTCAGTTGTGGCAGAAATGCCCAAAACATGACCACTTGTTCCTCTTAGACTATGGCCATCTGAAACAGTTTTGATTTGCTACTTTAGTTGTGACTTGCAGAGGCTCTTTTTAAAAAACAAAACCAAAAACAACAGCTGACTCTGCCCATGTATATGCTAAGCATTTACTATGGCCTAGAAACTGTTCCAAGTGCTGGGGTAGATAAAAGATAATCAGATTGGACACAGTCCATGTCCCACATGGGACTCCCTATCTTAAATCCCCATTTTAGAGATGAAGTGACTGAGGCACAGAGAAGGTAAGTGATTTACCCAAGGTCAAACAGCAGACAAGTATAGAACTGGGATTAGAACCCAGAAGCTCTAAGTCCTAGGCCCATGGTCTTTCTGTTAGGCCACACTGCTGTTTCTCTTCTCAATGCCTTTATTCGAAGGGGCTGTTTGAAACCAGGTTGCTCTGTGTAATAACACTGACTAAGAATAAAGTATTTAGCATATGGTCCCTCAATTCTTTTGAAAATTTTCTTTTAAAAGCAAACATGTCTCCGTACTTTGGAATGCTATTTATGGAATACTATGTCCCAGCCTAAGAACATCATATGCTACCTGACATGAAGTTCAACTTGGAATATAAGTTCTGCCAAATAAACCTGGATGGAGAATTACGATTATCTTGCTTTTGTTCACATTGGAGACATTTCAAATTAAACAGTGGGTTTTATTAATAAACAGATACAGAACCTTTTTTTCTTTTTTCATTGAAGCTGATATAAATTGCAGTTTCTAGTACTTTCACTGGCTGGCAGTTTTGAAGTACAAAGTGAGTTGTCACTGATAACACTAATTGGCCCACTTTATAAAGAGAAAAAATAAGGTCCACAGATGGGGTTACTATTTCATTTCTCATTGTTGGAGTTATGTTTTAGTGGAAGGTAGGAGATTAATTATTCCCTTCCCAGGTGGAACTTCCTCTAATTATCTGAATTGCATAGTTCAGATGATAACCAAATTCCCTTTTTGGCATACAGTGCCTATTCAGTAAAGTAGAATAGACCACAGAAACGATCTGGGCATGTCACTCCCCTTCTTAAACAACTCCAGTGGTTGCCTATCGACCTCCGCTCCAAACAAAAACTCCTCACTCTAGGCTTCAAGGCTCTCCATCACCTTGCCCCTTCCTACCTCTCCTCCCTTCTCTCTTTCTACCGCCCACCCCGCACGCTCCGCTCCTCTGCCGCCCACCTCCTCGCCGTCCCTCGGTCTCGCCTATCCCGCCGTCGACCCCTGGGTCACGTCCTCCCGCAGTCCTGGAACGCCCTCCCTCCTCACCTCCGCCAAACTGATTCTCTTTCCCTCTTCAAAACCTTACTTAAAAATCACCTCCTCCAAGAGGCCTTCCCAGACTGAGCTCCTCTTCCCCCTCTACTCCCTCTGCCATCCCCCTTTACCTCTCCGCAGCTAAAGCCTCATTTTCCCCTTTTCCCTCTGCTCCTCCACCTCTCCCTTCCCATCCCCACAGCACTGTACCCGTCCGCTCAACTGTATATATTTTCGTTACCCTATTTATTTTGTTAATGAATTGTACATCGCCTTGATTCTATTTAGTTGCCATTGTTTTTACGAGATGTTCTTCCCCTTGACGCTGTTTAGTGCCATTGTTCTTGTCTGTCCGTCTCCCCCGATTAGACTGTAAGCCCGTCAAACGGCAGGGACTGTCTCTATCTGTTGCCGACTTGTTCATCCCAAGCGCTTAGTACAGTGCTCTGCACATAGTAAGCGCTCAATAAATACTATTGAATGAACCACCATCACATCCGAGTTTTGATAATGTCTTTGATAGCTTTCCCATTAGCATTGTCAATTCAGAGTGCATTCTCTCATCAGCATAACTTCTTCAGTGTCTTAGTCTCACAGTCTGGGAAGAAACTGGGCCAGAAATTTTTGATGGACACTTTGGAGGTGAACGCTTAGTCTGCGAGGGGCATCTGTTTCAGCTGAGCTCAGTAGTTTTCAAAAAGAAATGATTAGATGGTCACAATCCACCAGATTCCCCTGCCCTTCTTTCCATCTACATGTATTCAGATCAGTAGCTGCAGCAAAAGGATTTATTGAGCACTTACTGTGTGAACTCTGTGCCCCAGAGAGAACACACTGGCAATGATGACAGAGTGCCAGTGGAACCATGCCAACCGTTATGACTAGAATCAATTCCTTCCCACTGGTTCTCAGTCTTGAGTCCTCCAGACTAGATCGAGACTCGTCCATCTTTCTAAATGGGAACCATCATCACCACCGTATGTCGAGAATTGCCAGAGGCTTTTGGGGAACGTGCTAGTCTTCCCAATTCTTCAGGGAAAGTCATCTTCTAGGAATAAACACTTACAAATTCCTCTTTTTTAAAGACATCCAGGGAAGAAATACAGCTCTAAATCCTATTCCAACTCCCATATGTACCCCCCGCCGGATAGGGGAAAAGAGTAACAATTATGAGTTCTGAATTACCACCCCAATTTTACTACCGGTTCATTACTGAACTACTTTCCCAAAGGGTCACTTTGCTTTTTTAAACCATCAGATTGATACTGGAGAAAATTATTTGGAGATTTTACGTATTGCATCTTTGAAAGGGGTTGAAAAACATGATCTTAGAAGAATTCCAAATTTGGATCCGATCAATGTCCCATTCAGTCCAATGACTTAGCACCAAAGGAAGGAATAGGAAAATGGTTGAAGCCTTATATCCATCTCCTGGTTTAAAGATATACATTCCAACATCTCTAACTTTTCCCTGTAATAATCATTACAGTCCTCCCATCCATTAATTTCCCCAGACCCTTCTTGAACCTATTAACAATTTCGACCTCCACAATTTCCAGAGGTAATGAATTCCCAGTACTTACTACCCACGGTGTAAAGTATTTCCTTTAGATTGCTTTGGGCCGACCATCTTCAAGCTTCAGTGGATGTTCCCTAGTCCTAGTGAAGTAAGAATTTGATGAAAAGTAATTCTCTGTTTGTTCTGCCACTTCATTATTTTCAAAACTTTAATCATCTTCCCACACACAATCTTCTTCTCCATCTATTGTTCTAGGTGCCTTCTCCCAAACTCTTTACATCCACGTTATATCCTTACTAAAAGGCAGAGACCAGACCTGCAGGCGATACATAGCTGCTCTTTGTTGGTGTTGATGGATATAAATATTTATATTAACCAATGGTATTTATTGAGCACTTACTATGTGCAGTACACTGTACTAAGCACTTGGGAGAATACAACAGAATTAGCAGACACATTCCCCACCTGTAATTGTATTTGTTAAGCTTTACTATGTGTCAATCACTGTTCTAAGTGCTGGGGTAAATAGAAGCTAATCAGGTCGCACACAGTCCCTGTTCCACATGGGGTTCACGGTATTAATCTCTATTATACAGATGAGAAAATTGAGGCACATAGAAGATAATTGGTCTAACCAAGGTCTGAGTGCAGACAAGTGGTGGAGCTTGGATTAGAACCCAGGTCCTTAAGACTCCCAGGCTCCTACTCTCCCCACCAGGCCATATTCCATGGGACGTCCTAGTTTCACAGTCTTAAAGAAGATTGGTTACATCTACAGCTTTACAGAGATTCAGTTGATCATGAAGGTTCATACCATAGTGTCTTCAATCTCCAAAAAGCTACACTGGTCTTGTTGATTCAGTTTTCTACTTTGTTATACATCAGTGAATCACTACTTCCTCGTTTGTACAATTTGGTTACAGATTTAAATTATACGGGGGTGTTTTAAATGGTATTTTTTAAGCACTTACTATTTGCCAGGCACCGTTCTAAGCACTGGATAGGTATATGCTAGTCAGTTTGGACAAAGTCCCAGTCCCACATGGGACTCAAAATCTTAACCCTCATTATATAGATGAGGTGACTGAGACACAGAAAAGTTAAGTGATTCGCCTAGAGTCACATAGCAGACAAATATCAGAGCCGATATTAGAACCCAGGTCCTTCTGACTCTCAGGCCCATGCTCTATCCACTACAATAGAGTAGGGAAGGGTGATCCTTGCCCTCATTTTAGTTGGGGACACAGAAGTTAAAATCAATTACTGCTAGGGGAAAGTAGAAGGTTATGGACATAAGTGTTGTGGAGCTGGAGGGTTAGGTGAGTATCAAATTGCTGAAGAAACTGCAGTGTGTGAGCAACCTTAATTAAGGATGCATTGCTCATTCTGAATGGGGAAAAGAAAGAGGTGTCCCAAATATTTTCCTGCCTTCCCTAAACTCAGCTGGGCTCCCCGTCAAATGGCAGGGACTGTCTCTATCTGTTGCTGACTTGTTCATTCCAAGCGCTTAGTACAGTGCTCTGCACATAGTAAGTGCTCAATAAATACTATTGAATGAGTGAATGAATAGATTGAAAGCTCATTGTGGGCAGGAAATATATCTGTTTACTGTTTTACTGTATTCTCCCAAGTGCTTAGTACAGTGATCTGCACCCAGTCAGTGCTCAATAAATACAATTGAATGAATAAATGAATGAATGAACTCCAAATAAATGAATGAGATGGTTAATTCCTTGTGGACAGTATCAGCTTTTGAACGTCCTTTAAAATGTCCAACAACGCCATGCTCCATCCTCAGTGCACCTTCCATCACTGAAGTCTACATCTCCAGCCCTGATCTCTCTCCCTGTCTGCAGTCTCACACATCCTTCTGGCTTCAAGACATCTCTAGTTGGATGTCCTCCTGTCACCTCAAACCTAATGTATCTAAAATAGAATTTATCTTCCCAGCCAAAGCCTGTTCTCCCCCTGACTTTCCCATCACTGTAGATGGCACCACCATCCTTCCTGTCTCTCAAGCCCTTGACCTTGGAGCTCTCCTTGACTCCCTCTCATTCAATTCAGATATTTAATCGATCACTAAATCCTGTCTGTTTGACCTTCACAACATCACTAAAATCTGCCCCCTCCTCTCCATAGGAACTGCTACCATGTTAATCTAATTACTTATGCTATCCCATCTTGATTACTTTATCAGCCTCCTTGATGACTTCGCTGTCACCTATCTCTCCCAACTCCAGTCCATACTTCACTCTGCTACACGGATCATTTTTCTACAAAAATATTCAGGACATGTTTCCCCACTCCTCAAGAAACTCCAATTTTCCATCCACCTCCACATCAAACAGAAACTCTTCTCCATTGACTTTAAAGCACTCAATCACCTTGCTCCCTCCTATCGCACCTCATTACTCTCCTATTATAACCCAGCCCATACACTTCACTCCTCTAATGCTAACCTTCTCCCTGTACCTCGATCTTGTCTAACTTGCTGCTGACCATTCAACCACATCCTGCCACTAGCCTGGAACAACCTCCCTCCTCATATCCAAAAGTCAATTACTCTCCTCCCCCAACACTCCTCCCACTTCAAAGCCTTTCTGAAGGCAGATCTCCTCCAAGAGACCTTACCTAAGCCCTCCTTTCCTCTTCTCCCACTCCCTTGTGTGTCACCTTGACTTGACTCCTTTATTCATTCCCCTTTCCCTGCACCACAGCGTTTATGTATATATCTGTAATTTATTTATATTAATGTCTGTCTCCCTCTCTAGACTGTGTTTGCCTATAATGTGTCTACTTATTGTAATACGGTACTCTCCCAAACACTTAGTACAGTGCCCTGCACCCAGTAGGTGCTCAACAAATACAAATGACTAATTGACTGACAGAGGACACATTCAAGATAGAAAAAGCCTTCAATTCTGGACCAAAATCCAAATTCATGCTCCTGACATTGACCAAAAGTAATTATTCAGGGTGGGGCCCCTCCAGGGGCACCAGGTTGCTTGAGTTGAACCTGTTCCACATTCCTAAATGACATAATTTACTTTATAGAACAAGATTTCCTTAACCTTGGAACTGATACCTAAATTCCTTGTTAAACTCTGTTCTTCCTTCCCAGTCGTTTCTTTTTGGCCATGATCACTGTGTTATTTGAAGGTCAGTATTCATTCCAGCTAGAAGGGTTATAATAGAGCTGGATTTTAGTTGGCCAGACATCTCTGGTTTCTATTTGGATAATGTAACTGTTGAATCGTGCAAAAATTCTTGCATCTGCATAATCCAGAGACGCTTCTTTCCTGAAAGCAATAGCATACGGTTCTGCCTCTTGGGTAGTCTGGTGTCATGTGTAAGAGGCAAATGGGCTTCTCTGTACCTGCTGTTTGTTGTAATGGTTATTAGGGATGGATCCACAGAGAGAAATATCACATAGCTCAGAGACATTCAACATCTGCCATAAGCCTTGACCCTATTCTACAATAGTGTCTACAAGCTACCTGGGACGTGTTGTTGGAGTCTGTCTGAATTTGAGAACCATCACAGCTGTCACTCTGTTTTTCCCATGCACTGGATAATATACTTCCTTATCGTAAGGACGCAGACTTCTACGAATTCCTGTACAACTCTCTGTAGTAAAAAGTTTTAAAAATATTGCATCAGTGGAGTTTTTGCTTAAAGCTTTTTCAAACTGACATTCAAAGAGATCTAGCGCAGTCCTTTAAAAAAAAAATTGTATCTGATACTTAGGAAATTCCACAAGTGCCTAAAACTGGAAACTGGAATTGAGGGTTGGGACCAAGTTTTATGCTTCTGTTGTGCTCTCCAAAGCCTTTGGTACAACACCTTGAAAGAAACAGATGCTCAATCAATACTCTTGAGTGGAAAATCAGGTCGAGTAAGCAAACAGCCATCATTCATAATAACCTAATACAGCTAAATAAATCATATTTAGGCTCATTGGTCAGGGCTTTAAAGAAATTAGGACAGATCTAAAACAAATATTCCCAGAATCTAGGACTGAACTAAATATTAAAATTATGATCCACTGGTGTTTGTTGTCTTCAAGAGCGTTGTTATTCAGACTGTGTCTGATCAGGTGATTTCATCCTTTCACAGAATTCGCCCTTTTCTTTGGGACTCTAAGATCACCTGGCTTGTTTGTTAAGGTAATTTGATCCTCCTGATCTCTTGGTTAAGTCAACAAGGTAGAATTTGAGGCAAGTGAGTGATCTCAGACTTTGAAACTGCCTGGTTTAGCGGACTGATTTCTGGGCTGCTGCTGCCCTTCCCAGGCAGGTTGCTGACAGGGTGCTGATCATCTGGCATGCTGTCAGCCTGCATGAACTCCAGGCACTGCTCTGAATCTCCAGAGTAATAAGAGGACAAGAGGACATGATGGGGGCCAGGTAGCAGACCATGGGAGGTAGCATGGTACAGTGAAAGAGTGCCATTCAGGGGGCTGGTGGGCTGGGTTCTGCCACCAATCTGCTCTGTACCTCAGTTTTCTCATCTGAAAAATGGGGATAATAATAATGTTGGTATTTGTTAAGCGCTTACTATGTGCCGAGCACTGTTCTAATAATAATAATGTTGGTATTAGTTAAGCGCTTACTATGTGCAGAGCACTGTTCTAAGCGCTGGGGTAGACACAGGGGAATCATGTTGTCCCACGTGGGGCTCACAATCTTAATCCCCATTTTACAGATGAGGGAACTGAGGCACAGAGAAGGTGAGTGACTTGCCCACAGTCACACAGCTGACAAGTGGCAGAGCCGGGATTCGAACCCATGACCTCTGACTCCCAAGCCCGTGCTCTTTCCACTGAGCCACCCTGCTTCACAGTAGGATAATAGTACCTACTAGCTACTTCGCAAGCTTATGAGGGCAAAAACGAGATAAGAATTGAGAGTACTTTGGGAATAAAAGCACCATGTGAAAACTAACGTATTATGACTTTAGATCTAACTGATAACTGTGGAATTTGTTAAGCCCTTACTATGTGTCAAGCTCTGTACACCCACGACCACGATATGGTCCCGCATGAGACTTGCAGTCTAGGTAAAATAGAGATCAGATATTGGATCCCCATTTTGCAGATGATAGAACTGAGTCACAGAAAAGTTCAGTGAGTTACTCAAGGTCACGCAGAAGACAAGTGGCATGCAGAGAACCCATGTCTTTTGATTCCCAGGCTCATGCTCTTTCCATTATGCCATCCTGTTATTTGCCAGTCATGAGATTGTGATGATAATGCATGGACAATCTTCAATACCATATGGCAAACTTTCCAAGACACTCAGCACACATTTTTCCATGACTCTGCACTGAGTAGAAACACCTTAACTTTTAGACTCTCGGTTAACTTTCTCCACCTTATATTTCAGTTCTACTCCTGAGTTCAGTTTTCATTCTTCCCAAGCTCACTCGTAACTCTCCCACATCTGATCCCTTGTTCATATCATTCCTCCAACCTGAAACTCACATCCTCTACCCCCGTCCTCAAGAAAAATCCACTAAATTACCACTCTCCCCGTCTTCAAAGTCCTCCTAAAATCCCACATCTTCTGGGAAGTTTTACCTAATTAAATATCAACACATAATTTACCTGAATGCAGCGCCAACCAGTTTCATTCCTATACTCAGCAATTATACACCTCTGTTCATTTTTATGTACATATTCAGCTATTTCATTTGGATATATTTGTCTTACCTGCTATGTCTTTGTTTTATTTCTTAAATGCTTAGTACAGTGCTCGGCATATAGTAAGTGCTAGATTGTGAGCTCCTTGTGGGCAGTGAATGTGTCTGTTCTTGTATTGTACTAATGAAAAAAATCAACTTTATGATCAATTGCATTTCTTGAACACCTAAGGCCAAGACACTGTACTAATCACTTTGGAAAGTACAATAAAGATAAGAGACACAACCCCTCCTTTCAAAGAATCCAAAAATCTAATGGCGACCCACAAAATGGTTTAAATGTAAGGCAATAAAAGATAATGGAAAGATGACTAGGTAAATGAATGCTGTAATGGAAAGATGACTAGGTAAATGAATGCTGAAATGGTAGAGGCTTAAAGTGATATATGTGAAAATGCACTCTATAGTTTTGATTACATACATTCTAGGTAGTTATTAAGAGGCTAAAACCTGGGGAAAAGAGAAATTAGCTAGGAAAGTCCCTGGTGGAACTAAGGTTTCAGAAGGGTTTTCAGGATGGGTCAAAAATCTGGTCTGGAAGATTTTCAGGGGGAGGGAATTCCAGAAAGAAAGGGTGCGAGCAAAGTTAAAGAGGTGGGAGAGTTGAAAATGAGGTGTAATGAATAGGTTAGCTTTAAAAGACAAACACACACAAAGAGGGTGAGCTGGAGTATTGTAGAAGAGAGTTTGACGTGAGAGCCAATGAAGTCCCTTGAGTCCAATCATAAGTAGATTTTGCTCGATATATAGATGAATAGAAACCACTGGAGGTTTGGGGGCCAGGAGGGTAATAACTGCAGAATAGCGTTTTAGAAAAATTATCAGAGCAGCAAAGGGGGGAGTGCCTGAAGACGGGGAGATCACTGAAGAGACATTTTCTAAAAGGAAAGTGACCAGAATGGGAGCCATTTGGGTGGAGGAAATGTTGAAAAGTTTCAGAGAAGAAAAAGTGGTAGACTTCCTGGTGAAAGCCAACTTCACCTTCCCTTCCCCACCAGAAGTCTAACAGGGAGTCCTCTCCCTGTGGCTTTGGATTTCTCTCCATTTTCCTAGAGCCTGCCTTCTTGCCCAGTTTATCTCCAGTGGTTGACTGTGCTCTGGGTGATGACACCAGGGGAGGGCTTGAAACCCACTCAGAAGAGCTTTCTTTCTAGGAGGAGCCCTGAGGAGTGAGCATATTTTTCATTCCAAAAATCTTTTCCCCCTTCCCTCAATGAGGAGCTAGTCTGCTGTACTGTCAGTGTCGCAAAAGGAATTTAGATGAGTCTGACATGGACAAAACAATCAAGTTATTCCTCAGTACTTCTCTTCCATAAGGCTGGAAATTGACTTGTGGTGACTTTCCTAATGTCTTCCCAAGTATGAAAGTTCATTTTCATCCTTCATTGCCCTGAGTACAAGATGGTTGCCAAAGCAGCACAGAGTCAATTCTCCTGCCTTTGGGTGAACTCAATATCGGCTTGCTAATTAAGTAAGGTGAGAGGATAAAGGAGATGCACATCCAATCGGTTATTTTCCTGTTTGTGCTCAGCACTGGTATTTGAGATTGGTATTCTGGTTTGATCCTGAGTGTGTCTGCTCAGGCTGTATTCACTCCCTGTTTGCCACAGATCCACAGCAGTCAGGCTATCAGGTACTTTCAGCCGTGCTGAAGATCAAGTGAGCCAGGAAGACAAAGCCAGTTTTCTTCTAAATGTAATAGTTGGCAAGCAATATATGGAGTAGTAACAAAATAATGCTGCAAAATGCCATAGGTCAATTGCCTGGAACTGGCGGAGTGCAATTGAAGATGGAGTCTATGAAAAAAAATGGAAACAGAGAGTCAACAAAATGGAGTGTCAATTTTAAAAATCAGACTTGCTATTGGGTTTATTCTAATGATTCCAACCCACCTTATTTTAAAAAATCTTTTTAGGATTCTTACCTTTTTAGGGTTGGTTCCCAGATTAGATGAACACATTCATTCATTCAGTCATATTTACTGAGCATTTACTGTGGGCAGAGTACTGTACTAAGCACTCAGGAAAGTACAACAAACACACTCCCTCTCTGCAACTAGGTTAGAGGGCACAAATGACAATAAACATGTGTTTTGAATGCACATGACCATGTCAATTTTAGTGAACCAAGGGAAACATTTTTTCATTTCTCTTGCATGTCCCAAACTTCTCTACCATTTTAAAGAATGAGAGAGAATAAAAGAAGAGATGTCCCTTGAGCTTTCCAAAACAATAGTTGGCTATATACCCATAAAATCAGGAAATGACTGCATTGTTTTCCCAAAATCTTGCAGTTATTCCACTTGTGCTGGAGTAATTCAAATTCAACACTTGACTGAGAGTTCTTTTTAGTGAAACTCTTTCCTTGAGCCATTTATGGTGAAATTTGTTAATTATGTTTACCAAACGTGGAAATACGACCTGCTCTGTTAACAAATATTTATTTTAGAAATATAGGTCACTCCTATATTTCAATCCATTTTTTATCCATAGCTATTCATGCATTCATGTACAGGCAATGTAGAAAATTGGAGGAAGCATCTTAAAGGATTTTCAGACAAAATGTTTTTTGAGTATTTTTACTATGCTCTTAAATATTTAATAGATTATTAGTAGATGCAAACATAGGCGACACTATTTCACATTTGCATGTTAATGAAAAAACATGAATTATACATTATTTGTTATGTAGACTAGAGGAAACAGTATTCATATTTCACAGCCATAAAAACTTCGGTGGTCTTCTGAAACCCTCATCACCCTCTCCCTCCACCCAGCTGATTGAAAGATCCACGAACACTTTAAAACAATCTCCAAGTACATTAGGTAGATTTGTTTGCACTGTTTTGCAAAATGCTAGTGTGAAAGTTCATTTTAAACAAAATGATTGTTATAATGTGATTACTAATGTATATTTGGTCATCACAAAAAAAATGGACTTTGAATATAAATGTTTCATTTTAATAAATGGCAGAAGAAGCAGGTTGCCCTGAGTCAGCAGGAAGTGGATATACACCAGAGGACAGACTGATTGTGTTAGATTCTTCCAGCATACAAAGGGGGAAGAAAAAACCCAAAAAACAAACAACTGACTTTATCCACATGATCAGGGTTTCTGCTGCTATGTAGTGCAGATTCACACATTCCCCACTTATTGTTGACCTACTGCCAAAAACTCCCACTTAAAGTAATAACTAGAATTAGTGTTTCCAGTATATGCTTCCATTTTCCTTACAAACAGTAAAGAAATGTGATTCTTTCAAAATAAGCAGTTAATTACACTTTCTCTTTTTTTGAGATAGCCCAATTTTCTTGTTCATAAATTCATACAAATGGCAACAACAGGATGAGACGTGGTTGAAACTACTGGTGAAATTCTGAAACAGTATGGATATTAAGTGTTATTCCATTTAAATTATTCTGTGTTTCTGACTGCTGCGATTTGTTCATTTGCACATTGCATGGTGAAAGACAAAGTAAGCTAAATACAGCATATTAGAGTCTGAAACCACCACTGAAAATTAAAATACAATGGCAAATAGTGGGCCAAATATTTTCATGTGATGCACAGTTTTCCAGATGGGCCCATGAGGGGCAATAAAATATCCATTTGTAATAGGGAGGTAGTTCTTTCCGCTCTTATCAATCCGAATCTCCCTACTCTAGGTGCACTTAACAGTCATCCCTATGAAAGGGATGGAAAGAGAAGACAAGGAGGTTATGTTTATGCAGTTAGTGATTTTCTTGCATTGTAACTCTCATACCAAAAGCTAAACTGGTCCATGAAATGTGCCCTAGCATATAGAACAACTACAGGCTCTGAAGCAAGTACGTAAAAGGGGAATCCTTGGAAAATTATAGTCTGAGAAGCAAATAGTATCCAAATTTAGGAAAAATAAGTCTTTAGTTCTTAATTCAACTCTGATGAGGATGTTACAGATCTAGGCTCTAAGAACCCATTGTGAAAAGTGAGGTTTCTCAACCAGTGTGTCAGGAGTCACACTACCGGCTACCTTACTATTACGGGCTCTCGTTATATCCCGGCTAGACTACTGTGTCATCCTTCTCTCTGACCTCCCTTCCTCCTCTCTCGTCCCGCTCCAGTCTATTCTTCACTCCGCTGCCCGGCTCATCTTCCTGCAGAAACGATCTGGGCATGTCACTCCCCTTCTTAAACAACTCCAGTGGTTGCCTATCGACCTCCGCTCCAAACAAAAACTCCTCACTCTAGGCTTCAAGGCTCTCCATCACCTTGCCCCTTCCTACCTCTCCTCCCTTCTCTCTTTCTACCGCCCACCCCGCACGCTCCGCTCCTCTGCCGCCCACCTCCTCACCGTCCCTCGGTCTCGCCTATCCCGCCGTCGACCCCTGGGTCACGTCCTCCCGCGGTCCTGGAACGCCCTCCCTCCTCACCTCCGCCAAACTGATTCTCTTTCCCTCTTCAAAACCTTACTTAAAAATCACCTCCTCCAAGAGGCGTTCCCGGACTGAGCTCCTCTTCCCCCTCTACTCCCTCTGCCATCCCCCCTTTACCTCTCCGCAGCTTAAGCCTCATTTTCCCCTTTTCCCTCTGCTCCTCCACCTCTCCCTTCCCATCCCCACAGCACTGTACTTGTCCGCTCAACTGTATATATTTTCGTTACCCTATTTATTTTGTTAATGAATTGTACATCGCCTTGATTCTATTTAGTTGCCATTGTTTTTACGAGATGTTCTTTCCCTTGACGCTGTTTAGTGCCATTGTTCTCGTCTGTCTGTCTCCCCCGATTAGACTGTAAGCCCGTCAAACGGCAGGGACTGTCTCTATCTGTTGCCGACTTGTTCATCCCAAGCGCTTAGTACAGTGCTCTGCACATAGTAAGCGCTCAATAAATACTATTGAATGAATGAATGAGTCCAGAGTCCAATAGTTAAACTGGGACATGATTCCAGAAGAGGGTTCTTAAAACAGGCCAACTTGTAATTGGTTAACTTGTATCTACCCTAGCACTCAGAACAGTATTTGACACATAGTGTCGAACAAATACCATTAAAAATAAAAAGGACACAGTCAGAACACCACAATCCTCTTATTAATACATCATCAGGTCTAATTGTTATGAAGCATAAACTTGGAGCTTTGATTGATGACAAACTACTTTTCCATCAACACATATAAGGCGTGAGCCAGGCTGTCACATAAATCATCATTTTAAATAACTAAACTAGCATGTGATAAGAGATCGTACATACATAGTGCACCATTACTCTTTTCTTATCATTTTCCCACATCTTAATGAATATTGCTTTATTCAGGAATACAAACAGTTTCATTATAAAACACAGAAATACATGATCTAAATAAGCAAAGTTTTAAAAGCAATGAAAATATCTCGAAAAGATTTCTATTTATGGTCGATTTTAACGAGAGCTTAAAGAGAAATCCTTTTAGAAAAATCAACCAACTACAGAAGAAAAAATTGACAGCTAAAAATTTGTGGCTCAGCCATTTTAGTAATTAACCACAGAATTTCCAGATGATAAGGCAGGAAGCAAGTTATGTCTTGGAGAAATTGCCCTCTGGAGAAACGGCAAAAAAAAAAATAAAAATAAAATTAAAAAAACCAACATAGTGAGCTTTGACAGCAGAACCTTGTACTAGCTCTGTTTTCTTTCCCTACCAGTTCAAGGAGTTCTCAGCACCCTTCAGTAATCTTCATCTCAGATCTATTTATTATCTTCCAGTCCAGTGCACAGCACTATCTGTTACACATGGATACCAGCAATATTACAAGGTGGCCTCCAGGGATAAGAGGCAGCAGGCTCTATATGCCTCTTCTGTGTGAGTCACACCTACACAAAGTGAAGACCTGGTACTATAGCTTTTATTGTGAGCAATTAAAGTTAGGATATCACGTTTCAGATGCATGTTTCCTAGTCCTTTCTAAACAATATGATCTCAGGAAGGAAGAGCCTGCATCTTTTTACAAAGAGAGCTGTTTTTGCCTGCGAATTGAAAGGGGCTTGAGAATGATCTTTGGTGCTTTGTAGTGCATTTCAATACTTCGCTTAATATTATCACCAATTTCTAGGAAAATAATTATGTTCAGTATGTGCCTAGGATACCTCCCTGCCTCTGTGTTTCCCATAATTATAGAGCTTTGCTCTTATTGAAGCTATCATTATCCCTGTGTGATGAGACTAATCTATGGGATAAAGGCCACGTAGGGCCTTGGGCTACAGGGACCTCTTTTCCTACCACTCCCAATCAAAATCACCTTTATGATGCCCAGATAAAAGATGGAAATTTCAAGCTTAAAAATAATTCCGATGTGATGTTAAGGGATCAGGAGCACAAATATGTCACACTTGAAGCGGATTATTTGTATTGAGCTGTCTGGAGCTCTTAAGTTGCTAATGGTGACACTGAATACAAATGGGCAATGCTACATCTCTTTTTAAAACCACCCTTACCTAGTGTACATACAGTTCTTTTTAGAAATACAATGAGCTTACTGTGGGTTTGTTTTGATGACCGCACCTCTTCTGACTTGTTTCTCTTACAGTGTAATGTGTAGGTAGCATGTGATGAGACCCAAGAGGATCATCTTTTGTAATAGGAATCGACATATATGCAAAATGCTCTGTTATCCTGTCGATGGATATTTTTATGGAGGGGTGTTAGCTTTTTGAGGAGCTCTGCCATGGAGGAGCAACGTTACTCAGCATCATTTTAAATCCTAAGAAGGTCTGGATAGTTTCCAGCACTTCAGAAATTTCCTTCAAAACCTCTCAAAATCACCCAGCAAAACATGTAATAGGCTTACTGGGAAATGAAC
Organism: Ornithorhynchus anatinus; assembly: GCF_004115215.2. NCBI lineage: Eukaryota > Metazoa > Chordata > Mammalia > Monotremata > Ornithorhynchidae > Ornithorhynchus > Ornithorhynchus anatinus. The sequence continues at coordinate 90,293,490 of NC_041731.1, forward strand.
TAGTCTATTCTCCCCTCCATCTCCCCACCCCTGCTCATACACCCACACAGACAAACACTCCCTTTCTTTTCTCCATTGTTTTTTCATGGTGGATTTACAAATATATTTGTTGCAGGCAGACATTTGTGTGGTTTGGTAACCTATGACTCCCACGATGAATGAAAGCCTTCTAAGAAAACTTTGTTTTTCAGATAATTTTGTCTAAAGCATTGATTTACCATCTGACCTACCTGTCCCCCTCTCTGCTTGGTTCATCCAGGCAGGATCTGATTGGTAGGCGACTCTACCCACTGAATGGTCAACACAATCTAATTGATGGAAAAATCTTCCTATTGACTTTGTCTCCCCGCCTGCACGCATACTGGACTGGAACTCCACTCTATCTCATCCCCAAGAGGGTGGTGGTAGGAGTGTGTTTGGAACTGAATGGTGGTTGAGGGGAGGACCCTATGGGGGCTCCTCCATGGAGGGGAATGGATTCTTTGGGAAAATAGAGGCAGCCACTCTGAATGCCCAACTTCCCATCCCTGACCTGCATATCCTCTCCAAGCCAGACTTAGGCTCGGCACCGTCCACAACCCCATGGTGGCAGATAAAGGGGTGAGAAGCAAGCCACCCAAGAAATGTAGGGTGGCGGCTCTGAAAGCCCAACTGCTTGCCACTGACCTGGCTGCTGAGGGAGTCTCATGCTGCTTCCTCCCCCTTGCCCTGTCCCAAAGCGATGTTGAAACTAAGCCTCAGTACAATTGAGAAAGGTAATGGATGATATATAAAGCCTCCTTGAGAACAAATTTTGAAGAATTTAACAAACAGGAGGGTCGCTAGCCATTAGGTCTGACAGACCTCACGGAACTGCTTGTATCATCATTCATTCATTCAATAGCATTTATTGAGCACTTACTATGTGCAGAGCACTGTATTAAGCACTTGGAAGGTGCACTTCAGCAACAGAGACAATCCCTGCCCAGTAAAGGGCTCACAGTCTAAGTGGGGGAGACAGACAGCAAAGCAAAACAGAACAAAACAAAATAAAACAAAACAACATCATCAAGATAAATAGAATCATAGAGATATACACATCATTAACAAAATAAATAGGGTAATGAATAATATATACAAATATGCACAGTTCTGAGGGGTGGGGAAGGGGGGAGAGCAGAGGGCGGGGTGGGGGGAATGGGGAGGGGTGGAGGAGCAGAGGGAAAGGGGGGTTCAGTTTGGGAAGGCCTCCTGGAGGAGGTGAGCTCTCAGTGGGGCTTTGAAGAGGGTAAGAGAGTTACTCCATAACTCCAAACTCCATACTGTGTTCATCAACCTCACAAAAACATTTGACAACATCCATGGAACAGGGTTCCTGAAATAGCAAAGCGAATGTCTCTGCTTTGAGGAATTAAGGATCCTTTGGCTGCTCCTTGACAATATCAATCAGTGGTATATACTGAACTCTTACTGTGTGCAGAGAGCTTTACTATATGCTTGGAAAAGTAGAATACAACAGAGTTGGTAGCCTTGATCCCTGACCATAAGGAATTTAAAATCTAGGATCAATTAATGGTATTTATTGAACATTTGCTATGTGCAGAACACTGCACTAAGCACTTGGGAGGGTACGATAAAACAGAGTTAGCAGACATGTTCCCTGCCCATAACTAGTTCACACTCTAAAGGGAGAGACAGACATTACTATACGAGGAGGCATGGTGGGTTAAGGCAAAATTGAAGATGCTCTGTCTCCCCCCTTCTAGACTATATGCCCTTTGGGTAGGGATTGTCTCTATTTGTTGCCCAATTGTACTTTTCAAGTGCTTAGTACAGTGCTCTGCACAAAGTAAGTGCTCAATACATGCGATTGAATGAATGATGACTCTTTGCCCATCACCATCTAAATGAAGCAAAGCTTTATTGTAGGTAAAGTCCAGCTTATTCTTCACTGCTATGCCTGAGAATGAAAAGGGAGATCTGTAACCAGAAGTTAGAATGAGCTTCTAAGCTATGGAAATCTCTTCGGGCTCTAGGCTATGAGCAACATCAAAAGTCTTCAGACAGTGATTCAGGAACTGCTTCATGCAGGTCACTATGCTCTAGTGTCACATACACGTGATTATAAAGACTTGCAGAAAAAAGCATAGTCACTGAGGAGAAAAGGGATACATCCCATCCAAGTGTCCAAGTGTGCAGAGGGAAAAGATGCTCCTGCACTTTAGTCATGCCAGCATGCCTTTCTTAGCCTCACACTCAGGCAAGCTTTAGCCTGATACAGCCTAGGAAAATACATCTTGAAAAAAAGCCAACACTTTTTGTCTTTCTGTCTGTTCTTCAAAGTCCTTCTCCCTGGATTTCCCAGTCAGTGGGGCAGATTATCAGTGACAGGGGTTTTCCCACACCAGAGAACACTTTTGAGGCAGAAAAAGAGACTAGTCACCTGAAGCATCAGCAGCTACTGCATCCCCAGGGAGAATGAAATGTGTCCACCCTCTCTACAGAACTGCAGAGAAAAGTCACCTCCATCAACATCCCAGCATATTCAGCTGCAGCCTGAGTCCCTGGCCTCCCAGCCAGTAGATAAGAATCCAGCATGTGTCATAACAAAATGAAGCACCCCAGGATAATTTCCAAATGGGGCCAAGTGGGTCTAGGGGCTTCAGGGAAAAAAAAAATCGCCAACCTCTGCCAAGGCTGCTCCGGAGGCAGAGGAGTTCTAATGTTCCCTGCAGATAACTGTGGGGTAGTGGGGAGGGGGAGAAACAGAGAGGAGAATGCTTAAGAGTCTCTCCGAGACTCGTGGATTCCTCCTCTGGAGCAGAGAGAATAAGCTCCAACCACATATTTAATGAGAATTTAATTGACCCACATTCAACCTCTCCCTAAGTCGTCCATCCGTCCCTTCCTCTCTTTTCTTACAATGACTTCCCCCGTACTAGTTCTAATCACTTCGAGTCTGGATAATCATCATCATCGACCTCATTAGTTGCATGCCTACTGTATGCAGAGCACTGGACTAGAGGCTGTGAACATATATCATAAGTAAAAGAGAGAGTTGCTGCCCAGAGGACTTTGCAATCTAATGAGAAAGACAAATTGCTAAGTATGCAATCATAGAACCATAGATGCCAGGGATTAAAATGATGGAAATGAAACCTAGGAATGTAATGAAGAGCAAATAAATATAGGGTGTCAATTCCACTGGATGATGGGAGCATCCTTGCCCCACAACTTTTAGGGCTGGGCTATAGGCCTCCCTCACCTCAGATCTCTGACAAGATCAGAGAACCCAACACAGTACTTTCTGAACTGCTAAATCACTGGAGAATGTCCTGGAAAATACCAACTTTGGTTCCCTTTCACCTCTGCTCTCTGAATGAAAAGTTGACCTCTGTGTGCAGTGCTGATGAGGTTGACAGGATCTCATGATCAGGAAGATGTGGGGTTAGTCAGAGAGGACTGGTGGCCAGCTATGAGGGCTTTGAAGGTTGGAAGGAATAAGGTTTGGGGGATTTGAGGAAGAAGGGTGCTCTGTTCACGAGGAGTAACTTGAGCACTTTACTAGCCTATGTTCAGTTGCAAGAATTCGCCTTTCTTAAGTGTTGAGGGGAGAGCATAACTCCCCTCTTTAAAAACATCAAATAGCTCTCGATGGCTTCTTATAAAACAGTAATATTAATAATGATGGTATTTATCAAGCACTTACTATGTATCAACCAGTGCTCTAAGCGCTGGGGTAGACAGAAATTAATCAGGCTAGACACAGCCCCTGTTTCATATGGGACTTATTCTTAATCCCCATTTTACAGATGAGGTAACTGAGGCACAGAGAAGTTAAGTGACTTGCCCAAGGTCACACAGCTGACAAGTGGTGAAGCTAGAATTAGAACCCTGGACCTCTGACTTCCAGGCCCAAGTTCTTTCCACTAGACCATACTGTTTCCTCCAAGTTAAGTACCCAAGTACTTGCAATTGTATATTATATAAGACATATTATTCCTGGCTTTAAGGAGCTTATAAAACTCCCCTAAATACCATTTCCATCATGAACCTTACTGGGACTAATCCCTTTCTATTACAGTTTAGCTACCTGCTCTGTCACATTGGTGTTCAAATGTCACCTTTGGTATTTACTTATCGCTTTACCATCCCTTTGTGCTTATTGTTTTTACTCTCCCGTCAAAAACATATATGGTCAGAACCATGTAGTTTCTATAATAGCTTCTTAAGCAGTGAACAAACCATGGATACTTCTATAAAGATGTAGTAGGTGTCTCTCTCTCTCTCTCTCTGCATAAATGTATATGCATATATACATATATACTGTGTTGATAGTGGTGAATGATGTGATGATTTGGGCCCCTAAAAGCACTATCTTCTTAGATGGGTGTGGCAGCAGCTACTGTTCCATTTGAAATCAGCCTTTATCCCTTTATGAGTCTTCTCAGAGCCAATAAACCATTACCATAGTAAAGTGGAAACAAATCATTTATACAGATTTTTCTCTCCGTCTCTTTCACTCATATACACACACAAAATACACAAAAAAACCTTTCTTTCTCTTGAATTGGGTAGATAATTGCAGCAACGGTGATCATTCTGGGTTTGAAGTACCACATAATTGCCTCAATTATCCTCTTAACTTTAGAAGTGTAGACCTGGCCAAAGAGTCAAGAATTTGCCCAACTAAATATGCGTGAGAGAGGTACTTACATCACATAACTATGGGAGATGTATAGAGACCTTATTTCTCCTATAGTTTTTCAGATTGAAACTTCCCTAGATTTAAATTGCTCCCCCTGGTAAATCACAATGTCCCCATATTTCTTCTCACTGAACTTAAGTGAAACATTTGTTGGATATGACACGTTTGAATGAAAAGTTCCAGAAGGCCAAAATCTTCCCTGAATTTGAAGTCAGCAAATTGCCTTTACCAAAATGTTGTTTGCCTCTAAATCAACTTTATTTTTCTTATATTACCCTCTTATGAAAATACAATTCTTGTGCCAGTGCAAAAACTGATGTAAATTCTTTTTATTCCATACATGAAAAAAAATAAACCAGGATTGCATACAAGTGAAATGTCTTCTTTTGTATTTCAGTAGTGATAAACTCTAGAATTCAATAGTTTTACTCTGGTAACCTTTAAAATGTATTAATTTCACCAGTGATTTACACTGGACTTTATTTCCCCATGCTACTGTATCATTCTCCAAAATAGAAATGCCCATGGTTTTTCAGTTTGGTCATTAATCAGTACAATATATTTCTCTTTTCTTTCTTTTATATTGTCTCTTAAATTTGATGATTCAATATTCGAAGAAATTGAACTAGGAAATCTCACAAAGCTTTCCATTTCTGGGAATTTATAAAGGAATAATTGAAATAAAACATTTCCATTTTAACACCAGAATTACCAGGAACTTCAGCTTGGTTTATGGTCACTGAATTTTTAAAATATAGGCACTTTGGTAACCCAAATCAGTAGTTTAATTGTTTAAAATCTGTTAATCCATCAAAAGTAAAGCACTCAAATCAACGGACCAGGCTTGCTGCTTCCTTGAGCACTGGTTCAGTGTTGGATTTCAAGTCTGTTAGGTCCATCGAGTAAAGATTGACTTTCTGTCTCACGACATATCTCCTGACCCAAGATTCCAGTCCATTCCAGTTCTGCTCATTCAATGGTATTTATTGAGTGCTTACTGTATGCAGAGCACAGTACTACTTGTTTCGGAGAGTACACCAAAACAGAGTTGGTAAACATACTTCTTGCCCACAAGGAGCTTACTGTCTACATTCAACACCAGGGGAGCAGTCTAGGGATTTTCTAGAACGTTCAAGCAGGTCAGGGGCAGGTCTTCAGTTCTGTATCCACTCTAAGTAGGGTGGGAGGTTCACAGAGGTTTGAATCAGACTATCAATAAGCTAGGGAAAGCTAACTACCCCCCAGGAGGGCAGGTAGCAGAAAGAAATGCCTGGCTCTAAACTAATCTAGATTTGCAAACAGAGTTCTGAAGCAAAGAAAAGTCAGCTGTATCCCTGCCCTACAGCCCCACCTCCTATCCATTACTTAAACCACAGGGAACAGTAATTCATTGTAGGGTGTGCGCACATTTTGATATCATCTGCAAAATTTTGCAGAAAAACAATTCTTCACCACCATCCCTGCAACCAGCCCTCAATCAGCCAAAGCATCTTGGCTCCGAGAGCCCAACTCCTATCTGTTAATAGCTCATACCCATTGCTGAATTGCACTTTCCAAGTGCTTAGTACAGTGCTCTGCACAGAGTAAGTGCTCAGTAAATATGATTGAATGAATGAATGAACTCTGTGAAGGGCAGTAGTGTTGCCATTACAGAGAGTTGGTAAAGTCACCATCTAGCGAAAGGCACTGGTCCCCATCTTTGAGAGAAGCCACGTGGTCTCCATCAGTGAGAGAGGTGCATACCTTGCTACTTGGCTAATCTTGCACCTCTTGAGCTGGCCACAGTGGACATATAGTAAGATCCTAGTCCATCAACATACCAAATAATGGGCAGCAAGTATGAATTTATTGTCTGGAGAGGGCATACTGTCTGCCTTTGGTGAGACAGAGTGGTCAAAGTTTGGCTCTTATCAGGATGGAATAATGTGATTCAACATCTGAAGGAATGGATTCAATTAGAACCTCATAAGAAAATATGCTTCTTTAAAATCTTTTTAACCTAAGACTTTTTTTGGGTCCTAGAAGTATATGTATTTATCTAGCTGTCCTAGAGGTCTGAAGGTGATACTACTGATGGTGAGTTGGTTTTTTTTATCAGCATGTTCAAGTGTGGCTGATAAAATGAGGGCAAAGTCAACAGCTGTGTCCACATTGCATGTTCAGAACGATTCTTTTTTGCTGTAGAGTTGTGTTTGATATTTACAGGGCCTGAAGTAAGATTTTTAAATTTTTCCTCTTGGTGTCACATTTTCCAAAAAGCTTTTAAGCTTTGAAACAGTCATTTCATTTCTGATTATCGTACCTTCTAGACTGTAATTTGGTGTGGACAGGGAACATGTTTACCAACTCTGTGATATTGTACTCTCCAAAGTGCTTAATACAGTGCTTGGCACACAGTAAGTGCTCAATAAATATGAATGATTGATTTATTGATTGGTGACCCCATGCTGACTGACCTCTCTTGTGCAGCTGTCTACCTGCTCCTCCCACTAGATTGCAAGCTCCAAGCTCATTTTGAGCAGAAACTCTGTCTGCTAATTGTTATATTGTACTCTCCAAAGTACTTAGTACAGTGGTCTGCACATAGGAAGTGCTCAATAAATACCATTTACTTATTATGGCAGGGATCATTTCTACTAATGTCAATGAACTCTTCAAGAGTTTGGCAGAATGCACTGCATGTAAGTGCTCAAATATTATTGGTTGAATGGACTGCTCAGTGGTAATAATAATAATTATGGCATTTGTTGAGTGCTTACTATGTGCCAAGCATTATTTTAAGCACTGAGGTAGATACAATGTAATCAGGTTGTCCCACGTGAGGTTCAGTCTTAATCCCCATTTTACAGATGAGGGAACTGAGGCACAAAGAATTTCAGTGGCTTGCCCAAGTTCACACCCTACTATGGCTCAATGTCTGTTTCACTTCATTGTGTCTTTAACTTTTTTTAGTTTACCTTTTTTATTAATACCTCCATTTCAGTTTCCCTTAAAAGCGCTATTTAGATATCCTGTTGGTGTTCGGTCTCTTTTTAATTTTTTTTTGGGTTAAGATGCTGACTCAAAACTTTCATATTTCTGTTTTGACTGTATTTAGGACTTCATTGCTGCAGCCCAGAAACTTTGTGTTAAACATTGCAGAAGCTGCATTAATAGATCTGCACTAGAAGAATATAGACTCTTTCATAAATCCAGGCTATACAATACGATAGATCAGTTACCCTGTTTGCCTTAAGTTTGTTCTCTGTGTTGATGCTATACTCTGTCATTCACACTAGCATTTTTTTTTTGATATTAACTAAGCACTTACTTTGTGCCAGACATTGTACTAAGCTCTGGGGTAGATACAAGCTAATCAGGTTGGACAGAGTCCATGGCCCAGACGGGGCTTAACCCTCCTTTTTACAGATGAAGTAAATGAGGCACAGAGAAATTAAGTGACTTAACAAAGATCATATAACAGACAAGTGGCAGACCAGGAATTAGAACTCAGGTTCTTCAGACTCCCAGGCCTGTGCTCCATCCATTGTGCTGTGCTTATTGCACAATGTCCCAGGATACAGATCAGTAACAACATTCAGCTACTCTGTTGATCCTTGATGTTAGTGAATGATAAGTGCTTAGCGCACGGTAAATGCTCAATTAATGCCATTGATTAACTGGTTTAGATCCTCACTTGTGTGACCACAGTCCTGAAGATAACCAAGCTTTTGTGCAGCTCACCTCGCAACCTTCTAAGTGATGAAAGGACCTTTTAAAAAGCCCAGTGCCAAGGACTTCAATATTGCAACCCTGCCTCCCCCGCAACCCTTCTGGTTTTATTTTAAAGGTTTCACTTTAATAAGAAGGGCAAGGACATGGGCTGGAGTGTAAGGAAATATATTTGCTTTGCAAGAATCCTGTGGTCTGTTTCAGACTACATCACTGATGCGTTGTGTGGCCTTGGGCTGGTACTTAAGCTGTCTATACTCATTTGTCCAAAGGTAAAATATGGCAAACAGTACTTCATGCCACCAAAAATCCCAGAAGAACAGGGAAACCCAGTGAGTTATATGTGGAGCTTCGGAATGAAACAATCTCCAATAATATCCTATAAAAGTTTCTCAAACTTAAAAATTAAACGGCCCATCTCATCTCTTCTAGATATGTTGTATTGTATCAATCTACTTGTAGCTGGAGGTCTTGGAAACATACCTCCTCTATGAGGAATTTGTAATAAGAAAAAATTGCTCCAAACCATGCAGTTAGTTTCCCAAAATGGCAATAGAGTTTTGCACTAGAACATTACAGGAGGAGCCTAAAAAAGGGAACAACTAATGAGATAATGAAACATATGACAGACTCTGCTTCTGTATTCATGCAGGAAAGATGGGGATAGGGACTGGGATGATCAGCTGCTTCACCTGGCTCAGATGTGTCTGAGTAGCCACAGGGACCAGAAGGCTAATTCTGAGGCATCTTACCTGAACAGGTGCTTAGGGCCATTTTGTCCCATGAAACTTAAAAATGTTTGCTCTGAAAAGAAAATGGCTGGCTGTGATGCCTGTGTGCCCCTCGACCTCCAGGAGCATTGACCTAGGGAATAAGTTCCATTGGTTTGGTGACATGGGGTGACCACTGATTCTGATTTATGCCATACAGCCCAGGTTTGGGGCTGACTGACAAGGATGGATAGAGTGCCAGGTGTCTTTTCTTCTGCTATTTTTAAATGCTCAGATCCCCTCTGCCTCTACGTTCCACAGTTTGTATAACCCCAAGCACTTAGTACAGTGTTCTCTGTGCACAGTAAGCCCTCTATACATTAGATTGCCATCCTGTAGCATGGGCAAAGAGATGCACGGAATGTCACATACATTATTCCGATCACGCAATTCAACATGATGTCACAGGGGCTCTTTTCCAGAAGTATGTGGACCCTAAACGGCCCCATTTCTTTGCCCCTTATCAAAACTCTCACCCTCTCCTTTCTTCCCTCCCTAACAGTCATGTACAACTATTTGCTCTCTGATTCCCCTGTGTCTACCCCAGCGCTTAGAACAGTGCTCTGCACATAGTAAGCGCTTAACAAATACCAACATTATTATTATTATTATGACTTCTTCCCCATTGCTTTGAAACATTCCCAAAACTCCCCATCCTAAAAAAAACCCTCCCTTGATCCAACGGCTCCCTCCAGTTATGGCCTCATTACCCTCTGACTATTCCTCTCCAAACTCCTTGCGTATGTTGTCTACTCCCACTATTTCAGATTCCTCTTTTCCAATTCTCTCCTTGACTGCCTCCCATCTGGCTACCATCACCTTCTCTACACAGAAACCACCTCTCAAATGTAACCAATGATCTCCTTCTAGCCAAATCCAACATCCTCTACTATGTCTTAATCTTCCTCGACCCTGTGGACCACTCCTTTCTCCTGGACATGTTATCTAACCTTGGCTTCACTGACACTGTTCTCTCATGGCACTCCTCATCTCTCTGGCCAATCATTCTCGGTCTCCTTCATGGGATCCTGCTCTGCCTCCCACCCTCTAACTCTGGAGGTCCCTCAAGGTTCAGTTCTGGGTCCCCATCTATTCTCCATCTACAATCACTCCCTTGGAGACTCCACTCACTCCCATGGCTTCAACTAACACCTCTATGCAGATGATATCCAAATCTACATGTCCAGCCCTGATCTCTCTCCCTCTCTGCTGTTCGAATTTCCTCTTACCTTCAAGACATCTCTACTTGGGTGTCCTCCCATCACCTCAAGCTTAACATGTGCAAACCTGAATGCCTCATCTTCCCACCCAGACCTTCTCCTTCTCCTTCTCCTGACTTTCCCATCACTGTAGACAGCACCATCAACTTTCCTGTCTCACAAGCCCATAATCTTGGCATTATCCTTGACTCCTGTCTCTCATTCAACCCATAAATTCAATCCTTCATTAAAATCTGTCAGTCCCATCTTCACAACATTGCTAAAATCTGCCCTATCCTCTCCATCCAAACTGCTATCACACTAATACACTCACTCTTCCTAATCCCTCCTAGAGTACTGCAGCATGGCGCAGTGGAAAGAGCACGGGCTTTGGAGTCAGGGCTCATGAGTTCGAATCCCAGCTCTGCCACTTGTCAGCTGTGTGACTGTGGGCAAGTCACTTAACTTCTCTGTGCCTCAGTTCCCTCATCTGTAAAATGGGGATTAAGACTGTGAGCCCCACGTGGGACAACCTGATTCCCCTGTGTTTACCCCAGCGCTTAGAACAGTGCTCTGCACATAGTAAACGCTTAACAAATACCAACATTATTATTATTATTAGTACTGCAGAGCCTGTTGTTGGGCAGGAATTGGCTCTATCTGTTGCTGAATTGTACTTTCCAAGCACTTAGTACAGTGCTCTGCACACAGTAAATACTCAATGAATACGACTGAATGAATGAATCAGCCTCCATGCTGACCTAGCTGCCTCCTGTCTCTCCCCACTCCAGTCCATACTTCATTCTGCTGTCCAGATCATTTTTCTACAAAAATGTTCAGAATGTCACCCCGCTCCTCAAAAAACTCCACTGTTGCCCATCCACCCTCGCATCTAACAAAAACTCCTCACCATTGGCTTTAAAGCATTTCCACCCCCTTGCCCCTTTCTACCTAACCTCGCTACTTTCCTTCTACAACTCAACCTGCACACTTTGCTCCTCTAGTGTTAACCTTCTACTGCACCTTGGTTTCACCTGTCTTTCCACTGATCCCTGATCCACATCCTCCCTCTGGCCTGGAACGCCCTCTCTCCTCAAATTCGACAAACAATTACTCTCCTTTCCTTCAAAGACATATTGAAGGCACATTTCCTCCAAGAGACCTTTCCAGACTAGGCCCCTTCTTTCCTCATCTCCCACTCCCTTCTGCATCACCCTAACTTTGTCCCTTTATTCTTTCCCCCTCCCAGCCCCACAGCACTTGTGCACCTATCTGTAATTCATTTATTTAAATTGATGTCTGTCTCTCCCTCTGGACTGTAAACTCCTCATGGGCAGGTAATGTATCTATTTATTATTGTATCGTACTTTCCTATGCACTTAGTACACTTCCCTGCACACAATAAACACTCAATAAATATAAGTGAATGAATAAATGACAGGGACTATGTCCAACCTGGTTTGCTTATAGCCCTTCCAATCCTTAATTCAGTGTTTGACACATAGTAAGCACTTACCAAATACCACTGTGGCACTACCTCCAAGAACAGAAAGCATCATGGTGGACTCATCTCCCATGTGCCTCTCTTTTAAGAAAATGTACAGCTTCCTAGGCTTTATGAAAGGCCGAGTTACTGCTTCTGGGCAGAAACAACATCCATTAGAAGAACAATGCAATTTCACACAAGTCTAAATGCACAGTGCCTAAAGGAATGCTAGCAGAGGACTGGAGAAAAATTGAATGAGAAATAAGTTTTTCTTAGTGTTCATGGGAGTCTGTGGAAGGACTCTGGGTTTGGTCTCCAGTTCGGTAAGGGAGCAGATTTAGAGCAATGCAGCAGCTGATTATTCTGGCCGATTATTGAGCTGAGTCAGAACTTTATGATGATCTGGGAGACCGATGCTGCCTCTGGCCTCCTCAGTGCCCCAGAACATTCATTTGGGCACCACATCTTATGAATCCAGCAGCTGCAATTTTCTAGTCCCCGGGCCTATGAATAGACATGGGAACTGAATAATTGAAAAGGGGTCTGGGGAACTCCAAAGATGGCCTCTGATTAAGCACAAAGCGTCAGTGTGAAGATGGCTGCACCAGGCCGATCTGGTAGTAGCTCCCAGGAGATCCTCCACCCTGGTTAAGAAAGGGTCTCAGGATAAAGTCAAGAGGCTGTGTCATATTGGCAAATATATGAGCTCTCAGCAACATCAGGGGAAGGATAATAATAATAATGATGGTATGTGTTAGGTACTAACTATGTGCCAGACAGTGTATTAAGCACTCGGGTGGGTACAAGCAAATCAAATTGGATCACAGTCTCAATCTCCATTTTCCAGATAAGGTAACTGAGGCACAGAGAAGTGAAGTGACTTGGCCAGGGTCACACAGCAGACAAGTAGTGAAGACAGAATTAGAACCCTTGACCTTCTGACATCCAGGCCCATGTTATATCTACTACACTATGCTGCTTCTAGAAGGAAATATTTACAAGGGGGATTCGTTTCAATAATTACATTAGAAATGTGTCTATATGAATCTGAAATTATCAAAGATAAATATTTCCCATGATAAAGAATTGTCTTAGCAAAAATCCATGTTACAAAATATAGAAAGCCATAACAATATAGTATTTTGGTATTTGGCTTAAATTTTTTGGGGGGGGCGGCCAGTGGGGGAGGGAGGTGGGCGGCGGGGACTGGGGCATCACCCATTCAGCAGACTCTAAAATCAGATTTGCAGTGAAGCACAAAAAAATTGTAAGCACACATTTTGCATCGTCACATTTTTATTGGCCTCTACCTTCAATAAATGGCATTTATTGAGGATCTACGAAATGCACCACATTCTGTTGAGCACTTGGGTATTGATGGAGCAACTACAATGTGAAGCACCTTCTGATGAGCACTGGGGAAAGAACAGCCTACTTCCAGCAGTGAAATTAAAAAAAATCTATTGCTTACTAACGAATTAATAGCTAATGCCCTCTTCATACTGTAACTTGTAGGCTGATATCGATAGCTTAGATATAAGGTTCTAGATGGCTTGGTTGTTACCGTTCCCAGGAAATTAGTGTAGGCATTACTCCACTGACTCTCCAAAATCCAGTCCCTGACACTCGTCTTTCTCTTCTAAAATGATTCCACTCCTTTAAATACATAGGAAACATGAAGACCACTCAGTAATTATTGATACGAAGCACATTAATGATAGCATTTATTAAGCACCTACAGAGAACAGGAGCACTGTATTCTCTGTTACGTTATCATTATTGCTGATTAGGTTAGGTATGCCTTAAACTAATTCTTTTGCAGAAAATCCAGGCTTCAGACAAAGCGAGGTGAATGCTTTAGAGAAATCCACAACAGTTTTAGAAATTGGAAGCCGTTTCTTATTATTTTATTACTTTCCTTTCATCTCTAGCCTTCTGAGGGTTTCTTTTTTCTCCTTTATGCCCTGGCAGCAGTGTTGGACATTTTAATGAGAGGTTGCTTGGCCCAACCCCAGCCAGTAATTAACTCCTTCCCTCCCACCAAACCCTTAATGTACTCTGGCAGCAATAGCCTGTAGGACTTTAATGCACATTGCTTGCTCTTAGCAAGGCAGTTTCCAGCCTTGGATGATCCATCATTCATCAGTGAAGCATTCTGTTTGATAAGTCAACATCTGACAGGTTTAGGGGATGAAGAAACAGAAGGAGCAGGCAATTGGAGGGGCAAATAAAGGGATAGAACATTAGTGGTTTTGGGTGCCTGAAAGAGGGGTGTGAAAGCCTCAAACGTTGAAGAAGCAGTGGGCAAGAGAATTCTAAATCCAAGTTTTAAGCAAAGAACAAGGATTAGAAAATTTTCAGTGTAATACAATTGCTAAAGAGAGCACGTTTCAGAGAAGAACAGAATATAAAGTGAGGCATATTAATTGGACGGGTCTCGGGAAGATGGATTATTGGCCTCAGAAAGCAAATTTAGCTGTTTTCTAAAAGTGTTACGAGGTTACGTCCCTTGGACAACAGGCCACATTTATGTATTTGATCTGTTTTCAGGGTTTACTAATTTACTATTCAGAAGTCATTGATTAACTGACAGTTTGAAATGGGTCAATTAGACAGCACAGAAGGTCTATACCATGAATTATACAGTGAAAGAGGTTTAAAGAGCATCCTTTTTTGCTTCCAAATCTCGTCAACAATTCTCACCTACATTTCTACCAAACTGTACCTTCTCTTTTTGTAGGAATAGCAGCATAGACCTCATTCACAATTCACTTCAGTGGAACCTTAAAAGCATTTTGTAGCCAGGAAGCACCTACCACTTTAGGTGTTTACAGGAGAAACAATGAGCTAGATCCTCTGATCTCCCTCCCTACTCCATGAATGAGAGGAGGGGGCAGAGGGGGTGGAATGTAGCAATCTTTGGCCAGCCTCCTCTGGTCAAGGGAGGACAGGAAAGGGAGAGAGAAGCATAGGGAAATCACCCTTCAGTTCTACAGTTCATAATAATGATAATCATAGTATTAGCTAAATGCTTACTCTGTGCCAAACACTATTCTAAGCACTGAGGTAGATACAGGGTTATCAGGTTGTCCCATGTGGGGCTCACAGTCTTAATCCCCATTTTACAGATGAGGTAACTGAGCCAAGAGAAGTTAAGCGGCCTGCCCATGGTCAATGCAGCAGACAAGTAGCAGAGCCTGGATTAGAACCTACATCCTCTGATTCCCAGGCCCGGGGTCTTTTCACTAGTAATAATAATAATGATGGCATTTGTTAAGTGCTTACTATGTGCAAAGCACTGGGCACTGTTCTAGCCACATCGCTTCTCATAGTGGGTAAGTAGTAGTGATAGTATAAATAGTAATAATAGTAGTTATCTGTTGTGTATGCACTGGTTGCAAGCACTCGGTAGAGTGATCTGCACAGTGAAAATCTATCTTGCCACTGCCCACGTCCTGCCTCAAACCTCAAACTCCCTCTTTCATGTCCAATAGACAGTCACTCTCTTCACCTCCAAAGCCTTATTAAAAGCACACATCTCTGAGAGATCTTCCCCAACTAAGCCCTCATTTCCTTTCCTCCCACTCCTTTACGAGTCACCCTTGCACCCTTTGTTCACCCCTCCCTCAGCCAAACAGTGCTTATGTATATAGCCATAATTTGCAATAATTTTTGTATCCCCCTCTAGTCTGTAAGCTCATATGGGCAGGGAATATGTTAACCAACTCTGTTACATGACACTCTCCCAAGTGCTTATTATAGTGTTCTGCACACAGTAAGCTCTCAGCAAATATGATTGAATGCTCAATAAATACCACTGATCTACTGATGCCAAGGCACTGAACCTTAAGACTTTGGTAATTACAAGAGAAAACTGATGCATCCCCTGCCCATTAGATAGATTAAACTGTACTAGGAGAGACAGATTTAAAAATCTTTACCAAGAGCGCCATCAAAATAATTGAATGTACAATTGTGCAACAGATATACAAAACACTGAAAAGATTATAAAAAGAGTTTCTAAATGCTAGAGAGGATCAATTGGTTTGTTTGATTTGGGGTGGAGGGGACTAAATGGGGAAAGCTCATTGGAAGAGGTGGTAGTCTAGAAAGACTAACTTGAATATGGGGTGTGCTGACAGATTTGGAAACAGCTGGAATGAGGAGACAGAGGTGGAGTCAAATGTGGGTCCAGTTAGAAAGTCAGCTAGGGAGAAGAAAAGAAAGTGAGTTCCAGAGCTTCAGGTAGAAATGGGGTTGTTGGAGAGCCTTGAAGCCAACTGTGAGTTGTTGCATGATATGAATGGACCCAGGAATCCAGGAGGGTTTTGAGTAGAGGAGAGGTGGGCAGAGTGATGCCTGAGCAGGCAGTATAAATTGGAGAGGGGAGAGCCTTGAGGCAAATGCAATAGTCTGGCCTCACTGTGACTAGAGTTTGGGTCAGGGTGGTATCAATTTGGGTGGCTAGGAAGGGGTATTTCTGGGAGACGGAATAAAGGAAGTACTGGTGCAGTTTGGCAGCTGAATGAATGTGAAAAATTGATTGGCAGGGAGAAGACCAGGATGATACTAAGGATGTGGACTGAGACAGGAAAACTGAGAGGAGGTACAGAGAGAAAAAGCGTAGTTCAATTTTGGACATGTAAATTTTGAAGTGCTGGTGAGACAGCCAAATGGAGATGTTCTGGAAGCAAGAGAAAATGTGGAATTGTAGGCTAGATGAGATGTCAGAGATTAAGTTATATTTGTGAGTTATCTGCAGAGAGATGGTAGCTGAAGCCATGTGAGTGGATGAGCTCTCGAAGAGGGTGAGTGTAGGGGACACTAACAAACAAGAGAATGAAGACACATAAAAAGCCAATAAGCAAAACAGAGAAGGCACAGTCAGAATAATAATATTAATAATAACGGGATTTGTTAAGTGCCTACTAAGCACTGGGGTGGAGACAAGCAAATCGGGTTGAACACAGTCCCTGTCTATGTGGGCTCACAGCCTCAATCCCCATTTTACAGATGAGGTAGCTGAGGCTCAGAAAAACAAAAGTGACTTGCCCAGGTCACATAGGAGAAAGGTGGTGGAGTCAGAATTAGAACCCATGACCTGACTTCCAGACCCATGCCCTATTGACTACACCGCAAATAAGAGGGGAACCAAGTTGGTTCCATTTAGAAAAACTGAAACCTGTTAGACTTCTGAGGAGGCGGCAGTGGGCAGATTTAAGCATTTTTGAAGGCACACAGCAAGTGCTCAACAAATACCATTGGTTGATGGAGATGCCTCATTCAGTATTTACTGATGACCATATTAGATGCTTAGAAACATGCAAAAGAACATCACAGGGATTATCTGCTCTCAAGGAGCTGACACTAATAAGTCTCTTACAATTTTCTGGTGTCACAGAAGACATATCACGAGTACATCCAGTTCAATCTCTAGGTGTGCCCATGGAGTTGAGGAGGGAAGTAGATGAAGTGTCTAGAGAATTTGGTAGTTCAATATGAGTTTCACTTTCCAAACAGGCCCTGAGGACTTAAACGTGGCCAGCAAGGTGGTGGAAGATTCATCAGACAAGAATCATCACTCTCAATAACTTTTGGTCAGGCTGGAAACACACATTTCACTCTTTTTTTTTTTGCAAAATTCTATCAATTTGACTGCTATGTGCAGAGAACTGTACTGAGCATTTATATTTAACTAGAAATTTTCAAGGATGTAAAAGATCTGACAAACTAGTGTTACAAGAGCAATCAATAAATTACTTTTGTTCACAGGAAAGCATACAGGATTTCAGGGAGGATTTGTATGAATATTGGCCGAAATTTTCCATTGCATGGCATTTAAAATCTTTCTCTCCAGTCTTTCTTAGGGATTCTTACTGAGTCTTACTAGGGTGCTTTCCTTTCCCCCAAAATGTATTGTGTTACTTTTATTATTTAAACTAGCCAACAACTGGGTTTTTTATTAATAATAATAATAATAATGATGGTATTTGTTAAGCACTTACTCTGTGCCAAGCACTGTTCTAAGTGCTGGTAGATACAAAGTAATTGGGTTGTCCCAAGTGGGGCTCATAGTCTTAATCCCCAATTTCCAGATGAGGGAAATGGGGCACTCAGAAGTGAAGTGACTTGCCCAAAGTCACACAGCAAATAAGTGGCGGAGCCAGAATTAGAAACCATGACCTTTGACTCCCAGGCCTAGGCTCTTTCCACTTAGCCACACTGTTTCTCTATAATAATAATGTTGGTATTTGTTAAGCGCTTACTATGTGGCAGACACTGTTCTAAGCTTTGGGGTAGATTCAAGGGAATTAGGTTGTCCCATGTGGGGTGTACAGTTTTCACCCCCCTTTTACAGCTGAGGTAACTGAGACCCAGAGAAGTTAAGTGATTTGCCCAAGGTCACACATCTGACAAGTGGCGGAGCCAGGATTAGAACCCATGACCTCTGACTCCCAAGCCTGGGCTCTTTCCATTAAGCCACATTGCTGGAATATATTTAATAATTACATCTTTGTTCTTTGCTCACAGAGATGAACCCACTGACATGAGAGCCCCTTTGCTGTATCTCTAAACACTTAAAGTCAAGAATTACCTGCAGTCCACTTAGCTATTCTCCAGTTGTCTTCTTTGTCTCCACTATAAGCTTGTCCTGGGAAGGGAAAGTGTTTACCAACTCTTATTGAATTGTACTCTCCCAAGCACTTACTGCAGTTCCCTCCACACAGTAAGCATTCAATAAACATCACTGATTGTCTTCTTCTTGTCCCCTGCAATCCTTAATTGTCCCAAAATAGTTGACACCACCACCATCCTACCCATTTCAGAAATCCACAACCAAGGCAATTTTCTTGACTTCTGGTTTTTCAGCTACCATATTTAGCCTATTTTAAATCCTGCCTCACAATTCCAGAATCTGCTTCTTCCCCTACCTCTTAACAGCCACCAGCCTGCTACCGACTCTTGCATATTCTGGTTTGACTATTTTATCAACCTCCTTATTGGAGCATTTTTCCAAAATATCATTGAGTACATATCTCTCCCTTCTTCCAAAACCTTCCATAGAAATCCACTTCTCTCCATACCAAGCAGAAACTATTCTAGATCATTGTCTTTAAGGCAATCAATTAATTCTCTCACAACAACTACTCCACTCTCTTCTCTTACTGCATCCCAGCTTCCCCTTATTCATTCATTCAGTCGTATTTATTGAACGCTTACTGGGTACAGAGCATTGTACTAAGGACTTGGAAAGTACAATTCAGCAACAGATAGAGACAATCCCTACCCAACAATGGGCTCACGGTCTAGAAGGAGGAGAGAGACAACAAAACAAAAGAAGTATTCAGGAATCAATACCATCAAAATAAATAGAATCATAGATATATGCACATTAATAAAATAGAGTAATAAATATGTACAAATATACACAAGTGCTGTGGGGAGGGGAAGGGGGTAGAGCAGAGGGAGGGAGTAGGGGTAATGGGGAGGAAAGGAGGAGCAGAGGGAAAGGAAACCAGTCACTGTATCCAATTCCCACTAGCCTGGAACTGGCTGCTCCTCCAGATATGCCAGACCAGCACTGTTCCCACTTTCAAGGAACTATTAAGGCCACATCTCTTCCAAGAGACCTTTCCCCATTAAGTCCTCTTTTCTCCGACTCTCTCTCCCTTCCAGGTCATCTATGCACTTGGATCTGTGACCTTTGGGCATATGATATCCACCCCGCCTTCAACCCCACGACGCTTCTTGAAATTACATTGTATATTATTTATAAGCGTTAACTGCAGTCTCCCCCTCTAGACTGAAAGCTCATTGTGGGCCCAGAATGTGTTTGCCAACTCTGTTGTACTTTCCCAAGCATTTAGTACAGCTTAGTACATAACAAACACTCAGGAAATGCCATTGATTGATTGACTTTCTTCCGTCTCTTTCCACTGATCTCTTGTGTGCCTGCTTCCTTTGATCTACCACTCCCTCCTTCAAATCTGCCAGACCACAGTTTTACCCATTCTCAAAATCTGAAATCACATATCCTCTAGTAAGTTTTCCTGGAATCATTTTATGGCTTTAGGTGTTCAGTAAATAATGAATGAAGGATCTCCTTAAACCAGGTCACATCCTAGTACAGCTTCAGGCAAGGTATATCCTTTCCCAGATTCATGAACTCAAAGTCCTCATCGTCGTCATCATCATTAAGCAATCCAGAGAGAAGGAAAAAAACAACAGAGTTTACAGAGTAAATGAGCATTTTGAAAAAAAAGCACACTTTGTGATTACAAAGGGTTATTTCTATGAAGTATTTACAAATACTTTAGTAAAGGGCCATATTGAAGTTTCCTGCTGTCAAGGTTAAGCTGTTAATGAATTGCTTTATGCTGGATGCTCTTCATTTACTTCATATTTTCAACTAACGTGCACCTCTAGTATTTTGAAAATAGGCTTAACTCATATTTTTCATAGCATTTCCTTCTTTGGGGGACTTCATCTAAAGAGGGCAAGAATTACCTTAATTCCCATGTAATCCTATCCAAACTGGGTTATCAGCCTGAGACTCACTGAAATTCCCCACACGGTGGTAAATCCCATTTACCTTGACTTGATGTCACCCCTCCTTAAAAATACCTGATACACATCCCCCTTTTAATGGACTCTGCTACAGAATGTTCTATGGCATGGTGTTTCTTATTTGTATTTCAATTGTTATTTAAAGAACGGTTGTTCTCTGAGATAAGAAAACAAAATATACAATTAGGGTGTTGAGATTTAGTTATCCCAATTTTTAACAACTTTTCCATACCTACAGCTCTGAAGCCCAACTTTAAAAAAAAATACCCATTGTGCCTCACAGCTGGGTAATGGATGAGCCCAGAGTTAGAGATTCACAAGACCATCCTTTAACTAACAGAGCCTCTTCTTAAATGAAGCCACACAGCTAAGTGAAAGCTCCTCAATTTGAACATGAGCTCCCCATTTCAATTTAGCTAGGAGGAAGAAAAAATAGTGTGGTGACTGTAATTTTCACAAATGAAATAGAAAAGTAGGTAAGGCACTAAAAAAAAAAAAAATTGAGACACCCAAAACCAAAATGTCATTGTTTCTGAGCATTTACCCAGCTTTGTTAAGTTTCCTCATCTTCTGCAACTCTTTCTCTCAATTACTATTGAGACCATCTCACTGGGTTGGGTCAGCATCCAGTTTCCATTTCATTGAGGAAGTTGAGTTGAGGTGGGGAATGGAGAGAGTAAGTGACTTCACAATTGTCCTATGGGTTGGAGCAAGACAGAAGCCAGAACCTTAAGCCATATAACACTTTAAACAATATCTTTACTTGAAGGAACCTCACTGTTTTCCGATATTATGAAGGAACCAAATATAAACTGGTTTAGGGCAAACTGTTGGAAATTCCTTGTGTAAATTCCTAGGACATTTTAAGAACAGGTTTCTCCTTTTTTTTTGAAAGAACTGCACCTCTAAAAGTAGTCTAAGCAGGTGGTAACCCACTCATGCTGTTTAGCCATTGTAACTCTTGTCGAAGCGTCAATTCTAACAGAGCAAGTTAGATGTGAACAGCCAAAGGAGTCTTGATTGAAACTGATTAACCTGAAATTTTAGAATGACTTGGTTAACTTCAGAAAATAGCAAGGTTGTATGTCAGGATCAAAGAGGTGGGAGTCCACAGTTTTGACACTAATCAAGTACCTACTGAATGCAATACACTGTATTAAGTGCTTGGGAAGGGCAATTGCCCAATTGTTAAAAGAACTCCACTAGTATCAAAGTGAAAGCTTTAAGAATGACAAACTGGAAGAAAGTAGACACTTGATGAGAATGATAAAAAGAAATGTAAGCTTATAGCATATATTTTCCTCAAAGTCACCGAGTCCATACCCCTGTTTCCAAGTATGGTTGGGTTTATCATCTCAGTCCAAAAGGCATCAACTTCTCTTGGTTAACTGTTAGTGTCTGACAGTTTCTCGGAGACTAACAGCTCTTTAGCTCTCATCCAAATTCTCTTATGACAATTTAAAGGCATTCTTCCAGGGAGAAACTTAAAGTTTCTGTGTCTTCCAGTCACTAGCGGGTAGATAGGATCTCCCTGGCAGAAGCAACCTATTCATGTAGATGAAGGATAGTTATAAAAACTTGAAATTTTATGTAAAATCATTCATCAGAATTTTCTTTCCCACACTAGTTCACTTCCCAATTCAGCTAACCTTTGTCATTCGTTCCAGTTATCTAATTCTGTCCTTATTTCCATTGTTATCTTTGCGAACTTGCTCACTTTCTACAATGGAGAAATCTCAAACATTGCTGGTCAGACTGCTGTGAAAGGCCTCAGAGTATTTTTGGAAAGGTTTTTCCTCACTGGCGTAGGATCATTGAGGAGGGGGAGTCTTACCATAAGAAAGTGACTGGAACTGTCCTTCCAAACTGTCTAGAAGTAGAATTGATTTTCTGGTGGCCCTGCCAGCCCACCTCCATGCTTTTCAAATATTTTCTTCATAAACCTGTCCTGGTATCTACACTTTGTCAGGTCATTATTCAACCAAATAAATTTTTTTTGAACTTACCACACATGGGAAGGAGCCTGACCTAGTGGAAAGAACATAGGCCTAAGTTCTAATTCCGGCTTTGCCACATGCCTACCGTTTGACCTTGGGCAAGTCACTTAACTTCTCTGACCCAGTTAACCCCATCTATAAAATGGGGATTAAACCCTACTTCCTCCTACTTAGACTGTGAGTTCTCTGTGGGACAGGGAGTGTGTTCAACCTGTTTAATGTGTTTCTACCCCAGCCTTTAGAATAGTGCTTAACAAGTTCTGTAATTATTATATTTCATCACCCATAACTCATAAATAGTGTTTTGTACCCTTAGTAGTATTTTCAGCACAACCTAAATCCTTTGTGATTTTTCCCCCTCCTCTTCCCTCTTCAGTTTTTCACATTTTGTCAAATCAAATTCTTTGAACTTGATTTTATTCATTTTACTGGGAATCCTCAATTCCATCAACATCAATAAATTCCATCTAGATTGCTTTCTATGGGTTTTATGAAGATCATATAGATCCAAGCAAGAATCTCAATAGGCATCTTTTCTTAACTACTCTATCTCGCTGCAAGAATTTCTCTGATTCAAGAGATTGGTTGTATTGGTGTCTTAGTACAGTGCTCAAAAAATCATTAATTTAATCGTTTTTCCAGATAATTCCCATGAAACTAAAGGAACACACCTCTTTAAAGTCTCTAGTCCTGACTATTTTTATGAGAAGCTCATATTCCCAAAATAGTCTGGAGCTCAACAGTAAGTCCTAAGTAGAAGATGTCTTGCATCTCTATCTTCATTCTACATAAGAGCTCTTTCCAATCTATTTGTGATATTTATTAAGTGCTTACTGTGTGCAGAACAAAATAGAATTGGCAGACATGATCCCTGACTGTAAGAGGTTTACAGTCTACTGGGGAATTCAGATATTAATATAAATTACAGGTAGGGGAAACTGGATAACTTAAGAATCTGTGCTTAAGTGTTGCATGGCTGTGGTAAATATCAAGGGATTTAGGGTACAGATCCAAATGCATGGGTGATGATGGAGGAAAAGCAAATAGGAGATGGCCTCTTGAAGGACATGTGAACTTAATAAAGATTTGAAGGTGGAGAGAGTGGTGGTTTGGTCCGATAAGAAGGGGGAAGCAATTCCATGTCAGAGGGAGGACCGGGGAAAAGTGTTGGTGGCGAGATAGATGAGATCAAAGTACAGTGAGCAGGTTTGGTGTTAGAGGAGTAAATGTGTGGCCTGACGTACACTAGGAAATCAGCGAGGTAAGATAGGAGCGAGAGAACTGAAAAAGTTCCCATTCTTGGGATCAGGAAGTGATGTGCAACATTGTTTTAATCTTCCTTTCTAGGGAAGGACATACCCTTCTAACACTGAATTCCACAAAGATTAACCAAATGAAACATCAACTCTTCAACCATACTGATATTCTTGGAAATTCACTTCAAAATAGAAACCTGAGAGATCAGTTTGCACTCAGGACCAAGAATCTTGTTGGGAGATATTCTGTAAAAAATGTCTTTACTAACTGATAAATCTAGGCATTTGAAATGAGTTCGCACAACATCGTGGAACATGCGACAAAGAATATGGTGGAAAATATGTCAATAACAAAGCAATCAGAACTCTTCAAGAGGTCCAGTTCTATACAAATTGAGTGTAATTTTTATTGACACCCCTCCACCCCCTTGCCATAGCCTCCACATATACATCCTATATCCTATTTCTTTGTTCCAAAGAATTGAACTAGTGTCTATAAAAAAATCAAAAACAAACAACAAAAAAACTCCTTTCCTTCTTTCCTTCATGCGGGGAGTCTCAGCTTTCTTGTTTTCCCCCACAAAGTTATGTGAAACATATAATGAGAAGTCTTGGATCTTCTGGGAAATGAGGTTGGCAGGGTGGTTGTTAAGAATGTGAAGACAGAAGCTAGATGAGATGGATCAGAAAAGGAAAGAAAAGAAAAGGTCTGACACTGGAAATATTACATTTTGGGGCAACACCTTTTTCTCCAAGGCTTCTAGATCTAATTGGTTTTCTTGGGTTTTTATCTTCAGTGGTTACATACCTCAGGGGTACCTCTTTTCAGTTCACAAACCTGTTATCTGCTTTCGTTCTTTGTACTGCTCCAAGACAAACATGAAGAGTAAGAATTGTGGTCAGCAAAAAAATGTATCATTTGAATCCAGCCTTCTCTCCACCATACTATTTGTTCTTACATTCACTATTACATTTTCTCCTATGTTCAAATTGCCTTCACAGGGGGTATCAGTCTAAGTAGGAAGGAGAACAGGTATTTTATCCCCATTTTACATATGAGGAAACTGGGACACATAAAAGTTATGTGATTTGCCCAAGGTCACACAACAGGCAAAAGACAGAGCTAGGATCTTTTAGACTGTGAGCCCGTTGTTGGGCAGGGATTTTCTCTATCTGTTGCCGAATTGTACATTCCAAACACTGAGTACAGTGCTCTGCACACAGTAAGTGCTCAATAAATATAATTGATGAATGAATTAATAATAATAATAAAGATACTGTTGGTATTTGTTAAGCGCTTACTATGTGCAGAGCACTGTTCTAAGCACTGGGGTAAATACAGGGTCTTCAGGTTGTCCCACGTGAGGCTCACAGTCTTCATCCCCATTTTACAGATGGGGCAACTGAAGCACCGAGAAGTGAAGTGACTTGCCCAAAGGCACACAGCTGACAAGTGGTGGAGTCGGGATTCAAACCCATGATCTCTGACTCCCAAGCCCGAGCTCTTTCCACTGAGCCATGCTGCTTAGAACCCAGATTCTCTTACTCCCAGGCCTGTGCTCTTTCCACTATAACATGCTGCTTCCCTAAGAATTGTAGCCAATAAAAACTTTGATACTCACCACTCGCCCTCCCCACTGCCTACCTGCCGCCTCCCCCCATCCCAATTCAGCATTTAGGCACATATCCTCACTTAAGCACTCAATCACTTTGTCCTCTCCTACCTTGCCTCACTAGTCTCCTATTGTAACCCAGTCCTCACACTTCACTCCTCTAATTCTAACCTTCTCCCTGCACCTAGATCTCTTCCATCTCACCTCTGACCTCTCACCTACATCCTGCCTCTGGCCTAGAATACCGTCCCTCTTCATATCTGACAGACAATTACTCTCCCCATCTCCAAAGCTTTACTGAATAATAATAATGTTGGTATTTGTTAAGCGCTTACTATGTGCGAGCACTGTTCTAAGCGCTGGGGTAGACACAGGGGAATCAGGTTGTCCCACGTGGAACTCACAGTCTTAATCCCCATTTTACAGATGAGGTAACTGAGGCACAGAGAAGTTAAGTGACTTGCCCACAGTCACACAGCTGAGAACTGGCAGAGCTGGGATTCGAACTCATGACCTCTGACTCCAAAGCCTGTGCTCTTTCCACCGATCCACGCTGCTTCTCCAAGAAGTTTTTTGTAAGCCCTCTTTTCCTCTTCTCCCAGTCCCTTCTGTATCATCCTGACTTGCTCCCTTTATTCATCTCCCACTCTAGCCCCACAGCATTTATTTACATAACTGTATCTTTATTTATTTATTTTGAGATCTGTTTCCCTTTCTAGACTATACTCTCACTGTGGGCAGGGAATGTGTCTCATATTGTACTCTCAGAAGCACTGAGTACAGTGTTCTACACACAGTAAAAGCTGAATAAATACTACTGACTGATCCTCATATTCTGCCACTTAACTGTAATTTATTGTAATGTCTGTTTCCCCATAAAACAAAATAAAAATTCACATGCAGGGCTTAAGAAGCTTTTTTTTTAGGCATCATCTTTGGGTCACTTGAGAAGAACAGGTTAGTCATCTTTAATTGTCTACAAAGCCCATCGACTCATTTCCCAGGCCTTCTCATAGAATAGTTTCATGATAAACTCCTCTGGGTTTCCCAGTAAATCAGGAAGCACCACAACAAAGGGACATGCTAAGCCTCACTATATTGCGCAGTAAATCATGGAATTTCACAATAAAGTGTGGCACTAAAAATCTCAAGCTTATTTATTTTTTTCTTTATGGTAGCTCTCCGTGGCAGGAAAAAGGTCAGCTAAGTGGCTTCTCTTCACTTCTTCGTCTCCCCACCCCCTGCCCCACAATATTTTCTCTAAATGAGTGTGCCCTCCTTGCTGGTGTTGGGGTTCAAGTAAGATGAAAATCTCGAATAATTTGCTGGTTATTTTCCATTTAAACCTCATGTGTTGCAAACAAGTGTGAGTGACAGAATCTCAGAGTGGGGATAAGAGGAAACATCAGTGAAAGGGTACCATGATAGTCCAGCAGACTGTCTCAAAAGCGATCATTATGTCGGGAAAATTGTCACAAGTGCTCATCCCCTCTTACCTTAGCTCACTGATTGCCTACTAGAGACCAGCCTATGCACTTCACTTCCTGAGCTCCAGCTCGCTCACCGTGCCCCAATCTCATTTATTGCACTGAGACCTTTCTTGGTCCTGGAACTCCCTTCCCCTTAAAGTTATCCTGATTTAGCCCTCTTCTCCCTCCCCTCCCCCAACTCCCTTTACCTTCTCCATCACTTAGATCTATAGCCTTTGGGCACTTGCCCTCAGCCCCACATCATTTGTGTATATATCTATAAATTATTCATTTATATCAATGTCTCTCTCCCCCTGTAAACTGTGTTCACTGTGGGCAGGGATCATATCTACCAGCTCTCTTGTACTATACTCTCCCACAAGCTTAGTACAGTGTTCTACACACAATTAGCACTCACTAAATACCTTTAATTGAAGTGATGTGACTTTCAGGGGCCATTAAGAAGTGTTTTCTCCATCTTCTGTGGTGACACTGGGTCAGCTCTGATTCTCCTAGTGAACAAGGGTGAGGCAGGGGAGGAGGCAAAGGGGAGCACCTTGAAGCAGGAAGCTAAAGTAAGCCCCTCTGCACCAACTGGCCCCTCAGCAGTGCGTTTTCATCTGCAGAGAAAACCTGCAAAAGAGGTGGGGCTACAGGGAGGGCAAGAGGTTGTCTCCTCAGCCCTAGAGGGGAATCATAATGGTCTAGGTCTTGCATTAGTCCCTTCTCATCCAACCATTCCCTCTGAGCTGTTTTGTGTCTAGGCTTGTTTGATTGTCTCCTAACCACTTTGATTAAGTGAACAAGAATAAGTTCACTGACTAGAGTTCCTTGGAGTGGTAAAATCCCATTAGATAGCAAGTGATGGGCCTTTAGGCCTGGACTTCAATTTGTCTGGCCAAGCTGCCATTTACTCCAAGTGGGCACATCACATAACCCTTTGTTCTGTCCTATCTAGTATCTGTCTATCTGTTTATCAGAAAGTTTGATTTTTCAAGGTCTTGAGGCAGGAAGAGGTCAGGTCAGGATTCTTAATCTGGTGTTTGCCCACCAGATCATCATAATGGAGAGAACCAGATAAGGCCTAATAATTACCCCAAGAAGACTTTATTGCTGTTTGTATTAAGGTATATACAATGATTTTGGTCTTTGATCACGTGTGAAGCTAGGAAGTTGAACCAACTGTAGTTAAAGACATTCTGTATTGTTTGAAGTTGAGCTGGCCTTGACAAGCAAAGGAATCTCTACCCATCAACCACAGCTCCCTACTAGTGCCAGTAGTGGGAGTAAACTTGTCTCTGCCATATCCTTTTGAACACTTCCCAGAGTCCATGAAGTTTTTCTTCCACATCACCTTATCCCCGCTCTCCCATCCTGCTCCACAGATGAGTAATAGTGGCTGCACATTCCATGGAACTCCCTCCCTTCCCTAAGATGATCTCCAGGGTGGCCTGGGGAAGAAGGAAATGGGAACTAGGAGGTGTCACTGCTCTACTGCCAAAGAGAGAAGTCAGCCATATGGAACTGTTTTCTACCTCCCCTCCCCACGCCAAGGAGAAGCAAAGAGAGAGAGGTGGGAGAGGGGTGAGGTGGAAGAAGACACACAGAATCCAAGATAAAGGCCCCATGGCTGAAAGAGGACGTTATCCAACCTTGGCTTCCCTGACTCTGTCCTCTCCTGGTTTTCCTCATCTCTCTGGCCATGCATTCTCAGTCTCCCTCTCAGAGTTCTTCTCTGCCTCCCACCCCTTAACTGCGGGGGTTCCTCAGAGTTCAGTTCTCAGTCCCCGTCTATTCTCCATCTACACTCTTTCCCTAGGTGAACTCATTCACTCCCAAAGCTTCAACTACCATCTCTAGATGGACGATACCCAAATCTACAGCTCCAGTCCTGATCTCTCTCCCTCCCTCCAGGCTCACATCTCCTCTTGCCATCGTCATCTCTACTTGGGTATCCTCCCATCACCTCAAACTTGACATGACCTAAACAGAGCTGCTTATCTTCCCACCACACCTTGTCTTCTCCCAGACTTGCCCATCACTGTAGATGGCACCACCATCCTTCCCGTCTCACAAGCCCAAAACTTTGGTGTTATCCTTGACTATCTCATTCAATCCACATATTCAATCTGTCACCAAATCCTTTCTGTCCCACCTTCACAGCATTGCTAAAATCTGCCCTTTCCTCCAGCTGAACTGCTACCATGTTAATACAATCACTCATCCTATCCCACCTAGATTATTGCATCAGTCTCCTTGCTGGCCTCCTGACTTCCTGCCTCTCCCTGCACCACTCCATACTTAATTCCACTGCCCGGATCACCTTTCTACAGAAACGTTCAGGACATGTCGCTCCCCTCCTCAAAAATCTCCAGTCATTGCCTCTCCACCTCTGAATCAAACAAAAACTCCTTACCATTGGCTTTAAAACATTCCATCGCCTCCCCCACTCCTACCTCAACTCACTTATTTCTTTCTACAACTCAGCCCATACACTTTGCTCCTCTGGTGCTAACCTTTTCACTGTGCCTTGATCTCACCTGTCTCATTGCCGAATCCTGGTCCGTGTTCTACCTCTGTCCTGGAGCACCCTCCCTCCTCAAATTCACCAGACAAGAAACAGCGTGGCTCAGTGGAAAGAGCCTGGGCTTCAGAGTCAGGGGGTCATAGGTTCGATTCTCGGCTCTGCCACGTCAGCTGTGTGACTGTGGGCAAGTCACTTAACTTCTGTGCCTCAGTTACCTCATCTGTAAAATGGGGATTAACTGTGAGCCTCACATGGGACAACCTGATTACCCTGAGGGGAAAGGAGACAGGGAGGAGCAGAGGCAAAGAGGGTTTAGCTGAGGGGAGGTGAAGGGGGAGAAGAGAGGGAGCAGAAGGAATGGAGGGAAAAGGTGAAGCTCACTTTGGGAAGGCCTCTTCGAGGAGGTGAGCTCTCAGTAGGGCTTTGAAGAGGGGAAGAGAGTTAGTTTGGCGGAGGTGAGGAGGGAGGGCATTCCAGGACAGTGGTAGGACATAGCCAGAAGTTGAAAGCAGGATAGGCGTGAACAGGGGACAGTGAGGAGGTGAGCGGCAGAGGAGCGGAGTGTGCGGGCTGAGCAGTAGAAAGAGAGAAGGGAGGTGAGGTAGGAGGGGGCAAGGTGATGGAGAGCCTTGAAGCCCAGAGTGAGGAGTTTTTGTTTCGTGCGGAGGTTGATGGGCAACCACTGGAGGTTTTTAAGGAAGGGAGTGACAGGCCCGGAACGTTTCTGCAGGAAGATGATCCGGGCAGCGGAATGAAGAATAGACTGGACTGGGGAGAGACAGGAGGAAGGGAGAGCAGAGAGAAGGCTGACACAATAATCCAGATGGGTTATTATGGGCAAGTATTGTCTCTCTTTACTTTCCCAAGCACTTATTACAGTGCTTTACATACATTAGAGAAGCAGCGTGGCTTAGTGTAAAGATCCCGGGCTTGGGAGTCAGAGGTCGTGAGTTCTAATCCTGACTCTGCCACTTAGCTTTGTGACTTTGGGCAAGTCACTTCACTTCTCTGTGCCTCTGTAACCTCATCTGTAAAATGGGGATTACTGTGAGCCCCATGTGGGACACCCTGATTACCTTGTATCTCCCCCAGTGCTTAGAAGAATGCTTGGCACTCAGTAAGCACTTAAATACCATTATTATTATTATTATTGTTATTAAGCCCTCAATAAATGCAATTGAATAAATGAAGAGGACCAAAGAAGAAACTGTTGAGGGTACTTAGACATCAGTCTTAGTCTTGGTTTCTGGCATCTCCTCCACCTCTCCATCTCCTCTCCAGTTCCTATAAGCTTCCAGTTCAGGTTCAGGAACCCCAACACCCCCTTCCATCACTCTTTCAATGGTGGACATGGGACTCCATAAAGGAGGTGGGCTATAGACCTCTGTCTTTCTTCTGGTGGAATCAGAGTTTCATAGGCTTACCAAAAGCCTCTCCTTCTCATGAACGCCAAAAGCCCTGAAAATCAGCAGGCTGCCACATCCTCAGTAGAAATTGCTACGTTATGTTCATAACAAATGCAAGACAACACTATCCTGAGTTTTAAAATGGAATCATTACCATGTAATATTTGAGCTGCTTAATTAGAAGAGAAATCTTCGTCTCCAGGCACCCTTGGAATCCCCTTCTACCAGGAGGTCATCATACCTCCCCAGGAGGTGGGATAGGTCCTGTACCACATGGGGCTCACAGTCTAAATAGGAGGGAGCACAGAGATTGAATCCCCATTTTGCAGTTGAGAAAAATTAGGCACAGAGAAGTGAAGTGACTTGCCTAAGGTCACACAGCAGGCAAGTAGTAGAGTCAGAGTTAGAATCCTGGTCCTTTACGCCGGCTCCCCTCCATGTCATCCTGTCTTAAACCATCCCGGGGGAAAAGAGAAAAGCAAAAAGCTAGCACAGCATGAGGCCTCCACAGAAACTCAGGGTGACCGGCAGCTGCTATAGAAATTGTTGCGGTTAGGGGCCTGCTTTGGATGCTGAGAAATGAGGAGCCTGAAATTCTTCTCTTCTAGCCTTAGCACTCCACTGACTTTTTATTTTTAAATTTTGTGCAACCATCCTTCATATTTTGGAGTTCCGTTTCATTGCTCTTTGTATGTCTGGGGCCAGTTCTTTTTCCCCACCTTTTATTTTTAGATTGTGAGCCCATTGAAGGCCAAGGACCACATCAAATCCCACCTCTGTATTCATTCATTTATTCAATTGTTTTTATTGAGTGCTTACTGTGTGCAGAGCACTGTACTAAGTGCCTGGAAAGTACAGTTTGGGAACAAATAGAGACAATCTCTCCCTTTAAACAGGCTCACATCTTTCCCAACATTTGGTAGAGTGTTCTGAACATGGTAAGCACTTAATATTGTTAGACTACCTAGCCAACATTATATTTGCCACAAATTAAATGCATTATGAATGATTAAATCTACATAATTTTAACATCTAATCATTAACATACTTGATTAGAACATTCTGTAGGATATCTTGCTTAAATATGGCATAAATGAATGATGCAGCATATGGGCTTTAGAAAAAAATTGGCAGCATGGGTTTAATAGAATCTTACTAATTATTAAGCCAATAATGATCAGAAAAAACTAGCTGTCATCCAATTTCTCAAGAAATATTTTCTAGCATTAGCTATGTAGTGGCTGCTCATATTATTAAGACTTCATTACTCTAGAAAATATCCTACAGTACATTTAGAAGTGTATTATTATCATAAATAATTAAACACAAGCTACACTGGTCAAAATAAATAACTCAAATGCATTTTGGGCTTCAATAACCTTGTTTTGACTATGGCTGTTGTCGTATTTGCTTGAGTGCTAATTCCCCAAATTTGCTAATTCTCAATTGGCTTCCTAGTCACCCACTAAATTTAATAAGCCATACTATGTATCCAAATGATATGTGTAAACTAAATAAACTGAGGCAAGTAGCTCTGTTATTCAAACGGAAGAACTGAGGAAACAGGAATGGAGGATTTAATAATTAGGAAATTATTGTACATGGTATACATTTATCTCACATTTTCCATCATTAACTATGCAGCTCATAAATAAAAGCCTAGTCAATTAAAGGGTAGGCCTGAAAACTATCCTCAAGTATCAGCAGGCTTTTGCTACTTTTCCTGCAAAAATGTCTTTTTTAAAAATGGTATTTGATAAGTATTTACTGTATATCAAATACTATTCTAAGAACCGGGGTAGATACAAGTAAATCAGGTTGGACATAGTCTGGGTCCCACATGGGGCTCACAGTCTAGATAGGAGGGAGAAAAGAGATTGAATCTCCATTTTACAGTTGAGGACAATGAGGCATAGAGAAGTGAAGTGACCTGCCTAAGGTCACACAGCAAGCAAGTAGTAGAGTTGGAGTTAGAATCCTGGTCTTCTAGTTTCCAGGCCTGTGCTTCATCCCTTAGGCCACACTGCTTCCCAGTGATCCATTATCCATGGTAAGCAAACAATAGGAGTGAAGTGAAGGGACAGGTGATGACAATTTTGGTATACCCCCCAATTTTCTAGATGTCTCATGGTCCTAGGTAGTACAGGAAGCACTCAGTAAATGATCACTGACTAAAAATGATGTTTAGTATGAGGCAGAGTTGAGGCCATGCCTCCATTATCTCCCTTCTTCCCAAAGAACATTTGGGTTCCCTCCTGGACCACTGGGCAAGTGTTATTTTAGGTCATATGATTACTTGCTCTCTAGAATCTTTCATTCATTCATTCAGTTGAAGTTATTGAACACTTACTCTGTGCAGAGCACTGTACTAAGCGCTTGGAAGGTACAATTCAACAACAGAGACAATCCCCACCCACGAGTGGCTTACAGTTTAGAAGGGGAGAGGCAAGACATCAAAACAAGTAAACAGGCATCAATATAAATAAATGGAATTAGACATATGCGCATATATACACAAGCACTGTGGGGCGGGGAGGAAGGTAGTGCAAAGGGAGTGAGCCCAGGCGACATGGAGGGGAGGGGGAGCTGAGGAAAATGGGGGCTTAGTCATTTGCAACCTCTGAGCTCCATTGCAATCAAAACAGTGACCAGTGTGGTGAAAACAATTTAGGGAGACTGCACTCTGTGTACACTTGGATGAACTGGCCATCTCCCATAGAATGGAAAGTGAGAATCAAAATGAAGTTGTCAAAAAAAAATAATTCCTTTTCCCTTTTCTAGCCGTCCATGCTAATGTGTTGTCAGGGCCAAAGGCTGGTGATTCAGCAATGAACTATGTTACAATCTCTTCAACACATTCACCTGTTTGACTTCCAGAGGGCCTGAGCAAAGGACAAGGAAAAAGAAAAAAAATAATCGAAGATTAAGTTTATTTCTTTATCTGAGGCAAATATGCAGATCATCACCCACTTTAGGAGGAAGAGATGGCCAGATTTTGACTCCTTAAGCCCTTCCTTCAAACTGGTGTGCAGGAGTTCTGGGTGATTCATGAGTGCATTAGTGATTTGATGTGGGATGACAGGGACTGTATTATGTATGTTGAGAAGCAGGGACTGTGTTGAGAAGGAGCATGATGTAATGGTTAGAGCATGAGTCTGGGAGTCAGTATGTCATGGTTTCTAATTCTGGTTCTGCCTCTTGTCTTCTGGGAGACCTTGGGCAAGTCACTTTACTTCTCTGGACCTCAATTACCTCATTTGTAAAATGGGGATTGAGATTGTGAGCCCTATGTGGGACTGGAACTGTATCCAACCTGATTTGGTTGAATGCACCCCAATGCTCAGTAAAGTGCCTGGCACATAGTAAGCACTGAGCAAATGTCACAATTATTATTTTCTATAACGGTCTACAAAGCACAGTGGTCTATTGAAGTTATGTCCCAGTTCAGAATTTCATACATTCCAGAGCCCTTGTCCTAGATTTATCTGACTTCTCCATTTAGTTTTCCTTTCAATTTGACACAGAGTATAGAGTAAAATTTTACATTTAGTGACAGTCATGCTCTTTTCCTTCATTGTGGCCCTGTGGAAGGAGGACGGGCTTGGGTGTCAAAAGAGTTGGGTTCTCTTCCAGGCTCTGCCACTTGCCTGATGAGTAACTTTGGCAAGTATCTTAACATCTCTAGGCCTCAGTTTCCTCATCTGTAAAATGGGGATTAATTACCCGTCTCTATTAGAGTGTGAGCCCTGATAGAGACAGTGACCGTGTCTGACTTTTTTATCTTGAAACCTCTCCAGCACATGGCAAGCATTTAAATACATTATTATTAATAATAATGATGTTGGTATTTGTTAAGCACTTACTATGTGCCAAGCACCATTCTACATGCTGGGGTAAATACAGGGTAATCAGGTTGTTCCATGTGAGAGTCACAGTCTTCATCCCCATTTTACAGATGAAGTAACTGAGGCCCCGAGAAGCCAAATGACTTGACCAAAGTCACACAGTTGACAGATGGTGGAGCCAGGATTAGAACCCATGACCTCTGACTCCTAAGGCCGTGCTCTTTCCCCTGAGCCATGCTGCTTCTCAATATTAGTATTATTTATGTAAGGGTCAGCATGATTTTTAAACAGGATCCTAAACCTGAGGTCTGTTCTCACTTGCTGCTCTGTGTTATCCTCAAATAAACCAAAAAAAAAAAAGAAAAAGCTTGTTTCCTTCCATAAAGAACGGCTTGGATGAGCTTGTGCATTAAGGATACATTTTGGATAAGGAAGCAAAACATTTTCTAACGAAAGTTTAATGCTGCCGCAGTCATCACAAAAATCAAATATCTGAGGTGGCCTGATAGACTTGAATAGAAAGCATTTTTCAGGGAGGCAGGCAATGTATATTCTTTAGGGTACTATTCTTGGATCAATCAGTGATATTTATTGAGCACTTACTGTGTGCAGAGCACTGTAATAAATGCTTGGGCAGATACAACAAATTTGGTAGACACATTCCCTGCCCACAAAGAGCTTCCACTCTAGAGGGGCGTACCAGATACACTATGCATCTGGTTAATCACGTAGTTGAGCCTACAAGCAGGAAAGAGACAAGCTACTAAGTCACCCCTACTTGTTCTGCAACATATAGAACACAAAGAAAATGTCACTGGATCGATCAACATTTACTGAGGCTTGTTGTGGGCAGAAATGTGTCTCCCAACTCTGTTGCATTGCATTTTCTCAAGAGCTTAGTACAGGGCTCTGCCCAAAGTAAGCACTCAAATATCATTGATCGACTGAGCCGTTACTGTATGTAGACCACTGTAATGATGATGATGGCATTCGTTAAGCGCTTACTATGTGCAAAGCATTGTTCTAAGTGCTGGAGAGGATACAAGGTTATCAGGTTGTCCCACATGGGGCTCACAGTCTTAATTCCCATTTTACAGATGAGGTAACAGGCACAGAGAAGTTAAGTGACTTGCCCAAAGTCACTCAGCTGACAAGCGGCTGAGTTGGGATTTGAACCCATGACCTCTGACTCCCAAGCCCGAGCTCCTTCCACTGAGCCACACACTGTATTAAGTGATTCAGAGGTGCTATATGACAGAGTTGGAAGCATGCTTCCTACTCATACAAGTTTAAAGTCTAGAGGACAGGATACTACTGCTGTCATTATCACCATCAAGGGGAAAAGGGAGGAAGTTGACTGTGGAAAGTACTGGGGAAGACTGGCATAATTCCAGCCAGAACCATCTTAGGTCAACTCCTGAAGTGCATTTTTGATCACTCCCTACAATAATAATAAAAATAATGATGATGGTATTTGTTGAGCACTTACTAGTGTCAAGCACTGTTCTAAGTCAGGTTGGACACAGTCCTTGTCCCACAGGAGGCTCACAGTCTTAATCCCCATTTTACAGATAAGGTGACTAAAGCCCAGAGAAGTGAAGTGACTTACCCAAGGTCATACAACAGATGTGGTGGAGTTGGGATTAGAATCCAGGTCCCTCTGACTCCCAAGCCCGTGCTTGATCCACATTTTTAGCCTTTCAAAAAGGTATTAAATCAGGGATTTGTAATGACACTGAAGTCATTTGGTCTATTACATCATGGTGGCTGAATTGTATTAAGCCAAGTATTTTGTTTAACCCTCTCCCTCCATATATTCCAAATCACCACTCAAAGCCTTATTAAGGTCACATCTCCTATAAGAGGCCTTCCCCTATTGAGCCATCTTTGTCCCAGCTCTCTCTCCCTGGGGTGTCATCTATGCATTAAGATCTGTGACTTCTGACCTTCCTTCAGCCCCACAGCACTTATGTGTGTAGCTTTAAAATTGATATTATAAATTATTTGTGTCTGTCTCCACTTCTAGACTGTAAACTCATTGTGGGCAGGGAACATAGCTGCTAACTCTGCCGTATTATACTCTACCAAGCTCTTCGTACAGTGGTCTACAGATAGTAAGTAATAATAATAATGATAATACTTATAGCATTTATTAAGTGCTTACTATGTGCCAGCCACTGTTCTAAGCGCTGGGGTAGATAAAAAGTAATCAATTTGGTCACGGTCCCTGTCACACTTAGGGGGTCACAATCTCAATCCCCATTTTACAGATGAGGTAACTGAGGCCCAAGGAAGTGAAGTGACTTGCCCAAGGTCACAGAGCATACAAGTGGAGGAGCCGGGATTTAAACCCATCACTTCGGACTCCCAAGCCCGGGCTCTTGCAACTAGACCATGCTGCTTCTCTAAATAGTTTGACTGATTATTCCTTTCACAGCTAGATATTTTCTAAAATGAGAAATAACGTTGCCTAATCTAAAGATCCAGGACCTGAGAATCAGAAGATCTGGGTTCTAAACCCAGCTTGGTCTCCTGTCAGCTGTGTAAATTTGGTCAAGTCACATAACTTCTCTGTGCCTTTCTTTCCTCATCTGTAAAATGGGGATTCAATACCCTTCTCCTTCCTTCTTATACTTTGAGCTCCATGTGGGACAGGACCTGACTGTAAACTCATTTTAGGTAGGGAACATGTCCATTTATTTTACTAAACCAGGGGTTTACTACAGTGCACTAAAAACAGTAAGCACTCAGTAAATATGACTGATTAGTCTGTACCTATCCCAACACTTAAAGCACTTAAATACATAAAAGAGAAGCATCAGGAACATCAAACAATACCATTTGCTTCAGTTTAGCTGCTGATTATCTTAAATTGGGTAAGTTCCCCACACAAGAAAAACCAAAAAGCAGCTTCTCTGACATCCTTTATTTGTGGCATATCAGTCAGACAATCACAAACATGTAAGAAAGTTCTAGGTAATCAGAATCTGGATCAAAAGTTTTTAAAGATAGAACATCATTGTAACACCTCTGAAATGAGGACCCTCGGAGGGAGAAAAATCAATAAATGACAAATTAAAAAATAAATTCCAATAAGGCATTTCCAAATCTCACTAGCTGTTAGCATAATGACAGATTACTACTTGCAATATTTGCAGCACATACCTTTTAAGCATTCATTTCTAATTTTTCATAGATAACACCTAGGGAAAAAAAACCTCACAATAAAGTAAAAAGATGCACAACCCCTCTGGACACCCCATACTGTATTTATATCTCAAGAAATCTTGACATTAGACAAATTAAAAATGAGCTGTCAGATTCTCTAAATAATTAATGCTTGAATGTTAGCCTTTTTGGAAGACTGTTTTAAGTGCAACACCTTCCATTTAATGTTGAACAGTTTTATATTTACTGTAATTCCACCTTTCATCCTGACCATCAACCTCTAAATCTTTAATGCTTTAATCACGCTCCTTACTCTGATATCCCATGTGAAATGCTCTAACCTATGTCCATTTTTTATGAAAAGGTGGGCAATTTATACTCTAAGGTTAGACAGCGGCTATTGTTAATTATTAAGGAAAACAAAATGCAGCAGCTGAAAAATTGTGCTTCCTCCTAGCAGTACATGTTATCCTAATCTCTTTTGACACTAGGGAAAAGAAATCATAGAAAGGGCTATATACAGGAGATAACCTATTAAAAGTATAGGGCAAACAAAAGAATTCTGTATATTGACCTAATTCATTAAATAAACCTAATTACCTAGTAATGCACACATGCACAATTTTTAACTTAGAAGCAGCATGGCTTAGGGGACAGAGCACAGACCTTGGCATCAAAAGCACCTGGGTTCTAATTCCAGCTCTATTTGTCTGCTGGGTGACCTTGGGCAAGTCACTTTACTTCTCTGTGCCTCAGTTACCTCATCTTCATTCATTCAATTGTATTTGATTGAACACTTACTGGGTGCAAAGCACTGTTCTAAGGGCTTGGGAGAGTACAATCTAACAACAGATATACTCCCTGCCCACAGCAAACTCTTCTATAAAATGGGGATGAAGACTGTGAGCCCTATGTTGGGCAGTGAGCCCTATGTTGGGCAGGGACTGTACCCAACTTGAAGAGTTTGCATTTACCCCAGGGTTTAGAATGTGAGTTAAGCACATAGTAAGGGCTTAACAAATACTATTACAAAAAATGCTGAAAATGAGGCCACCAGCAGTTTGGGACAAGTAGAACAAAGTTACCAAACCAAGCCCTGGAAGACTACTGCTTTAGTGCAGGGAAGAAGGCATGAAGAAAGAAATAGAAAGCTGAGACTCACTCTCATGGCCTGCTATTCCACTTGTAGTCCCTTCCCTAATGGCAGACAGCGAAAAGAGGAAAAGTGGGAGTGGCTTTCCAGAGAGCTCAAAGGTAGTCCTAGATGAGAGCAACTAAAACACAAGTAGCAGGGAGCTGGTGTGACAAACACACAAATCCAGGCTGACCTGGAAAGACTTGAAGGGAACAGAGGGAGACTTACTTGTTTTCCAAATGGCATCCAGTCAGGTCATGAAGGTGGGGTTCAGACTGGGTTAGTTGAAGGTGTCTAAGACTACTGCCATGGTCAGGGGAGACTGGCTGAACTGGGACAGAGAAAAATTCGGAGCCAAGGAACTTTTACCAAGTGTAGTCAAAGCCACAGAGGGTGTTACTCAAGCTATCTATGATATATTTACCAAGGGGATAACCAAAAAAACCCAAACACATAGTTTCAAAAACCTAAGACTTCGAGATTAAAATCTGACTACTTGGAACAGCAGCCAGCCACTAGGAGTTTCATCAGAGGCAAAATGTTTCATTTTTTAAAACTACCATCAGCTACCTTAGGGGAAAAGAAACTGTTCTGGTTCTACTTGAGGGAGAATTAGAGGAAAGGAAAGCTAGGAATTGCAAAGCTGCTGGAGGAGACACTGGCTGCAGAAGCTTTGGGATGCTCTCTCTCGGTGGTACAAATCCCTCCCTTTCAGACCTCTTGCCTAAAAGTTAGGGCATAAGAAACCAATGCTGCGAGAAGAGAAAATTTGGTATCTAAGCAATTGAAAGAATAGATACCCATGACACTGCAAGGGGAAGAAGGAGGGGCTATTACCAGCAACCCATAACACAACATTCAGCTCCCCACTTTTTCAGCAAAGGTATTGAAAATAACTTGCCTACATATTGCATCCTCTCCCCAACAGCTTCACCACTCTTGTTATATTGTCTCCCCTCTCTCCCACACCATCCTCTTCCCTCTTCACCCTTTCAACAACAGAGCAGGGCTAATTGGCTGAAACCATTGAGCACATGAGTCTAATTGGATTTTCCAATCATATACCCAGCTGGACTGGCTTCACCTCCTGGCTTCCACAGCTGTTGTCACCTCTCTGATTAGAGAAAGTCTCACACAATTCACCAGGTACCTCCCAAAAGACACTAGAACTGAGACGGACAACTTAGAAGTAGAAGCTGCACTGTAGAGGAAGCCAAAATATACTGCAGCTTCTGGATAAATGGTCTAGTGGAAAGAACATGGGCCTGGGAGTCAGAGGACCTGGGTTCTAATCCCAGTTTTGCCATGTATCTGCTGGGTGACCTTGGACAATTCACTTTTCTGTGCCTCAGCTCCTTCATCTGAAAAATGGGGATTCAATACCTGTTTTCCATCCTCAAACTGTGCACCCCTTATGGGACCTGATTATCATGTATCTACTCCAATGCTTAGTATAGTGTTTGGCTCTTAGTGAGTTCTTAAAAAATATCATTATTATTATTAATAGTAAATTCAGTTGGTAAAACTGGCTCTAGCCTGACTCCTAGGTTAATAGGGGGGTATGCTAGTTCCCACCATTATCTTCAGTTGTCATAGACTATTCCTTGGAAAGAAGTCTCCTCAAGGTCATCTCAAATTAATATAGATGTAATATATATATATATATTTATATTTATATATCTTCTATGTAACAGGAAAAAAATTTCATTGTGACCTTTCCTCCAATAATTCTGGATTATTTCTTTTGGTGATACTGAGGTCCTTTTAATAGAACAGGAGATGATTTTGATTATAGCATCACTCCAACAGTTTGCAAAATCACATATACATAACTCATCCCCATCCTACAACTTGTTTCAGCTTTAACCAGCATCTACAGTTCCTCTCTTTAGCTCTTTAAACATGATGGTTCCCAGGCAAATCGAGGAGCCTCAGCCAAAGAGTTTGATGGCTCACTAATGAGACGTGACTTATATCTTCCCATCTCTTTAATGGATGTGTCATTTAATGGCCAACATTTTTTTGTTTTAGCCAATTAAAAACATTTACCCATGGCCTGACCTCTGGGAACACCACAGTCAATTAACAGTGTAACATGTCTGTCACCATTCTTAATGGCTTACTGGTAAAGACCAAGTGGGAAACTGTTTTGGGACATAGAGTCTAACATCAGGCCCAAAAGATGGGGAAAACATTTTGGGTTTGACTCACTTATGAGTTAGCCTCACAGTCAAAAACTGCTGAGCGTGGTTTCTGCAGAAACGCTTTGTCTTTTCTATCAGAATGCCACACAGGAAAACACAGTAACTTTGGTCATCAATACTCAATGAATAGAAAGAGGATTAGCCCAAAATAACTTGAGGAATTGTGGGGAGCAGGGGTTATTGGCCTAGATTCATTCATTCATTCAATAGTATTTATTGAGTGCTTACTATGTGCAGAGCACTATACTATGCATTAGGAATGTACAATTCGGCAACAAATAGAGACAATCCCTGCCCATTGATGGGCTTATAGTCTAATCGGGGGATACAGACAGACAAAAACAATAGCAATAAATAGAATCAGGGGATGTACACTTCATTAACAAAATAAATAGATAAATAAATAAATATATACAAATGAGCAAAGGAGCACAGTGCAGAGGGGAGGGGAAGGGAGAGGTGGAGGAGCAGAGGGAAAGGGGGGAAATGGGGCTTAGCTGAGGGAGGTGAAGGGGGGCACCCAGAGACAGCAGAGGGAGCAGAGGGAAAAAGGGAAGCTCAGTCTGGGAAGTCCCCTTAGAGGAGGTGAGCTCTCAGTAGGGCTTTGAAGACGGGAAGAGAGTTAGTTTGGCGGAGATGAGGAGGGAGGGCATTCCAGGACAGCGGGAGGACGTGGGCCAGGGGTCGACGGCGGGATAGGTGAGAACGGGGGACGGTGAGGAGGTGAGTGGCAGAGGAGCGGAGCGTGCGGGGTGGGCAGTAGAAAGAGAGAAGGAAGGAGAGGTAGGAGGGGGCAAGGTGATGGAGACCCTCGAAGCCTAGAGTGAGAAGTTTTTGTTTTGCGCGGAGGTTGATAGGCAACCACTGGAGGTTTTTAAGGAGGGGAGTGACAGGCCCAGAGCATTTGGGGGCAGAGGGAGTGAAAACCGTTTTGTGCAGAAGAGCCAAACTAAATGAAATTCTTGGGCAGTTGTGCCAAGAACCAAACATCAGTTGAGAAGCAGCATAGTATAGTGGATAGAGCATGGGCCTGGGAGTCAGATGGTCATGGGTTCTAATCCTGCCACCACCATGTGTCTGCTGGGTGACCTTGGGTAAGTCACTTCACTTCTCTATGCCTCAATCACCTCATCCATAAACTGGGGATTGAGACTGTGAACCCCATGTGGGACAGGGACTGTGTCCAACCCAATTTGCTTTTACCCCCCCTAGCACTTATTACAGTGTCTGGCACACAGTAAGTGCTTAACAAATACCATTATTATTATTATTATTATTATTGTACAAGTATGTAAAGGTTTCAAATGCCTTGACTCCTTCCCCACTTCAATGCTTACTTGGTGGTAGACCGTCAAGATTAACCCTCCCTGCCCCTTGGGCTCCCAGTGTGGCCTGTTGACCTTGCTGCACATGGCATTAAAATGGTAAGAAGAATGATGGTGTTTATTAAGTGCTTACTCTTATGATATCATTGTGTCATGGGGCTCCTTTGGAGCAACAGCTGTTGCTGTCAATAGAAGGGGATGGGCTGGAAAGGCAGAGGAGATAAGAAGGAGCTGAGGGGAAGGGAAGGGAGAAGTGGTATAGCATGTTGGCCCTGGGAGACATTAATCCCTTCTTCCCTCCCCATCTCTCCTTCTCCTCACCCCAGAGATACAAGAGGGCAGTGTCCATGTGGCTAGCCTCAGGTCACAATGGTGCATCTTCCCTCTCACCACCTCATTTTTTTTTTAGGTATTTGTTAAGCACTTACTCTGTGTCAGGCACTGTTCTAAGCACTGGGATAGATACAAATTAGGCTGTATACAGTCCCTATCCCAACTGGGGCTCAGAGTCCAAGTAGGAAGGAGAATAGGTTTGAATCCTCATGTTGTAGTTGAGGAAAGTGATGCACAGAGAAGTTAAGATAATTTCCCTAAGGTCACAGCAGGCAAGTGGCAGAGTGGGGATTAGAATCCAGGTTCTCTGGCTCCAAGGCCCGTGTTTTATCCATTACGCCACATTGCTTCCCTAATACACAATGCAGGGGAGTGGTGTCCTTTACTCTACCCCTGGGGGGTTATTCCCCTCTCAGGGTCACATCTGGAGAGTTTCCAGTACTCTACCAGTCTTGGCTATGGGAGGGACAGTGAAGCAGGGGCCTGCCCATTCCATTCCTAGTTTGGGCAGTGGCTGGCAAGTGGACGGCAACCTGCTACAAGTCAAAACTCAACCGTGTTGGGCAGCAGCGGCACAGGAGAGAGTCGAGGCTGGAGACTCGGGTTTACTGCATGGAAGGCGGCAATTGTAAACCGCTTCCATATTTTTACCAAGAAAACTCTGTGGATGCACTACCAGAGCGCCTGCAGTTGGAGAGCGGGGTGTTCTGGGAGAGATGTGTCCAGGGTGTTGCGATGGGTTGGAAATGACTCGAAGACATAAAACAAGAACTGTATGAGAGGACTATATTAAACACTTGGGAGGGTACAATAAAATAGATCCCTATCTTTTATCTAGATAGGGTTAGAGAAGCAGCATGGCTCAGTGGAAAGAGCACGGGCTTGGGAGCCAGAGGTCATGGGTTCGAATCCCAGCTCTGCCACTTGTCAGCTGTGTGACTGTGGGCAAGTCACTTAACTTCTCTGGGCCTCAGTTACCTCATCTGTAAAATGGGGATTAAGACTGTGAGCCTCATGTGGGACAACCTGATTACCCTGTATGTACCCCAGCATTTAGAGAACAGTGCTCTTCACATAGTAAGCACTTTACACATACCAACATTATCATTATTATTATCTATACAATAAAATAGACTGATGGTAATAAGTACTTAGCACAGTACTTTGGATACAGTAAGCGCTCAGTAAACACAAATTATAAATTAGAGTAAGCCTCACAGTCAAAAACTGCTAAGCATGGTTTCTGCAGAAACACTTTGCCTTTTCTGCAAACATTATCATTACAAATGATGAAAACAAATATTACATAAA
Organism: Ornithorhynchus anatinus; assembly: GCF_004115215.2. Classification (NCBI taxonomy): domain Eukaryota; kingdom Metazoa; phylum Chordata; class Mammalia; order Monotremata; family Ornithorhynchidae; genus Ornithorhynchus; species Ornithorhynchus anatinus. The sequence continues at coordinate 90,337,500 of NC_041731.1, forward strand.
TTGAAGATTGAACAAAGATACCCAAAGTGCTAAGATGCCTGATGAAATGGTGTTACCAGGAAGGTGGGAGATTAATCAGGGTCAGAGAATGTCTCTGGGATAGGGGAGAGATACATGCATTGTTAACTTGTCCATAATTACCTTTTCAAGTGTTCACTCATTCTACCCCCCAAGTCAAACTATTTCTGCTGCAGAAGATCTCAATCTGCAAAGCAAGAGAAACTGATCTCAGCCAAAAAGTCAATTCCTCTTGATCAAATGACTGGAACATTTAAACCTTATGGTTTGAATCCCAATTCCCATAAAGTTACCTTCAAAAATAAAAAAAAAGAACAGAAAAGGATCATTGTTATTGCATCATCATACCAACTGTAACTGGTTATTTCAGTCCTACCCAGTAGGAGTACATAGGCTGCAAAAGAATAGAATAAGGAATATTTATCAGATGGCAATCAAGATGAAATGTATAGAAAAGAGTAATAATGTACATTGCTCATTACAAACATGATTGTTATGCATGTATAACGGATGTGTTGTTAAGGCACAGTGGGTTATTTGAAGTTTACAAGTTGGTTATGGATTGATTTATTCATGAAGTGCTTTGTTTCTATGACAACTTCATTGGTTGGCCGTGGACTAAATACATATAGGCATGACAGGAATTGCACAGTAAAAAACAAATCACACACTACCACCTGAATACCTTGCTGCCTTTAGGGAATAGTGAGAAATAGTTTCCAATGAGAGAAATCACCATACATGGTGTTTGAATTAGAATGATCACATGATAAACAAAAAATATATGCTTAAAAAATACTAAGTGTTCAAACTCAGCAATATAAAAATGATGGAAATGCAGAAATCCAAGACTGAGATGAGAGGTAAAACATATATTGACAATACATACTAATTTTTCTGAAGTGTCACTGATCAATGCTACGTCCTTGAAAGAGTCAGTGAGAAGCTTCCTGTCCCTGCGAACTGAGTTGTAGCAATAGATAAACAGAAAGCACAAAAGGCACTAAGATCTGCTGATCGTTATAGACTATTTTGCAGAATCAAGAATGGAGAAGCATCATGGTCTATTAGAAACAATACAAGCCTGGAAATCAGAGGACCTGTGTTCTAATTCATTCAATTGTATTTATTGAGTGCTTATTGTGTGCTGAGCACTGTATTAAGAGCTTGGAAAGTACAATTTGGCAACTAATAACGGGCTCACAGTCTAGAAGAATGGGCTCACAGTCTTCTTGGTTCCAAAACTTACCTGCTGTGTAACCTTGTACAAGTTATTTAACAGCGTGGCTCAGTGGAAAGAGTCCGGGCTTGGGAGTCAAAGGTCATGGGTTCTAATCCCTGCCCTGCCGCTAGTCAGCTATGTGACCTTGGGCAAGTCACTTAACTTCTCTGTACCTCAGTGACCTCATCTGTAAAATGGGGATGAAGACTGTGAGCCCTACGTGGGACAACCTGATTACCTTGCATCTACCCCAGTGCTTAGAACAGTGCTTGGCACACAGTAAACGCTTAACTAATACCAAAATTCTTATTATTATTAATTTTTCTGTGCCTTAGTTCCCTCAATTGCAAAATGTGAATTCAATTCCTGTTATCCCTCTGTTTGGACTGTGAACCCCCTGTGGGCCCTGACTGTCTGGTATCTATCCCAGGGTTTAGTACAGTGCTTAGTACAGTCACTAGACTGTGAGCTCATTGGGGTAGGGTCTGTGTCTATCAACCCTTTGTAGTGTACTCTACCAAACAACATAGCACTCCACAAAGAGTAAGTGCTAAAGAAGTGGCATGGCCTAGTGAAAAGAGCATGGGTCTGGGAGTCATGGGACCTGGGTTCTAATACTGGCTCTGCCACTTGTCTGCTCTATGTCCTTGGATAGGTCACTTAATTTCTCCATGCCTCAGTTACCTTATCTGTAAAGTGCAGATTTAGGCTGTGAGCCTTAAGTGGGAACAGGAATTGTGCCCAACCTAATTATCTTGTATCCACCCAAAGCTTATTATAGTGTCTGGCACGTAGTAAGTGCTTAACAAATACCACAATTATTATTATAATAAATAAATAAATCAGTAAATACCACTGATTGGAACATAGTAAGTGCTTAAAAATACCACAATTATCATTATTATTATAAGTAAATATTATCAGTAAATACCACTGAGTGGCACATAGTAAGCGCTTAATCAATATCATTATTATTATAATTGTTGTTTTCATCATTATGACAAAAAAAGTACTTTAGGCTGGCAATTAGTTTAAAAGATTGAGGTTAGGTACCAGGCCAACACTTAGCATGCCCTATACACAATTCAGAATCCGATTCATGGACAAATATTTGAATGCAGGTCAATGAGTTCTGCTATCTGGGCAGTGCGTCATTCTGTCACACCTTTTCTCTTTCATGGCATTTGTTAAGTGCTTGTAATATGTCAAACACTATTCTGAGTACCTGGATACATACAAATTAATTAAGTCTGATGCAGTCCCTGTCACACCTGGGGCTCCCAGTTTAAGTCACCTAAAGAGACTTATCTGCCTTTAAGGGCCATAAGAATGGATGACAGAAGAATATCTAAGCAACTGCGATGATGGCAGTATATTCATTCATTCATTCAATTGTAATTCTTAATAATAACAATAATAATAATAATAATGGTATTTGTTAAGCGCTTACTCTGTGCCAAGCACTGTTCTAAGCGCTAGGATAGATACAAGGTCATCAGGTTGTCCCATGTGGGGCTCACAGTCTTAATCCCCTTTTCCAGATGAGGGAATGGAGGCACAGAGAAGTTAAGTGACTTGCCCAAAGTCACACACCTGATAAGTGGTGGAGCTGGGATTAGAGCCCACAACCTCTGACTCCCAAGACCCTTCTCTTTCCATTAACCCATGCTGCTTAAGTACTTAATGTGTGCAAAGCACTACACTAAGTGCTTGGGAGAATACAATGTAACAATAAACTGACAAATTCCCTGCCCACAAAGAGCTTACAGTCTAGAGTGGTAGAAAGGCACTAATATAAATTACTAAATAACTAAATAAATTACAGATATTTAAATAAATAATGAATTACAGTTATAACAATGAAGCATAACCTAAGACACTGGGGCGTAATTGTGTACAGAGAAGAGCATTAGCACAAATCAAACTAACCCAGCAAACAGAAATGTAAGATGGCTTTAAGAGCAGAGGCTTAAAGAAGATTGAGACACCAAGAGGGAAAAATAAACGGTCTGCCAAACACTACTGATAGCAAATTTAACTCTTCTACAAAGATCAGTCTTTCACATGCCCACAATGTGGAAGGAACTGCAAGTCATGCCTTGACCTCTTAGTCATCCTGCTAATATCAATCGAATCATAGTCCTCTGCAGCTGCGGATTTCCTCCTGCCTTAAGGACATCTCTACTTGGATGTCCCGCCGACGTTCCATATTTAACACGTCCAGAATAGAACACCTCATCTTCCCACCCAAACCCTGTCCTCCCTGAGACTTTCCCAGCACTTTACACACCACCACCATCCTCCCTGACTCACAAGCCTTCAACTTTGATCTCATTCTTGACTCATCTCTCTCTTTCCACCCATACAATCAGTCAGTCACCAAATCCTACCAGTTCTACCTTTAGAACATCTCTACAATCTGCCTTATTCTTTCTGTCCAAACTGCCATCACACTGGACCACTTGCCATATCCTGTGTTGACTGTTCATTAACCTCCTTACCGATTTTCCCACCTACAGTCTCTCTCCTCTCTGGTCCAAACAACTCAGCTTCCTGGATCATTTTTCAAAAATATTGTTCTGAGCAACTCTCCCCATTCCCTAACAACCTCCAATGGTTACCCATTCCTCTTCGCATCACCTCATCTCACCACTGACTTTAAGGCACTAAATCAACTCTCTTTATAGCTTATCGATCCTTGCTTCCTTGCCACTACAACCCAGTACGAGCACATTGTTCCTCTAACACCAGCCTACTTACCTTGATCTCGTCTCTCTCATCTCTCTCATCATCTCACTCACATCTCTCTCTCACTATTATCATCTCTCTCACTAGCTCTCTCGCATGGCTTCCCTCTTGGCTGGAACTCTTTCCTCCTTTATATCCAACAGATCACCACTATCCCTATCTTCAAAGCCCTACTAACACCACACCTTCTCCAGAAAGCCTTCCCTGACTGATCTCTCAATGCCTACTCCAGTATCCTGCTTTTCTACATTGTCTATGCATTTAGGTTCTTACCTCCAACGTGCTTTGATACTCACCCCACTCCTAGAGCAACAAGACTTGTTTCACTATCCTTATACTTTTCGCATATTACCCCCCCCAACCAGAAATGTATTTAGATGTCCCTGCCCCTTGCTAGATTGTAAGCTCCTTGAAGGCAGAGATCATGTCTACTAATTCTATTGTACTCTCTCAAATGCTAAATACGGTACTCTGCATACTCAGCCCTTAATAAATACCATTGATTGATTGGTATTCATTGGGCATCTACTTTGTGTAAATTAATGTATAAGCATTTGGCTAGCACAAATTAGAAAAAAATAATGGACCTTGCCCCCAAAGAGCTTACAGTGTAGTGGGAAGCTGTTAGAAACAAGCCTTTCACAACTGCTATGACTATGTTAGGATTACTACACACATATTATTATTAAGGAAGATGCCCTTGAGGACCAGGCAGGACCAAGAAGGATATGATGATGAAAATGGCATTTTTGAAGCGCTTACTCTGTGCAGGCACTGTAGCACTGGTATAAAAACAAGATAATTAGGTTGGCACAGTCCCTGTACCACATGGGACTCACAGTCTTAATCCCCATTTTACAGACAAGGAAGCTGAGGCCCAGTGAAGTGAAGCAACTTGCCCAAGGTCACATAGAAGATAAGTGGCGGAGCTGGGATTAGAACCCAGCTCCTTGACTCACATGCCCATTCTCTTTCCATTAGGCCACACTGCTTCTTGACATATGGGGGAAGAGAGGGTTTTATGAAACTTGGGTATTGGGTGCCTGTAACGTGTGCCCCACAGGACAGCAGTTCAAGTATTAAAATCTTTGACCCTGAACATGTCTGCAATAAGTCTTGACTCTGTTTGGCAATAAAACTTACCCAAAATCTGAGTTTCCTTTGCTGTCTCAGCAGAAGATTCATTGGGGATTCAGGCTAACAAATACATGAATGAATGTGTAAATTACTTTAAATTGGGACTCTGCCTATATGATAGAGTGTAAACATCAATCATCAATCAATCATATTTATTGAGCTCTTACTATGTGCGGAGCACTTGGGAGAGTACAATAGAATTAGACATTTTCCCTGCCCACAAGGAGTTTACAGGTTAGAGAGCTAAGAGAATGTAAGAATTTAGAGCAGTGGATACACACTGGGAAGGTGAAGATTGATTACGGAATGTCTCCTGGAAGAGATGAAGATAGGGAGAGGGTATTTGAAAATAGAGTTCAATCCAACTAAGAGGAAGGATGTGAGAGTGGGGTCAGAGGTGAGACAGTTGAGAAGAAGTCACAATAAGAATGCTAGCTTGGTAGGAATGAAGATTGTCCCCTGAGTGTTAGAAGAAGAAATCTAATGAAATGACAGTGTCCCCCCTTCAGGCTATAATCTCATTGTGGGCAGGGAATGTGTCTGTTATACTGTTGAGTTCATTCAATAGCATTTATTGAGCGCTTACTATGTGCAGAGCACTGTACTAAGTGCTTGGAATGTGTAATTCGGCAACAGATAGAGACAATCCCTGCCCAATGACAGGCTCACAGACCAACAAAAACAAGACAACATAATCACGATAAATAGAATCAAAGGGATGTACACCTCATTAGCAAAATAAATACATACCCAAATGCTCTGCAAACAGAAAGTGCTCAATAAATATGATTAATTGATTGATTCACAGCATGCCTTAAAAACAATGGTCAGAGTTGCTGCTTGATGAGGAGTGAATAAGTATTTCAAACTCCTGGAGATTTATGAAGACTTGAAAAACATGTACAGGTTTAGAAAAACGATCCAGGCAGAAGAGTGGAATGTGGATCTCCGAGGGGAAGAACTGGAGACAAGCCGCTGTTTCAGGGAGATGGCCATTTGGGTGGTGGAGCTGAAGCAGCATGGTGTAGTGTTTAAGGCACGGGCCTGGAAGTCAGAAGGACATGGAGTATAATCCCGGCTCCCACATCTGTGTGACCTTGGGCAAGACACAACTTCTCTGTGTCTCAGTTACCTCATCTGTGAAACCTAGGGATTAAGAGTCTGAGCCCATTTAGGGACAGGGACTGTGTCCAACCCGATTAACTGATAGCTACCTTAGTGCTTGTAACAGTGGTTGGCACATAGTAAGTGCTTAACAGGTACCATAATTATTATTATTATTATCATGACCTCTGACTCCCAGGGCCATGCTCTAGCCAATATATGACCCTTTTGAAAAAACAAAACAGAAATCAAACTCATCAATTCAGAGAGATTATATTCCAATTTGAGTTTACTTCTGAGAGACTCTTGGGTAAATATTTCAGTAAATACTTCCAGCCTCAAAAAGACTGCACCCATCCTCACTTAAAGCATTCATTAAATGGGACATGTAAGGGAAGCAGTGTGGCTTAGTGGATAGACTACGGGCCTGAGATTCAAAAAGACTTGGGTTCTAATTCTGGTTCTGCCACATCTGTAAAATGGGGGTTGAGACTGTATGCCCCATGTGGCACATGGACTGAACCCAATCTGATTAACGTGTATCTACCCCACTAATTAGAACAGTCCTTGGCATATAGTGAGCACTTAACAAGTACCATAATTATTATCATGTGGGATTCTGCTAGGTCACTTTACAAGTAAGTTTAAACCACTGAATGGCCTAAAATAAATGACTTACTTGTCAAATGAGAAGCAGCATGTAGAAGTAGCAAGGTGTAGTGGATAGAATAGGGATCTGGGAATCGAAGGTCATGGGTTCCAATCCTGGCTCCACCACTTGTCTGTTGTGTGACCTTGGGAAAGTCACTTCACTACTCTGGGCCTCAGTTCCCTCATCTGTAAAATGGTGATTGAGATGGGAGCCCTACGTGGGACAGAGACTGTGCTCAACACGACTTGCTTGTATCAACCCCAGCTCTTAGTACAGTGCCTGGAAAATATTTAAACACTTAACAAATTCCATAGTCATTGATTATTATTAAGTCAGATGTTGAATAAAGCCTTAATAGCCAACTGTCATCTTACTCAACTGATTATGGCTGATTCATCAATTCTCAGGAATGTTCCTCAGGAACCACTTTGGCCAGTATGTTAAATTGGGCTGAATTTATATTCCCATCCCCAAAGATCAAAGACAAAGAAAGAAATGTTAAATATTCTTTGATGAATTGCAAATAAAGGAGTCTTCTGGACCACCTATGATACGTTCATTTTATCTCAATAACAATACTAGCCCCTGAACCTTTATATTAATTTGACTTGGAAGATGAGGCCAAAAGCCCATGCTTCCTTATCCTATTATTGCTAATATGTCATATTTCTGACCCATTTTCTGACCTGATCTCTTGCATATTCCTTTTGCCTGGATTGTACTACCTCCAACCTCCTGAAAAGATGTTGGGAAATTGTCACTGTTAACTAAAATTTAAAACCTATATTACTGTATTATTTTGAACTGATCCCAACCAATTTAACATATGTTGAAATTGCGAAGTCGGGAACAGTCAATTGTACGAAGATGTGATAGCAACAGAAAGAGACAGTTAATAGGCAATTAAGGCTTCATTGCCTTCACCATCACCACAAAGCTCTTTATCTGGCTTCACAACACAAGGAAGAAATCCAGTCAGCCAATATTGGTTTTTATTTAACATTGCCATTTCAGTGACTCTTTGCTGACTTGTCGCTTTTCATTTGTCGCACCTCTTTTCATATATAAGACTTTCTATTTTTTTCTGATCAGGACTCCTTAATTTGCAGAAAACATTTTTGATGAGAAACTGATATTAATTTTATTTTAGAAAAAAATTCATTAACAAATGGGACTGTATTCATCTAGATCACAGTTAGTGCAGAGGCTAATCCCTCGTCTCTCTTCACTCTGCCAACATATTCACCCATGCTTTAGTTATTTTCCGCATTGATTACCACAACCTCCAATATATAGGCCTTTCCTTTTCTCATTTTTTCTCCCCTCACCTCTGAAGAATGCTTTGCCAAGCTAATTTACCTTTCATGCTATTCCCCATATCCTATTATTCCTTGGATCTCTGCACTGATTTTACTTTCTACGTGCACTTTTTAAATATTTCCTTCCTACCTGAACAAACATCCATCCTCTATTCTTTCTCTTCAACCTCCATATATTTCCTCAGTTATTTAGCCTGGGGGTCTTCCGTGTCTTTCCTAAGATAACTTCCACTTACCTCAAGGGCCTGGAGGCCAATTAACTCCATCTCTTTATTTGTCTAATTATGCCTTTGTCATGCTATGAAAGAAACACCTTGGTAAATAGAGAAAACTTAAATCTGCAACTGATTATTCTCTACTGGGAGTGTATCTTGTTGAGTACAGTCAGAGAACAAAACATAGTCTATGTCACACTGGCAAAGTACTTAGACTATGCTGGAAAAGGACAAAGGAGATCTTAGAGAAGCAGTGTGGTCTGGTGGATACAGCAAAGACCTGGGAGTCAGAAGGACCTGCGTTCTAATCCCAGCTCCACCTATTGTCTGCTCTGTCACCTTGGGCAACTCAATTAACTTTTCTGTATCTCTGTGGTCTCATCTGTAAAATGGGGATTAAGAAACTGGGAGCCCCATATGGGACTGGGACTGTGTCCAACCTGATTACTCGAAGTCTACTCCAGTGCTTAGAACAGTGCCTGGCACATAGTAAGTGCTTACCAAATACCATAAGAAAAAAGAAAAATAGTTGAGGAATTATGCAGTGAATTTGATCCAGTTACATACTGCCTATCAAGATCACTGAGATGCAGTGGAATGAAGGAGAGGAAAAGAATGGAACTGGCCTGTGGTGGTGAGGTCTTTTCTCCACTTTAGGAGGAGCACAAGGTTGTTAATAATTAATGATAATTATGGTATTTGTTAAGCACTTACTATATGCCAAGCACTGTTCTAAGCATGGGGTAGATACCGGGTAATCAGGTTGCCCCACGGGGGTGCTCACACTTTTAATCCCCATTTTACAGATGAGGTAACTGAGGCACAGAGAAGTTGAGTGACTTGCCCAAGGTCACACAGCAGACAGTGGCAGAGATGGGATTTGAACCCATACCCTCTGAATCCCAAGCCTGTGCTCTTTCCTCTTTCTCATAGTTCTGTAGGAGGGGCAGAATCTGGAAGTGGAGTTCTGTATTCCACCTTTTCCACAATTGTATGGAATTTTGCCTATCCTTGCCACTTTTGATCAGCAATTGAAGGGTTACTTTGGCACAAATTATTCAAATAATTGCCACAAATTTCTATTAATCCATCAGTTAAACATCAATAATTATTGAGCACCTACTGTGTGCAGGATGCCACACTAAGCACTAGACATGATCCCTTTCCTCAAGAAGTTTACAATGTAGTTGGGGAGGCAGACAGTAAAATCAATTAGAGATAGAAGGAGGTAATGGATTATGTAAAATATGTACTTACGTGCAGTGGGGGCTGGGAAGTAACTATTTGCCTATTAAGAGGCAGTTTGCTCTAAGCAGGCAAATAGAGGATGGAAAAGTGCTGATGGGGCCAGCAGTGGGAATATATGGTGGGTTATACTTCATTTTTACTACAGAGACAAAGCCTCAGTTATGTAGATAATCAAAGTAGTTTTCTTGAGTGTAAATCGTTGGAAAACTCTCTCATTTCTCCTCTCTGCTTTAGCAGTGAAGACTTGACTAGGCTCTTCCAGTGATAGGTTTATATTAGGAAGGCCAACGTTTACTTCAGCAGAAACAAAATGGTTATGTGGACCCTTCCTGGAGACCCGTAATGAGATAACACTGGCCTCTCCCACTACCCTGCAACCCATGCCTTCTAAAATGTCTTTCTCATTCCCTGAACTCCTACGTACCTCCCTTCCAACTGAACCTTGAATCCACCCTCTCTCCACCCCTGGAGGACCTCCTAATTCCCCCTGAACTCATCCACACACCTCTAGGACTGAACAATGCAGGGATTGGGCCACGTTAAGTGGGGAAGAAGTCCTGGGTGGGGGGGTAATACTTTCTCCCTCATTCTGCCCTAGGCCACTCTTAACCCACTAGGCTTCACAGTGATGGTGATAGCAGGGGCTGTAGCCAGGGAATGGGCTGGCCAAGGCCATTAAATAGATATTAAAGATAAGAGCCTCAGCTGGTGGGGAGGGAAGTGGTTATAAAGAAGGGCTGCAGGGATGAGGATGAGGGTTTGGGGAGCAGATTCATTCAATCGCATTTGCTGAGCACTTACTGTGTGCAGAGCACTGTACTAAGCACTTGGGAGCAGATGTAGAGGCAGGTGGAACAATGGGGAAAAATACATTTAAGCCATGGTCAGGGAGAGAGAACCAATGGGATTGGAAAGGTTAGGAGAAGGAGTGGGAGACAGAGTTAATTAACCACCAGCCAGTAGGAAAGGGTTGACAAAACTCTTTCACTTCTGCTGAAATAATGTCAGACCTGCTGATACCGGACTCAGTAACATTCAACATTTTATGATTATTATTATTATCAATATTAGAAAATATTGTTATTAGCACATAGTAAGGGCTTCATATTTTTAGTACTAATAAGAGCATTCATTGTTTACTATGTCCTAAGCACTGTGCTAAGAGCTGGGATAGAAACAATAGATAATTCGATTGGACCCAATATCTGTCCCCCATGGGACTCACAGTCTTAGTGGGAGGAAGAACAAGCATTTTATGCCCATTTCACAATGAGTAAACTGAGACAGAGAAGTGAAGAATTAGAGAGATGTGAAGTGACTTACCCAAGGTCAGACAGCAGACAAATGAGGGATCTGGGGTTAGAGCTCAGGTCCTTTGACTCCCAGGCCTGTGCTCTTCCATTCATTCATTCATTCACTTGTCTTTGTTGAGCACTTACTATGTGTAGAGCACTGCACTAAGCACTTGATAGAGTACAATATAAGAATAAACAGACACATTCCCTGCCTTTCCATTCAACCACACTGCTTCTATGTCTATACTATTTCTCCTCATCTATAGCTGACAACAGTATGAAGATGACACTAGTGAGGTTGGGTCCCATGCAGGCTTGCTAATGTGATTTGCTAATGTCACTTCATGTACCATGTGTCCAAATATAGTGTCCCTTTGATCCCTGGAGGGGCCATAGGCCAAGAACAGGAAAGATATCCCACTGCTACTGTCCTTTGGATCTCCGGTTCCAATCAATCTTGAGTATTTCTCCGAGTTATCAATATATGAAAAGGAAGGTGGTTGTTGGGGGGACTTGATCAAAAATGCTGATTCTGATTCTTGTCAATTTAGTCCTGGAACAAAAATTTCCTGGATGATGGCCTCTTATAAAGTTTGCTTACCAACATAGTGCTACAATTATTATTCCAGGTCACACAGCCATCAAGTGGTGGAGTCAGGTTTAGAACTCAGGCCCCCAACTCACAGAGAATTTATACTTTCCACTAAACCAAACTGCTTCATATTTCAGGCAGCTTAAGGGAGGTAAAGGGTGAGCTGATGTAGGCACAGACCCTGGTTCTCTTGATCCCCATCCCAATAACTAACAGAGACATGGTCCTAATTTCAGCAATTATGTTAGCTTAGGGCTGCCTGTATTGTTGAAATGTTGAAACATGATAGTGTTAATGTATTGTTGAAATGATGAAATGGTACTTACAAAGCCTTCAAACAGAGCACACTGGACTTCAGAACAAGAGGTTTGAATGATTAAAAGTTCAAGCAGTGTGTCCTAAGGGAAAAAGCCCGGGCCTGCTAGACCTAGCTTCTCATCCCAGCTGTACCACCTGCTGCTGTTTGACCTTGGGCAGGACATTTTTCTGAGTTTCAGTTTCCTCACATGCAAAATGCAGTGGTAAAGTACCTGTTCTTCCTCTCCCTTAAACTATGATCACCATGTGGGACAGGGATGGTATCTGATCTGATTATATCTACCTCAGCACTTAGCACATAGTAAACACTTAAGAAATACCAAAGTTCTTATTATTACTCTCATGTTGCATATCATTTTGCACATGTTTTCATGTATCACACACACACACATGCCTAAGCTAAGAAATCTGGGAACAACTTTTGTCTGCCTCAATTCTAAGCTCTGTTCATTTCTTAAAGTGGTTGTCTGATGTGGTCATAGGTCTGTGAGAGACAGATCATCTCAATAAAATGCTGTTTTGTTTTTCTTTTGTTTGTTTATTAGTGCTGACTTTTAAAGACTTGAAAATATGACACCAATCCACTGAAATGGTATTTTGGCAAAAGCAGTGTTTTTCTTTCATCGTCTGTTTCTCTTCCAGACACAGCAATTTCTGTTTCTAGAGTCAACATGGTTCAAATCACTGGAGTCACTTCACTGAAAAGTGCCCATTCTTTCGAACTTACAATAGCTTAAAACCTTTACCGTGTTTAACTTAGTGCCATTTTCCCTCTTAACTGTTTCTATTTTATTTTATCTACATAATTGGTAGAATGCGAGCAGGACCCCAAACTCCTTCCCAGCTGACAGATGGAGGGCCTGGCCGCTTGTGGGATTGAAAGTCTCTGTGTCTCTGGCCACTTCCTCCCTGCTCCTGATGAAGACAAAAGTCCAGGCTGTTCTGGAAGTATATTACAGAGTTGCTTTTCTGCTTTTAAATTGCTTTTTTTTGTTTTGAGCTATGTGACAGCACATTGTTTACCTTAACGTGCTAAGTCTGTGCATATATGCCTGTCATTGTTATATTCTGGACTTGTTGAAGTTTGTTGGTTTTTTTCAGGTAGCTAGCTTTTATCCTATTCAGCCAGAGTAGCTGTGAGTTTGGGCATTGTTTTTATTGGAAAATAAAAAAAAAAAAGGAAAATCTGAGTCTTGTGTTTGTCCCATTGTAATGCATGGAAGAGGTAAAGAGCGAAAGGCTCTAAAGAGCAACAAGGAGCAACTAAATGCCTAACACATTCAAATGTTTAATACTGGCCATGAAAGATGTTTCATGTTGGCCATGAAAGACAACATGAAGACCTAAATATACCTCTGAGTGCCATTTTCCTACACTGAGTGCCTGCTTATAGATACAAGCACTTTAATAGATCTAACATACCACAAAGTGGGCTCCTATATATTAGCAAACATAATAAGCAGAAATGAACATCTTTACCTATGAATCCCCTCTGTGTCATCTTTTGTCTTTTACTTCTACAGTGACAGTTTAAATTTGCATCTCTAGAACCTTACAGAAGGAAAGGAAAATTAATACAATTTATTTGAGCTTGGTAAAATTAATCTACTTATAGCCCCTCATCCAGGTTTCGAAAGCTAGAAATTTTGAGGTGAGTCTACAACACCAAAAGTCCTCGGTCTTCATACAGATATTGTACAACTCCAACTGCCTCTACCATCTGTCACAAAAGTGGGTGGAACATACCGTACCAGCTCAGTAATCTGAGGGCAGCAGAATAAAGGCATCTGTGAAAAAAGACAATTTCTGCAAAAGCAAAAAACAGATGTAAAATAGATTACAGCATATACAGTTACAAGCCATACTATGATTAATCTTTTTTTCTAGGGCATCTCCAAGGAATTTTGATTTACCACAGAATAGTGGCCCCATCAGAAGTAATTTAACTCTAGCAACAATCTAAAGCTTGGATGTAGCACCATATGTTTGACTGTTGTATAAGTTTATAAATGAATGAGATGCATGTGTATGGTGGGGAAAGAGGAAGCTGGCACTTAGACAAGACTGATCTAGGGTGATGACTATTAAGGGGAGAAGGTGTTGACAGGAAGGCTAAAGATGTTGACATGCAGGTTTAAGGCCCTTGCAAATCATGTTATGAAAGGACACCTGTGGAAGTCTTAGGCGACCAAGAATTTTCCAACTTCAAGAGCTGCGCACCCTCTGAACCTCGATTTCTAGCCTCTCTTCCTGTTTTTTATGGTGTTTATTAAGCCCCTAATTTGTGCCAAGCACTGTATTAAGTGTTGGGGTAGGTGATAGTATTTGTTAAGTGCTTACTATGTGTCAGGTACTGCTTTAAGCACTGGAATAGATACAAGATAATTGGGTTGGATAAAGTCCCTGTCCCATGCAGGTCTCAAAGTCCTAATCCCCATGTTGAGGCCCAGAGAAGTGAAGTGACTTGCCCAAGGTCATACAGCAGACAAGTGGCAGATCCGGATTTAGAACCAATGATCTCCTCACTCCCAGGCCCGTGCTCTAGCCACTACGCCATGCTGTTCTAATCAGATACAATTAATCAGTTTGGACACAGTCCCTGTCCCACACAGGGCTCATAATCTTCATCCCCATTTAACAGATGAGGTGACTGAGCCAGAGAGAAGTCAAGTGACTTGCCTAACATCACATAGCAGACAAATGGCGGAGCTGGGATTAGAACCCAGGTCCTTTTGACTCCCAGGCCCATGTTATTTCTCCTAAGCCACCTACTTCTCACACTATTAGTCTAATGCTTGTTTGGGGATAAAGCAAGAATTCCGGTTACATGACTTGCAATCCATTCTTTCGTATCAATATCAGATTTACTTTTAATAATAATAATAATAATAATAATGTTGGTATTTGTTAAGCGCTTACTATGTGCAGAACACTGTTCTAAGCGCTGGGGTAGATACGGCGTAATCAGGTTGTCCCACGTGAGGCTCACAGTCTTAATCCCCATTTTACAGATGAGGTAACTGAGGCCCAGAGAAGTTAAGTGACTTGCCCACAGTCACACAGCTGACAAGTGGCAGCGCTGGGATTCGAACCCATGATCTCTGACTCCCAAGCCCGTGCTCTTTCCACTGAGCCACGCTGTTTTAGTGTGTAGATCCATACTCACAAGGAGAAAGCTTCGACCTTTATTTCTTCAATAAACACATTTTCTTGACTAAAATGCTATCTTACTTAAAATAATTTTCTAGACTGTGAGCTCATTGTGGGCAGGAAGTGCATCTGTTTATTCCTACATTGAACTCTTGCAAGTGCTTAGTACAGTACTTTGCACACAGTAAGCGCTCAATAAATACAATGGACTGAGTGAATAATTCAGATTTTTCTGTTGCTTCTATCTCTTCCCCTTGCACTGATTGATCTACCCTGGATTGTAGTAATGTTTCTCATTTGGCCATATCACTTCAAAGAGAAAAGCTAAAAACTTTGACCCACTTACAAGTTAACTTTCCCTTTTTATTTTCTCTGAAAACTATATTGAGATGTTTGGAATATGAATTTTTTTTAAATAAAAGAGGAATGTGGTGTGTCCGTGAACAGCAACTTCTGTTTTTGAAATTGGCATGTTTTCCCCTCTGAATCACATTTGTAAAGCTGAATTTAGCAGCCCTTTCCTGAGTCTCTGCCAATTGTAACATTATACTTCTAAATTTTTTTAAAGCCCTTCACTCCTACTTTTAAAAAACGTGACAGCTAAAAGTGGCATCCAAGAATCAGCCTGGGGTTGAAATTTTCTGGAATTGAGGTTAAGTTTAGTAGGAGAACTTGAAACCTCTCTCCAATAAAGGAAGTTCAAAGTTTTGATGATGGGATTCCATTAATTCTGGGGAGAGTGCGAGGGTCTTTCAAGTGTTAATCTCTGGACATCAAGCTTTTTAAAGCAAGCCCTGTTCACGACATTTGGGGAAAGAAACCAAATTCAAATTGAATTGGACACAATAGGCATATGAGTTTGAAAAGCAAAGGAGAGATTTAGCTAAACTAACTTTCTTTAAAAGGTTCCATATTACATTGCACTCAAAGTACAACCAGAGTCACCTCAAAGCATACCTCTTCAAAACTAGAGAGGGAAGGTGAGCTTAATAATGATATTGGTATTTACTGAACACTCACTGTGGGCAGGGCAGAGCACCAGGTGCTTGGGAGAGCACAATACAATAAAGTTGGCAGACACAATCCCTGTCCTCAAGGGATTTGCTCTCCTCCCATTCACTTCTTAGCCCTCTGCAATCTGATTTCTGCCTCCACTCCACCGAGATTACATTCCTTATGGTCACCAGTGACCACCTCCTGAACAAATGTAATGGATTAATCTCCATACTAATCATCTTCAAACTCCCAGCTGCCATCATCACTGAGTCTCCTCTTCCCATGAAAACCATACCTAACCATGGCAATACTGACACAGGTCTCTGCTGCCTCTCCTCTGACCTCTCTCTCTGATCCTAAGGGAAGCAGTGTGACTTAGAGGAAAGAACTCAGGCTTGGGAGTCAGAGGACGTGGGTTCTAATTCCCACTTGTCTGCTGTGTAACCTTGAGCAAGTCACTTAACTTTTCTGGGCTTCAGCTCCCTCATCTGTAAAATGGGGATTGACTGTGAGCCCCAAGTGGGACAACGTGATGACCTTGTATCTACCCTAGTGCTTAGAACAGTGCTTGGCACACAGTAAATGTTTAACAAATACCATTATCATTATTATTATTATTATTATCCTTCACTTCCTCTTTCACCTGTTCTTCTTTTGACATTCAGCCAGGGACCATGGTTTCCCTCAAGCCTCTGTTTGGGGCTCACTTTTCTTTTCACCGTGTAATTGTCCTTTATCCAAGAGGATATCACAAGGGTGAAAGTTACTTATGAATGTGCTTGTGATTGAAAAGGCCAGTGAGGAAATGGCATGGCCTAATGGGTAGAGCATGGGCCTGGGAGTCCTTCTGGCTCTGGTTCAAATCCTGGCTCTGGTTCAAATCCTGGCTCTGCCCCTTGTCCATTTCCCCCTTCAAAGCCCTACTGAAAACTCACCTTCTCCAAGAGGCCTTCCAAGACTGAGCCCCTTTTTTCTCAGGTCCTCCTCCCCTCTCCATCGCCCCGACTCCCTCTCTCTGCTCCAACTCCTTCCTCACCCCACAGCACTTGCGTATATATAGACATATTTATTATTCTATGATGTGTATATATCTATGATTCTACTTAGTTATACTGATGCTACTGATTCCTGTCTACTTGTTTAGTTTTGTTTGGTATCTGTTTCTCCCCTTCTAGACTGTGAGCCAGGTGTTGGGTAGGGATTGTCTCTACTTGTTGCTGAACCGTACTTTCCAAGCGCTTCGTACGGTGCTCTACACACCTTAAGTGCTCAATAAATATGATTGAATGAATGAATGAATGTGTGACTTTGGCTTAAGCCACTTAACTTCTTTGTGCCTCAGTTACCTCATTCGTTCATTCAGTGGTATTTATTGTTTACTGTGTGCAGAGCACTGGTACTAAGCACTTGGGAAAGTACAATTTATCAAGAGAGACAGTCCCTGCCTGCAACGAGCTCACAGTTTGGAGGGAAAGAAGGAGACAGACATGAATACAAATAAGCAGACATCAATATAAATAAATAAAATTACAGATATATAGATAAGTGCTGTGGGGTGGTGGGGCGGGGTAAGAGCAAAGGGAAGAAGTCAGAGTGATGCAGAAGGGATTGGGAGATGAGGAAAAGTGGGACTTAGTCTGGGAAGGCCTCTTGAAGGAGATGTGTCTTCAGTAAAGCTTTGATTGGGGGACGGTAATTATCTGGCGGATTTGAGGAAGGAGGGCATTCCAGGCCAGGGGTAGGACATGGGCCAAGGGTCGGTGGTGAGACAGGTGAGATCGAGGCACAGTGAGAAGATTAGCACCAGAGGAGCAAAACGTGTGACCTAGGTGTAGAAAAAGAGAAGTAAGGTGTGTTAGGAAGGGGCAAGGTGATGGACTGCTTTAAAGTCAATGGTGAGGAACTTTTGATTGATACAGAGGTGGGTAGACAGCCATTGGAGAATTTTGAGGAGGATTTTCATCTGTAAAATGGGGATTAAGACTGTGAGCCCTATGTAGGCTGTGGATGGTGTTCAATCTGATTAGGTTGTATCTACCCCAGCGCGTCATATACTGTCTGGCACACAGTAAGTGTTAAACAGATGCCATAAAAAAAGTCAAATGACAACTTTTATTGAGCACTTTCTGTGGGCGAAACACTGTAATAAGAGCATGGGAGAGTACAAAAGAGTAATAATAATAAAAGTGGATTTGTTAAGTACTTACTACGTGCCCAGATAATCAGGTTGGACACAGTCCCTGTTCCACATGGGGCTTACCGTCTAAGTAGGAGGGACAACTGGTATTTGATCCCCACTTTACAGATGAGGAAACTGAGAAGAGAAATTTAATAATAATAATAATTGTGGTATTTGTTAAGTGCTTACTATATGCCAGACACTATACTAAGCACTGGCGTGGATACAAGCAAATTGGGTTGTACACAGTCCCTGTCCCATGTGGGACTCAGTCTCAATCTCCATTTTATAGATGAGGGAACTGAGGTCCAGAAAGATGAAGCAACTTGCCCAAGGTCACACAGCAGACCAGTGCCAGAGCTGGGATTAGAATCCATGACTTCCTGATTCCAAGGCCCATGTTCTCTCGGTGCCACCATGCTGCTTCAGTCGCATGTATTGAGCGCTTACTGTGTGCAGAGCAATGTACTAAGTGATTGGAATGTGCAATTCAGCAACAGATAGAGACAATCCCTGCCCAACAACGGGCTCACAGTCTCCCAAAGTCATGCAGTGGGAGAATTAGACTGTGAGCCCATCATTGGGCAGGGATTGTCTCTATCTGTTGCCGAATGGTACATTCCAAGTGCTTAGTACAGTGCTCTGCACATAGTAAGAGCTCAGTAAATACTATTGAATGAATGAGAATAGTGGAGTTGGAAGAGAATCCAGGTCCTCTGACGCCCAGGCTTGTGCTCTTTCCACTAGGCCAATTCCTGCCCTCTAGAAGTTTACAGCCTAGTTGGTACCAGATACATTGTACATACAAAGAGCTCTTCATAACTGTGTTATTGTGTTTACTATTTGCAGCATCTGGTTCTGTCTATTCTTTGCCTCTGCTCTCATTCCTTATAAAGCCTATGCTTGAAAAGAGTCATTCCTTTCATTTTTCACTCACTTCCATCTTCTTCTATGACTCAAACCTCCACCTCTATGCAGATAACTTCCGAACCTATCTCTCTAGCTCCATTGACTCATCTCTGCACCTCCTCCTTCTTTCAGAACATTTCCAAGTGGATAGACAACCCATTGATACCTTAAACTCATTATATTTAAAACTGAATTCCTCATTTTCCCTCCCAAATCCTTTCTTCCACCTAACTTTCCCATCACAGTTGATAACATTATTATCCTCCATGCTCCTGAAGTGATAGTAATTGTGGCATTTGTTCTGTCCCCTTTTAGGGTCGCACCTGGAGAGTTTCCAGTACTCTAGCAGTCACGACTACAGGAGGGAGAGTGAGGCAGAGGCATACTCATTCCATTCCTAACTTGGCCAGTGGCTACTGAGAGTAAGACAATCTACTACAAGTCAAAACACCCCTGTGCTGGGCAGCAGCGGCTTGGGAGAGAGTCGAAGGCAGAGACTCCTTTGCCCTGTGGAAGGAGGCAGTAGTAAACCGCTTCCATATTTTTACCAAGAAAACTCTATGGATATGCTACCATAAAGATTGCAGATGGAAATGGGGTGTTCTGGGAGAGATGTGTCTATGGTGTCGCTACGGGTCGGACACGACTCGACAGCATATGACAACAATAACAATTTGTTCAGTTCTTACACTGTGCCAAGTACTAAGTTAAGCACTGGGGTAGATACAAGATAATCAGGTCCTACAGGGGTTCACACTCTAAGTAGGAGGGAGAAAAGGTATTGAATCCCCATTTTGCAGATGAGGGAAATAATGTTGGTATTTGTTAAACGCTTACTATGTGCCGAGCACTGTTCTAAGCGCTGGGGTAGACACAGGGGAATAAGGTTGTCCCACGTGGGGCTCACAGTCTTCATCTCCATTTTACATATGAGGTAACTGAGGCACTGAGAAGTTAAGTGACTTGCCCAAAGTCACACAGCTGATTAGTGGCTGAACCGGAATTCGAACCCATGACCTCTGACTCCAAAGCCCGTGCTCTTTCCACTGAGCCACGCTGAGGCACCGAGAAGTTATAAGTGGCTTACCCAAGGTTGCACAACAAACAAATGGAGCCAGGATTAGAATGCAGATCCTCTGACTTCCAGGCCTGTGCTCTTTCCAATGGGTCATGCTGGCTTCCAGCAGAAGCCTGGCATTATCCTTGTCTCCTCCCTCTCCTTTAACATTTATATTCAGTCGGTTATTAAATCCTTCCTTTTCTCCTCCACAATGCTTCCAGGGTCTGCCCTTTCTCATCATTCAACAGGCCCACATGCTGGCCCAGGCATTCATCACAGTACTCTCACAAGGCCTTATCACAGTGTTCTACACAGAGGCCCTCATTAAATACTATTGATTGATTGATAGGGCTTTCTGATTGTATTTCAAGTGAGCAGATTTTAAGTGTTTTTATTTTTATGTATTATGAGCATCCTTAGAATGAATTTCCCTGCTTTTGGAGGTTTAATGGATGATTGACAGCTCTTGAGTCTTGGAAAAGCTTAGCTTCATCTCGTGTTTCATTATACAGCCAAGGCATAACTCCAGACAGCATAGCCACACATGCAATCTGTCACAGTGTATTCCCATTGCTCAGCTAGAAAATGTTAGGAGCTGGCTGTAAACTCAAATGCATAACTGCCTAGGACTTGAATGCCCAATGCCTCTAGCTGTATCATTGCCTGCAAATTCAAGAGTGAGTGAGTATTTCTCTAGTTCTTGAAAAGGTCCTTTTTGGGGCCGCAATCTCTTTTGGGGAATGATACAAGGTGTTGGAGCACATTCTTCCTTGAACAAACAGCTGTTGATTTTGTTTTAATATCCAGAGTGGTACTGCCTTGATTAATGCAATACCAACTTGGAAGTCCATGGAAGGACCGAGTGACTCTGTAGGGACCATTTCCATAACCCTTCCGAGCCAGTCTCAGGAGCAGAGATCCTATATCTCAGCAGCAGAAGAACTGCTGTCAGCTGGAGACAGAGGGACCTAGAATGAAACAGAATGAATGTTCATACAACAAAGGCTGCTGGGATAAGCTGGGGAAGTAGCTGAAAAACAAATATATTTGGCTGAGGTGTTGCATATAATGATTGAAGGGAACGGCATTAAAATCTACAGTTTGGGGGAACAGACATTTGCCAACTTAAGAGCTTCCAAATCTTGTGTTCATTTTATCTATTTGTTTAAAATTTCTGTATACTGGGATTACATCCCGAGATGCAGATCTGTTTTCTGTGGTGGCCCCAGAGGGAAAAAAAGAGATGTAAATGCACGATGTCTTATTAATTAAAAGCAAAAGAAAACTTTGAATAGTAAAATGGGAGGTTTTTTTTCTTATTTTGTCAAACCCAAATCAGCAAAGATCAGTTCATTTTAAGACCCATTTGTAGATTTAAGGGAAATATCACTATCAAATCAGGGCTGCTTTAGACGGTAAGTGAGTGAGACAATCATCTCAGGGTGCATCTTGGGAGATCCCCAACTGAGAGGTGCCAGTGGGTGGTCTGGAACAATAGGGGTTGGCAATATGAAAGCACCCAAGCTTCCTCCACCTGGGATGGAAGTGGAATTTACATCCACATTTGTTGCTGTATTGTACTTTCCCAAGTGCTTTAGTACAGTGCCATGCACATATTAAGCGCTTAATAAATATGATTGAATGAATGAATGAACTTACACTAGCAGAGATCGATGAATGGAACCAAATGATGCTGGAAAAAGTAGGGAGGGGCAACATTCCCTGCAAAGGAACACTCTAGGTTTGGGTGGATGATGACGTTAGTGTTATTTATTCACCACTTACTATGAGACTAGAGCTCTGGGGTAGACACAAGATAATTAAGGTGGAGATCGTTCCTGTTAATCATTCATTCAATAGTATTTATTGAATGCTTACTATGTGCAGAGTACTGTACTAAGCGCTTGGAATGTGTAGCTCACAGTCTAACGCAGAGGGGGAACAGTTACTGAGTACAGAGGGAGCTCAGGTGGACTGCCACAAATATTGTATTAAACATATTTTGTTGCAAAGACAAAGACTATATGGTCCAATATAATAAGGCAGGAAGAGTTTGGCAAGCATTGCAACTTCAACCCAGTCTTCTTTTCCCTTTTTTTGTTTTCAGATTGTGAACCCTCCCTGAGGCGGAGGGAACGTGTCTAGTTCCCACCTTTGTATTCTTTTTTAGCACTTAGGAGAATTTTAAATGCTTAAAAATACTATTAGTACTACAAATTTCTTGAATGTGTGTCTTGTATGTGTACATGTACAGTCTTTCTTGTTCGAAGACTAAATTTAAATACACTCACTATATATTTAAATCATTTATTTAATCCACTGAATGAATCGAATATTTTAATTCTCATAGTAGGACTAGTCAGCAAGAGACTTAAAGTGTAACAGACCGGACCCATGGTAATCTTAAATATCATGGGACATGCTAAATTTTGATTCAGTCATAAGGCCAAGAAAGTAGATTGTGAAAGTTCCAGCCAAAACACATTTGAGCTCAAAAGAAGATAAAATGCCTCAAAATTTTATACGTTGTGATTCCAGTGTCTCCTGTCTGATGCCAAATGCACGAAGATTAGGATTGGGAGGACATTCTTTGCTAAATTCGAAACCTCTAATCTGTGGGTTTAAGAGTGAAATTTCACTCAATTTGAAGTCTCACGGCACACAGATTTAAGGTTCCAGGTTCTAGCTCAAGCTCTAATAGGAACTGGACAGTGCAATTTTTTTGAATACTGAAGTCCATGCTTGAAGGTACTAAAGATTCAGGATCAGGGAAATTGCAAATAACCAAATCACAGCCCCAGAGAATTAGAAAGCATTGGGAGAAATCATATAGTCCAGCCCCTATTCCATTTCTCCTCCTTGTAAACCAGGCCGATCTGCTTTCTGTTTCTGACCTCCAGCTGCTGCAACAACATAATAGGATTGAAGGTTTACACAATCTGAACTCAGATTCCTTCACTCCTTCATTGCAGTGAAAAGGATTATCTTATCTTCCCACCCAAACCCTGTCCTCTCCCTGACTTTGCCATCACTGTAGATAGTACCATCTTTCCTGTCTCACAAGCCCTGTAACCTCGGCGTTACCCTTGACTCCACTCTCTCATTCAACCCACATATTCAGTCCATTACTAAGTTCTGCCGGTCCCACCTTCACAAAATCACTAAAATCCACCCTTTCCTCTCCATTCAAACTGGTTCAACACTCATCCTATCCCACCTAGATTATTGCATCAGCCTTCTTGCAGACCTCCCAGCCTCCTGTCTCTCCCTACTCCAATCCATACTTCATTCTGCTGCCCAGATCATTTTTCCACAGAAACATTCAGGACATGTCACCCTGCTCCTCAAAAAACTCCAGTGGTTGCCCATTCACCTCCATATCAAACAAAAACTCCTCATCATTGGCTTTAATGTACTCCATCACTTTGCCCCCTCCTACCTCACCTCACTACTATTCTAATAATAATAATGTTGGTATTTGTTAAGCGCTTACTATGTGCAGAGCACTGTTCTAAGCACTGGGGTAGGTAGAGGGTAATCAGGTTGTCCCACGTGAGGCTCACAGTCTTAATCCCCATTTTACAGATGAGGTAACTGAGGCACAGACTAATGAAGTGACTTGCCCACGGTCACATAGCTGACAAGTGGCAGAGTCAGGATTTGAAACCATGACCTCTGGCTCTCAAGCCTGGGCTCTTTCCACTGAGCCACACTGGTAGGGGGATAATATTCTACTACAACCCAGCCCACACGTTTCAGTCCTCCAGTGCTAACCTTCTCACTGTGCCTCACTTTTGTCTGTTTCACCACTGACCCCTGACCCACATGCTGCTTCTGGCCAGGAATGCTCTCCTTCCTCAAATCTGATAGACAATTACTTTCCCCCTTTCAAAGCCTTATTGCAGGCACATCTCCAAGAAGACTTCCCAGATTAGGCCTCCCTTTCCTCTTCTCCCACTCCCTTTTCATCACCATGATTTGCTCCCTTTATTCTTCCTCCCTCCCAGCACCACAGCACTTATGTACATATCTGTAATTTTTTTTTTGTATTGATGTCTGTCACCCTGCTCTAGACTGTAAACTTGTTGTGGGCAGGGAATTTGTCTGTTATAGTGTTGTGTTGTATTCTCCTAAGTGCTCAGTACAGTGCTCTGCCAACAGTAAATTCTCAATAAATACAACTGAATGAATGAATAAACCCTTCTTTGGTACCATCTTTCCCGTCTCTTTTCAGTGATCTGGGGCTAGGTTAGCTCCCAAAGCTCTTTCTGGCCCAATCAGACTGACTTCCTGAACTCCTATTAATTTCTCTCTTGATTATGGCCCTTATGGACCAGGTGCACATCTAGCCATTTTACCCCTGTTGGGCAGTATCAATTGGCAAGTTCTCTACCTCTTTCAATTTAGGCTCCCTGAGCACTATAGATGTGAGCAGTGAGGAATATAATCAGTGTCAAAGAAAGAAAGAGCAATGTGGGGAAATTGCTAAAAACATCCAGGAGGGAAGAAACAAGGAGGACAAGAAACTGGAACAGCAGAGTGAAGTAACTGGAAGAGTACAGAATCAGATGGAACAAGAGTAGAAGTGGGAAGATGCGAGCTCACTGCCAACCCTTTGCCCATATCCCCCCTCTGGTCTGGAACTCCGCCTTCCTCTTCATGTCCAACAGATCACTACTCTTCCCACCTTCAAAGCCTCATTTGAGTCACATCTCTCCCAAGAGATTAGAACAATGCTTGGCACAAAGTAAGTGCTGAAGAAGTACCATAATTAAGATCCTTCCTTAATTAATCCCTTGTTACCCTTACTCCTTCTCCCTTCTGCATCACCTATGTACTTGGATTATAACCTTCAAACACTTGATAATCATCTCAACCTGACCTCCACAGCACTTGTGTACATATCCATAATTTATTTTAATGCCTGTTTTCCCCTCTGGACTGTAAACTCCTTTTGGACAGGAAATGTGTCTCCCAACTTGTATTGCAATCTTTCAAGCACTTAGTACAGTCTCTGCATACAATAAATGCTCGATAATTCCACTGATTGATTTATCTATAGGAAGGAAAATGTTAGGATTTTTGTTTGGGGGCCAAAATGATGGAAAAAAGAATTAGGAAGCAAAATTAAAAGTAAAGTGGAGGAGAAAGCCATAAGGAATGTAAAAGGTACCCCAATTTCCTCATCAGTAAGAATGGGGATTAAATACCTATTCTCCCTTCTACTTAGACTGTGAGCTGCATGTTTAACAGGAATTGTGTCAACCTGATTAACTTGAATCTACTCCAGTGCTTAGTACAGGGCTTGACACATAGTAAACATAGTAAGCACTCAATAAATGCGATTGAATGAATGAACATTTAATAGGGGCCACAATTATTATTAGGACTTGATAGTCACTCCAACCTCTGCTCCATAGTACTGATGATCATATCTGTAATTTATGTATTTATGTTAATGTCTGTCTGGTGGGATGCTCTGGTAGAGGTGTATACTTGGAGTTGCTATGGGTTGGAAATGACTCAACAACATTAGACAAGACGAATGTATGACTCCTATTTTCATTCATTCCATCATATTTATTGAGCACTTACTCTGTGTAGAACACTGTACTAAGTGCTTTGAAAGTACAATTTGGCAACAGATAGAGACAATCCCTACCCAACAGTGGGTTCCAGACTATAAACTCCTTGTAGGAAGGGAGCATGTATTCCAATTTTGTAGCATTGTATTCTCCCAACCCCTTAGTACAGTGCTTTCCATGTGGTAAGCACATCTCCTTTCTCTTCTTCTACATCCCAGTCCACACACTCTGCTCCTCTGGTGCTAACCTTCTCACTGTCCCTCAGTCTCGCCTGTCTCGCCGCCGACCCGTGGCCCACCTCCTACCTCTGGCCTGGGGCGCCCTCCCTCCTCAAATCTGCCAATCACTATTCCCCCGCTTCAAAGCCCTACTGAAGGCACACCTCCTCCAAGAGGCCTTCCCAGACTGAGCCCCCTTTTTCTCAGCTCCCCTTCCCTTCGGCGTCACCACGGCTCACTCCCTTTGCTCTTCACGGCTTCTCCCCACCCCACAGCCCTTATGTGAACATTGCTTTGCACATAGTAAGCACTTAAGATATAAGTATATATCTATAATTCTACTCATTTATATTGATGCCCGTTTACTTGCTTTGATGTCTGTCTCCTCCCCCCGCCGCCACCCCAGACTATAAGCCCACTGTGGGCAGGGATTGTTGCTCTTTATTGCTGTATGTATTACTTTCCAAGTGCTTAGTACAGTGCTCTGCACACAGTAAGGGCTCAGTAAATTTAATTGAATGAATGAATAATGAACAAATTCCAGGGACTAATTATTACTTTCACCATTGTTATCATTAATTACAATAAGCAAATAATAATCATCACCTACTTGAGGTTAATGATCATTCTAGGTCCGACAATGTTATAGCAATGTTTTGAGCTATATGGGGACAGATCTGTATAATTATTCTGCT
Organism: Ornithorhynchus anatinus; assembly: GCF_004115215.2. NCBI lineage: Eukaryota > Metazoa > Chordata > Mammalia > Monotremata > Ornithorhynchidae > Ornithorhynchus > Ornithorhynchus anatinus. Next base: position 90,364,160 of record NC_041731.1, read on the forward strand.
CAGACACTAGAGTTTTCTATTTGACACAGCAGGGGCACAGTCAGTCATTCAGTCAATCATATTTAGGGATCACTTACTGTGTGCAGAGCACCGTATTAAGCCTTGGGAGAGCACAGTACAACAGTTACATTCACTGCCCATCATTGAACTTACAGTCTCACAGCATCACTATTATTCCAAGATAATTTACTTATTTCAATATGGTGGTAGGGGGAGTGGTAAGTAAGTAGGTGTCCAGTGGTTTAATTAAAATATGTTAAAATTTTTGGAAAGGAAGAAAAGGGAACTGTGAACTGAACTTTAAGTCTCTTCCGCAGTTGGAAAATTAGGTCCTAGCTGAAATGGAGATGTAAGGAAATGTGGCAACAAAATGATATACTCAATTCTGAGAGAACACATAATAATTATAGTAATAATAATAATATTGGTATTTGTTAAGCACTTACTACATGCTGAGCACTGTTCTAAGCACTGGGATAGATACAGGGGAATGAGGTTGTCCCACGTGAGGCTCACAGTCTTCATCCCCATTTTACAGATGAGGGAACTGAGGCACAGAGAAGTGAAGTGACTTGTCCACAGGCACACAGCTGCCAAGGGGCAGAGTCGGGATTCAAACCCATGACCTCTGACTCCCAAGCCCAAACTCTTTCCACTGAGCCACACACTCTGGCTAGAATGATTTCAGAAAATTAGAGAACATTCATCAGATAACTTGAGTCACTTTGGATACAGCATGCTGTGATGTTGAGATAAAATATTTTTTGTGCATGTGCTTAGGTGTGCAGTCTTAGACATGGTGAATATTGCCTTGAGAGTTTTGCCTAACATTGGATTCTATAAAAATGCAACTCCTGTATTATTAGGAGATAGGTGTATAAGGAGCTGTGAAGAAGCCCCGCTGAACATTTAAATAAAAAGAGTATTTAGAAAAGGAGACAAAGGACTTTTTTTTCAAATTTAAATAGGATGAGATTTAAAGGAAATATGATAATGCTTTGGGTACCACTGCAAGGAAATTGAGGGTCAAAGAGAACATAAAATCTAGGGATAATAGAGATTAAGAGTGCCCAAGAGAACAGTGGGAGTATAATAATATGCAAAATACATTTGATTTCAGATTATGACATGGCAAAGAATCTTAGGAAATGCTGGATAAAGGAGGTTAGACAAAGAAAATAGGAACGTTGGCAAATAAACAAAGGTTATGCAAGTTTCCAGGAAAGCAAAGCAAGCAGATATAAACAACACTGAGGCCTGAAGTCTGATGGGATAGCAGAAATGCTGAGTGATTTTGGAGTAAAGTGGAGGAAAGGTAAGGAAAGGAAAGGTAAACAGAAAAGAGCACTAAAGCAATAAATAGAAATCCAAGAAGGCCCTGAGCAAATGCGGAAATATGTAAATGGTAATGTAAATAGCAATTTAGGTGTAGCTATGGAATAATACTCTTGTAATACCATAACCGATAAACTGAAATAAAGAAAAATAGCCTGCTACTCTTTCTCGTGGGAAAATAAATACTTCTCTACCACTTCCTGCTTTGAAATTAATTCCTGTAAATGGCAAGCAATAATAAATCGCTACCATTCTTTTTCTTTGGCTGACCGACCGCACTATTGTTGTTGGTGATTTAAACATTCTCTGTTCTTTGCATTCAGGTCCTTACTACCATGGACGAAAGGAGGAGCTGGAGGGCTTTTCCCAAAGGTCATTTCTGACACCAGAAATGTGAGCATATCTCACTCTTTCACTGTACTAGATTGCTTGTTTAGATGGTAATGTAGAAAAATGACCTGGATGGAGAGGCTAGAATATCACTGGACTATAGCAGTTTTTAATGTGTCGTACTACCTCAGTAAGAATTAGCACTGAAAGGATTGTAAAAATAATATTAATAATAATGGTGGTATTTTTTTAAGCGCTTACTATGTGCAAAGCACTGTTCTAAGCTCTGGGGGATACAACGTGATCAGGTTGTCCCACATGGGGCTCACAGTCTTCATCCCCATTTTACAGATGAGGTTACTGAGGCCCAGAGAAGTTAAGTGATTTGCCCAAAGTCACACAACTGACAAGCGGCGGAGCCAGAATTAGAACCCATGACCTCTGACTCCCAAGCCCGGGCTCCTTACACTGAGCCATGCTGCTTCTCTATGAGAATCACTATGTACCCTTTTAACACTGGGTAGAGGTGCCGTTATTCATGTAATACTGCAGAAATATAACAACTCTTGATATTTGTCCCATGCTTTTTTTTTCCTTAAGCACTCAAATCATGGGATATTTACACTCGCATTGAACCCTACACTACCACGTTGAATTTCCAGGACCTGCTATGTAGTGGACTCATTCACATACTCTCATTTGCTCGTTGGACCTTGGAACACAGAAGCTAAGCATTATGAGATCTAATGCAGTTATAGGTAATAAAAAGAAATGACGACTTTATCAAATACCCTGTGTGGATCTGCATTCCAGATACTAGTGGTCATCCCTGGGAAATGATTAGAAAGGATGAAAAAAAAAGAAACCAAAAAAACAAAACCTAGAAATACACTATCCTCAATTTTTTTTTGGTGTCACAGTTGAATTCACACTCACATGCATACACACCAGTGGAAAGTGGCTACCTTTTTCATTAAGAAAATGACATTTTTCATGCTGGTACAGCACCTATCTATCTTCTTTCTGGCAAACCTGTCTGCTTTTCGGTCAGCATCTGACTAAAGATCAATGAGAGAAAGCTTTTTGAAGGGGCTTTCTGGTCCTGCGTCAAGGGAGATGATCAGAAAGCTGCCATAAACTTCAGACCCACTTGACAAATTAGGGACTATTTTGGTGCTCTATAATCTGCTGTCACATCAGTTACAAACATTAATTAGAGCTACTTTGGTGGTGAAAGTGTCCAGTGCATTAAATACCACTTTTGCTTATTGCAATTAGCTCGTACGTGGACCTACACGGTCCCCACAATACTATCAGAGATGAAAATGCATCAGGAATTATTTAAAAATTTATAAGGCAAATTGGATCTCACTGCTAAATGGCTTTTTCCTACTGCCCTTTGACTTTGGGATCCTAATGTTTTAGAGCTTGCGTACACAGTTGTTTCCAATGAGTTTCATTAGGTTGGAAAAAAAATCAATAACTTATGATGTCTGGGAAGCTAACAAATGTTTATTAACTTTCTCTTCCTTAAAATGAAGTGTTCATGAAATCATGTCTGTGGTTTTTATGAAGCAATCAGCTATCAAGCCATTAGAGAATCAGGTAATACAAAAGCAACAAGATTTCATTCTTTATCAATTCTGTTTTCAGTGATGGGTCCTAGGATTGACAAAAAGACATAAAAATCAATAATGTGAGCTTTTTGAGCTTTTTGAAAAGGGCATTTATACTCAATACTAGATTCAGTCTACAGTTACAAAAATTATGGGAAAGACTAGATAGGGAGGTGGTGAATTTTTTTTCAACCCAGGGACCATAGAAATCTGAAATAATATCTCCTCCAGGAAGCCTTCCCTGATTAATTTCTAATCTCCCAATGTTACATCTCCAACTGACATTTCAACTCTTCTCTTCCACTTGAGCACTTAAATATTCACAACCTCGTAGAATATTTAAATACATAGCATATATACTCCATTACTTTCTCCATTTATTATATGCTTAGTGTCTGTCTCACCGGGTAAGTTGTAAACATTTGGAGAGCAGGGATCATGTCTACTAATTTGATTCTATTCTCCTAAGCACTTAGTATAGTATCTGCATCCAACAGAAGCTCGATGAAATAATATTGGCATTTCCCCTTAATTTTGAAATTCGGGCCATGAATACAGTAGAAATCATCAGGAAGCAAAACATGAGAAGGAAATCAGAAATGTGCATTAGTTCAATTTAGAAAATTAAAAATTACTTGAGCCGATGATGCTAAAGTATAATGTCCCTGGAGTCTTGGGCCCCTTTCTCTTGGTTCTTTTCCCTTTTGAATTGATATATGGGTGGCATAACTGAAAGGGAGCCTGAAGACACATGGCTACATGTTTTCAAAGGCAACATGTGGGAAAGCTTGTCTAGAAAATGAAAGAAACAAAGCTTTCCATCAGCCTGCCTTGAGGATTTAAAGAGTAAGCTATCTGAATTCAAATTCACATCTTCCTCCACCCCTTGGCAGAGTGACTTACCAACCTCGCAGAGATGAGGTGAGTGAGAAGTGCCATTAAGTAAATAGCACCACACTCGGAAAGTCTCCAGGGGATTTGAAAGAGCTCTGGCAGAGGTTCAGGGGAAGATATAAACTCAGGTCAGTATTTATAAAGCACACTGAAATTCTCAAGCAAAAGGCACACCGTTTGAAAAAATCATTCGTAATTTAAGAGACAAATATCTCCTGTTCATAACCAAACCTGGGAAAGTGCACATATGTGTAAGAATCAAATGATTAGCTGTGCTTTATTCCTATAACTGGATGGGTCTCTAAAGTTTGGGAGATTCATCCAGTCTCCATCTAGTCTCCACCCACCCTGTGATAGGTAATGTCCATGATGCTCAAAATCTTGGACAATTTACTGAATATCCAGAGAAAAACAGCTCCCCAAACTTGACCTTGCTTCAATAGTCAGATCTCCTTACTCTCTGAGTATGCCATTCACTGATTTGATTATTATTAATAATAACATCTTATTAAGCCCTTACTAGGGGCCACGCATCATCTGACCAGACACAGTCCCTCATCCGGACATGGGGTTCACAGTCTAAGAGATTGAGAGACCAAATATCATCCCAATTTTGCATATGAGGAAACCAAAGCCCAGAGAAGTTAGAAGATTTTCCAAACTCATCTGACCTGCCAGGTGAGTTTGGAAAATCTTCTAACTTCTCTGAGTTAGAAGTCCAGTTTTCCTGCTCTAGCCCCCAGGACTTCCCACTGGGCTGAATTTTCATTCACTCAGTAGAGTTCAGCTTGTTCGGGGTTCTGTACAAGGTGCAGGAAAGTGTACAATAAAAGTAAAAGACATAGCCCTGGCTAATAAGTTGCTTAAATGAACCCTCGATAGCTCCACTGACAATATATCGTAGTCCCTGTAAGAGAACCACTAAAAGCCACAAACCCTCTGCCCAGAGGATCCCAGCGGAGTTACTCCAAGAATGAGATGGCATGTAGAGGGGCCCAAAGCAATACTGTTTACTGGAGACAGGTGTAATACTGCTAATACTACTATAATAATTATTATTGCACTTGTCAAGTACTTATTACGTGCCAAGCACTGTTATAAATGCTGGGGTTGATAAAAGGTAATCAGGTTGTCCCATGTGGGGCTCACGGTGTTAATCCTTATTTTACAGATGAGGTAAATGAGGCACAGAGAAGCTAAGTGGCTTGCCCAAGGTCACACAGCAGACAAGTATAGTAGCTGGTGTAGAACCCATGTTCTCTGACTCCCAACCCCATACATTTCAAGCAGTTAGTACAGTGCTCTGCATATAGTAAGCGCTCAATTAATTCTATTGAATGAATGAATGTTCTTTCCACTAAGCCCCACCGCTTCTCTATACTCCTCCTACTGCTTCTACTACTCTTAATAATATTGTGTCCGTTAAGCACTTACTATGTGTCAGACACTGTACTAGATACAAATAGCCAGATAAGATTCAGTCCCTTTCTCACATGAAGCTCAGTGTCTAAGCTATTGTTCTCCTCTGTCCGTCTCCCCTGATTAGACTGTAAGCCCATCAAAGGGCAGGGACTGTCTCTATCTGTTACTGATTTGTACATTCCAAGCGCTTAGTACAGTGCTCTGCACATAGTAAGCACTCAATAAATACTATTGAATGAATGAATGAATAAGGTGGAGGGAAAACAATTATTGAATCTATTGAATCCCATTTTTACAGATGAGGAAATTGGGACAGAGAGAAGTTAAATGAGATGGCCCAAGTCAGACAGCAGCCAAATGTCTGAAATGAGATTCGAACCCAAGTCCTATGATTCCCAGGTCTGTGATCTTTCCACTAGGCCATACTTCTTATACATGGACAGCTTAGACTGGCAAGTTGGCCAGTGGTACCTTCCCCCATAGAGAAGAGGACAATACTGTTACCCAATCCCCTTTTTTATCCCTTCCAACACCTCCCACGCCTCTCTAGTTCCACCCTGGGGTCTCCGTTTCTCCAATATATCTTCTCCCAGGGTGTTTCTGCATATTATGGGGTGGTGTTGCATATTTTGGTGTATTCCTGAAAGAGGGTCGCATGTAGGGAGGAGCAGGTATGATGTCATCTTTCCCAACTCAACTCTGTGTATTCTGCAATGTTCTTTCACTAGGTTACTGTCAGGGCAGCTGATATGAACTCTGAACCTAGAGGCCCTTCTTATCTGCCACTCCAGGTGGGAGTATCCCATCCTCTTTCAATGAACTTGCTTGTTTCTTTGTTTTCTATTGTCCAAAGTCATCTTTTCTGGACACTGGGTAAGTGCAACCTGACCGTTGTCCATAGGAAATGTGGTTATCCATACACCCTGGCTTATAATGTATTAATTTAATCTTAAACAACACCCCCATGTCCTTGCGTACCCAACCTCCCTACACCTTCCAAACCTACTCCCAAGTTCTCCACCTGGCATATCAACTGGATGCCAAGGTCAGGTAAATTGAGTAAATAAATTAAATCTGAAATGTCCCCCCAAAAAGCAACCCCCCCAAAAAAACCCACAATTTCAATTGTCCAGAAAAAAAGAACTAGAAATACTATAAATACTTCATAAAGACTAAAGAATTAATGAAATGAACTGGAGCATTAACCGACCACATAAATGATAAGAGAATGGTTTAAAACTAAAGTGAAAATGAAAAATGAAAAAATTATTTCAAATAAACTATAATATGATTAAATTATCTAAACTATAAATTTAATCAGAAAAAGTTGGAGAGGATAAAGAGCTTCTGTATAATAGCAGGGGCTGAATTACTAGTATTTTGCTTCCAAAGAGTTTCTGTTCTCTGTCTGTATAACTATTTGGAATTTGGTTTCCAAATTCCTGGGATAATTCTCCAGGTAAATCATCAATCAGTTAATTAATATTTCCGTATGCAAGACACTGTAAAAAGCATCTGGGAGAGTATACTACAATGATAGACTTGATCCCTGCCCACAAGGATACAATGGAGGAGCTACGGATTAAAATAAATCACAGATAGCAAAAGTAGCAGAATCTAAGGATATGTATATAGTTGTTGGGGGTGGGGTAAGTGTTTAAAGGGTACAGACCCAAATGCATAGATGACACAGAAAGGAGGACAAATAGTGTGGGAATAATGAGAAGTTAGTCAGGAAAGATTTCCTGGAGGAGAAATGTTTTCAGTAGGGCTTTGAAGATGCGGAGAGTGGGGGTCTGGTTTTTATTTTGTTTGTTTGCTTGTTTGTTTTTGCATTGCATTATTTGATGGGGAATCGATTCAGACCTTTTAATAAAGATTCACTCCTTGACAATTATGTAAATTATGTGGCACTTCCAAACTGAGACTTGGAACACAAAGTGTGAGTAGACCAATCAGATTGGAAATTAGGCATGACTAAAGCTTTGCCAAAGACAAAAGTACCTAAATCCATCACTAAATCCTGTCAGTTCGACCTTCACAATATCGCTCACATCTGCCTTTTCTCTCCATCCAAACTGCTAGCATGTTAATCCAATCACGCATCCTATCCTGCCTTGATTACTGTATCAGCCTCCTTGCTGACCTCCCAGCCTCCTGTCTCTCCACACTCAGTCCATACTTCACTCTGCTGCCCTGATCATTTTACTACAAATCGTTCAGGCCGTGTTTCCCCACTCCCCAAGAAACTCCAGTGGTTGTCTATTCCTGTGCATCAAACAGAAACAGAAACTTCTCACCACTGGCTTTAAATTACTCAATCACCTGGCCCCCTTCTACGTCACCTCACTACTCTCCTACTACTACTAATAATAATTCTGGTATTTGTTAATGATAATAATAGTAATAATAATAATGGTGTTTATTAAGTGCTTACTATGTGACAAGCACTGTTCTAAGTTCTGGGGTAGATACAGGGTAATCAGGTTGTCTGTCCCCTGTGGGGCTCACAGAATTAATCCCCATTTTTACAGATGAGGGAATTTAGGCATAGAGAAAGCGAAGTGTTTGCCCAAGGTCACACAGCAGACAAGTGACAGATCAGAATTAGAACCCACAACCTTATTCTAATGCTTACCTTCTCACTGTACCTTGATCTCATCTATCTCGCTGCCGAGCTCTTGCCCATGGCCTGCCTCTGGCCTAGAATGTCCTCCCTCCTCAAAGCTGACAGGCAATTACTTTTCCCCTCTTCAAAACATTAATGAAGGCACATCTAATCCCTGACTGCGTCCTATTTTCCTTTACTTTCACTCCCTTCTGCATCGACCCGACTTGCTCCTTTTAATCATTCATTCATTCAATTGTATCTATTGAGCACTTACTGTGTGCAGAGCACTGTACTGCCAACACCACAGTACTTATGTATATATCTGTAATTCATTTATTTATACTAATGTCTGTCTTCCCTCTAGACTGTAAATCATTGTGGACAGGGAATTTGTCAGTTATATTATTCTGTTGTACTCTCCCAAGTGTTTAGTACAGTGCTCTGTAAGTGCTTAATAAATATGATTGGCCTAGTGACTTAAGAAAATGGACTCTATAAGAGTCTTCTCAGAACAGGGAGAGAGAAGTTCATCATAGAGGTGGAAAGCTCAGTACAATTCTGCAACAGAAACAATCCCTACCCAACAATAGGCTCACAGGCTAGAAGCAGGGGAGACAGACAACAAAACAAAACAAGTACACAGGCATCAACAGCATCGATATGAATAGATCGAATTATAAATATATACATATCATTAATAAAATAAACAGAATAATAAATATGTACATATATACATAAGTGCTGTGGGACGGGGAGGGGGGTAGAGCAGAGGGAGGGAGTCGGGGCTATGGGGAGGCGAGGAGGAGTAGAGGAAAAGAGGGGCTCAGTCTGGGAAGGTCTCCTGGAGGAGATGAGCTTTCAGTAGGGCTTTGTAGGGGGGAAGTGAGCTAGTTAGGGGGATGTGAGGAGGGAGGAGGAGCAGGAGAAGGAGGAGGGAAGCATTAGAACCCACAACCTTCTGACTGCCAGGCCCACCCGCTATCGGTTTCGCCATGGTGCCTCTATATTCCGTAGCTTACGTCGTGTGCCCCAGATGTGCGTGGCTCAGTGGAAAGAGCGCGGGCTCTGGAGTCAGAGGTCATGAGTTCGAATCCCAGCTCTGCCGCTTGTCAGCTGTGTGACTGTGGGCAAGTCACTTAACTTCTCTGGGGCTCAGTTACCTCATCTGTAAAATGGGGACTAAGACTGTGAGCCCCACGTGGGACAACCTGATTCCCCTGTGTCTACCCCAGCGCTTAGAACAGTGCTCTGCACATAGTAAGCGCTTAACAAATACCAACATTATTAACATGTCCATTCTGGTTACGTTATGCTTTCCCCAGTATGCAGTGCAAGGTGGTGGCACAGAGTTAGTACTTAAAAAATACTGAGATTATAACTGCCACAAAAACCAGAAGTAGTAATCATTTAGGAAATACTAGTAAGTGTTGTTGAAAATGCGTGATTTTTAGTTAAGACTTTGGTCCTGGCCCAGGAAGGGCCCACAAACTAAACCGGAAAAGATAAATAATTGAAGATCAGAAGGTAAATGCAATCATTCCAATGTAACAAAAAGGGAAAAAAATATAGAACACAATATTATCAATTATTGCAGAGAGAAGGAAACCCGTGAGCTCTTCACTGCTCCATGCAACCTTTTAATTTCTGTTTCCCTTCTGCTCCAGAAGGGAATGAGGCCTCCTGTTCCCAGGAGGGTGGGGATGTCCCAGCAACCAAGGGCCCCTCTGAAGACCAATGAATAGTAGAAAGAGAACAAAGGGAATGCTAGAAAGAGAGAAAGATGCCCTAGAGGGATAGCAAGTCATGGGGCTGAGGGATGGTAACAAAAGTGTGATAGTCGGTTATTTCTTTTAGAAAAAAATATTAAGTATTCAAAATCCACTAGTGAGGATGGTGATTAATAGGATGAATTTGGTTCTACACAGCGTAACACTCTAATCTGTTTACACATTGCAGACAATCTAAAAAAGAGAAACAGCATGATCTAGTGAAGCAGAGAGAGAAGCAGCGTGGCTCAGTGGAAAGAGCATGGGCTTGGGTGTCAGAGGTCATGAGTTCGAATCCAGGCTCTGCCACTTGTCAGCTGTGTGACTGTGGGCAAGTCACTTAACTTCTCTGTGCCTCAGTTACCTCATCTGCTAAATGGGGATTAACTGTGAGTCTCACGTGGGACAACCTGATTACCCTGTATCTACCCCAGCACTTAGAACAGTGCTCGGCACATAGTAAGCGCTTAACAAATACCAACATTATTATTATTATCAGTGGGAAGATCACAGGCTTGGAAGTCAGGAGACTTGGAATCTTGCCCTGGCTCTGTCACTCTATTACTAGTCTGCTGAGTGAGCTTGGATAAGTCACTTAACTTTCTCAGTGCCTCAGTTGCCTCACGTAAAACAGGGTTAAAATAACTATACCATTAGACTGTGAGCCCCACCATGTTGGAGAGCATCTGCGTCTCCTGATTCTCTTTATCTATCCCAGCATTAATAGAGTGCTTGGGAGATAGTAAGCCCTTATAAAAATAATAATAATGATAATAGTAATAATATTTTAATTACTATTAAAAAGGTAAACCCTGATTTCCTGAATAAGTGCCTTATGCCCGGTCTTGAAAATTGGGTGGCATTGTTCTTACTAATAGTCCTTTAGTTTTGCATTGGTAAGGTGAAAGGATCAGGGCAATTTCCCACAGAGAGAACTTAATTCTATTTTTTCCCTTTTAGTTTCCCAGAGCTCCACTTTGCTCACCTGAGTGCTAAATTGCAAGTGGTCTAGTAGTTCTTCCCCAAGACATCTACTTCAAGGCTTTCAAACATTAACTTGACACTGAAAACCTGAGCCCCAAAACCCAATATAAAAATCGCCCTAAAAAGGCACCTATATTTACCTATACCCACGCATCTGTGTAGTTAGATGCAATTGTTCGGCTTCCTCCCAGAGTAGAGATTGTTGGGTGACTGTCATGTATCCTTTAAGCAGACATATGTCGTGTATTTTGGGTGCTAAATACATAGAACAGTGCTTAGCACATAGTAAGCACTTAAGAAATACCATCGGTATATTAACCATAATTTCTTTTGTCATGACCTGGAAGATTGTGGACCCAGCTGATGAACCAACCCCAGACTTTTTTTCTATTTATTATATAGTTTCTAATGTCTACCAAAATTATAGGGGCCCAGGGAGTTAGAATGGAGGTTATTTTGAAATGTTCTCTTGGAGCCAAAGTTCTACAGAAGTATAATATGTTTGTTACTATCATTATTATTAGTAATAATAATAATAATGGTATTTGTTAAGTGCTCACTAAGTGCCAAGCACTGTACTAAGCCCTGGGGTAGATACAAAGTATTTAGGTTGTCCCACGTGGGGCTCGCAGTCTTAATACCCATTTTTACAGATGAGGTAACAGAGGCCCAGAGAAGTTAAGTGACTTGCCCAAGGTCACAGTATCAGTAGAAGTAGAATTATATCAGTATCCAATGTAGTAAATACTCTGATTTTTAAGGTGAGTTTTTCAAATCAACCAAAATTTCTGATTTGATAGTTTATTACCAATGACTAAAATTAATATCTTCAGATTGACACATTAAAATCATATTTTCATACGAGCGCTCTTTCCTTCATCAAATTTTATCTCAGGGCAATGGAAAAATCATCTTAGTGTACAAATGCAGCCTCATAGCACAGAGATAAAGCATCCTTCAGAGCAGCATTCATTAAAGTCGGAGATGGAATACAAAAAGCAGCAACAGGCAGCTTTCCCCTAAAAGCTTTTACTATAGCCCTTTCCAAGATCCATTAAATCCACTCTGTCTTGAAACCTCTTACTGTACTCATCCATTGATCAGTGCAAAACTCATTCTCCATCCAACTTAAGGCTAAGGTAATTGATCATGCAAATTACTGCGTACACAAAGTGCTGTACGAAAAAGCACGACTATCTTCATTCTAAGTGAAGCAATTACCGACCATCAAAATGGCCACCGGCTCTTCATCAGAAGCATCTTTATCATCCAGTCTTTCTAATGTAAAGTAGTAAGAAGTTCCCTTTGTCGGTGAATTATTTTTCCTTGCCGCAACAGTGTCCCTCCACTTTGTTCCTGGATTATCTGAGGGCTGTAGAAACTCGCTAGGTCATATGGAACTGTGATTCTCACACCTCTATTCATTCATTCATTCAATCGTATTCATTGGGAGCTTATCGTGAGCAGAGCGGTGTACTAAGCACTCAGGAGAGTACAATACAATAATATGCCGGCACTGAATAGAGGTAGCGGAATTAAAGCTCCATGATCCTAGACTTGGCCCATGGATTATTTCAGGCCGGGACAGTGACCCAGGATGCCACCCATTTTTGGTCTTGGAAGAAGAGCAGCCCCAGCCACAGGCAAATCCAGAACCTCTGGAGCCACTAAGCCTGTATGGAAGCTTTCTTCCCTCGGTATTCTTAGGAGGAGCTTCAGATGTGTGCCTTTTTGCACAAAGGTGTTCTTTTCCTCCCTACCTCTTTACTCCACAGTCAGGTATATGGTCCCCAAACTTCAGGATCCCAGTTTAGGCCCAGCTTCAGGTTTTCAGATTATGCAGGACTCTGAGGCAGAAAAATTGATGCTGGCAAAGCATCCAGACCCGGAGAATGCCCTGACATGATCATTATAGTGACGTGTGCTCAGACTCTGGCCGGCCTCTAGCCACACCATCAAAGCCTAGCTGCACGCCAAGAAGAAAAGCTGGGTAAGGTAGGAAACAGCACAACCCTGGCGGTCAGAGGATCTGGGCTCTTTTCCCGCCTCTGCCAGTTGTCTGTGTATGACCTTGGGGAAGTCACTTAACTTCTCTGTGCCTCAGTATCCTCATCTGTAAAATTGGGAATTCAGTTGTTGTTCTCCCCCCACTTAGATTATTATGCTATATTTGATTAACTTCTATGAACTACAACACTTTGAGCAGTGTTTGACTCGTAGTAAGCACTTAATAAAAAACATAAAAATAATCCCTAATAATCATAAAAATAGTCATTTTTTTGAGAAATGTAAAGCAAAGGCAATAGTATCACAATCTAGACTGTAAACCGGTTACAGACAGGCCCTGTCCACTAATTTCTCTTGTATTGTACTCTCCCAAGTGCTTAGAACAGTGCTCTGTATATAGTAAGTGCTCAATAAATGCCAGCTAATCAGTACTTGGCAAATAGTAAGCACTAACTAATAGCAGAGAAAAAAAAAGTGTTAAAAATATTAGTTGGGTTTCATTTAAAGTGCACTTGCCTAGGCCTACAAAATAGTGTTCATTAAAAATATATATGGCATGGTAATTTGTGTAAATTATTTCTATTTAGAAAGCGTACTAATGGGGAGAGTACACTGGGTGAGAACATAAGCTATTTAGTTTCTAATGCAACATGGCCTAGTGGAAAGAGCATAGGCCTGAGAGTCAAAGGACCCAGGTTTTCATCCCAGCTCCACCATTTACCTATTTTATGATCTTGGGCAAGTCATTTAATGTCTCTCTACCTCAGTTCCCTCAACTGCAAAATGAGGATTCAATCCCTGTTCTCCCGCCTACGTAGATTGGGAGCCCTAGGTGGGACCTGATGATCTTATACCTACCCCAGAGCTTAATACAGTGTTTGGCACATAGTAAGTGCTTAAAAATACCACAATTATCATTATGCCAATTGTTCTACAACTTAGCCCTGTGACAAGAGACAGTATTCTCCCCTTGTTTTTTCATTTTTCTCATTTGTAAAAAAGGCATACTTATTCCAATTCCCCTTCTTCCAATTCCCCTTCCTGGAACACTATTAAAAATGTATATGAATTAGCTTTTCATTTACTTAAATGATCCTGTTGTCTCAACTTTTTTCCATCTCTTCTTCACCATTCTTGTTTCCTCTCTCTTTTTCTCTGATCACGATCTCCTCACTCATTCCCTCTTCTTTTTCCTCTTCCCTCAACCTCTCTCCTGTTTATGTTGTCTTTTTCTTACTCTCTTTCCACTCCCTTCTCTTCTCCCTTTCTCTACTTACCTTTTCCTCTCTCCTTTGCTTCCTGCTCCTAATTTCCCTCTCAATAAATAAATCATATTTATTAAGCATTTACTGTGTGCAGAGCACTGTACTAAACACTTGGAAGAGAATTTTAACAGAGTTGGAAGTCACATTCCCAGCCCACAATGAGCTGACAATCTCATGATAATAATAAAATAATAATAATGGTATTTGTTAAGCACTTACTGTGTGCCAAGCACTATTCTAAGTAATCAGGTTGGACACAGTCCCTGTCTCATATGGGGCTAACAGTCTTAATCCCATTTTACAGATAAGGTAACTGAGGCACAGAAAAGTGACTTGCCCAAAGTCACACAGTTGACAAGTGGCAGAGCGGAACTAGAACCCATGACCTCTGACTCCCAAGCCTGAGCTCTTTCCACCGAGCCACGCTGCTTCTCACGCTGCTTCTCACAGTAATATAATGTGTACATACCAATATTAATGTGGGCAGCAATTGGGTCTACTCACCCTATTGCAGTGTACTCTCCCAAGCACTTACTCTGCAAAGAGTAAGTGTTCAATTAATATGCCTGATAGATTGAAAAAATAAAAATATGTGTATGTGAGGGAAGTTTGCTTTTTTCAAGCAATAAAATATTTCCATGCCAATCATAATTCAGAATTTCCTCTCATTAACAAACTTGTCAGAACATGAATAGCATTTAAGGCCAATTTGAGCGTCTTTCCATTTGGCAGAAGGCAGAGAGGATGTTCCATCTCTGACAAATTTGACTCAGGATATCAAAGGATAAATCCAGGGCAGCAGCAATTTTTTTACTGATGATTTTCCATGGAGCTTTCCCTCACTGTTAAATCAGCAGTTCACTAAAAAAAATCAATCTTGCTTGAACTTGGCATATCATATGATTTGTGCTCAGAAATTCCTCAAGATTCACAGCATCTTTTCAATGTCACACATTGCATGTCATGCCATGTGCAACTTTTGTACTTTTATACAATATTTTAATGGGCAAACTTGAGGTATATATTTCCCAATTTAAAACCCTTCAGAAATGACAGTCCAAAATGCCAGAGGATAGGAGCAAATGCAACATATCCTGGCAACGGTGAGCATCTTTAACTCTGGTCTGACAGTGTCAAGTCCTTAAAAACTCTGGAGAAATAATTTTACTTATTAAAACACATTTTCCCTCAAAATATTATAGAAAATTGAAAACTCTCAATGACCTCTTTTGAAAATATTAAATTAATGACAAGTGGCTGTAGTGTGCTTCCGTTTGCAAATAGAATGAGGGTGTACTTATAAAGGAGAGAACAGCTACTTGTTATTTCTCTCAGAATATTAAACCAGCCCCATAACTTGTGGACTAATGTCGCAAGTGAAAATAAAAGGAGCAGAGCCAAAGGTGGAATCCCTGAACATGGGTGCCAACTTTTCATTTGAAACCAAAGGGACAACTTTAGGGAGTGGGAACTTTTAGGGGGTGTGGCTTCCAGGAGTGTAGCAAACAAAAACTCCCTCTTTGAGAGAGCAAAAACTTCCTGCTGGTCCTGCGGCCAAGTCCCTACTCATGTCCTGGATCCCCAAAGAGACACTTCCAGCCTCTGCTCCTGTTCCCGAACCAACCCCTGACTTTTTTGCCCTAGGGTCTATCACAGATGACTAATTCATTCCTCCAATCATATTTATTGAGCGCTTACAGTGTTCAGAGCACTGTACTAAGCGGTTGGGAAAATACATTACAACAATAAAGAGACACCTTCCCTGCCCACAACGAGCTTACAGTCAAGAGCAGGGGAGACAGACATCAATACAAATAAATAACTTACAGATAGATACATAAGTGTTATGGGGCTATGGGGGAGAAGGGGGGGAAAAAGGGTGCAAGTCAGGGTGACACAGATGGAGTGGGAGAGAAGGAAAGAGGGGGGTCAATCAGTCTGGAAAGGCCTGCAGAGGAGATGTGCCCTCAACAATGATAATAATAATAATTAGGGTATTTGTTAAGCACTTACTATGCACCAGGTACTGTATTAAGCACTGGGGTGGATACAAGTAAATCAGGTTGGATACAGTTGCTGTCCCACATGGAGCTCACAGTCTCAATCCCCATTTTACAGATGAGGTAACTGAGGCCTAGAGAAGTGAAGTGACTTACCCAAGGTCACACAGCAGATACGTGGCAGAGCCAGGACTAGAACCCATGATCTTCTGATTCCCAGGCCCGCGTTCTATCCACTGTGCCATGCTACTTCTCAACTGAGACTGTGACCTCCATGTGGTGCACAGACTGTGTCTGATATGATTATTTTGTATCTACCCTAGCTCTTAGAACAATGCTTGACATGTAATAGGCATTTAACAAATACCACAACTATCATACCACAATTATCACTAGGTTCTCGATAATGATGATGATGATGATGGTGATGATGGGTGATGATGATGACTGAAAGATGGAGTAACAATAAAAAGATGTCTGATGTGCTTGGCAAGGAAATGAAATTTTCCCTGCTTTCATGGAACTCTGTGTCCCTTACATAACCTGTCTGTTACCCCCATAGAATGTTGGACATCTGGGGCAGAAAAGGTTGAAAGACATGAGACCAGTGCAGTGAAGTGGTAAGAGCAAGAGCAGGAATAGGAATAGGGAGGATGACATTAGAACCATTTTTCAAAATTTACTAATTCATATTTTTTGAGCATCAACTGTGTGCAAAGCCCCATATTTGTTACTTGGAAGCATACAGTAAGGATAGCCATTACCCTATTTATTTTGTTAATGAGGTGTACATTCCCTTGATTCTATTTACTGTGATTAAGTTGTCTTGTTTTTTGTCCATCTGTCTTCCCTGATTAGACTGTAAGCTCATCAGTGGGCAGGGATTGTCTCTATTTGTTGCCAAACTGTACATTCCAAGTGCTCAGTACAGTGTACACATACATTCCAAGCGCTTAGTACACATAGTAAGCGCTCAATAAATACTATTGAATGAATGAATGAATCATGATGCCTGCCCTCAGAGAGCTTAAAATAGAATGGGGTGGAAAGATGTGCTAGAATATATGCAGCCGATTGCTCTAAGGACAGTTCTACTTCACTCACATAAAAGATAAACATAAAACATAAAAGATAATTTTTTTCTTCTTTACACTTGTTTCTTCTTCAGTCTTTACATATGACTCTACCAAGTTATAAAATGATCCATAAGAATCCTTGAACGTGACACCATTATTCTGTCACTTATTTCACCTTTCTTTGTTTATTTCACCATTCACAGTTTCTGCTGATAATGTAAATGCAACATATTCCCTGCCTAAGGCCAGACTTAAAATGTGTTTGTGTTTGTAAACATCATTGATTCACTGAATCGCTCAGACTCCGAAGTATAATTTTCTATGTTTGAACAGTCAGTCTAGACACAATAAAACATTATCTTGGTTTTCATTTGTATTTCAAAGTAATTATATAGAATATACATGTGAGTGTACATGTTAGAATCCTATTCAAAAGGGCCAACTTGTGAGGTGAGGCTATAGGTGGGAAATTGCATTTATGACATATCATTACTATTGGCTACCGGCGATCCTGATTTTGGATAATCATAGGGGGAAAAATAAAAGCAAAATTGAAACCATAGTTTTCCAACAAGCTTGAGGAGAGTCAGGAAGCTGACAGCCTCCTTGTCTGTACCTTGGTTTCTAACAGGCCATTAAAATACATGCCCAACCAGTTTGTACTGTATAATGTACAATTGCTTGACAGGCCCAGGATAGCTTTTCCACTCTTCTAATCTTCAGGAGATGGTTTTGTTTGCAGAATTTCTGCTCTAAAAGATTTAACTGGAAGGTCTTGTACATTTACAGCTGCCCTTCATTTTCAACAATGATGCTGGTTGCCAAAGTTTCACACCAGTCTCCACAGTGGATAGAGCATGGGCCTGGGAGTCAGAAGGTCATGGGTACTAATCCCATCTCCGTCACCTGTCTCCTGTGTGACCTTGGGCAAGTCGCTTCATTTCTCTGTGCCTCAGTTACCTCATCTGTAAAAATGGGGATTGAGACTTTGAGCCCCATGTGGGACTGGGACTGTGTCCATCCAGAGATTGTTGCTACCAGCCCGTTACTCTGAGATGCAGTGTCCCATAAAACACAAGAAGCATGGGGTGGGGTTCAGCTGACTGGTTCTGAGTCCTGTGGTTTGACTACTGTGATTGGGACTGAAAGCCCAACTCCTGCTTTTGTCAGTGAAATCTTAGAAGGAGCAGATCATTTGGCAGCAGGAAGGAAACAGCGGGAGACTGGACACCGAACTAAAAATCCTGGACCCAAAGATATTTGTTGCTGCACCTTTGACGGACAAGGACAGACCAACTAAAAAACAGGCAGCTGGCTATGCTACAGGGAAAATGGGAACAAATCAATTCATCAGTCAATCAATGGTATTTATTAAGTGCTTCCTGTTTTAAGCACTTGGGAAAGTACAATGAAACAATGTTAGTAGTTGTAATCCCTGCCCACAAGAAGCTTACAGAAAAGAGGGATAGCAGCGCTAGTCCCCAAAGTAAAACAATGGGATTCCCTATTTAGCTTTTTCTCTCCCCGGGATTCAGTAAAATCTTTTGGGGGGTCAAGTCCTGGATGGATGGGAATGGGACATTTTAGGCCAGCAGGGATTGCTGCCGAGTCGTGCCCTTAGAGATGACACCTGGAGGCTCCGTCTCCTGCCCTGTCCCTGATGTCAGGGTTGGGGGAGGATTCTCTTCTGCAGCAACCGCGTGAGAGCGAGTTAGAGCAGAAGACGTGTCAGCAGCAAGCAGTGATCCCCACTGGCCACAGTAATAATTATAATAGTAACAAAGGTGGCATTTGTTAAGCACTAACTCTGGGCCAGGCACTGTACTAAGCAGTGCAGCCTGGCTTAGTGGAAAGAGCCTGGGCTTGGGAGTCAGAGGAGGTGGGTTCCAATTCCGGCTCTGCCACGTGTCTGCTGTGTGATCTTAGGCAAGTCACTTAACTTCTCAGTGCCTCAGTTACCTCATCTGTAAAATGGGGATTAAAAGTGTGAGCCCCACGTGGGACAATCTGATTACTCTGTATGCACCCCTGCACTTAGAACATTGCTTGGCACATAATAAGTGCTTAACAAATACCATCATCATTATTATTATTATTACAAGATAATGGGTCAGACACAGTCCCTGTCCCACATAGGGATCACGGTCTTCGTCCCCATTTTACAGATGAGGGAACTGAGGTATAGAGAAGTGAAGTGACTTGCAGACAAGTGACAGAGCAGGGATTAGAACTCAGATCCTCTGACCCCCAGCCCTGGGCTCTTTCCGCTAGGCTACACTGCTTCTCAAGACCACTGGGGATTGCATCCACTTGAATTGGATCCCGTTCCTTCCACTGTGGACCTCCCCAGACAGGTGGAGGTGGAGACCAAAACTCTCCTTTCTGGTGAGCAGGGGATTGGGGATCAGCAGACTAGACTTGGATACTGGTTGGGAGGTTTTCTGATGCCCAGCCCATTCCCTTGTGCTGAGGGTTGATCCCTAGTTAGTCCTCACTATTTTCCTGGAGGAGGCATGAGATTAGAGCAGCAGATGGGAGCTGCTGCAAGAGTAGAAGGCAAACTGAATAGGTCCGGGGTCCACGTGGTCCCTTATTCTGGCCCAGTGCCTGGGAAGGCATTGTTTAAATTCCAGGGACGTCCATGATGTTGAACCACCTTTCTCAGACTTGTGAAAATACCTGTAGCCTGTTGATCTTCATGCAGACTACTATACTCTAGAGACCCACAGAGAAGACATGCAGGTGAATATGATTGTTTCATGGTCTCAACACAGCTCTAAGGCCTGACAAAGAGCCTGGAGGATCTGAGTTCTAATCCCAGATTTTTCACTTGTCTGCTGTGTGACTGTGGGCAAGTCACTTAACTTCTCTGGGCCTCAATTTCCTCATCTGTAAAATGGGGATTAAAACTGTGAGCCCCAAGTGGGGCAGGGACTGCGTCCAACCCAATTTACTTGTTTCTATCCCAGCAATTAGTACAGTGCATGGCACACAGAAAGCGCTTAACAAATATCGCCGTCCCTCGGTCTCGCCTATCCCGCCGTCGACCCCTGGGTCACGTCCTCCCGCGGTCCTGGAACGCCCTCCCTCCTCACCTCCGCCAAACTGATTCTCTTTCCCTCTTCAAAACCTTACTTAAAAATCACCTCCTCCAAGAGGCCTTCCCAGACTGAGCTCCTCTTCCCCCTCTACTCCCTCTGCCATCCCCCCTTTACCTCTCCACAGCTAAAGCCTCATTTTCCCCTTTTCCCTCTGCTCCTCCACCTCTCCCTTCCCATCCCCACAGCACTGTACCCGTCCGCTCAACTGTATATATTTTCGTTACCCTATTTATTTTGTTAATGAATTGTACATCGCCTTGATTCTATTTAGTTGCCATTGTTTTTATGAGATGTTCTTCCCCTTGACGCTGTTTAGTGCCATTGTTCTTGTCTGTCCGTCTCCCCCGATTAGACTGTAAGCCCGTCAAACGGCAGGGACTGTCTCTATCTGTTGCCGACTTGTTCATCCCAAGCGCTTAGTACAGTGCTCTGAACATAGTAAGCGCTCAATAAATACTATTGAATGAATGAATGAATGAATGAAATATCACAATTGTTATTTCTGAAAAAAAATGAGTTATGAAGCAGTCCCCAGCCCAGATGCCCTTCACTCAAACAGGTATTCTTTGGCAGCGGATGATTTAAAGCTATTACCAAGTCCTGCTACTCAAGCCATTTGCTATCCAAAGATGCAGCATTAAGTAAAAAACAGAATAAAGGAGGTCAAATTGGATTTTAATAGGCTTAGAACAGAGTGAGGTGACAACAGGAAAGAAAACATCTTACCGAGTTGGAAGTCTATAAGGCTGTCATGGTACCCAGCCTCCTCCAGCTGACCTGGAAAACAATGATTTTTCCATCTCTCATTCCAAAACTGGCTCAACTGGTTGGATGGAACATCATTTCATTCAACTGTTTGATTCCACTGAAAACAATAGCTTCTATCATCTTTTTTTTAATTTGGGTTTAGTTCAATTTCTTAGCTCAACCATAAACATTGGTTTCAGTGAGAAACTGGATTTTATCACCAGATTGTTGTATTGTAAAGTATTACATTATATTGTACTGTTGTATTGTACTCCCCCAAGTGTTTAGTACAGTGCTCTGTACACAGTACAACTCAATAAATACCACTGATAATAATGAGGATGATCAAAGTCATTTCTAAGTACAAATATGAGGAAGAGGAAGATTATTTAGACAGACACAAGCTAAAACACCTTTAATATCAAACTTGCCTGTATTTTTCCATGCATTTTCTCCTTCTCAGAATATCTATTGATTCCTTTAGAATACAATTCTGAACTTTTCTGAATGTAATAAAACATTCTATATTGCACCTAATGAAAGATTCTTTTTAGCTGATAGAAAGGCACCATGTAAAAGATGTGTCCTTGAGCTCGAGCCAAGTAAGAACAGAATTCTTGTCCTTTATGGATTCTCTCCTTTAAAAACCATTTTCTTGGTATTTTCTAAAGGGGCTTTGTAGAAATTGAATAAAATAGCAATCTGCACTGCTGCCCAATTTCTATAGTTCTCTAATAGATTGTTCCTGAGAAATTTCATAGAACATTTTGTTACTTATTCTGTGACTGGACTATTTTAATTCAGTGCTGTCATGTGAATGATATGCAGCCAAGTTGAAAATTTTCGGCTTTGCATTTCGCCGAATGTTAACAATTACACTAATTAGCAATTCACAACAAACAGGTCTCAGTCATGTCGAATAATTTCTGCCACATTTTTCACAATCTTAACGCTGTGAGTAAATCTCAATTGAGGATTTTTAAAAATCCTCTTGCTTGAACAAAATTCCTCCCAGTCCTCATTCATCCTTAAACCAAAGTAGGAGGTAAATTAAAACCACTATCCTTATTCACATATACATTTGAGGTCCTGATTCACAACCAGGTGACCTCAAATGTATACACAAAAGGATTTAATCCCATTATTTGCAATTTGACAGTGAATAACCCAGCGGGCGAATCTACGCAACATTAAATAAATATCATTTTTTGTTGAGGGGCTAATTCAGCCATGTAGTCATGTGAGCAGAGCTTTAAAGGAAGGTCCAAAAGAGGATCAGCTACATTTCCCAGCTCACCTCCTTATGACAACAAATGTAGGTAAAATTTCATCAGATGTTTTATAAGCCACGGTGAAGCACAATCACAAACCTTTTTGTGTTGCAGTAGCAGACAATAGCAGCAAAGGGGCCAGCTCAGCGTGCAGCAAACAGAAAGGTGTTGGGTTGTGTTCTCTCTTAGGAAGATCGCGATACCAAGATATAAGCTGAAAAACAGTGATAGGGACTGCAAGTTGCGAGTCCATTAGAAGTATAGCAAGGAACTATTTTCAGGTGTTGCACAACCACATATATGAGAGGACGGTGACAGCAGTTTCAGAAAATTCTACTACTGGCAATTCCCAGGATCTCTATGAGAGGGAAAGAAGCTATTTTATATAGGCTGCTAATCGCATACCTAAGCACATCAGCTAGGCACAGGCAGGGCAGGAGGAAATGGGCAAGGAGGCAGAAATTATTAATTCCTATATTATTATTATGAATAATAACAATGATAGCATTCATTAAGTACTTAATATGGTCTGAGCACTGGGCTAAGCACTGTAATAATCAGTCTAGATCATCAGACTAGATCAGTCAATCAATCATATTTATTGAGTGCTTACTGTGTGCAGGACACTATACTAAGCACTAGAGAGAATACAATAGAACAATATAACAATACAACAACATATACAATACAGACACGTTCCCTGCTCACATGTTCTTATCCCACAAGGGATTCACAGTCTAAGAAAGGAGAATACAGAGTTTACAGAAGCAGAAACTGAGCCACAGAAGAGTAATGTGACTTGCCCAAGTCACATTAGCAGGCAAGTGACAGAGCCATAACTAGAGCCTGGATTTCCTGGATCCCAGTCCTGTGCTATTACTATTCGGATACACTGACTCCCCAAGCCAGGAATGTTAAAAAACCCAGAGGCCCTGGTAGCATAGGAGCGGACCTTGTAAAGCTCTGAATGAAAGGGAAGAAGCCTTGAAGTCAGGCAGAGGGTAAGGAAGAACCTGCGGATGGCATGACATGAGAAGCAGTGTGCCTTAGTAGAAAGAGCGTGGGTTTGAGAGTCAGAGGTCATGCGTTCTAATCATTCATTCATTCAATAGTATTTATTGAGCGCTTACTATGTGCAGAGCACTGTACTAAGTGCTTGGAATGTACAATTCGGCAACAGATAGAGACAATCCCTGCCCATTGTTGGGCTTACAGTCTAATCGGGGGAGACAGACAGACAAAAACAGCTTCACCACTTGTCAGCTGTGTGACTTTGGGCAAATCACTTAACTTCTCTGTGACCTCAGTTACCTCATCTGTAAAATGGGGATTAAGACTGTGAGCCCCACATGGGTCAACCTGATAACCTTGTATCTACCCCATCACTCTATCTACCCCAAACAGTGCTTGGCACATAGTAAGCATTTCACAAATACAAATAACATAATTATTATGACATCACAGGATCAGTGAGGGAAAGTTCAGCAGTGTTTCAGGTTGACTATTCATGCCTATGGAACAACTGGGAAGAGGTCATCAGGGCCCTCAGAAAAATGCTCCAAGACTTGGATTTTTTGTGGTATTTATTAAAAGCTTACTATTCTCCAGGCACTGTACTAAGCACTGGGCTAGATAGAAAATCAATTCAGGTTGAGTTAGTATGTTTTTACAAAATGGTGTGTTGTGACTTGTATAAAGCTGGTGTTGCCGAGAGCTGTCGATGAATGACCACCCTGGGTTCTGCCCTTTCAGTGATCAGACCTAGACCCTGGACCAAGAGTTCACATCCAGGCCCTGGAAGTCCTCCCCACTGCAAGAATGTCTACGGATTGGATCTCTCAGTCGCAACCCTCAAGCTGGAGTCATTCATTCATTCATTCATTCAATAGTATTTATTGAGCACTTACTGTGCAGAGCATTGTACTAACTGCTTGGAATGTACAAATCGGTAACAGATACAGTCCCTGCCCTTTGATGGGCTTACAGTCTAATCGGGGGAAACAGACAAAAACAATAGCAATAAATAGAATCAAGGGGAAGAACATCTCATTAAAACAATAGCAAATAAACAGAATCAAGCCATTGAGATCCTCTCAATCAATCAGTAGGATTTATTGAGTATTCACGGCAAGCAGTGAGCACTATGCTAAACTCTTGAGCACTGTTCTACTTGCTCTTTGCTTTACCGGCCTTCTGCTCAGTGACTGATCACTGAGCAGAAGGCCGGTAAAGCAAAGAGCAAGTAGAACAGTGCTCAAGAGTGACTGTTTGGAACATAGTAAGCATTAACAAATACCATAATTATTATTATCACTACACATTGGGAAAGGTACGAGATAAACCAAGTCTGACACAGTCCCTTTCCCATAAAGGGCTCACAGTCTAAGGAGGAGAGAGAAAAGGGATTGAGTCCCCATTTTATAGCTGAGGAAACAGAGGCCCAGAGAAATCAAGTGACTTGCCTAAGGTCACACCGCAGGCGAGTGGCAGAGCCAGAGTTAGGACCCAGGCCCCTTGAATCCCAGTTCCTTGCTTTTTCCCACTAGGCTACGATAGCTGGAGGCTGGAGATTGTCTTCAGCAACTGCGGAAGATTACCTTCAGCAAACAGGGGACAAACACACAGGACGTACAAAGAGAGAGAGTATTAAAAAAGCTGAGAGAAAGAAGTTGGATAAGGGAGATCTCCCCACCATCCCCAAGGACTAAGGGATAAGAGAAAGTTCTCCAGGAACAAAGAAGCAGCATGACCTACTAGAAGAACAAACAACAGGGAATCAAGAGAACTGGGTTCTATTCCCAGCCCTGCCACTTGTCTGCTGTGTGACCTTGGGCAAGTGGCTTATCTTTTCTGGGGCCTCAGTGTCTTCACAGTAAAACGGGGATTCAATCGTATCCCTCGTCCTTAGACTGTGACCCTACTGTGAAGCAGGGACTGTTTCCAACCTGGATACCTGAGATCTATTCCTCGACTTAGCAACATGCTTTGCTTATAATGATGATGATGATGATGAGGATATTTATCAGAGAAGCAGCGTGGCTCAGTGGAAAGAGCCCGGGCTTGGGAGTCAGAGGTCATGGGCTTGAGTCCCAGCTCTGCCACTTGTCAGTTGTGTGACTGTGGACAAGTCACTTAACTTCTTTGTGCCTCAGTTACCTCATCTGTAAAATGGGGATTAACTGTGAGCCTCATATGGGACAATCTGATTACCCTGTATCTACCCCAGCGCTTAGAACAGTGGTCTGCACATAGTAAGCACTTAACGAATACCAACATTATTATTTTTATTATTATTAAGTTCTTACTATGTTTCAGGCACTGTTCTAAGGGCTAGGGTAGGTACAAGGTAGTCAGATAGTCCCACGTGTGGCTCACAGTCTTCATCCCCCTTTTACAGATGAGGGAACAGAGGCACAGAGAAGTTAAGTGACTTGCCCAAAGTCACAGAGCTAATATGTGGTGGAACTGGGATTAGAACCTATGACCTCTGACTCCCAAGCCAGGGCTCTTTCCACTAAGCCATGTTGCTTCTATAATAAGGGCTTAATATATACCATTAAAAGCAACTAACAAAATTCATGTCAAATGATCAGTGAATAACTAGTGAGAAGACTGCAGAATCCATGAGAATGGGAGATAGGTAAAAATGAAATAACTCCAGCTCCTTTGAATGTGAACAATAACCCTGCAGTGCTTTGGAGACATATCACTGTGTGGCCTTGAGCAAGTCACATCATTTCTCTGTGTCCAAGTTCCCTCATCTGTAAATTGGGAAGAAGACTATGAGCCCATTCAGGCCATTGTTCTCGTCTGTCCGTCTCCCCCGATTAGACTGTAAGCCCGTCAAACGGCAGGGACTGTCTCTATCTGTTGCCGACTTGTTCATTCCAAGTGCTTAGTACAGTGCTCTGCACATAGTAAGCACTCAATAAATACTATTGAATGAATGAATGAATGAATGAATGAATGACATGAACTGTGTCCAATCTGATTAGACTGTGTCTACTCCAGCTCTTAGAATGCCTGGCACATAGTAAACACTTAACAAATACCATTTAAAAAATCAAAAATTAGAGGGAGACGACCTGCCGGGGGTGGAGGGGTGGGGGAGGGGCAAATCCAGTGAGCAATGTGGGAAGCAACGTGGCTCAGTGGAAAGAGCACAGGCTTGGGAGTCAGATGTCATGGGTTCAAATCCTCACTCTGCCACTTGTCAGCTGTGATTGTGGACAAGTCACTTAACTTCTCTGTGCCTCAGTTACCTCATCCGTAAAATGGGGATTAAGACTGTGAGCCTCACGTGGGACAACCTGATTACCCTGTAGCTACCCCAGCGCTTAGAACAGTGCTCTGCACATAGTAAGCGCTTAACAAATACCAACATTATTATTATTATTATGAGGAGTGAGATTTTGGAGAGGATGTACTGTTATTTTGTGATCCTCACTCCACTAGAGAGGAACTATTGGCTCGGATGCCAGGGTATGGTTGTCATGTATACTTGCATCCAGTAAACCATATCAGTCTGGACCTTCTGGCATACTGGTTCATTTGTCAGGGAACTCTGCTGGCATGCTGGAGCGGGTTGAGCTTCTAGTAGGCAACACCAGATATTTGCCTATTTTTTCATCCTTCTGCTTTGTTCTCCTCATGGAGGACCCATCCACTTTGCCTGAAATAATAATTAATAAAAATTAATTGTAATAATAATTAGTTAAGCACTTACTATGTGTTAAGCACTATTCTAAGTGCTGGGGTAGATTACAAGTTAATCAGGTCAGACACAGTCCCTGTCCCACATGGGGCACACACTCTTAGCTTCCTCAGGCCCATGCTCACCTGCCCACGACAGTCTGTTATTGGTCCAGGCCCCTGCTACGTCCATTTCTACACTTCATGCAGCACCTTACTACTTTGATACTACTTACTACTCAGTTTCTCTTGGAAACTGGCCACATGATTTCTCTACTTGCTTGTTCCTGTCAGAATTCTCTGTGATCTGCTCCCATGGAGATCTTGGTTGTGAACTTAACTGGGATTATGCCTATGGGCAAGTTTGATTCTTAAAGGCAGGTGACTGTATTCCAAGCCTCACTTGGGCGAGACTTCATTTAGGCTCTGGATAATCCTGCTTCCTCTCTTTCCCTTTCCTTCTCTTTCTCACTCCCTGCTTCATTTTTTTTTCCAGCAGATATTTGATCTTTCTCTTCAGGAGTCTGTCTGGGTGATTCCTTGAAGTCTTATTCCTTGTCTTTAATGGTAATGGTGTGATCTCCAGGGATGGAAAGAGCTTGCCATCCCCTAATTAGCTCAGTCTTCTGATAAGCAAGCTCGACTATCAATAATGTCTTCCTTATGCCTATCATACATTTACACCCATATGTTGCAATTTTATTTTCTTTTATTAAGTCCTTAGAAGAGACAGTGAGCATCCTTTTTAAAAATAAGGGTACCATATTCCCTTATCTTCAGTGGCCAGTTCCTAGCTAATAATAATAATGGTATTTGTTAAGCATTAACAATGTGCCAAGCACGGTTCTAAGCTCTGGGGTAGGTACAAGGTAATCAGGTTGTCCCACGCGGAGCTCACATTCTTAATCCTCATTTTACAGATGAGGTAACTGAGGCACCGAGAAGTTAAGTGGCTTGCCCAAGGTCACACAAGAGACAAGTGGTGGAGTCGGGATTAGAACCCATGTCCTCTGACTCCCAAGCCCATGCTCTTTCCATTGAGCCACGCTGCTTCTCCTGTGATGTAGTAAACAATATCCTAGTGTCCTGAAAGAGTTAACATACATACTCTACCCCAAGGAATGAATTAGAGAAAAAAACACTTCTTTTTTTATTTAAGAGAAACATGGTAGGGAAAATTTATTACTTAGAAAAAGCATTAGTTGATCAAACTATTAGAAGCACATGTGCTAGATGTTGATTTTATCCAAGCAACTGATACAATGCCTCATGAATTTAAGTCCCAAGATTCATTCAAATTGTTCTGGATATGAAAATCATCGAGTGGACTGAAGACTTGCTGAGGAGCCACAGATAAAGACTAATGACAAACTGCATCATTTCTAATTCAGGTTTGTTGTTTTGTATGCTGCCAAGGGACCCAGTGTTAAGCTTAGTTTTATTTAACAACTTTATTAATGATCTGGAAAGGGGAATAAACAAGTTCTTAATGAAATCTGTTGATGACTTAGATAGTGTTCTAATCACCAGAGACAAAAAGGGAATCATATAATAGAGGTCTTTGATCCATTGACCAAAGCATAAACATGAGATGCAATTTGGGATTAAAGAGCATCTGTACATTTGGGGGCACATGATTCAGAATGAGGATTTCCCATACTTAGCAACATGAGGAAGAATTTCTTGGCAGTAAAGATGGTTGGTCCCTGAGATAGACTAACAAAAGACTTCAGTTTATTCCCTTTCCTAAACTGTGATAACAAAAATTTGTGCTTGATATTTGTGGGTTGTTTTTTTTTTAATGACTACTCTTGTAAAAGCTGAATATTTCAATTGTATAAAATAAATATATTCTGGAAAAGACATGCAATCATATTTTAAGATGATGATGATGATAATAGTATTTGTTAAAATGCTTACTATGTGCCAAGCACTGTAATAAGTCTCTAGATAAAAGATAATCAGGTTGGACACAGTCTAAGTAAGAAATTTTCTAGCTGTGTACCCGAGACAGATAAATGTAATCTTTATACAATTTATTTCTGAATAGGTACCTCTTTTAGATTATAAACTCCTTGAAGGCAGAGACCATGCCTTCTGTTACTATCATACTCCCTCAAGCACCTAGTGATCAGTGAATACTAAACTATGAATGAATGAAAAGATTGATAGCATTCGAGACCTGCCATTTCATTTTCAATTCTGCATTTTTTATTGATGTATATATTCTGAAAGCATTCGTCTTTGCCATAAGGTATTAGGGATCCAGCCATTCTATGCCTTTGGGTGGGTTTGGCAGTTGAATTCAGCAAGATGTGATGGAAAAATCCCTACTGACCAAGCAGGAGCCAAAACCGGTCAGTGACTTTCTTGACCTTGCTTTGGTTCCACACACAGATTACGACCACCACGGTATTGATGATTCAAGAGAAGGGGCAGGCTGGAGGAATGGGAGGCACACACTGGGTGAGGTTCTCTAGAGTTCTGTCTTCTTGCTGAGGGACACAAGCTCAGATGCTCAGAACAGTAACCTGGAGAAATGGGAACACCTGAAAAGAAGTGAAAAGGTGACATGGGACAAAAAGGATCTATAGTAGCAAACCTGGGTGGCAGATTTTACCACTGAACAAAGAAGTCCCAAAGGAGCCCACACAAGGCAGAGAAGCAACTATTCATGCAAATTCATTTATATATATTAATGTCTGTCTCCCCCCTGGACTGTATGCTCATAGAGAGCAGGGAACATGTCTACCAACTCTCTTATATTGTACTCTTCCAAATGATTAGTATAGTGCTCTTCACACAGAGCTCTGCTCTGCTCTCCTCAATACTTACTTCTGATTGATTGAATTTTTTATTTTATATTTTCATTTTCAAAATTAAGGGGAGAAAGTTATAGCAAAATTAGACGTTCAAAATAAAGGGAACTTGCAAAAATGCATACTCATATACCATTTTAAAACAAATTTGAGATATTTCAAGTTAAACAGATATTGTTTTGCAGCAAACAACAAAATGGCATTTGTGAGATATATGTATATATATATATATATATATATATATATACATATATATATAAGTTTATAGCCAGAATTCTATAAACACTTAAAAAAGTCAAGAATCCTAGGGTGAGAAAAGAGAAGAAACAAGCCAACATTCTTAAATTTGGCCACCAAAAAACCATCTGCAATTACTCACTGCCATGAGCAGATAAGATGGAAATGCAATTAAAAAAAACAACAACCTGGCATTTTTTCTCTATATAAGTTTCAAAAGCAGTAGGCTGAGATACCAAGGAGAAGCAAAGACTTTCAGCCTCAATTTTGAAGTGGCAAATAATATTGCCAGTTGGGCCCTTCTGGATGTATCTCTATAGCCCAGATTTGTGCTTTCCAAAGAAAACAAATATTAACTTTTCTGGGTTGTCACTTAACTTTTCTAAAATGCAGCCAATCTTGAGCATAGGCTGCAGTTTGACAGTGGGGTAGTTACCCGTGGGTGAAACCACAGCACATGTCTGCTCTCTCCTCCAGCTCCAGAAGTCCACCTGTTTTTGCTCCAACCCCTATGGGTGGTAATTTTGGCCAATCTCTCCAGGAGTGCCCCCACAATATAAAGTAACTAGAGATGCGCCAAGTTCAAAAGATATCGGAGACAAGGCAGGCTTGAATCCATTTTGTGGTGGTCCTAAGGTACTGATCCTTCTCTGGTTAGAACCTAGAACTGCAATCTAATAATAATAATAATAATGTTGGTATTTGTTAAGCGCTTACTATGTGCCGAGCACTGTTCTAAGCGCTGGGGAATCAGGTTGTCCCACGTGGGGCTCACAGTCTTAATCCCCATTTTACAGATGAGGGAACTGAGGCACCGAGAAGTTAAGTGACTTGCCCAAAGTCACACAGCTGGCAAGTGGCAGAGCCGGGGTTCGAACCCATGACCTCTCACTCCAAAGCCCGTGCTCTTTCCAGTGAGCCACGCTGCTATACCCACTCTCTTAGAGAACTCATTTTCTCCCACAGCTTAAGCTACCATCTGTATGTGGATGATTCCCAAATAACTATCTACAGCCCTGATCTCTCTCATTCTCTGTATTTTTGCATTTCCTTTAACCTTCATTACATCTCTACTTGGATGTCAGACCGGCATCTCAAACTTAACATGTCCAAAACAGAACTCCTTATCTTCCCAACCAAACCCTGCCCTCCCCATTTCTTCATTCAGTCAATCATATTTATTGATTGCTTACTATGTGCAGAGGACTGGGCACTTGGGAGAGTATGATATAAACAGACATATTCCCTGCCCACAACGAGTTTACAATCTAGAGGGGGCAAACAGACATTAATATGAATAAATTACAGATATGTATATCAGTGCTTTGGGCCTGGAAAGGGAATGAATGAAGGGAGCAAGTCGGGGTGATGCAGAAGGGAGAGGGAGAAGAGGAAAGGAGGACTTAGGGGAAGGCCTCTTCGAGGAGATGTGCTTTCAATAAGGCTTTGAAGTGGGGGAGAGTAATTGTCTGAGGAGGGATGGCATTCCAGGCCAGAGGCAGGACGTGGGTGAGAGGTTGGTGGTGAGATATAGGAGATCAAGCTAGAGTGAAAACTTTGGCTTTAGAGGTCTGAAGTGTGTGGGGTGGAGTGTAGTAGGAGAATAGTATGTGAGATAGGAGGGGGCAAGGTGATTGAGGGCTTTAAAGCCAATGGAGAGAAGTTTTGGTTTGGTGCAGAGGTGAATGGGCAATCATTGGAGTTTCTTGAGGTGTGGGAAAACATGGCCTGATTGATTTTTTAGTAAAATGATCTGGGCAGCAAAGTGAAGTAAGGACCAGAGAGGGGAGAGACAGGAGGCAGATAGGTCATCAAGGAGGCTGTTATAGTAATCAAGAAGGCATAGGATAAGTGATTGGATTAATGTGATAGCTTTTTGGATGAAGAGGAAAGGGAGGATTTTAGCTATTTGTGCAGGTAGAACTGACAGCATTCAGTGATGGATTGACCACGTGGATAGAATGAGAGAGGAGTCGAGGATAATGCCAAGGTTATGGGCTTGTGAGACAGGATGGTGTTGCCATCTACAGTGATGGGAGAACGGGGTTTGCGTGGGAAGATAGCTAGTTCTGTTTTTGCCATGTTAAGCTTGAGGTGACTAAAGGACGTCCAACTAGAGATGTCTTGAAGGCAAGAGGAAATGCAAGACTGCAGAAAGAAAGAGAGATCAGAGCTGGAGATGTAATTTTGAAAATCATCTACATAGAGGTGGTAGTTGAACCCATGGGAGCAAAGGAGTTCTCCAAAGGAGTGAGTGCAGATGGAGAAGAGGAGGCACAGAACTGAACCTTGAGGGAGCCCCACAGTTATGGGGTGGGTGACAGAGGAGGACCCCATGAAGAAGACTGAGACTGAAAAGCCAGAGGGATAAGAGGAGAACCAGGAGAGGACAGTGTCAGTGAAAAGAAGGTTGGATAATGTTTCCAGGAGAAGGGAGTGGTTGACAGTCTCGAAGGCAGTCTGAGTGGTCTAGGAAGATTAGGAGGGAGTAGAAGATCATTGGTGACCTTTGAGAGGGCGGTTTCTGTGGAGTGAAGGGGATAAAAGCCAGATTAGAGGGAGCCAAGGAAACAATTGGAGGAGAGGAATTTGAGACAGCAGTTGTAGGCGACTGACTCAAAGAGTCTGGAGAGGAGTGGTAAGAGAGAGATGGGGTGATAACTAGAGGAAGCCATGGTGTCAAAGGATTTTTTTTTTGGATAGGGGAGAGCTGGGCATGTTTGAAAGCAGTGGGGAAGAAACCATTAGAGAGTGAACAGTTGAAGATGGCTGCTAGGGAGGGAAGAAGGCAGGAGGCAAGTGTTTTGATACGGTGCAAAGGGATGGGTTCAGATGTGCCAGTGGAGGGGATATATTTTGAGAAGTCAGGAGATCTCTTCTAGAGATCCTTCTGGGAAAGATGGTAGAGTTGAAGAGGGAGCAGAAGTGGGGAGTGGGGAGGAACTGGGGACCGACAGGGGAGATTTTAAGGGGATCCCGCCTGATAGTGTCAATTTTCTGAATAAAGTAGGTGGCCAGGTCACTTGGAGCAAGGGATGGGGGAGGCAGGGGTTTGGGGTGGGGCAGGGAGAGTGCAGGGGACCTGAAGATGGAGTTAAATGTCTGGAACAACTGGCGAAGGTGATGGTCATGGATGTCAATAAGGGTGAAATTTTGCCAGGCAGAAGAGAGGGCAGTTAAAGCATGCAAGGATAAACTTGAAGTGGATAAACTTGAAGGAAAAACCTGAAGCAGCACTCTGCCGCTCATGCACAGTAGTGAAGGAGGTGGACTGTGGAGGTTTCCCAGGCCTATGGGTTAGTGGTACAAGAGCGACAAAGGGATAGGGGAGTGAGTCAATTAATTTCAGTAGAGAGGGTGGTTTTGAGAACATAAATTTGGTCATCAAGGGAATGTAGTTTGGTTATGGAAGCTAAATGGGACATGATTCATTCAATCATTCGTCTATTAAATCATATTAATTGAGTGCTTACTGTGTGCAGAACACGATACTAAGCATTTGGGAGAGTACAGTGTGGCAGGCACCTTCCCTGCCCACAACTAGTTTACAATGTAGAGAGGGATACTGACATTAATATACATAAATTTACACTTATGTACATAAGTGTTGTGTGGCTGGGAAGGGGAATGATCAAAGGGAGCAAATTTGGGCAACACCGAAGGGCACAGGAGAAGTGGAAAGGTGGTGTTTAGTCTGGGAAGACCTGTTGGAGGAGATGTGCCTTCAGTAAGGCTTTGAAGCAGGGGACAGTAAGTGTCTGTCAGATTTGAGAAGGAAGGTATTCCAAAATTGGACTTTAAACAGCACCAACATTATCCTATCTCACAAGCTCGTAACCTAGGCCTTATGCTCAACTCCTCTCTCATTCAACCCAAATATTCAGTCTATCACCAAATCCTGTCAGTTCAACCTTCACGCCATTGCTAAAATTTGCCCTTTCCTCTCCAACCAAACTGCTACCCTATTAATCTAAGTACTAATCCTAATTCCCTTGATTACAGCTTCAGCCTCCTTGATGACTTCCCTGCCCCCGTCTCTCTCCACTGCAGTCCATACTTAACCCTGTTGCCTGGACCATTTTTCCACAGATATGTTCAGGCCACATTTCCCCACTCCTCAACCTTTCCAATGGTGGCCCATCCACTTCCGTATCAAACAGAAATTCCCACACCCTCCTTCTTCATATCTGACAGACATTTACTCTCCCCAGTCTTCCCTCCTTGAAGAGAAATCATCTCCAAAAGGCCTATCCCAACTACGCCCTGATTTCCTCATCTTCTACTCTCTTCTGAGTCATTATTGCTCTTGGATTTGCACCCTTTATTCACCCTCCCTCAACTCCACAGCAATTATGTAAGTATCCATAATTTGTTTATTCATATTAATGTCTGTTTCTCTCTCTCTAGACTGTAAGTTAATTGTGGACAGGGAATGTGACTTCCTACCTTACCTCCCTGATTTGCTAGTACAACCCAATCTGCAAATTCCACTCCTTTAACACCAACCTACTCTATGAACCTTGATATCCTGCCACCAACCCCTTGCCAATGACCTCCCTCAGGCCTGGAAAACCCTCCCCCTTCATATCCATCAGTCTTCTCACCTTTAAAACTCTCATAAAATCTCATCTCTTCCAAGACATCTGCCCTGATTAATCTTATGTCTGTGTCTCGCTGTACTTTCTTCTCTGACTACTTCCCCACTTATTCTCTCTCTTTCCTAACTTCTCCCACTTCTTCCTGCAAATTTCTTACATGATTCCCTTTGCCCCTGAAAGTCTCTACCCCATCCCACTTTATCAGTTGATTTCCCAGAATCATATTAGTTGTGAATGCATAATCGTCTAACTTGTAGCAACCCCTCCTATAGGGTTTCCCTCTCTTAGCTTGGACTCCAAAATTCCAACCTGACCTTTTCAGATGAGTGAGTGGAGTGGATTAGAAAGTTAAAAGCAATCTTCCTGCTTGTTTGGCCTAGTGTTTATATATGGACTCCCAATTCAGGTGTCTACACTATTCCCCCAATCTTGTTGATTCCATTTTCCTAGCATCTAACCTTTAAAATCCCACATGCATGCCCTTAAATTGTTGCTTCTTTATTTAGGCTTAGAAAAAGCTTAAAATAAGCACTTCCAGGCATATCATTTATATGAAACATTGAACTATTATTCAAATATAATTCAAAAGGTCATTAGAGCATTCCTTCATTTTCAAGATTTTGAAGGGGAGAGTAAAAACAATATGTAATTTTGTAACATTGTCATTAGTATATTGTTTTAGATATGTGTAATTCTCTAGAAATCTTCTATTTTATATAAAGCCACTCTGGATATATTTCAGGGCCTTGAATGTGTTGATATTCAAGTAAATGATTCTTAAAAAATAAGAAAAATCAAAGTCTTATTAGCTGTTCTATGCTTGACAAACAGAGTCTATTTTTAAATTTAGGATTTCATTTCAGATAAATAATTTTGTATTATAAAGTAGCTGTGTGGCAGATTTTTTAATCAGCTTTCACCGCCTTTGAAATACACTTGTTAATTGGAAATAGACTAAGTGGCTTAAAATTTCTGTGGATGCAGAAACTCTAGTTAACATTTTCTAAGTGGTGCTTGAAAATAAATATGTGTATCAAAAAAGAATTGATAAGTAGTTGAATATTAAAAGCAACTCTCCCCCCCTGCTGCCACATCACTAGTGTCTAAAGTAATTTATTGCTAGTCAGTTTTTAAAAATGGCAAACAGAAAGGAGTATGTTAGGGTCTCTTCTGCAGATGACATACATTTGGATTAAGTGAACTGACTCACCCTTGATATGGGTCTCCTGGGCAAGGTGCGCTATTGATTCAGACAATCCTTGACCTTGGGGATAACTCCTGACTTAGCTGGGGAAATGAGGAAACCAGCCTTTAGGTTGGTATGCACTGTCTCCTTACATCTCTGCTTTGTGACAAATATAAAATAGAAAGATTAGGAGAGCAAAGCTTGAGCTAATGCTACAAAAGTCACCAGGCTTTACTTAAACTGCTGGGACTATTGAAGGAATGACACAATTCTTTCTTAACAAAAGACATGAGAGGCTTTGGGGAGTGTGTGTGTGTGTGTGTGTGTGTGTGTGTGTGTGTGTGTGTGTGTGTGTGTGTGCTTATGTGTGTGTATTTGCACGTGGGTGTGTGCAGAATTTGGATTCACAGTTTTAATGGGAACAACTTTGACATCTTGTCAACTTCACTATTGTCTTTGGAACAGAAAAGAGTGAGCCCAAATCGCTAAGATTCTATTAGACTGGGGGACTACGATTTTCCCTTTGAAAATGTTGGCAGGGGATTTAAGCTTTGTGACATGGACCAGGATCAGAATTGAAGAAATGTGAAATGCGCTTGGAAAGAATATTTCTCAGTAGCATATTTTCTTCTTCCTTTCACTTCACAAATTAGAAAATAGAAGTCTACCCTGGGTGAGCATGATTCTCTGTGGGGGTCCACTGTGTCGGAGGATGTGTAGGTTTGAAGGGAAAATAACCCAGCTGTCTGCCCATCGTATGATTTTTCTTTAGGAAACAATAATCTGTGGGTTTTGTCCTCCCTTCTGTTAATTATTTCCTTTAGGGTTGTATCCATTAATTCTGATGAATATGTAATGCTTTTTTCCTATATCCACTCTTTTTTGGATTGGTAATATTGAGAATGACATTATATATTCAGCAGAATTAATGGACAGCGATCCAAAATTTTGAAAGGGACTATTAAACTTGGCTTGCGGGGCTTCCATTTAGTTAAAGTGCGAAATA
The DNA here is from genome assembly GCF_004115215.2 of Ornithorhynchus anatinus. Taxonomy (NCBI): domain Eukaryota; kingdom Metazoa; phylum Chordata; class Mammalia; order Monotremata; family Ornithorhynchidae; genus Ornithorhynchus; species Ornithorhynchus anatinus. The sequence continues at coordinate 90,401,123 of NC_041731.1, forward strand.
GAAAGACAAATGTATATTCTAGAATTTCCAAGACCCTTCCATGAAAACTACTATCTATATATACAGTAAAGTCAATTTCCTATGCTAATTGTAACAGGAAAAGTGCAAATATGTGAAGTCAATGATGATTCAAAAATCCCATTTTAATGTGTTCAACCCTTCCCCCATAAAATCTTCACGACCAAGACTGAATTGTGATCACCTTCTATCCTGTCTCATGCCCATCATTTTTCTAACACATAGAAAAATGGTCAAATAACCATAAGAAATAAATACAGTCAACCTAATGTTTTGTGGAGTTTGATTCCACCAGGTTTTGCAGGTTCTCCCCACTCCACTGACAATCATCTCCTCACCTTCCTTCTCGATGGTTGATACAACTTTCGTGAGGTCATGGGAAAAACATTCAAGACAACACCCATAGACATAAACAATCAGAGGCAAGTCTGACCCTTTCTGCACCTGCAATGGCTTAGCCTAGGGTAAAGAGTCTGACTGATAGGAAAGTCAAAAAAAAGGGATGTCAGAGGCAGGGAGTTCACTCTGTTGCCCAGGTTATTTTGTTGCAAAAATATTCAGAACGTCACCCCACCACCCTCTAAGAACTCCAATGGTAGTCCATTCACCTACATATCCAATAAAATAAAATCTCCTCACCACTGGCTTTAAAGCATTCCATCACCTTGCCCCCTCCTACCTCACCTCGTTTCTCTCCTCTACAACACAACCCGCACACTTCACTGCCCTAGTGCTAACTTTCTCACTGTGTCTCGATAACTCCTGTCTTGCCATCAACCCCTAGGCCCACGTCCTACCTCTGGCCTGGAATGCCTTCCCTCCTCAACTCCGACAATTACTCTCCCCTCGCCCCCCATCCTCTTCAAAGTCTTATTCCAAGCATATCTCCTCCAAGAGGCCTTCTCAGACTAAGCCCCACTTTTCCTCATCTTCTACTCCCTTCTGCATCGCACTGAGTAGCTCCCTTTGTTCTTCCCCCCTCCCAGCCCCACAGCACAATGTACATATCCGTAACTTGATTTATATTAATGTTTGTCTTTCCTCTCTAGACTCTAAGATTGCTAGGCAGGGAATGTCACTGTTTATTGTTTTATTGTAGTTTCCCAAGAGTTTAGTACAGTGCTCTGCACATAATAAGCGCTCAATAAATACAACTGAATGAATGAATGAATACATAGACAATCATGGGAGTGTGGATAAGTTAAATGAGGGGTAAGTCAGGGAAGACCTTTTGGAGCAGATGTGATTTTGGTAGGGCTTTGAAAGAGGGGAGGTGTCTGTCAGATATGAAAGGGAAGGGAGTTCCAAGTCAGAAGGAAGACTTAGGTGAGGGATCAGCTGTGGGATAGATGAACTCGATGTACAGTATGTAGGTTGGCATTATTGTAGCGAAGTGTGCACGCTGGGTTGTAGTAGAAAATTAGAGAGATGAGCTAGGAAAATCTCCAATTTGGCACAAGTAGAGTCAGTGTTCTCCACTCAGGATTGCACTTGGAGAGTTTCCAGTACTCTACCAGTCTTGGCTATGGGAGGGAGAGTCAAGCAGAGGCCTACCCATTCCATTCCTAGCTTGGGCAGTGGCTAGCGAGTGGAAGGCAATCCTCTACAAGTCAAAACTTACCCATGCTGGGCAGCAGTGGCATGGGAAAAAGTCAAAGGCAGAGATTTGTTTACTGTGCAGCAGAAAGCAGTGGTAAACCACTTCTGTATTTTTACCAAGAAAACACTATGGATCCACTACCAGAAAGATTGCAGATGGAGGTGGGGCGTTATAGGAGAGATGTGTCCATCGAGTCGTTACAGATCAGAAACGACTCAACAGCATAAGACAAGAGCCAGTATTAGAAGAAACAGCAGTGGGCATGAGCATGGTATCAGTGAAGATCTAGTAGAAGAAGTAATAGTAGTGTCGTGTTTTAGACAGTTTATTATATGATAAAAAAAAGTCTACATTAGATCACCTATTCATACAGTTCACTTTTAATTATGCCAATCAATCAATGTTATTTACTGAGTACTTGCTGCATGTAAGAACTAAGCACTTGGGAGAATCCAAAACAACAGAGTTGGTAGGCATGATCCTTGCAGCAAAGAGCTTACAGTTTAGAGGGTTGTGTGCAGATCATCTGTAGAAAAATGAGCTGGGCAGCAGAAGGAACTATGGACTAGAGAGGAACAAGGTTGGACTCAGGGAGGTCAAGGAACTCCCTGCAGAGATTCGCGAGTCATTAAAGCGTCTGTCCAGGGTGAATGGGCAAGCACTGTCAAGTCCTTAGTTGTTGATGGGGTGACTGTTGACACGTCCTTATCTACTTAGTGAGTCCCTGTCCTGCTTCTTTGGTGGGGTCCTGTACAGGTGTGCAGGGGCGGGGGGGGGGGGGGGGGGGGGGGATTGGTGATTCCTTCCTTGTGCAGACCCAAGTCCTTTGTGCACAGATGGAGGGCGGAGGGCGGAGGGAATGAGGGTGCCGGTGTTCCCTCCCTCGGCACAGTTCTAGGCCCCTGGGACCCTGGGGTGGGAAGTCAGGTAGTGGGCCCAGCAGAGCTCATTCATTCAATCATCTTTGTTAAAAACTCACTGTGTACAGAGCACTATACTAAACTCTTGGGAAAGAACAATACAACAATGAACAGAGACAATCCCTGCCCACAATGAGCTCACCATCTAGAGGGAGAGAGACAGACATCAATGCTAATAAATATTTTGGGCAGGGAATATGTCTCTTTATTGTTGCACTGTATTCTCCCAAGTGCTCCGAGCACAGTAAGAGCTAAGTAAATATAATTGAATGAATGAATGACTGGGGTCTCTTCCCTCAGAACGGTCCTGGGCCTCAAGTGGGTGCAGCTGTGAAGGGGGCGGGGGATGCACAATTTATCCCTTTGCTCAGTCCTCAAACTTTCATGTGCAGAAGATGACCATTCCCTCAGGTGTGATCCCAGGTCTTTGGAGGGAGGGGAGAGGCAGTGGGACACAGAGACCATTCCCTCCTTGGTGATTCCAGAACCCCCACAGTAGGGGAAGGGGCGAGGGGTGGCAGGGACCCTCCCCTTGCCTCAATTTTTTGACCCATGGTTTGCCAAGTGGATGCTGGGGTGGTTGGTGGCCCTTCTCTCTGGCTTGATTTTAGGCCTCTGGTATGATGGGAGCTGCCAGGAAGCTCTGCAACCCTCCCAGTCAGTAGATCCTAGATCATCGGTGAGGATGGTAGGGTAAGGGTGGAAGGGTGGGGGTGGCAGAGACTCTCCCTTTGATTCAGTCATTATAGTACCGCATATCTTAGATTCTATTTATCTTGATGATATTTACGCCAGACTACTTGGTTTGTTTTGTTCTGTTTTGTTTTGCTGTTTCCCCTGTTTAGACTGTAAGCCCATTATTGTGCAGGGATTCTCTCTATTTGCTGCCAAATTGTACATTCCAAGTGCTTAGTACAGTGGTCTGCACATAGTAAGTATTCAATAAATACAGTTGAATGAATGGTAACTATAATATAATTTCCCCATAACCTGAGGTTTTTGAAAACAAATTTAGTACATTACAACAGAAATAACTGCTTTCATCCATTCTCCGACCAGAAATAGTTGGCCTGTCCCACCTCCAAAAGGTACAGTGGAATAAAGCAGCTGCCAGCTAGTTTTGAATACATATTTCCTCAGCAAGAACAATCCCAGTTCAAGAGTAAGCAATATGGCTATTTATCTGGCAAAACAGATTAGGACAAGAATAACCTGCCTCCCCCAGCCTTCCCCCTCCTGCCTCAGCCCTCCTCCCAATCCTCTCCCCTACTTTCCCATCTTTCCCTGCAGTATCCTCAGAAGAGAGCTCCTCCCTCCTTGCAAGTGCCACCCCCTCCACCTGTGCCTTGGACCCCATTCCCGCTCACCTTATAAAAACCATCACCCCTTCCCTCCTCCCCTCCTTAACTTCTATCTTTAACTGCTCACTCTCCAATGGCTTCTTCCCCTCTGCCTTCAAACATGCCCATGTCTCTCACATCCTAAAAAAACCTTCTCTCGACCCCACTTCCCCTTCCATTTACCACCCTCCCTACTACCTTTCTTTTCCAAGTTCCTAGAATGAGTCGTCTACACTCGCTGCCTAGAATTCCTTAACTCCCATTATCTCCTGGACCCCCTCCAATCTGGCTTCCGTCCCCTCCACTCTACTGAGACTGCCCTCTCTGAGGTCACCCATGACCTCCTTCTTGCCAAATCCAATGGCTCCTACTCTATCCTAATCCTCCTTGACCTCTCAGCTGCCTTTGACACTGTCGACCATCCCCTTCTCCTCCACACCTTATCCCACCTTGGCTTCTCGGGCTCCATCCTCTCCTGGTTCTCCTCTTATCTCTCTGGCCGGTCATTCTTGGTCTCCTTCGCAGGCTCCTCCTCCCCTTCCCATCCTCTAACTGTTGGGGTTCCTCAAGGGTCAGTTCTTGGTCCTCTTCTGTTCTCCATCTACACTCACTCCCTTGGTGAACTCATATGCTCTCACGGCTTCAACTATCATCTCTATGCAGATGATACACAGATCTACATCTCTGCCCCTGTACTTTCCCCCTCCCTTCAGGCTCGTATCTCTTCCTGCCTCCAGGATGTCTCTACCTGAATGTCTGCCCGCCACCTAAAACTCAACATGTCCAAACTGAGCTTCTTATCTTCCCACCCAAGCCCTGTCCTCTTCCTGACTTCCCTATCACCGTGGACGGAACGACCATCCTTCCCATCTCTCAGGCCCGCAACCTCGGTGTCATCTTTGACTCCGCGCTCTCGTTCACCCCACATATCCGATCCATCACCAAAACCTGCCGGTCTCACCTTTATAATATTGCCAAGATCCGCCCTTTTCTCTCCACCCAAATGACTATCTTACTGTTAGAGGCTCTCATAATATCCCGGCTGGATTATTGTGTCAGCCTTCTCTCTGATCTCCCTTCCTCCTGTCTCTCCCCGCTCCAGTCTATTCTTCATTCCGCTACCCAGCTCATCTTTCTGCAGAAACGCTCTGGGCATGTCACTCCCCTTCTTAAAAACTTCCAGTGATTGCGTATCAACCTCTGCATGAAACAGAAACTTCCTCACTCTAGGCTTCAAGGCTCTCCATCTCCTTGCCCCCTCCTACCTCTCCTCCCTTCTCTCTTTCCACTGCCCACCTCGCACGCTCCGCTCCTCTGCTGCCCACCTCCTCACCATCCCCAGTTCTCGCCTATCCCGCCATCGACCCCTGGCCCACGTCCTCCTGCTGTCCTGGAATGCCCTCCCTCCTCACTTCTGCCAAACTAATTCTCTTCCCCTTTTCAAAACCCTACTTAGAGCTCACCTCCTCCAAGAAGCCTTCCCAGACTGAGCTTCCCCTTTTACCTCTGCTCCCTCTGCTCCCCCTCTACCCCCTCTTCACCTCCCCTCAGCTAAGCCCTCTTTTCCCCCCATTTCCCTCTGCTCCTCCCCCTCTCCCTTCCCCTCCCCTCAGCACTGTGCTCGACCGCTCAATTGTATATATTTTTATTACCCTATTTATTCTGTTAATGAGATGTACATGACCTTGATTCTATTTATTGCCATTGTTTTAATGAGATGTTCATCCCCTTGATTCTATTTATTGCTTTGTTTTTGTCTGTCTGTCTCCCCCGATTGGACCGTAAGCCCGTCAATGGGCAGGGACTGTATCTGTTGCCGATTTGTACATTCCAAGCGCTTAGTACAGTGCTCTGCACATAGTGAGCGCTCAATAAATACTACTGAATGAATGAAAGAATAACATAAACCTTGTTTAAAGAGTCAGAGACAAAAGTAAAGCTTGTGAACCACAGACAGACCATCACTGTCTCTACCTTCAAAGCCATCCTAAACTCACTTCTCCTCCAAGAGGCCTTCCCCAGCTAAGCCCTCATTTCCCCTATTTGCTTTCCCTTCTGCAACATCCATGCACTGGGATCTGCACTTCATACTCACCCCACCCTCAGTCCCACAGGTACTTATCATTCTACTCGGCCATTTTCCTTATCTGTATTTATTTCAATAATGATCTCTTTCGCTAAACTCTAAACACCTTGTTACAGGGATGGTATCTACTCACCCCATTGTTTTGTATTCTCCTAAGTGCTTAGTACAGTGCTCTGCACGTGGCAAGTACTCACTAAATATCATTGATTGATTGATTAACATAATAAAAAATGAACTGTATGAACAGGTGATCTAATCTAGACTTTTCATCATGTAATAAACCATTTTAAATACCATGTGATCTGGTCTTCATTGTCACTAACCTCCCTTCTGATCTCTTTGCCTGGTCCTTCTCAGTGTCTTTGGCTATCGACTACTTTCAATGCTCAGTTTGGGGTTTTCTGTTTTCCTTCTTTGACCCACTTCATGTAAGACTGGCCACAACTCTCACCACCTCTGAAGCCTTATTAAAATTACATCTTTTCCAAGAGGCCTTCCCTGATTGAGCACTCATTTCCCCTACTTGGTTTCCCTTCTGTGTCACCTATGCGCTTAGGTCTTTACCTTTTAAACACTTGCTATTCAATCCACCCTCAACACCATAGCACTTATGTACATATCCATAATTTATTTATATTAACATATGTCTGCCCCCTCTAGCTGTAAACTCCTTATGAATGAGAATTATGTCTACCTCCTTACTGGATTATATTCTCCCAAGAATTTAGTATAATGTTCTGCACACAATAAACTCCCAATAAATACCACTGGTAAAAAGACTGACTGTGATAATTTAGTGTTCTAAGACATGCAGGGCAATAGTGATATATACAGTGAATTCTGGTTTACTAGAAAAATAGTCATAATAATAATAATGGTCATTATTATTATTACTATTAGATTTGTTAAATGCTTGCGATGTGTCAGGCACTGTGTCTAAGCATTGAGACAGACACAGGGCAATCAGATTGGATGCAGTCCCTGTCCCACATGGACTCACAGTCTTAATCTCCAACTCTAAGCATCCATTTTAAGGACTTCGATTGGTTTAGTGGAAAGAGCATGGGCCTGGGAATCAGGTGACCGGGATTCTAATCCCCGCTCTGCCATTTACCTGCTGTGTGACCTTGAGCAAGTTATTTTTCTTCTCTGAGCCTCAGTTTCCTCACCTATAAAAAGGGGATTCACTATCCATTCTCCCTCCTACTGCATGAGACTGCGAGTCCCATTTGAGACAAGGAATTAGTACAACCTGATTATATTGATAGTAAGCTCTTAACAAGTGCCATAAAAAACAAAAACAAAAAAACTAACTAGAGTTTTAGTGAGTCTGACCACCATAAGGTTTGATTGAAATTTGGTTTCCAGTTGCCAGGAACTATATGTTACTTGTTTCATCATGTATTTCCTGCACATCAAATAGGTAACCCAGAGTAAAATAGCAAAGCACTTAAAAGTTTTCATATGCTTTATCCATTTTGATCTATTATTCAACTCTGGATTCTCATGCTAAAAAACCTGTAAAACTTATTTTTTAGAGAAAACAACAAAAAAACTTTAAAAAAAACAACTACTTCTCCCTTCCAAATTACTAACTTGAGGAAATGAAACCTCAACAACCCTTAATTCTAAATAATGCAGACAGCAATTTTCATGCAGATAGTCTTTCTTACAGAAAGATACTTTGAAAAGAAAGATGACTGAAGAAGCTGTTACAATGTTAATGGAAATGCCTTATACATTTTCATTGACATCAACTTGCCATTGGCATCACAGAATTGACACTGTAATGGTTTTCACACATACTTCCATTGACACCATAACATCAGAGGTGTCAGACACAATAGAAGAGTGTCTCATACAAAATACATCTGCATTAAATGCAGAAAAAGATAAATTAAATATAAAAGCACCAGATAGTATAAGGTACTCCTAAATGGAAAGATCCAGTTAACATTCCTAATCTGAACATAAATTTGTCCACTATGTTGTGCGATGGAGTTTCTCTTGTCCTGATCCAGAACAATCTTTCTCCAAATCTACTCCAGGGAAAATAGCCCTCTGGTACAATAAACTTCATTTTGAGACAAACTTATGAAATGAATGTAAAACAGCTCAAAATTGGGAACTGACTGTTGTCATAAGAAAATAGTCTATGCACTCACACCGATTTAGTATTTTAGGTTAATTGCTTTATTAGTAATACAGAGAGGTTTCACATTAGTTCTGTATAATTAGACAAAATTATACAGTGTTAGTAATTGTATCAGAATTCAGTGAGTTTTGTTAATGTTTTTCTGTACCAATATCAAAAATTAAAGAAACAAAATTGACAAAAGATGTGCAGTTGTCAGGAGTACATCCATAGCAAGGGTTGAAATGTTGATGAACTTAGGGCTCTATGATTTATGGAAGGCAAATTATTGCTTCAGTGCATCGGGGTGCTACTTAAAGTGTGTCCTTTTCAGTGCAACATGTAGAACTTCCTTAGATTACGAGCCCTAGGTAGAACATAAACTATGTCCAATCTCATTTTTTTTGGCTCAAACCCAATTTTTAGCAGTGTTTGACATACAATAAATGCTTAAAATATTATGCAATATTTAATAAATGCAGAATTCCTCATCCTTTCATTCAAACCCTGTCCTTCCCTGGTCTCGCCCTACACTGTAGACAACACCCCACCCCAGTCCTTACTGCATTCTGTTGTCAGAATCATTTTGCTAAAAAAGGATTCAGTCCATGTCTTCCCGCTCCTCAAAAACCTCCAGCGGCTACCTCTTCACCTTTGCATCAAACAGAAGCTCCTTACCATCCACTTTAAGGCACTCAGTCAGCTCTCCCTCAGCTACCTTAATTCACTGATCTCCTACTAAAACTCACCTGCATATTTCACTCCTCTAATGCCAGCCTATTCACTGCATCTCAGTTTTATCTTTCTCATTGCCAACCCCTTGCCCATGACCTCCTTCCTCAACTTAATGTCCAACAAACTGATGCGCTCCTGATCTTCCAAGACCTATGAAAATCATATGTCCTCCAATCATCTTTCCCTGACAAGCATTTCCCCACCCTATTAGCTCTCCTCTTTACATCACTGATGAACTTGGATTTCTACTCCTTAAGCATTTTGATATGCATCCTACCCCCAGCTCCACAGTACTTATGTACATATCCTTATACTCTGCTATTTCCCTTATATGACACTTATTTTAATGTCTGTTGGCTCCCTTCATTCATTCATTCATTCATTCATTCATTCATTTGTATATATTGAGCACTTACTGTGTGCAGGGCAATGTCCTGAGTACTTGGGAAAGTATAATACAGCAATCCCTGCCTACAGTGAGCTCACAGTATAGAGAGGAGAGAGAGACATCAATACAAATAAAAAGACATCAATATGAATGAATAAAATTAGAGATATACAAATAAGTTCTGTGGGGCAGGGAGGGGGGAATAGCAAAAGCTGCAAGTCATTGTGGCTGTAAACTCCATGTAGGCAGGGATTGAGCTTACCAACTCTGTTGTATTGTACCCTCCCAAGCACTTTGCACAATGCTCTGCACATAGTAAGTACTCAACAAATATACCATTTACTGACTAATTGATTATCACTGTAGCCTGAGAAAATGGGCTTTTATTTCATGGGTAATCATTTTACTTTTAGGGAGTAGCTTTATTCTTCAATAATAATAATTATAATTGTGGTATTTGTTAAGCACTTCCTATGTGGCAGGCATGGTACTAAGCATTGGGATGGGTACAAGCAAATCCAATTGGATATAGTCCCTGTCCCACATGGGGCTCACAGTGTCAATCCTCATTTTACAGACGAGGTAACTGAGGCGCAGGGAAGTGAAGTGACTTGCCCAAGGTCACACAGCAGACCAGTGGCAGAGCCAAGATTAGAAACCAAGACTTTCTGACACCCTGGCCATGTTCTAGCCACTATGTCACACTGCTTCAGTGTTTTCCCAGTGATTAATATCCTACCCCTAATTTGGGAGCATAAAATTAGGGTGCCATTTTTCTTCCTATCCCATCCTACCCCTTCCCACCCCTCACGCCATCTCTTTCTCCCATCCTTCCCCTACAGCCTCAGCCAGCTGCGCCCTGAGAAACTCCTGCTCCATTATGGGAAAGCTTCCCCTCATCTTTGTCTGTTCCTGATGCAGTCCATGCTCCTCCTCTCTATCACTGAAACCTGCCTCTCCCCAGATGACAGATGACCTGCCTCTCTCCAGAGGGGTCTTCATCACCCACTCCCCCCGACTCATTGGGAAAGGGGGAGGTGTCAACTTCCTTCTCACTCCCCAGTGTCGCTTTCACACCATTCTAGCTCCCCCATCCCTTTCTTTCCCTTCCTTCAAAGCTCATATCATCTGCCTCTACCACTCCAAATACTAGTAAGAGTCATCTACTGCCCCCACACCACCCCCAACCTTTTGAGCCAGCTTGACCCTTTTCTCAACTTCCTCCTCTCTTTTTCTCCATCCCTACACTGGTCCTTGGGGACTTCCATAACCACACAGATGTTCCTGATGACCCTTCCACTGCCCACTTTCTATCACTCCTCTAATCCATTGACCTCCTTCTCCATCCTACCTCTCCAACTCACCAACTTGGACACATACTCTATCTCATCATCTCTAGACATCGTACACTCTCTCTCTAAAATCTATCTAAAATCTCATTCTAAAATCCCTCTATGTGACCACAACCTCCTTCTCCTACAAATCTCCTCCCCACAAACCTGTGCTGTTCCTCCAGAGACCTCCGTTCTTTTGACCCCATCCAATTTTCTTCCTTTTATGACCACATTCACGCTCTCATCACTACCCTTTCTACTGAACTCAACTCATTTGCTCCTCTATCCCTTCATCAATCTCATACCACTAACCCCCAGCCCTGGATCACATTCACAGTCTCCTTCCTTTGCTCCTGTGCATGAGCCACAAAAGCTATGCTGGGGGAAAATCTAGATATCAGGCTAACCTCATCCACTTCAAGTTTATCCTTGCGTGCTTTAACTCTGCCCTCTCCTCTACCCAGGAAAATTATTTCTCCACCTTATTCATACACCTGCTCATTTCCCTAGCCAATTGTCCCAAATGTTTAATTCCTTTCACAAACCCCCTTTCCTCCATCTTTTAGACCTTAAGCCCATCATTGTCTCTATCTGTTGCCAAACTGTACATTCCAAGTGCTTAGAACAGTGCTCTGCACATAGTAAGCACTCAGTAAATACTATTGAATGAATGAATCTTTTGCCTCTAATTACTTGACCACCTACCTTATGGTGAAAATTGAAGCTATCAGGTGTGAGCTCCCTAAAATATTCCCTGCTCCTTTCCAGTCCCTCTTTCCACTCTCCCATCTTTCCCAGAAGTATCTCAAGAGGCAATCTCCTGCCTTCTTTCAAAATCCACCCCAGCTATGCATCTACCCCATCCCTTTGCATGTTATCAAAGCACTTGTCTTCTCCCTTCTCTCCCTGACCACCATCTTCAACTGTTCTCTCTCCAATGGCTTCTCCCTCTTGGGTCTTGGTTTATGGCATGATTTCCTCCTATCCTAGTACTCCATTTACATTTTGGGAAAGGGAATGAAAGGAAACATATAAAATCTCTGTCCCTTACTTATTAATGAAAATAAATCACTCACTGCAGTCACTTCCATAAATCTGAAGTCTCTGTCTCATCATATCAGAAACTAATTATGTCCCAATTTGTTACCTGCAGGTTCTGGCTTTTATAGACAAGTTTTTCAGGCTAAGCTTGAACTGTATCTTTAATGAACTTTGAAATTTGTGGTGTTAGCTAAGTCCTGGGAGCCTACTGTTTTTTAATTGTCAGAAGATGTATCATAATGTTGACCTAAATAATTCTGCAAATAAGATGTCGGCTTAATTAAATAGTTATTATTAAGCTAAAAGCAATTCATAGGTATTTTTCAGCCAAGTATATAAAAGTCCTTTAAACTGATGCATTAAATCTTCGTCAATCCTTGAGAGACAAAATAGGAGTTTCCACTCTCCCCATGTTCAAATCCCATTTAAAATTATTTCTTCAAGAAGCTTTCTCCAACAAACCTCTCATTTCCCCATCCTATTCACTCTCCCTTCTGCATTCTCAAAGCACTTGGGCCTGTACCCCTTAAGTACTTTGATATTCACCCCAGCCTCAGGCCCACACTACATTATGCTTATATTCTGCTGCTTGCCCCACCTGTAATTTATTTTAACATCTGTCTTCCCTACTAAATTGCAAACCTCTTTAGGGCAGGGATCATATCTGCTCTTAAAGGGGTAACTGTCCTCTCTATGTGCTTAGTATAGAGCTTTCTGAGTACCTACTATTTGGCACTTCTAATTGAAGTAGATGTGGTTCCTCCCCTCTTGAAGTTTACACGCCAAAGGAAAATTCAGTCAACCAAACTTTGTAATTGATTGTACACTTACTGTGGGTTGAGAACTGCACTAAACTCTTGAGTGAGTAAAACAGAGATTAAAAAATTTAGTCCCTGCCCTCAAGGAATTCACAATCCATTGGGAATTAGAGACACAAATTATTTTTCATAAATTGAAAGAGGAAAGGAGAAAAAGGAGAGAAGAGTAATGGTAGTAATAACGATAATAATTTGGTATTTAAGTGCTTACTATGTGCCAACCACTGTTCTAAGTTGCTGGGTAGATACAAGGTAGTCAGGTTGTCCCACGTGGGGCTCTCAGTTTTAATCCCCATTTTCCAGATGAGGTAACTGAGGTACAGAGAAGTTAAGTGACTTGCCCAAAGTCAAACAGCTGATAAGTGGCAGAGCCGGGATTAGAACCCATGGTCTCTGACTCCCAAGCCTGGGCTCTTTCTACTTTCCACTGAGCCACGCTGCTTCTCTAATGATAACAATGACTATGATGGTGATGATAACTGTCAATCACATTTATTGAGTGCTTAATGTGTGTGCAGCCATGAATAATAATAAGGATAATGTTGATATTTGTTAAGCACTTACTATGTACAAATCACTGTTCTAAGCACTTGGGGGGCGAATACAAGGTCATCAGGTTGACCCAGGTGGGGCTCACATGCCTTCATCCCCATTTTACAGATGAGGTAATTAAGGCCCAAAGAAGTTAAGTGACTTGCACAAAGTCACACAGCTGACAAGCGACAGAGCTTGTCACATTTGAACACATGACCTCTGATTCCCTAGCCCATATTCTTTCCACTGAGCCAAGCTACTTTTCTAAGCACTTGGGAGATTTCAATTCAATAATAAACAGACACATTCCCATAATGTTTATAATGATAATGAGATTTTCAGTCTGCAGTAATAATAATAACAACAATATAATTGTGGTATTTGTTAAGCACTTATTGTGTGCCAGGCACTCTAAGTGCTGGGGTAGATCCAAGCAAAATGGACTTGGACACAGTCCCGGTCCCATATCTGGGTTACAGTCTCAATCCCCATTTTACAGATAAGGTAACTGAGGCATAGAGAAGTGAAATGACTTGCCCAAAGTCACACAGCAGACACGTGGCAGAGCCAGGATTAGAACCCATGATGTTTTGACTCCCAAGCCCGTGCTCTATCCACGAACCAGAACCTGTGCAGAGAAATGTAAGCTCCTTTATTGGCAAGGATCGTTTCTTCCAACTCCATCGCTCTTAAAGGACTTAATACAGTGCTTCTCATACAATAAGGCCTCAAAAGCTACCTTTGATTGATTGAGGGAGAGTCAAGCAGGGGCAGACCATTTCCATTCCTAGTGTGGGCAGTGGCTAATGAGTGGTAGGCAATCTGTCCCAAAGTCAAAACTCATCTGTGCTGGGCAGCAGCGGCATGGGAGAGAGTCGAGGATGTAAACTCAAGTTTAGAGCACCGTAAAAGATGCTGGCAAACCACCTTCATATTTTTACCAAGAAAGCTCTATAAATACACTACCAGAACAATTGCAGATGGATATGGGGCATACTGGGAGAGATGTGTCTGTGGAGACGCTATGGATTGGAGATGACTAGATGACATAAGACAAGACAAGACAGGCAGAACCGGAACTAGAACCCATTTCTCATGCTTCTCAGGGAAGTGTTCTCTCCACTGGACCAACGCAGTTGGTTCAGGAGAATAAATCATTAAATGAATACCTAAAGTACCTAGGCCAAGATAGACCTAAGTACTAGAGATGGCTATCTGTTCATAAGTACTATGGGGGATGTTGAGACAATGTGAATGGAGATATGTTTTCTACAGGAAATGGGATTTCAAGAGGACTTTGAAAGAGGGGAGAATTTCATTAGTAGTTCTAATTCCACTATAAGTAGTGGAAAAGGAATTCATAGGTGATTTTAGCATCTGAGTGACTGTTTCTATTAAAAAACAAAATAGTTGGGGTTTTTTTAAGGCTTACTATGTTTCAAGCACTGTACTAAGCACTGGAGAGATACAAGATAGTTGGGTCCCACATGAGATTAGCAGTCTAAGTAGGAGTGAGAACAGGTATCGAATCCCCATTTTTCAGATGAGGGAACTGAAGCAAGGAGAAGTTAAGTGACATCCACAGTCACACAACAGACAGATAGTGGAGGCGGGATTAGAACCCAGGTCCTCTTACTCACGGGCTCTTTCCACTCAGCCACGCTGCCTCTCAAACTTTCCCAAGTTCTTAGTACAATGCTCGGCACATAGCACTCAGTAAATATCTTTAATTATTAACTTCCTTAACAAGAGTCTTCAGCCCTGGTAATTATTTGATGTCTGAACATTGTAGCTATTTATAATCTAAGACCTATTTTAATGATATTTTTAAAGCACTTACTATGTGCAAGGCATTCTACTGAGCTCTGGAGTAGATAGTAGCTAATCAGGTGGGACACAGTCCATATCCCACATGGACTCACAGTCCTAATCCCCATTTTACAAATGAGGGAGTTGAGGCCCAGAGAAGTTAAGTGATTCGCCCAAGGTCACAAAGCAGACAAGTGGTGGGGCTAGTATTAGGACCTAGGTCCTTCTGACTTCCAGGCCCGTGTTCTATCCACTGCTTCTGTCTGAACCTTCAAATGAAATGGGAATTCCCCACCAGCTGCATTCACTTAAGAGTACACTGGGCTTTGCCCATAGGTTTTCCAGGTTTGCAGTCATGCTGGGTGAATCCAAATTTTGGTCCATCTGGAAGCAGATCTCTAAATGAGTTGGGTATATTATCATAACATTGGCAGACAGAAATATACAACTTGTAATGAACTGTTTCTTTGGTGTTAAATACTGTCTGCTTTCGCTATGCAGCAAATTGTCTGAGATCCTAATACTAATGAGGAATAGCTAGCCAAAAAACTACAAAAGGTAATTTGAAATCTCACTCAACTCCCTCCACTGTACACTAATATCCTTTTCCCACAATGTACTCTGGATTATTCCAGAATTTTTAGCAAATGATGCCCATAGTTTTTATACAGGCGATGATTGTGACTGATATTAGCTTGAAATGTTCAGAACAAGAGTTTTCACTCAAAACACAGTGGGTTCTTGGAGGATTTTCTAGTTGTGAAAGAAACCCTAGAAACTCTTTACAGTTATTCCTATATGGATCAATGTAGCATAAATAACAGTCCAAATATCAGTATGATATATACCTGAAGCTGAATTCATGCTGACAGAGAATACTTTCACTTCAGTGAATACTTGAGGTACCTCATTTCCTATGAGCTGGATTATCTCTTCATAAATTGTGGGCAACAGGTAATATGAGTTTAGCCCTGCCTATGTTTCCAAATATGGCAAGCTGATCTGTGAGTAATGGGGCAAATGGAGAAATCCTGCTAAAGCCCACAGGAAATGTTCATTGTTTGGGGAAACTAATCAGTTCATTCTCTGCCTGAAAGGAAAAATCACACATAGAAACTTGTTTGCTGCAATGATCTTTAATGCCCCATGTTAGTTCTGGCATCCCAACTTTGCAGCGGCAGCTTGGGGATTGCTTGTGCTTCTATTCAACTTGATTTTTTTGACAAGCAAATTCAAATACACAGGTTTTAAAAGTCAACTTTCTGTACCTCTCCAGCTCACAGAATAAATCAAGTTAAGTGCTGACATAATTCAAAAGAGTTGGAAAATGAATCCTTTTCTTCCTCTTAAAATCAATTTTACCCTTTGAAAATCTCAAAAGTATTTTTAAAGATTGACTAAATGAAATGTGGATTAATTGATGTGTTCTTTTAGGTCCTCTGAGGGATAGGTCAGCATTAGACCTTTAATAAGAGTACCAGTCTCATTTTCCTAATGGAGGAATAAGAGGTCCAGACAGGTTACCTGACTTGATCAGGTCACAACAAATTCACTGTAGTGCCAGCCAGAGAAAGAGGACTAGCCATATGTCTACAGTCCCTTCCCGTTATTATTGTTGTCATTATTATAATTATATTTGTTAAGCTCTTACTAAGTATCAAGCACTGTTTGAAGTGCAGGGGCAGAGCCAAATTAATCACTTCGGACAGAGTCTTCGCCCTTCATGAGATTCAGTCTCATTATCATCATTCTATTCAGTCCGTCATTGATTCCTGTTAGTTCTATCTTCACAACAAATCTAGAATCCATTCCTTGCCTCCATGATGATCCAAGCAGTTATCCTAACTGATCTCAACAAGAATATCAGCTTTCTCTCTGACCCCTCCAGCCGTCTGTCTCTCCCCATGCCAGTCCATACTTCACTCTGCTGCCCAGATGGTTTTCCTGAGAATTATTCAATCTATGTGTCCCAACTCCTCAAAAACTTCCAATGGCTGCCTATCCACATTTACATCATATAGAAACCAGCTCCTCACCATTGGCCTCAATCTCCTCCACACTACCTACCATATCTTACTGACCTCATATTACAGCCCAACCCCACTCACTTCCCTGTTCTATAGCCAATCAACTCACTGTACCTCAATTTTGTCTGTTCCCCCGCCAATCCCTTGTCCGGATCCTCCCTTTGGCTTGGAGCTCCCTACCCCTTCATTCTCAACATACCGCCTATCTCCTCATCTTCAAAGCCCTACTACAATCACATCTCTTCCACGAGGCCTTCCTTTCACTAGCCCCTCATTTTCCCACTCTATTTGCCATCATGTCTGGTGGTCTATACTATAATACTCAGCCCATCCCTGCCCCAAAACATTTATGCACTTATCCTTGTAGTCTGCCATTTCCCATAACTGAACTTATTTTAATGTCCATCTCCTGCTCTATAAACTCCTTGTAGGAAGATATTGTATTTACCAATTCTACTTTGTATCTATCCCAGCTCTTAGAATAGTGCTTGGTACATAGTAAGTGCTTAACAAATACCATAATAATAATAATAATAAATGTTGTATTATACTCTCCCAGTGTTTAGTACAATACTCTGCACACAGTAAGAGTTCAAAAATAGCAAGTATTGATTGGTTGATTGTTGCATAGTAAGTCCTTAACAATTCTTTTATCTAATCAATCAGTCATACTTACTGAGCACTCACTGGGTGAAGAACACTATTATTAAGTGCTTATTTTGCACCTGCAGTATATGGCTGAAAATGGCTGTTTAATTTCTGCTTTACTGAAACGAGGGATAATAAGAACACTATTATTAAGTGCAAGCAGATCAAACCAAATCAGTTTTCTGAGAAAAAAAAAGCTGATAGATATGTTCTGTGACCACAAGGAGCTTACAGTTTCTAAGAAGAGACAGGCATTAAAATAAATTATGGCTATGTATATAAGTGCTGTGGGACTCTGTGTGTGTGTGTGTGTGTGTGTGAGCATGGTATAGTGGAAAGACCCCAGGCCTGGAAGTCAGAGAAAGTGGATTCTAAATCTGTCTCTGCCACATATCTGCTGTGTGACCTTGGACAAGTCGATTAGACTGTAAGCCCATCAATGGGCAGGGGTTGTCTCTATATGTTGTCAAATTGTACATTACAAGCACTTAGTACAGTGCTCTGCACACAGTAAGCGCTCAACAAATACTATTGAATGAAAAGTCACTTCCCTTTTCTGTGCCTCAGTTCCCTCCTCTGTAAAATGGGGATTAAGCATGTGAGCCTCATGTGAGATAGTGACTGTGCCCAATGCGATTATCTTGTATCTACCCCTGCACTTAGAAAAGTGCTTGGGACACAGTAAGTGCTTAAAAAATCCCACTATTATTATCATTATCACAAACTGCCATAACACTTGGAAGTTCATTGCCCAGATCAGAAAGAAGAACAAACCAGTCTATCAGCCTGCCTGTAACAGCCGGAACTTCTGCATATTTTTACAAGCAGATCAAACCAAATCAATTTGCTGAGATCCTAAGCATTGTTCTAAAAATTATAAGAGTAAGTAGGGGAAAAAATACCTCATCTTTTTGGCCTACATCTGTCAAAAGATAATTTTATAAGATCATTCTAAAAAAATTCATAGCCATTTGGAGGAATGTTTGCATTTTGGTTTATTATTAAAAACCCGAATCACTAATGCTCTTTTCTTCCAAAAGGATAGATAACACCACAGCACAAGACTAGAGTGTTAATCATTCTTTGGCTGCTCCTTTCATTTTTAAATAAAGACAGGTTATTTGTTTACCCATGAAGCTCTGAAAAGCCCAACTCTACATAAAGCAGCTCTGCTCTGTTCTAAGACTGCCTATTTCTGAAGAATGCCTTAACATTTAGTAAGAAATGAGCACTTTGGGTTAACAATCACATTTACAAATGTTCAAATGCCACTGTGCAGTATATGGAGAAAAAAATCTTTGAGAAATATGCATGTGCACTTTGACAAACACCAAGTAAAACACCTGAATTATAGCTCCATTTATATGCTTTAAAAAAGTGTTGTCCTTAACCATTATCCCTCGTTTCAGTAAACCAGAAATTAAACACCCATTTTCAGCCGTATACTGCAGGTGCAAAATAAAAGATGACTGTTGCATTATCAAAACCTACTCTATTTCCCTAATACCAGAATCTAAAATGATCTTCTCTCCAATCAATACACACTTTACCCACATTTTCTCAAAAACGTCAATTGTTTGTATTTAGATTTAACAAATGCATTATTCCAGTTCTTTTCATTTCTTTTGATGACAGGAGATTGTTCAGACATCCTGGTGAGATGTATAAAGACACATATTAAATGCTACACTATACCAGTGATGTCAGCAATGATATTGAATAAGCTCTTTATCACTAAATCGGTTGACAACTGAACAAACATTTTATACTTCACCAAGTGGACTTATGTTCAGTAAGCATTTCAGCATTTCTTTTGAAAACTGCCTCTTCATGGAGTGGCAAAATTGCTCAAGTGAAAGAAGATTTTAAAATCATAGTAGTTACCCAATACTAGAATCTAAAATTTCACTGGGGTGCTTAAAGTTTTTATGTGATATTGAACTGGACAAACATTTTAATATAAAACAGGAAATGTGTAATATTTCTAAAAAAAATTATGTGCAATTAAAATTCCAAAGTCATAGAGAACATCAGGAAGCAGCATGACTCCCAGCATGGGCCTGGGAGTCAGAAGGTCATGGGTTCTAATCCCAGCTCCGCCACTTGTCTGCTGAGTAACACTGGCCAAGTCACTTCACTTTCCTTCATTGTGAATTTGTTGTGGGCAGGGATTGTCTCTCTTTATTGCTGTACTGTACTTTCTCAAGCGCTTGGTACAGTGCTCTGCACACAGTAAGCACTCAATAAATATGACTGAATAAATTGAATGAATAAATTCTCTGGAACTCAGTTACCTCATCTGTAAAATGTGGATTGAGACTGTGAGTACCATGTGGAACAGGGACTGTGTCCAATCCGATTTGCTTGAATACACCCCAGCGCTTAGTACAGTGCCTGGCACTTAGTAAGTGCTTAACAACAACCATTATTATTAATATTATTACTTAGTGGAAAGATCACAGGACTGTGATCAAGCCAGGAAACTTGAGTTCTAATTCTGGTTCCACCACTTGCCTGCTGTGTGTCCAATGGCAACTTAGTTCTCTATGCCCCCAATTTCCTCATCAGTAAAATGAGGATTAAATGCCTGTTCTCCATCCTTCTTTAGGTCATGTGCCCCACATGGGTCAGGGATTGTGTCTGATCTGATTGTATTGTGCGTGGCAAATAGTAAGCACTTAACAGATACAATAACAATGATAATGACAATAAGGATAATAATATTAATAAAAATAATAAATAGAACATAAAACGACCATAAGTACCTTTATTGGGGAGCAAACACTGATAGCACAGCTTAATATCTGAACTTCTTGAGTTAACTGATAGGAGGTTGAGCTTGCCTTTAACAAGGTGTGAAAGTGTATAAACTTCAAACAGTTGGCCATTCCTGTGAGCATCAAGAAGAAAAAACTGACCATTGGCTTTAAGACCCCCTCCACACTCACATCAGCTCTCTCCCTCCTACTTATTCCCTCTCTTCTACTACACCCCACCTCAATCTCTTTGTTCCTCTCTCAAGGTAACTGCACATTTTTTCTCATTCTCCTCTCCTTCCACTGACCTCTTGCTCACAACCTGCCCCTGCCAGGAACTCCCCTTCCCTCCCCAACTTTTTCTGATAATAACAATATTTTTTAGAAAATATAGTATGTCAAGCATTCTGATAGTTATAAGATAAGAATGTTAGTACTTGTTAAGCGCTTACTATGTGCAGAGCACTGTTCTAAGCGCTGGGGTAGGTACAGGGTAATCAGGTTGTCCCACATGGGCTCACAGTTAATCCCCATTTTACAGATGAGGTAACTGAGGCACAGAGAAGTGAAGTGACTTGCCCACAGTCACACAGCTGACAAGTGGCAGAGCTGGGATTTGAACCCATGTCCTCTGAGTCCCAAGCCCGTGCTCTTTCCACTGAACTACGCACAGTCCCTGTCCCTCACGGGACTTAAAGTCTAAGTAAGGAGGGTCAACAGGTCATGAATAGATTATCATGAATTATCAGGTCATGAATTCATCTTATAGATGAATAAAATGAGACATGAGAAGTTAAGTGACTTTCCCAAAGTCCCACAGCAGACAAGTGACAGAATGGGGACTAGAAATCAGATCCTCTGACTTCCAGACCTTTCTTTTCTACCTCCATATATATGGCCTTTCTTTTCTACCTCCATATATATGGCCTTCCCTGACTGCTTCTAGTCTCCCCACTTCATAACCCTTCCAACTGCCACTTCAGTACTCTCACTCCACCTAAGCACTTGCATACTCACAACCTCCTGCATCACCTTAATTTAGATTCTCTGTAATTTCCTCCTATCAAATGTATTTTAGTGCCAGTGTCCCCCACTAAATTGTAAGGTCCTGGAGGGGCCATTCTAGTAATAATAATGCTATCAGTTAAGCCCTTTGTGCCAGGTACTGTTCTGAGGGGTAGATAGAAAATAATCGGGTTGAACACAGTTCCTGTCCCACATAGGGCTCACAGTCTTCACCCCCATTTTAGGGATGAGGGAACAGAGGCCTAGAGAAATAAAGTCACTTGCCCAAGGTCACACAGAAGATAGGTGGTGGAGCCGGGATTAGAACCCATGACCTTCTGACTACCAAGCCCTTGCTCTATCCACCACTGTAGTCTCCCAAGCACTCAGTACAATGTTCTAATCAAAGTAGGTGCTAAGTAAATGATATGGATTGATTAATTGACTGAAGAAGTGAAGAGCCTTACCCTAACTATTCTCTCAAGAAGGGTTTGGCCAAGCGTGGCTCAGTGGAAAGAGCACGGGCTTGAGAGTCAGGGGTCATGGGTTCT
The DNA here is from genome assembly GCF_004115215.2 of Ornithorhynchus anatinus. NCBI lineage: Eukaryota > Metazoa > Chordata > Mammalia > Monotremata > Ornithorhynchidae > Ornithorhynchus > Ornithorhynchus anatinus. Next base: position 90,422,867 of record NC_041731.1, read on the forward strand.
AATCCCAGCTCCACCGCTTGTCAGCTGTGAGACTTTGGGCAAGTCACTTAACTTCTCTGGGCCTCAGTTACCTCATCTGTAAAATGACGATGAAGAGGTGAGCCCCACGTGGGACAACCTGATCACCTTGTATTCCCCTCAGAGCTTAGAATAGTGCTTTGCACATAGTAAGTGCTTAACAAATACCAAGCAATACAGTATGGCCCCTGCTGCTGCACTACCTAGGAAGGCTTCCAGCTGGCAACCTTTCAGCCCCAACAGGTATGCCATGACTGCCCTTTGATTTGAACAGTACTTTACACATAGTAAGCGCTTAACAAATGCCATGATTATCATTATTATTGTTATAATTGCCTGACCTTATCCTGACAAGTTTCATTCTCCATCTGCATTTCCCGGTTTACACACAAACACAACCCCTTTGTTTAGGCTATGCAGCACTGATCAGTGGAAAGGTTTGTGTATGAAACATGTTCTCTCTCCCCCCAAATAAATGAGTTACATAAGGTCACAAGACAGTAGAGAATCATGGCAGGGAATTGGGCTCATTATGTCTTTAGAATGAAATTTATAATGTTATAGTTTTCTCTTCATTAACTCTGCAATTATCAAATAATATACAGTGTTTGATTTTCATCATTTGAAAACATTATTTTTCAGGTTGAGTTAGATGGAAAACCATACTATAAATAAATATGAAACAAAAAGTCTAAAACCCTAATATCAATATACCACAAGGGACTGTTAGCCTGGTGTGGGCAGGGATTGTCTCTCTTTATTGCTGAACTGTACTTTCCAAGCACTTAGTACAGGGCTCTACACAGAGTTAGCACTCAAAAAATAGAATTGAATGAATTGAACGATTGAACAATGGATTGTTGATTAGAAACTAGTGGTGTCCTTTTGTTCTACTATCCCAAGACCTTAGCAAGGTACTTTGCAAGCAGTATGTGCTCAATAAATATTATGGACTGATGGATTTAATTGTAGGGAAAAATAGATTCATAAATATGGAGTTGCATTGCAGACATGCATACATACAGTCATAATAATAATTATAGTATTTGTTAAACACTTACTATGTGCCAGATACGTACTAAGCTCTGGATTAGATACAAGCAAAGCGGGTTGGACACAATCCCTGTCCCCATTATACAGATGATGGAACTGAGGCACAGAGAAGTGAAGTGATTTGTCCAAAGTCGTACAGCAGACAAGTGGCGGTGCAGAGATAGAACTCATGACCTTCTGACTCCCAGGCCCGTGCTCTACCCACTATATCATGCATTCCCTTACACAAGTATATGATTATTCAGATAAATCCCTCTAAGTCCTGTGAGGGTTTCATATACCTAGATACAAGCATTTCAAGTTCATGGCCTCATCATGCTGTACTCTCCCAAGTGCTTAATACAGAGATCTGCATGCATGTAAGTGCTGAATGAATACGATTGATTCACTGATTGATTGATTAATTTGAGCCTCCTAACCAAGGCTATCTCTAGGTGGTGTAGGGTCTCGTCAATCAATCAGTCAACTTATTAAGCACTTTCTGCAGTCAGAGTACTGCACTTGGGAGAGTACAGTAAAATAGAGTTAGTAGATATGTGCTCTGTTCACAAGGAACTGACAGTCTAGATAGACAGACATAATACATTATGGAAATGTACATAAGTGCTGTGAGGCTGAGGGTAGGGTGAATACAAGTGCTTAACGAATACAAATCCAAGTGAACAGGTGACACTGAAGGATAGGTAGTAGAGGAAATGAGGGCTTAGTCAGGGAAGGTCTCTCCTTGACCACCCTTTCAAAGGTCACTAATGATCTCCTTCTTGCCAAATCCAATGGCCTCTTTTCCATTCTAGTCCTCCTCCAGCTCTCAGCTGTCTTTGACACTTTCGACCAACCCCTGCTCTTGGAAACATAGTAAGCGCTCAATAAATATGACTGAATGAATGAAACACTATCCAACCTCGGCTTCATTGACACTGTCCTCTCCTGGTCCTCCTCCCGTCTCTCTGGTCGCTCATTCTCAGGCTCTTTCACGGACTCCTCTGCTTCCCTCCCCCTAACTGTGGGTGTTCTCCAGCGTTCAGTTCTGGGTCCCCTTCTAATCTCCATCTACACCCACTCCCTTGGAGAACACATTTGCTCACATGGCTTCAACTACCACCTCTATGCTCACGATGCCCAAATCTTTATCTCCAGCTCTGATCTCTCTCCCTCTCTGCAGTCTCACATTTCCTCCTGCCTTTGAGACATTTCTACTTAGTTGTCCTCCTGTCACCTCAAACCTAATATGGCTAAAACTGAACTTATCTTCCCACCCAAACCCTGTCCTCCCAATTACATTCCCATCACCGTTGAAGGCACCACCATCCTTCCTGTCTCACGACCCTGTAACCTCGATGTTACACCTGACCCCTCTCTCTCATTCAACCCACATATTCAAGTCATTCATTTTTCATTCATTCAATCTTATTTATTGAGCATTTACTTTGTGCAGAGCACTGTTTTCAGCACGAGGAAAGTACAGTTCAGCAACAAATAGAGACAATCCCTACCCAACAATGGGCTCACAGTCTAGAAAGGGGGAGACAGACAACAACACAAAACAAAACAAGTAGACAGGCATCAACAGCATCATTAATCCTGTCAGTTCTACCTTCACAACATTGCTAAAATCCACTCCTTCCTCTCCATCTAAACTGCTACCACAATAATGCAAGCACTAATCTTATCCCACCATGATTATTGTATCAGCCTTCTTGCTGACCTCCCTGCCTCCTGTCTCCAATCCAGTCCATAGTCCACTTGGCTGCCCAAATTGTTATCCTTCAAAAATGTTCAGACCATGGTTCCGCCTCCCTCAAGAAACTCCAGTGGTTGCTCATCCACCTCCACATCCAACAAAAATTCCTCATCATCGACCTTAAAGCACTCACCCTCCTACTTCGTCCTAACTCATCTCGCTACTCTCCTCCTGCAACCCAGCCTGCACACTTTGTTCCTCTAATGCTAACCTCAATATCATCCATCTTTCCACCGACCTCTTGCCCACATCCTACCTCTGGCCCGGAGTGCCCTTTTTTCTCATATCATACAGATAATTGCTCTCCCCCATTTCAAAACGTTAATGAATGCACAACTCCTCCAAGAAGCCTTCCCTGAATAAGCCCTACTATTCCCTTCTCCTATGCCCATCTGCGTTGCCCTGACTTGCTCCCTTCATTCATCCTCCCTCCCATCCCCTCAGCACAGATGCATATGTGTCATTTATTTCTTTATTTATATTAATGTCTCTCTCCCCTCTGGACTGTGAGCTCATTGTGGGCTGGAAATGTGTCTCTTGTTGTCCTCTTCCAAATGCTTAGTACAGTGCTTTACACACAGTAAGCACTCAATAAATACAATTAAGTGAATGAATGAATACTAAGGGCTCAATAAGTTCATTCATTCATTCAATAGTATTTATTGAGTGCTTACTATGTGCAGAGCACTATACTAAGTGCTTGGAATGTACAAATCGGTAACAGAGACAGTCCCTGCCATAAGTATGATTGCATGAATGAATGAAGGCTTCAGGGAAACCATATGATTTTTCTATGACTTTGAGGTCGGGGAGTGAGCTGATCTGTTGTATATGAAGGGGAAGGAAGTTCCAATCCAAAAGAGGTTGTAGCCAAGGGGTAGATGATGATATAGACAAGAATGAGGTACAATGAATAATAATAATAATGTTGGTATTTGTTAAGCACTTACTATGTGCAGAGCACTGTTCTAAGCACTGGGGTAGATACAGGGTAATCAGGTTGTCCCACGTGGGGCTCACAGTTAATCCCCATTTTACAGATGAGGTAACTGAGGCACAGAGAAGTTGTGACTTGCCCACAGTCGCACAGCTGACAAGTGGCAGAGCTGGGAGTCGAACTCATGACCTCTGAGTTTGAAGCCCAGGCTCTTTTCCACTGAGCCTCGCTGCTTCCCCTTGGTCAGCATTAGAAGAACATAGTCTGTGAACTGCAGTGTAGCCGGAGAACAGCAAGGTAAGGTCGATTGGGAGAGCTGATTGAATGATTTAAAGCCGAAGGTGAGGATTTTCTATGTGATGCAGAGGTGGATGGGCAACAATTGGAGGTTTTTAAGGAGTGGGGTGATATGGACTGAACATTTTTTAGAAAAATGATCTGGGCAGGTGAATGAAGAATGGACTAGAGTGATTTAAGATAAGAAGCAGGGAGACCAGTGAAAAGACTGATGCAGTGGTCAAGGTGGAATAATTTAAACCAGGTCCCTCATCAGGAGAGTGAGGGGCCTGGTTTAAACTTTGAATGTTCATCATCGTCATCATCATCGGTATTGACTGAGTGCTTGCTGTTTGCAAGGTGCTGTATTGTACTTGGGAGTATACAATATAAGAGAGTTGGTAGATGCTGTCCCGGCCACATTTCTACCCTCCCAACTGGACTCCCTATGCCTTGCGGGCAGAGGCCTTAGGGAAGGTCTGCCCTTCTGAGCAGGGGGTGTGGAAAGGATGGGCAAGAGGGGGATAGTTTCGTGGGCATGCAGGTGTGGGAGAAGCACTGTGGCTCAGTGGAAAGAACCTGGGCTTGGGAGTTAGAGTTCATGGGTTCTAATGCCAGATCCGCCGCTTGTCAGCTGTGTGACCTTGGGCAAGTCACTTAACTTCTTTGTGCCTCGGTTAGCTCATCTGTAAAATGGGGATGAAAACTGTGAGCCATACGTGGGGCAACCTGGTTACCTTATATCTACCTCAGAGCTTAGAACAGTGCTTGGCAGATAGTAAGCACTTAACAAATACCAACATTATTATTATTATTATTATTAGCTATAAATGTCTTCTCCACACCAGCAGCTCTCCAAAATTCCACTTGCCAGGTACGGGTGCCCCTGGGGCCCAGGATGTGGGACAATTATTCTTATTCCACACATAGGTTGCTCCTAATTCCCTCTCCACAACTCTACTCTTTATTTCTATTTAACAGTGTGAGCTGTACTTGATATGAAATGTCTTTTGATTGTAAATGCCTTTAAAAAAAAAAAGTAAGGGAAAGGAAGTATTGGGTATATAGGTTAAAGATAAGAATTGGACTTCGGAGGGTTGGAGCGTTATGTAGTTTGGAGCATAGTAACTTTTCCCTGTGTTATCTGAAAGCCCAGAGACATTTTGCATGCATAATTAGGCACCCAAGTGTGCAAAGTCAAGCTTGCCGGTGGTCATGAAAAATCCCTTCAGTCCAATTACACTGGAAATGCAGCTTCTTTATATTGCTATGCATTCTGTACCTTCAATTGCACATTCTGCTAACTCTACTGGGTGATTCAAATACACTAGAAAATCTGTATCTAAAAGGTAACATAGTAATAGACCCTTAAAGCAAATTAATACCAGATGATAAGACAGAGTCCCACTAGATATGCACATTCATTTATTCCATGGATACTTTCTCGGTAATGAGTAATTTTAAAGAATTATCCCTCTTCTACCCTTGAAGACACACAGGGAATTAGAAGAGTGAAAAAGAGAAAGCCTCATTAGTACACATTTTTAAGAAACCCCCAAAAAAGATAGACAAGGAAAAAAGGAGTCATAAGAAAATGAAGGTAACATTATTTAAGGAGGGAGATGCTAATGATGCTTTATTATATCTCGTGTTTGAAGGGGACCATTATTTTCTCAGATGGGAATTTACAGCTCAGGCACGATGCTCAAGTGCATTTGAGAAATTCAGCTAAAACTTTCCCTGGGTGCAACATAAAGGTTAGGTGGGTAAAGTGCAGGAAAGAATTTTATGGACAAAATCCATTTACAACCAAAATGACCACAGAATATGCTGATGCTGTGCTGGGACACCCCAGGCTACCAGGTAGCCCATTCTTGTCTTTGTTATTCATGTCAACCATCTATTTTCAGGATTCCTCCTAGGTCTGGCCATCACCACGTGAGAAATCTTAGGTGGTTCTTCCTTAAGAGATCTTCTCCACTGGTCAATCAATCAACTGATCAATGATAGGGAAGCAGCATGGTCTAGTGGAAAGAGCACAGGGCTAGGAGCCAGAGGACCCGGGTTATAAACCTGGCTCCATTACTAGTTTGCTGTGTGATCTTGGGTAAGTCACTTAAGTTCTCTTTGAGATGTTTCCTCTGCAAAATATTCACTCATATTTATTAAGCACTTACTGTGTGCAGCACACTGTACTAAGTGCTTGAGGAAGTACAATGCAACAATAAGCAGACACAGCGAGTTTACAGTTTGGAGGCTAAGTTTACAGATTAGATGATAGGGATTTGAAACCGGTTCTTCCTCCTTCTTAGTTTGTGAGACCCACGTGAGATCTGATTGTCTTGAAATCTACTCCAGTGTTTAGTATAGTGCTTGATACATTGTAAGCGATTAACAAATGTCATTATTATTATCATTTTTATTATTATCCTTATTTATTGAGTGCTTACTGTGCACAGAGCACTCTACTCCTTGAAAAAGTACAAATACAACAGGGTTGGTATATGTGACCCCTTCCTACAATAAGTTTATGGTCTACATGGCATGACTCCAGGAGATAATTCTGGCTGTTTTACTCTCCACCATGGTGAGGTAAAGATCTGATTCTTTGGGAGGAAGGGAAGCTTTTAGCTAAGCATGACACACCACGCACACATCATATATTTATTGATGAAATTGGCTCACGGTTCTATCTTATGGTGGCAATATTTCCAAAAGTTAAGTTGTTTCTAAATTTTCATTTATGGATTTTTAGTTCCTCAACAGGTGTATCCAAAATACAGGACATTCATTCATTCATTCAATAGCATTTATTGAGCGCTTACTATATGCAGAGCACTGTACTAAGCACTTGGAGTGTACACTTCGGCAACAGAAATACAGAGCAAGTGCTTTTAAGAGGTAAGACATTCACTCAGATTTGAAAAACAATACAAAAATCTCTTTAAAAGTTATGCCTATAATATCCATAGTGGGTATATTTTCTGTTTGATTTTGCCTTTAACAAAATGATCCACAGAGACAAATGGCAAGCTTGTCAGTAGTTTGAAATGTTCCCTGACTCTACCTGTCACTATCACGATCATCATTAAAAATATTAAAACTAGCACACATTATTGTGTGCAGACCACTATACTAACCACTATACTAACCACATACCACAGACCCATCAAGGTGATCCTTGCCCTCAAAGAGCTAATTCTATGGTGGAAGAGACAGGCATACAGAAATGATTTATAAATAATATGAGGAGGAAGAACAAGATGATAACTGGAAATTGCAAGAATATGTAAGAATAAAATAGACAATTAGATAATAGATGATTACTCTCTCTCTCTAAATATAAATAGTCCCAAATCTGTATCACAGCTCACCACGACAGGGGTGTGCAATAGCTAGAAATGGAATCCTGGAGGGTTTGCAAGAGCTGTGTCATCAGTAATCAGGGATAAAGTTTTCAACTGAATAACGATGATATTATATAGAATTATATTATACCATAATAATAATTATGGTATTTGCTAAGCACTTCACTATGTGCCACCTAGAACCATCTAGAGTAGTTCACATGGTAGACAGGCTCATCAGGAATCCTGAAAAATAGCTAGCCAATACCACAGTTGCCATTATGATAATGACGATGATGATGATGATGATGGTTAGTAGCAGTAGCGGAAAAATAATAATAATGATGGTGTTTGTTAAGCACTTACTATGTGCTGAGCACTGTTCTAAGCACTGGGGTAGATACAGGGTAATCAGATTGTCCCATGTTGGGCTCACATTTTTTAATCTGCATTTTTACAGATGAGGTAACTGGGGCTCAGAGAAGTTAAGTGACTTGTCCAAGGTCACACAGCAGATAAGTGGCGCAGTCATTCATTCATTCATTCAATAGTATTTATTGAGCGCTTACTATGTGCAAAGCACTCTACTAAGCACTTGGAATGTACAAATCGGCAACAGATAGAGACAGTCCCTGCCCTTTGACAGGCTTACAGTTTAATCGGGGGAGTAGGAATTAGAACCCACAACCTCTGACGCCCAAGCCCAGGCTCTTTCCACTAAGCCACGCAGAAGAAGAAGTAATATTAGTAGAAATAGTAGCAACATTCAGGAAGTGTTAGGCTGTTGATAACTCTAAGCAGGTAGGTAGTTGATGGGAGCAAGTGTTTATATGAGGTGAGACATTCACTCAGACAGATTTGAAAAACAATGCAAAAATCTCTTTAAAAGATATGATTACAATATCCATGGTGGGTATATATCATGTTTGATTTTGCCTTTAACAAAATGGAAATCCACAGAGACAAATGGCCACTCTTTTGACAGGACATTTGGGTATCATCCAAGGGTCATTATTATTCACATCTAGCATCCCGATTTTGTAATCCTTTATCTTCTTGGAGCCAAGCCCACATGTCGTATTTCCGGGTATTTTTAGTTCCGGCTCATAGATCCCCTGGAGTCACTTTAGGAGCGACCAGATCCTGGTTGGTCTTTGCTGGGTTCTACAGCCTTTCACTAATCTCATTCTGCTACTGCAAGTTTTGGGGCACCCAATTCACTGCTCCCCTAGTCCCTACATCCCTATTGCTGCCTTCACTCTATAGCTGAATAATAATGTTGGCATTTGTTAAGCACTTACTATGTGCTGAACACCGTTCTAAGTGCTGGGGTAGATACAGGGTAATCAGGTTGTCCCATTTGAGGCTCACAGTCTTCATCCTCATTTACAGATGAGGGAACTGAGCCACAGAGAAGTTAGGTGACATGTTCAAAGCCACACAGATGACAAGTGGCGGAGCCAGGATTAGAATCCATGACCTCTGACTCCTAAGTCTGTGATCTTTCCACTGAGCCACGCTGACACTCTACTAAGTACTGGGGTAGATACAAGACAATCGGGTTGGACGCAGTCCCTGTCTGACATGGGGTTTACAGTCTTAATCCCCATTTTACAGATGAGGAAATTTAGGCACAAAGAAGCAAAGTGACTTGCCCAAGTTCACACAGCAGACGTGTCAGAGTCTGATTAGAACTCATGTCCTCCTGCCTCCCAGGCCCGTGGTCTATCCATTAAGACATGCTGCTAGCTGTGTGACCTTGGACAAGACACTGAACTTCTCAGGTACCTCACCCACAAAATGGGGATTAAATCCTCCTCCCTCCAATTTAGATTGGGAGCCCCAAGTGGAGGAGGGACTTCAATATGATGAACATGTATCTTCCATAGCGCTTAGGACAGTGCTTGACACAAAGTAAGCATTTAAGAAATACCATTAAAATAGCACAAGTTCACACTTCCTTTACCTGAGTCTTTCATTCCTCCCCCGCTCCCCCACCTACCCCCACCTCCTAAACATAGGAGCAGGACCAACTGTACTTCCTCGTAGGCGTGCTGGGGCTCACCCTCTGCAAAACTAGGCAGGTTAACTCCTCTGATACTGGCCTGGAAATCCTCTACCACATCTTCTGGGCTGTTACTAGTACACGGTTGGGGGCATTTACACCCATAACCACCACACTGAGGTCATTCAACCTATGCAGCAAGTTATTTAGCTAAAATCTGTGCAACAAGGAAGTGGTCAAATTCAGGCAGATCAGGAAGTAAGAGTAATGGCAGATTAAAGCAGCCCAGAGGAACCACCTGAGCAATGAGTTGGGAATTAGTCCCTTGCCAACAGTGAGCCTTCTTATCTTCACCTCCCTTTCCCCCAGCCGCAGTCCTGCTCACCCCAATTCTTTACAGATTTGCCCTTGGGAATGATCACAAAACAATAACAGCAATAAAAACCCCAATTCTACTGTGTAGGGTCACGTATTTGTCTTCTTTCAACCTGGATTGATCATTTTGGAGTATCATAGTGTGTGATTACACTGTGTTCCTTTCAGATGATGGAGTCTTCTGTCAAGAATGATGGATGAGTATTGGACCTGAGATTTCAGGACAGAGAAACTGAACGGAGGAATCGATAATCTTGCCACTGGTCTGCGTAGCATCACTCACATTTCCTTGACCCAGCCAGCTGTATTCTTGCCGAGGCATGGAGGACAGTGAGAGGGTAAATAGAAGATCTGGGTTTCATCATGTTGCAAAGAGCACATGAGAGGCTTTTAAGGGGGTGGGACCTCCAGATGGTCAAAGCAAATGCAGGAGTCGATGTTTTGCCAAACTTCCATGAAATTATTATTATTACTACTACAGTAGCATCGCGGAGGGTCAGAGATGAAGCAACAGCATGACAAGACTACTCCGATTACTATTACTACTACTACTACTAATAAGATAATTTTGGTATGTAAATTCAATCGTATTTATTGAGCACTCACCATGTGCAGAGCACTGTACTAAGTGCTTGGCAGAGTACAATATAACAATAAGTGCTTACTCTATGCCCAGCACCATAGTAAACACTGGGTTAGATGCAAGATAGGTTCAACACAGTTCTGGTCCCACCCTGCAGTTTCCACCTTCTGCATTAGCCAGTCATTTTTCAGAAGGTGAGAAAGGTGTTGAAATGGTTGTCAAACGGCTCGGTGAGTAGGTTGATGTTAGAGGAGCGAAATATGCAGGTTGGGTTGTGGTAGGAAATCAGCGAGGCAAGAGAGTTGGGGATGAACTGATTGAGTGCTTTAAAGCTGATGAGAGTAAGGAGTTTCTGTTTGATATATGGATAGACAACCACTGGAAGTACTTGAGGAATGGGGAGAAGTGAACTGAACATTTTTTTAGAAAATTTATTTGGTCAGAGAGTGAAGTAAGGAGTGGGGAGAGACATGAGGCAGTGAGGTCAGCAAGGAGGAGTTTATATATATATATATATATATACACAAACTCAAGTATTCCATTTTATTCACTTATGCATTCGTTTATTTCATTTTCCCATCCTGCTTCAAATACTAGTGTGCCTATGTTTTTCCTGTTGCTCTCATTGTATGTACACAATTTATAGAGAAGCAGCGTGATTCAGTGGAAAGACCCACGGCTGGGCAGTCAGAGGTCATGGGTTCGACTCCCGGCTCTGCCACTTGTCAGCTGTGTGACTGTGGGCAAGTCACGTAACTTCTTTGTGCCTCAGTTACCTCATCTGTAAAATGGGGATTAACTGTGAGCCTCATGTGGGACAACCTGATTACTCTATATCTACCCCAGCGCTTAGAACAGTGCTCTGCACATAGTAAGCGCTTAACAAATACCAACATTATTATTATTATTATTATTCCTTTTTTTATGGTATTTGTTAAGCGCTTACTATGTGCCAGGCACTTTATTAAGCACAGGGATAGATACAAGTTAATTAGATTTGGCACAGTCCCTGTCCCACGTGGGACTCACAGTCTTAATCCCCATTTTACAGATGAGAAGTTGTGATTTTCCTGAGGTCACACAGCAGACAAGTGGCATGGCCGGGATTAGAACCCAGGTCCTTTTGACTCCCATACCCGTACTCTATCCACTAGGCTATGCTGCTTCCCTAACTGGTCTCCCCAGTTACACTGAAAGCTTCTTGAGGGTGGGGATGAGGTCTCCATCTTTTATTATTCACTCCCAAGTGCTCTGCAAATAGTAGGTACTCCATAAATATTCCTGAATGTATGAGCCTATTTTATCCAAATATTTGTGTATTCTGGATAGATCCAAACTGAAAAGCATTTTAATTTTAACCTATGATCATTTAGAGCTTGGCACATAGTAAGCGCTTAACAAATCCCTTTATTATCATGAAACTTAGACATTCCAACTTTCAGTTCCTTTTCAGTGCTGGTCCATTAAAATTCTGATATGTTATGTATGAGTACTTTTCCATGATTTAGGTTTAGTTTCTGGGTTGCTTTGTCAATTTCATAGATTTGCATATTCATCAGAGAAGGGTCTGATCTTTAGAAATTAGTGATAGTCATCAAACTCCCATTCTCTCAATATATCTAAGCTCTTAAAGCTCTTTATTCTTCATTATGGTCCACTATGATGGTTTAACATATTTTCTGACCAAAAGTGATGATAAATTAACTTTACTTTGCTGCTGCTAAATTATTTTCACGCCAACAGTTATCATTTTTTCCATATATTGTGTCCTACATGGCCTCTGATGAGAATATGATCAAGGTTAAAGTATATTATTAAAATTATAGTGTATGAAGGAGTAGTCACTGTATATTTTACCATCTTAGATTTAAATTGAACGTGTAATTTCTCTGAAAGTGGAAGTTCATTAACCTTTACAGGCATTTTCTCCACATTAAAAACAAATCATAGCGTTGTTTCTCCAGGTACAGATAGTATTTAAAGCATAATATGACAGTTTTATAACCAGAGATAATAGAAAAAATAATTAAGAAAGACAAATTAACTCAAATGCCCAGGAAAAAGAACCTTAAACAAGTTCTTGTGTTATTAAAAAAAATGTTTCAATCTTATTAAAGAGAAACCTTAAATAAGCAGTACCTTATGAACTATGCTGTCTATGCCCTAAACATTCACTATTACATGTGCCTAAGAGTTTTATGATCGTGTGTGTAAGTGTGTGTACATGTATGCAGAGAAGCAGCAATGCACAGAGAAGCAGCATGTCATGGTGGATAGAGCATGGGTCGGGGAGGCAGAAAGTCATGGGTTCTAATCCTGGTTCCATCACTTCTCTGCTCTGTGACCTTGGGGAAGTCACTTAACTTCTCTGGGCCTCAGTGACCTCATCTGTAAAATGGGGATTGAGAATATGAGCCCCACGTGGGATAGGGACTGCGTCCAACCCTATTTGCTTGTATCCACCCTAATGTTGAGTACAGCATCGCTCAGTGGAAAGACCATGGGCTTAGGGGTCAGAGGTCATGGGTTCTAATCCCAGCCCCGCCACCTGTCAGCTGTGTGACTTTGGATAAATCACTTAACTTTTCGGTGCCTCAGTTACCTCATCTGTAAAATGGGGATTAAGACTGTGAGCCTCACGTGGGACAACCTGATTACCCTGTATCTACCCCTGAGTTTAGAATAGTGCTTGGCACATAGTAAATGCTTAACAAATACCAACATTATTATTATTATAGTGCCTGGCACATTATAGGTCGTTAACAAATACCCTAATTATTATGAGTAAGGTAATTCAGGTCTCTAGTGTGCTGTTTTCCAAAACAGTTATAAGGGCAAAGCAGAGAATACATTTGCTTTAAAATACGGTCATTCCATTTGAACATATGATCCATTAAGATTCCTACTTCTGTGACCTTTGCTATGTAGGTGTTGCTTTTTGGAAAATTCAACTGAATAGTCATAAATTTCCCAAGAAATCCATAGGATCTTCTTCTATTGTCCTCATGAAAAAATGAAATAATAATTGAGTATTAAAGAATTGTAATCCTTTCCTCAGATTTTGGAGCAATGTATCAATTGATCAACCAGTCAGTCAATCATATTTATTATTTACTGTGTGCAAGACACTGTACTAAACACTTGGGAAACTACAGTACAACAGGGTTGGTAGATGTGATCTCTACACACAAAGAGCTTACAGTCTACGGGGGGAAACAGGCATTAAAGTAAGTTCCAGATAGGGACAATGGCTGGGGCTGGGGTAGGAAGAGTGCATGGGCAATGAAAAAGCCAGGGAGAGTAGATTGATTGAGGTTTCTCTAACAGTAAATCAAACACAGGAAGCTACATGGCCTAGTGGAAAGAGTATGGGCTTGGGAGTCAGAGGACATGGGTTCTAAATCCTTGTTCTGCCACTTATCCGCTGTGTGACTTTGGGCAAGTAGCTTAACTTCTCTGTGCCTCAGTTACCTCATCTGCAAAAAAGGGGGTTTAAATCCTACTCCCATCAATTTAGAATGTGAGCCCCAGGTGGGACAGGA